>NC_084484.1:61713810-62979810 GCF_030035675.1 Rhineura floridana | reverse complement strand
ACTAGACATGGCTAGTGCTTGGTTTTAACAATTCTTTCAGGTAATCAGCTGAAACATAACATTATGTAAGAGTTTGAAATCCAATATACAGTTTTTATCTAAACTTCAAGAATATGTCTGTTCCTTTTTCAAATGTATCTTGATATCAGACAAACAAATATTATGAGTGAAATAAAAAACAATGCCAGTGTGGGTACAGTGGTCAGACTTTGGAGTAGGACTAGGAGACTCCATTGAGCCATGAAACTGACCTTGGGCCAGTCACCAACTCTTAGCCTGACTTACTTCACAGGGTTGTTAGGATAAAATGGGAAGGGGGGGGATCTCACCACGTATGTGGTCTACAATTTCTTGGAGTTTATTGGTGAGATAAAAAAGGATAATAAATTAATAAATATGCTTTAAAAAGTTGCCTAGAAGCATAATGGTGTGTGTGTGTATATGTATTATACAGCCACAAGAGTGGCTGTATACTATAGTCTACATGGATTTTTTGCATTCCTTAATGTTAAATTGAAAATACCCTCCATGCCATTCTGATTCTTCCCATAAGCTTATTTCAAAACAAAATGTATAGTCCTGAACTCAGATACACTTGCTTAACAGCCCTCTAAATTTTAATGGTGATACACAAAACAGTCAGTGAGAATCGAGAGTTCAAAGTGTAAAAAGGGAGAGAGAAAAACCAGACTCCTTTTGGACTTTTTTCTGTCAGAGTTCTCATAATTTGTTGATATCAATTAAAAATCAGCCATGTTCTCAGAGTACCTGTAATCCTATTACTGACCTTGCCCCATACTCTGACCTTCATTTTCTGCAGTTAAAAAGTTAAAAGAATGCTGGCTGATTTTTAATTAATTTAAGAAATTTAGCATTGAAATTTAGCTGGGCATATTCAGTAAGAACCAACTGTCAGTGTTCTAAAAACCAGACTCACAGCTGCTGGGCTTGCCTAATCAGGGGGCCACACCCACACCAGACCTTTATTTCACTTTAAACAGTCATGTCTTCCCCCAAAGAATCCTGGGAAGTGTAGTTTGTGAAGAGTACTGAGAGGAGACTCTTATTTCCCTGACAGAGCTCCAGTAGCCAGAGTGGTTTTTACAGTCAGCCGCTCTGATTGAAGCTCTGTGAGGGGAACAGGGCATCTCCTAGCAACTCTTAGCACCCTTCACTAACTACACTTCCCAGGATTTTTTTGTGGGAAGCCATGACTGTCTAAAGTGGAATAAAGGTCTGGTGTGGATGTGGCCAATGACAGCTTTGGTTTAAATTTGGTTGGGAGACGACATGTGCCTGCTGTAGAATAAAAAGGTGGGGGAAACCCTGAAAAAGAAAGATATTGTTCACAATGTTTTCCTTTTGGAAAGGAAAGGTGCTTCCCCTCTGTCCAGTGTCAACTCTTCCAATCTCCTCCCCTCCCCACTCCTCCCTCTCTCTCTCTCTCTCCAATTCCTGCCCACCTTCTCCCCCCCCCTGCCCAGGTCAATTTCACCTATCCTAAGCATGATTGCACAGGAGTAAATGCCACTGAACTAAAAAAGCATGAAAATGATCAAACCTACCCTACCTTCTTCCTCCCTCCCATCACCTCCCTTTTACTCCTCCCCTCCCCTTCCAATTACCTCCTTCACCCTCCCCCTTCTTCTGCTCCCCTGTTCCCCTTTCTCCTTCTGTCTACTCTCCTCTCCCCCTCTCCCCTACCCCTCCTCTTCCCCCATGGTCAGTTTTACCTATCCTAGCCATGATTGCACAGGATCCCACTGAACTCAATAAGCATGCAAATGATTGGACCTGCCTTTCCCCTTCTTCCCCTCTCCTCTCCCTTCCTCCTTCTTTCTTCCTCCCCTCCTCTCTTCCTTTTTCCTTCTCCTCTGCCCACTCCAAGTCCTCCTCCCCATGGTCAGTTTTACCTATCCTAAGCATGATTGCACGGGTGTAAATCCCATTGAACTCAATAAACATGCAAATGATCAAACCTGCTCTCCTCCTGCCCTCCTCCCTGCTCCTCTCCCCTTCCTCCCCTCCCCATCCTCTGTGGTCAGTTGCACCTATCCTAAGCATGATTGCACGGGAGTAAATCCCACTGAACTCAATAAGCATGCAAATGATCAATCCATCGTCAGCAAACTTGCGCAGGATTCCATTTCTTACCTCCCGGATTAAATAACAGAGGAAATTCACGAATAGGCAAAAAAACCCATTGAGGTTTAAGAATGTACCTATAGCCAACAGATATTTGCAACGCGCTCTACGTGGGGCTGCCCTTGAAGACTGTTTGGAAACTACAGCTAGTCCAGAATGCAGCGGCCAGATTGTTGACGCGGACCAGAAGGTCCGCTCATATAACACCTGTTCTGGCCTGTCTGCACTGGCTTCCTATTTGTTTCCGGGTTAGATTCAAAGTGCTGGTTTTGACCTATAAAGCCCTACACGGCATGGGACCGCAATACCTGGTGGAACGCCTCTCCCAATATGAACCTACCCGTACACTACGCTCAACATCTAAGGCCCTCCTCCGAGTACCATCCCATCGAGAGGCTCGGAGGGTGATGACTAGAACCAGGGCCTTTTCAGTAGTGGCCCCCGAACTGTGGAACAGTCTCCCCGATGAGGTGCACCTGGCGCCAACGCTACTATCTTTTCGGCGCCAGGTGAAAACCTTTTTATACTCCCAGGCATTTTAAAGTGTATTTTAAACTGCATTTCTGTATTTTGGATGTTGTTTGGTTCGTTATTGTTTGTTTGTTTTGTTTTTTTGATTTATTGTATTTATTGTATTTATATATTGTGCTTGTTTTTATCTTTTTGTACACCTCCCAGAGAGCCTTCGGGCTTAGGGCGGTATATAAATTAAACTAAATAAATAAAAATAAAAATAAATATTTCTATGAAATTTTTAAAAAGCAGGGAAATTGGGCAGCTATAGTGAATGCACCAGGGGAGCAGGAGACCTGACCTACTCTCTGAGATACTGCACTTCTCTACAAATTTGTAATAATGCAAACACCATTTGGGTTGGTCTTTCAGAGTCCAATCCACTTCCTGTGTAGCTTGGAAGAATTTGGTAACATGTGCCTCTGAGCATATGGTGAGTGGTGGCAACAGCAGCAATCAGCCCAGATAACAGCAACAAGGCATGTGCTGTGCTGATCTTGTTTTAGCAGGGAGAAAGCAACAATATTAAAACAGTTGATATAGTTCAGATAATCACTTAAATATGTTTGATTTACTTTGCAATTTTAGTGAATCATTTTCTTTTGCTTCTGTTTCTGTGAATATGCACAAGATAAAACAGTGGGAGGTGAAATATATTCTAGCAAAATTCTAGGTGTGTTCTATGTTTTTAATTGACCATGCCCATCTTTCCTTAAGTGGAGTAGTTTAAGCATACCAGTCTGAAAACATGCATCTTGGGCAGGCCAAGTTTGTTTTTTCCAAAAGCTAGAGTCATTGCTTAAGTAGCAATATATTGTAATCAGTCTGATTTTACATCGAACTGCAGTTTCAGATTACACTGTTAATGTGTCCAAAATAGGAATAGAGCATAACCTCCAATTTAAAACACAAAAGGCTGTCTTCACCATCATATGACATTGACCAATAAAAAGACTTTGAAATTAATAAGAATAAATATGACACAGAGTTCTAGGATGAAGAATGAGAGAAATATAATTTTCTAGGTTAGATTCTCTAGAAACAGTAGTAACACAGAAAAGAAGCATAGCAAGAACACCATCAAACATACAAAAATGTAATTCTCCATCTTTGGAGATGGCAGGTGTTGCCACCACTCACTATATGCTCAGAGGCACATGCTACCAAATTCTTCCAAGCTACACAGGAAGTGGATTGGACTGTGAAAGACCAACCCAAGTTGTGTTTGCATTTTGTCAACTTTGTAGGGCAGTCCAATATCTCAGAGAGGAGGTCAGGTCTCCTGCTCCCCTGGTGCATTCACTATAGCTGCCCAATTTCCCTGCTTTTTAAAGTTTGATAGAAAGATCTGTGGGCTATAGGTACGTTCTTAAACTGCAAGTTTTTTTGCCTGTTAATGGATATGTATATATAATGTATATTTGTTGGTCAGCTCTTCTACATAAAACCACCAAGTGTTGTATCATTTCACTGCAAGTTGTTGGTGGGGGTGTCAAAACATCACAGTTCAAACCTCTTACAACATGTCCAGCAGCAGTACTACCAGGTTTCATTTCCTTTGGATGAAAAAGAGCTCTAGAGATTTATGGTGTTTTCATAGCATTTGCGCATTACACAGTCTGTTGGAAGTGTGCAGAGAGGGGGAGGAGGAGGCGAGAGATCCATACATTCCAAGATGTGTCACGTTCAATCGCATCCAGAACACTCTCTCTCTCTCTCTCTCTCTCTCTCTCTGTTACTAAAATCCAAAATGCAAATTGGAGCTGTGCAAAAATTTCTCTGAAGAAATACTTCTGAGATTTTCTTTCTTTCTTAACCCCCCCCCCATTTGCAGCAGCAGTAAAATAAATCATATTAGGAAAAATGAAAGAAACTGTGTTACTGCTGCTGCTAGCAGTGGGCCCCTCCCCAAGAAACTGTTGGAGAATTTCTCCTTCCCCTGTTGAAATTCAGTGAAATGGTATCTCCAATTTCTTGGGCCCCAAATACAGTGGAGAACTCGAAGAGGCTATTTGCACACATCTCTACTGCAAACTGTCAACTTTCCTAGGCAGGACCCCCCCCCTCAACTGAGCACTGCCCTGAAGCACACACCCTCTGTTGCCCTTCAGGTGAATTGGCCAATTGGAGAACCATTTACATTGTTTCATCTACTTCCTGGCCACTGGCAATTCAATATATTAAATATATTGTGAACAGACTGAAAGTGTAATAGTTTTAAATGATGGAGATATTAACTTTATGACTATAAGATTTAAAAGGAATATGTTTTTAAAAATGTATTTAATGGATTTACATCAATTTTGTTGGTAGGAAATAAGCTTATTGATCGAATAACTACTGAACAAGTCATATGTATGTTTTAATGTATGTATATGTCTTTTAAGTGTCTGTTTGTGCCTTGTAACAAAGTAATTCTATATTTATTCATTTAATATGAAAAAACCTCCCTGACTACTCATTTGCAATTATCAAGCCAGCCACACTACTGCTACTTCTGCTTCTAGGCTTCTTTTGGAAGGAAGGATGGGATATAAATTTAATATATTTAATAAATAATAAATACTAAAGATTGTAAAGCACAGATTCTCAATATTAAATAAAATGGGGGGGATATTTGTTGGAGATTGTAGGAATCTCCCTTCCTTTGGAGAAGTCTTGTGTTCAAGATTTTTGAAGAGAGATTGTTGGGATTGTTAGAAAACTGAACAATTTATGGTAGATTCATACTTTGTAACGTTGGACTCCTTCCTCCCTTGGGGATCTTGGGGAAGATGTATTAGAAACCACAAGAATGTTATACCAAATTGGAGGCTAAACACTAAAGTTTTTTTTTTTTTAAGCAAATCAATGTTCAGGAGTATTTCACAATTCTCGAAGCAAATTTTGATGAGAATTTCCCTCCTTGGCAGGAGAAAGGAACTTCTTTAATGGACATTTCAGACAAAGGTCTGCCTGCATGTATGATTCTCCTTCATGTACACATATTGCTTCTTTAGATTGCTGGTTTGGTGTGTTTTTTAACAAAATGTGTAATGTGAAGCCCTGACAAGATTTCATTGTATAATCTGCACACATTTCTCAAATTCTGTAAGCACTCCCAATTCTCTCACACATTATATTTTCCAGTTATGTGACATAAGCAAATTATTTATTTATTTATTTATTATGTAGCTCACCTTCCCACCAAGGAGCTCAAGATAGCGCACATAGTTCTCCTCCCTCTCCTCATGTTATCTTCACAACAACCCTGTGAGGGTTAGGCTGAGAGACAGTGACTGGCCCAAGGTCACCCAGCAAGCTTCATGGTTGCGTGGGGATTAGAACCCTGATCTCTCAGGTCCTAGTCTGACACTCTAACCACTACACCACACTGACACCACACTAAGTCCACCTCCAACAATCTGATTCAAATTTAAAACTGCTTACAGTCTTGCTCAAGAATAATAAATTTCATGTTAACCTTTTTAAAAAAGAGTTTTAAAACTCCAGTTTGCTGCTGGCTTAATCTGTTTTATCTTTCATTGCCTGTCATTCCACTTCTGTTTTCTAAGAGTTAAGATCAAGGATATAGAATAGCCTCAAGACTGATGGTTGAGTCACACTGTGTTCTTTTATGTATCCTTACACCTTAATTTTGCTCTTTTTTCCATTTCCGTAAAAAATGAGGAGCCAGTATTCATATCTTGATAAAAGTACTGTGGGTGCCAGCACAAATGGCTGCAATGGGCAGCAAAAATGAGGTAACAGTACTCCACACCAGTGAGTACCATCACACAAAAAAACAGAAACTGCTTATACCTACATGGCATTTATGTGAATACATTCGATTTATGTACTTTTTCTGTTGTCAGTAGATTACCTGCATGAGTGTACTTGTGTATTAATGTGAACCATTTGGTGTAAATGGCCCTATGAATAAGTTGAAGAATGCCCTCTGATGAACTTCTAAACAACTGAGAGTAGGTTTAGTTTACACCACATTCAAAGCTCTCATGAAATTATTCAAACATTCAAACTTACAGCATTACATTATCTATCATGCTCAAGAAAGTATAAACTTCTGTTAGTAACAGTGGAGTTCTGAGTGGGTGGGTTGGTTGCTTTTATTTTTTGGTGAATTATGTACACTTCTCTGAAAACATATAATAAAATTAATTCAGATGACCAAAATGACATTCAGTCAGATTACGTGCTGTGCTATCAAATTCTTGTTGTTCTGAGCACATGTTTGAATCACAGTTTTCAGTGCCTTAATTTTTAACTTCATAGTTATCAGCTGGATTCATTCATTTTGTATGGGAACTGCAGATTTTAATTTCACCCAAGGTCATTCAATTCACCAGCTGCAGTTGCCATTTCATCATCAATTTTTAGCTTGCTTTTCAAGATGCACATACTGTGAGTTTCTTCATGTTTCAGCTTGGTGGTCTTGTACGATGTTTGATTTCTGCATCACATGAACTACATTTTGATCTTTTGTAAAACTTTTAATAGCTTTGAAATTATTGTGAATTCAATTAAGTATTACACATGTGTTTAGTTTTTTGAGTTGCTAAACAAGGACCTTAATAGTTAGTGAATGGATATTAAAATATCTAAAATGCAACATACAATAACTTTATAAGATATTGCAAAACAGTTAGGAAACCATCTCTGAACTTAATAATACATTTTTAATATTCTCATTATAATTAACCCCTCAATGACCTTACACAAAAGAAAGATCTGCTCCTTAGGGTTACAAACAATGTTAAATTTATCTGTTTATTTATGATTGCATTCAGTGGAAGCTGGTCCACTATAGCACACCCCTTCCAAAGAGAATGTTAAGCCACTTTAACCTCCCCCCAACCTCAAACCTACACACTCTTTCTTGTTCCACACACATTTTATGATTTATAGAATTTACCCGGACTTGTGAAGGTATCCCTATCAATCTCTTGTTCCAATCAGCTTCCTGTTCTCTGTCCAATCAGCTCTCTGCACCACTCAGTCAATCCTAATCCAAAAGTACAGCTATAGCAAAGAGGTCCCTCACAGCCCTGCCTGCTTGTCAGGAAGGCTCCCACTCCATCTGTTAGTATGAGGTCCATCAAGTACAGCCAGTATAGCAAATTAGGGAGGAGTCAGGAAGATTAAGAAGGAGCCTTAGCCTATATTAGAATCATACATTAGTTCTGAGCATGCTTAGAGCTGTTTCCCATCAGGCCAGAACTCTTTATAGGTAACCAGAGAAACAACAGAGACTGTTCCCTACTCTGAGGAGCTTTTTGGTTAGTATTTTTTGTGTGTGACCTTCCTAGAGAGAACAACCACGCAAACAAACAACAGGGACAGAGGAATCCAAATGCGGTGGAGCCAGTGGAGGAGGAGCCAGCAGAAAGCTCTGCAGGATCCTCTTCAGGAGCTGCTGGCCTGGCTGAACGCCAGCTCCATTGGAAGCTGTGTGCACAAGCCGGCTGGGAAGTGCTGGTTCCGATGAACAGAACTCCCAGGGAGTAAGCACTCCCCGTAGGCCACAATGGGAAATAATTAAAATTATTCTACTGTGCTGACATTTTGGCTGGTGGAGTTTCCAGGGGAATTGGGACCCAGCGAAGGGCTCTGAATGTGAGGAGGATCTTGTGTAAGTCCCCCTCCACAACACCTCCCCCACTGTACCCCTGGAACATCCCATTTTCTGGGCTTCTGCCAGCCCTCCATCCACTGGGCTGGCCATCCCTGGCGGACCCCTAGTGGTGTCAGCAGGCTCCTGGTGCTGCCATGGCTCAGCTGCAGAGAAGGGTTGCTGCTGGCAGAGCCCGGCAGAAGACAGCACAGCCGGCAGAGCCTGCCAGTTCAGCCAGGGATCCATGGTATCCAACCAGAGCTTGGAAGATTACTTTTAAAAAGTAACAAGTTACAGTTACAGTGACATGGCCCAAAAAAGTAGTTATTACCATTACAATTGCAACTCCTCTGAAAGTAACTGATTACTTTACTTTTTCTCAAAAGTAATCACTACAGTTATATTTCAGTTACTTTTTTTTAAAAAAGGCTACAAGGTGCTGGCCTTGGCTGCTGCACATCTAAGGAGCCTAAAACAACATTAAAAATAAACACACACATACAGACGTAGTAGAATAATTCTTTTTATCCATAAGATAGCAATGGTGGTCTCTCCACTGGTAAGGCAGGTGTGGAGGGAGGCAGAGGCCACTTCTCCGATCTTTGCATGTCAAATCAAGTGCAACCCCCCCCCCCCCAGCCAGCAAGCATAATCTCTCTCACTTAACCACCTCCCGGACCCTGCCTTGCCACCAACTAAGGGACACTCACCCAAGCAAACATTTTTGCCCTGAGATGCAAAAAAGTTAAAATACTGCAAATGCGGCACAGTAGCCAGAGAGGGTGGTGGAGGCCACTTTGTGTGCCAAGTGCAAACACATACAGAGACATGTTGTCATCTTTCACCTCCACAGTTCTTTATCTCCATTCTGCTTCTGCCTCCTTCTCTTCCTTTATCCATGTTCTTGCCCTCTGGCTCCTTTTTCCCTCCACTCCATTTTTTAAAACAATTGTTTTCTCCAGTCCACCCCGTCTCACTCTCCACCTCCTCCCTTGTTGCCTTCTACCCACCCACAGACCATGACAAAAGCAGGACTACAGCTGAACGTCAAGAAGACTAAAATAATGACAACAAAATATTTATGTAACTTTAAAGTTGACAATGAGTACTTTGAACTTGTCAAGGATTATCAATACCTCGGCACAGTCATTAACCAAAATGGAGACAATAGTCAAGAAATTAGAAGAAGGCTAGGACTGGGGAGCGCAGCTATGAGAGAACTAGAAAAGGTCCTCAAATGCAAAGATGTATCACTGAACACTAAAGTCAGGATCATTCAGACCATGGTATTCCCGATCCCTATATATGGATGTGAAAGTTGGACAGTGAAAAAAGGGGATAAGAGAAAAATCAACTCATTTGAAATGTGGTATTGGAGGAGAACTTTGTGCATACCATGGACTGCGAAAAAGAGCACCATCCGGTCAGAAGAAGCACCCACTAACAGCATCTCAGGCTTGTCACTGTTGTCCTGACCAGAGGCTTTTCCTTTAGTTGCTCAGTGTCCTGGGGGCCAGCCTCATGGTGGAGAAACCCTTTTACCCTTTGCAGAGAGAAGAGGCTGTCTGTGACTTCTTGAGAGCAGAATGCTCTCTGGCCTTCCCCAAGCGGAGCTGGTGCTGACAGAGCCCTAGCCTTCCTTCTGTGGGTCCAGCTGCAGGGAACTGCTCCTGTTTGGGCCTAGCTGAGGTCAGTCCCCTATCCAGCTCAGTCCACACATCCAGCTTGGGGAAATGCCAGTTTCTCCTCTTTGAGGAGGGGAGGGGAGGAGGAGGAGAAGGAGGAGGAGGAGGAGGAGGAGGAGGAGGAGGAGGAGGAGGCCTCCCAAGGAGAGATGGCTCAGGAAGTTATAGAAGGGAATAGCTGGGAGGGAAGGACGCTGACATGATAGATGCATCCAGGAATGCAACTTGGACCCCAAAGTCCCAGCCGTCTTTGGGGCCTATGCCTACCCAGCTTATATGGTGGGACCAGGGTGTGGATTTGTTTTAGTTCTGATGCCACCCTGTATCAAACTTTGTGAGGTGGTGGGAAAGAAATCACTGGAAGGCTTCCATAGTTGGAGAAACTGCTGGTGGCTTTTCTTCTAATCTTCTAAACCATTTTTAAAAAAACTATTCAATGTTTATTTTATAAAAATAAATAAATATAAGCTGTACGAATAAATCCATGGAGAATTAGAATTATACTAAAATAGCTTCATAATATTAAATTCATCAAAAACACTTTGGAATAAGAGTAACTCACACAGAACAAATCTCCTTGCACAACCTCCTTTGACAATTCTGTTTTCCTCACACTGTCTTCATATGTATAAATCAGCATATGCACACTGACCCACATTGAAGGGGTCTACCCATCGACCCTCCCCTAGACTCAATACACAATAGCTCATCAATGCAGTCCAAGTGAAAAAAAGGCAGTTTGTAAATTCATATGTTGACTAGGCAGGCAGGCAGTTTCCATCGTTCAAGGGACAACCTTGTCAAGAAGAAGTTGCTGCCAGTGCATAGCTGGGCCATGATTGGCCAAGAGCAGCTCCAGTGATGCCCCCCCCGTGCTTGTGTCTGGGCAGAATGGAGTGAGAAGTGCAAGGACTACTACGAGAGACGTTCAAAACACACACTTACCAGGCTAGCATCTTCCAGACAGCCAGTGACAGGTGCGAGGGGGGGAGGCAGCGACAGGCGCGAGGGGGGGAGGCAGCGACAGGTGCGAGGGGGGGAGGCAGCGACAGGTGTGAGAGGGGGGAGCCAGCAACAGGCATGAGGGGGAGCCAGCAACAGGCGGGAAGGGGGTGGCAGGATGAGCAGTGGGGGCACATACACACCATCATCACTCACCTTAGCTCTTCACCTCTGCTTCTGCCTTCTCCTTCATCCTTGCCCTCCAGCACGGTCTGGCTCTCCACTTCCTCCCTCGTGCCTCCTAACACAGAGCATGAGGGAAGAGCAACACTGCGCAGAAGCCCAGTGTGAGGCACATGCCTTTTGTCCACCAATCATAGCAGCAGGCTTCCCCTGTCCCCCCCCCCAGTAACGTCCAAATGTAATGCGGGAAACGTTATAGTTACAACTGAAAAGTAATAAAATTACCACTCGTTCTGTTACAAGCAAAATGTAACAAAGTTACCCACTCATTACGCAAAAAAGTAGTGAATTACAAGTAACTTGTTATTTCTAACGAGTTACTTCCAAGCTCCGTATCCAACTCACCACAGCCCAGCAGAAAGGCGAGTTGGATTGCTCCCTGAGTCTCCTTCTATAATTCATGTACATTTTTTTACTTAATAATTTTGCATTTATTCTTGCGAATTGGAGCATTGGGAGGAGAAATAGTAGATGGTTTGTGTTTGTGTTGCTACAAACTCTGTATTCACTATTTCCCTGAATTCACTCATTAAAAGCTGGGTGAGGCAGGGCAGGTTGATCTGAGCCTCTTGCAATTCCAGATCAGCAAAGCTGTGCCAATCTGCTTCCAAAAAGCCCCCCCCCAAACTTAAGTTCAGAATAACTTCAATGCAGATGAATGGAGGAAAATACTGGCACTATTATTTCAAGCTTGCTTTTTTGGGAATTTTGTTAGTGATTTCTAAAATAGAAAGTTTGGGATCTATGCCTGTCTGAATATGACTCCACTTCCTTTCCCAAACCTGGAAGATATTCTTCCTAAACTCAGACATAACAGAGACTGATTATGACTAGTCTGGTGTGATGTACTCTGCACATAACCAAATATTATTGCTTCACATTAGGACTGAGCCACGCATTGCAAATATGTTTTGCTGTGTTCTGATGTGCACTGGCTCAAATATTGGTTGGGATACTGTTTTTTAATTTAAAGGAAAAAGTGTTTTGGATAATGACAAGTTAAATTGATTTTTGGGAGGAGGAAAACTGCATGCAACTGAAAGCAAGTGCTCTTCACATTTTAAAAGTGTGTGTGTGTGTGTGTTTAGTTTTTTGGAAATGGATGTATAGGTGTCATTAATACATGAATTCAAAAACCTATGGTATGGCTTAATTTCTAAATAAGGTATGGAGTTAATCTTGTCTGAAAATCATACTTGGCCCTGTTACATGGAAGCTCTTCCTCTGTCCATAGATGTGCAGAGAATTGATATATTTTTAGTGAGTAGACAGTGGTACTCTGCACATGTGTAATGGCACACTTCCCTAAATAACTGCTGTACAAGTCTTATCATGATAAAAATAGCAAGGTTAAAGATCGTAGCCAAAATATTTCCAGCCACCACCAATTGCACTGATACCCCACCTTTCTTCCAGGGAGCTCAATGTGACGTACCTGGCCCCTCCCATCCAAAAAACCTTTTTAAAAATAATGTTTTTAAAGCTTTTAAAAATATATTTTTAAAGATGTTTTGTTTTAATGTTTTTAATTGTTGTATTTTAATATATTTTAAAGTCTGTTTTTATGATGTTTTAAAGTGTTTTTAGTGTTTTGGTTGCCACCCTGGGCTCCTACTGGGAGAAAGGGCGGGATATAAATCAAATAAATAAATAAATAAATAAAATACATTATCCTAACAACAACCCTGTGAGTCTGAGAGTGGGTAATTGGCCCAAAGTCACCCGATGAGCTTCTTGACTGATTGATGGTTTGAACTGTGGTCCTAGTCTGACATTCTAACCACTGTACCACACTGTAATTTAGTGTGAGTGCTTTTACAAATAGAATCAACTGTTACAAAAGCCCAAAGCTGATAACCAGGGATGGAAAGCTTAACCTCCACCCCACCCTTCTCACAATCCTGTCAAAACCTGCCCTCCTCTCACATTGCTGTTTGTATTGGGAAGAAAGTTCCCACTGGTGCCAATAGGAACTTACCCACTGGACATAGCAATATTGGAGAAATGATAGAATTTCCATTGGGCTCATAATAAGGAGGAAAGTGCTCAATTTTCCGTCCCTGCCCACTGTGGTTCTGATCCTGCTTCACTGCTTCAGTGACTATTTCCATTTGAAAAACACACCACCCTCTTCTATTTCTTTCTTTTTTCTAACCAACCTGGAGGAGATTGGTAGTGGGGAGGGTGTATGTCTCATGTGTTTTTCCTGAGCAGGGTGAGAGCCTATACAGTGAACTGAATGATAAGAGAAAGTCACCAGATGCCTTCAGAGTGAGAGTCTGTAACTGGCAGAAGGCTGGCCCTCCCTGGGTATGAGACAGAGGGGGAGCAGATGTGCCCTGTGTGAAAAATATTGAGTGGGTCTGATTGATCCTAATTCTTGCAGAGGCCTACTGGGATAATTGGCTCAGGTAGGTTTTGTTGGTGGGCTCTTGTTGGGTCCATATCAGGTGTTTAGGAGGAGTATTAGTAAGGAGGAACATGGGTGATGCCACCCCAATTTCAGGGATCATGGGTAGAGGGAAGTATAGGCATGGGGAGGTGGTGAATTACCATAGAAGATGAGAGCAGCACTATCTACGCCTTGTTCCTTGCAGCCATTCCTATCATGGATGGGTTCCTCGTTCATCTGCTGTGCCCACTGGCCTGTATGTGCTGTTGTTTAATGCCAGATCGGTACACATTAAGACCACACTTATCCATGATTTGATCATGGATGAAGGTGCCATTTTGGTTGCATTCCCGAGACCTGGGTGGGTGAGCTGGGAGGTGTTGATCTGACCCAGCTTTGCCCACCTGGATACTTGATGCAACACCAGCACAGGGTGCAGGACAGGGGGGAGGAGTTGCTGTGGTCTACAGAACTTCCATCTCTGTCACCAGGAAACCACTCTGTGTTGGAGCTGGCTGTGAGGGCCTGCACCTGGTGTCAGGCCAAGGAGACAGTAAACTAGGATTGCTGCTGGTGTACAGTCCACCCTGCTGCCTGGCAGCTTCTCTGACTGAGCTGGCAGAGGCTATCTCAGCTTTAATATTTGAAGAGCCCAGAATGATAGTCGTGGGTGATTTCAATGTCCATGCTGGGGCTGACTCTAGTGTTCCGGCTTGGGACTTCATGGCTGCCATGACGACCATGGGCTGACTCAAGTTGTTGCTGGCCCAATGCATAGGGCAGGGCACACCTTTGACTTGGTTTTTGCTCCAGATGGAGGAAGGGGTGGTCTGGAGATAGGGTGTGTATGGATGCCATCCCATTGTCATGGTCAGACCACTTCCTGGTGCAGTTTAGACTTATGGCTCCAATCATTCCTTGCAGTGGTGGTGGACAGATTAAGGTGGTCTGCCCCCGGAGACTAATGGAATCTACTAGATTCCTGAATGCCCTGGGAGAGTTCCCAGTTGATAGAGCAGGTGACCCTGTTGAAGCCCTTGTCATGCTGTGGAACAGCGAGGCGCATCGGGCTGTTGACACAGTTGCCCCTGAGTGCTCTCTCTGGCACTGTGGAGCCCGATTTGAACCTTGGTACACCAGTGAGTTAAGGGCAATGAAACAGACTGAAAGATGGCTAGAGTGCAAGTGGTGAAAGACGTGCTGTGAGGCTGATCGGGCACAAGTAAAACATCATAACCATGTCTACTGTGTGGCAGTGAGGGTGGCGAAGAAGGCCCACTTCTCTGCCTCCATCACATCCTCAAGTGGCCATCCTGTGGAACTTTTCCGTATCGTCGGGTCTGTTATCAACTCCAGGAAATGGTGTTGTAGACCCTTTGGAGGCCGACTGTGAATTGTTTGCAAGGCACTTTAAGGGTAAAGTTGCTTACCTCCGTAGCAGTTTTGATGCCCCATCCACATCTACTGTAGTCCCCAATGAGGTGTCCAGTGTAACATCTGCTGCAACTTGTTGGGAACGGTTTCAGTTGATGTGGCCTGATGACATAGACAAGGTGCTTGCAGTGATGCGGCCAGCAACATGTCCTCCTGATCCTTGCCCTTCTTGGCTTATTAAAGCTTGCCGAGGGGGTTTGACCGAGTGGATCCAGGGTGTGGTCAATGCATTGTTGCGGGAGGGAGTGGTTCCAGCTGTCCTGAAAGAGGTGGTGATTCGACCTCTCCTGAAAAAGCCCACCCTGGACTCATTGGTCTGTGACAATTACTGACCGGTTGCAAATACCCCCTTTTTAGGGATGGTGATTGAGAGGGCTGTGGCACAGCATTTGCAAGTACTCTTGGATGAAACAGATTATCTTGACCATTTTCAGTCTGGGTTCAGGCCTGGTTATGGGACTGAATCTGCCTTGGTCACCCTGATGGATGACCTTTATCAGTAGAAGGACAGGGGGAGTGCAACCCTGTTCCTCTTGTTCTCTCGATGGCTTTTGATTCCATTGACCATGGTATCTTTCTGGGCCAACTTGGTGAGATGGGTATTGGAGGCACTGTTTTACAGTGGTTCCGATTCTATCTCCAAGGTCGTTTTCAGAGAACAGCATTGGGTGATTATATTTTGGCCCCCTGGCAGTTGTGCTGTGGGGTGCCGCAGGGTACCATCTTGTCTCCCATGCTGTTTAACATCTATATGAAGCCCTTGGGAGTGGTCATCAGGAGTTTTGGGGCAAGGTGTCAGCAGTACACTGATGATACCCAGCTCTGTTTCTCTGTAACATCTGAATCGGGAGAGGCCGTGCAAGCCCTGGACCTCTACCTGGACTCGGTGGTGGACTGGTTGAGGGCCAGTAAACTGAGTCTGAATGCTAGCAAGACGGGGGCACTGTGGGTTGGTGGTTCCAGAGTTCAGATAATTGGTCAGTTGCCTACTTTGGATGGGGTTGTACTTCCTCTGAAAAAGCAGGTCTGTAGTCTGGGGGTGCTCCTCGATCTATCTTTGTCACTAGAGGCTGAGGTGACTTTAGTAGCTAGGGGTGCCTTTTACCAGCTTCGGCTGGTAAGACAGCTGTGGCAGTTTCTAGACCGGGATAGCCTGACCACTGTTGTCCACGCACTGGTAACCTCCAGGCTGGATTACTGTAATGTGCCCTATGTGGGGCTGCCCTTGAGTTTGGTCCGGAAGCTGCAGCTGATGTAAAATGCATCAGCAAGTCTGCTCAGTGGGGTAGAGTATCGCCAACATTTCACCCTGCTGCAGAAAGAGTTGTACTGGCTGCCCATGAGCTACCAGGCTAAGTTCAAGGTTCTGGTTTTGGTATGCAAAACCATATCGTCTTATGCCTTATATACCCAATCGATCATTATGCTCTGCAGGTGAGCGTCTCCTGCAGGTACCATCTTATCTGGAGGTCCATTCCGCACAACGTAGGTAGTGGATCTTTAGTGTAGTGGCACCTACTCTTTTGAATTCCCTCCCTTAAATATTAGATAGGCACCATCTCTGCTATCTTTTCGGTGCCTATTGAAGACTTTCCTCTTTATTATTTATTTATTTAATTTGTATCCTGCTCTTCCTCCCAGCAGGAGCCCAGGGCGGCAAACAACGCACTAAAAAACTTTAAAACTTCATAAAAACAGATCTTAAAATACATTAATACAAAACAGCATTAAAAACAATTAAAAAACAACCAGAAAAAGGGTTAATAGCATTATTAAAAACATATTAAAAAGCAATTCTAACACAGACGAAGACTGGGATAGGTCTCAACTTAAAAGGCTTGTTGAAAGAGGAAAGGCAGGCGCCAAAAAGATAGCAGAGATGGCGCCTGCCTAATATTCAAAGGGAGGGAATTCCACAGGGTAGGTGCCGCCACATTAAAGGTCCATTTCCTATATTGTGCAGAATGAACCTCCTGATAAGATGGTATCTTCAGGAGGTCCTCGCCAGCAGAGCACAATGATCAACTGGGCATATAAGGAGTGAGGCCGTCTTTCAGATATCCTGGTCCCGAGCTGTATAGGGCTTTGTACACCAAAACTAGAACGTTGAACTTGGCCCGGTATCAAATGGGCAGCCAGTGCAATTCTTTCAGCAGCAGGGTTACATGTTGGGGATACCCTGCCCCAGTGAGCAGTCTCGCCACCGCATTTTGCACCAGTGGCAGCTTCTGGACCAACCTCAAGGGCAGCCCCACATAGAGTGCATTACAGTAATCCAGCCTAGAGGTCTTTCAACAAGCCTTTTAAGTTAAGACCTATCCCAGTCTGCGTCTGTGTTGAATTGCTTTTAGTGTTTTTTTTAAAACATTTTTTTCTAAACAATATGTTTTAACCCTTTTATTTAAGATGTTTTAAAAGCTTTTTTAAAGAATGTTTTTAAAGTTGTTTTGTTTTTATATATTTTAAAGTCTGTTTTTATGATGTTTTACAGTGTTTTTAGTGCTTTTGTTTGCCGCCCTGGGCTCCTGCTGGGAGGAAGGGTGGGATATAAATAAAATAATAAATAAAATAAATGTAATAACATTGAATGAGCTGGGTAAATTGGCCCTTAAAGGTAGAAAGATGGAGACTGATGTGTGTATCTTTGGGTAGTGTATTCCAAAGAGCTGGAATCAGGCCCTGCTTCATCCCACAGCAGATTGAACTAAATTAGTAGTCAAAGCAGGACCTCCTTTGAAGTTCTTAACATCTCATGCTGGTAAAAGGAATCCCTGGACTATGCTGTGCCTAGGCTGCACCTAGGCTGCATAGAACTTCAAAAGACAAAACCAACATTTCAAATTCTGCCTGAAGCTAACTGGAAATCCCTTGCATCTCACCTAGAACATAGTAAACCTGTTCCTATCAGCCTATTCCCATTATGGGGTATATTGCTGTGCTTTGTACCAGCTGTAGCATCCAAGCTGCCTTGGGCAACCTAATGGAGAATGAGGTTTGGTCACACTAGTCGCTTGTGGTTTTTCTGACTGTGTTTTGAAGCAACTCTGCCCTCTGCTGGCCATACCTACCTTCCCCACTGCTGACTTCAGACCTTTCAGAACCTCCCACAGCAAAGTGTTCGGCCAATTGTTGTCTCTGCCTGAGCCCACAGCAAGGGATTGCCCACACCTGGAAGACAAATGGGTTGATCTACCAATCAGCTGTGAAATCTGCCTGAAGCTGAATTTTAAAAAAATGCACTCAAGTTGATCCAATCAATGTTTTAGAGTAAAAAGGGGTGGAGTTCAATTAGCACTGTGTGCCCATTTTCAGAAAAGAGATGGAGACATACTGGAACCAGCACAGCAGTGCGTCTCTCTACCCAGAAAGCAGTACTCAATCTTCCTGGTTACAAAACCATTGCCAGGTGCAATAAAGGTTGTTGTAGATTATGATCTCTGCTAACCTGGTGCCCTCCAGATCTTTTGGATTACAACTCCCATCATCCTTGATTATTAGCTATGGGAGTTTATCTATATCTATATCTAATCTATATCTATCTATCTATCTATCTATCTATCTATCTATCTATCTATCTATCTATCTATCTATCTATCTATCTATCTATCTATCTATCTATCTATCTATCTATCTATCTATCTATCTATCTATCTATCTATCTATCTATCTACCTATCTATCTACCTATCTACCTATCTATCTATCTATCTATCTATCTATCTATCTATCTATCTATCTATCTATCTATCTATCTATCTATCTATCTATCAAGAGAGAGAGAGAGAGAGAGAGAGAGAGAGAGAACTTCACTCAAGCTTGCTCTGGATCCCTATAACGATTCCGTTAATCACCTAAAAATATATGAGCGTAAAAACAGAGGTTTTTATTGTATTAACAATATATATATATATATATATATATATATATATACAGAGAGAGAGAGAGAGAGAGAGAGAGAGAGAGAGAGAGAGAGAGAGAGAGAGAGAGAGAGAGAGATCTTCACTCAAGCTTGCTCTGGATCCCTATAACGATTCCGTTAATCACCTAAAAATATATGAGCGTAAAAACAGAGGTTTTTATTGTATTAACAATATATATATATATATATATATATATATATATATATACAGACAGAGAGAGAGAGAGAGAGAGAGAGAGAGAGATCTTCACTCAAGCTTGCTCTGGATCCCTATAAGGATTCCGTTAATCACCTAAAAATATATGAGCGTAAAAACAGAGGTTTTTATTGTATTAACAAAATGTTTCAGCTTCCGCCTTCATCAGCTATTAACATACAAATGCTGTTACCAAGGTGGCATTCCATCCTCAAAGCTCTATAACTGCCACCTTGGTAACAGCATTTGTATGTTATATCTGTATTTGTATTATATAGCCATGAGAGTGGCTGTATACTATAGCCAGCGGGGATTTTTCACATTCCGCAATGTTAAATTGAAAATACCCCCCGTGCCATTCTGAGGCTTTCCATAAGCTCATTTCAAAACAAAGCCTTACAAAACATATAGTCCTGAACTCAGAAACACTTGCTTAACAACCCTGTCAATTTTCATGGCGATACACAAAACACTCACAGAGAAATAGACAGTTCAAAGTGTAAAAAGAGAAAAAACCCTCAGAGCACTTTTGGACTTTTTTCTCTGAGAGTTCTCATAATCTGTTGAAATTCATTAAAAATCAGCCATGTTCACAGAGTACCTGTAATCCTAATGCTGACCTTGCCCCATACTCTGACCTTCATCTTCTGCAGTTGAAAAGTTGAAAAAATGCCTGGCTGATTTTTAATTAATTTAATACATTTTGGCTGGAACCCAATGATAACGCTGAGCATGCTCAGTAAGAACCAACTGTCAGAGTTCTAAAAGCCTCACAGCTGCTGAACTTAGCTAATCAGGGGGCCACACCCACACCAGACTTTGATTTCATGTGAGACAGTCATAGCTTCCCTCAAAGAATCCTGGGAAGTGTAGTTTGTGAAGGGTGCTAAGAGACTCCTATTCCCCTGAGAGAATGGCTTAACAGTCAGCCACTCTGATTGAAGGTCTGTGAGGGGAACAGGGCATCTCCTAGCAACTCTCAGCACCCTTCACTAACTACACTTCCCAGGATTCTTTGAGAGAAGCCATGACTGTCCAAAGTGAAATAAAGGCCTTGTGTGGATGTGGCCAGGGAAACCTTTGGTTTAAATTTGGTAGGAAGCTACATGTGTCTGCTGTAGAATAAAAAGGTGGGGGAAAGCCTGAAAAAGAATGATTCTGTTTACAATGTTTTATTTTTGGAAAGGAAAGGGGCTTCCCTTCTGCCCAGTGCCCACCCACCCAATCTCCTCCCCTCCCACTCCCTGCCCCTTCCCTGGGTCAGTGTTGGACTACGACCTAGGAGACCAGGGTTTGAATCCCCACACAGCCATGAAGCTGACTGGGTGACCTTGGGCCAGTCACTGCCTCTCAGCCAAAGGAAGGCAATGGTGAATCACCTCTGAATACCATTTACCATGAAAACCCTATTCAAAGGGTCGCCATAGGTGGGGATTGACTTGAAGGCAGTCCATTTTCATTTTCAAACTTGATTGCATAGAAATAAATCCCATTGAACTCAACAATATGCAAATGATCAAACCCACCCTCCCTTCTCCTCCCTCCTATTCCCTCCTCTTGCCCCTTCCCTCCCCCTTCCATTGCTCCTCCCTCCCCATCCCCTTCCAATCCCCTTTCCCCTTCCCCCTCCTCCCCTTCCTCCTCCCCATGGTCAGTTTTACCTATCTTAAACATGATTGCACGGAAGTAAATACCATTGAACTCTATAAGCATGCAAATGATCAAACCTGCCCTCCCCCTTCCTTTACCCCCTCCAATACGCTCCTTCCCATTCCCCCTCCTCCTCCCCCATGGTCAGTTTTTCCTATCCTAACCAAGATTGCATAGGAGTAAATCCAATTGAGAATAAGCATGCAAATGATCAGACCTGCTTTTCCCCTCTCCTCTCCTCTCCCTTCCCCCTCCCTTGCCCACTCCAGCCCTCCCTCCCGGTCAGTTTTACCTATCCTAAGCATGATTGCACAGGAGTAAATCACACTGAATTTAATAAACATGCAAATGATCAAACCTGTCCTTCTCCCCTCCCCATCCTGCCTGCTCCCCTCCCAGTCTTCCCCTCTGCATTTCCTCCCCTCCCTCCTCCTCCTCCTCCCCTGCCCATCCTCTGTGGTCAGTTTCACCTATCCTAAGCATGATTGCAGGGGAGTAAATCCCATTGAACTCAATAAGCATGCAAATCAATCCATTCTCAGCAAGCTTGGACAGGATCCCATTTCTTACCTCCCGGATTAAAAAGCAGGGAAATTCACTAATAGGCAAAAAACCTTGCAGTTTAAGAACATACCTATAGCCCACAGCTATTCTATCAAACTTTAAAAAATCAGGGAAATTGGGCAGCTATAGTGAATGCACCAGGGGAGCAGGAGGCCTGAACTCCTCTCTGAGATATTGGACTGCCCTACAAATTTGTCAAAATGCAAACACCATTTGGGTTGGTCTTTCACAGTCCAATCCACTTCCTGGAAGAATTTGGTAACATGTGTCGCCAAACTATCAAGCTTCCTGGAGAAAAAGAGGAGGAGGTCAACAGGGGCACAGCTTTAAATAGCCTACCTCTGCTCCTCCCCTGCATTGTTGGTCTTGGTGCCCAAAGAAGCCAGAAATGGCTTCATGCCCTCCTTCCTGTCCCTGCTGCAAAAGTGCTCCTGCCCAGACCCCTTTTTGGTGCAGGATGGAGAGGAACGAGACTGCCAAGACAATGGCCTGCTGCCAGGACTGTATGGCTTGAAATTGGGATCTGCAATACATGGGCATCAACCATCCTGGTCTTTTGTAATGTTCTGCTTGTTTATGTTGCACAAAAGGAAAGCTTCCTATCTGCAGCAGACCCTGGCACCCAGTCCATGTTGTCTGGAAGGGCCCCGCAACCTTGAATAGAGGCTTCAGGGATCACAGGTGGCTGCAAGGGGAATAGTAGTAGTAGTAGTAACCTGCCCTTCCTCCTAAAATGAGCTCAGGTGGCAACTTTCTTTCCATGAACTTTTTTAACATATCTTAGGATCCAGACTATAAGTTTGAAATTGTATTCAGCGAAGCACTGGAAATAAGTAGATATAAAATGATTTAAGTTTTATAGGCAGCCTAGATTTTAGTAGTATTTAAAAAATCAGTAAAAGCTGCTTTTCACAGATAGCTGCTTAGTAAAATTTCATGAAGAATCTGTCAAGCCAGGTGTGTGTGTGTGTGTGTGTGTGTGTGTGTGTGTGTGTGTGTGTGTGTGAGAGAGAGAGAGAGAGAGAGAGAGAGAGAGAGAGAGAGAGATGGAAAATATAAGCATTGCAGTGAATAGAGTTCCCCTCCTCCCAATAGTGTTTAGGTGAGTTATGGCACACATTGAAAAATAATCTGAACAGTTCTGTGCTGCTTTATCCTGAGTCCAGGAAATTGGTTGTACTTTGAGGATAGATAAATGTAGCACAAAGTCTTATCCTCAAAATACTGCAGCAGTGGCTTGTTGCTATTGGGCTGTGTACACATATTGTATGTCAGAGGGCTCATAGCTGAGTGTAAGGGTTTGGATTCAGGCCCTGTGGTGTTTTCACCTAAAGCATCTCAGGAGAAGTCCTTTGTCTGATTCCTTGGAAAGTTATTGTGAGTTAGGTATAGCAAAGTGGTGCCCTCCAGATGCTGTTGGTCTACAACTCCTTTCAGCCTCATCCAGCATGAGCAGGAATGGTGGGAGCTATAGTCCAGCAACATCTGGAGGGCACCATGTTGAGTCCTCCTCTGCTAGATCTACAAATAGTCAGACCCAGCAGAAGCCCTTGAGGACACGCATGTGCCTAAGCACTGCCCTGGAGACCCTCAGGTTCTCAGATATGTGTGGGTTTGACAGAAAAGTCTGCGGTCCCAGCCCTGTTCCAGCACAACTTCCAAATCCAGTATCAGAAGCTAAAGAATCAGGACAAAGAGGTTGGATGTAGGAGGGTGGAGAAGAAGCAGAAAAGAGAGATAGGAAACCCATGGCCATCCAGATGTTGTTGGGATAAAGCTCACCTCATCTCTGACCATTAGTCATGCCTTCTGGGGTTAATGGAAATTGGAGTCCAACAACATCTATGGTGACAGTTTCCCCATCCCTGATCTATGAGCATATGCCTGCAGATCCAAACTATTAGTCTCCCATTTTCAAATGGTACAACTGCTTGGCAAGGCATCATAAGAACAGGATTCATGGCATAACCACCAATACATTTAAGTCCCCTCCCACCACATGCACGTTTCTTATACTTTATTTCAATGTCTTTAAATAGCTGTTTGCCTCTTTTGTTAGATTTTCATCTTGCATCATTTGGTTAAAAGGAAAGCAGCAGACTTTAGGAAGATTGTGGGCTATGAGATGGGAGAGAAGAATTTTTATTGTGTAGAAAGTAATAATGTGAAAACTCTAACAAAGTATTCATAAAAGGCTAAAAAGTAGTCAGATGTAGCCATTTAATTCATATTTAACTGCATATGCCCTCCTCTCTAATATTTAAAATGGTGTTCACTAATTGCATTATTTTAAGTCATAATTTTGTGAAAAGATAAAGCAGATACCATTCACAAGCCAGGAAGTGACCTATGAGATAAGGAAATGTAAGAGCTTTCTACTTAAAAATCACTAAATGTTTCAACTCAATTAAAAAGCACAAAGGAACTGTACTTAGAAATAAAAAAGGCATAAAAAGAAAAAGCTGCTTAGTGATTAACAAGGCGACAAGCTATTTTATTCTTATTAAAATTTACCTGAAGTTGCTGTAATTAATTCTAATTATGAAAACAAATTTTGAGATTTATAATTATTAAATTTCTATACCGCTTACATGCTAAAATGGCTTCCAAGCAGTTTACAAGTATAAAATCAGTTATGAAATGTCCACACACAATTAAAACAGACAATAAAGCAATTTACATTTTTCAGAGATAACATGGGGTATGCCATCTTTATATCGCATTTATCATATAACTAAATTAATCACAACGCAGCTTTTCTGAGGCTATACATTCTTATTCTTTGTCAAGGGCAAATATTCTAGAATCACCTTATGGTCTAAAATACATAAATGTCTCTGAGAGAGGAGTACACTCAGTGATCTGTGATTCAGAAGGCAGCAGGATTCAAGATGATCATCCTTCCAAAGTTTAGCGCTGCACAAATGATAAAAATCGCATTTTCAAAGGATGGGAAATGTCAAAGCTCTTTCTCTACAGCAGACACATTCCCACTGTTCACAGTTTTTGTACCTCTTTTAAAAACAATTGCAGAATTAAAATACCTCTTTTGAAGCTCATTGTTGTATACTAATGCACATTATAAGAATGTTAAAGTTCTATTCTGTGCATTAATGCTCTTGAAAGGCATACATGAGGACTGTCTGGACACATATTCATGTATATTGTTTTAAAAACTCTACCATAAACCAGTTCTGGAGTACTTCAGGGATATAGTCGTGGGTTTTCTTATTATGGACACTGCCCATTAGGCACTTGCAACTATCACACGAAATATGTACACACATCTGTGTTGGTGCAGTGCAGGTTAGCAGCCTAATATTGGTATTTTTGGCACAGCATCAGTGGTATCATTAAGATAGAGTTCTAGGTCTTCTCTCAGGAGTCAGGATATGGCCAGACTATAATGGAGCAATTGCATTGGGGCCCATGACAACAGGGGGTCAGACTCTGAGCTTTAAAAGAAATTCAGTCTTTAACCCTCCTAAAAGGAGAATTATGAAGAAAAACATGCAGGTGGCCTTCTAAGTGATCTCTGGAAAATGATCCAGTCTAGCTGCTCCTGCTTTTCAGTGTTTTTAGCTAATGAGTGAAGTCAGAGCTGATTGATGAATGAATTGTTTGGACACCAAGCTATAGGAATCCCTGGGCTCTTACAGAGCTGCTGTTTCCCTCTCCCTTTTACTGTTATTTCCTGCTTCTGACACCTTTTCTAGCCTTTCCTTCTTAAGAACCAGGTTGCATCTGGGTTAGTTTAAGATCAGGTACTCCTTAATTCCCCCCCCTGCAAATACTACTTCAAATACAATAAGTGTGATTGGATGTTAAATGCATTCCTTTTCGGGGTAAGGAGGCCCTTTTTTGGGAACTGCACCAGGGCTTTCAACAACCTTACCCTAGTCATCTCAGGAAAATGAGTAGATTGGACCCAGTACAGCAGGGATAGCTTACCATATTTGGAAGTAACTGAATTAATATATCACTATCTAAGGAGCCTCCCATAAGATCATTAAGTCCTAACTGCACCATTATACATGAAATGCTATAAAACCCCACAAAACTGGTTTGACCACAGGCTATATCAGAATGCAGAAATGAGTGCTTCTACATATTCAGTGAATTCTCTATAGTACTGTTTTCAAACTTCCACTGAGTTTTCGTCTGTAAGTATCTTGGTTCGTTATATATAAATATGGTTGTAGACAGCGCTGATAAATATTCAGGTTTTTGTGCAATGTCATAAGAGGTGTCAACTGGCTATAAAGAATCAACAGAGGTAGCAAATTCCATACTTGCACAACTCATGGATACATGAAATACACACAAGCCCTTCTTCAAACAGTGAGAATTATAACCAGTATTTCCCCTGGTAGCTGTATTTGGGAACAGCAAATATACTCACAAAATTGCTACTTCTCTGTCATCGAATGCAACATTTTAACCCACTTTCCAATTTTTTAGACTTTTTTTTAGTTTGAAGACATTTGAGCCTTTGCACATCAATGAAATCTGTTGAAATGTGATATACACAAATTGTGCCCATTCTTCACAGCTTTGCCATATTGGAGCAACTGTCCAAAGAAGCTTTAAATAGACGAATGCTCTCTTTAAAATAGAGGTGGGCAAGGATAGAAAACAGATCTCCTTGGGCTTCTTGAGCTAGTTATTTGAGTTTTCATATTAGTAAAAGTGGTGGGTGGACACTTGTCTATATAATTCACCTTATTCAGCTATTTCTACATTTTACAGCATGGAAGGCATCAGCTGCACAGGCAGAGTTAGCCATACCAATCAGTCCAGTACCAACATGCTTTCCATTATCACCACCACCAAATATAGCAAATATAAGGTGCAACCTGTACTGGGAAGGATTCAGTTGCAGAGGACAGCATGTGCTTTTCACGCAAGAGATTCCAATTTCAGTTCTTGGCATCTCCAGGTAGGGCTGGGAAAGGCCCCTTTCAGAAGCCCTGGGGAGCTGCTGCTAGTCAGGGTAGACAATGCTGAACTAGATGGTCTAATAGTCTGTTTCAGCACAAGACAGTTCCTATGGTACTCTCTAATGCCTTTTGTTGTTTATAGCCATTAATAGCTAGTGAGAGAAGTATACGGATAGATGTAGGTGCCTGAATGTCATGCAGAGAAGTGCAATGACATTTAAAATACTTTAAAATGTAAGGACGCATATCACATAATCAGCATGAAAAATGGGAGGTGGTTCTCCTTTGCATACCTAAATGGAGACAGTGACCTTAGATCATTCACTTTTTCAAGCTTCCAAGGTCTCTCATTTGAGAACCTTATTTCTGAAGAGCCTGATATTCTAGCCCAAGAATGAGGAACCTGTGTTGCCAACTCCCAACTCCCATCAGCCCCAACCACTATGGCCAATGTTCAGGAATAATGTGTGTTGTGGTCCAGTAACATTTGGAGGGTCACAGATCTGTTACCCCTGTTCTAGCTCCCTGTTCTACACATTAATTATAATGTGTCTGGTGTAATGTTTTGTTTGCATGATTTAATTCCTGCTTGTGAAAAGGTCCTGGAGGAGTGCTTTACTGCATTGCACATAGGAACCTTCCTTCGTGGCCATGGCAAAGCTCAAGATACATTGAGAGGATAGAAGAGCTCTAGGACATCTGCTTTCTTATAGATTGAAACAACAGGATAAATTAATTCTGTGCTTACCAAAGAAAAGAAAGGAATGCTTTACATTGCAAAAGGGGACACCCATGTGAAATCTAGAGTATTTCCAAGTAAATGAAACACACACATACCTCTTTATATTAATAGTGAGTTTATGTTCAATGAATTCCTACAGAAAATGCATAATTGTTTCAACATACCATTCAAATGTCAAGCAGGATTGAAATTAGAGGTAGTATTGTGTATGCAGTGGTGGGACAACCCTACCTTCATCTGGTCGTTACTTAATTGAAAATAGATAAACTAGGATGATGTCCACTGGAACCTGAAGTGCCATAGAGATTGTTACCGTGATGTCTTCCCATCTTGGACATCTCACTTATGTGCAGAAGTTTTGGAGGTCATTTCTCCATGTTCAAACTGAAGCATCACAGCAACATTCCCTGTTGACTAGGATCAATGAGCAATGTCAGGATTTTCTTCTTTTTAATTTGAAAGCAAATTTCACTCAGAATTCCATATTGGGTATTGCTTTTCAGACAAACAAAATGGCATGGGGGCACTGTTTGAGAAAAGGAAAGGCCAATGCTCACGGCTATTGTCATGGTTTTTTAGACTGTAGCCATTGCGTCTTTCTTGTCACAGCTGGCATACTAAATATCGTGGACATTTCTATACATATGACTGAGTGGACCAGTTGACCTTGTAGTAAGCTGTAAGTCAGTTCTAGAAAGGATTACATTTTTCCTGAGGGAAAGTCCTTCAGGTTGATGCTTTTTTGGGGGGGGAGAGAAGGGGAGTATCCTGGACCCAATCTTATTGCATTCCCCATCCCTCAGTTTAGTTGGTGCACCAGCAGTTTCTTCTGCTGGAGAATGAACACCTAGCCACAGTAGGACATGCCCTGATTACATCTAGATGAAATACGTGAGTTAGTGTTTTTGAAATTATTGGCAAAAGTTTGCCAAGGTTAAATCCATTGAAATCAATGGCACTTTATTTAGTTGAGACTAAATCCCATTCTATTGTTTCTGGTAGGCATTAGTCATGACAGTTATAACCATATTCACCCAGTTTTTGTTTTTGTTTAGAGTGGATTTATGGATTGCAGGTGCACAAGTGATTCTTGCATCTGAAAAACTCTTCCTCAGTTCCTTATTTTTAATGGAACGTGCTGTGCCTTCTTGTTCAGCAATTTTAGAAATGATGGGTGTTATGTCACTGTGGATGCGATCCAATACATGTCTACTCAGAAGTAAGCTCCATTGACTTCAATGGGACTTACTCCCAAGTAAGTGTGCATTGGATTGCAGCCTAAGTCATATTCAGAGTTGACTCATTGAAACTGATGTAGTTACTTCATTGATTTCAATGGGCCCACTCTCGCTAATGTTGGATATCACCCAATGTGACTATAACAACATCTTGGGTTTGAACATTACAATATATACTTATGACTGATTAATTAATTTAGAATTTCAGCACAAAAGTGATGTGTCTTCAATTATCTGTTCTTATTGTTTCAGGTTGGGTTTTCCCATGATGGTGATGACCTGTATCATTGGAATGTGCTATCTCCTTGTTGCTCACGTTGTACTGGGTTGGATCTGAGAATGTGTATATTAGTTATGTATACTGAAGACCAAAACCCATTTTTCAGTTTTTGTTTAACCTCTATTGTATTTTTAAAAGCTGCATGAAAACAAAAATAATTTTTTTGGGCGGAGGAGAATTCTTCACACTGCTACTCTAGCCCAACTTTCTGTTATGAACATGGGGGCTCCTCCGTTACCTGTATAGAATTTTTCCACATGGAAATGATGTCCCCATTCAGTTCAGTGGAGAGAGTCAATTTCTGTGCACATTATTTTGTGTCTGTGAATTGCCTACATCTACTGAAACAAACAGGAACCTTTGTAAATGCAAGAGGTATGTGTTCATATCTAGTGCATATTGAGCTCTCTACCAAAGCTATATTTAATAACTGGCAGAGATATGATAAAAAAACTCATAATGCAATTTATGATGGGCTGTACTAGTTTAGCCTACAGGTGGAAGAACTGTGGTGAGTGCTGTACAAAATAAAAATTAGCAGCATGTAAGAGAAAAAGCTAGAGTTAGATCCTTCATCTTCACATGATAAGTTTTGTATATGAAGAAGTATTCAGATGTGGCCCCCTCCCCCTTGCAGTGTAAAATGGTATAGCTGAGCAAAGATAATACGACTCTTTAGATAATATGCTTCCGTCCTTAGTGGATGTCTATTCTGAATTTATGTTCTTTGACCAGCTTATAGAGCTGAATATTGTGATTTAAGTTTTCCAAATGGTCTTGCTGAGATATTAGGGCTGAGCCAAATTTCTTTAGGTTCATTTTTCAGTTCAAAAATCGTGATTTTGGTGAGGGTAAGTTTTAATCCCAGATCTTTAATCCATATAGTGTGTCCTGTAATGAAGGCATGTGGATCACCCAGCTGCTCCAGATGGCAGGATCCGCAAATTTAAATTATAAGAGGGGATTTTTTTAACTAAACGTTAGGAAGAAACTCTTGATGATGTTTTGACACTGAAACAGAAGGTAATGGACTTACTTTTTAAACACAAAACCTCTTGGATGGTCACCTATTAAGGAAGTTTTAACAGCAGATTTTCTGCTATGGCAGGTGGCCTTTGGACTAGATGATGTTTGATGTCCCTTCCAACTCTGTGATTCTATAAAAATGAATACTTTTACCGCCCTTTTGCATTGATCCCCCAGAAATTGCCAAAAGAGGGAGCTTTCTGTCAATTCTGACAATGTTTTTTGTGAAAAGGCTGTCTGCTTTTGGCCCAGCCATAATTAATATCCAAATAGATACTTATTACTATATGAATATCCCAAGGGACTATATTTCTACTAAAGTTATGTCTTGCTATAATATGCATGTAGTCACAGGTGAAAAACCTACTTGCTATGGCCGATGTTCCATAGTGTTTCATTAGGACTTCCTTTGTTGATATATTAGCTATTTGTATGAAAGCTTCTGATATTCAACCTGTGATCGCTATAGTAAAAAAGCAAAGAGGCAAGTTGTGCATAATGAAAGATACATCATTGTCTGTGTTTTAAAATACCCACATTCAAAGGAGGATTTGAAGTGGAAACAATAATCCCTTTTAATCTGGCTCATGGCTTTTGACAAACACTTATTTTCATGGGAAATATCCTACAGTTAGAGAGGTTCATATAAATTAAACAAGGAATGTTTTGGATAATTAGTCTCTCAAATAAATATCAGAGCTGTTTACCTAAGACTATGTGGGGGAAACAGCTATTTCAGTATTTTGGGTAGCCAGATACATCCTTGCCTTTGGTGGTGTTAATCAATGCAGTTGAAGAATAGCAAAAGGATAGCATCATTTTTCATTATTTCAATGCAGTCTAATGGGTGTGATTACAAATACAGAACCAGGGCAGTATTAGAGACAATGAATGCATCTGGAATAAAAGAGTGTCCTCTTGAGAATATTTCCCAATGTTTGGAGAAGCTTTCCATTTCTTTTCTAACTGCTGTGATTCAAAGAAGCAATTGCTGTTTCAGCAGTTCTTTCTGCTCATGAGATAAGCTGTTGTTCTTTTTTAAAATTCCACTTAGCTTTTCAGCAGTGATCACTTCTGCACCACCGTAATAAAAAAGTATTCTGCCTGCATGTGTGGTTTTGCCCTACATGCATATTGTCCTTCTTTGGATTGTGTCCTGATGTTTTTAAGAGGCTTTATGATAGGGAGCATTTCCTATTATTGCAGTGCCAGGAGTTGAAAAACTCTGCCTTTGAAGATAAAGAACTAGCAATCATGTACTGCCTTCAAGTTGATTCTGATTTATGGCGACCCTAAGAATAGGGTTTTCATGAGGCTGAGAGGCAGTGACTGGCCCAAGGTCACCCAGTGAGCTTCATGGCTATGTGGGGATTTGAACCCTGGTCTCCCAGGTCGTAGTCCAGCACCTTAACCACTACACCACACTGGCTCTCATAGTTCTAGTTAATAAAGATTCTACTATAATCCCATCTCATAGTGATTAAATCATTTAATAAGTGAGATGCTTCCTCAACAATGAAATTACAGAATGCTTTGGTATGTTTTGCTATCATGCTATGTCAGGTATTTAGGAACATACACATGTTGGCTGCTAGAAGAGATCAAGTATTTTATTATATCTATTAAGCCCCTTGACTATGGAAAGGATAGCAAATGTGGTGTCTCCCATATGTTTTGGATTAAAACTCCTGTTAGCTCCAGCCAACATGGCCAATTTTCAGGGATGATGGCAGTTGCAGTTCAAAATATCTGGTCATCATCACAGTGGTTAACCCCTAGGCTAGGGTCTCCATCCAGTTTTTGATCTTGTTCCTTACATTTCTTTTTTTGATTGGAGGAAGAATCTTCACCACCTCCTGTCTGTAAAAAATAGTTTAGTAAGAGATTTTATTAGTCCCATGTAATTAGAGTGGGTTGGATCCAGAGTTTGCTTCTGATGACAGTAGCATTCTCTGAGTGGAGTTCTGCTCAGGATGCTTCTGCTGATAGATAGAGGGGTGGGAGGTATTTCCCCTTCCCTCTGCCATCCCCAGCATCACCTCCCATTATTCTGGATGGTTCAGCAACCTTCCAAAGCAGATTTTGAGGGGGCTGCAAGGGGAGAGAGAATCAATGAAATATGCTCCCCATTTCTACCAATGGGATTCTTCCATTGCTGAAGACTTCTGCAGATGGAAGTAAACTTTTTATTTGTAGAAGGCAAAAGAAACCCCCTGATACTTATTGGTCATAAAATCAGTATTACTTTGTTGTTTTTAATTGGTCTCTGGATGAAACTCAAAATCAGTTATGTGAAGCAAATACAAATACAAAATATTACCATCTTTACAGAGGGCTTAAGAGTCTAGTAAATGGTAGTATGACAAGCTCAAGAGACATGCTTAATACATGCATTAGAGGTTTTTTTCTCACTGTAACCTATGTGATTTGTCTACCAATATCCTCTTCACAAAATTGCAAGATATCTTCCATTGACATTCCTTGTAGCTATCCTAGAAATGTTCTCCTTCATCACTGTAGATGAAATAGTCTGATATAACAAATACATGGTGAATATCCCAAAATGTGTGTGCCTTTTTCTGTATTACCAGTACACCAAACATATTAGTTTTTTCCCTCAAAAGATAAGGAGAAAGAAACAAATGAACTGGAAAATTATATTTCTCATTCAAATGCACATCACTCAATAAACATAATTTTAAAAACAGGCATGACAATCATTCAGAGTATGGCTAACCTCTACTGTATTGCCTTGCTATATTCCTCTATGTTAAAACTCAATTTGTGTCATCCCATTTCAGTTAAAGTCTGAGAAAATGCACTTCAATTGACAGTAACTCAGATTTCCCATTGGAATTCATCAGGGCAAAGCACCTGTCAAATAAAGAACCTGCAGAACTTTATTATGGTGGGGAAGATGCATACTAACATGCCTGGATGACTGGCATGTAATAAATTCCACCATTTTTAATCACCAACAGATTTTACTGCTTTACTACTTCAATAGTTACAATAGGGATAGATGCTTTATAAATCATATGGATCCTTCCAAATGGTTCCTGGTACTTTGTATGGTCTATCTGTATCCATGTATGCAATATATTAAAATTATCATTTTAACAATATTAAACCTGCATATGGAAATCCATGATGGAACCATGTGCATAGCTCCAACAGTGGGTTCATGTGAATATATGCCCACCTATATCTAACAAAGATCTGGTGTGGTCAAAACAAATCACTTTGGTTTTCAGAGAGGGAGAAGAGTGGATGAGGCCTTCTCTTTCTCTTTCCTTTAGTTCATGATCATCACAGACATCATCTTTTTAATGGACATAGCACAGATGCAACATGATTTTTTAAAAAACAGGCATCTGTGACATTGTTGCAGATATAGCTCTGTGACGCCATTAACACAATCACAAGGCAAATGGCAGTAAGAACACCCGAGCCCAAGGGCAGGGACAGCAAAGAAGAAAGAAAATGATACGAGAACAAACAACAGCTAGGTGAACAAAAGGTTGCTAAACATTTCCAAAAAACTATGAAAACATGCACCAAAAGTTGCCTGGAAATGGTAGTCATGGAAAGCAAACACAAAACTATGTAAGTAGTTTTAAGGTACTCTGTGTGTGTGTGTGTGTGTGTGTGTGTGTGTGTGAGAGAGAGAGAGAGAGAGAGAGAGAGAGAGAGAGAGAGAGAGAGAGAGAGAGAGTAGTTTTAAGGTACTGTGTGTGTGTGTGTGTGTGTGTGTGTGTGTGTGTGTGTGTGAGAGAGAGAGAGAGAGAGAGAGAGAGAGAGAGAACTTCAGCTTCCAGTACTTGGCTGCTGGTCTCCTACCTCCTCTGCTACCACTCCTCTGGCTTCACTACAAGCCTGACAGACTGAAGTTTGTAGTTTCAGGGTCACAAACTAGACCATCGATCTTCCACTGGTGGGTTGGGATCTGATAGGTTGTGGCCTAATCCATGGTGGGTCACAAAAGCAGCACAAGGCGGGTCTGGGTCTGAAAAGTTTGAAGACTGATGATCTAGACCATAGATGGGGGACCTGTGGCTCTTGATATGTTTTTGGACTCTAACTCCCATCAACCCCAGCCAGCATGGCCAATGATCAGCAATGATAGTAGTAGTCCATCAGTATCTAGACAGCCAAAGATATCACACGCCAATCTAGACTACAGGACCAGCGTGGCTGCATATTGTCAGCTGACCCAAAGGGTCAAAACCTGTCTACCTGTCATCAGCTCAGAGCTTGTACCTTAGTCTGAGCAACTTGTCTTTGGTGTAAGATCTTCAACCTCATGAAGTATGATAGCTACAGCCGCTTCTTAAAGTCAGATGCATTTCTTAAACTGAAGCAGACCGAAGAACAGGAAGAGAATTCACCAGATGCTCAAACTGTAGCAAAAAGAGCTTCTAGAATTTACAACACATGATCCAAACAACAACAAACAATAGATCCCACTGAGACTAATGAAAAGCAAATGAGTTCTCAGGAATAGTCTGTGAGGTTAACACAATTGCATTTCGAGCTTGAAAAATATAAGAACCCTGTTTTGCAATGCTTAACCTTTGCTTGAATGACCTGATTGCTTTTGCATAGTGGCTATCGAATCCCTTGGCCAAAACAGTTCTACTAAACTAAAAGGCTGAAGGACTCACGAGTCATCTGCAAAGAGAAGATTAGATCACCTTTATCTTCTGTTTTTTATACCTTTCCTTGTGAATCATTGGGGGGAAATGTAGCATAAAATTGTGACAAGTTTAAAAACAGAGGTAGTATAAGATAAAGGCAGTATATTTTTGAAATCCTCTTAGAGCCTGGTCTGAATAGACTTTCCACAAATACACATTTTTCAAGCTTTAACTGCTATTTAACAGGTTTGAATTTTGCATTCTTGATGTTCACCGCCCAGAGAGCTATTGCTAGTTGGGCGGTATATAAATTTAATAAATAAATAATAATAATAAATAATAAGGATACTAGCTAAGCTCTTTTACCCTTTTTGTGATTGGTGCCTTAGATATTGATCTGCCTGGTTTGGACTACACACTCTCTGGTCCTTGTTTGTTGCTTTGAAACTTGCCTGTTTTGGACCACATATCTGCATCTGTCCAATGGAGACTGGCAGCCAGCTCCCCTGAGTCCTGGAGCCTCACCCTTGTTGAGGTCTGACACTAGTTCACCTCATCCAGGTATGGAAGATTAAGCAACCATTATCACATTTGCAGAATGTAACTTCAAATGAACCAACCTTTCTGCATATAACTCCAGTAATTTTGTCTTCAAGAATCAGGATCAATCCATTCTTCTTGAGTGTAGCATTCCCCTATGGAGGGACTGTTATGACCTATACCAATCAGAATTCCAGTAGATGCTTTTGTGAGGCAGGTGCATGCCGTGTTCCTCCCTTCACCATGGGAATAAAGCAGACAACAACTGGTTGATGCATGAAAAAGGCCACAACTTTTATTAATTAAAGCAAGCAAGCTGGGTTGGCACCCCTTTTCTAGAGACAAAATACTAAACTAAATGGACTCTTGGCCTGACCCAGCAAGGCAATTCTTATGTTCTTAACTCATCTCTTCAAGCAGATAGCTGTCCCAGGCTGAAAAAATCATAGTTGCTGATACTACCATGGCAGTTGTGTGTGCCTTCAGTTGAAGATATTCTGTTCAATTCAATTGAATAGTTGGATGATATTTAATGATACAGCTTTTTGAACAGCTTCTTCATTTCTTCAGTAAGATGTGCATACGGAAGAAACCCATTTTGGAGGCAAGCACTTGGAAACAAATTTGGTCCATTTGTCAACAAACTAATTCTATTTCCCTTGAAAATAAACTGCTGTGTTTCCTAAAGCATCCTTGCTGTTTTGTAATAGGGAAAATAAGCTTATTGGAAGCCTGCTACTTGTCAAAATTAATAGATACACAAGAGAAAGTTGTTTATTTACATAGGATCCTCCACCGCTCCAATTATAATGTAACTTTCAATAACTGGAGGGAGCATGGAGAGGGATATATGAACACATTCTCCACAATGCGCCTTATCTGTGCTGGTTGTTTCTCACAATACATCAAAACAGAGATAGGATGTACTTCAAACCATTCAAGAGAATGCAGCACAATGCAGTTGTGAACTGAATGGAACTACAAATTCCATTCTAAATATAATATGCCTATTAGTGAAGCTGAGCCAAAAAGGGTCCATGGTGGTTCTGTGTTGTAATGTGTGTTCAGCACCTGCTTATGGATCAGAAATTAAATACTAATACAAATTTTGTTTAGTTAAGTAATAGAAAGAGAATCTGAAAATAAATGCCAATTGTAAGTATGTCAACATAAAAAAACATGGTGGGGAGAGGAGGTTAGAAATAGAGATAAGAGAGCTCCCTTCCCCCTACTCACAACAGATTGGCTTGGAAATGAACTTATTTCAAAAATGAGGGAGAGACTCCTCTGTTTCCTTTACCCTACAAACCTTTGCTTCTGGCCAGTACGCTTTTATGGTAAAGAGGGAGACAGTTTGGGGAGTGACTGGTTGGTGGGAAGGAGTTTTGGAGGGCTGGCAGGGAGGGCATAGGCAAATTGATAATAATAATGGGAGAGAAATTAGATTCAGTTCACATTTAATTTGTAAGTTCCGAAACAGCATGGTATCACTGCACAACTGATACCACACTTCCCTCCCAAAAAGCAACAGCTTTGGTAATTAGTCTGATTTCATTCCAGATAGTGAAGATCACTGTTATCACTTACACTGTAGGTAGTGATGGCAGAATATTTTGATTCAGTTCACATTTAAAGCTGACTGCATCAAATTCACACTTTCCGACACAACATGAGAACTGAAAATACAACTATTCTTTGAAATTCACACTTCTCTGAATTTTGCAGTGCAGTTCTTGAGCCAAGTAATGTGGACAAAAATGTGTATGCTAAAGTGTGCATAAAATGAATACATTAGTGAAACAGGACGGTGATGGAAAGAATTATATTAGGGTAAAATGGCATTGCAAAAATATGTATATTGGACAAGTTTGCATACAAAAATATGTATATTTGGAGAAATTTTCACTAAAATGCTGATGAATTTTCATAAGGATTTAAAAAAGTGTGAACTGAATAGTGGAAAACCGAGAAACTCAGAAAATGAAATGGACAGATTTGTCAATCTCTAGCTGAGAATGATTTTAATCTCAGCCAAGTTGTTATCTGGGGGCTTCTAAAATTCTTCTTCTTTGAGGTAAGCTTTACCAGTCTCTGAATCCCACATTTGAGCCATATTTGAACTCAGCCACCTTGGTCAATACTTCTTCAATAGGGATGGGGAACCTGTGGCCCTCCAGATGTTGTTGGACTGCTGCTCCCATCATCAGTGATATTGGCCATTCCATCTAGAGCTGATGGGGGTTGAAGTTCAATATCAGGAAGGCCATAATGTCCCCATTTGTGCTGTAGAAAGATTCAGTCATATAACAAACTTAACTAAACACAACTCTTTGCTGCAACATATGAGCAGAGAGATAAATCCACTCTGAGCATGAGAAGCCCCTTTTTACTGAGTGTAAATTTCTTGGGGGTGCAATTTCACACAGCAGAACATCCTATCTCAAGTTCTACCAGTCCCTAAAGGCCTAAAGCAAGGATGGCTGACTGGGAGGCAATTGAGGCAATTGCATCGAGTTTCCTGTTTTTGCCTTTCCAAAATAGAAAAACAAACAGCAAAAACAAAACACAATGAAGAGAATTACATCTTGTAATTACAAATAGAAGGCAACATGTTTAACATATTTTCTCTCTTTTCATATAGGTGAGCATATATGTAAGAACCAATGGCAACTTGGGAGATTTTTTGTAAACTTCATACTACTATCATAGTTTTCTACTTAGTCTCTCTTTTCCACAATGTGTGCAAAGGCTTTGATAAACACTGCTGCACATGTCCCGGATTTGCATAGGAGATAAACATCATGCCATACAATATGAAAATAAAGTATTTTAGCTTTGACTTTAGCTAATTTTTAAGTTGTTAAGCCATTTTTTGCCATAGCTCCCTGTACCAAGAATAGCCCTAAAACTTTTAATCCACATGTACACAGAAAATTGTCCAAGTTCTCTGAAAGTATATTGTTCCTTTTACCATGATTTTAGAGTTACTGTATTTTTATTACTCTGATTTTAATAAAAATCCCAGGTAGATTGGTTTTATTTTACTTGGAGTATTTGTTGTCTGACCAGAACCCTTGGGGGGGTAGACTCCAGAAGGTGGTGCTTGGGGAAGATTGCTCGGCACCATGGACTCTCCAGTATGGGGTTCCGCAGGGGTCAATTCTGTCCCCTATGGTGTTCAACATCTTCATGAAACCATTGGGTGCAGACATCTGGAGCTTTGGAGTGTGTTGCCATCAGTATGCTGATGACACGCAGTTCTATTTCTCCTTTTCATCTTCTTCAGGTGAGGATGTCAATGTGCTGAACCGGTGCCTGGCTGCAACAATGGACTGGATGAAGGCTAATAAACTGAGGCTCAATCCAGACAAGACTGGGATGCTGCTAGTGGGTGGTTCTTCTGACCGGATGGTGGGTGTCCAACCTGTCCTGAATGGGGTTGCCCTCCCCCTGAAGGAGCAGGTTCATAGCTTGGGGGTTCTCCTAGAACCATCTCTGTCACTTGAGGCTCAGGTAGCCTCGGTGGCATGGAGTGCCTTCTACCAACTTCGGTTGGTGGCCCAGCTACGCCCCTATCTGGACAGGGATAACGTGGCTTCAGTTATCCATGCTCTGGTAACATCCAAGTTAGATTACTGCAATGCGCTCTACGTGGGTCTCCCTTTGAAGACAGTTCAGAAACTGCAGCTTGTGCAAAATGCAGCGGCCAGATTGGTAACAGGGACCAGACAGTTCGAATGTATAAAACTAATTCTGGCCTGCTTGCATTGGCTGCCTGTATGTTTCCGAGCTCGATTCAAGGTGCTGGTTTTGACCTATAAAGCCTTACATGGCTTGGGTCCACAATACCTGATGGAATGCCTCTCCCGACATGAACCCACCCATACACTATGCTCAACATCCAAGGGCTTCCTCCGGGTGCCTACTTGGAGGGAAGCTGTGAGGGTGGCAACAAGGGAGAGGGCCTTCTCAGTGGTGGCCCCCAAATTATGGAATGATCTCCCTGATGAGGTGCACCTGGCGCCAACACTGTTATCTTTTTGGCACCAGGTCAAGACTTTCCTCTTCTCCCAGGCATTTTAGCATGTGTTTTTAAATTGTTTTTTTTAAAATGTGTTTTTAAATTTGTATATTTGTTTTTAATGTTTTTAATTGCTGTAAACCGCCCAGAGAGCTTTGGCTATGGGGAGGTATATAAATGTAATAAATAAATAAATAAATAAATAAATAAATAAGCCCCCAGGTCACAATAAAGTAGCCAGCTTTTTTGCAGCAGCTATTGATTATTTAAAAGTAATGATTAAACAATTCTCCTTTTAATTTTAGTATTTTAATTTTATTGTTTAATTTTATTGCAGTAAGAGGGTATCTCAAAGGAGTGATTATGTTTAATGCTTCCTTTAAGTATTGTTGTGCATTTGTGCATTTGTATATGTTCAGTTTGGTCTATGACCGTGAATAAAAATCAATCAACCAATCAATATATTGTTTTTTCTAACCAATCATAACAAAAGAAAAAGAAATATTCCACACTTTAAGGATACATCTCTTCTTGGGTTTATTATGGCAACTTTCAAGGTCACAATCTGCCAGCATTTTTGCACCTGTATAAACAATATACACTATGTGTGTAGCTTTGTGAACTTTTCCACTGGTCCATTTGAATAATAGGACACCTGTGTGGCACCTTGCTATTGCCACCATGATTGTACTTTGGCAGGGAATATGGGTTGCAAGCCCACATCAGGGTTGCCAGGCGTCCTAGTTTACAGAGGACACTTCTCTCTTTCAAGTGCCATCTGGTCCAAGTCCAGCTTGCAGATAAAAAACTACAAGAAGGGAGAGCAGGGGCCTTGAAATTGCCATCAACCATTACTACCTGGAGAGCAGACTAAGCAGGCATACAAGTCACCTGGAGTGGTAAGGTATATTGTATTTCCATTTAAATTATAGTAATTATTTCTACGTTTGCACTTATACATATACATTAGTGAATGCAGATTTTATGCAAATCAGTATCCTCTTCTGTGTGATGGCCACTGCTTGAAACAGTTCTTAGATGGGAGGACCCAAATGGCAGTTAGTTCCTGCCAAGCCAATGGAGAGGGCCTTGTTATTTCACCACTCCCTCTGCTGCCTGCAGCCAAGTGGAATGGAAGTTGATGGAAACAGTTCTATGAGAGTAAGAGACAAAAGGCAGTTGGTCCCAGCTGGCTGATAGTGGTGAATTTGGAGGTTCAGTTTAGGTGAAAAATTGAGGCATTCCAAGAAGCATTGCCAGGTCCCTGGTTTTTACCTGGAGACTCCATTTTTTTGGGGTCCTCTCTGGGTTCCTAGCCAAGTCATCTCTGATTTTCTGGGGTAACTTGCCTGGTGGTCCAGAGACCTGGCAATGCTCCACTTGGTTGCTCCGGCTGACCTACATCCAGTCATGCCATCTCTGGTGTTAATGCACTAGTGTGCATGCCTTCCATCCCTCAGGATGGCAGTGGGGAGGTTTGATACCCCTGCCGCCATCTTGGATGGTGGAAGGCATGACACACTGACATGACAACACAGATGCAGATAGGCCATGCTGGCTGCCAGATGTTCACTGGGAAGGTAAAGCTCCCGATCTTTAATCCCCATTGTCTGGTTGCAATGCTGGGAGCTCCACCATCCCAGCCTCTGGAGCCTGGAGAGAGGTGGGAGGAATGAGGCAATGGTGGTGGGTGAGAAGCAACAGTGGTGAGTGAGCCCAGGCCTCCCACAAGGTTGAGTGGGAGGGAGAGCTGTAAGCATCCAACACAGCATGATGACAGAATGTGGTGAGTGGTTCTTTTGGAAAATGCCTCAGGTTGAGTGGGGGGTGGGGAAAGTGCCTAGGGGAATGGGGAGGGTTGGGAAAGTGTTTTGGGGTGGAAAGTGCCTAAGCTGTTGAGTGGTGGAGGGCTTGTAAAGTGCCTGGAGGAGGGATATCACTCAGGCCCGCCCATGACATCACTCGGGGCCACCTCTGAAGTCTCAGAGTTGGGATGCTTCTCTCCCGGCAACCATAATTCCAAGGAATAGAAAAAGATTTGTTTATTAAGACTCATCAAATTTCTTTGGAGGGTTCCTAACCAAATTCTGTCTCTGAGTTTGTAAGCAGATTAGCCCAAGAGTGGCCATAAGTTTCTCAAAGCTTTGTTTTAAGAAAAATAAAAAAGAAAGGATTATTTTAAAAATTTAGCTTAGTATGTCAGGAAGAATTTCCTTGTAATTATAACATGATTTGCACTGGCATTTTAAGCCCGCCAGAAAAGACTGATATCTAGAAGGCTTTACTTTACTTGACCTACAGGTTCTTCAATAAAGTTCCATATAAAGATCGTATATGTCAATGTGGATTGGGGGAAATAGAGACCAATGCTCACGTCTTATTACGATGCCGATATTATCATTCTTATAGATCTCATTTAATTCTCCCAATTTTGGACCCATATATCCATCAAACGGAATCCTTTTGGATGGACTATTTATTATCAGACCACTACCCAGAGATAACTTTAGCAGTCGCTAAGTTTAGTCTGATAGTTATAAATTTTAAGAAAAATAACTGAACTGATTTCTTTTAAACTACATCTGACTTTTGAAGTGAACTAAAACTTCACTATTAATTTTAATTTTAATTATCAGATTAATTTGTTTCTAACCGACTCATATAATTGACACCTATGTAGTTTTTAACATTTAAGATTTATGCTGTTTGATCATAGGACTCATATTATGATGTCTGTAATTTTAAATTTACTTATTTATATCCTCTTCTATGTAATTAAAATGTGTTTATCTAAGGTTGGTCTTGTGACCGTAATAAAACTACTACTACTACTACTACAGGTTCTTAAACATCAAGGATAATATTTAATTTTTTTAACATTAATTCTTACGAACATCAGAACTTGAATAGCTTTAGCTATAAATTACATTTTACAATAAAAAAATACTGGGGGTAGTTTCTTGTGGAAGATAATTTTTAAAAAGCTAAGTTTGAATTTCCATTTTCTACTGTCAGCAGTATAAAACGTTGCAATAAATGTCTCATGTTTAAAAAGGTCAGATCAAACTGTTACAGTCAAAATTTAGATCAGGGGAATTCAAGAGAAAGGAACATAAATGATAAGTATATAAAATTGTACGTGGAGCTGGAAGAACAAATACACCAGAGAAACAGGGAACTAAATTAGCTATAACTTGATCATGGTAATATGTACTGACTGATTCAATCCTATGAGCCGTTTTGCTGGTGTAACAGTTCATACAACCAGTGCTTACATACTGATATAACCTGACTGTTGGAGTGGATAGTGCACTCCTCCACCAACCTCAGTCTGTCCTCAGCTAGCCCTCACCTGCCTGCCTTCTTGTTTACACGCAATCCAGAGGGTGGCCCTGGCTGTCAGCTCCCTCCTCCTCTCAGCGTTGACCTTGTAGAATTCAGCAGGGAAGAGGTGGGGGCAAAAATGTAATCAGTTGTCTCCGCCCGTTGTTGGTTCTGGCTCCTCCTGCTGTTGGTTGATCTGCCTTCTGCCCTACCATTCCAATGGGCATCAGTCACCACTGGATATAACCTATTGCTCTGCACCTGTGTTAGAACTGTAGGCACAATGCTATGTTACACCTTCCCTATGGCTGGATCCCATCCTATTCTGGTAATGTTTAACAAACAGGACCACATGGAGCCATCATCTGGATCATGTAGGTGAAACCCATGGCAGGGCCAGCATTTCATGCAATACATAACATAATTCCATCCTTGAAATATGATTAAAGCAATGCAGGCTCCGACTATGGCAATGATGCCACTCTGGCAACATAGGGCACTAGAAATGCTATTCCAGTATATCAAGGAGAATTGGCCATCTTTTGATAACATCTCTAGCTGTCAGGAAAGATCAGCTGATATTTCCTTGATGGGAACTAATGGCTGAGGAAGTTTCCTTAATGGATTATCTATATGTAGGGTGGGGCCTGAGAGAAGTGATTATGTGCTACCTTTATATACTGCCTTTCTGCCAAAACACTCAAGGCAGTTTATAGTTTACAATTATGGCTTACAATCTTAGAGACATGATACAGATGGGGGGGGAGGGAGGAAGGTGGGGGAAAGAGGAAAATACACAACAATATAATGGTCTCCCAGCCAAGCCTATAGAGGAAACCTCACTGTTATGGTAGCCACTTACACATTTTTTTTTTAGATTTATATCCTGCCCTTCCTCCCAGCAGGAGCCCAGGGTGGCAAACAGAAGCGCTAAAAACACTTTAAAACATCATAAAAACAGACCTTAAAATACATTAAAACAAAACATTAAAAACATTTTTAAAAAAAGTTTTAAAAACATCTTTTAAAAAAGGGTTAAAAACATATTATTTAAAAAAAAACATATTAACAAGCAATTCTAACACAGACGCAGACTGGGATAGGTCTAAACTTAAAAGGCTTGTTGAAAGAGGAAAGTCTTCAAAAGGTGCCGAAAAGATAGCAGAGATGGCGCCTGCCTAATATTTAAGGGGAGGGAATTCCACAGGGTAGGTGCGGCCACATTAAAGGTCCATTTCCTATATTGTGCAGAACGAACCTCCTGATAAGGTGGTATCTGCAGGAGGCCCCCACCTGCAGAGTGCAGTGATCGACTGGGTATATAAGGGGTAAGACGGTCTTTCAGGTATCCTGGTCCCAAGCTGTATAGGGCTTTGTACACCAGAACTAGAACCTTGAACTTGGCCCAGTAGCAAATGAGCAGCCAGTGCAATTCTTTCAGCAGTGGGGTGATGTGTTGGCAATACCCTGCCCCAGTGAGCAGTCTCGCCGCCTCATTTTGCACCAGCTGCAGCTTCCAGACCAACCTCAAGGGCAGCCCCATATAGAGCGCATTACAGTAATCCAGCCTGGAGGTTACCAGTGCGTGGACAACCGTGGTCAGGCTATCCCAGTCCAGAAACGGCCTCAGCTGTCTTACCAGCTAAAGCTGGTAAAAGGCACTCCTAGCCATGGAGGAGATTGCCCCCACAAAGGAAATTCAACCAAAAAGGAAGATATAAGAAGATAATCTGTATACAATTTGCACATACTATTGCATATGTATGAAGATAAATTAAGAAATAATTGTTTTATTTTGAATAGAAATATCTGTATATGTAATAAAAATGTAAGCGTCACACTGCAGATCACAATTCTCCCTCTGCCTACCACCACCCACCTCAGCAAGCAGACAAGGTGACAGTGGCAACTTTGGCAAGTGGGTGGGCAGGTGCACAAGCTGCAGCATGAATGCTTCCTCCCCCTCACCTGCATGCTGCTCACTCTGCCTGTCACTGCCCACTTCAGCAAGCAGGCAAGGTGGTGGTGGTGGTAGCCTTGGCAGGTAGGCAAGTGAGCGAGTGGGCAAGTGTCCTTTGTGTGTGTGTGAGCTATGTGGCAATGGTGGTAGCAGCCTGGCCAGGAGGTCGATATGTTGCAGAGGCATGCTCGGTGGTGGCAGAGTTTGTCCAAGGGAGGCAGCAGAAGAAGAACACTGGCCAAGGGGCATGAGGGGGCCCATGGCTGCTGATGCATGGCAGTGCCTGGGGGCACTGGGGGTATTGTGGGGGGTTTGGTGATGGGAGTGTGGGTGCCTGGGAGTGCCTGGGGGTGGGGTTGGCATGCAGAGTGCTCAGGGCAAAGTCCCTAGTAATACCTCTCATCATAGTGGGGAAGGCTGGACAGCTCTGCAAACAGCGGACTTCCCTCTGCAAAATAGGAGACTGCTGCTGGGTGGGATCGCCATTGATGGAAATGGTTTTTAGAGGTGGGTAGGTGGAGGCAAATGACATTGGATCCCAGCTAATCCAGTGGAGGGGCAGTAAAGATTTCTGCTCTAATCCAGCAACAGAGATCTATGAATGGGAATAAGTTTCCACTCATGGATTTCTTCCATCAGGAACACACAGCGCTACCACAAGGGAGGCACCTGATCCAGAAGCAACTTGCTATACCCACTGTACATTGCTAAACAGAGTTACCTCTGATCACATGGGTCACCTGTTTGAAGAGCTTGAGAAAATTCAGGTGCCCCTTGCCCTTTTCCTTACTCTCTAATATGGGGTTTGGGAAACTTTTTCAGCCCTACGGCTGTATTCCCATCTGGACAGTCTTCCAGAGGCCACATGCCAGTGGGCGCAGTCAGAGGCAAAAAGGGGTGGAGCAATAAGTGTGAATTTTACCTTTGTACAGTAAGTTGGTTTTACACGCAAACCTCTGTATTCTCCATCCAGGCAAGCAAGGAACACTGTCAGAGTACAAGGATACACTCCAGTGAGGTTTTTTTTTTTTAAAAAAGCTCACCACTCACCCCTCAAAATCTCTAAGGGGCGTATGAAGCAGGGCTGATGAGGAGTGTGACCGGGGAGAGTCCCAAGGGCTAGATAGAGACACCTGAAGGGGTTTGGCCCTTGCACATGAGGTTTCCTATCCTAACAGCTGATCTGCTCCTGCATTCATACATCTCTGGGTCAGGGCCTCTCAGCACAGTCTCTAGGTGAGCAGCACACTGCAGTCCAATTGACTTCACCCTTAGCTGTAGGTTGGAATTCGTCCATCACAAACAGTGAATCACGCTAAAAGGATTTATGAGGCTAAATCATTACATTAATTGCCTTGTGGCAAATAAGGCATAACAGAGTCTGAGCAGAGCCATTTTAAAAGTCTATTCTTTGTGAGATCATCCAAAATGATTAAAGGCTTAAAAACTAAACAAGAATTTTGCGCTAGCTACTGTTTAAAGAAAGCAGAATGCTCTAATAGAGCTGCTCTGTTGAAAAGCAAACTACCAAGAGAAAATGGTTAACAACTCAGTTTTGCTTTTTATGTTGGACAAGCAATATTTTTTAAAAAAACTTGATAGAGCACATATTATCTTGCAGCATATTTCCCATCCCACCCCACTCCCAGGAACATGGTCTAACATGGTCTAGTACAACCCCTCCCCAAGCACTGGCTCTTTGGACTTCCTGTTTAGCTGCAAAATTGATCCAGCTAGGGGGCATGCACATGCAGAAGCAAATTTCTTTGGATGGATGAGGAACCATGCACACAAAAGTGTGTTGAACCATGCACACAAAACTGATTTAACTGCCAGGGCAGGACATTAATTTACAATCATTTTAACATTAGCTCATAGGAACAACTCCCCCGCCCCCACTCACCTACACATGTACTACAAATCTATTAGCATCCTTAGCTCAAATAGACAGGTGCACTGATCTGGCTACAACAGTAGTGGGCAATCTGTGCCTTTCCAACACCTGTAACAAGTAACCTAAACCAGTGTGTGTGATTCTTGTCTTGCTGGTTCTTTCTTTGAAATAACCGCTTGTTGATATGCAGATTATTTTTCTCAGGCTTTACTTCCTCTCTCTTTCTTTCTAGCTACTTAGTGTTAGTGTGTGTGAATGCTAGCCTCATGACTCTATAAATGGCCATGTGTATGTCTGTACTCAGAATGACTTGACTTCCCAGTAGTAATAAATGTTACCTTTCTTTATTCTTTCAACCACCAATCTTACAAGACTATTCATTTCAGCACTCCACTGCTATATATACCAAACTCCAATAATATCAGTCCCAGCCAGCATGGCCAATGGTGTGGGACAATGGGTGTTGTAGTCCAGCAACATCTGGGGAGCCCCATGTTCCCATCCCTGAACTACAAGTGTGCATGTAAGGTAAGATAATTCACAATCACCTGCTTGAAAGAGAACTGAGAGCCTACATTAAGTTCCCCACCTGCCAAAGAGCCGATCAACACTACTGCCTATTACCTGACTGGGTCTATACTTGCAGCATTATGCATAAGTTGCTGGATTGGGCCAGAGGAGTATTTGAACCAATTTCCAATTAAATTATTGTTGAATGCGGCAGTTCATGCCAGCTTACCAGTGCAAATATAGTTGCCTGTTCTCCTGCATTTCTGTTTAAATTCTAGATCTATAACAGGCACAGCCAGTGGTTGATTCTTGCTAGCATGGCTACATATGGCTAGCTGCCTATTTCTCAAACAAGACCTGTGATGAAGTCCTTGTATAAAAATGAAAATTCTCTAACGTGAATGACAGTTGGCATTCAAATAATAAACTAAATAGATAAGGTTCAGAAGATAATGAAAGTACTGTGGCAGAAAACTGATATTTCTGAAAGGCATTTACAATAGAAAAAACAGCTCAGTCGCCTATAATATAACTGTGGTCTTCACCATCTTGAATGAAATCAGACTGTTTACCAAAGCTGTTGCACCAGTGGTGCTTCTTTGGGCTGGTGGGGTGTCAGTTGTGCAGTGATATCATGCTGGCTCACAATATCTGTTCTGATTTGTGTCATAACGAAGTGCAATGTTGATGGAGTGAGATTGCATCCTGCAGTTCTGAAGCCTTCAGGAGTGATATCACTTCAGGGTTCTTCTTTCACACTGTACTCCACAATTTTCAAGGCTAAGTACCGCACACACTTTCCTTGCTCACTTGAATGGCACAAAGAAAAGGTATAGATACAACTTAAGGGCTGCTTACAGTACACATGTTTGGCATTTATCAGAAGGTAGAGAACACATATCTACATGCACACACACACACACACCCCTCCCAAGATGAAGACAAGGAAAGGACTGTTGCCTTTGACAGAGTGAGAGAAATGGTAAAGAACTGGCAATTACACTTGGTGGGCATCAAAAGGGGAAAGAGCTTGTGTTCTACAACCTTGTGTTTCACAAGCTTGATTACAATGATTCTGTAGTCTGCCATTATGGCTGTGACAGGCAGCAGCAATTTAGCTGTAGAATTTTCAATCAGCATTTTACCGGATGAATCAGTAATTGGAAGGAACCTTTTCAGAGTTTGCTTCTGGTCATCCAGTCCGTTTTTGCAGCCAGAGCCAAAGACCCACTGCTAATTTCTCAAAGCAAAGGCTACATTATGTCCTTTAATAGAACAGAGGCCAGGTCTATTCCCTGAGCAAAGGCAGAAAAATATAAAAATAAGCATAACCACAGGGAACAAAGAAGAATGCAGTATTGGGCTTGATGTCCTCGCCAAACAAAATTGAGAACTCATTTTTTTGTCAAGTGTATTACTTCTGCACATTAGATGGACTAAACTTGAAATCCAATATTCACATGGAAATAAGCCCCATTGAACTCAGTGGGGTTTGCTTCTGCATGTGCTGCATGTGACCATCATGTTCAGGTACAGACGGTATGCATCAGTTTTGCAAGAAAGAAAACAAATAAAACATCTGTTTATGGATGAGGTGATATTATGGATGAGCTCTACTGAAAGATGAATGAGTTTGCCAATCAACATTTTGATTATTAAATGGTTTTGGGCAGCATCAAGCACTAAGCGTGAGGAGTTCTGCTCATGCAATAAGACTTCCCCTCCCTCTCATCTTCTTGTGTGCCCTCAGAATTATTATTTTTTCCTGACAACTCCCCTTTCCATCAACAGCAACAAGCAATCAAAACGACAGCTATTTGAGCTAGCCTGGTTTTATCTCCCTATGAGGAGAGGCTGCGGGGTTTAGAGCTTTCTAGTGAGATACATGTTTGAGGATTATGAAATTATATATGGTGTTTGGAAAGTGGCTAGGGAGAAGTGTTTCTTCCTCTCTTATCATCCGAAAACCCCAGATCATCCAATGAAGCCAGTGGTGGGAGATTCAGGAAAGACTTTAGGAAAAATTTAGGAAAGATTTAGAACAGAAAGTGCTTTTTCACACACTGCGGTTAACAAATTGAATTTCCTGTCAAAAGATGTGGTAAATGTCATTGACTTGGATGACTTTAAAAGGGGACTAAGGGCTCATCAACACAGCAGTTTAGTGCATGTTTGGTGCTACTTGCATCCCCTTTTAATTTGCATGGTTCAGATAACTTTACTGGCAAACAGAAGCTATCACACAGTCTTCCCCATGTAGATCTGTACTAACCCAATCTGCTGATAATACAAAAAGTTAGAACAATATGACTCCACTCCACTCCACATGTCTTTGCATTGCTTCAATGCAGGTGAATTGTCATTTTCAGCTGTTCTTTTAACTCTCCCATGCATGCCATGAATGCCAGTTTGTTTCCGCTGGTCTATCTAGCAATTTCTGACTGCACTGTCCTCTACCCTTCACCATTTGCTGCAGCCCTCCCTTCTTTCCTCCCTTATTCTCGGAGCAAACTTCCTTCACTCCTTTTGTTTCCTAAAAAAATCTAAAGTGGATTTTTTTAAAAAAAAGTTACCTCAGAAATAACAATATTGGTATTGATATTTTCAGAAAATATCTATTCAGATTGATATTTTCAGAAAACATTAATATTGGTATTGATATTTGTTGCCTTTTTGTTCAGACCAGTCACGCAAACTGACCTTGAAGCTTTTAGAGGGGTCAAGAAACAGCACATGACCTGCTCTGGTCTACTGTTTTTAAAATGCTTCTTTCTGGTGTGGCTGGTTTTCCTGCCATTTCCTTGATTGACCAAAACTGATTCAGTAGATGCTAAGGGCTTGAGTACTGTCAGCAGGGATGTAGTCATCCAGGGTCTTGGGGGGTCTTAGACCCTTTATTTTTTGGGGAGCCAGGTCCCAGCAGGGTCCCTATGTCTCCAAAATCCTACAAGCCAATCAGCATGAAAGAGGACCATGCTAGCCACTGAAAATAATCTTCTAACATGCTTTCCTGTCCTTTCCTGCTGACTGGAACCAATCAGAGTGAAAGGAGGTGAGTCAACCACTGAGTACACTCTTCTCAGTAGCCAACATGATTAACAAGGATAGAGAAGCAGAAAGCAGTATTAAAACCTGGTCAGATTATAATCCTAGAAGATTCTATAATTTTAGAAGGGGTGCAGCTGTGAAGTGGTGTGGCTGTGACTATCATGAAGGGATGCTGCAGTTCTGACTACACTGCTGACTACACTGTTGATTAGGGTTGCCAGGTTCATGGCCTGAGACTGATCCTGTATCTTTAGGAGAAGAGAAAGGGCCTGGCAACCAAGAGGTCTTCTGTATCTTTAAAAGGTGTGCAGGGGGAAGGGAGAATTCCACCTTGTGGTTTTTCTCATTACAGTTTTGCAAGAACACCTGCACTTGGCTGACTTTCTCTTCTCCTAAAGATACAGGATCAGTCTCAGGCCATGAACCTGGCAACCCTACTGTTGACTGTCAGGACTGCAGTTCCTTCAGCAACACCTCATGTGTGGCAAAACACAAACACATGGTTATGTCTCTCATATAATCTGCAATCCTAGCACCAACAAAACCCAGCACAGGTTTTGATGACCCTGGTTGTGAGGATCTCAGAATATATCTGCATCCTGTCATTTTAGGGGCTGTAGGCAATCTGGCAGCTTCTCAGCTCTGTATTCATTTGGCAAAAACAATGCCTTGCATGATATTATGTGTCGCAAAGAACATTTCCCCAAGCACTGGTACACCAATGCATCTGATGGTGGTTGTTACACCAGTCCAGGGAGTAGTGCCAGTTATTACTGCTAGGTGGCTGTTCACAATATCCTGAGAAAATCTATGCTGTGTAGACGAACACAGAATCAGTATCTGAGCCAAAACAGATGAGCGAACTGCCATCATATAGGCTCTCTCACCCTTGGGTAGTTTGTTAATGGTTTCCAGTGACAAAAAAAGAATTTTAAATGATGAAACTGAGGTTTTCATACTTTGGACACATCATGAGAAGACATGATTCACTAGAAAAGACAATAATGCTGGGGGAAACAGCAGGGAGTAGAAAAAGAGGAAGACCAAACAAGAGATGGATTGATTCCATAAAGGAAGCCACGGACCTGAACTTACAAGATCTGAACAGGGTGATTCATGACAGATGCTCTTGGAGGTCACTGATTCATAGGGTCACCATAAGTCATAATCAACTTGAAGGCACATAACAACAAGAAGAAGTTGTAGTGGGGTAGTAAAACTGTTGTCTACAGCCACCCTTTATCTCTTGAGATTTTGTGTGGCATGAAATTTGTACACAGGACTCTAAAATTTAATACTGTCTGAGTCTCCTTTTGTCAATCCATCTTTAGCTCTTCTTCTAGCCATTTCATCTTAAATACTATATACACCAACATGCCCATTTTCTATGCCTCTACCATTTATTATATGTCCTCTATTTAGTCTTGTTTATTCTAGCCCCCCCCATTTATTTGTTAGCCTGGATTTGTTTTCAATTTATCTTGTGTTTCCACATCTCCACTTTGTGCATTTGACCACGAATGTTTTCTAATAGGAGCATGATGCCCTTTAATATTTATTGTCTACTGTGAAACCAAAATGGAAAGCTCTCTTGTTGGTTTGAAACACTTTTTAGCAAGCACCGAGGACAGAAAATATGTAGTAGACTTTTCAGCTGCAAAAGTTAGGCCATCTCAGAACAGCAGCGATTGCCAGGAGCTTCCTAGCAAACTGAGCAATGGTGTCTCTTCATCTGTCTGCCAGCCCTATCGTTCATTTCGAAAACTGCAAAGCCACAGCTGCTCATACAAAGGTTTCAAACCACTGCAAGTCTGGAGCTGATGTTGCTTGTGAGTGTAAATTGAATAGAAAAGTTTCTTGCAGACTGGATTCGGGAGTGCTAATGCTCTGGAGTGCTTCATGTTCCTTCTTGTGTTGAATATTGAGCAAGGAGTGCTAAGAGCTACAGCCACCAAATTGAATTTCCAATGTGACAAGAAGTTTTCAAGTGCTGCAGACTTCAATTTTTCTTCCTTTTTATTTTTATAAAATGAAAAAAAAGTTATTTGATTACTGCTTGTGAGATGGTTGTATTTGAAGCGCAGTGCTGTTCTTATGCCACCTAAAGTACCTTATCTTGATCAGAAAGTGGTTTTGGAGCACTATTTCATTACGTCTTTTCTGCTATAATTGGATCTATGGGGGTGGAGCTGTAACTGTCAGTGGTCCGTGTTTTGTGAAATCTGATTTGAACATCCTTATGTTACATGAGCTGTAAGTGATGACTTCAATGCGCACATCTGTGCAATTCTCCAGGTTTCCTGGTGAGCAGATACGACTATTAAAACAGTTTAAGTCTGTACTATAGATATGAAAAATAAAAACAGGATGGCACCAAATACAGGAAACGAAACAGAGAATTTTGTTTATTGGGCCCAATACTTGTTGAACAGGAATCCCTCTTCCAGAGCACCCTGAAGCACATCCAACGTCAGTCTTTTGCAAATGATCTGGAGACCAAAAACTCAAGTTGTGCTTAAGAGGTAAGATAACTCCTGAAGATTCATGTAGGCAACATGTTGGTCTCATTAAAAGTGTTCCTGTGTACCTGGAGACCTGAGCTAAGAAAGTATTCCAGTGTACTCTGCCCACAGAGGTCGATGGATCCAACTGGTTTCCAGATGGCTCTGGGAGATTTTCTGGCTGATACTACTGGTGCTCCTGTTGAAGCCCTGGCTGATCTGTGTAATATGCAGATGGCCCAGGCTGTTGACACAATTGGTCCTTAGCACCCTCTCCCATTTAGTAGAGCCCATTTGGCTCCTCGGTGTCATGAGCCCCATGGAAAAGTCCTGGAGCAAGGAGGAGGAGGAGGAGGAGGAGACAGACTTGGACTTGGGGGAAGGCCCTAGTGACATGCATTCAGGCGTGGTTGAGCTTGAAGGCTCCCATGCCACTGACAGTGACAGTTCTGCCCCCATAGATCCAATTGCCACTGATGATGTGCTGCCCGATCAGGAAGTTGCCCCTTCACTCACTTTCTTGCTCATCCTGCCATCACTGCCATGGTGCCCTCCTGCTGAGGAAGAGGACCTTGCTGAAGTGGTCCAGCTGCCCTCACCTTGGACCTGTAGGGTGTGGTGCCAGAGGGCTAAAAGGTTCCCACTGTCCCACTGAGGAGGAGCACACACGTGTGTGTGTGTGCTCCTGACCATGACACTTCCTCATACAAGTAGGAAGCCTACCCATCTTGACTTAAGGGGGCATGCCTAATTGCTGCAACAACTTCTTAATGCAGTGTAGTCATGGCTAGTTATACCTGGTAAAGATGCTGAACCCTGTGTAAACTGTAAGCTGATTCATGAAGCACTCTGAACGGAAATTTTCCATTAAACCTATTCAAGAAAAGCACATCTTTGTGTCTGTGTCTGACTTTGACTGGTTTGGGCAGGACACTTGGTGTACTTCAGAGTTTAGGACAATCAGACAAACTGGCAGACAGCTTGAACTCAAGTGGAGAAAAACTCCAGACGAATACCATCAAACACTGGCGAGTACTCATTATTGAGCCTACTCAGCGGCAGTGAAGATGGCAAAGAAGGCACACTTGGCTCTCCCTATTACATCCTCATTATGCCACCCAGCAGAGCTTTTCCAGACTGTACAAGGCCTTTTACACTCTGGCCCAAAGGAGATGGTGGAATCAAAGGTGGATCACTGTGATTTGTTTGCAAAGCATTTTGGGGGTAAAATTGCTTGTATCTGGCCTGACCTTGACTCTATAGTTATAGCAGGTGAGTCTCAAAGGGTGTCCAGAACACTGTCTTGTCCTTTTGTGTTGGATGAGTTTCAGTGAGTAGGGCTTGAGGACATGGTGCTTGGCTTGGTCCGAGCAATCACTTGTGCTCTTGCCCCTTGCCCCTTGTGGCTGATAAAAACTAGCAGAGAGGGGACTGGCCAAGAGCCAATACACTGAAGCTCAATCCAGACAAGACTGAGGCACTGTTAGTGGGTGATTCTATGGACTGGATGGATGGGTTGTGGCTTGCTCTGGATGGATCCATTACTGTTGCTTGAGCCTCAAGTGGCCTCAGTGGTATGGAGTGCCTTCCATCAGCTTTGGCTGGTGGCCCAGCTGTGCCCCTATCTGAGCAGGGATTGCCTAACTTCTGTTGTCTATTCTCTGATAACCTCTAGCTTAGACTATGGCAATGTGATACACATGGGGCTGCCTTTGAAGACAGTTCCAAAACGCCATCTAGTGCAGAATTCAGCTGCCAGATAGCTGACCAGAGTAAGTTGGTTGGTACACATAACACCAATTCTGGCATGGCTGTACTGACTACCAATGTTTCCAGACTCAATCCAAAATGATGGTTTTGACCTATAAAGCCATATGTGGCTGGGAACCTCAGTATCTCAAGGACCACTTCTCCCCATATGAACCAACCCAGACCCTGCACTCATCATCAGAGGCTCTTCTTCATGTGCCCCCTTCATGGGAGATTTGGAGAGTGGCAACATGAGAACAGGCCTTTTCAGTGGTGGCCTACAGATGTGGAATGCCTGGCACCTTCTTTATCCATCTTTAGGCACCACGGAAATATCTTCTTTTTCACTCAGGCCTGTGGCCCTTGTGTGCTGTCTTAGTGTCTTTTGGTTGGGTTTTTAACTTTTAATATTGTATGATTTTAAATCTATTGTAAGTTGCCTAGAGACCATTGGCCATGAGACAACCAAAAGATAACAGCAACAACTTGATAGACTGTACAGATACTGCCCAGGTATTAGCCAAGGCAAGCCCTGAGGAAGGTGAGAGAATCCCAGCAGGACCTACACCTTGCTGCTGTTGCCTCCTGCAAAACTCCATCTGCAGGCTTCCTCGGGTGTCAGCTGCTACTCCCTGCAAGGCCTGGGTGCCAGCCAAAGCCAGTTGGGGCTAACAAGGGAGAAGACAACTGCTTGAGGGTGAGGAAGAGAGCTCCCTTTTATAAGAGCCACCTCTAGACAAGGTTCCCCCTGTGTCAGGTTTCTTTTAACAGGTGCTGAGGTAGGAGTAGTTGGGTGCCCGCCATTGAGGTAATATTGGACAGGGGACGTAATAGTGGTGGGAGGCAGACTGCCCATTACAGGGGAAGGGATATAAGACATCTTCGTTCTTGCATCCCTTCTGCTCCTCCTTCCAACCCTCGGGACACTGGTAGCTATGCTGGGAACTCCCTGGATCTTACTGTCGTGCTGATGAATGCAGGGTCAGTGACTAATAAAACCACTTTAATTCAGGACGGTAACCTTCGCAGGGATGAAGGGCCAATTAAGATGGTCCAACCCCGGAGACTCATGGATCCAGAAGGCTTCCTGAATGCTCTGGGGGATATTCCCAGCATGGCTGGTGATACTGCCGAAGCCCTGGTCAATCTCTGGAATACAGAGGCCACCTGGGCAGTGGACACTATTGCTCCAAAGTGCCCTCTCCCACCAGGAAAGGCCTATAATACACCTTGGTTTACTCAAACCTTGGGCCTGATGAAATTGCTGGGACGATGGCTAGAGCGACAATGGAGAAAAACGCAGTCCGCTTCCGATCGAACACAGGCTAGAGCCCATTTTCGAGCCTATCATGTGGCAGTGATGGCAGTGAAGAAAGGGCACTTCTCTGCCACCATTGCATCTGCTCAGTGTTGTCCGGTGATGCTTTTCCGGGTGGTCCAGGGTCTTTTGGGCTCTGGCCCTACATTAGAGCCTGAGCCCTCAGTAGCTCGCTGTGACATGTTTGTGAGGCACTTTGCAGATAAAATTGCTCGTATTCAGATTGACTTGGACTCCTCTTTAACTACAGTTGTGCCAGATGTCCTCGAAGCTTCCTCTTGTCATTTTTCTATGGATACTTTTCAGCTTGTAAAACCTGAGGATGTGGACAGGATTCTGGGAGAATCGAGGGCCACTACTTGTTCCCTTGGCCCTTGCCCATCCTGTTTAATCAAATCTGCCAGAGGGGGAGTGGCTGACTGGTTGGCATATTTAATTAACACCTCCCTAAGGGAAAGTTCTATGCCAACATTGTTGAAGGAGGCAGTGATAAGACCTTTGTTAAAAAAGCCTTCGTTAGACCCTGTGGATCCTAACAACTTCTGCCCAGTCTCTAATGTCCCCTTTCTGGGCAAGGTGATTGAGAGGGTAGTGGCTGCTCAGTTCCAAGTTTTCCTGGATGAATTGGACTATCTAGACCCTTTTCAATCAGGCTTCAGGCCTGACCATGGGACAGAGACTGCCTTGGTTGCCTGCTTGATGACCTACGCCGGGCATCAGACAGGGGGAGTGCATCCCTGTTGGTGCTGCTGGACCTCTTGGTGGCCTTCGATATGATCGACCATGGTATTCTTCTGGACAGTCTAGCTGGGATGGGATTGGGAGGCACTGTTTTATGGTGGCTCCGGTCCTACCTGATGGACAGGACCCAGAAAGTGATGCTGGGAGACTACTGCTCGACCCCCTGGCCGTTGGCCTGTGGGGTACTGCAAGGTTCCATTCTGTCTCCCATGCTCTTCAACATTTATATGAAACTGCTGGGAGAGTTCATCAGGAGATTTAGAGTACAATGTCATCAATATGCTGGTGACATTCAGCTCTATCTCTCCCTACCACCTGACATGCCTGGAGGCTGTGAAGGGCTGGATGTGGGCTAACAAACTGAAACTTAATCCAGACAAGATGGAAGTACTGCTGGTCAAGAGAAAAACTGCACCAGGGATGGGGTTGCAACCTGTTCTGGATGGGGTTGCACTCCCCTTGAAGGAGCAGGTTCGCAGTTTGGGAGTCCTCCTGCATCATGCCCTGCTGCTTTAATATCAGGTGGCTGTGGTAGCCGGGAGTGCTTTTGGCCAACTCAAACTGGTCTGCCAGCTGTGTCTGTTCCTGGGGGCAGTTGACTTGGCCACAGTGATGTATGCATTAGTGACATCGAGGCTTGATTACTGTAACACACTCTATGAGGGGCTGCTTTTAAAAATGGTTTGGAAATTGCAGTTGGTTCAAAATGCAGCAGCCAGAATGTTAACTGGAGCACAGCGCAGGGAGCATATTACTCCTGTGCTTTATCAACTCCACTGGATCCCAATTTGTTTCCAGACCCAATTCAAAGTGCTGGTTCTGACCTTTAAAGCCCTAAACAGCCTTGGACCAATGTACCTGAGGGACCGCTTATGCCCATATGTACCTGCTCGGGATTTAAGATCATCTGCCTCTGGTCTCCTCTGCGTGCCTGGAGTGAAAGATGTTAGATTGACAGGCACGCGGGAGACAGCTTTTTCAGCTGTGGCCCCCATGCTTTGGAATACTCTACCCCAAGAAGTCCACTCTGCTCCCTCCCTGTTGGTTTTCCAGAGACTTCTGAAAACAGAAAGTAGAGCCTGACACTGATTTTATGCCTTCTGCATTAAATTTTACCTGTGTAGTCCCTTTAGTATATGTGTGTGTTTGTGTGTGTGTGTATAGTATTTTATGTATTTTAATTGTATTTTATGTATTTTAAATTTATTTTAATGTTGTAGTGATTTTACTGTTTACAATTATGTACATGTTTGATTTTATTTTTGTAAACCACCCTGAGTGCCCTGTTATAGGGTAGAAGGGTGGCATAGAAATATTTTAAATAAAATAAAAAAATAAATTTGCCGGATAGAGATTGCTCCTGAAAACAGATGATGGCTTTTCAGATTTAATCTATGCCAGAGCTGTGATCTGAGAAATATCTAAAGCGTATGCTCAAAGTTGTAAATATATGCCCCCTACTGAGCACTTTATCCAACATCTGAGATTCTGCTCTGGATTCCCTTACTGGTTAAAGTATGGGAGGCATCCATGGGGAGCAGACCTTTTGGGTGGTGACTTAAAAGGGGCCCTACTAGATCAGAGCAAAAGCCCATCTAGTCCAGCATTAATTTAAAAGTCAGTGTAATAGAGTGGGAAAAGATAGAGAAAAAGGCAGCTAGTGGTACCACTGATCAAGACACTGGAACATCTTCCCTACAAAGAAAGAAAAACCCACATGGAGCTTTTTAGCTTCAAGGGAAAGAAAGACTATAAAGGTTTTTTAACTTATGAAAGATGTGCAGAAAATGTATAAAGATTTTTTTGTCCCTCTCCTTCTCTCATAATATTACACCTTTGGTTCTCACCCACAGAAATTCATTGGAAGCAGTTCAAGACATTATCCATTTATATACTGCTTAATTGCCACTATGGCTTCTAAGCAGTTGAAAAGTATAACAGCAATTCCAAAAATATAAACATCCACAATTAAAATAAACAATAACACAATTTTATCCAAACATTAAAATAATCATCCACAATTAAAATGTACAATAAAACAAGCCCATTAAAACAGCACAAACACTGAATCAGTTAAAACAGCAATTAAAATAATTAAAATAGAAGGTTCAATTCAGGAGATCAGGGAAATTCTTGTCTAAACAGATCTGTCTTCAAGAGCTGGCTAACACTGATGGGGTCTCTCATATTTCAGCAGGGGGAGCATTCCACAACACTGGTTCCACCAGTGAGAATGCTCATCTCTGCATTATCGCAACCTGATCATCAGACCATGGGAAAACCATTCGTTGATCTTAATGGACTACCTGGGCAATGGAAGGGAAGATAATATTTCAGGTAACATGTCAAAGAAATGTCTTCTTCATATAAAGTATCATCTTTGTGCTCTGTTTGCAGGTTTGCAGCTGGCTGCTGCTGCTAAGATGGTGGACTAGATGGACCTTAGTCCAATCCTGCAGGGGTCTTCTTAAGTTCTTTCAACTTACATTAGCATTAGGTAATAAAGGTTGAATAATTTGAGAACTTGTCCTGTGCTCTAGACATTCTGTAGGTGGTTCTGTGGCTAGGTACCCACTCTTGATTGTGCAGTTCTTTTGCTTGGCTGAAATGTGTCCTTGAACTGTGCTAAGACCTCTTGCTTGCTTGCCTGGAGATATATATATATATATATATATATATATATATATATATATATATATGTGTGTGTGTGTGTGTGTGTGTGTGTGTGTGTGTGTGTGTGTGTGTGTGTGTGTGTGTGTGTGTGTGTGTGTGTGTGTGCGCGTGCGTGCGTGCGTGCGTGCATGTGTGAGAGAGAGAGACAGAGACAGACAGACAGACTTTTGTGGCTTGAATTTAGGATATGATATAAAGGCCACATTGACCACCTAATTCACTGAGCTGAAAAAGGTTTCCTACCCCTGCTATACACACTTTCCTGGGAGAAAGTCTCACTGAACTCAGTGGGACCTAATTCTGAGTAGACATGCCTAAGATTGCACTGTCAACTCAGTCACGCTTGTTCATTCTTAACATGCCCCTTCAATGAATTTTGAATTCCCAGTAGAGAACTGAACCATCTGTATCTAAAGTCAATTCCCTAAATTCTGAAATTTGGGTCATTAGTAATGTAGAACATGTTTCTTAGAGCAGAGTATTTGTATATAAATATGCAGTAATTGAGAGGAAATAAAAATTAACTCTAGGATTAGGATGATTTGCATACTCATTTTCTTTAAATGGTGCTCAAGATGGGATCTCTAACAGATAAGTAAACTTAGATGAGTAAGACATTTATGAATATTCTTGATCTGATGAGGTGTGTTTATCTTGTCAGCTCTGTTCATCTCAGCTCTGTTCATTACTTCATAGCAATTGGTACCTTTTGTGAAGCTTGCTTGCTTGCACCTTGAGATTTAAATTTGCATCACAGTCTCTTTTAGAGCACTTACCCCTTTGCTTGACTGCATTCAAATAATCCGCAATACAAATTATACTTTCAGATGTTTATAGCCTTGAACATTTCCTGCAGGATTTCATAGCGGCCGCTCTGCGGTGAGACAATAACCATGCTATTTACTATTTACTACCATTTACTCATTATCATTCATAGAATACTTAAATGTGCTAAGGACTTCCTCATCAGTGCCTCATTAAGCCTTACAATTCTGCTCATGTGAGAGGTAAATAGCTGTTTTGCTATTAATCTCCTCTTTTAATATTTGAAAAGCTATGTCTTGTTTGAGATCACACCTTCAAAACCTGTCAAAATCAAAGGGATTTCAAGAGGGTTCACATCTTTGAATCCTAATGCAATCTGAAAAGATGAATTTATGGATCTCACCATAGTTAGATTCTTAGAACAAATGGTTTTTACCTTGCCTAAGACCTGTGACTTTCTACTGTGTTCAGAAGCAAGTATTCAGAAGTTAAAATGTTCTGCACTTCTGAAATTCCTGTGTGAATAAATTGGGGTGGTGGTGTTGCAAGATAGTAAAAGAAGAAAAGGATATGATTGTGAGACAGAAGACTAGGTCAAACACCAAGTTTGGCCTCTCATTGCAAATTAAGGGACTTGAAAGTTGTTAATTAGTGAATGATGGAAGCTACTTTTTCTATGAAACTCTCTCTCCTAAATTTAGACTCCAAGAATGCCCCATTTGGTGTCATTACTGATGACTGTGGAGTGGTAGATTAGCAAGTGGCTATATCAACTGTCTCCCTAACTACAAGGAACCATTTTGATGTGCTACTCCCAGCTCGACAGGAAGACAGAATCTGGTGGCTAATTGAATTTGTTTTTGTTTTTTTATGTTGTTTTTGTAGAAGGAAATGCTTTAGCTGCAATTCTTAGTGCTGTCAGATTGTTGCCTGAGTTTGTGCTACTAGCTGACTTGTACTTTCTCCTTCTCTCCCTTTTAATATGTCCCTGTTGCTTCCTGTTCCTACCCTGATGAGGATATGGCTAAATGGCTCTCACTGACCACATCCTACCTCTTCCTGCTTTCTATCCTGGCCATCAGAGGACTTCTACCCATATATTTTGTGCAGTGAATCTTTGATGTTGTGCAAGCTACCATTGACCTTGTTCTATAGAAGGTCTACTCTTTCAAGAATTCTACAAAATGGAATTGTGTCATATGGAAGGGGGGAGATTCAAAACAAATGGCCACTCTGTACAAATGCTGGGTAAAAGTGAGCATGCCATGGTTTTTAGTTTAACATGCATTATAAATGTGAGAATCTAGCCCAATTTATGATTGAGGACACAAGGATTTGGAGACGGAAAGTATGGCCATTTTATAATGTTCCCTGGACTCACATTATACTACTATAAAGGATTGTAATCCAAGTTAAAGCATTACAACTAGAAAACACATTTCAAACAGGAACTGCTTTATTTTATTTTAGAAACAATTGTGATGTTTGTGTGTGAGTGTGCAGAATAACCAAAATACATAGTTCATTATTTGTGCAACATCCTCTTGCATTCTTCTCAGGAAAAGCCCGCAGCAGACTTCTAAAAGCTGTTCCCATTAGGACAAAGATGTTTCTAAACTGAGCTTCAAGGGAGACTTGGCATAAAAAGCAATCTTAAAGATGATTAACATTTACCTCAGTGAGATTTGGAATCCTTTAAGGCCTCCAACCATTTACATGGACTTTGAGATGCTCAAGTAAAAAGTTATCCATTCATGCTATGCACAGTTTGATATAGAGTGGATTGCAACTTCAAGAGCCCTGCAACTGGTAGCAACACTTGTGAACAGTAGAAGAATCCCTCCATCTGTCCATTTGTCTGTTTTTGTCTCTCTCTATAGATAATGCAAAGCATCTTCATCACACGTGATCTGTGAAATCGGTCCTTGGATCAATGTATGTGTGACTAACAGAATTAATACTCAATAGCACTTGCTGCTTCTGTGATGTTAACATTTCTTTTACAGCATTTCTTGACATCTCCCCAGCTGATTTGGCCTGCACTACTGCTCATATTCCCAAATGCATAAAAATCCCATTTATTGCAGTGGTACTTTATTGTGCATAAATAGATATGATTGCATCCCATGAGGCATCAAGTGAAGCCATTAGTCATCATGGTTTCTGTTCTATAATTCTCAGAACAATTTTTCTGAGGGACTTCAATATCCATGTTAGGAGTGCCTTGTCTGGAGCAATTAAGTACTTCATGGCTGCCATGACAACCATAGGGCTGTCCCAACTTGTCATCAGTCCAACATGTATATCTTTCTAGATTTGGGTTCCTTAGGTGTGTGTAGGGGACGGGTACAGCTGAAACTGGGGGACTTTACATCTTGTCCTTTTTCATGGTCAGATCATTGCCTGTTAAGGTTTAGATTATCAGGTGCTTGCCCCCTCTGCAGGAGTGGGAACTACTAAAATGGCTTGTCCCTGGATTTCTGAGAGGGATTTTCCAGCTAATGTGGCAGGTGTGCCTGTCAAAGCCCTAGTTACTGTCTGGAATGAAGGTATGATATGAGTAATTGACACAATCACCCCAAAGTGCATCTTCCACTGGGCACAACCAGTGAGGCTGCTTGGTTTCATCTGAGCTGAGGACTATGAAGCAAGATTGAAGATATCTAATAGACAGGTGCAGAAAAGTAATGATGATGCCATCAAAGTGAGAGCTTTGTCTACTCTTTGGTGGTGATGGGAGTAAAGAAACTTTTTTTCTCCTACCGTTATATTATCCCAGTGTGAATCCATGGACCTCTCTCAAATGGTGTGGGGTCTTCAGCAATCTGACCACAGGAGAGATTTGGTGAAACCTCACAGAGCATTGCATAGAGAATGGCTGAGGAATCTACTGAAAATGGACTATCAAACAGATTTCTTTCCATCTGTCCTTTTGACCATCATTGTGGCACAACTCTTAGCGTGAAAGCTATTTGCCTTAGTTCTCTATAACAAACTTCCTTTTTTATCACGCACACTTTATACGTAAATAGATACATAATACATTTTATTTACATATTCATTTTTGCATACAGGTGCATCTTCCCTTTTCTTGTTTCCAAAGTGATATTTGTTACCAAACGCAATCACTCTGCACTACAATTGCAATCCTAACTATTTCTACTCAGAAGTAAATCCCACTGAATTTACTGAGGATTACTTCCAGGTAAGTGAGGTTAGGAGTTCAGTTCTAATCTACTTCCTATTGTGAATTTAAAAAAACACAGGAATGCATCACTCATTATTGTCCTTTTCATATGGAAAAAGGTTATCTCTTTGGTTACCTGTGGATTTTATCTCTGCTCCTCAGTTAAAGTCCTTGTCGCCTTCGGCTTCTACTGGGAGGAGGGGCGGAATATAAATTTAATAAATAAATATTAAAATAAATAAATAAAGTCCTAGTATCTTTGTCAAAGTGGGGAGAACCACCTAGATCTGACTGCCCATTTTATATCACCTTAAATTTTTTATTAAAGTAAAATTCAATTTAAATTTTCTCTTTTTTCTTTTTATTAAAGTAATAGACAGTTACAATGCAGAGCGCCTCGTGAAAGTAACTACTCTTTCTAGGAACTTGGTCTCTTTCTAGCACTAGCTAAGCATGACAATGCAACTACAGACATTGACTCAGCAACTGGGTTCACCTCCATCTGCTTAAGTAGGTTGGGAGCATGTGCGCAAATGGAGGCTCCTCCTTAGTTGAATTTGTTGAATTTCCCGCTTTAAGCATCTCTGAGAGCGAGGTGAAGGTGGAGCTTCGGCCAGTCGTTTGTCTTCCTCCTCTGATGGAGGGGGGCTTCTAACTGTCAGTTCAGGCAGGGGAGGTGGAGGTGTTCCCAGCTGGGAAGTGACTGATGAGCCTGGCTGAGCTCCCACATGGGGGTCTGGAGTTGCAGGGGCTGTGGAGTTCAAGACAGGGGTCAGGGCACCCACAAAGTCCATTCTGCTGCCAGCCCCCTCCCCAAGTGATTTGCCCCAGTCTGCATCCTCAGCCTCTGTCTCGCCTCCTCCTGTCCACTCTCACCCCATGGGGATCACAACAGGAAAAATGTGAAAGAGAGAAACCAAAATTGACAGATGCATCCATCCCTTCCACCAGCAAAGTCTCTCTTTAACAACCATAGGATCACTCCAGTGCCATTTGTTAGAGTTAGCCCTACCCTACACATTCCTCATTGTTATTTTAGCAAGCTTCTTCCTCTGGTTTTTCATGGTGTGCTGCTGCTGCTGCTACTAATGATGATGATGATGTTGTTTTGTTGCTGCTGCTGCTGTTAATGATGATAGTTGTTTTAGTAGTAAGAGACCATCCACAATGCATCATGCAGCAATGACATAACACATCATTTCTAATTGGTTAAAGAGGAGCAGAATACAACAGGGGGGCTGAAGAGACATTAAAATGCCCTTAAGAGGGTGACTGATGCTTATACCTCTTTTCCCCACTACTGCCACCCTCACCCTACCTCCAAACCCCTGTAACAGTCAATATGTATTTCAAAACCATTTGCTAGGAAACAAATTTATTAAACTGGAGGGAAAATAAACTAGTCCTTTGCCAAGCCAGCTTTTCAAATATAAAGTCTTGGAACATACACTGCCTTGACAAATTAAGTTATGGGAACTCATAGACTGGAAGCAGAAAAACTAGAAGAGGTTACTGAAGGTCAACTGTGGTACACAAAACAAACATCAACAGAAATGAAAATGCCTTGTATTTTTTACCTTGTATAAAGGTTTATGCACTGAAGTCTGTGGAATCTTCTGATTTCAGTGTTTCTAGTTATGCTGTCAAATACCAATTTTATACATGATGATCTAACATAGTAACAGGCAGGCATTAAATATGAGACAAAAAATCAACTGCTTTCTTTAAAAAACAGTTTAAAGGGTACACACGCACAAATGCACACACAAATAAACACACACAGTTTATTCCCCTACCTTTATGCTTCCAAATAGAGTAAAATTTGGGGGAACTTCATATTTTTCAGGATTTGCTTTTTAAAGCATCTCATAAGACAGCTGCAGTGTAGAGGTTCCCAGTGTGCAGCAGAAAATTAAAGGTGGGATGAGACAGCCATTTCCGAAGATGAAAAAAAATGCTTGAGAAAAAGGAGAAAATTGCTAGGACTACTGACAAGGGGACAAAAAGAAAGAACATAAGAGAATGGTGGTATATCAAGTTTGTGGATGACACACACACAAAATCCAGACAAAAGAGTCTAAGTAAGACTGTGACAAGTTTTAATAGATCTCTCTACTAGGTTAAAAATGTTGCACAAGACCATTTTTATAATAAGTGAAACAAACTAACTTATAAAGTAATTTGGAGACTGGCTATAACTGCTCAAAGAAATCTTAGGGTCACTGGGGCAAGTTCACTGAAAATGTCAATTCATTATGTTATGACAATGAAAAAGGCAAGTTGGTACAGGTACTGAAAATAAAGCAGAACTTATAATAATGCCATAATGTGCATGCCAGCATATCCACACTTAGGGCTGCAAACCTATTCCTGCTTACCTGGGAATAGGAATGGAAAGATCTGTCAATTTCAGTTCTCTCAGTTTCTCATTTTTCCACTGTGAAATTCACTTCTGCAGCAATTTGAGATTTTTTAAAAAAGAATTCTCATGGAATTTTGAATTTCTCCTACTGAACACATTTTGGTATGCACTTTTGACTAACATACACATTTTTACAAGCAATTTTCCTAATATAATGTATTTTGTATATTACTTTTACTAATATATTCATTTTTATGCACTTTCCTCCCTATATATGCATTTTTGTAAACAATGTTTGCTTAGAGAACTGCATTAAAACTTTGCATAAGTGAGAATTTTGAAGGATGGCTGTGTTTCTGGTTCTCACATTGTTTTGGAAAGTGCTAATTTGATAAATTTGGCTTTAAATGTAAACCAAATCCCATTTCTCCCCTATCCCTACCTGGGAGTAAACCCCAGCCAGCTATACCTCTATTATATCATGCTCACATATCCACATTAAATCCAGAACAATGTTTTCTATCCATACTTATATAAGTACTATCAGTGTCACTAATGTAAACATTGCTATAAGCATAAACATTTTATCACTCTTTGGGAACATAACATTAGATTAATTTTAATTTAGGTTAAGTGAGCCTGAATGCATACCCCAAAGGTGCAGTCACATTAGCATCTTTCTCCTATCAAATGGCACAAAAATAATTTCAGCTAGATATGGTTCCTCTATAAGGTACAGCTGATAGAAACAACAAAAGTTCAGCGTTCATCCCTAGTTGCCTGTTTCCCCAAGAAAGACCAGCTGCAGCTATGGTGAAAGCTATTACTTCAGCAAGGAAGAAGTTCAGTCTGGAAACTTATATAGAAGCTGGAGGCTCCACCCCTTCCTGGCTCCCAATCAGGTCCTAATCCATGCAGGTGTTTCCATGTGCTTCCCCCTCCTGCTGAGTAGCATCATGGACAGCTAGCTGGGCTCTCAGTGGTTCTGAAACTCCTGACTGGCTCCTCTGCTCCTCTGGCACTGGAGGAGATTGGAGAGGATCTGAGAGGCCACCAGGAACCATACAACTGATATGCAGACCTCGCATTCTGGGGCAGGGATGTCCAGGTCTGATGGCTTCTCAGGATAATTGGCAGCATGGAGATCTGCTGAAAGTCCAGCTCTGCTTGCTCCTCATCTGAGGAGAATTCAGGTTCATAGTCTGGGCAGGGCTGAACCCTTGCACCAGTATAGGGGCAAAGATCAGTGAAGAAGCAATTTTTAGAAAAAGTGTGATTTAGTTATATATATATATATATATATATACACACACATATAATACATATACATATACAAACCACTTATATGTTGGCGATACATTGATGACATCTTTATGGTCTGGACAAATGGTAAAGAGAGTTTAGAATAATTTAAAAATTACATCAACTCTATACATCCATCTATTAAGTTTACATTTAATAGTACAAATGACAATCTGCACATCCCTTTACTTGATGTCCTTCTCACCATTGAAAACAACAAAATAGCCACTGATCTCTACAGCAAACCCACTGATGCCCACACTTTTTGAACCAGAAATCCTGCCATCCTAAGCATATAAAGAAAAACATTGTGTATAGCTTAGCTCTGAAAATCAAACTTATTTGCAACACTGAAGATAAATACCAGAGAAGGATCAGTGAACTTAAAGAACCTCTTCTTCTGAGAGGATATCCTCCACATATCGATTGCAACATCCATCGAGCCTCCATTCTGTCCAGAGAAAATCTCCTCCATCATACTGAGGTGTCAAAGAGCAGAGAGCAACGGATTCCATTTGTGGTAGATTTCCATCCAGCATCTCCTAACTATCACCGAGCAATCAGGGAGAGCTACCCATAGCTGGAGCCATCAGCAGGCTAAAGCCATCAGCAGGCCTCCTGTTGTAGCATTTTGCCAGCCTCCTAATTTGAGCAGACTGTTGGTGAGAGCTGTGCTTAAGCCACCTATCACCAATCCTGGGTCTCATCCTTGTCACTCCAAACACTGTATCACCTGTGTGTACCTCAGGGAGACAGCCACTTTCACAAGCACTAGGACAGGAAGGACATATTACATCAAACAGAACATCACCTGCAGGTCCTGCAATATAATTTATGTCATCGAATGCAAAAGACCAGGATGTCATATCCAATACGTAGGAAAAACCACAACTGACCTATGCACACGCTTCAGAAACCACAAATAGGCAATCTTAAAAGAAAAACGTGGAGCAACCAGATACAATGCCACTCCTCTCCGCCTGGCACCAAAAAGGGTCCGGGCGGAAATGCTTTTGCGCGAGGGGCAGGAAGAAGGGCATGGAGCCACTTCCTGCCTCTTTGGCACCAAGAGTGCCAGCAAGGGGTGAGGAGCAGGGGAGGCTATTTAAGGCCATGCCCCTGTTGACCTCCCCCTCTTTCACTACAGGGATCGTGACCTCTTCATTGCGACCTTTCCTTTGGTGACCTCAGGCAGCCTTCCCCCTCATGTGCGTGGCTACAGCCGCTAGAGAAGGGGGATCAGGGAACTGCGAGCTGTTCTGCACGGTTCCCAGCTGATTGGGGAGCATGCGAGCAATGGCAGCAATGTGAGAGCGGCTGACAATGGCGGCAGGCAGCGGCAGTGGGAGTGAAGACTGGCGGTGGCTGGCGATTAGTTGCGGCAGGGGGGCCTAGCGCCCCCCCTTAGTTGGTTTGGCGCTCAGGGGAGGGGTATGTTTGGGCAGGAGGAGGGGGCTGGACTTAGGGGAATCTTAGAGCTTGGGAGAGGGGTGGTCTGGGCAGGAGGAGGGGATTGGACTTAGGGGAGCTTTAGAGCTTGGGAAAGGGGAGTCTGGGTAGGAGGAAGGGGGTTGGACTAAGGGTAGCCTTAGAGCTTGGGGGAGGGAGGGAGGTTCGGCTGGGAGGAGGGGGGTCAGGCTTAGGGGAGCCTTAGAGCTTGGGGAAAGGGGGTGAAGTCTGGGCAGGATCCTTAGGTACTACCTACCTGGGGGAGGAAGGAGGTTGGGGACAGTGGGCCTTAGGTAGTCACTGACCTACCGGGGCCAGAATCGGTTTTATATGTTCGGACCGTCTGGTCCCTGTTACCAGTCTGGCCGCTGCATTTTGCACAAGCTGCAGTTTCCGAACTGTCTTCAAAGCAGCAACTGCAGGCAGAGGGGAGACCTCAGGAGCCCCAGCCACCAGGAAACCCTCTTGCAGGTGAGGCCAATGCACCTACACAACCATGGGGATGGCTGCCCTCAGGCCAGCCTCTCCCATGGGGCTGGCCATATGGGGGGGCTGCAGGGCCATCCTCAGGTACAGCTGCAGGAAATGTGCCATGGGGAGGACAGAGGCCACAAGAGGGGCAAACAACGACAAAGCAGCGCTCATTACACCTACAGCAGGTAGTGCAGGTACACAGACAGGGGGAGAGGAAGAGCGAGTGGAGAAGGCAGGCATTGAAATTAAGGATGCTTATGCAGAGGTCAGAGATACAGACATCCCATATGGCAGGACCTCTAGTCGGCTTGGGTATCATCTTCTTCCAGCCACAAAGGAGAAGATATGGAAGGGACAGTTGGTGGATGTTTTCTCGCACCTTTTTTGAGAACCAGAGCAAGTGGATAAAAACACAGGAGAACAAAGGGAGAAAGAAAGGTATAAAAGAAAGAAAGTGGATAGGAATTGGTCTAATTGGTTGGCAGGATTCCTGACTTACGCGGGGGTGGTATTAGAAAAACAGCCCAGTAAAGGGGTGGTGCTCATGAAATACATTGATATTGTATTTACAGCATACAATGAATTCAATGGCTGGCATTTAGGATGCAGGTAGCTTTTGACTTGAGTTTAAGATGGGACAGGCAGGAGCCAGAATTATGGCTGCAATTCATGTCCGGAGCAAAGGCTGTATCTGGGGATAGGTCAGACAGTGGTCATCTAGTATCTAAGTTACCAGCACAGCCCATGGAGGCACGGGACAAGTGGTTCAATCCCGCTTACTCTGTTGGGAGTACAGCTCACGTGGACACTGTGCTAGGAACCCATGCCGCTTCAGGCATGAATGCTCCATTTGTGGGGGGGGGTTTCACCCATTCACCAGTTGCCCCAGGGGCAGGAATTTCAGGCCCACAAGGGATAGCCAAGGGAGGAAACCAGGGGGAGCTGGCCCAGCTGAAAGTTAAGGGCCCCAGTCCCATAAAGTTATTTGTTTTGAATAGATTGTTAACGGATTATCCCAGGTTAGGGGATAGACATTATCTGTGGGAAGGTTTTCAGGAAGGGTTTAGGATACCCTATCAGGGACCTAAGTTTTTTTGTTTCAATAAGAATTTGAAATCAGTTGAAGAAATACAATGGGTTATTAGAGATAAGATAAATAAGGAAGTGCAAGCAGGTAGAGTTCTGGGTCCGTTCTCTTCCCCACCTTTGCCAATGCTGCACACATCTCTGTTTGTGGTTCCAAAAAAGGAGCCAGGGCAATTTAGGCTGGTGCATCAACCCATTGAATCTAAAAGGTGATTCTGTGAATGACTACATTCTGGAAGAGTGATGTTCTGTTCGCTACACGTCTTTTGACAGTGCAGTGAAGGTGGTGTGCAAGTGTGGGCATGGGGCACAGATGGGGAAGTGTGACATCAAACCGGCCTTCCGCCTCCTTCCAGTTCACCCAAAGGATTTTGATTTATTAGGTTTTTATTATGACGGGCAGTATTATGTGGATAGGGCCCTTCCCATGTGTTGCTTGATATCGTGTGCCACGTTTGAGTGTTTTAGTTCATTCTTGAGTGGGCGGTGAGGAGGCGGACTGGATCTGATGAGATAGTACACTATTTGGATGATTTTATGTTTGTTGGGCGTAAGGGGTCGGGTGCATGTGCACGTTTAATGAGCGAATTTAGTGAGATGGCAAATGAGTTAGGGGTGCCTTTGGCTCCAGAAAAGACGGAGGGGCCTAGTTCCCTTCTGACCTTTTTAGGAATTGAATTAGATACAGTTGTGCAGTGTTCCCAGTTGACAGAGGATAAATTGTCATCACTGAGGAATAAGATTCAACAGGTACAGTCGGCTAAAAAGGTTACTTTGAGGGAATTACAGGAATTAGTAGGAACACATAAGTTTGTATGTTGTGTAGTGGCCCCAGGCAGAGAGTTTATCAGACGCCTTTGTGATGCCATGAGGGGTTTGAGGGCGCCACATCATAGATAGAGGGTGACAGCTGAGATCAGTTTGGATCTCGCTGTGTTGCAGGAATTCTTGTATCATTTCAATGGGGTTTTGTTTTGGAGAGACGGCCTGTTGCTATAAGCTGAGTTACAAGTGTCATCAGACGCAGCAGGGGCATGTGGTTTTGGAGTCATTTTAAGGGATAGGTGGTGTAGTGCACAGTGGCCTCTAATCTGGCACCAGGAAGGGATGACTTGGGATTTAACTTTCCTGGAGTTCTTTCCCATTGTAATGGCTGTATACTTGTGGCCAAAGGTCCTGGCGAATAAAGTGGTACACTTCTGGTGTGACAATAAGGCCCAAGTCCAAGTAATCAATACACTAACATCCTGGAATTCCAGGGTTATGGCATTGATTAGGGTCTTCATGCTGCAGTGCTTGCGGTTCAATATTCTTTTCAGGGCACGACATGTGCCGGGTTTTGATAATGGCATAGCTGACACCTTGTCACATGGTCAGATGGACAAGTTTCGAACATTAGCTTTCTGGGCTCAGGAGCTCCCGAACCCAATGCCAGCAGAGCTGTGGGAGATTGGAGGAGTGAAGCTGAGAAAGCCATGCAGCTAGCCATTGCACCCAATACTCAAACATCCTGACAGGGCAGGTAAGGAATTTGCAGAATTTAGAGCAGGTAAGGGGTGGCCGCAGGCATGGCCCATTGAAGTGGACCAGTTGATGAAGTACAGTCTATTCTTGTGGTCACGAGGATTATCCGTAGGCACAATATGAGACAAGTTGGCGGGTTTAGCTTTTATAGCTAAGATGAAAGGGGTACAAGATACTTGTGATTTCTGCATTAAGAAAATGATGGAGGGGTAGTTGAGGGAGCGCTCCAGGACACAGGATTAGAGGGCGCCCATCTCACCAAGCTTACTTAGGGGAATGAGGCAACAGTGGAACAAATTATGCACTACTCCATATGAGGCTGCATTATTCCATGTGGCTGCTTTGACAGACTTTTTTGGAGCATTTAGAATAGGGAAATTGGTAGCAGGTTCGAAGGATGACCTGTCGGATCGGGTGCTGCAGTTCAAGGATATTTCATTCATAGCCCAGAAGGTGCAGCTTCAAGTTCGATGGTCCATGACATATCAGACAAGGAGGGGATCTGTGGTGGTTTTGGGGCCATCCACAGAAGCAGATATATGTCCAGTAAGGGCGCTGGAGGAATACAGGGCATACAGGACAGATGTCCCGGGATATCTCTTTCATCATGAGGATGGCCGGCCGCTAACCAAGTATCAATTTTGGGCCATGACTAAGAGGGCCCTGCTGGGCCTGGGCGTAAGTCCCACTGATTTCAGTACTCACTCATTTTCGGATTGGGGCAGCTTCAATTGCTGCACAGGCTGGTATGCCAGTGTGTGTCATTCAGAGCATCGGCAGATGGAAGTCAGCAGCCTATAAGGCTATGTATGGCCCATGAAGGGCGGGAAAGCACAGAAGTAATAGACCCAACATTGACAATTCTGTTCCTTCTCTTGCAGGTGGCTGGGATGGAGGTGAACACCTTTGGGTTCTCATCGCTGGCCACAGTATGATATTCTGGGCCAGTCATAGGGCACGGTGCTCTAGGCTGGGGACCCAGCTGGGATGCAGTCAGATGGCAGTGGTCCAATGGTTGGGCCGGAGAGGATTAACTTGGGATAGGCTTTTGCTTCTTCTCTTTCAGAAGTCAGACTAATGCCACAAATACTAATCATGCACACTAGTGGCAGTGACCTCGGTCTGTTGAAAGGAAAGGCCCTCATTCTGCAGGCATTGAGGTATCTGCAATTGATAAGGCAAAGATGGCCTGGAGTGGTTATTTTATGGTCACATATTTTGCCTAGGCAAGTTTGGAGGGGTGATGGGAATCCTAGGGCATTAGATAAGGTAAGCAGGAAAGTTAATAGAGAGCTCAGGTTGGCATTGCTGAAAGAGGGTGATGGAACAATTCCTCATCCAGAGATCAAGCATTACAAGGAAGAGCTCTACAGACATGATGGGGTTCACCTTTCCGACTTAGGGAATGACATTTTCTTAGAAGATCTCCATAGGGGATTGAAAGAGGCCATTTGGGACAGGTAGGGGGGAAAGGACTAAGTGGAGACTTGTCCTTCTTCTGTGGCAGGTGTGTGCTGGAAAGGGAAGAGGGGAGTACAAGCGGTGAGTACCCTGAGGCACTTTTCAGGTGAACAGGTACCCCAGAGACTTGCGCACAGGGCTGTGGGACCTTGTGGGGCAGGGTATGGACACTGTTGAGGTTAACCTGTGTCACTCACCTGGACTTATGGGGCTTCAGGGGTGTGTGAATCAGGAAGACCTCCCTCCGCACCTGAAGGGTGTGGCAGGGGAGAAAGCTGGAAGCATGGCCAGCTCGACTCCCTGCGGGGTAGGCTCGCCTGGGCATGACAGGCTTAGGAGCCTGACAGGGATTAATGGATTTCCCACACGTTTCAATTCCCTATGCATTTTAGAAGTCAGATGTTTATAAGTTCTTGAGTTCATATGTTCTTAAGTTCTTAAGTTGTAGTTAATAAAGTGGCCCTAGTTTACCCCATACATGTGTCTGGCTTGTTTATTTCCCGCCTCCTCGCTCAAAACATTTCAACATTGAGGGTCACAGCCTGTTGGACTTTTCTATAAAAGCTATAGAGATGCCAACAGATCCAGCAGCATTGACTAAAAGGGAGAACTTTTGGATATACTGTCTGGACACCTTGGCACCACATGGCCTGAACCTGGAGGACAGTACCAGCATTACTTAGCTTCTGCAAATGAAGCCACTCTGAGCATGCCATCCTCAAAGCTCTATAACTGCCACCTTGGTATATATATGCTGAAATTTAGAGGAGGAGTCAGCAGAGGGAAGAATATATTGCCTTTCAGTCTGTGCCTCCCACTGGTTCAGGTCACTTGAAACATGCATTGGTGCTTTACTTCCAACAGTCACTATGTTGTAGTGATGGATGAATCAATCTAATTCTGGCCCATGTTTTAATTCATGTTCACATGTGTTCACACTAAGCCCATTCTGTCCCAGTAATCTGTGATTTTTTAAAAAAAAATCTACATGAAAATTTACATTTAAATGCATATTTAAGGAAGGCAATGGTAAACCACCACTGAATACTGCTTACCATGAAAACCCTATTCATAGGGTCACCATAAGTTGCAATCAACTTGAAGGCAGTCCAGTTTCCCCCAGAACATTTTCTCTCAACATAACTGTTTATAAATGCATTTTCTTTCAAAATACAAATTTTAAAATGAGATTTCATACATTTTTTGAGTAAAGAACTGTATTGGATCATTCGGAAAGAGTGAAATCTAAGTTCCAATCACTTTTGTCTAAGGCTGCTTTCACACTGCACTTTATTTTTTTATTTTGATAATTTCTTACCTGGTAATTTGCGCATTATATTTGACCTTTCACATGAGGCACAAGCTAGCTCCAGTATTCTAGTGGAATGTAGTGCAAGTTTAGGGCAAATTTCCACAATAAATCATACCAGAAATAACCTGTTAGCAAGGCTGGGAATCCGGAAGATTGCTAGAGTTTTTTGCTAGCTGCAGCTGCTCATGTGACAGGCATCCCAGCATGCATTCCCACCCTTTAGTTTCGCCGGGTATTTTTGCCTGACAAAAGTTTTACCGGTATCTCAGCATGAGCACAGATCGCAGCAGCACACACCCCTGTGTCTATGCAACTAAAATAATTTAAAAAGTCATCCTAAAGGGAGAGGGCTTGCATGGCGAAAAGATGAGATCTTAGACCTCCTACACAGTGGGGAACAATACATATGTGTATACTGGGTGAGGGATGAAAACAAGACATTCACTGCAGCTGTGTGAAAGACCTTTGCGTGAAATGCTGGTATATTGGCTGAAAAAACTGCTGTTCCTTAATACAACAGGTATTGCAGTGTGAAAGGGGTTTTAGAAATCGGGACAGAAGCGCTTCCTTTTTAATCCGTTAAACTAACGCAATTAGTCCCATGTGTGAAAGCAGCCTAAGAGAGATGGATCAGGTCAGTTTGTACCAAAATTCAGAAAGGTCCAATTCCTCAAGCATCCGCACTATGTAAATGAATTGTTTATAGGCTAAAACAATGTTCCTGACCTCCTTGGAGAAAGGATAGCTTCTGTATATAACTAACCATTTCACTCAGGATGGTCTGGATGCCTTGATAGCTGGAGCTGTTAAACTGAAATTCCCTCTGTGCATTTTGGATGGCTTTTCCAGTTCTGTTCAAGGTAAATTGAGATACAGTGACATTTGTCTTCTCAACACAGAAGTCTGAAAAGCTCTTTGATTTCCAAACAAGTACCCTCAGGGTAAAAGAAAAGAAGAAAAATTAAATCAAGACATATAAATCATTTCTGGTTTAAGAGAGTCTGTGGGATACATATTTAATATTTAAATAGGATTTTATATATAAATCAATTTGGCTGGATCTTTTGGGGGGTTTGTATCAAAAGTTTCATTTTGTAAGTATAAATTGCAATTTTCTGTTTCCGGATAAAAATTAACACAATATTGAAGGAATTTCACCACATTGCCTTTTAAAAACAATTTTTATTAATACACAGAGGATTTTATGAAGTGCTAAGATACTGCATGGCAATAATTGACACAAGATTGGATGCTACCAAAAAAAAAAAGGCCTGATTAAATTAACTCCCTGTGTTCACTAACTTCACCCATTATTTCTTACCATGCAAAAAGCATTTGTGAATAATATGAAGAAACAATATCATTTTGAGGAAAATTTAAATGTAAAAAGGTTGTTCTAATCTAAACACTGTTGGATTGTCAATAGTGTTTGATTTTTCCTTATGGGGGGGGGATCTGGTATTTATCTCCTAACTGAAGCCAGAAAAATACATTGAATTGGGGTTTAATTAGCAGTCTGCCAAGAGATAGTTAAATTGATACTGTTGCTGAAGAGATGACTCTGAAACTTGTAGGGCTTTGGTTATGAGAGTTGACTGGAGAACATAGTTTTTACATGATTCGGTGGAATATAAAAGGTCAGAATGTGATAAGTGCTTTTGTAAACATTCCACTCAAACTGACTGGTCCACAGTTATAGGTCAATGAAGTTGCAACATTCCAGTAAGAACCTAGGTCAGAGGGTTCTGAATGCCAAAAATAAAGGCAGGCTCAGCAGTGTTTAGAGGGTCTGTTGCACAGTCTTTGGGAAACTCCTCATTGAGGAGCTTAACAAGAGACTCTGGCGAGGTGAATGGCAAGCCAGGAGAGAATCTGGATTTAGAGTCAGTTACAGTTCAGTGAGAGAAGGAGCTCAGGAATTCTTGAGGTAGCAAGAAGCTGATTAAGAGTAAGAAACTGAAATCACTGAAGGCAGAAGCTGCTACAGTCTGCAATGGCTGTGAATTCTGGTTGGCCAGAGACTCCTCGTGACAATTTTGTCACTCCACGGTGGGAACATTATACTGTGATGACTGCTGAAAGGTCACTGTTCTCTGACATTTAATGTGTTTTCTGCTTTGTCCTTAACAAGGTCAACCTTTGTGTTAGAGATAACACCTCTCAGGAACCTACTTTTCTGTAACTGGGCACCACTCATTTTTCACTTTGTTCAGTTTTCTGCCTCAGAGATAGCTTTGTGTTGCTCTGGTTCCATCATTTGGGCATTGCACTTGCTGGACAGTTCCACATGGTTGTTCTTCAAGTCTGCTCTGACCCCATGAATGCCTGCAAGGACCAGACCTCTTCTTTGCCACAACAAGATCCCTATGTTTGTGTCTTCCTGTTTCTCAGTCATGCTTCTTTTTCTCTCTCTCAGATTAGTCATGACCCTTTCCAGAAGCACAAGCTAATGTTATCCCCGAATGAAGCCTTTTCTATTTTTGAAAGTTTATTAGGAGAGTTCTGAGCAGCTCTGGGTGGTAAGCATATTTATCTCAAAAGTTTCCTATGAAGGTTAGCTTACCTTTGGCTGCCCCATCATTGCTTCACCTTGCAAACTCTTTTTCTGAATGTTTCTTGATAGCATCTTGTTACTTTAATTGTACCTTGTGTGGTTCTTGCTATTTACCCAAAGTAAGCAAGACAACATTGGCTTTTGTAGAGTAATAGTGTCCTCTGCAATTTGTTTCCATTAAGTTTTGTGAACCTGCATGCGAGACAGATCTGGTAAAAAAGGGGTCATCCAATGAGGCTGAATGCTGGGAGATTCAGGACAGACAAAAGGAAAGACTTCAGAAAACACACAGTTAAAATTGTGGTATTTGTAACCACAACATGTAGTGATGGCCATTAACTTGGATGGCTTTAAAAGAGGTTTAGACAAATTCAAGGAGGATAACACTATAAATGGCTACTAATTATGGTGGCTATAGACTTGCCTCCAGAAGCAGAGGACGGATACCTCTGGATATCAGCTGTTGGAGATCACAAGTGCAAGAGTACTATTGTGCTCAGGTTCTGCTTGTAGGCTTCCCATAGGCATCTGGTTGGCCTCTGTGGAAACAGGATACTGGACTAAGTGGGTGTTTGGCTTGATCCAGCAAGGGCTCCTCTTATGTTCTTAACCACTGGATGGTGAAAATGCTTCATATTTTCTTTAACTTCTGTTGTCTGAAGTCATGAGCAATTCCATGCTCTGTCCAGTATGAAAGCTTCTGGTGGTATTTCTAGTTCTTCTGACAATAATTGGAATAATGTCAGTCTTAATGCCCCCCATCATTAAAGGAGCACTTATTGTTGCAGAACTCAGATAAAGTACATTAGCCAGAAATAACAAGCCAACAGATTGTCTTGAAAGGCTTTGCAGGCTGAAGAAACAAGGTAATAGGTTGCTGAATCTTTGTCAGGCTACAGAAATAGAACAGAGTTATTGCTGTATATGTGTGCGTGTGTGTGTGTGTTTGAGTATCTCTAGGTTAGTGGAGGTGCTACAGAAAAAGAAAGCGGGAAGCAAAAGTGGCTCTCCTTTGGAAACAACATCCCAGAGATCAGAGGTGCTGAATTGCTTTCATCTCAAAAGACAAGGCACTTCCTTTGAGAAGTCACATATTGTCAAACAAAAACACAGGCCAAAAACACAGTGACAGACAGTTCCCCTACAAATGTACATCATCTTCAGCTCTGTACATTGGAGAAGAGAGGCTTTACACTTGTGTGTGACTCATAATCCTCTCTGGATAACATCAGAATTAGCCAAACACTGGGAGTGCCTGTAGCTTACGTAACAGTGTCCAAACCTATGCACATCTGGCAGTGGTAGATTGTAGCTAACACTTCATAGTTGGTACTACAAAGCAAGGAGAAAAATTAGGAAAAGGCCGCATTACTAGTTCTACACTATTATTTGTTTCTTAATGAATCCATCTATGCTTTAAAACTAATCCAGACACTAAGAGGTCTGTGTAAACCCACTTTTAATGAAACTATACTATGATTGGGTTGAACATCTATCATATTACTTTATTCAGGCTCCTACATTAAATAGTTTTACAACTAAAATATGCCCTATAACAGAGAAATAAATGTTCTGTCATGTAGATTTGACACCTTCCTCTTACCAGCAAGTAATACTCTACCTATTAATATGTGACTTTTTTTATCCATTAATGGCAACAATCAGATACCCACTGAGAATTGTTTCTGAAGATCTGTACCTGTACATTTTTTCCAGCAAATCCTTTTGATAGTTCATTTGCCTGTTTTTTTCTTTGCTTAAATCAAATAATTTAATCCATAATTATTTTCAGGGGGAAAACAGGATGCTGCAAGGGAAAAGAGTTGGGGATCAAAGAGAAGATGCTAATACAGAAATAAACAATATATGAATTTGAATATTTGCATTTTAAAATCTGAAGCATGCAGTTTGAAATCAGGAACAGGATACAATGAAATGAATTTTGGGTTTTGGTGGCTGAAGTCAAGTTTTATGGGCAGAATCTGGATTTGGAACTTGAGTTTCTCCTACTGAGAACCTGGCGGTCAGTGCAGCTTTACATAACCAGTGTGGTATACTGGTTTAAGTGTTGGCCTAGGACTAGGGAGACCAGGTTCAAATCCCCACTCAGCTATGAAGCTCACTGTGTCACCTTGGGCCAATCACTGTCTCATAGCCCAACCTACCACACAAGGTTGTTGTGAGGATAAAAGGGGGGAGAACCATGTTTGCTGCCTTGTGCTTGGTTAGAGAGGAGATATAAATATCATAAAACAAATAAGCAGATGAAAATTGGCAGAGAACTGAGCCACTTACACTATCAGGTTTTAGAGATCCCTGAGTGAGGTGCCTTCCAGGGGCCCCTGTTACCCTGGCTACTCCTCTCTCCTCCTCCTTGCCACTGCCTCCTCTCCTTTCTCCTAGCTGGCTGAAGGAGGGTGTGGATGGGCAAGCAAAGCTCATGCTGCAAATTGCCTTGAGACAAATGTAAAAAGTGATGATGATGACGCCGACGACAACAACAACAACGATAATGAATGTTTGGGAGGCCCTTGAGCTGTGGGATCCCAGACTGTTGCCCCACAGTGCATTCTTATTTGTGCCCCTATTCCTTGTGGATGGTTTTATATCTGCTATTTTCTTTCTCACATTAGTTTCTTTGAGGATCTCATTTTTAAAAAACAAAACAAAACAAAGATAACCCAGAATATTATGCTTCATAATAGATTTTAAGTGAGTATCCCACATAAAATGCTTAGGACTGACTCGAGTCATTTCAGATGGAGGATTTGCAGTGGCAGGCCAGAAAGATCTATCTGAGCACCCTTCAGTCAATGCTGAGATCAGGGGATAAGTTATAATAAAGGCCGACACTTCAGCTAAGGGCATGTCATAGGAACTCTATTTGCCTATCACACATTTAAATCTCTGTGTGTGTGTGTGTGCATTAGGGATGGGGGGGAATATCCGCTAAATCGGACTTAGTGCTAGATTTCAACTGAATCTGACAGTCTGCTGTCGTTTTGGACTGGCACTGATTTCTTGCAGCGGACTGCAGCTGTAATCGGCATGGATTTTTACATTCCCTCCCCCAATTTTACGTAATTGTCTTCGTAATTGTCTTTTCTCAAAGTTGATTCATAAAGGCTGTGTAGGTATGATAGCAATTATCATTAACATCCATTAACCCAAGGCAAGAGACAGACTATCTGCCTCATTGATATGTAAATAGGAAAAAACACAAGTGGAACACTGTGATCATTTACATAAGCATTTATGTTAAAAATTACACTTTTTTTGGCCAACAACAAAAAACCCCATTGAATCACATTGGCAAGTGCACAAGCAAGCAGTAACAAAAAAAGGTGAATTGGTATTAAACAATGAGCTATCAGAATACAAGCAGATCGGAATGTGGCAGTGAGCCCCATCCCTAGTGTGCATGTGGATTTTCAGTGTGGAACTTGTATCTGTGTTTGTAGAATGCAAGCTGTCCCCCCCCCAGCATATGCTTGTATAGCTAGTCATAAAGAAAAGCATGTTTGAAGTGGTGAGACCAATAGCTAGGAACAAAATTAGTACTGGGTCTTCAGTCAACGGTGAGTTGGACCATTTAATGCTATGATTAAGGAAACAAAGACTCCAAAACTGTTGTACAAATCGTAAAACACTATTAAAATGCTCCCTATTCTGTACAATAGCAGAATTTGCAACAATGGTTAAATAATAATTTTAGGCATAATCTCCTGCAGAATTCAAATGAGCCTGGCTCTTACCAAGCACAAGCCACTTCCACTCTTACATCACTTCCTGTAGGAAAAACAACAAAGACCCATATAGCACCTTAGAAACTTAGGCCACAGTCCTAGCCGCACTTCCTTGGGAATAAGCCAATAAGTATTCAATTGGACTTACTTCTGAGTAGACATGGTTAGAATTGTGCTGTAGGACACTTATTACAGCATAGTTTTTTGTGGACTACAGTCCATAGGTCATTCCTCGAGACACCAGGAATAATAATAATAATAATAATAATAATAATAATATCCCACCCTTCCTCCCAAAGGAGTGATGGGCAGAAGAACATGCAAAGCATGTGCTCTACCACTGAATTATGGACATGCCCCATCAGCTTGCCTTTCCCATCATCATTTCTAGGGTTCCGAGCAGATTATGAAGTGATCAGTGCTTAAGCACCTTGAAAACAATGCAGTGATTACAAGAAGCCAACATGATTTTGTTGAGAACAAATCCTGCCAGACTAATCTTGTCTCATTTTTTAAATATAGTTTGACCTCGGCAAAGCTTTTGACAATGCGCCCCTTGATATTCTGATTAGCAAGCTAGCTACATATAGGCTGGATGGAACAACTCTAAGGGGGAGTCACAGTTGGCTACAGAAACATACTCAGAATGCTTATCAATGGTTCCTTCTCACAGTGGGGGAGGTAATGTGGGGTTCCGCAGGGCGCAGTCCTGGGCCCAGTGCTCTTCAACATTTTTATTAATAAATTGGATGAGGAGGTATAGGGAAAGTTTATTAAATTTGCAGATGATACAAAATTGGGAGGGATAGCTAATACTCTGGAAGACAGAAATTAAATTCAAAGTGATCTTCATAGGCAGGAGCATTGGGCTGAAAACAGTAGAATGAAATTTAACAGGAATAAGTGCAAAGTTCTACACCTAGGAAAAAGAAACCAAATGCACAATTACAAGATGGTTCAGCAATACTAAATGCGAGAAGGATGTTGGAACTGTTGTTGATCACAAGCTGAATATGAGCCAACAGTTTGATGTGGCTGCAAAAAAGGCAAATGCTATTTTAGGCTGCATTAACAGAAGTATAGTTTCCAAACTGCATGAAGTACTAGTTCCCCACTATTTGGCACTGGTCAGGCCTCATCTTGAGTACCACGTCCAGTTCTGTACACCACACTTTCAGAAGGATGCAGACAAACTGGAATGGGTTCAGAGGAGGGCAACAAGGATTGTTAGGAGACTGGAAACCAAGCCCTATGAGGAGAGACTGAAAGAACTGGGCAAGTTTAGCCTTGAGAATAAAAGATTGAGGGGACACATGATAGTACTCTTCAAGTACTTGAAAGGCTGACACAGAAAGGAGGGTCAGAATATCTTCTCGATATCCTAGAGTGCAGGACACAGAATAATGGCTCAAGTTACAGGTAGCCAGATTTCAGCTGAACATCAGGAAAAAACATTCTACATGTTAGAGCAGTATGACAAAGGAACTAATTACCTAGGGTGGTGGTGGGCTCTCCAGCATTGGAGGCCTTCAAGAGGCAGCTGGACAGCTACCTTTTGGCTATGCATTAAGTTGGATTTCTGCATTGAGCAGGAGGTTGGACTCGATGGCCCCATAGGCCCCTTCCAACTCCACTATTTTGTGATTCTATGTTTTCCTGAGTTGGCAGTAGGGATGGACAAATCTAATAATTTTTTGTTCCCTCAGTTTCACATCTTTCCAATCTTATATTCAATTCTTTACATTTCTGCAGTAATGTGCAATTTTTTTAAAAAAAAATCCTTATGACAATTTTCAGCGTTTTAGTGTGAATTTCTTTTAATAAGCATGCTTTTTTATGCAGTTTTGACAAATATACAATTTGTATATTTGCAAGCAATTTCCCCTAATATAATGCTTTTTTGTATCATATATTTTAACTAGGGGCTCTCCCCCGCATGGGTCACGTGCCAGCCTCCACCCCCACCCCCAGGTACTTGCCAATAATCCCGCAGGCATTCAAGAATCACCTCTAGCACCCCTCAGGCATTTGCAAATGCTCCCCACCTGTATTTGCACCACTGCACCTGGCACTGCCCCACACCGCTGCCCCCATCAACCAACACCGCCACTGCACAGCACATCTAGACTGCTTACCAGTCTCCCTCCCACCCCCATAGCCTGGAGCAAAGGGAGGCCTCATGGTAGTGCTGCTGTGGCTTCCCGTGAAGCGGGTCTGTAGGTTGGTCAGGCTGCCACTGCCTGCATGATCTTCTGTTGTCTGCTTAGTCTCACCCTTCTTTGAGCCCAGTTAGGCTTGGAGCACCACCTGTCTGTGGTAAAGAGAAATGCAGCGTGACTGGGTAGGTGTTTACATTTTTATGTATATAGATTACATGTTTTCACTACTATATCCATTTATATGCACACTTTACCCTCATATATGCATTTTTGTACACATTGCTTAGGTGAAGAACTGCATTGCAAAATTCAGAGAAATGCCAATTTTGAAAGATGACTGTGTTTTGGTTTGCATATTGTTTTGGAAAGTGCACATTTGGTAAGTTTGCCTTTAAACATGAACTGAATCAAATTTCTCTTCCATCCCCGGCTGGCAGGCATATATATATATTGAAACAGAGTGAGAAAAAAATGTTAGCAAGCTAGGTGAGAGGGAAATGAAATGCAAGAAATATAGACTGTGATAATTATGTTAAAGCTTTAATATATGTAAAAATAATTAAGAATAAGGGTGACAATTCACAAAGCTATGTTGATGGCAACACAAAACATCCTGGAATAACACAAGCATCCACTAGGAAGAGATTGTTATGGGTTAACCTCTGAACCCCCTAATGTGTAAAGCCCACCAGAGGCCCAAATTGCACCTTGTGAGCATAGCCAGATCTTTTGCTGGAATTAAAACCTGCACATAGCTCTTATGTGTATATGAATCCACCCACAATTTCAAGAATGCACACAAAAAGATAAAATAAAGGTTGGTTTATTGAAAGAGGAAACAGGAAAAATATAGCATTTTAATTACAATAAACTGCAAGCAGCCTCTAACCTAACACAAACATTAATTCCTTAGATTTAAAGAGCGTTAAGAGAAACTTTATCACTAATTAATTCCAAGATTGCATAAATTCACACCAGAGAGAGAAAGTAAGCAGTAGAGATATGCATAAATATACCTTTCCCGAAGAGATATAGCATAACTCAGAAGTCTGGAATGGGACTTTCGTGTCTAGCAAGGGCCAAACTCCACCCTTACTGTAACCCATAACTAGTTATGAGAAATCTCACCCTTCCTTGGTCTGGTTGTCCTGTGTAGTGATGTGAAGTTCCTAGAGAGCATTGTGTAGAATGTAGAAGTCATTGGAGCCCTGAGAAATGCCAAGTCTCCCCTTAAATGTGTTTTGTGCTTTTATTGAGTTTAGTGTAAATTGGGAAGGGGCATACAGGTGAGTGATCTGGTACATGAAAATCCTTTGTCCTGTTTGTCTACCTGTATAAAGTTAAAACTATACCTGCAGTCTTTGAAGTAAATGTATAGGTGTAAATGGCTACACCAAGAAGTAATGTTTTCTCTTGTGTGACCTGAGCTCTGCATCTGGCGAGGGCTATTGTTTAGTTAGAAGGATTATTCCTGGGCAAACCTTGAATTTGGAACCTTTCTTATTATTTGTTGAGTCAGTACACATCTTCCTGAGGTCAACAAGCCAGTTTTGACCATCCTGAAACAGGTCAATGAGAGAGCTGTATCATTAGGGTCACCAAACCAGGTTTTATGCTCTGATCCACTGAGATCAACCTGAGAATAAAACCCCAAAATAAGTGTACCCCTGTACAATATCTGTTTTCAAAAACCTAAATACGCTTGCTATAAAATAAGCTGATTGAAAACACCAGGACTTACAACTTACATCCAAGTAAACATGTCAAATATTGCACTGCATGAGAACTTACTAGAAGAAAAATATAGTTATTCAAACCCAAGTATTGCAGAAGTCGTGTAACAAAGAGGTTAAACTGATATGTGCATACATACAAAATAGGAGGTCTCTAGGATATATCTAATGTATTTATTTTTTTGTATTCAGGACAATTCATTCACTAATAGGCAAAAAACCCTTGCGGTTTAAGAACGTATATGTAGCCAACAGATATTTATGTCAAACTTTAAAAAGCAGGGGAACTGGGCGGCTATAGTGAATGTGCCAGGGGAGCAGGACACCTGACCTCCTCTCTGAGATATTGTAGTGCTCTACAAATTTGTAAAAATGCAAACACAATTTGGGTTGGTCTTTCACAGTCCAATCCACGTCCTGTTTAGCTTGGAAGAATTTGGTAATGTGCCTTTGAGCATATGGTGAGTAGAGGAGGGAAGGTTTGATCACTTGCATGCTTATTGAGTTCAGTGGGATTTAGTCCCGTGCAATCATGCTTAGGATAAATGAAACTGACCACGGGGGAGGAGGAGAAGAGGGAGGGAAAGAGGGAGAGCTGGAGTGGACAGGGGAGGAGAAAGAAGGAAGAGGGGAGGGGAGGTAGAAGGGAGGAGGAAGGGAGGGGAAGGAGAGAAGGGGAAGAAGAGGAGAGAGGGGGAGGGGAAAGGCAGGTCTAGTCATTTGCATTCCTATTGAGTTCAATGGGATTTACTCTCATGCAATTATGCTTAGGATAGGTAAAACTGGCCATGGGGGAGGAGGAGAAGGTGGGAGGGAGAGGAGAGGGAAGGAGGAAGGGAGGGGGAGGGGAATGGAAGGAAGGGGGAAGGAGGATGAAGATGGGGAGGAAAGGGGCAAGAGGGAGGGGGATAGGATGGAGGAGGAGGGAAGGACAGGTTTAAACATTTGCATGCTTTTTGAGTTCAGTGAGATTTACTCCTGTACAATCATGCTTGGGATGGATGAAAATGACCTGGGGGAGGGGGAGGGAGGGGGAGGGAGGGGGAGGGAGGGGGAGGAGTGGGAAGGGGGAGAGAAGGGGAGAAAGGGAGGGGTAGGGCAGAAGGGGAATGGGAGACGGATGGGGAGGGGAGGAGATTGGGTGGGTGGACACTGGGCAGAGGGAAAGCCCCTTTTCTTTCCAATGATGTAGGGGTGAGACTGTGCTGGGACTATCAAGGGGCAAGCTTTTCCACCTGCCTTGCCTCCTCACCCCTTCTCTTAGTGACATTTTTTGGAGGACTGTCCTTTAACAGGAAGATGAGTGCTTTTGGTATTTAGCTGTTGTTGCTTTTTAAAAATGCTAGGATTTTGTTGGCTTGAATTTTTGTAAATTGTATTGCTTTTATTTGTATTTTGTATTTGTGTTTTTCTATTTGTGTGAAAGCCACTTTGTGGGTCTTTTTGGCCAAAAGGTGGCCTAGAAATAAACCATAACATAACATAACCATAACAAAAGGAAAACATTGTGAACAGTATCATTGTTTTTCAGGGTTTTCCCCACCTTTATGTAGTCTCCTACCCAAATTTAAACCAGTACTGTCGCTGGCCACATCTACACCAGACCTTTATTTCACTTTAGACCAGCGATTCCCAACGTGGCCGGTAGTGCCCCCCTGGGGGGTGATACAGCCTTTCAGGAGGGGGTTGGCATGACTACAAACTTTAGGGGGGCATTTGGGTTCATTAGGGGGACGTTGACATTTGGCGGTCTGATGCGACCGTTGAAGCATTTAAGTTTAATTTTATTTAATACACAAATCATTAATTTTTAAACTGTTTTGTCCCCAGTTAGAATGTATTTAATAGTCTCAATTCATACAAATAACACTATAAATAGTGTGTGCTCTTTAGTAAAGAAATTCTTAATAGCGGCCAGTTTCATATTAAGGAATGGGGATATTAGCCACGCCTCGGCACTAGGTAGTGTTCCGATGCTGTCTTGAGGGATGTTAGAACCAATCACGAGAGAGTGTTTGATAAGCTGAGTGTATTGGTGGAGGGCACATTCTTCCAACGGCCAATGAGTGCCGTGTGTAAACGGGTGATGCAGACAGTCAGTTATTTGCTGGTTTTCTTCAGGAATGGGACACACTCGCTACCCATTGTTTCTGTGATGTTTAAATGAACTTGTTGAATGAAACAATACTGGTAAACTGAATGAGTTTGTTGTTAAGTAACACAGTGTATTCTATTGGTTCATACTGTGTGGACTTAATTAGTTTTTGCTTATGTTTTTAGGATTTGTGAAATAAGAAACAACTATATCTGCAATTTGTTTCTTGCGTGTAACTATGTATGTATATATATTAATAAATCATACTAAGAATTCAATGTGTAATCTAAGTGCAATAAAAAGGCATGATAAAAATGATCAGTAATAATAATTGAAAATACCTTTTTTGCATTACTCATATTTTAAGGGAAGAATAGGAAGCATTGGCATATACTTAATCTGAGGGGGGCGTTGGGCACAAAAAGATTTTGCAAAGGGGCATTGGGTCGAAAAGGTTGGGTAACGCTGCTTTAGACAGTCATGGCTTCCCCCAAACAATCCTGGTAAGTGTAATCTGTGAAGGGTGCTGAGAGTTGCTAGGAGATGCCCAATTCCCCTCACAGACCTACAATCACCAGAACAGGAGCTGACTGTTAAACCACTTTGGCCACTGGAGCTCTGTCAGGGGAAAAGGAGTCTCCTAACAACCAGGGCCGCCCTTAGGATGTGCAGGGCCCGGGGCAAAAGCATAGTTGCCCCCCCCACATTCTTTCTTTCTATATTATATATATATATAGAGAGAGAGATTTTATTTACGAATATATGTAATTATAATATTTAATTAGTTTTGGGATCTGCATAACTGACGAAGCTTTATTTTACTTTTTGGAATATTGGGTTGGTTTTAAAAGCAGATAAGAGAAAAATCAACTCCTTTGAAATGTGATGTTGGAGGAGAGCTTTGCGGATACCATGGACCATGAAAAAGACAAATAATTGTGTGTTAGATCAAACTAAATCAGAACTATCACTAGAAGCTAAAATGATGAAACTGAGGTTATCATACTTTGGACACATAATGAGAAGACATGATTCATTAGAAAAGATAATAATGCTGGGAAAAACAGAAGGGAGTGGAAAAAGAGGAAGGCCAAACAAGAGATGGATTGATTCCATAAAGGAAGCCACGGACCTGAACTTACAAGATCTGAACAGGGTGGTTCACGACAGATGCTCTTGGAGGTCACTGATTCATAGGGTCGCCATAAGTCATGATCGACTTGAAGGCACATAACAACAAGCAACAAATTTTTGAAAACATGTTTTAAACTTGTGTGTGTGTGTGTGTGTGTGTGTGTGTGTGTGTGTGTGTGTGTGTGTGTGTGTGTGTGTGTGTGTGTGTGTGTGAGAGAGAGAGAGAGAGAGAGAGAGAGAGAGAGAAGGGCCTTTGTGACACTTTTGCAGCTTCAGTCCAAACAACATTCCCAATCACATGTAGGGTTCCATTCCAGATTTGAGGAGGGGATGTCATTACATCTCTCTCTCACACACACATTGCATATTTCATGGTTGTTATAAAACTATTCACAGTACTGTAGAGGTTTGGGTGTTTTTTTCCAGAGAACTGCCCTGAGATATTGATGCCACTGAGGAGTAATTGGACGTACTTTCCGCCCCCTCCATGGCAGTGGGACAGGGAGGGGTTCCTGCTGTGTTGCCTCTGCCCAGCTCTAAGCAGTGTGTCTGAGCTGATAGTAAAAAGCCTTCATCCACCTCACCCCCACCCACTGTTTGAAGCTGGGAAAATGAGTTTTAACCAGCTGTCTTCCCCCCCCCTGCACCCCTGAGTCAGAAAAGCCATTGGGTGGACAAGCGGGTACTCCAGTTCTCGGTATGGAGAGAATGTTCAGTGGTCAATTATTGGCATCTCCTGGAGGCCAAGAATGTTGCAAACAATGAAACGAAGTCTCTGAACACCTGAGTCCAAGGGTCGAAGTGCATGGGGAGGAGATGGCCCGTGGCCACTGCCTGGGGAAGGCGGCATTCCCAAGGGACAGGAGAACTAGTGTGTGTTTGCATAAGCAGTTGCAAACAGGCCAGAGCAAGAGCAAGAGATTATTTCGTGACATACCCCAGGCGCACATGGTGAGAAGATCCTGCTGTCTTGATGGGGGAAAGCCCCGTTGCCTTCAAAGTCACTCGGCTCGTTTTGCTGAGGAACTAAATACATGGGTGGCTTCAGATATGCCTATGAGGGCAGGCCAGGGCGGCGAGCTTGGAGGGCAAGACCGTGGGCCCGACGGTCCGTGTGAGCAGCCTCAGCAGCCTTTGCAAAAGGGCATCCTGAAGAAGAGCGCGGAGGGAGGCCGGAGATCCCTTCCCTGGTGAAAACAGCCGCTCAGCCTCAGGCACTTTGGCTGCTCTTGCGCAAAGTGGGTGTGGCAGTGGGAGCAGCTGTTGTCCCTGAGGCGGGCGGAGGACGGGGAGGCGACAAAACACTCCCAGTGGCTCGCACTTGTACCGGGGGATGGTTCCCGCAGCGGAGCAGATCACCACGCATGCCCCCCCCAAACCGTGGGACCTGGGGCAACTGCCCCGCTTCCCAGGGCCTAGGGGTGGTACTGCTAACAACTCTCATCATCCTTCACAAACTACATTTCCCAAGATTCTTTGGGGGAAGCCATGACTGTCTAAAGTACAATAAACATCTGGCATGGGTGTGGCCCCCTGATTAGCCAAGCCAAACAGCTGTGGGTCTGGCTTTTAGAACACTGACAGTTGGCTCTTACTGAGTATGGCCGTGCTTGTCATTGACTCCAATGTTAACTTTCTTTAATTAATTAAAAATCAGCCAGGCATTTCTTTTTAACTTTTAAACTGCAGAAGATGAAGGTCAGAGCATGGGGCAAGGTCAGTAATAGAATTACAGGTATTCTGTGAACATGGCTGATTTTTACTTAATTTCAACAAATTATGAGACCACTGACAGAAAAAAAAGTCCAACAGTGGGTCTGGATTTTTTTCTCTTGTTTTACAATTTAAACTCTCAATTCTCACTTCTCTGCCACCATCACATCCTCAAGTAGCTGTCCAGTGGAGCTTTTCCATATTGTCAGGGGTCCGTTGACATCAAGTCCAGGAAATGGAGTTTTAGACCCTTCGGAAGCCCACTGTGAATTGTTTGCAAGGCACTCTGTTGGTAAAGTTGCTCGCCTCCATAGCAATCTTGATGCCCCATCCGCATCTACTGTAGTCCCCAATGAGGTGTCCAGTGCAACGTCTTCTGCAATTTTTTGGGAACAGTTTCAGCTGATGCAGCCTGATGACATAGACAAGGTGCTTGCGATGATGCGGCCAGCAATGTGTCCTCTCAACTCTTGCCCTACTTGGCTTATTAAAGGTTGCTGAGGGGGTTTGACCGAGTGGATTCAGGGTGTGATCAACACATTGTTGCGGGAAGGAGTGGTTCCAGCTGCCCTGAAAGAGGCAGTGATCTGACTGCTCCTGAAAAAGCCCACCCTGGACTCACTGGTTTGTGACAATTACCTACCGGTTGCAAATACCTCCTTCTTAGGGAAGGTGATTGAGAGGGTTGTGGCCCAGCAATTGCAAGTACTCCGCCGAGATCACATCACACCAGTGTTGTTCGACCTACACTGGCTTCCAGTTGTTTTCCGAGCTCAATTCAAGGTGTTGGTATTGACCTTTAAATCCCTATACGGTTTCGGCCCAGTTTATCTCACGGAGCGCCTTCAACGCCACCAATTATGCCGCCCGACAAGATTGGCCACACAGGGCCTTCTCTCAATCCCGCCAACAAAAACAGCCAGATTGGCGGGTACAAGAGAGAGGGCATTCTCAGTGGCGGCCCCCACTCTTTGGAACTCCCTCCCACAAGATCTCCGGCATGCCTCTTCCCTAAATGTATTTCGGAAAGCCTTAAAGACCTGGCTTTTTCAGCAGGCCTTCGGGGTATCCGGGGAGGGTTAATCGATATAATTGTAATGCCTCCTACCCAGTTTTAATATTGTTGTTGTAGATCTATTGTTTTTATTGTATTACTGTATTTTATTAATTGTATTTTAATAATTTTGTAAGTCACCTAGAGTGGCCATTGGCCAGATAGGCGACGAAGAAATTAAATTTATTATTATTATTATTATTATTTTGATCCATTCCAGGCTCGGTTCAGGCCTGACTATGGGACTGGCTTGGCCTTGGTCGCCTTGATGGATTACCTTTATCAGGAGAAGGACGGAGGAGTGCGACCCTGTTACTCTTACTTGTTCTCTTGGTGGCTTTTGATACTATTGACCATGGTATCCTTCTGGGCTGACTTGGTGAGATGGGTATTGGAGGCACTGTTTTATAGTGGTTTTGATCCTATCTCCAAGTTTGTTTTTAGAGAATAGCTTTGGGTGATTGTCTTTCAGCTCCCTGGCAGTTGTGCTGTGGGGTGCCCATCTTGTCCCCCATGCTGTTTAACATCTAAATGAAGCCCTTGGGAATGGTTATCAGGAGATTTCGGGTGAGGTGTCAGCAGTATGCTGACGATACCCAGCTCTATTTCTCTGTTATCATCTGAGAGGCTGTGCAAGCCCTGGACTGCTACCTGGACTCAGTGGTGGGCTGGATGAGGGCCAATAAACTGAGTCTGAATCCTAGCAAGACAGAGACGCTGTGGGTTGGTGATTCCTGAGTTTAGTTGCCTGCTTTGGATGGGGTCGTATGCTCTCTGAAAGAGCAGATCCATAGTCTGGGGGTGCTCCTGGATCCATCTTTGTCACTAGAGGCCCAGTGACCTCAGTGGCTAGGAGTGCCTTTTACCAGCTTTGGCTGGAAAGACAGCTTCAGCTGTATCTGGACTAGGATAGCCTGACCACTGTTGTCCATGCACTGGTAACCTCCAGATTGGATTATTGTAATGTGCTCTATGTGGGGCTACCTTGGTCTGGAAGCTGCAGCTGGTGCAAAATGTAGCGGTGAGACTGCTCAATGGGGCAAGGTATTACCAACATGTCACCCCGCTGCTGAAAAAATTGCACTGGCTACCCATTTGCTACTGGGCCAATTTCAAGGTTCTAGTTTTGGTGTACAAAGCCCTATACAGCTCGGGACCTGGCTACGTGAAATACAATCTTATCCCTTATATATCCCGTCGATCACTGTGCTCTGTAGGTGAGGGCCTCCTGCAGATACTATCTTATCAGGAGGTCCGTTCTGTACAACATAGGAAACGGATCTTTAGTGTGGTGGCACCTACCCTTTGGAATTCCCTCCCATCAAATATTAAACAGGCACCATATCTGTTATCTTTTTGGTGCCTACTGAAAACCTTCCTCTTTCAGCAATCCTTTTAAGTTGAGACCTTATCCAAGCCTGAGTCTGGGTTGGAATTGCTTTTTAATATGTTTTTAAAGCTTCTTTTTTTAAAAAAAAAATATTTTTGAACCTTTTTTAAAGATGTTTTTAAAGCTTTTTTAAAAAAATGTTTTTAAAGATGTTTTGTTTTATGGTCTATTTTATGGTGTTTTAAAGTGTTTTTAGTGCTTTTGTTTGCCGCCCTGGGCTCCTACTGGAAGGGAGAGCGGGATATAAATCAAATAATGAATAAATTAGCACATAAATAAATTGTTGCAAGCGTTTTCTCCTAATATAATGCATTTTTGTATGTTGTTTTCACTGATGTATTCCTTTTCATGCACACTTCCCCCTAATATATGCATTTTTAAAAGCAGTTTTTCGTTGGAGAATTGCACTGCAAAATTTGGATGAGTGTGAATTTCGAAGGATGGCTGGGTTTCAGTTCTCATATTGTTTCAGAAAGTGTGAATTGGATAAGTCTGGCTTAAATGCAAACTGAATCGAATTTCTCCCCCATCACTAATGATGGGTGGCATATGAATGCCACAAATAAAAGGTTGTATCCAATGTTAGCCTTACTCAGAGTAGACCTATTGAATTTAATGGACATGACTGATTTAGGTCCATTGATTTCAGTGGGTATATTCCAACTATAATTTAGTTGGATACAACCGTATGACTAAAAAAATGGTTAAGGGCACTGTACCACCTCAACATACACCTGGAATTGTGTGGCTGAATGTGCCCATCCCCATAATCTTCCTTTATATGCAATATTAGCGTATTACTGAGGAAAGCTAGACATTTTGCCTTAGCTGATGTGCTAGCTTGTACATATGGAGAAATTTTGCTACAGGGATGTTTTCAAACCAATCCTCCACTTAGGCACATTGATGTGGCCCATATGAACCCATGCCCCATTCAACATTGAAAAGTGCTCTAAATGTGAAAGTCAAGGGCACACATTCCTTGTCTTGGAGAGAGGTAAATATATTTGGGCTTGGCTTCTGCCAGAAGCTTTATCTGCTAGAATGGACAGAGAAATAGCTTTCTTCTGCACTCTGTCAAATAGCATATGTGCTCAGCCTTTCTTTTTTTAAAACTTTAGCAGGTATCTTTTGATAGATGTCTTTAATGGGAAAAGATTGTTGGGAGCAAGAGAAAGTGCTTCAGTGCTCTTAAAGGTTTTATGTTGTGGGTTGAGTGAAACTTTCCAAACAGGTCTCCTCTGTTGACAGAAAGCCATATTTCAAAAGGTGGCCAGATTTTGTCTGCCAGGAAGGATTATGTAGTATATGGGTTTCATATAACAAAGGCTTAAGATTTCCACTTAGCCTCTTTGAGCTTCAGTATGCGTTGGAACATCCTGGCCTAGTTTGACAAAAATATTTTCTGGCTTATACTAGATAAGGACATCAAAGATAGCTAAAAAAAGGTTTCTGCTTTGTTGCCTTAGTTTATGCTGAGATTTACTGTTAGGAGTAAAGGGACATAACACACAACCATTTACCTCATTGTCACTTATCATGGTATGTGTGTAACCACTTGGAAAGTGGATTATTTGTATAATCTAGCCACACAGCAGGAAATCTTTACCATGCATGTGAGGCTGGTCAGAGGTTGTTAAGTTTGTGGTAATATTTCAAGAGCTGTTTGCAAATAGCACCTTGAAATTCTCCAACGTATTTGTGGGCAGAGAAATTAGAGGGATCATTTCACCAAATTTCTCCAGTGGCAGAATTCTCCAGTTTCTCAGTGTAGGACTCACCATTAGCAGTGGCAGTAACACAACTTTCCCACCTAATGTTGCTTGCTGATGCAAGAAGCAGCAACAGAAACTGTGTTGGCAGCCTTGCCACAATTTTTTCAGCCTTCACAATGGCCAGGGCCTAGTGTTATTTGAAGACGTGTATTAGGGTTGTCAGGTCTTTGGTTTTTGCCCAGAGACTCCAGTTTTTGAGGGTCCACTCTGGGTCTTCAGGTGAGTCATCCCAATCTCTGGACTCTTAGCTTTCATTTTAAAAAATTAAGTTTCTAGGTGGTCTGGTTCAAGAGATATACACCAAAATGTCACCCCCCCTGTTAGAAGTTGGCTGCTCTAATCCCCGCCCTCTCAGGTTTTTACCCAAAAAGTGAAGTCAGGGTTGTGATTGACAAGAGATTTGTTGATCGCCAGGCAATAGCTAGAATCCACTGCAAATCCCGAAAAGTTTCCTTTTCCTGCTTTTCTGCACATCAGAAGTTGAGTAAGTGTATAACTTTCAGCAGTAGCAAGATTGCCTTTCTACAATAATATACCAGGAAATCTAGAACTGAAGATCACAGCAGGATCTTGGTAGTCGTGTGGAGTGATCAATGCCAGTTAGGATTATAATAAAAGTGTACATGTGGGGTTTTTTAATTACTTGCAAAAATAGTATATTATACATTTAATCTTTCAAATAACTTTGATCATAAATTTGAAAAAATGTACATGCTGCAGCTTATGATGCTATTACAATGTGTTATACTTTTCTAATTATAAGGATTCAAACAAGTTCAAATTTTCCTAGGCTGTTGAAGGGTGCATAGCCTGTTTTGAAAAGCTTCCCAACATGAAGTTTTAATCCTATACTCACTCTTCTGGGAGAAAAGATGCAGTGTAATCCCACATACCTGGGAGTGAATCCTATTGAATTCAGTAGGATTTACTTTTGAGTAGGCATGGTTAGGATTGTGCTGTGAATCAATCAGACTTTTGAGTTAACATAGCAAAGAATTGTGTTGTAAATCTTTTTCTCCCCCTCCAATAACTTTTTTTAACCAATTAGGCAGGGCTTACTTAAGTGTCATTGCTTTCATTTAGCAGGATAAAATACTGCTTTAAAAAAATGTTCTGCAATGACCAACTTGTTTTGACAATATACATTATATGGGTTGTATGTGTTTTTACATCTTCAGTGTGTGTGTATATGGAATCTTTCCAACTCTGAGGTAGGGTTGGAAATCAAGGCAGCTCACAACAATAAATCCATTTAAAATCCAATAACCATAAAACAAGTATAAAACAGTTGCAAAACAGCTTAAAGTGGCATGATTCTGAATTTTGGGTTGGGTGAATGACGTTCATTATCACTTGAGGCTGCAGTCCTGTGAACGCTTCCCTGTTTGAGGAAGCCCCACTGAATACATTGAGACTTGCTTCTGAGTCTCAATTGCACTAGAAATATCTTTAAGGGTGTGTAAATGATAAACATCTTTGTCATTCATTTTTAAAAAATATTTCTTCATATTATGCCTCAATATGTATCTGATTTCACATTATTATTTCCTCTGCATTTTAAGTGTGCACTTCTTCCTTGGGGTGGTCATGGTCCCCCTCTATTGTTTTTACCCTGAGGGGCAGATTAGGCTGAGAGATGGTGAGTAGCCCATGGTCACACAGTAAACTTTGTAGGTGATTTTCTTTTAAAACTTAATTAAAATGATTTATATGTAGGCAAAGTTTATGAAGTAATGCAGATCCACATAATACATTTAAAGCACATCCAACTGGCATTTACAGTGCATGACTTCCCCGAATGAATCCTGGGAAGTGTAGTTTCCTCCTCACAGTTATAGTTCCCACCACCCTTAACAAACTACAGTTCCCATGATTCTGTGGTGGGATTCATGTGCTTCAAATGTGGTGTGGATTTGCCCTAGGTATGTTGTGCATTCATTCATGAATTGAAAAGAACAATTTTAAAAGATTCTTTTTTAAACAGGGGAAGGGCTTTAGCTCAGTGGTAGGGCCCATGCTTTGCATGCAAAGGTCCAAAATTCAATCTCTGGAAAAGATTATTGCCTGGAATCCTGGAGAGCCAATGCTAGTCCATGTCATCAGTACTGAGCTAGATGGTACCAACTGACAGGAGTTGCTATAAGGTAGATTCCTTTGTTGCTAAAAGACGAAAGAGACCTAAGGGCCACAGTGATTCTGAAATTTATTTATGAATTTTACTTATAATGTTTGTATACCACTTTAATGTAAAAACCCTCAAAGTGATTTACAGAAGGAATCAAAACTATAAAATTACTGGGGAAAATAGTTGAAAACAGGTATTAAAAACATTCAAAATAATAAAACCAACAATGATTTAAAAACAGATGAAAAGCATAATAGCTTCTACATGCCTCGTTAGGCTTGCCTAAGCAAAAAGTATTTTTAGCAGGTGCCAAAAAGAGTACAATGAAGGTGTCTGCCTAATGTCACTAGGCAGGGAGTTCCAAAGTGTAGGTGCTGCCACACTAAAGGATCCATTTCTTACAAGAGCAGAACAAGTACTATGTGGCACCCCTAACATGGAAAGCATACCTTGAACTTGGCCTGGTAGCAAATCAGCAAGTAGTGCAGGTTTTAGAGCAGAGGTATTATGTACTGACAGGGTCTCACTCATGTTGCAGCATTCTGCACTAACTGCAGACCCTGGGTCAGGTTGTGCTGCATGGGGATTTCTGTGACCTTGGCTGATTGGCTGCCAGTTTTTTTTAGTTTTGGTTTTTGGTTAGGAATCCTGACTGGTTGCAGGATGCTGAGTTTTCTGCCTTACTCATAGGAATCGTGTTGTGGTTGGTATGGTATTGTATTTAGGAAATCATCACTGTCTTTTCTTTTTCTTTTTCTTTTTCTATTTGCATTTCATTTATCTCTGAGCTCACTCCCTTACATCCATAGAAGCAACAACAGTGGTTCCATGTACACAGCTCAATCCCCTTAAACCCACTGATGATGCACTTTGTTGTTTACATGATGGTTTGTTTCTTGCCCAATAGTGGTAAAACAGAATTTACATACTGGGAAGTGTGGCTTCAGTTGCTGTTGTTCCCAAGCTACTGCCTGTGAAGGTAGATCAAACCATGTGTGTTTTCTCTCTGTCAATTATTAATCACTGGAATTGGGTTGGCTGTCAAAGTGAGTTCACAGCAGCCCACGGGGCAGGCAGGATACGGTGAAGAATCTTCTTAACTGTTACTCATTTCTCAAACCTCTCTCTGCAGTGAAGAGTCAAGTCTGTAAAGAGGTTTGAAGCAGCCACATTAAAAGGCAGGCAGCGGATTGCCAATCCTGCTTTGATATAGATATCTTTGCAGAGGATCCCTAGTCAAGCCTTACCAATAGCACAATCCTAACCTTATCTGCTCAGATGTAAGTCCTGTTGAGTTCTATGGGGCTTGTCCCTTAGTAAGTTTGTTTAGAACTGCAGCCTTCAGGGGTATCCATCTTTACACCTGAGTGCTCCCATGTAACATCTCCACAACATTAGGTTCCCTTCTTTTGATGACTGGCTTGGCCTGAGGCCACTTAAACCCTTCTTGCCAGAAGCAAGTAGGCTAGATTAAATGTCCCCTACCTAGGCTCCCTAAGCAGGTGAAAAAGAATGATCCTGCCAATTCAGCTGGACCTGGGAACACCTTCATTTAGCTAAGCTTTCTATCTTAATTTCCAATCAGATAACTTTTTTTTGTTTGAGTGGTATGCTCCAAGCAACCAGGGTTGATGCTTAATGTATCATGCTTAATGACATCACTAGGGCCCACTCCCATGACATCACTAGGGCCCGCTCACATGACATCAGTACAGCCTGCCCCTGAAATTTCAGGGTTTGGGATGCTTCTGACCTGGCAACCCTATTCTGTGTGTATACAGTGTATGGGGGGCACCACAAGAAAAGGTGGGTAATATTTTGAGAAAATTCTGCAAAGTTGTCTTCTTTTTCTATAGAGTTCAATAAAAGAAAAATCTCAGATATTTTTTATCAGAAAAATATATTTTATGCCAGTTCTAAATTTTCTTCACCCTGTAGCCACTTCTCATATGTCTACTGTGTTGTAACCAACCAAGTAAGATGGCATTCACTGACTTTTCTGCAACCGACAATGTCATGGTCATGCTAGCTGCCATTGGCACAGTTGCTCTGATGTGCACCAGCGGGACAACCACTGCCAATCTGATGCTTCCACCAGTGCACCCACTTTGCCCCAACCTCACTACCACCCCATCCAGATCAGCTGCATGATGCTGGTGTGGAGAGGGTGGCTCTGCAACTACACCCCACCATACATGCCATTTTGTTGTTGTTGTTAAGTGTTAAGGATCAGAGAGCTCCTTCTTGCAGCATCACTTACAACTCTTATGACCAAATTCTGCACCAGCTGCAGCTTCCAGACAATCTTCAAGGGTAATCTGGGAGGTTATTAGCGCATGGCTGGCTATCCTAGTCCAGGAAGGACCATTGACGGTGAACTAGCCAGAGCTGGGCAGAGCCATGTCTAGCTACCAAAGCCACCTGGTTCTCCAATGACAATACTGGATCTAGGAGAAATCTCAAGCTATACACTTCCTTCTTCATGAGCAATGTGACAGGTAGACTTCCCAATTCCTGGATATGGGAATTTTTGACCCACAACACCTTAGGATTCAGCTTCAGTTGACTGGCCCTCATTTTAGACCATCACTGCTTCCTGGTATTGGTCCAGTGCAGGTACACCTGATTCAGATACTGTGGAAAGATAGGGCTGGGTGGTAGCAACATACTGATGGAGCCCTGTAGGCCCTGCAGTAATTGTCCAATACATCAAGGTCTGGGGGGGGGCTCTTAAGGAAAGAGCATTCTACTACCTCTTTCAAGGCTGGTTGCACCATCCCCTCCTGCAGTGTAGCACTTACCATCCTCAGAACCCAACTAGATGATGTCCTTTGGTTGGCTCTTAGCAGCCAAAATCAGCAAGGGTTGAGAGGCCATATAGATGGTCAAACCCCTACAATTGCCTTGTCCATAACCTCAGGAGGCAATAACTGGAACTGACTCCACAAAATATATCCAGATGGTTTTCTGGAAACCTCCCTCCAAAACCTGTCTCAGCTGTGGCATTAGGTTTGAAGCAACTCTGAGCAATTTTGCCCTCAAAGCGCTTAGCAAATTTGTCACAACCGAGGGTTGAGAGTTCAACAGTAGACTATTAAACAAATAATCTATTGTTTAATAGTACAAGAAATCTGCTCAGAAGTTGTCTTGTCGTTCTAAAATGCAAGTTAAAATTTGACTGGCATGTTAAAATAAGTAAGCCTTCATTCAATGATAATGTTAAATCCAATCAAATTAGCATTAATAGATTCATTAATAGGCAAAAAAACCCCTTGCAGTTTAAGAATGTACCTATAGCCAACAGATATTTCTGTCAAACTTTAAAAAGCAGGGAAATTGGGCAGCTATAGTGAATGCACCAGGGGAGCAGGAGACCTGACCTCCTCCCTGAGATATTGGACTGCCCTACAAATTTGTCAAAATGCAAACACAATCTGGGTTGGTCTTTCACAGTCCAATCCATGTCCTGTGTAGCTTGCAAGAATTTGGTAACATGTGCCTCTGATCATATGGTGAGTGATGGCAACACCTGCAATCAGGACTACATCTCCAAAGATGAAGAATTACATTTTTGTATGTTTGTTGGTGTTCTTCTTGCTTTGCTTCTTTCCTGTGTTACTACTGTTTCTAAAGAGGATCTAACCAAGAAAATTATATTTCTCTCATTATTCATCCTAGAAATCTGTGTCACATTTATTTTTTATTAATTTCAAAGCCTTTTTATTGGTTGTTGTCATATGATGGTGAGGACAGTCTTTTGTGTTTCAAACTGTAGGTTTTATTTCTATTTTGGGTGCATTAACAGTTGAATCTGAAACTGCAGTTTGATGTAAAATCAGACTAATTACAATATGTTGCTACTTCAGCAATGAATCTAGCTGTTGGAAAAAACAAACTTAGCCTGCCCAAGATGCATGTTTTCAAACTGCTATGCTTAAACCACTGCACTTAAGGAAGGTGGACATGGTCAATTGAAAACATGAGTACACCTAGAATTTTGCTATAATATATTTCACCTCCCACTGTTTTACCTTGTGAAAACTGAGAAACTCCACATGTCCACTGGAGACTATTCTGCAGAATAGTCAGTGCCATTATTCCACAATTGTTTTGGGAATTTTTTAGTGTAAATTATGCAAATTATTCACAGAAATAGAAGCAAAAGAAAATGATTCACTAAAATTGCAAAGTAGATCAAAAATATTTAAAGTGACTATCTGACCTATATCATCTGTCTTAATATTGTTGCTTCCTCCCTGCTAAAACAAGATCAGCAGAGCACATGTCTTCTTTCTGATTGGACTAGGAAAGACCAACCCAAATTGTGTTTGCATTTTTACAAATTTGTAGGGCAGTCCAATATCTCAGAGAGGAGGTCAGGTCTCCTGCTTCCCTGGTGCACTCACTATAGCTGCTGGATTGCCCTGCTTTTTAATGCTTGATAGAAATATCTGTTGGCTATAGGTATGTTCTTAAACTGCAAAGTATTTTTTTTGCCTATTAGTGAATTTCTCTGCTTTTTAATCTGTGAGGTATCCTGTGCAAGTTTGCTGAGAATGTATTGACCATTTGCATGTTATTGGGTTCAATGGGATTTGCTCCCTTGCAATCATGCTTAGGATAGGTGAAACTGACTACAGGGGGTGGAGAGGAGAGGAGGAGGGAGGGCAGAGGGGAGAAGGGGGATGGGAAATGACCATCAGGGAGGAGGAGAAGCGGGGAAGGGAGAGGAGAGGGAAAGAGGGAGGGGAGAAGCGGGGAAGGACAGAGAGGGGATTGGAAGGGGAGGGGGCAGAAGGGGTGAAGAAAGGAGAGGGAAGGGGTAAGAGGAACAGGATAGGAGAGAGGAAGATGGGAGTGCATGTTTGATCTTTTGCAAGCGTTTTGAGTTCAGTGGGATTTACTCCTGTACAATCACACTTAGGATAGTTGAAACTGACCTGGGGAAGGGGGAGAAAAGAGGAGGGAAAGGGGTAGGGACGAAGAGGGAGGGGGAGGGGGTGGAGGAGATTGGGTGGGTAGGCACTAGGCAGAGGGAAAACTCCTTTCCAACAAGAAAACATTGTGAACAGTATCATTGTTTTTTGGGTTTCCCCCCACCTTTTTATTCTACAGAAGGTACATGTAGCCTCCCACCCATATTTAAACCAACACTGACTGAAAAATGTCCAACAGGGGTCTGGATTTTTTTCATTTGTTTTACACTTTGAACTGTTGCTTCTGTCTGAGTATCACCATGAAAACATAAATGGTTGTTCAGCAAGCATTTCTGATTTCAGTACTATATGTTTTGTAAAGTTTTGTTTTGAAATGAGCTTCTGGGAAGCATCAGAATGGCATGGGGGTATTTTTATTTTATCATTGAGGTATGTGAAAAATCCATGCTGGCTATAGTATACAGGCACTCTCGTGGCTGTATAATTTCCATATTAAATTTGGAAGACATAAAAAGTAAAATAATATTAGCACATGGGAAGACAGAAATAATATAATACTGTAGAAATTAAAAATATATGCCATATCATCAATGTTCTAAAGTTAAACAGTGGTATATTCTATTGGAACCACCTAAGGTATTATTTGCTACCAAGTAACAAAATTATTTTTGTGCTTACTATTCATAAACCCCTGCAGCTTAGCATTTCAAAAACAGTTAGTGGTAGTTATTGTATGTTTTTAAAGGTTGGTTGTTTTAGTTTGTTTCTTTTAAAAAAGAAGTCCTCTGACATGTTGAAAACTGATGAGTGAATGAGCCATTTCCTTTGCGAATGCTGGAGGCTCTTTTAATAACTAACAGAAACAAAGACCAGTGAACTGCTCACTATTCCTTTCTCCAAAGTTTGGATTGCTTTCCACCTATGCTTGCCTCATGTCTTTGTAGGTTTGTGAGCCTCTGTGGGGGATTGCCAAACAAATCATAGTCAAGGAAGGCTGTTGGGTTCGGACATAACACCAAACCATAGTTAAAACAAACCAAGGTTTGCAAGCCGACAAAACATCATGGCTTCAGTTCATGGTTTGTTGGCCACAAACAAACCACAGTTAAGCCACTGGCCAGGGTTTCCTCATATAATACTAAGTTATATCGTAATAAACCATGGTTAACCTCATAACTTTCAAAGCCCAGAACCCTGGAGAATTATAGAGATATAATGAAACATATTATACTGTACAAAAAAGTGAGTTCTGAGTAAACATGCATTTTATTGTCCTATCATTAGCATAGCCTTAGCCTTCAAAGGCTATTAGTTATAGCCTCAAAAGTGAAAATGGACATTTTTCATGCAGGACATTTCCCAATCATCAGAAAAGGACTTGGCTGTTGATAAGCAGCTTTTACTGTCCTGCCCATTTTTGCCTGAAGACCTCTGCAGCTTGCAGTTTTCTTAACAAATTTGTCCAGGACAGAGATTGGACTGTCTTCAAGTCGATTCCGACTTATGGCGATTCTATGAATAGGGTTTTCATGGTAAGCGGTATTCAGAGGTGGTTTACCATTGCCTTCTTCTGAGGCTGAGAGGCAGTGACTGGTCCAAGGTCACTCAGTGAGCTTCATGACTGTGTGGAGATTCAAACCCTGGTCTCCTAGGTCTTAGTCCAACACCTTAACCACTACACCATACTTTAACTCACTTTAAAACTTGTTCTGAAACTCTTGTTTCTGCCTACAGTGCTACTGAAATACAGTGGTTGGCATACCTCCCCCTAAGGATTTATATGGTGGCACAGCTCTTACCAAGCCATAGGTTTGGGTTTTTTAAGGACCAATCTGGTAGTAACAGTAAACCTAATCTTGTTGCTTAAATGAATCTCCATAAATTGCATCTCCATACCTCCAGAAAATTGTGGTTCCTCCTTGTCTATCATTTTTAGAGAAACAAGTTAGACTTTTTTGCCCATAGAGCCTGTTGTGAATTCCAGCTTCTTCAGTCTAGTGTTCTGTTGCTTTTAGATTTTCTGAGAACCTCTGAATGATATATGATTATGAGTTACATAATACAACATATGATCATGACCAGTGGAAGAACTGACGACAGTTGACTTTGATTGCTCCACTGCTGCTGGTTATTTTTTAAAGCTTTAAAAGCAGCAACAAATTGGCTAGGATTGCTCTTATCATAAACTCTAAAGAATCATTTAAAATATTTAAAGTTGGTTTTTTGTGTTTTTTGTTTGCTAACGCTGCAAGGAAACTAAATTCATGTACAGAAAAAACTATTCATATTGTTTCTTCTTTTGGGTAAAGATAGAGCTAGTTTTGCTTGCTCTAGAAGTTTCAGCATATTAGTTTAGTTTTGTTACTACCATAAGCCTTAGAAAAAGCTGGTTCTGCCTGTTGAGAATTCTGATGGCTCCCCTACAAGCAGGCAGAGAAAACTGGAAAGAAATCACACACCACAACGGGCTGCAGGTTTGAGAGTGCTCTTGGGATTCTATATTGGTGGATGCCCTGTGGCTTACCTAGTAATGATTGAGTTTGAGAGCTGCCATTTTAACTTCCCATAATGCCCCAAATGTAGCACCACCTAGGGCATTGTGGGAGACTAAAAATGGCAGTTCCTGGATCCACCTGCAATTTAAATTGGGATCTTGGGACCTAGCATCAGTGGAGGGCCCTCCTTGGGTACTGGTGCCCTGGGAGCTACTGGGCAAAGCTATTTGTAGAAGTTGGGCGTGTCAAACAGACCCAAGGTAGAAGAAGCCACATCCCTTGTTTATCTCTCTCCTAACACTAACTGCCCCTGCTTTTCCCTTTCCTAGCTGCTTGTGAAAATTAGCTATCAAGGAGAAAGAGAAATGGATTTATCAAAGAATAGTGATTCCTTCTTCCTCACAGATTTGACTGAGATCACTTTCAGTGTTCGCGTCTTGTTGGTGGCAGAGATCTTGGGATTTTCAACAGCCATACCTGGGCTTCTGTTATGTGATGAATATAATGGCCTTGGGTTGTATTCCTTGTAGCTCTAAGGCAATCGTTCCATTGCTCAAGGATTTCTCCTTGTGCCATGGAATGATCTCCCCCTCTCCTTCCCCCATGTGCCCCATAAATCTGTTCTGGGTTCCCCCCCATGTGCCCCATAAATCTGGGTTCCCCCCCATCCTTCCACAGCCGATTTGGGGATGACGTGGGGCCTGTCTGGGGGGAGGAGGGAGGAATCATGTTGCATTAGCACAACTTTTTATTTGAATACTGCTCTGGCTGGAGAACTGCATTACAAAATTCAGAGAAGTATGAGTTTTGAAGGATGCCTGTGTTTCGGTTTGTGTATGGATTCAGAAAGTGTGAATTAGGGAGGGCCTTCTGATAGGGATAGAGGAGAAATTTTGTTCACTTCACGTGTAAAGCCAAATTTATCAGTTTTGTACTTTCTGAAACAACATGAGAACTGAAACACAGCCTTTGAAATTTGCAGTTATCTGAATTTTGTGATGCTGGTCTCCAACTAAGCAATGTTTGTAAAAATGCACATATTTGGGAAAGTGTACATAAAAATGAATAGAGAAAATAACACAAAAATGTTGATGAAATTTAATGATTTTAAAAAATTGGATTTTATTTTAAATTGAATTTCAAAATTTTCTCAAAACAGTAAAAAAATAGCTTGGGTCATCATGAATACTAATTATACATCTTCTAATTATATTCTGTGAATATGTTAACAGCAGTTTATGAGATGGGAGATAACCTGATCAGTCCTATTCTGCAGGTGGTGTCCATGAAGTGCTCTCTCTCTCTCTCTCTCTCTCTCTCTCTCTCTCTCTCTCTCTCTCTCTCTGCCTTGCCTCTCTATAAGTGCAAAGATAAAGAAGGTCAGTAAACAGAGAATTTGGGGAGATGGAGTAGATCTGAACAAGGAGGAATCCACTGAAGTATCCAGTGGTAATCCAGCAGTTGCCTCTTTTGTAGGCTTAGAATCTTTTCTTCCTTTGGACTAATTCATTCTAAATTGAGAAATAAGTTGGGGACTGAAAAACCCCGGAAAGGTTGTATTTCTGTTCTACACAATGAACAAGGAAGACAAAGGTGAACAAGGCTGAGTTAACTGTATCACCCAATATTTTAAGTTTCTCATGTTGACTTTGTTGAAATTGCCTAAATTTTATTTTTTTAAAGAACTTTACATTTATCTAAAAGCTGAAATAGTTAATGGTTCAAAAATCTATGTGTATGTTTTATTAATGTTGTTGTTTGTTGAAGAAAAAACTAACCAGAAGAATAAACAATCTTACTAGTACAATGTAAAAGCCTGTTTGGTGGTGGTGATTCTGGCATATCTTGACAAAAATACCATGATTAATTGAACAGTTGGAGTCCTGAATGACTTCACAAGTTCATTTTGCTTTAATACTAAAATGACCAAATATCATCCCATTTTCTGATGAAAATTAACCTGAAAACAATTCAGAATAATTGCTTAGTGTGTATCTATCTTCTAATGAAACCTACATCTCTGAATATGTATTAAGGTTAAATTAAACAATAATGTACTTCTACTAAAAATGATGATTAAATAGAATCTTCCTCACTAGAGATTTAACCTGAGATTTAAATAATTAAAATTGAGTCCTTCAGAGAATGTGATTTGATCAATTTGATTTAAATCAAATCAACCCTGATTATATTAGGAGAAACTACTTGCAAAAATGTGTACATTGTTCAAAGCTGTATACGAAAATGCGTTTAGTAGGAGAAAGTCTTACTAAAATGCTGGATAATTTTCATGAGCATTTTTTTTTAAAAAAATCATGAATTGCTGCAGAAATGTGGAGAGAAAATTTAAGACTGGAAAAATGAGAGAGCGACAGAACCAAAGTTGACCCCTCCATCCTAAGCTCAGGTTGGAATGTGTGTAAATAAACCATATTTCATAAAGACACCACAGTCTGCACTGACCTTCTTCCCAAGGAAACCAAACCTAGGACAAGCACAGGGACCCCTCAAAAACTCACTGCTCAGAGATTGGGGTGGCACGCAACAATACACACCATGGGCTTGACCAAACAATTACAATGAATGTGGAAATTTCAGTTACATGATTTTAGGGATCTCAACAAATTAGGCCCCCAAATTATGGAATGATCTCCGTGACGAGGTGTGCTGTTGGCGAGTGCGTGAATAGATCAAACGTGGTTTGAATTCAAGCGCCGTATAGAACAGGAATAAGACAGGCCAGGCAAGTTTCTTGTAAGAGTCTTTACTAGGCAAAGACATTAGACACAGCTCTCTCCATTGACATTTCTTCCCCCACTCTGAGTTCCTGCAAGTTTCCCACCTTATCACACTCCCAGCCAGCCACTGACCTTGATAGTCTGGCACTCTGTTCTCACAGCTTAACCCTTCTGCTTCAGGTTTCTCTCTCTCTGCTAAAAACCTTGTCTGTGAGTCTCACAGCCTGCGTCACTGACCAACAGCCCCCACCTGAGACTTACAGACTTCAAAACTTCATGTTACAATTATTACATTTCTACAACATTAACTTTTCATTACAATACATTTCAGTACATGGTTTGTTTTCTTACAGCTTACATTTACATTTTCAGTTCAGTTCAGTTTCTTTTTATTCTTTATTTACACAAGTTTCACAGATTCATGTTTGTTCACTTTTATTTGATGATACATTTATTTCATTCCTCAACACAAAACTTCCACATTAGATCCATTGTTTCTTTATCTATTGGTCCTTCTTTTTCCCATTCTACTGGAAATTCATCTGTTTCATTATTCTGTTGTGTAACATTAAATGCAAATCTCTGAGGAGGTTGACCTTTCGTTTTTCTCTCTGATTTCCTGACATTATCTATTTCCATTTCTTCTTCACTTTCAATTTTACTTGGACCTGCACCACTGGTACTTGGCATTTCTGTATCGTGTGTTGCCATGTCTTCACTTCTCAGCCTTTTAACAGTACGTTTGCCACCGTGTATTAAATCTGTTAATGCAGTTTTTAATGGAATTTGCTGCCCAAAAGGAACATCTGCAGCTTCCTGCTTGTTTGCACTTTCTAGGATCACTGTTTGACTGTCTCTCCAAGGTTTGTCTACCACCTTTATGCTTCTGCTTAACACTACTTGTTGTTTCTCAGGCAACCAAACTCTATAATATGAATTCTGAAATCCCAAAATGCGTCCTGCCTGTGCTTTTGACTGTTTTGCAACATGTACCCAGCATTTTGCCCCAAAACGTTCTATGTGTTTCACCCTGGGTTTTCTTCCAGTCTGTTTCTCATAGGGAGACATGCCTATTGTTCTGTGCATGAGACGGTTCTGAATATAAACAGTGTACAGAATACATTCACCCCAATAAGTGTTATTCATATCAGCATCTGCTAGCATTGCTCTCAATGAATCCTGCAATGACCGGTTCCTCCTCTCTGCCGTTCCGTTGGAGGATGGGCTGAAGGGAGCAGTGAGACTCTGTATTATTCCCTTCTTTTCCAAATATGTTTTAAAGGAATTACTGGTAAATTCACCACCTCTATCTGATCTGATATTTTTGATAACAACCCCATGTTGTGTTTCTGTTCTCTGTATGAATGCTTTTAATTTCTCTTCTGCATCACTTTTCTTTTTCAAGAAGAATACATGTGTAAATCTGGAGAAATCATCCACAATCACTAAATAAAACCTTGCTCCACCTTTTGAGCACTGAAAAGGTCCAGCCAAATCCACATGTATGAGCTGATAGGGTTCAGTAGTCGTGCTTTCACAGCTCTTATTTACTGGAGTTACTGTCATTTTTGTTTTATAGCATACCTCACACTCATCCACATGCTCACAGTGTGTTAATTTCAAATCTTGACTATGCTTTGGGGTGTTTTGTATCTTTTGGAAATGTGCGTGTGCCAGTTTTCTGTGCCATTCATGGAAACAATTATCATGTTTATCTTTATTTATACTTATCCATGCACAGGTGGGTTTATCAAGATTGCACTCAACCATAAACATTTGATTCTGTAATTTCCCTTGCATGCATATTTCACCATCTTTTCTCACATAACATCTATCCCCTTCAAATGTAACTTTGCAACCTATTTGAGCCAATTTTCTCACAGATAAAATGTTATATTTTAAACCAGAAATCAATAATACATCTGTTAAAATTCCCAAATTACCCATCTTCAGCGTGCCTGTTGCAATCGCGTCCTGAGTCGATCCGTCAGCCAGATAAATCTTCTCCTGCGTCGGCTTTGAAGTGTAAAATAAACTAGAGTCTGTGATTAGGCAATTAGACGCTCCACTGTCAAGAAGCCATTTAGAGTTAATGAGTTTATTGTCCTTAGTAATAAAGTTCACGCTTGCTCTCTGACTTTCAAAGTCCCTGTAATTCCTCTTCTTTAAACAATGTCTCTGTATATGCCCACGTGATCCACAAAAATAACATATTTTAGTCTCTTGCTTGCTTCTTTGATTTTGTTGTTCAGCCACAGTCACAGTCACAGTCTCTTTTAATTCTGTTTTCTTATTTTCTTGTCTCCTATTCCACTCTTGTTGAAGTTTCTGTTCCACAAAGTCCAAAGTCAGATTCCCATCAGGTTGGGTTTCAAGACTAGATACCAGAACGTCCCATTTTTGATCCAATGAAGATAACAGGAGATAAACCATCTGTAAGTCATTATGATGCACGCCTCGATCTTGCAGCTCAGCATTTAATCTACGAAATTCAGCCAAATGCTCTTCCATAGTCACTTCATCTGTAAAACGCATCTGATAAAGTTTCCATGCTAAACACAGCCTGCTCCCCGCAGTTTGTTGCACATGAGCGGCTTTTAACTTTTCCCACATCTGATTAGCCGTCGGCTCATTACTCACCAGCAACAGTTGTGAATCTGATAGCCCCAGAGTAATAAAAGCCTTCGCTTTCTTGTCTTTCTTCAGCCACGCTGCTGAAGGAGCTGCCGGAGGGGGGTTTTCAATGACATCATTCAAATCCTCTTTAATCAGAACTGCTCTCATTCTCCATTTCCAGCTGGAGTAGTTTACAGCATTCAGCCTCTCCATCGGCATCCCGGAAGACAGATTTACAGCCATGTTGCCCACTCTTACTTGCCTCTTACTTGCGCTTTGTTTCTCTCTGCAACTATGCCACTTCACCGGCTCTTGAACCCGCTACCACGCCTGATAAGCTGGGCCCATAACCCCTGTTGGCGAGTGCGTGAATAGATCAAACGTGGTTTGAATTCAAGCGCCGTATAGAACAGGAATAAGACAGGCCAGGCAAGTTTCTTGTAAGAGTCTTTACTAGGCAAAGACATTAGACACAGCTCTCTCCATTGACATTTCTTCCCCCACTCTGAGTTCCTGCAAGTTTCCCACCTTATCACACTCCCAGCCAGCCACTGACCTTGATAGTCTGGCACTCTGTTCTCACAGCTTAACCCTTCTGCTTCAGGTTTGTCTCTCTCTGCTAAAAACCTTGTCTGTGAGTCTCACAGCCTGTGTCACTGACCAACATGTGCCTGGCGCCAACACTGTTATCTTTTCGGCGCCAGGTCAAGACTTTCCTCTTCTCCCAGGCATTTTAGCATGTGTTCTTAAATTGTTTTTATATTGTTTTGAATTTAAAATTGTGTTTTAAATTGTTTTTTAAAATATGTTTTTAAATTGTGTATTTGTTTTAATGTTTTTGATTGCTGTAAACCGCCCAGAGAGCTTCGGCTATGGGGCGGTATACAAGTGCAATAAATAAATAAAATAAATAAATAACAAATATGGATCCATAATTATATGGTTTTATTGCACACAGTGTCTATTAATCTCATTATTGGACAAGTATCAATGTACATGACAAATCATGGATATAGGTACAGCAATCAGTAGAAGGGAGAAAAGCCAGTAAGAAAAATGGCCTTGATAACATATCGTATTTAAGGAGCGTTGCCCAAAAGAAGGGAAGGAAGAAGAATTAGGTTGCCCATCTTACTTCCTGTACTGTGGTATCGGGTGCAAAAGAGCAATCTTTGTTAAAATGAATAATACAAATCTTCATTCACCCCAGCATTACAACTCATGCAAGCTGAGAGCTATACAAAATTGGGAAAGAGCTATCAAAACTAAATAGTTTTCATTGCAAGTATATATTACTGTATTCAAGTACAAGACACTTGGAATATCAACCTATAGTACTGGTAGGTTTTATACGTAAACAAACCATCCAAAGCTAGTGTTTAGAAAAGACAGCTCCCTTTCATCTTTGTGATCACCAAAGAGAACCTATAAACTACCTTGGGGCAAAGGCATTCTTTAACCATACTGCAGGATGATTTTGACTTGATACTTGGTCACTTTTGAAGATGAAGGGGGCGATAAATGGGGCATTATTGGATTGATAGATCTATTTGTCTCATGCCATTTTTGGGAAATGTAATACATCATCTTGACACATTTCTGCTGTGTTATTACTCTGCAGATGAGAAAGAAATGTTCTGCAATGCACCTGGATTTTTTCTAATACTTTTAGATACAACCACTAGAGATCAATGGACCATGTTCCAGGGGACGCCCCATTAAATAATTTGGAAGAAAATTGCATTATATTCTTATATCCCATTGCCAACACACCAAGGAAGACTCGTGACACATATATGGTTGAAATGTTATATTTATTAAAATATAACACATAAACAAATCAAATTCCAATTCGCCAATTAATAAATATCAAATCCTTCGGGCAGGTGAGGCTCCACCTATCTATGAGGGTCTATACCCTCCAAACCAGGAGGCAAGTCAGTCACATTGAACTGCACTCCCCAGACAAGGATGTGGGAAAACTTCTCCCTCCTTGCAATTGGAGTCAGGTATGTGGTTCCAACCTCCGCACCCTGGCCCCGCCGTACAGGCGTTCACCATGATGCGCAAGCCGGTCCCATGTGGACACCCCCCAAATCCACACCAGACCTTACGCCTTACACCTTGATGTTTCACCAGGGGGTGCCCTTTACCAAAATGCCTCATCCACCTCAATTTTAACCCCAATTACCTCACCTGCCCGAATTCAATGCCAGCCAAATCGGAAACACCACAACCCCCCTAGAAGAAGAGTTACTGCGGCGAACAGGTGCAACTCATACTGAGATGAGCACAGAGACCTAAATAAAGGCAGGATCTGAAGGAGAACATTGGGCGTGATTGGCCTCCTTCGGTCAGTGGGCCTGTGAGCGGAACGCGACCAACACTGAAGGACCTTCCTGACCCTAAAGTCTACAGAATGATCCTGCATTCCTCTTGCCTGGGAAATAAAGGCCAGCGCAGAGAGGTGTCCGGCGATGGTAGAAATATGAGATTGCCCATTCAGATATAGATAAACTGCAGCCAATGTGAACAAGAATAGGCCATACAGGAGGCAAAGTACTAATGGCACGGAATGCCTGGAATGTCCCCAAGGCAAGCTGGTACACCCTCTGAGTGCTTGGAGCAAGGGCAGAAGTTATAGCTGAAGAACGCCACATGCCAATCACCTGGACATCCTCAATGCTCAAGCCCACAAGGGCAGTGGCCGTAGCCACTCCAATTTGGAAAGAATGCAGCCCATAGACTCCAACATCGCAACCACTGGCCAACAAGGCCCGCCGAACAACGGCCCAAAATTGAAACTGAGTCAGGGCAGAACCATCTGCATGTATAAAGAGATAACGCTGGCCAGCTGGCCTGAAACACAAACATTGCTGCATAGCGGAAAATGGGCATAAGTCAGGTACCTGGCAACTATAAAGAAGCAAAACTGCCATGGCCCTTTTGATCAGGTACCTGGCAACTATAAAGAAGCAAAACTGCCATGGCCCTTTTGATCAGTCTTATAGACTTTTAAGGAGAACCTCACTAAATCTGCACCTAACGTGCAATCGCCAGAGCATAAGGCCCGATAGGACACATCGCGCTTTGAGGAAACCAATAATTCACTAGGGCGAAAAGCACCATAGAACATCGTCAGAGTTACTGCGGCGAACAGGTGCGACTCATACAAGATGAGCACATTGACCTAAATAAAGGCAGGATCTGAAGGAGGACATTGGGCGTGATTAGCCTCCTCCGGTCAGAGGCCCTAGGAGCGGAACGCGACCGACCCACAAGGACCTTACTGACCCTAAATCCACAGAATGATCCTGCATTCCTCTTGCCTTGGATTAAAGGCCAGTGCCGAGAAGTGTCAAGCGATAGTTATGACAGAATTAAGTTTTTGCCCTTTGAATACAGCATAAATAGCAGAATACTTCCAGAACACGTGCCCACGATGGCAACTGTTGCAGCTGCTCCTGTATGAAAGAAATGTAATCCTTAAACATAATGGCCTTGCGAACAACATAGCAATAATCAAAACTGAATCAATGCATAGCCGTTGATACATGGAAAGGTAGTACTGGCCCACTGGCCTAATCAGAGAGAAAGGTCCCTCAGTGAACCAGGGACAGAGAGGGCGATGGGCAGCCCCTCAGCTTCACCACTCAATCACAAGCCCACTAGTCCGTCTTAAACATATGCGCTGACAACAGCACAGCAATATAAGTGCAGGGCTCAAATATTACAATGACTTGCCCAGAAAGCTAATTTTACCAGGGCAAAAGGCTCCCTAAAATTATTGGTAAGGCCACCGCCCAGGATAACCGGCCTGGAAGAGGGGGGGGCACTAAGAATCATCGAAGGCAGGAACATCAACAGTATAACAGGGGCCGCATAGGACCCGGCGGTATCAGGGTGGAATGCGACTAGCCTCATTTGGTTTTCATAAAATGGGTTCTTGAATGCCTTTGGCCTGAAAATTAAAGAAAAAAGGCAAAAAGGAGGCAGGATATATTTCCAACGGTAATGTCCTGCCCTCCTTAGTAGAGCATGGGCTGCAACAAGGTGTACATCAATCATACATGGGGGAGGATGGCCTCATAGAATCAGGCGGCATTCGAGTGGAATGCAACTGTACTTTGCGGAATAAACGCATGCACAAGGTGCATAGCTCAAATCACGTTGAGGTTCTGGGGATTTACCACATAACCATAGCCAAGTGCTGCACTGAACGTATCATGCGGATCAGAAGGGCAGAAGGCCACATATATACCGCAAGCACTGTTGGAAAATAGTCCAGAAATTAAATTCTATTGTGAGCCCCAGGCCCCTTAAAAGCAGCCAGCCATTATTCGGCACACCCAAGATCCTAAATTGACACCAAAATACCAACCACCGACTGCATCAAAGCTTACCTACAGTTCAAGCTACAGGAGCAAGTCCTTTGTTTTTGAAGAAAGAATGGCCGTTGAAGTCACATCTGGCCAGCAGCACTTGCACAACCCAGTAGAAGTGATCAGGATCTAGGCGACAGCCTGGCCATAACGCAAAAGCCCACACAACCTATGCAGGTTTCCCACAGAAGGTTCTTCTTCATATGATGTAAACAAGTGCTGCCATCCCGACGTATGAATGAATGTGAATCTAACAGGTAGCAGCGCCTAGTATGCACGAGACTGCCATGAAATAGATGTGATTGAAGAGGGTACCTGTATCTTGTGAAACAAGCAGTATACTATTCATATTTTTGGAATAAAGTTAAATTGAATTAAAAATGCCTTGGAAAAGCTTCATGATATAGATTTACCAAGTGCTAGAGGAGCAGTTTAAGCAAGAACCAATAAGCTATCATTCCTAAAATAGGCATATTGTATATTTCATTTAGCTATTTCAGGGATAAAACAAAGCATTCAAAACTACAGGCAATAGAATGCCTTAAGCAACCAACATATTAAAACATTCCTGCTACCCTCCTGCTATAGAAAAACTATTGTTATAAGCTTATTAACTACTAGAGATCCATAAAGAAAATTACAGTTAAAACTTAATCACTCAAAAAGCCAACAAACACTGATTTAGCAAACTTATATATATATATATATATAATTATTTACTTATTTATTTATTTATTTTTCCATTAACCTTAACGTATTGGCTCTCAGAAAGCCACAACAATGAGTTCTCCTGGCTGTAGAGCATTTCCTTTATATATATATATGTATAAATATATACATATATATATATATGTATATATATATATATATAATTATTTACTTATTTATTTATTTATTTTTCCATTAACCTTAACGTATTGGCTCTCAGAAAGCCACAACAATGAGTTCTCCTGGCTGTAGAGCATTTCCTTTATATATATATATGTATAAATATATACATATATATATATATGTATATATATATATATATAAAATTATTTACTTATTTATTTATTTATTTTTCCATTAACCTTAACGTATTGGCTCTCAGAAAGCCACAACAATGAGTTCACCTGGCTGTAGAGCATTTCCTTTATGCTTGCGTAGCATAAATTACCTTTCTCTGAATCACACTTATACATATTTTGAAGCCACATAAGAAGTCTGAGATGTGGGATTCCAATGAACTCACCTTAAAATACATTATCTTTTGCCCTTTAGATGATATTACATAAGCATCTATACTTTTTCTCCATGCACAATAAATGCAACAAAATTATGAAGCTAATTGATCAAGAACAGCATTTTAAAACCAAAACATGAATTTAGGAGTACAAACAGAATTAAAATGGGGGGGGGGTAAAGAATGAAACACCAATCAATTCCCAATACTTACGATAATTAACATTTTATGCCAAAGAAAACCCCAATATATATTAAAACAACTTACAAATTAATTAACTATCAATATAACGCAGATATTATTTATATGTATATAAAAATTGTTAAAAAAGAAATAATTTAAAAAAAAAATTATTTATGTATTTATGTATTTATTTATAATTAATTCAAAATCCAATATGAATTCCCTTAATTTATAAAAAACAACAACTTATTTAATTATAATTAATTAACTATATAGCTGAAATACTAATAATGAATTTAAATATTTATTTATAACTAACCCAAACCAACCACTTGATCTCTAAACAAGGACAATATTAAATAAAACCGGAGAGGATATTATATAGTTAATTAGGAAACAACAAAGCCATGGAAACAACTCAGAAGCGGGAAATTCAAATAGGAAAAACAAACGGCTGGAAGCAAGCTAAGGAAAAAAAACCTCCCGCGCCGCCTCACAGCTGATCCAGCCACACAGCTGATCTGCGGAGGAAAAGCTAAGGGGGGTGCTTTAAAATGCCCTACTTGCTTCACCACAGCGTTGAACCCCCGAGGAAGCAAGGTAAAAGACGCTGAAGCGACGGACTCCGGCTACCAAACCGGAAGCAGGCTCCACGCAGCAACTTTATCAGCAGCACGCGATACACAAAAGCCGCCGGTGCACGCCGCTCTGCCGAAGCACAGCATACTCAAGCCTCCGCGATCAGGCGCGGCAGGCCCACGATGCCAAGGGCACAAAAGAAAAACTAACCGGGCACACACCGCACCACAAGGCGGTAAGAAGAACGGGATTATTTATTATTGTAATTTTATTTTATTTTTAAGTAAAACAGGGATCACAGGAGTAAAGAATACTACTCCGCCTTCCATCCCCTGCTAACGCTAGAGGACGGACAAATATTTTGGAGAGGGGAGGGGGGGTTGGGTTTAAATGGAAAGAAGGGATTCCCCCCCCCGCTTTCTGGGAACACCGTCTGAACAATTAAGTTAAGTTATAAATTAAAGCAATAAAATTCGTCACCAAATACGATCACCAACAATCAGTCACAAGGAGAATCACGAGGCAGCAAGGACTATGCCAGTCTCTCAGCCTTTCACAACGTGCCGCAAGGCAAAAAAGGCGCGTGCCTAGGGAGGAGCAGTCTATATATAGCTGCTCAAACCCTTGCCCAATTGGACAAGGTGCACCACCTGACCTATTACAAACCTTTCTCGAACCTTCCCGAGCCTTCCACTAATAGGGTGTGGCAAACCCATCCCTCACCAAATAGTCAGGAACGTCAGTCTTAAAGATACATGTAGCAGTTAAGGTATTTGTAGTTTTCTGCAGTTGCAGTTATGATGATTGCATGCAATACAAATTTACCCTTTCCTCTTAGGAGGTGAAATCTGAAAAACCAGGTGTGCAAGTTTTTAGTGTGTTTATTATTATTAGTGTGGTTCAGATTTAACAAGGAAAAAATACTGTGGAGGGCACTTACTGGTTAATGACACCATCAACAGTCCTGGTTCCTAATATCTACAGCACTTTTGCAATTGTTCTTCAGATGTCCTGCTCCCCATGTGAAGAATGTCCATACACCCACACCATTTTAATCCCCCCTCCCCACCACCAAAAGAAATCCAGAAAACTGATGGCTGAACCAGTAGTTATTTTGCTGGTATTTGCGTGCAAGGAAAGTTGCCAAGCTGGCATCACATTATAAGTGGAATCTCTATTCACAAGTTAACTAAGCACATAGAAGAACAAGCTTTGCTGAAGCAGAGCCAGCATGGCTTCTGCAAGGGAAAGTCCTGTCTCAGTAACCTATTAGAATTCTTTGAGAGTGTCAACAAGCATATAGATAGAGGTGATCCAGTGGACATAGTGTACTTAGACTTTCAAAAAGCGTTTGACAAGGTACCTTACCAAAGACTTCTGAGGAAGCTTAGCAGTCATGGAATAAGAGGAGAGGTCCTCTTGTGGATAAGGAATTGGTTAAGAAGCAGAAAGCAGAGAGTAGGAATAAACGGAGAGTTCTCCCAATGGAGGGCTGTAGAAAGTGGAGTCCCTCAAGGATCGGTATTGGGACCTGTACTTTTCAATTTGTTCATTAATGACCTAGAATTAGGAGTGAGCAGTGAAGTGGCCAAGTTTGCTGACGATACTAGATTGTTCAGGGTTGTTAAAACAAAAAGGGATTGCAAAGAGCTCCAAAAAGACCTCCCCAAACTGAGTGAATGGGCGGAAAAATGGCAAATGCAATTCAATATAAACAAGTGTAAAATTATGCATATTGGAGCAAAAAATCTTAATTTCACATATACGCTCATGGGGTCTGAACTGGCGGTGACCGACCAGGAGAGAGACCTCGGGGTTGTAGTGGACAGCGCGATGAAAATGTTGACCCAGTGTGCGGCAGCTGTGAAAAAGGCAAATACCATGCTAGGGATAATTAGGAAAGGTATTGAAAATAAAACAGCCGATATCATAATGCTGTTGTATAAATCTATGGTGCGGCTGCATTTGGAATACTGTGTACAGTTCTGGTCGCCTCATCTCAAAAAGGATATTATAGAGTTGGAAAAGGTTCAGAAGAGGGCAACCAGAATGATCAAGGGGATGGAGTAACTCCCTTACGAGGAAAGGTTGCAGCATTTGGGGCTTTAAAGTTTAGAGAAAAGGCGGGTCAGAGGAGACATGATAGAAGTGTTTAAAATTATGCATGGCATTGAGAAAGTGGATAGAAAAAAGTTTTTCTCCCTCTCTCATAATATTAGAACTCGTGGACATTCAAAGAAGCTGAATGTTGGAAGATTCAGGACAGACAAAAGGAAGTACTTCTTTACTCAGCACATAGTTAAACTATGGAATTTGCTCCCACAAGATGCAGTAATGGCCACCAGCTTGGATGGCTTTAAAAGAAGATTAGACAAATTCATGGAGGACAGGGCTATCAATGGCTACTAGCCATGATGGCTGTGCTGTGCCACCCTAGTCAGAGGCAGTATGTTTCTGAAAACCAGTTGCTGGAAGCCTGAGGAGGGGAGAGTGTTCTTGCACTCGGGTCCTGCTTGCGGGCTTCCCCCAGGCACCTGGTTGGCCACTGTGAGAACAGGATGCTGGACTAGATGGGCCACTGGCCTGATCCAGCAGGCTCTTCTTATGTTCTTATTGACTTCTCACTTAGCTGTAATTGGAGTTTATCTTGCCAGTTCTGGAAGGCTGACTTTGGAATTCCTTACTGACATTGCTTATGGCATTCACAATGACTGCTTATGGCATTCAGAAAGATTCTTTCAGCAGATTTCCTGATTTCTTAGGATTTTTGCCAATGGGGAGGGCCATTGCTCAGTGGTGGAGCACATACTTTGCATGCAAAGGTCCAGGTTCAATCCACAGCATCTCTAGTAGGGCTGGGGAAAATACCTGTTTGGAACCCTAGAGAGCTGCTGGCATTCAGTGTAGTATTGACCTAGATGGACCAGCGGTCTGACTCTGTATAAAGCAGCTTTTTACATTCCTACCAGAAATATTCTGCAGATGTGGGACAGTGGGAAATGAGTATTAGAAAAATGAATGTCTTCAGTGGTCATAGGAAAACTCACTATAGTCTGGGAATGGAGTTCCCGCATTGAGTGGGGGAGTGTTTGCCTCCACCACCACCCCACTATGCAGAAGGCTCGGGAATGTTCCTGAAGGTTTTGAGTGGAGTCAGGTGTGGTCTCTGGACCAATAGGATGAAGGGATCAGCGGGTATAAAAGCCCGCTCCTCCCTCAAATTGTGCCTCTTTACGCCTTGCGACAGCTTTGGCTCTTGCCTGTGCTTAAGAGTGCTCCTTCGGCGTCTTTGATCCAACTCAATTTCAGCGACTTCCAATACGTGGACTTCTTCCTGCAGCCTCAACAGCTCGAGTGGTGGTGACTTTGTTTTGGCAGTTTCCCCCGCTGTGTTTGCTGCATGTCAGCTTTGGCCAACCGGGCCTTGTGCGCTTCGCATAGGCGCCTGGTGGGGGCTGCGGGGCTCCTTTTTTGTCCCGGACGAGTCCACCCTCGGTTGAGGAGGGGGGCTGTATGCTAGGCCGGCCCTTGTTTGGCCATCAGCATCTTAGCAGGAGTTGCTGCAGGGGCGTTTCCCTGCCTACGCCTTGTTCTTTTTGCATGTGCGAGGCTATTGCCTGGGGGGGTAGGTTGCACAACCAGCTTTCGAGTGGCCCCACCAGCCTGCTATACAGCGGCATCGGTAGCCTCATAACCTGCCTGTGCTTTATTTTGTATATATAAATACTTTGATTACCCTCCTGCGGACTGGGTGTGTGTAGCACAACTAGCTGGGACCACAGCACAGGAAAGGGGTTGTAAGTGGTGCTGGTCCCTGGTACCTTTGTGTTGTTTTGCAGCGAGCCTTGCTGCTGTGCTCTTCATAGTTTTCTTTCCCCTCCTTCATTTGTCTTTGCGGTCTGAGTCCAATTGAATTATCTACATGCACCTTCAATTCATCAGGGGTGTAGGTGTTTCATTGGGGGATGCAATTAATTGATTTCTGCCCTGGGCATATTTTGCCAATATAAATAAATAAATAAATAGGTAAATATAAATACATATACAAATAAATAATTGATTAATTAATTGATTATTTAACTGGTTAATTAATTAATTAATTGCCATTAATACGACTTGTGTTTCATCTGCAATATAAATAAATAAATACATTGGTAAATACATATATCAATAAGTAATTGATTAGTTAATTGATTATTTAATTGGTTAATTAATTGCCATTAATACAGTTTGTGTTTCATTTGCATTACCCTGAAGTCAATACAGTTCCATTTGCTTGTTTTGCAATTAATTCATTGTTATTGTTGTTGTTGTTCCTTGGTGAGTTCAAGGTTTGATTTACAATGCCACCCAAGAAGGTTCAACAGGAAAAAAGGGTCTGCGTTGTGAAGCAAGCATCGAAGTGTCCCTCATCTCAGCAGCATCTATCTTCTGATGAAGAAAATGACATGGGTGTGATTTGTGCCTTGGTGGCCAGGGTAGAAGCCTTGGAGGATGAGCATAAGAATCCAGCTGATCAGGACACTGGTCCCAGCACTGCACCTCCAGGTAAGAAATCCGCCCATCTGGCTTCCAAAACATCTATATCTCGTCTCCTTTCTAACTTGGTTGCCAGGATTGATGTTCTGGAGCGGGCTACTCCTAGTGACACTCCTGTTCTCCTGGTTGGACAAGCCTTGCCGCCTGTAGTAACCTCTTCTGCAGCTTCCACCTCCACATTGCCTACCCTGGCTGGTGCTGTTCCTCTTGAAAGTCCACACTCCTCTGCTCTTCCTGTGCCTGGAATTCAGATGGTTTCATCTGAGGCTCTCCAGGATGTGGCCCTGGCAGTGGTTGCACCCCCAGCCACTTTTATAGGTGAGTTGCTCTCACCATAACACACACCTACAACATCTGTGCAGGCACATGGAGGGTTTTCACAACAACACACCCCTGTGACATCTGCTCAGGCACTTGGGTTTTTTTCCACAACCTATGGTTTATATGGGCAGGGTCTTAGTACCTCAGCAGCCACAGTTTCCGTGGCCTGTGATGGCAGTGACTCCTTGGCAGACTATGGTGTCTCCCTCCAGCCACACCACCTTTTCCTTGCCTCTGCCAGCCCGTGTATATCACCAGGGTGATACTTCTTTGCCCTTGGGTGATCACCTTTTACCCTCTACAAAGGAGAAAATTTGGCAGGGGGAGCATATAGACATCTTTACACTCCTCTCCCGGGAATCTGAGACGAAACCTACTGATGGTGAGGTTTCTAAGGAAAAGGAAGTGGCAAAGAAAAAGAAAACTGATCGCATATGGCCTAATTGGCTCAATGTGTATACAGTTTAGGTGTGATGACACAGGCTTATCCGTCCCGTGCTATGTCCATGATTAAATATCAGGACATAATTCATCATGCTTTTAGGGAATTTTCAGATACTGTGTGGTTGCGGTACAATGAACATTTTAGGCAGCATGCGGCCTTGGATCCAACACTGAGATGGGATGTGAAACATCCTGGCTTATGGCTGAGTTCTGTGACTCCGGCTAGGCCTGCAATAGGTGATAGGGCAGATAGTGGACATCTGCTAGTGCATGCTCAGACCTCAGCTTCTGGCTCTGGCCAGGGGTCACAGTGGGTTCAATCCCATCAGGTCTGCTGGAGTTTTAACAGCTCAGGGCACTGCTCGAGGTGCCCGTGTAGGTTTAAACACGCCTGCGGTATTTGCGGAGGCAATTTATTTTTATTTATTTATTTAATTAATTTAATTTATATACCGCCCTAAGCCAAAAAGGCTCTCTGGGCGGTGTACATAAGAGATAAAACAAGCACAATATATAAATACAATAAGTATAACAAAATCAAAGATCAAAACAAACAATAACAAAGAACCAACAACGTCAAAATACAACAATAATGAAAATATTGATAAAATACATTATAAAATACAATTTAAAATACACTTTAAAATGCCTGGGAGTATAAAAAGGTTTTCACCTGGCGCCGAAAGGATAACAGCGTCGGCGCCAGGCGTACCTCATCGGGGAGATTATTCCACAGTTCGGGGGCCACTACCGAAAAGGCCCTAGTTTTAGTCACAACCCTCCAGGCTTCTCGATGGGATGGCACCCAGAGGAGGGCCTTAGATGTTGAGCGCAGTGTACGGGTAGGTTCATATTGGGAGAGGTGTTCCACTAGGTATTGCGGTCCCATGCCATGTAGGGCTTTATAGGTCAAAACCAGCACTTTGAATTTAGCCCGGAAACAAATAGGAAGCCAGTGCAGACGAGCCAGAACAGGTGTTATATGAGCAGACCTTCTGGTCCGCGTCAGTAATCTGGCCGCTGTATTCTGGACTAGCTGTAGTTTCCGAACTATCTTCAAGGGCAGCCCAACGTAGAGCGCATTGCAGTAGTCCAGCCTAGAAGTTACCAGAGCGTGAACAACTGAGGCGAGGTCGTCACTGTCCAGATAGGGACATAGCTGGGCTACCAGTCGAAGATGGTAGAAAACATTCCGTGCCACCGAGGCCACCTGGGTCTCGAGAGACAAGGAAGGATCGAAAAGAACTCTCAAGCTACGAACCTGTTCCTTCAAGGGGAGTGTAACCCCATCAAGAACAGGATGAACATCCTCCATCTGGGCAGTGAAGGCACTCACCAACAGCGTCTCGGTCTTGTCAGGATTGAGCTTCAGTTTGTTAGCCCCCATCCAATCCATTATTGCGGCCAGGCAATGGTTTAGCACGTTAACAGCCTCACCTGAAGAGGATGAAAAGGAGAAATAGAGTTGCGTGTCATCAGCATACTGATGACAATGCACCCCAAAACTCCTGATGACCGCACCCAACGGCTTCATGTAGATGTTAAAAAGCATGGGGGACAGTACCGATCCCTGCGGGACTCCACAATGGAGAGTCCAGGGTGTCGAGCAATGTTCCCCAAGCACTACCTTCTGGTGACGACCCACCAAGTAGGAGCGGAGCCACTGCCAAGCAGTACCCCCAACTCCCAACTCCATGAGTCTTCCCAGAAGGATACCATGGTCGATGGTATCAAAAGCAGCTGAGAGATCAAGGAGAATCAACAGAGTCACACTCCCCCTGTCCCTCTCCCGACAGAGGTCATCATACAGGGTGACCAAGGCTGTTTCAGTGCCAAAACCGGGCCTAAAACCGGATTGAAATGGATCAAGATAATCAGTGTCATCCAAGAGTCCCTGGAGCTGGCCGGCAACCACCCGCTCCAGGATCTTGCCCAGGAACGGAACATTCGCCACAGGTCTATAGTTGTTCAAGTTGTCTGGGTCCAAGGAGGGTTTCTTCAGGAGTGGTCTCACCACCGCCTCTTTTAGGCAGTCAGGGACCACTTCCTCTCTTAAAGAGGCATTTATTACCTCCTTGGCCCAGCCGGCGGTTCCGGTCCTGCCAGCTTTCACCAGCCAAGAGGGGCAAGGATCCAGTACAGACGTGGTCGCCCGCACCAGTCCAAGGATCCTGTCAACATCCTCAAGCTGCACAGACTGAAACTCATCCAATAAATGAGGACAAGACCGTGATCTGGATACTTCATTAGGTCCAACTGCTATAATATTGGAGTCTAAGTCCCGGGGAATGCATGCGATCTTATCTTGGAAGTGCTCGGCGAACTCATCACAGCGGGCTACAGATGAATCTATAATATCCCAAGGGCCAGAATGTAAAAGCCCTCGCACAATTTTAAAGAGCTCCGCTGGGCAGGAGAGTGATGACTTAATAGTATCAGCAAAATATCTCTTTTTTGCTGCCCTCACCGCTACTATATACTGCTTAGAACAAGAACTTACCAAGGTGTAATTGCATTCATCAGGAGTTCGCCTCCATCTGCACTCAAGCCTCCTCCTCTCTTGCTACATCGCTCTCAGCTCCAAGGTATACCATGGAGCTGTATGAGCTCTGCATAGGAGGGGGCGCATGGGAGCGATCGTGTCAACTGCCCGGGTCATTTCCGTATTCCACAGTTCAACCAGGGCTTCGACAGGAGCGCCAGTCTTCTCAGTCGGAAAAACCCCCAGAGCCCTGTGGAAACCCTCAGGATCCATTAGTCTCCGGGGGCGGACCAATTTAATAGGTCCCCCGCCCTTGCAGAGGGAAAGGGCTGCTGTGAGCCTAAACTTCAGCAAGCAGTGATCTGTCCATGACAAAGGAATAGATGATAAATCCCCAACCTCCAGATCACCATCTCCATGTCCAGTGACGAAGATCAAATCAAGGGTATGTCCTGACACATGCGTCGGGCCAGAAACAAATTGAGACAGCCCCATGGTTGTCATGGAAACCATGACGTCCTGAGCCGCCCCAGATAAAGTAGTGTCGGCATGGACGTTGAAGTCCCCCAGTACCAATAGTCTAGGGGACCGCAACAGTACCTCCGAGACTACCTCTGTCAGCTCAGTTAGGGAATTTGTTGAGCAGCAGGGCGGGCGGTACACCAACAAAATTCCCAGTCTGTCTCTCTGGCCCAGCACAAGGTGGAGACATTCCAAGCCAGTCGTCACCTGGACAGGGTGCTTGGTGAGTGAGAAAGAACTCCCCAGTTTTTCCTGTGCAAGGGCTCGCCAGTCTTGACAAGGAGCTGGTGATCAGCACCAATCTAAACGAGGGACTGGTGGAAGCAGCAGTCTGTCACAAGGCCAGTAGCCCTATTAAGTTAGCCTCTCTGGCTACGTGGTTGCATATATACCCAAATAAGCAAGCAGCTGATTACTTGTGGCATGGATTCTCAGAGGGCTTTTGTATCCCTTTCGAGAGTCCTCTGGTTTCTACTTCTTCTTCTAATCAGGCTTCCATCTGCAATCTTCGCCCCGTTGTTCTGACCAAGCTTAATAAGGAAATAGCAGCAGACAGCATTTCAGGACCTTTTCCTTCCCCCCACTTCCAAATTTGAGAATTTCCCCTCTAGGGATCATGCCAAAGAAGCAGCCAGGCGAATATCGCCTTATTCATTTGTCCTTTCCAAAAGGTGGCTCAGTTAATAATGGGATTCCCCAGGAAAGGGCATCTGTTAGGTATACTTCTTTAGATGAAGCTGTTAAAGTAGTTCGGAGGGGAGGAAAAGGGGCATTATTAGCAAAGTGCGACATCAAGTCTGCATTTCGCTTGCTCCCTGTGCATCCTTCTGATTAGATTTGTTGGGTTTTACATTCCAGGGTCAATATTATGTTGATAGAGCTATGCCAATGGACTGCTCTGAATCTTGTGCAGCCTTCAAGGCATTTAGTTCTTTTCTTGAGTGGGCCCTTAGGGAGCTTACTCACTGTCCCCCCACTGCCCATTATTTAGATGATTTTTTGTTTGTAGGGCCTGCTGGCAGCTCGCAGTGTGCTCATTTGGTCAAGGCTTTTGTGGTCTTGACTGATGAATTGGGTGTTCCTCTTGCTCCTGAAAAGTCGGAGGATCCCTCATCTTGCCTTGCATTTTTAGGGATCCAGTTAGATACTGTGGAGCAGTCCTCCCGGTTGCCACCTGATAAGTTGGTCGGTCTGAAGCAGCGGCTACGTGAAGCAATGCCTTTGAAGAAGCTTACACTTCTTCAACTTCAAGAGTTAGTGGGCCATTTAGTGTTTGCTTCCAAGGTGGTTTCTCCCGGCCGAGCATTCCTTTGGCGTCTTTGTGATGCTATGAGGGGTGTGCATTCTCGTTTTCATTTCATTAGGATTACTGCTGGTATGAGAGAAGTTTTGTCTATGTGGCTCACCTTTTTGGGGGGCTTTAACGATCGTTCCTTTTGGAGAGAGGACCTGCTTCTGGAGGCTGAATTACAAGTCCATTCTGATGCTGCTGGAGGCTTGGGGTTTGGTGTAATATAGAACCCAGTGGTGTGAAGAGCGTTGGCCAGACGCTTGGAGGGCTTCTGGGGTCACTTCTGATCTGACCTTCTTGGAATTTTTTCCTGTTGTAGTGGTGGTATATGTCTGGCCTCTTGCTTTCCAGAATCGCACAGTACATTTTTGGCGTGATAACCTGGCCACGGTTTGTGTGGTTTCTGTTTGTTGCTCGACATGTTCTGGGTTTGCAGAATAGCGTGGTTGATGCCCTCTCCCACTTACAGGTGGTGTGCTTCCAGGAATTAGCACCTGGAGCTGCACTTGAGCCGGTCCCAATTCCGTCCTTCCTATGGAGCCTTGGGAGTTAGAAGTGGGGGCTGCCATTGCTTCCGCTCTGGTTTCCAGTACGCATAGAGCTTACCAGCGTGGTCTTGAGAAATTCCAGGCATTCCGAGCCTCTCACATCCTGCCTCATGTTTGGCCAATACCAGTATCTCATTTATTGCAGTTTATGATTTTCTTAAAGGGCCAGGACAATTCAGTGAGCACCATCTCTGGCCACCTCTCTGCTCTGGCCTTTGTCTCCAAGACCAAGGGCATTCAGGATCATATGGCGGATTCTAGAGTCAGGAAGGTCCTTGAGGACTGGTCGCGTTCCACCCCCAGGGCCCCTGACAGGCAGAGGCCATTCACTCCTGATGTCCTCATGCAGATACTGCCCTTGTTTAGCTCCTTATGCTCCTCTCTCCCTAGGAGGCACAGCTTTTTGCTGCGGCTGCTTTGACGGCATTTCATGGTGCATTTTGCCCTGGCGAAGTTTTAGCTTCATCTAAGAATGATGTGTCTTATTGAGCCTTGTGCTCTGGCAACTGCATATTGGGTGAGGATTGCATTACGCTTTCCTTGCATATGTCTAAGACTGACCAAAAGGGTCTTGGCCGAATTGTGACATTGCGTAGTTGCCCTGTACCTATTCTGTGTCCTGTTTCTGCTTTAAGGAACTTCCTTTCCATACGGCCAGCGTGCCAGTGTTATCTGTTCATACATGTTGATGGATCCACCCTGACACAGTTTCAGTTTTGGGCCATTGTTCGGCAGGCCTTGTTGGTGAGTGGGCGAGATCCTGGAGTGTATGGGTTGCATTCCTTCTGCTTTGGGGCGGCTATGGCTGTGGCCCTAGTGGGCATGCATGCACAACATATTCAGGCAATTGGCAGATGGCGATCTGCAGCTTTTAAGGCCTACATGTGGTTGTGATTCTAACGTTGTTGTACTCTTATTCCCCTCAGGTGTACGGAACCTTCCTGTCCCTGTGAGGATCATCCTGTGTGGGCATTCCATCCTGTTCTGAGCCCACAGCAGGGCTGCTTCTTTGGTGGTTGGGACACAGCTGCAGCTCTCTGCCCATGCTGCAGTCTGCTGGGAGGCCAAGAGGGGCATGTTATTTATTTATTTATTTATTTTATTTATTAGATTTTTATACTTCCCGACTAGCAATAGCTCTCTGGGCGGTGAACAACAGAAATACAATAAAATCACACAATATAATACAACAAAGCATATAAAATAAAACAATCTAAAAACAGTTACAGCGGATTTAAAACTAAGTGACTTAAATTAAAATGCCTCAGAGAAGAGGAAGGTTTTAACTTGGAGCCGAAAGGATAACAATGTCGGCACCAAGCGCACCTCCTCAGGGAGACTATTCCACAATTCGGGGGCCACCACTGAGAAGGCCCTAGATCTTGTCACCACCCTCCGGGCCTCCCTATGAGTCGGAACCCAGAGAAGGGCCTTCGTAGTAGACCGTAGTGTACGGGTCGGTTCATATCGGGAGAGGCGTTCCGACAGGTATCGTGGTCCCGTGCCGTATAAGGCTTTATAGGTTAATACCAACACTTTGAATCTGGCCCGGAAGCATATTGGCAACCAGTGCAGGCGAGCCAGAACAGGTGTTATGTGCTCGGACCGCTTGGTCCTTGTTAGCAATCTGGCCGCTGCATTTTGCACTAGCTGTAACTTCCGAGCTGTCTTCAAAGGTAGCCCTACGTAGAGCGCATTGCAGTAGTCCAAGCGCGAGGTTACCAGAGCATGTACAACTGATGTAAGGTCCTTCTTACTCAGATAGGGACGTAGTTGGGCTACCAGTCGAAGTTGGTAGAACGCATTCCGAGCCACCAAGGCTACTTGAGCCTCAAGTGAGAGGGAAGAGTCTAAGAAGACTCCCAGACTACAAACCTGCTCCTTTAGGGGGAGTGTAACCCCATCCAGGACAGGGTATATATCCACCATCCGATCAGAGAAACCATCCACCAACAGCATCTCAGTCTTGTCTGGATTGAGCTTCAGTTTGTTAGCTCTCATCCAGTCCATTGTCGCGGCCAGGCAATGGTTCAGCACATCAATAGCCTCACCTGACGAGGATGAAAAGGAGAAGTAGAGCTGCGTGTCATCAGCATACTGATGACAACGCACTCCAAAACTCCTGATGACCGCACCCAACGGCTTCATGTAGATGTTGAAAAGCATAGGAGACAAAACCGACCCCTGCGGGACCCCACATTGGAGAGCCCACGGTGTCGAGCAATGTTCCCCCAGCACTACGTTCTGGAGACGGCCTGCCAAGTAGGAGCGGAACTACTGCCAAGCAGTACCTCCAACTCCTAACTCCGCGAGCCTCTCCAGAAGGATACCATGGTCGATGGTATCAAAAGCCCCTGAGAGATCAAGGAGAATCAACAGAGTTACACTCCCTCTGTCTCTGTCCCAACATAGGTCATCAAACAGGGCGACCAAGGCCGTCTCAGTGCCAAAACCAGGCCTAAAACCCGACTGAAATGGATCTAGATAATCGGTTTCATCCAATAGCACCTGGAGCTGGCCAGCAACCACTTGTTCCAAAATCTTGCCCAGGAATGGAACGTTCGCTACTGGTCTGTAGCTGCTGAAATTTTCTGGGTCCAAGGAAGGTTTTTTCAGAAGTGGTCTCACCACCACCTCTTTCAGACAGCCAGGGACCACTCCCTCTCATAAAGAGGCATTTATCACTTCCTTGGCCCAGCCAACTGTTCCATCCCTGCTAGTTTTTATTAGCCAGGAGGGGCAAGGATCCAGTACCGAAGTGGTTGCACGTACCTGTCCAAGCACCTTGTCCACGTCCTCGAGCTGAACCAACTGAAACTCATCCAATAAAACATGACAAGACTGTGCTCCGGACACCTCACTAGGATCAACTGCTGTAAAATGGGAGTCTAAGTCCCAGCGGATGCATGAGATCTTATGCTGGAAGTGCTCAGCAAACTCATTACAGCGGGCCACCAATGATTCTACCGTGTCCTGTGGGCCAGAATGGAGTAGCCCTCGGACAACTCTAAAAAGCTCCGCTGGGCGGCAAAGAGATGACTTAATAGTGGCGGCAAAATGTTGTTTTTCCGCCGCCCTCACCACTCCTACATACAGCTTGGTAGAAGCATGAACCAGCGCATAATTGCATCCATCGGGAGTTCGTCTCCATCTCCGCTCAAGCCGCCTCCTATCTTGTTTCATCGCTCTCAGCTCTGGTGTATACCAAGGAGCTGTATGAGCTCTACACAGGAGAGGGCGCGCAGGAGCGATTGTGTCAACAGCCTGGGTCATCTCCGCATTCCACAGATCAGCCAGGGCTTCAACAGGAGCGCCAGTCCTATCAGCCGGAAAATCCCCCAGAGCCCTTTGAAAACCTTCAGGATTCATTAGTCTCCGTGGGCGGACCAATTTAATAGGTCCCCCATCCTTGCAGAGGGGAAAGGCCACTGAGAGTCTAAACTTCAACAAGCAGTGATCTGTCCATGACAAAGGGAGAGATGTAAGGCTCCCCACATCCAGATCACTATCCCCATGTCCAGTAGCAAAGATAAGGTCTAGAGTATGCCCCGACGTATGTGTTGGACCACTAACATATTGAGACAGCCCCATGGTTGTCATGGCGGCCATGAAGTCCTGAGCTGCCCCAGACAAAGTAGCCTCGGCATGGATGTTGACATCCCCCAGTACTAATAGTCTGGGGGATCTCAGCAATACCTCCGAGACCACTTCCGTCAGCTCAGTTAGGGAAGCCATTGGGCAGCAAGGTGGGCGGTACACCAAAAGGATTCCCAGCCTGTCCCTCTGGCCCAGCACAAGGTGCAAACACTCCAGACCGGTAACTGCATGGACATGGTGCCTGGTGAGTGAGATGGAACTCTTATAGACCACAGCGAGCCCACCTCCCCGACCCTCAGATCTACCATGATGCTGGACCAGGTACCCCGGTGGGCAGAGCTGGGAGAGACTGACTCCTCCCTGTTCACCCACCCAGGTCTCGGTTATACATGCCAGATGTTATGGGGAGAGCTGTTGCCATTGGTCTGTCAGATCATGTCTTCAGCTCATTGGCCCCATGTGCTAGTGGTGCATTTGGGTGAGAATGATTTTGTGCAGCGTCCTGGTATGGATTTGCTGCATAGGGTCACTCATGATTTCACCTGGCTCAAGAGTGTGTATCCAGACCTAATTATTGTTTGGTCTGATATGCTTGAACGGAGGGTTTGGAGGGGTGCTATTCACCCCAATCAGATTGATAGGTCTAGGAGATGGCTTAATAAAAAAGTTAGGAGGCTGGTCCTTTCTCTTGGGCGGGCATTCATTCCTCATGATAGGATCCAGTTTGATTGCCCGCAACTTTACCGAGATGATGGTGTTCATCTCTCGGAGAGGGGGTGTGATTTGTTTCTAGAGGACCTCTGGTTGGGGTTGAGGGCTTTGTTTTCTTTGGGTTGAGGGATCCCTCAGCTTCAGCTTCAGCTTCAGCTTCAGCTGATCCCCTCTTGTCGCATGGAATTCGGGCAGGTGAGGAAGCAGAGGGTAAAAATAGGGGACTGAGGCATTGTGGTAAAGGGCACTTGCCAGGGAACCATCAGTGCTGCAAGTCTGGTGGCGATCTGGGGAATGTCCTTGTGGGACCGGCTTGCGCATCATGGTGAACGCATGTATGGCGGGGCCAGGCTGGAGCCACATACCTGGCTCTACTAGCAAGGAGGGACAAGTTTTCCCACATCCTTGACTGATGAGTTATAATCTGTGGTGACTGACATGCCCAGAGGAATGGAGGGAATACTCACTCACAGTTAGGTTGATTCTCACCTGCCCGAAGCAGTTCAATCAGGTTAATTGGTTGGAATTGGCTAAGGTTTAATATTTGTTATATTTTAATAAATATAATTATTCCACAATTGTGTCACGAGTCTTCTTTGGTGTAGTGGCAAACAGAATGTAGCTCTGACATCCTTTTTGTTACCTGTCACATCTTAGGACAATAATATCATTGGGGTATATGAATTGATTCATTCCTACTCAGAGTAGACCCAATGAAATTAGTGAACCTAAGTTAGTCATGGTCCTGGCTCCCAACCAAGGGGCAGACTCAGGAAACTGGATTTTTCTGCATGAAGCTGTATTCAAGAATTCAGTACAGGAATGCAGCATTATACTCTAAGGCATAAAATCAGGTTTACAGGAACACATTAGGCTTATCTCGGGATACAACTAGGCATAGTGGAGGCAGCAAGACTATCGTTGGAACAGAGAAACATAAGCATTGCAAGGCTTATATATCACAGGAAGGCATGGGGATTGCACATTATGGATTAATTTGAGCATCTTCTTGCCTCTGCTGTAAGGTGAAAGCTGGATCTAGAAACAGAAAGAAAACTGCCTAATTAATAGCATCGCTTTCCCAGCCAGTGGCCTTGGCCAAAGTGTTATCACTTGCTCTAATAAAGTTACTTTTGCTTTCAATTCTCTGAAAAAGCTCCAGCCGGTTCACATAGTTTATTTGCTCAGAAGTGAAGTTTGGGCTGGATGACAGTGCTGCATCCTTGTCAGTTGTCAGTGGTGGTGGGGGCCGAGGGCTTTCCTTAGCAGAAACACCAACAGGACTACTATACATAGTGTCCAGATGTTTCTGGAAGCATCTTTCCCAGGGTTACCCCAGTCCCCTTCCCAACACCTTCATTCTCCCAATCCTGCAAGGAGTCTCCATGGGGACCATGGCAGTCATGTTTATTACCTTCAATGAGTCTGCTCTGAATAGGAGTAGCATTGAATACTGAAAATCAGGTTCTAAATGTCAATTAGTGGATTCAATCAAGGCCCATGTGTACACTGCCAAACTCTGGCCCATGCATCAATACAAAATCTAATTCTTGAGAACTTCACACCTTTAATAAACTAGTGTATTCATTTCAGTTATAATATGGAGTTTGTGGTTTTTAGTAATAGATTGTGTTGCCCCTTTGTTCCACCAGGTTGTTGCTGAGTGAATAGAGCCAGGACGAAGAATCCAATGAAGGTTGATGCATAGGCCAGAGTTTGGCATGTTATGCATGGGTCCTGACTGGATATTCAGAACCTTATTTTCAAATACCTCCCACAATACTGCCCATAGCCTAGTTTGCAGGTCAGATTCTTTAAATCTTTGAGTTCGTTCTTAAGACACTGAACATGTGAAGTTTTTTTTAAAAAAAATGGATTCCCTCCCCCCACATTAATACAACTTACAATTAAATAGAAAACACTAAATCAGGAATATAATTCAAAGATAGACTGCCTCACTTATTCTAGCTGAAGTAAATAAAAGTTAGTTATTGATTTTTTTTAGAAGTCTGACTTCTTACCTGTTATTGAGGCATGGCTAATTTAAGTGGCTATGACTGAATGCACTTTCTAATTTTGACCATTCACTAAGAAGTGAATGACTTAGTATAAAATTGCTCACTTGAGATAAATCCTATTCCTTCAATGTACTCCTCTGATAGCAAGAAAAAAGCACATTCATTTTGTCTCAAGTGTGAAAGGTTTTTTTTTTTTTTTTACTGAGAAATCATCTTAGCTGTGTGGTTTTAAAGGACTATTGCACAGATGTGTGTATGCAGGTGACACACACACACACATTATACAAAAGAAGAATACAGTTCAATACGACCACCAAATAAACAGCCAAGTAAAAAATCATTAAACAGTTCGTTAAAAGTCATCAAATAATCAAGCACCAGAAGACAGTTAACAACCATGTATGGGGGTAGAAAAATATTTGAACCAGGTGCCAAAAAAAATTGACAATGTGGGCACCAGTAGAGCCTCCTTGGAATGAGTGTTCCATAGATGAGGGGGCACAACAACAGAAAAAAAAGTTCAGTCTCTATTAACCACCCTCTACACCTCTGCCAGAGGGGGCATCCAGAGGAGGGCTTTCTAAGGGGCCAGGTAGGCTCATTTTGGAGGAGGTGTGTTGAAGGAGGTGTTTCATTAGGTATTGGGGTCCCAATCAGTGTAAAACTTTATAGAACAAAGCCAGCACTTGTGGATTGTGCTCAGAAACCAATCATCAACCAGTTCAGGCGGGCCAGAATAGGTGTTATACGTTTGGAACACCTGGTCCGTGTTCTCAATCTGGCCTCAGAATTCTACACTAGGTGCGGTTTCTAGTAACCCAGTTGCAGAGCTTGGAAAAGTTACTTTTTTGGACTACAACTCCCATCAGCCCCAGCCAGCACCATGCACCATAAAATTACTTCGATAAATAACAGCCCTATATAATATACATTTTGGAATTAACACTTTTTGGGATCACACTGCACTTTATTCCATTTTTCCGACGATTCCTTACCTAGTAATTTGTGCATTATATTTGACATTTCACACAATGAAAAAACTAGTTCGAGAAATCTAGTGGAATATAATGGAAGTTTAGCACTAACTTTCATGATAAATCATACCAGAAATATTTGCAAGCCTGGGAACCCGGGATATCACAGGAGTTTTCCACTAGCTTCAGCTGCTTATGCGATAGGCATCCAGGCATGCACTGTGCTTCCGCCCTTTAGGTGCACACCAATTTTTTTTTTATGAAAATTGGAGTGGTATGTTGACGTAGGCGCAGGTAGCATTCCCTTCCTTCTTTTCCCACACACAGCCCGGTGTCCAGACACTAACTCAAGCAATGAATTATGGGGGAACCTGTGTATAATAGATGAGGGACAAAAGGCACTGTTTATTACAGTAGCGTGAAAGACAGTTGAGCAAAGTGCCAGGATATCTGCCGAAAAAACCACAGTTCCTTAACGCAACAGGTATTGCAGTGTGAAAGGAATTTTAGAAATCGGGACAGAAGCACTATCATTTTAATCCATGAAATTAATGCAATAAACCCCATGTCTGAATGCAGCCTTAATTACATAAAAGGCCAGACTTTAAACTAAATGGCCATCAGCCAATGACGTTATGAAGAGCTACTCTCCCCTAATCCAAGTCCTTTCATATGGCTTACATTTGACTTACATTTGCATGCAGTTATAATGTAATTCACTAACTTAAAACTTGAATCTGTCCTGTGCTGTAGACTCAAAAAGTACTTAAAAGTTAAGGCATTCTTTCTCAGTTCTTTTGCTCATTCTGCAGTGTGTAAAAATATTAACCTGTGTGAGAGATGCTTCTGTTCTGATATCTGCAAAATATCGTCATAGTTGCTTGCTGTACTGGCCTCAGCCTCTGAAGAATTGTTGGTGGAAGATCTGAGAAGTCATCTTGCATTGCTTTTCTAATCTACATAATTTGTTGTAATTATATTTGCATGAAAGAAGATGTTATGTTTCAGATAAATCATGAATTCTAAAAAGTGTTTTACAAGCAATGAGAAAACTGACTTGCCATGGGTTGACATAGAAGATTTGAATAATTCTCTCTTCTTTAGGAAAATTACTGAAGCAGTGATAGTGTTGGGGTAGTAAAGCGCAGTGCTAATCACAGGCTGCTTTCACACTGCACTTTATTCCGTTATTCTGACAATTTGTTACCTGGTAATTTGTGCATTATATTTGATATTTCACACAACATACAAGCTAGTTCTGGAATTCTAGTGGAATATAGTGCAAGTTTAGCATTGATTTTCATGATAAATAATACCAGAAATAATCCGTTTGCAAGCTTGGGAAAATCACAGGAGCTTTTCACTAGCTGCAGCCGCTCACATGACAGACATCCAAGCATGTAGTGTGTTCCTGCTCTTTCGGCGTACACTTTTTTTTTTGCCTGATGAAAATTGTACCAGTATTCCGGCATAGGCGTGGGTAGTAGCAGCATTTCTCACACACATCCCTGTGTCTATACAACAATACAAAAAAAGTCATGGGATGAGATCTTAGAGCTCCTAAGAACATAAGAAGAGCCTGCTGGATCAGGCCAGTGGCCCATCTAGTCCAGCATCCTGTTCTCACAGTGGCCAACCAGGTGCCTGGGGGAAGCCCGCAAGCAGGACCCGAGTGCAAGAACACTCTCCCCTCCTCAGGCTTCCGGCAACTGGTTTTCAGAAGCATGCTGCCCCTGACTAGGGTGGCAGAGCACAGCCATCATGGCTAGTAGCCATTGATAGCCCTGTCCTCCATGAATTTGTCTAATCTTCTTTTAAAGCCGTCCAAGCTGGTGGCCATTACTGCATCTTGTGGGAGCAAATTCCATAGTTTAACTATGCGCTGAGTAAAGAAGTACTTCCTTTTGTCTGTCCTGAATCTTCCAACATTCAGCTTCTTTGAATGTCCACGAGTTCTAGTATTATGAGAGAGGGAGAAGAACTTTTCTCTATCCACTTTCTCAATGCCATGCATAATTTTATACACTTCTATCATGTCTCCTCTGACTCGCCTTTTCTCTAAACTAAAAAGCCCCAAATGCTGCAACCTTTCCTCGTAAGGGAGTCGCTCCATCCCCTTGATCATTCTGGTTGCCCTCTTCTGAACCTTTTCCAACTCTATAATATCCTTTTTGAGATGAGGCGACCAGAACTGTACACAGTATTCCAAATGCGGCCGCACCATAGATTTATACAACGGCATTATGATATTGGCTGTTTTATTTTCAATACCTTTCCTAATTATCGCTAGCATGGAATTTGCCTTTTTCACAGCTGCCGCACACTGGGTCGACATTTTCATCGTGCTGTCCACTACAACCCCGAGGTCTCTCTCCTGGTCGGTCACCGCCAGTTCAGACCCCATGAGCGTATATGTGAAATTCAGATTTTTTGCTCCAATATGCATAATTTTACACTTGTTTATATTGAATTGCATTTGCCATTTTTCTGCCCATTCACTCAGTTTGGAGAGGTCTTTTTGGAGCTCTTTGCAATCCCTTTTTGTTTTAACAACCCTGAACAATTTAGTGTCATCAGCAAACTTGGCCACTTCACTGCTCACTCCTAATTCTAGGTCATTAATGAACAAATTGAAAAGTACAGGTCCCAATACCGATCCTTGAGGGACTCCACTTTCTACAGCCCTCCATTGGGAGAACTGTCCGTTGATTCCTACTCTCTGCTTTCTGCTTCTTAACCAATTTCTTATCCATAAGAGGACCTCTCCTTTTATTCCATGACTGCTAAGCTTCCTCAGAAGCCTTTGGTGAGGTACCTTGTCAAACGCTTTTTGAAAGTCTAAGTACACTATGTCCACTGGATCACCTCTATCTATATGCTTGTTGACACTTTCAAAGAATTCTAATAGGTTACTGAGACAGGACTTTCCCTTGCAGAAGCCATGCTGGCTCTGCTTCAGCAAGGCTTGTTCTTCTATGTGCTTAGTTAATCTAGCTTTAATCATACTTTCTACCAGTTTTCCAGGGACAGAAGTTAAGCTAACTGGCCTGTAATTTCCGGGATCCCCTCTGGATCCCTTTTTGAAGATTGGCGTTACATTTGCCACTTTCCAGTCCTCAGGCACGGAGAAGGACCCAAGGGACAAGTTACATATTTTAGTTAGCCGATCAGCAATTTCACATTTGAGTTCTTTGAGAACTCTCGGGTGGATGCCATCCGGGCCCGGTGATTTGTCAGTTTTTATATTGTCCATTAAGCTTAGAACTTCCTCTCTCGTTACCACTATTTGTCTCAGTTCCTCAGAATCCCTTCCTGCAAATGTTAGTTCAGGTTCAGGGATCTGCCCTATATCTTCCACTGTGAAGACAGATGCAAAGAATTCATTTAGCTTCTCTGCAATCTCCTTATCGTTCTTTAGGACACCTTTGACTTCCTTATCATCCAAGGGTCCAATTGTCTCCCTAGATGGTCTCCTGCTTTGAATGTATTTATAGAATTTTTTGTTGTTGGTTTTTATGTTCTTAGCGATGTGCTCCTCAAATTCTTTTTTAGCATCCCTTATTGTCTTCTTGCATTTCTTTTGCCAGAGTTTGTGTTCTTTTTTATTTTCTTCATTTGGACAAGACTTCCATTTTCTGAAGGAAGACTTTTTGCCTCTAAGAGCTTCCTTGACTTTGCCCGTTAACCATGCTGGCATCTTCTTGGCCCTGGCGGTACCTTTTCTGATCCGCGGTATGCACTCCAGTTGAGCTTCTAAGATAGTGTTTTTAAACAACTTCCAAGCATTTTCGAGTGATGTGACCCTCTGGACTTTGTTTTTCAGCTTTCTTTTTACCAATCCCCTCATTTTTGTGAAGTTTCCTCTTTTGAAGTCAAATGTGACCGTGTTGGATTTTCTTGGCAATTGGCCAGTTACATGTATGTTTAATTTAATAGCACTGTGGTCACTGCTCCCAATCGGTTCAACAACACTTACATCTTGCACCAGGTCCCGGTCCCCACTGAGGATTAAGTCCAGGGTTGCTGTCCCTCTGGTCAGTTCCATGACCAACTGGTCTAGGGAATAGTCATTTAGAATATCTAGAAACTTTGCTTCTTTGTCATGACTGGAACACATATGCAGCCAGTCTATGTCCGGGTAGTTGAAGTCACCCATTACTACCACATTTCCTAGTTTGGATGCTTCCTCAATTTCATATCTCATCTCAAGGTCTCCCTGAGCATTTTGATCAGGAGGACGATAGATCGTTCCCAGTATTAAGTCCCTCCTGGGGCATGGTAGCACCACCCACAACGATTCTGTGGAGGAGTCTGCCTCTTTTGGGGTTTCGAGCTTGCTGGATTCAATGCCTTCTTTCACGTATAGAGCGACTCCGCCACCAATACGTCCTTCCCTGTCCTTCCGATATAGTTTATATCCAGGGATAACCGTATCCCACTGGTTTTCTCCATTCCACCAGGTCTCCGTTATGCTCACTATATCAATGCTCTCCTCTAAGATCAAGCACTCCAGTTCTCCCATCTTGGTTCGCAGGCTCCTAGCATTAGCGTACAGGCACTTGTAAGCAGTGTCTCTCTTCAAGTGTCTTTGGCACTTGTGGTTAGGCCTGTGGTAATTTTGCTCTTCTGAATTTATATCCTGTGCCCCTGCTCTCACAATGCCTACTTCTAGGCCTACCCCTTTTAAAATTTCATCATTTCTTTGGTTTTTATCCTACACAATGGGGAACTACAGTGTGCATGTGCATAATGGGTGAGCGACAAAACCAAGACATTCATTGCACCTGTGTGAAAGACAGTTGTGCAAAATGTCAGTATATCAGCTGAAAAATCTACTGTATCTTAATGCAACAGGTACTGCAATGTGAAAATAATTTTAGAAATCGGGACAGAAGTGTTACCATTTTAATCCATTAAACTAACTCAATAAGCTCCACGTCTGAAAGCAGCCACAGGCAGGCAAGTACATGTTCTTAACTGAAGCTGTCTCTGGGGGCTTATCCAAATGGAGCGGGATTCCATATTCGGTTTATCATCTGATAGTTCTCACTTTGCCTTTTAGTTTGCTCTTTCCCAATTAAAAAAACCGCTTTTTTGCACCCGCACACGCAGCGGTAAGACCCCTACATTCGTTTTGCTTTTTCCAAGCTCTGCCTCTAAAACCTCCCCCTATCAACCAATTGGTCAGCAAAAAAAATACATATGCTCCTCTCCCCCTTTGCAATGAAGCACAATATGGCTGTAAAGGAGTTCTCGCCTCGGAAGGAAAGGCTGCTGGTCAGTTTCATGCCTGCCTTGTTTGTATTTGCGATATTATGCTTAAATGAATGTATGCTTTTCTGCCTTTATTGATATTTAAGGAGATACACACGCTGGCAATTGCACTTATTTCTCCAAAAAAGCAAGAAACGTGTCACCCCCCTCCTTCTCCCTTTCCTTCCCGGAGAATGAAATTGACAAAGCTTTCCGGAGCAGGCTTGAAACCGACCAGCAGCCGTTTTCTTGTTTGTATTTGCAATATTACACTTAAACGAATGTATGCTTTTCTGCCTTTATTGATAGTTAAGGAGCTACACACACTGGCAATTGCACTTATTTCTCCAAAAAAGCAAGAAACATGTCACACACACACCTCCTTCTCCCTTTCCTTCCCACGAGAATGAAATTGACAAAGATTTCCGGAGCAGGCGTGAAACTGACCAGCAGCCCTTTTCTTGTTTGTATTTGCAATATTACACTCAAACAAATGTATGCTTTTCTGATTTGAAGCAAAAACCCCAGCAAGTAGAATGAAATTGACAAAGCTTTCCGGAGGCAGGCTGAAACCGACCACCCTCCCTTTCTCGCTTGCTGTGCATTGCAGATCTCACCCAGAGTGGCCACCCAGTTTGCAGGCTGGCAAAAAAAAAATGCATCTGCGCAGTAGTTGCAGACCCCCCCCAACACCCCACCATTGCGATGATTGGTTCAATTTTCCTGGGCTTATTCTCGCACATGTGCAAAAGTGCAGATACTTGATTGGCTGGAATGAGGAGAAGGGGCAAGGGGAAAAGCCCAAGAACCACCCATCAGCTGTAAAGTCTGCGGTGTTGCATCCTAACTCCTGAAGGCACAGCAGATGATTCCCAATTTTGAACAGCAAATGGTATTTTTGCCAGTATTGCAAGGAGCGGATTTAACCCGCAAAAATGCGTAACGGCGTGAGACGTCATTTGGACGACTGAAAAATAATGAACAAACATAGCGGGCATGTCACACATTTTGCAGTCGTCTGGCTGAGCCCTGGGATTGTGTTCTTTCTGTTAATAGCCAAGCTTTGGGGGCTTTCTAGGAGGCGTGGCTTTTTTTCCCTTTAGTAGGTTCTAGAATAAGCATTTTGGAAGCTGATGCCAGAATTAGGGATCAAAGCTTACTCAATTAGTTCTTTTTTTAAAAAAAAAGAATGTTCACACAATGAAATGGCTTGAGAGAAATTCTCTACTTAGTAATAAATGGTTGTTTGTATACCAGCATCTCTGAAGAGGCATGCTCCAAAAGCTCATAACTGTAGCGTTGCTAAGCAACACAACTTTACAGCCACAATGTGAAAATAAGGAGTACAGCACAACAAAAATGGAGGGAACAAGTGTCACATAGTGGATGTAGCACTGAGCTGGTGGCCAAGAGTATTTGCTGAATCACTCACTAGTAGCAAGCCCCAAGTGAAAAGCTGATATCATAACATCCAGTGGTTCTGCCTACCTACTAGGGATATGTCCAAGTCCCTGATAAATCACTATCCCCATTTTGTCTTTTGGGAGACACCTTTTCAATTGTTCTTAATGTGCCTCTGTGCACTAAAACTGTCATTCCTAATGTTTCACTGTTCGGGTTTTTAAAAAATATTACACTTGAACTCATTAAGTAGCCCGTGGTGGCATACATGTGGTTCATCTACTTTTTATTCTTACAACCCTGTGAGGTAAGACAGGTTGAGACACATCGACATTATACATTTAAAATAGCACCATACAACTTTAACAGTCATGGCTTCCCTGAAAAGATCTTGGGAACTGTGGTTTGTGAAGGATTCTGAGAGGAGACTTTTCTTCCCTTCACAGAGCTACAATTCCAGAGTGGTTTATTAATCAATCCCTCTTCCAAGGGAACTCTGACAACTGAAGCTCTGTCAGGGAAATAGGGTTCTCTTAACACCTCGCTGAACCCTTAATAAACTACAGTTTCCAGGATTCTCTGGGGGAGCCATGACTATTAGTGTGATATAGTGCTTTAAATGTATAGTGAAGATGTGGCCAGACAAAGGATGACAGCCCAAGGTCACCCGGTTAACTTCGTGTCTGAGGTATCATCTCTCTCCACGCCTTCCCACCTTGTCTTTAGGAGTTAAATATCTGAGTGCATGTATAGGGCTGCATCTTGAATCTACTGCACACATATATGTAAACAGGCACGTATGATTACTACAATGTAGTTCATGGCTTGCCATTTGATTTCACACATCACAGCTAGTGAGGTTACATAGGGACATAGGCAGCTGCCTTATACTGAGTCAGACCATAGGTCTATCTAACTCTATGTTGTCTGTACTCTGACTAGAAGCAACACTCCAGGATTTCAGGCAGAGAAGTGTACCTGGAGATGAACCTGGGGCCTTCTCTGTGCTACAGTCCTTTTTGAACTGTTGATAACATGACAAATATGTTTCCTCCTCAAATACATTTAACAGAGCACACACACAAATATTTCTTTTAAATTAGTGCGTGATGAATATAAAATAGAGCATGTAGAAAAGAACTTTCAGCAATAGCTAACTGATGGGGAGGGCAGAGATCTTGTGTGTGGGAAGAGGGAGGTTATAACCACACATCTCCACTTTGAAATATTGGAAGGACCAGTACAGCATAGTGAAAGACGCTCAGTGATGGAACCCTGGCATTGGATTTTATGAACCACTGTCTGTAAAGATCTTCCTTTTCATTCTTCATTTTGTGCTCTCTCTGTCTCTCTCTCTTTAATGAATAAGCTCCACATTTGGTTGCCCATATGTGAAACAAATGCTTTGACATTTGCAAATGTCAGTTTAATAACAAACTCTGGAGGCCCTTGCATTGACACCAGCTTGATGAAGCATTCGAAGAATGAAAAACAACTGTCTCTTTCTAGTGAATGAAGCTGTAACTTATGGATGTGGGTACAGTACATTATTGATTGTCTTCAAATGAATTGTCTCTGTTGTGAGAACCAAGACATTCCCTGTTCTTTGCCATAGTACTTCATGGTGATTAATCTAGCAACAGAACACTGTATACAGTTCATTTGTCTTTTCTTGCTGTGTTTTGTTCAAGTCCAACAAGCAGTTGGAATGTTCTTTTGTGGCTCTTCAGCACTTTATGCATCTGTTTACATTGTTGTTATTGTTGTTATCGTTATTAGGCTTCCCATTGTATCTCCCTTTTCTTTTTATGTTGTTTAATCCCATAACCAATATAGATTTCCTGGCAAGATTGCAAGTCATTAGCTAGTTAGACATGCCGAGCGAAATCAAATGAGACAAATTGGATTTTTCAAAGACACATAATTGCAGTTGCTCTGCTGAAGCTAAACAAGAGTATTTCTGTACGTTGCATGGATAGGAGACAGCCTGGGAGCCTTCCATGCAGGAGAAAAGATAGCCTGTATAAGGGTGGAAGAACACTTCTCTATTCATCCCCCACAATCCATCTGGGTTTTACAAGCATTCCTTGGGAGTACTCAAATTCAAAGGGGGGAGGTTGTAAGTACACTCAAAGATTGCTTGCAAAACCCAGATGACCAATCCCCCTTCTCCATCAGATTGTGCCTCCACATGGCTGGGGGAAGCCCTGCAGGGCCTCTCCTTAGCTGCACAGAGCTAGCTTTATTTTGACAGAGGAGAGGAATTGCTGTGTGGCTTGCAAGTCTGGTGGTCTGCAGTTGCCAAGTGAGACAGGTCTGTGCAACCCCATAATCCTCAACTGCAAATGAGAGAGATAATTGAGGGAGTCTGCACTTTCCCACCTGAGTTCACGGAAGTTCAAAGGGGACTTTGTCCAACCCATACTGGAGCCCTGAGAGCTGCCCCTCTGAACAATCACTGCATCCCTAACTCACTGTCTTTTGTTCTGAAGGTGGGAGTGAGAAAAATAAAAAGAAGGGAAAATGTTGACAAGGTGCTCCCCCTCCTCACTCTTCTGCTCTATATGCTACCTTGAAAATATTTTTTTTACTGAAGGGTGGGGTAGGAATAAAAGACATAAATAAAATATTCAGGGAACTCCATAGGTTCACTCAAGTATATTGGTTTGTAAATTAAAAGAAAATAAATGCTTAAAATAAATGTTTAATTTTGTTTAAGTTTTCAGGGTGTTCTGAATGTTGAGATCAATTGAGCCACAGATTCTTGAGGGTGTCAGCATGAAGAAACAGGCAGAAAGAAGTGATCTGCTTTAACTCCTATAGAAAGTATCTATTTCCGTATCAGTTTGTGATTTTTTTTAAAAAAAGAAAGTCCTCATGAAAATGTATCAGCATTTTAGTGCTAATTTCTTCAAATATTCACATTTTCATATATACATTTTGCAAGCAATTTTCCCTAATATAATTTATTTTGTAAGTTATTTTCACCAATATATGCATTTTATACATGCTTTACCTGGAAATATGCATTTTTGTACACGTTACTTGGCTGACAAACTGCACTGTGAAATTCTGAGAAGTGCAAACCTCAAAGAATGACTGTGTTTCGGCTGGTGTATTGTTTCAGGAGTGCAAATGAGATAGGCTTGTCTTCAAATGTGAACTGAACCAAATGTCTCCCCCATCCCTATCGGGAGGTGGGGATTAGAGTTAGGGAGGAGTGTATGTTTTTTTTTTTTTTAAGAGAAAGAAGCCACCCTTCCCCAAGCTATTCAGGGATGTTTCAGGTGAGGTGGAAAGGGAAAAAAGAACACCTTATGTGAAATTTCTTATTCTCTAATTTGTTTATTTTGTAAGCTCCACCTGGAAACGTGTCATCCCGACCTTGCACTGAAGGCTTCCTTCAGCTCTGTACCTTGAGCTCCTCAGTGCTTTCAGCCAGAAACATTTTCGTAATGTGATCATTCAAAGGCTATGTGAGTGATTAATGCTGCATGCATATGGGAAGAAGAGAGCCTAAGCAGAATTGATGAGAATCTTGCAGTACAGAGATCATTAACAACTGCTTATTATATAGGACACAGTCTGGTTTTGATGACACATTCATGCTGTCCTCTGAGTTAAGCAAATTTAATTTGGTTGGCGGGGTGAGTGGTGGCAAGAGCAAATGAAGTGTAATGTATAACTGTTCTGTTCAAATGGTTACTCAAACACCATTTGCTCACAGTAGAATTGAAAATTATTTCAATATCTGCCCGGGAATCTGTCGAAAGTACTGGTTGCCAGCAAAGGGAAAAAAATCACCTTGTCTTAGACATATGTCTTAGATATTCCTTCTAGCGTTGTGCCTTCAACCAGCTCCAGCTATTGGGGGGTGTCAAGTGAGGGCAAGGCTCTAAAAAGACACCATTGTAACTGATGCTCAAGTTAAGATGGCAGGAGAAAAGGCCATATCTCAATGGCAGAGACATACTTTTCAAGCAGAAGGTTCCAGGTTCAATCCTGTCATCGTCAGGTAGGGCTGAGAGATTCATGTCTGAATCCCTGGAGAACTACTGCTAGCAAGTGTAGACAGTACTGAGCAGAACAGATCAATGGTTTGACTTGATGTAAGACAGTTTCCTATGTTCCTTGACATTTGTACTATGGTTAGGATGGCAGAATACACGTCATCAGCATTAAAAGCTTATTGCCTTTTTGTCATTAAGAAAGAGACGATTTAGATTCAAATTTGTGGGAAAATGTACCTTGCAAGCCTCCTGGTGTATTTTTTGAATATGCAATGATCTCTGTATTTATGTTGCCATGTAAATGGGGCATATGAAAAAGCTCATCCTGTATCGACATGGAAACGTTATTGTGGTTGTGGTGTATATGAATAGATCTTGTTCTTCTCAGTGAAAGGAACTTTAATGTAGAGTCTATTTTTAGAATTATTCATTAGAGTCTCTTCAGGCAAATTACAACTCCACATTAATACACAAGCACATTGGTTCAGTGGGAGGACTAAAGCTACCTTTATGCCCAAATAAATGGAAAGAAAAAAATGTATTAATGTTTTAACCCTGTAATTAATTAAATTAAGTACATATGTACTTACACACATGTAATTTGTGAAATAATATTTAAATGCCAAACCAGGAAGTATTGTTCATTTATGGTGTTTCTTTCTCCTTCAACAATGTTTTATATCACCTAGCTGAAATTTCTTAGATACTAATAGCTACCTCAGTTCTCTGAATGCTGTATTTATGTAGACAAAACAGCATCATCCATACACAAGAAGGAGGTATCAGCAGGCTTGGGGGAGCCCCAATATTTTTCAGAACCAGTTATTACCTATGCTTTCGACTGCAAGTACAAAAAATCTTTAGCTAAAAAGATTCGTGGGTGGGTGGGGGATTCCTCAATAAAAGCTTATTGAGGAGTAGGGATGGAAGGATCTGCCAGTTTGGGTTCTCTTTGTTTCTTATTTTTCTAATCTTGAATTCAGTTCTTCACATTTCTGCAGCAATTTGTGATTTATTTAAAGAAGATCTCATGAAAATTCATCAGCATTTTAGTGCAAATTTATCCATGTTTCAGTAATGTACACTTTTTTCCAAGCAACTTCTAATATAATGCATTTTTGCATGTTGTTTTCATTAATATATTCATTTTTATGCACCTTTTCCCTTTATATATGCATTTTTGTAAACATTATTGAGTTGCAGAATTGCATTGCAAAATGCTGATAACTGAGAATTTTGAAGGTTGGCTGTGTGTTGGTTCTCTTATTGTTTCAGAAAGTGTGAACCCTAACCCTAACCTAATTTCTTCCCATCCCTTATGAGGAGTAAGTATGCTAGATGGGCACAGAATACTAAGAATGGGTGGTGGGTTGGAATGGAAAATTGGGAAGGGAGGGATAATAGAATGGAGTACCCGAACTCCTCAACAAAAGGCCCTATTTGTAACAATTAATAGCCATCATTATGGGCTGTTGAGCTTTATAAAATTTATAATTTATGAAATGTGTACAAGCATGGTCAGTCTTAAGAATAAAAGAACAGATTGGGAAGAATATCTTTCCCAGTAGGAAACCAGGCCAGATTTTGGGATTCTAGCTGGAGAGGAAATATTTCTGGACCAGGTGGATTCCAACTGCGACAACCAACATAAACATGTATAAACACCTGGGGCCTTTGATTGTGGGGGTTTGAATTAGTTAAGGCCCCCAGATGTTTCTGTACAGATTTGTATTAAATAGCAATCAAAATGAGAAAAACGTAAGTTATTTCAAATAAATAGGGCTGCTGAATGTGGAAATTGGTTGTTCAGAACCAGCACGTTAGTACTGAAAAAGAAGAAGTCAACCTATAGGTTTCACACTTCTCTACTATACAGACCTAAATGGCTTGGACTAAGACTAAGACTGTTCCAAATGTCTGTTCAAAACTTTAAAAACACATCATTTTTATTTGAGAACACAGGCATTCTCCTTTGCTGTTCCATACTGACCTTCTTCTGATAGAAACCTTGGCGCTTCTGACTAGGCATATTTTGTTGTTATGTGCCTTCAAGTTGATCACGACTTATGGTGACCCTACGAATCAGCGACCTCCAAGAGCATCTGTCATGAACCTCCCTGTTCAGATCTTGTAAGTTCAGGTGCATGGCTTCCTTTATGGAGTCAATCCATCTCTTATTTGGTCTTCCTCTTTTTCGACTCCCTTCTGTTTTCCCCAGCATTATTGTCTTTTATAGTGAATCATGCCTTCTCATGATGTGTCCAAAGTATGATAACCTCAGTTTCATCATTTTAGCTTCTAGTGATAGTTCTGGTTTAATTTATTCTAACACCCAATTGTTTGTCTTTTCCACAGTCCGTGCATGGTATGCGCAAAGCTCTCCTCCAACACCACATTTCAAATGAGTTGATTTTTCTCTTATCTGCTTTTTTCACTGTTCAACATTCACATCCATAGATAGAGATTGGGAATACCATGGTCTGAATGATCCTGACTTTAGTGTTCAGTGATACATCTTTGCATTTGAAGACTTTTTCTAGTTCTCTCATAGCTGCCCTCCCCAGTCCTAGCCTGATTTCTTGACTATTGTCTCCATTTTGGTTAACGACTGTGCCAAGGTATTGATAATCCTTGACAAATTCAATGTCCTCATTGTCAACTTTAAAGGTACATAAATCCACTGTCATATTTAGAATGAGCTTAATTATTTAATAGGGATTTGACGGTGAGTTGTATATGTTTGTGTGTGTGTGTGTGTGTGTGTGTGTGGAATTGAGGGACAGGTATTTTAAACCATCAACATTTCATTTTCTGGTATTTAAATTAGCATATTGTTAATTAAATGAAATTAAATGAGTCTGACATCTGGCAGGATATAACCCTTCTAGTCCTTAATTCTGTGTAATGCATTTCTGCACAACCAGATCATTGATGCCATTTGGGATATCGTAGCATTCTTCAGACATCACAAAGCACTCCCCAACCATTTCCATTTCGGGCATTTCCTACCATGCTTTGTGTTGCAACTTACAGTGTGGTCAATGAGTTCATTGATTCAAGGAATCACTCAGTGCAGGACTTCTGAGCCTCCTAGGCTTAAACTTCCAATACCCCTAGCTCCTACTCCTTTACCTAAACAGCACAAAGAAAAATTATAACAAACTTATTACAGTTAAGTGGGTATCATTTTAGGTAGTAGAAATTTAACCCAAGTGAAAAAATGAAGACACTGCATGGATTTTGACAAACTAAACTAAGGTCAGAATTTTTAAAAGTCAACTAAAGATAAAACCTTATGATTTTTTAAAGAAAAGTTGTTTTTGGAGTTGGGCACATGTTCAAGAATCAGATCAGCATGTTATAAAACTTTTTTAAAAAACAATTAAGAGGACCACTGGAGGGTACTATAACTTACTGTATAATCCAGAGGTAGCCTACTTGGTGCAATCCAGATGTTGGTGGACTGCAACTCCTGTCAGCCCCAGCCAGTGTGGCCAATGGTCAAAGGTGACAGATGTTGCAATCTATCAACATCTGGGGGGCACCTTGTTGCAAACCAACATTTAACAGTGTTCCATTCATTTTCAGTTGATTGGATATCTAATCACGAGTTAAGATGTTCAGAAAAATATATTTACACTAGGGTTGCCATATTCCAGTCCCACAAATCTGGGTGGCCTAATTTGCATATTATGCAAAGTATTTGCTAATTATGCAAATTAAGCATATTAATGATTGCATTGTCCAGTTTTTGTTTTTGTCCTTAGTAATAACCACCAAAAACTGGGGGAGGATGTGAGGAATCTTTAAAATGCCTTAAATGCCTAGATTTTAGTTTCCAACACTATTTATTAAGAGGATTTATATCCTGCCCTTCCACCATTAAAAACAGAGCTCAGGGCAGTTTACAAACATAATAATAATAATTTAAAAAACACAATCAGTATAAAAGTATGAGACAATAAAAAATAGAAACAAACATAAAACAATTCAATGCAGCAGTAATAAAAATCCAGAGTAGAACAAAAAGCCAGCAAAGCATAAATTAAAAGCAATATTGTGACCAAGAGGTTGTCTGTATCAACAGTTATGAAATGTGAAATGAACACACCACTACAACTTGTAACAGAGATAGAAATAAAGATTTCAGTTCAACTTTACTTGGGAATAAGCACCTTTTAACAGGTGGGGGCAGGGTCAAAAATGCAAATGCTAATACTGCAGCCTTTTCTACAGAGAGGTTTGCTTTTATATGTTGTATTTGTTCAGGGGAGGGAGCATTTGGTGAATTCATACCCCTTTATTTCATCCTCCAAGATGGCAAACAGACCCTCCCATTGCATTCACCACCTAAGACACATATCCTGAGACGCAGAGGCAATTGAGATGAAGGCTGCTTCTCCTTGCTGACTCAGCCAGAAAATCTATGGATAAGGGGTGCAGCATGTGTTGATGAAGTGAGCATGGGCAGTTTTCTAAACTGCCTAGTTTCTGCATATGCAGCGGACAGGCAGACTAAAATTCTTGATTTTCCCAGGACAGCTGTTTTATCCCTCATTGGCTAAGAGCAATGGAAGATAGGAATAGGCTGATTTCTCACAACATGGGCAGAAAACTGCCTCTACATTTTGCATTGTATCTCTGAATCTACAAGGGCTAGAGACTTGCTCTTTTAAAAAAATGAAAGCTGGGAATCTGGGCCACCTAATGGGCTAAGCGGACAGTGAACAGAATGGCTAGAATCCATTTAAAACCCAACTAACCAGGCAACATGGCAATTCTAGTTTACACCAAGTGACAAAATATTACTAAATTATAAACATGGATGGCATTTACATTGAGAAAATGAACTACGTTAACTTATAGTTTTTGGCAGTTTCTCTTAGCCATTACTGACTGTATCAGAAATCCTGGAAAGTAAAATGCTCCCGTCTAGTGCCCCCTCTCCAATCCACTAAGATATTTAGGTCTAATTTGTTTCCTTTTGTAGTATAGATTCCCAGCATTACATGCTGTCCAGGATGGGCAGAGGTGGTTAATTTTCTCTAAGTAGAAGAGTTGAGGTTTTAGCAGATTGATTTGGTTAGGAAATATTTTTTTCCTTAAGTTGGACTGGTTATGATGGAGTTACCCTCCAACCATGGGATATGGTATGGCTCAGATACTTTATTGAGACCTCCCCTCCAAATTATTCTCATTAATTCAGGCAGATCTCAGATATGGGTCACCTTACTTCCTCCTGCTAGAATCCAGATGTTATGGGGACAGATGCATGAAGGACTTCTTCCAGCCTTATAAAGCAATGCAAAAATAAAAATAATGATTCACTGATGATCTTGGAAACCTATATTTAGTTTTTGCTTTATACTTTTGGGCGTGGCCCACACAAAATAGAATTCATTCTAGAAACGGAGAGACTAAATACTGCTATACCCCTACCTTCGTACCTATGTACATTGGGCAACTCTTCCTGGACCACAGACTGTAAAGCACGGATGGAGAACCTCAGGCCCAGGCGCCAAATATGGTTCTCCAGGCCTCTCTGTCTGGCCTCTGGGATTCTCACAGGCCACATTTCCTCCCCAGCCACACCCGCAATCAAACTTGCTTTGCACCCTCCTTGAGCGTTTTTGCCTGGCTGGAACATGCCCTTGAGCTCTGATAATGCCTCTTGCCTGCCTGGATGGAGGTTAGAGGGGGGTATGTGCAGAAACTTGCCTACTGTACAAAAGTAAAATTCACATTTGTTCCTCTGCCCACTTTTTCCTCTGGCCCTGCCCACCACTGGAATGTGGCCGCCAGAAGATCACTCCGAAGGGAGTGTGGCCCTCGGGCATCACAAAATTAAGATAAGTGTGGATTTTGAAAGATGGCTGTGTTTTGGTTCTCAGGTTGTTTTGGAAAGTGCAGATTTGATCGATTGACCTTTAAATGTGACCTGAATCAAATTTCATTCCCATCCCTACCTGCAATTCATGTGGATTTCCTCATATGTCATAATTGGACTAATTGCTGCTATACATGACTGGCCATGTGGCTCAGATGCTGAAAACACTCTTTAGATTCTAAGATGCTTTTTGAATGTGTAAGAATTAGGGATAGGAAGAACTGTTAATTTCAGTTCTCTCAATTTCTCATTTTTTCATTAAATTCACTTCTCCACATTTCTGCAGCATTTTGCAAGTTTTTTTTTTAAATCCTCATAAAAATTCTCCAGCATTTTACGTGAATTCTTCTAATAAACACATTTCTGTAGGGTGTTTTGTCTAATGTCTACATTTTTGCAAGCCTTTTCTCTTCCTGTAATGAATTTTTGCATGTTACTTTCACTCATATATTCCTTTTTTGCACACTTTCCCCTGTTGCTTACCTGGAAGGGGGAAGGGCAAAGTGGCAGGGAAGCTGGTGCAGTGCAAACACACTGGCGGAGCCAATCCGGTACTCCTGCTGGTGCATGTGCACCACACCAACTTCCCTGTCACCTCACCCGTCACCCTGAGGCTCCTGATAATCAACAGTGACCCGCCTGCCAGGAAGCTAGCATAGTGGCTCCACCCTACCCAGTGATCTGCTTGTGGTAAAATGTATCAGTGTGATATGATTAGCATCACAGGCCAATATAAATATAGTCTTGGGGTAAAAATGTGTAAATGATAATTAGCCCTGCCATAGTGAATAAAATAAGTGATGAAAAAGAATTTTTATTACTTTGTATTGAAATACAGTCATAAATTTTGGAAGAATGCTGCTGGACTGTGAGCACTCTGAATAATTCACTTAATGTACTGGGAACAAAAAATTGGCAAGCTCCTGTCAAAAAACTTGATTGCTTAGCTGCTAGCTCTGTGTAATACACACGTACTCTTATTTGTTAGATGTTTATGGGATATTATCATGATTATCATAAAAGTCAAATAAGTTTGCCAAAAACATTTTAAAAGCTGGCATGTTAGCCATGAATAAGAATGACTCTATCACATTTTCTGTTTTTATTTTTAGAACAGAAATTACTTCTAATTTAATGAAAATATGTTAGGAGTACTTCTTATAGTTTGCAAGCCCAGCACCATAAATTTAAAGGCTCAGTAATTTTATAGAAATCACTCAGTCAGTTTTTAATTGTATTAAAAGTCAAAAGTATGAAGTAGTCCTACTTCACACTTTTTGTATTTTACAGACAGATGGCCTGATTCATCAAAGGAAATCTATGCAGAGGAGAACTTGCTCTTTGCTGAGAAAATCCACACATGCAACAGGCTGGCACACAGGAAATAGTCAGGCAGTAATCAACCAGAGATGAATCATTGTCAGGAATTGCTGGATCTGTGTGCAAGTCTCCAATATGGAGAGTCTAAAAGATGGTTTCATCCCTTGTATACCCAACCTCTTCCTGTGCTCTGCAGGAGAGAGCAGACACTATCGTACCAGGAGATCTGTTCCATGTGATGCAGGGGCTGGCCTCTTAGTGTGGTGGCACCTATCATTTGGAATACCTTCCCATTACATATCAGACAGGTGCCATCTCTTATACTTTCGGGGCCTATTGAAGAGCTTCGGCTTCTTAGTCAAGTACCGTCAGGCTCTGGAATAACTCTGTCCACTCAGGCTGATCATTGGATCCTCCTAGGCAGGAAGGAGTAGAAGAGAGCTTCCTATTTCATTGAGCAGATAAAGAGTGGTGAGCATCCAATTCAAGAAAAAGGTCAAATAATTTATCCCCCCCTTAACGAGGGGTCGAGGCTAGTATTTCCATTAAGAAAAGGTCAAATAATTTATCTCCTCCTAAACATGGGATTGGTGGTATTTTTTCGTGCATGCAGATATATATGTACAGGCGATCCCTCTTAGCATTGTATAAGAGGATCGTTATCAGTGCAATACAGGACCAAAATTGTTCAGTTAACCATTGTAAAAGTTCATTATGTAAGTATGGATTTTGGTTGTTGTTTTAAGAAAAATTGTTTCAAACAAACTTTTTAAGAAAATTGTGTTTAATTTTTTTAAAAAACATGTAAACACATGCCTATACAGTGTATAGTTATGAAATGACATTTGTCCCCACTGTTTTAATATATTATAGCTCCTGATGAAGGCTTGTGATTACAGGCTGAAACGCGTTGGGCTTCTTTGAAAAATATTCTGCAATAAAACCAGTTTTGGCTTTATTTTTTTTTAAAAAAATGTCACAATAAAACCAGTTTTCTATAAAATATTTCAGCATTCTGGTCTTTGACCCCCTTTTTCTACATTCCTATTTTATTGAGCCTTGCACAACTAATAAGCTCTGGCATTTCCTGCATTCTTGTTTTGCCCCCTGCACACATCCACTCTACTTCTTACTAGGGTTGGAAGGTTCTGTCAGTTTCAGTCCTCTCAGTTTCTTATTTTTCCAATCTTAAAATGAGTTGTCCACATTTCTGCAGCAATTTGCAATTTTTCTTTTTAAAAAGGCCTCATATAAACCCATTTTTGTATGCAATTTTGACTAATGTACTCATTTGTGCAAGCAATTTCCCCTTAATTAATTAAATGTATATCCCACCCTTCCTCCCAGTAGGAGCCCAGGGCTTTTTTGTATGTTATTTTCACTTATTCATTTTTATGCACATTTTCCTCTAATATATGCACGTTTGAAAACATTGTTTGGTTGGAGAACTGCAGTGGAAAACTTGGATAAGTGCCAGTTATGGCTGTGTTTTGGTTTTCATACTGCTTTAGAGTGCGCAGAGTGGTAAGCGGCGGTAACGCAGCCGAAGCTCTGCTCACGGCCGGAGTTCGATTCCAACGGAAGGAGGAAGTCAAATCTCTGGTAAAAGGGGTCGAGGTCCACTCAGCCTTCCATCCATCCATGGTCGGTAAAATGAGTACCCAGCATACGCTGGGGGGTAAAGAAAGGCCAGGGAAGGAACTGGCAATCCTACCCCATATATACGGTCTGCCTAGTAAACGTCGCAAGACGTCACCCTAAGAGTCGGAAACGACTCGCACTATAAGTGCGGGGACACCTTTACCTTTTTTTTAGAAAGTGCAAGTTTGATAGATTTGGCTTTAAATGTGAACTGAATCAAACTTCTCCCCCATCCCTATTTCTGACATCCGGCTTGCTCCTTGCTCCTGCCTTCTGATTTGTCCATAAGTCCTTATGTGCATTTCACCCTTCACTCCCTAGCTTTCTTCTTGACCCTTCCTCTTGGTTTGTCCCATGATACTGGTTTACTCACTGGTCCTGTCTACAGACTGGTTCCATGACTCCTGGCTCACATCAGGCTGCTGCCCATGGCCCAGTTCTGACAACATTTAATGATCTTGCACTATGCGCACAATATTTTTTCCCATCCCCATGCCCCTTTGGACTTGGGGGAGGGATGAGGGTCATGTGTAGGTTCGTGCGTAGGTGCTTACCTTGCCTAATGATGCAGTCGTTTCTGTCAGAGCTGTCATCAGCGTAGGGGAAGCAAAGAGATGCATGTTACTCCTTTCTTCTTATCCTTCCAACAGGTGATGAGTTCTATCGAAGCATCTCATCTCAATGGAAGAGAGCAGCTTTTAAACTGACTGAGGGGGGAAACCCGACAGGAGCTGAGAAAGGTCCGGTTCGGAATAAAACTCCCCCCTGGGATAAAAACCAAAGAAATGATGAAATTTTAAAAGGGGTAGGCCTAGAAGTAGGCATTGTGAGAGCAGGGGCACAGGATATAAATTCAGAAGAGCAAAATTACCACAGGCCTAACCACAAGTGCCAAAGACACTTGAAGAGAGACACTGCTTACAAGTGCCTGTACGCTAATGCTAGGAGCCTGCAAACCAAGATGGGAGAACTGGAGTGCTTGATCTTAGAGGAGAGCATTGATATAGTGAGCATAACGGAGACCTGGTGGAATGGAGAAAACCAGTGGGATACGGTTATCCCTGGATATGAACTATATCGGAAGGACAGGGAAGGACGTATTGGTGGCGGAGTCGCTCTATACGTGAAAGAAGGCATTGAATCCAGCAAGCTCGAAACCCCAAAAGAGGCAGACTACTCCACAGAATCGTTGTGGGTGGTGCTACCATGCCCCAGGAGGGACTTAATACTGGGAACGATCTATCGTCCTCCTGATCAAAATGCTCAGGGAGACCTTGAGATGAGATATGAAATTGAGGAAGCATCCAAACTAGGAAATGTGGTAGTAATGGGTGACTTCAACTACCCGGACATAGACTGGCCGCATATGTGTTCCAGTCATGACAAAGAAGCAAAGTTTCTAGATATTCTAAATGACTATTCCCTAGACCAGTTGGTCATGGAACCGACCAGAGGGACGGCAACCCTGGACTTAATCCTCGGTGGGGACCGGTACCTGGTGTGAGATGTAAGTGTTGTTGAACCGATTGGGAGCAGTGACCACAGTGCTATCAAATTAAACATACATGTAACTGGCCAATTGCCAAGAAAATCCAACACGGTCACATTTGACTTCAAAGGAGGAAACTTCACAAAAATGAGGGGATTGGTAAAAAGAAAGTTGAAAAACAAAGTCCAGAGGGTCACATCACTCGAAAATGCTTGGAAGTTGTTTAAAAACACTATCTTAGAAGCTCAACTGGAGTGCATACCGCAGATCAGAAAAGGTACCGCCAGGGCCAAGAAGATGCCAGCATGGTTAACGAGCAAATTCAAGGAAGCTCTTAGAGGCAAAAAGTCTTCCTTCAAAAAATGGAAGTCTTGTCCAAATGAAGAAAATAAAAAAGAACACAAACTCTGGCAAAAGAAATGCAAGAAGACAATAAGGGATGCTAAAAAAGAATTTGAGGAGCACATCGCTAAGAACATAAAAACCAACAACAAAAAATTCTATAAATACATTCAAAGCAGGAGACCATCTAGGGAGGCGATTGGACCCTTGGATGATAAGGGAGTCAAAGGTGTCCTAAAGAACGATAAGGAGATTGCAGAGAAGCTAAATGAATTCTTTGCATCTGTCTTCACAGTGGAAGATATAGGGCAGATCCCTGAACCTGAACTAACATTTGCAGGAAGGGATTCTGAGGAACTGAGACAAATAGTGGTAACGAGAGAAGAAGTTCTAAGCTTAATGGACAATATAAAAACTGACAAATCACCGGGCCCGGATGGCATCCACCCGAGAGTTCTCAAAGAACTCAAATGTTAAATTGCTGATCTGCTAACTAAAATATGTAACTTGCCCCTTGGGTCCTTCTCCGTGCCTGAGGACTGGAAAGTGGCAAATGTAACGCCAATCTTCAAAAAGGGATCCAGAGGGGATCCCGGAAATTACAGGCCAGTTAGCTTAACTTCTGTCCCTGGAAAACTGGTAGAAAGTATGATTAAAGCTAGATTAACTAAGCACATAGAAGAACAAGCCTTGCTGAAGCAGAGCCAGCATGGCTTCTGCAAGGGAAAGTCCTGTCTCAGTAACCTATTAGAATTCTTTGAGAGTGTCAACAAGCATATAGATAGAGGTGATCCAGTGGACATAGTGTACTTAGACTTCCAAAAAGCGTTTGACAAGGTACCTCACCAAAGGCTTCTGAGGAAGCTTAGCAGTCATGGAATAAAAGGAGAGGTCCTCTTGTGGATAAAAAATTGGTTAAGAAGCAGAAAGCAGAGAGTCGGAATAAACGGACAGTTCTCCCAATGGAGGGCTGTAGAAAGTGGAGTCCCTCAAGGATCGGTATTGGGACCTGTACTTTTCAACTTGTTCATTAATGACCTAGAATTAGGAGTGAGCAGTGAAGTGGCCAAGTTTGCTGATGACACTAAATTGTTCAGGGTTGTTAAAACAAAAAGGGATTGCGAAGAGCTCCAAAAAGACCTCTCCAAACTGAGTGAATGGGCAGAAAAATGGCAAATGCAATTCAATAAAAACAAGTGTAAAATTATGCATATTGGAGCAAAAAATCTGAATTTCACATATACGCTCATGGGGTCTGAACTGGCGGTGACCGAACAGGAGAGAGACCTCGGGGTTGTAGTGGACAGCACGATGAAAATGTCGACCCAGTGTGCGGCAGCTGTGAAAAAGGCAAATTCCATGCTAGCGATAATTAGGAAAGGTATTGAAAATAAAACAGCCAATATCATAATGCCGTTGTATAAATCTATGGTGTGGCCGCATTTGGAATACTGTGTACAGTTCTGATCGCCTCATCTCAAAAAGGATATTATAGAGTTGGAAAAGGTTCAGAAGAGGGCAACCAGAATGATCAAGGGGATGGAGCGACTCCCTTACGAGGAAAGGTTGCAGCATTTGGGGCTTTTTAGTTTAGAGAAAAGGCGAGTCAGAGGAGACATGATAGAAGTGTATAAAATTATGCATGGCATTGAGAAAGTGGATAGAGAAAAGTTCTTCTCCCTCTCTCATAATACTAGAACTCGTGGACATTCAAAGAAGCTGAATGTTGGAAGATTCAGGACAGACAAAAGGAAGTACTTCTTTACTCAGCGCATAGTTAAACTATGGAATTTGCTCCCACAAGATGCAGTAATGGCCACCAGCTTGGACGGCTTTAAAAGAAGATTAGACAAATTCATGGAGGACAGGGCTATCAATGACTACTAGCCATGATGGCTGTGCTCTGCCACCCTAGTCAGAGGCAGCATGCTTCTGAAAACCAGTTGCCGGAAGCCTGAGGAGGGGAGAGTGTTCTTGCACTCGGGTCCTGCTTGCGGGCTTCCCCCAGGCACCTGGTTGGCCACTGTGAGAACAGGATGCTGGACTAGATGGGCCACTGGCCTGATCCAGCAGACTCTTCTTATGTTCTTATGTTCTTATGTTTGAATGCAGCAATGTGTGTACAGCTCAGTTTCATGTGAAAATATCTTACAACAGACTTTATTTATTTAGTTATTTCTTTGCTTTCTTCCAGTATTGTGCCTGTTTTGGTCACAAAACCCATGGTGGTGTACATATGATTCCCAGGCAGTTACCTATCCAGGCACTGACCAGACTCAGGTTTGCATAGCTTTAGCAAGGTGGTGACCTTGTGGACCTTCAGACAATACCTTAGAACCATGGCTTGTATTCAACTAAATCCTACTTAGTGTAGATCCACTGAAATGAATAAATCTGTTAGTTATGTTTATTAACTTCAGTGGGTCTACTCTGAGTAGCGCTAGCATAGAATATCGCCCTATGTTCTTAGTGTGGATAGAGAGATTCACTGGTGTAGGCACATGTTCTGAAGCACATGTAAGAATGATTTCTTAATGATGGCTCAGGTCCTACCTGTTAGTCAGTGGAAGGCTCATTGTTAGACACTGATTTGGAAAAAAATAAGTTTAAATTGTCCTCACATGGGACCCGTAGCACCTCAGGTTTTAATGTGGGGTTTTATTTGAAAGCATTGCCCCATTTAAAAATTGTGTACTGTGTGTGCTTCAACACTTTTCTCTGAATTTCCTTATCCATTCACCTTTTATAGAGCAAATGACATAATTGTTTACCTGGTGGGCTTTTTCAGACTTGCTGTGTGGCAAATGTTTTTGATTAATTACAGTTATAGACACTCCAGTGTAGACAGGCAAAGTGCTGTTAAGGGTTTTCAGAGTTCCAGTGCCAAACCAAACACTTCATTGCCCCCACACCTGAAGGAAAACTCATGACACAAACTTGGAATAATGTTATATTTATTAAAATATAACAACTTCTTCAAATTTTAAACCAAGTGCACCAAATTAATTAAATTGAACCATATTTGGGCAGGTGAGGATATAACCTATCTGGTAGGGAGATTTCCCTCCAGTTCCCTGGGCATGTCAATCAGCCACTGGCTGTGGCTCCCCAGCAAAGGATGGGGAAGAACATGTCCCTCCTTTCTAGTACAATGAAGGGTGTGGGTTCAACCTGCGCAATGTGCCCCCGCCATACTGGTGTTCACCCTGATGCACAAATTAGGCTCACGAGGACACCCCCCAGGTCCCCCCAGGCAAGAAGCACTGGCAGTTCCCCTAGAGGGTGCCCTTAACCCAAGAATGCCTCAGTATCCAGCTATTTACCCCTGCCTTCCTCACCTGCCTGAATTCCATGACAGCCCAGACAATCAACCTCACCCCCCAAGGATAATTGAATTAACCCAAGCAGTATGGAGTAGGCAAAACAAAAGGGAATCTGAAATCAGAATCCCTCCCCCCCAAAAAATTCCTACTTAGCCCCACAGGCGACTAGCATAAGCCCTTACTGACAAGGAAGGGAGGGTGGGTGCCGCAAGGCAAAAGAGCGGCAATTCAGGGGGAGGAGCTGGCTTTTAAGCCTGCCCTCACCCCTTTGGGATAGGACACGTGATTCCCCCTGCCCGTCAGGGACTAGTCCCAAGCCTTCTTTTTTAATGGTGGTGAGATGGAGGCAAAGTCACCCCCGCAAAAGGCAGGAACAGAATTTTTGCAAGTTCAACCTTTTGTTTTGGTTTGTGAGCCTGGGTAACATTTCCATAATCTGATTCTTGCATTAGGGTTGCTTACCACCAAATTCTAAAAACAACAACATTTGGATGGGAATTTAACATACCGGTAAACAGAAGAAGCAGTAGATCTACAAATTATTAAGTTTGTCTCCATCTCGAAAGATGGAGAATTATAATTTTGTATGTTTTTTGGTGTTCTTCTTACTTTGCTTCTTTCCTGTGTTACTAATGTTTCTACAACAAAAGCTCTTACCATATATGGAGTGAGAAATGACAGATGTCCAAGCTGGATTTAGAAAGGGAAGAGGCACCAGAGATCATATCACAAACATACGTTGGATAATGGAATGAAGCAAGGAATTTCGGAAGAAAATCACCCTGTGCTGTATAGATTACAGCAAAGCCTTTGACTGTGTAGATCATGAAAAACTATGGAATGCTTTAAAAGAAATGGGGGTGCCACAGCATCTGATTGGCCTGATGCGCAGCCTATACTCTGGACAAGAGGCTACTGTAAGGACAGAATATAGAGAAACCGATTGGTTCCCCATCGGAAAGGGTGTGAGACAGGGGTGTATTTTATCACCCTATTTATTTAATCTACACACAGAACATATCATACAGAAAGCAGGATTGGACCAAGATGAAGGAGGTGTGAAAACTGGAGGGAGAAATATCAATAATTTAAGATATGCAGATGATACCATACTACTAGCAGAAACCAGTAATGATTTGAAACAAATGCTGAAGAAAGTTAAAGAGGAAAGCACAAAAGCAGTACTACAGCTGTATGTCGAAAAGACTAATGTAATGACAACAGAAGATTTATGCAACTATAAAGTTGACAATGAGGACATTGAACTTGTCAAGGATTATCAATACCTTGGCACAGTCATTAACCAAAATGGACACAATAGTCAAGAAATCAGAAGAAGGCTAGGACTGGGGAGGGCAGCTATGAGAGAACTAGAAAAGGTCTTCAAATGCAAAGATGTATCACTGAACAATAAAGTCAGGATCATTCAGACCATGGTATTCCCAATCTGTATGTATGGATGTGAATGTTGGACAGTGAAAAAAGCAGATAAGAGAAAAGTCAACTCACTTGAAATGTGGTGTTGGAGGAGAGCTTTGCACATACCATGGACAGCGAAAAAGACAAATAATTGGATGTTAGAGCAAATTAAACCAGAACTACCATTAGAAGCTAAAATGATGAAACTGAGGTTATCATACTTTGGACACATAATGAGAAGACATGATTCAATAGAAAAGACCATAATGCTGGGAAAAACAGAAGGGAGTAGAAAAAGAGGAAGGCCAAACAAGAGATGGATTGATTCCAAAAAGGAAGCCACACACCTGAATTTACAAGATCTGAACAGGGTGGTTCATGACAGATGCTGTTGAAGATCGCTGATTCATAGGGTCACCATAAATCATAGTTGACTTGAAGGCACATAACAGCAACCACAAATGTTTGTTGGTGTTCTTCTTAGTTTGCTTATTTTCTGTGTTACTAATGTTTCTACAGAGAATCTAATCTAGAAAATTTAATTTCCCTCATTATTCATCCTAGAAATCTGTGTCAAATGTATTTTTATTAATTTCAAAGCCTTTTTATTGGTCAGTGTCATATGATGGTGAGGACAGTCTTTTGTGTTTCAAACTGTAGGTTTTATTTCTATTTTGGGTGCATTAACAGTTGAATCTGAAACTGTAGTTTGATATAAAATCAGACTGATTACAATATGTTGCTACTTCAGCAATGACTCTAGCTGTTGGAAAGAGGATGCATGTTTTCAGCCTGCTATGTTTAAACCACTTCATTTAAGGCCAGGTGGGCACAGTCAATTAAAAACACAGAGCACACCTACAATTTTGCTAGAATATATTTCACCTCCCACTGTTTTATCTTGTGCAAATTGTGACACTCCTGATGTCCACTGGAAACTACTCTGCAGAATAGTCAGTGCCATTATTCCACAATTATGTTTGGAGTTTTATTAGTGTAAATTTTGCGAAGTGTTGCAGTACTTCACATATTCACAGAAACAGAAACAAAAGAAAATGATTTCCTATAGGAAACCTCACTAAAATTGCAAAGTAAATCAGACATAGTTAAAGTGACCATCTGAACTATATCAACTGTCTTAATAATGTTGCTTCCTCCCTGCTAAAACAAGATCAGCACAGCACATGTCGTCTTTCTATTATTTGGGCTGATTGCAGGTGTTGCCACCACTCACCATATGCTCAGAGGCACATGTTACCAAATTCTTCCAAGCTACACAGGAAGTGGATTGGACTGTGAAAGACCAACCCAAATTGTGTTTGCATTTTGACCAATTTGTAGGGCAGTGCAATATCTCAGAGAGGAGGTCAGGTCTCCTGCTCCCCTGGTGCATTCACTGTAGCTGCCCAATTTCCCTGTTTTTTAAAGTGTCATAGAAATATCTGTGGGCTATAGGTATGTTCTTAAGCCACAAGGTTTTTTTTGCCTATTAGTGAATACAATATGTTAAATGTGATAGTAAATGAATAAATTGTTATTGTCTCTATCCTATCTGCCTATGCTATCCCACTAATCCCAATGAAATCCTCCCCTAAAACCACAGCCCTTCTAACTAGATGTTTTCTTCTTGATCCCTAATCCTATCTAACTCTGTCAAACCCCAATGGCTTTTCTCTTCAAAACTCCTGTCAGATTTTTCACTCACGCACCACTCCCACCTGTCAGACATACCTCATCTGTACCTACTAATATTCTATTAACACTTTCTTACCTGAACACAATTTCAAAACAGTTTTAAACATATAAATAATTCTGATTTCTTTATATACTACATTAGGTCCTTTGCATCTAAGAATAAGCTGTCATTGTTCTAAGAAAAACACATCCTAATTAGATTGATTCTTAGACAAAAGAAATTCTCCTTTTGTCTTAGTTGAATTTGATTGCTTCCTGCTTTCAGTTCACCATCTTTGCTCATGGAACTATAGTAATTCTAATCATGTTCTTATTTTTCCCATTTGGCTCAGCACCCTGGGCACCAATTGTGTCTGACAGGTTCAAGTTTGAAGATGTGAGTGATTCTTGCTTTGGCAAAACCTCTAGGCCACACATCACTGAGGCTGACAGCAGAGGTTTGCACTTGGGGTTTATGAATGATCTTTAGTTCCACAGGCTCATTTTTAGTATAAAGTATGATAATTCCCACACATGTTGGTGTGAAGCTTTCTAACAGACCCAGGAGGCAGTTGGCTGAGAGTAGGGATGAGAAACCTGTGACTCTCCTGATGTTGCTGGATCCAACTCCCATCATCTCTGATCATTGGCCATGCTGGCTGGAGCTGATGGGAGTTGGAGTCCAGCAACATCTGGTGAGCCACAGGTTCCTCATCCCTGGATTAGAGTGTGGTGGCTAATCAAAGGATCATCTGACTCAGCAATAACTTTGTTTTCAGAATGAGAGGCCTGGTTTGAACATGAAACTTGCCATATAAACCAGCACTGTATGGTTCTACTTCATATATAAAAACTAGTGCAGTAGACACTAATGCCACAGATCCCTGCTGTGTTCCCATTGTACTTGTAGCTACAGGTAGCTTTCCATATGTTGTAGGCCAGTGGTTCCCAACCTGGGGGCTGGCCCCCAGGGGGCCCGCAAAGTAATCCAGAGGGGGCCGTGAACAGTAAAGAAATGAATTATTTATAAATTTTTTTGAAAAGTCTTCATTCCTTCTACAGTGTCTGCTTTCCACTGCCGCTGCAGATGACACCTCCCCCTTGCTCCAAACAAGAGGGGAGGCCTTTTCTGAAGCTCCAGAGCATCTTTCAGGCACACTAAGGGCAGGCATCTGCCTATAAAATACATGGCAGATGCCAAAGGAGGCTGAGGGTGGAGCTACCAGGAAGAAGAGGGGATTACTATCACTGATTCCTGTCTCCTTGCACTGCTGCTACTGGCAACGCCCTTACTTAGAATGAGAGGAGAGGGCTTTTTGTGAAGCAAAAAGAAGCAAGCCTGCAAAGAAAGGCTGCTTTCCTCCTTCCTTCCTGGCAGCCAGCCTGCCTCCCTGCAGGGAGGGGGTCACAAAAGATTTTCAGCTTATAAAGGGGGTCCCGTGCTCATAAAGGTTGGGAACCACTCTTGTAGGCTATAACATCTATTATCCCTGGCAATTGGCCACACTGGCTGGGGCTGATGGGAGTTGTAGTCTATAGAATCTGGAGGGCAACACATTTGCTACCTCTATTGAAATCACACTAGTGTGTATAACAAAACCTTAGCTAGTATTCACATGGAACTGGAGAACAAAATTATAGAAGCATCCTTTGTTAGGAGATGGCCAAATGCCCATTTGATTAATATTGGGTATGGCAGCCTCCATAAAATAATGATTAGCACTGTAATAATTGCTATTAAATATCCTTTTATTTTTTGCATACATTTGACACCAGGGTATGAAGTGAAAAGTTAGGTTACCCCCATCAAGGGCCTTTTATCAAGCATCATTAGCCTCCATTTAGGGGACTATTTTTGACACTGCATATATTAATTCTCTGCACTAATTGCATGACTGAAGAAAGCAGCATTGCTAACTCACACAATTGTTCCTAGAGTGCAAACAGGAGCCAACATGTTTTCCAAGATAGGCTGCCCAATTTCCCTGCTTTTTAACATTTGATATAAATATCTGTGGGCTATAGGTACATTTTTACACCACAAGGTTTATTTTTTTTTTGCCTATTAGTGAATTTCTCTGCTTTTTAATCCGGGAGGTAACAAATGGGATCCTGTGCAAGTTTGCTGAGAATGGATTGATCATTTTATTTATTTATTTATTGTATTTATATACTGCCCCATAACCGAAGCTCTCTGGGCAGTTTACAATAACTAAAAACATTAAAAACAAATATACAAATCTAAAAACACATATTTTAAAAACAATTTAAAACACATTTGCATGCTTATTGAGTTCAGTGGGATTTACTCCCCTGCAATCATGCTCAGGATAGGTGAAACTGACCACAGGGAATGGGGAGAGGAGGAGGAGCAGGAGGAGGAGGAGGGAGGGGAGGGAGGGCAGAGGGGAGGAGGGGGAGGGGAGGAGAAGGACAGGTTTGATCATTTGCATGCTTATTGAGTTAAATGGGATTTACTCCTATGCAATCATGGTTAGGATAGGTAAAACTGACCATGGGGCAGGAGGAGGGGAAAGGGAAAGAGGAAGGAGTGGATTGGAGGGGGGCAAAGGAAGGGGGAGGGGAGGGCAGGCTTGATCATTTGCATGCTTATAGAGTTCAGTGGCATTTACTCCTGTGCAATCATGCTTAAGATTGGTAAAACTGACCATGGGGAGGAGGAAGGGGAGGGAGAGGAGGAAGGGGAGGGGGAAGGGGAAGGGAAGGGACAAGAGGGAGGGGATAGGAGGGAGGAGAAGGCAGAGTGGGTTTAATCATTTGCATACTTTTTGAGTTCAATGGGATTTATTTCTGTGCAATCATGTTTGAAAATGGAAATGGACTGCCTTCAAGTCGATCCTGACTTATGGTGACCCTATGAATAGGGTTTTCATGGTAAACGGTATTCAGAGGTGGTTTATCATTGCCTTCCTCTGAGGCTGAGAGGCAGTGACTGGCCCAAGGTCACCCAGTGAACTTCATGGCTGTGTGGGGATTTGAACCCATGTCTCCCAGGTCATAGTCCATCACTGATGTGGGGGAGTGGCAGGAAGGGGAGGAGGAGGGGAGGAGAGGAGATTGGGTGGGTGGGCACTGGGCAGAGGGGAAGCTGCTTTCCTTTCCAACAGGAAAAGACTGTGAACACTATCATTCCTTTCCAGCATTTCCCCACCTCTTTATTCTACAGAAGGCACATGTAGCCTTCCACCCAAATTTAAACCAAAGCTGTCCCTGGCCACATCCACACCAGGCCTTTATTTCACTTTGGACAGTCATGCCTTCTCTCAAAGAATCCTGGGAAGTGTAGTTAGTGAAGGGTGCTGAGAGTTGCTAGGAGATGGCCTGTTCCCCTCTCAGACTTTCAATCAGAGTGGCTGACTGTTAAACCAGTCTGGCCACTGGAACTCTGTAAGTGGAACAGGAGTCTCCTCTCAGCCCCCTTCACAAACTATGCTTCCCAGGATTCTTTGGGGGGAGCCATGACTGTCTAAAGTGAAATCAAAGTCTGGTGTGGATGTGGCCTCCTGATTAGGCAAGCCCAGCAGCTGTGAGTCTGGCTTTTAGAACACTGACAGTAGTTTCTTACTGAGCATGCCTGACACTATAATTGAGTTCAATGCTAAATTTCTTAAATTAATTAAAAATCAACCAGGCATTTTTTTAACTTTTAAACTGCAGAAGATGAAGGTCATAGTATGGAGCAAGGTTAGTAATAGGATACCAGGTACCCTGTGAACATGGCTGCTTTTTAATGAATTTCAACAGATTATGAGAACTCTGACAGAAAAAAGTCCAGAAGGGCTCTGGGTTTTTTCCCCCTCTTTTTAGACTTTGAACTCTCTATTCTCTCTAACTGTTTTGTGTATTGCCATGAAAATTGAGAATGTTGTTAAGCAAGCGTTTCTGAGTTCAGGACTGTAAGTTTTGTAAGGTTTTGTTTTGAAATGAGTTTATGGGAAGCATCAGAATGTCATGGGGGTATTTTCAATTTAACATTGCGGAATGTGAAAAATCCACACTGACTATAGTATACAGCCACTCTTGTGTCTGTATAATACAATAAAGTTTATTTGTTTGATTCAAAATTCCACATGTCAGTTTGGTCAAGAGTGCTACCATAGAATCATAGAACAGTAGAGTTGGAAGGGGCCTACAAGGCAATCGGGTCCAACCCCCTGCTCAATGCAGGAATCCAAATCAAAGCATTCCCAACAGATGGCTGTCCAGCTGCCTCTTGAATGCCTCCAGTGTCAGAGAGCCCACTACCTCTCTAGGTAATTGGTTCCATTCTTATATGGCTCTAACAGTTAGGAAGTTTTTTCTGATGTCCAGTCAAAATCTGGCTTCCTGCAACTTGAGCCCATTATTCCGTGTCCTGTACTCTGGGATGATTGAGAAGAGATCCCCTATGTGACAACCTTTCATGAACTTGAAGAGTGCTATCATATCTCCCCTCAGTCTTCTCTTCTCCAGGCTAAACATGCCCAGTTCTTTCAGTCTCTCCTCATAGGGCTTTGTTTCCAGTCCCCTGATCATCCTTGTTGCCCTCCTCTGAACCTGTTCTAGTTTGTCTGCATACTAAGGTCCTTTTCTGTACCTACACCTATACCGGTTTTACAGACAGATTACACCAGTGGTCACCTTTTGGGGAAAAGGTGGTGGGGCTGAAGCTTGTGGTTTAGAGGGCATATCTGACCCAGGCTGAGGTGGACTTCCTGGGGATTTCCTGATCTCATTTGGGAATCAGGAGGTAGTAATGCTAGAGACACAGGGACGTCACATGGTACAATATTTTTTAAAAATTATACTAACTTTCAGAATGCTGAAAAGTGTTTTGTACCTGAAGCAAAGAGTTGGAATTATATTCCACCACTTCACATTGTTGTTAATATATAGAGAGATGGAGATTGGAAGTAGGAAAATGGCATTGCCTCTAGATTCTACTGACTCTTTTGCACAAGTTCATAATGAAGTGACTCCTTGGCACAAGTGTCTAATAAAATAGAAAATCACTGCTGAAGAAAAAATGCATATGCATTTGGTGTACAAAGCCTTATAAAGCTTGGTACCAGGATATCTGAATGACCATCTTACCCCTTATATACCCAGTCGATCACTGCGCTCTGCAGGTGAGGGCCCCCTGCAGATACCATCTTATCAGAAGGTCTGTTCTGCACAACATAGGAAACAGACCTTTAGTGTAGTGGCACCTACCCTTTCTCTCCCCTTAAATATTAGACAGGCACCATCTCTGCTATCTTTTCAATGCCTACTGAAGACCTTCCTCTTTCAACAATAAGTGGAGACCTTATTCCAGTCTGCATCTGTGTTGGAATTGCTTTTTAAGATATTTTTAAATCTTCTTTTTTAAAAAATATGTTTTAAAGCCTTTTTTAAAAAAAGATCTTTTTTAAGCTTTTTAAAAAATGTTTTTAAAGATGTTTTGCTTTAATATATCTTAAAGCCTGTTTTTATGATGTTTTATAGTGTTTTTAGTGCTTTTGTTTGCTGCACTTGGCTCCTACTGGGAGGAAAGGCGGGATATAAATCAAATAAATAAATAAATATGTACAATACCAATCTCTATTTACTATTGTTAACAGCATTGTAATCAATGGGCCTCACTTTGTGCTGGATTGTGACTACAATGAACAGTGGGATAAGAATTGATGACCTTAGAATAAGTTAAGATAGCACAGGATGCTTAAGAAGGCATTAGACAAAATCAGCATAAGCACAAGTGGTTTTATGGATAGTAAGTCAGGATAAAAGACATCTGATAAGATGGTTTAAAAATTTCACAATGTTGTATATTTATGGAGAAGAAAAGGTGATAATGCCATCATACCCTTTTATCCAGGAAACAATATATAATAATGCACATAGGAATGTTCTTAGAGAGGAAACTTGCACTGATGCATTGAATTTTCTTTATGCATATATTGCCATTCACTGCGCCATACAAAAAGATGACTTTTGAAAGTTATTAATAAAATGCATCTTCGTCTTCTCTGGGCGCTATGGGCTGAATCCAATCTGAGCCATGCTTGGACTAGACTGTTGAAATCAAGAGGCTTAAGTTAGTCATGACTGGCATAAGTTCAACTGATTTCAGTGGGTCTGCTCTAAGCATGACTAAGTCAGGATTTGACCCATTAAATATCTATGTATTCCCTTTGACATAATTAATGTAACATGAGCTAAAATAGGCAGTGCTAAGTATTGTGAAAAGTCATGTTTTCACCTTGTATGCAGGTTTTTTTTTTTTTTAATGTACTGGCAACATAGTTCAGTCATTAATTTTTTTAAAAAATCAATTCCACCTTTCCAATTTTAAAAGGACCCAGAGATGTTTACAATGAAGATTAAAATAACAATAAAATTACAAAAACTGTAAATTTAAAAGATTAGATAAAACAATACTCCCATTTTTAAAGAATGAAACCCAGCCTAATGGATAAAAACAGCAGGACCAACAATAACAACAACAACAACAGATCATAATTAAAAGTTTAGGCAAACAGGATGAATTCAGCTTGGTGGCTAATTGATAATAATTAAGGTGCCAGATGAACTCATGTGGGAAAAGAAATCTAAAAACAGGATCCCATACTGAAAGGCCTTTCACAAGTAAACATCAACCACACTTCCAAAGGTGGGGGAAATCTGGAGAAGAGTGTTCGAAGATGATTTTAATTGCTAGGCAGGTTTATGTGGGAGAAGAGGACCTTCATATGCCCAGGTTCTAAGCCATTTATGCTTTGGATATTTCTTATTTATTTATTTACTTATTAGATTTGTAGCCCATTCTTTCTCCCAGTAGGAGCCCATGTGTTGTTACCAAGCCTACACGTGTCTCTGATCACACATTGCATGTGAACCTACATATAAACATATGATACTATGGAGGCATGATATTCTGAGAATCATAAGAACATAAGAACATAAGAAGAGCCTGCTGGATCAGGCCAGTGGCCCATCTAGTCCAGCATCCTGTTCTCACAGTGGCCAACCAGGTGCCTGGGGGAAGCCCGCAAGCAGGACCTGAGTGCAAGTACACTCTCCCCTCCTCAGGCTTCCAGCAACTGGTTTTCAGAAACATACTGCCTCTGACTAGGGTGGCAGAGCACAGCCATCATGGCTAGTAGCCATTGATAGCCCTGTCCTCCATGAATTTGTCTAATCTTCTTTTAAAGCCATCCAAGCTGGTGGCCATTACTGCATCTTGTGGGAGCAAATTCCATAGTTTGACTATGCGCTGAGTAAAGAAGTCCTTCCTTTTGTCTGTCCTGAATCTTCCAACATCCAGCTTCTTTGAATGTCCACGAGTTCTAGTATTATGAGAGAGGGAGAAGAACTTTTCTCTATCCACTTTCTCAATGCCATGCATAATTTTATACACTTCTATCATGTCTCCTCTGACCCGCCTTTTCTCTAAACTAAAAAGCCCCAAATGCTGCAACCTTTCCTCGTAAGGGAGTCGCTCCATCCCCTTGATCATTCTGGTTGCCCTCTTCTGAACCTTTTCCAACTCTATAATATCCTTTTTGAGATGAGGCGACCAGAACTGTACACAGTATTCCAAATGCGGCCGCACCATAGATTTATACAACGGCATTATGATATTGGCTGTATTATTTTCAATACCTTTCCTAATTATCGCTAGCATGGAATTTGCCTTTTTCACAGCTGCCGCACACTGGGTCGACATTTTCATCGTGCTGTCCACTACAACCCCGAGGTCTCTCTCCTGGTCGGTCACCGCCAGTTCAGACCCCATGAACGTATATGTGAAATTAAGATTTTTGGCTCCAATATGTATAATTTTACACTTATTTATATTGAATTGCATTTGCCATTTTTCCGCCCATTCACTCAGTTTGGAGAGGTCTTTTTGGAGCTCTTCGCAATCCCTTTTTGTTTTAACAACCCTGAACAATCTAGTATCATCAGCAAACTTGGCCACTTCACTGCTCACTCCTAATTCTAGGTCATTAATGAACAAGTTGAAAAGTACAGGTCCCAATACCGATCCTTGAGGGACTCCACTTTCTACAGCCCTCCATTGGGAGAACTGTCCGTTTATTCCTACTCTCTGCTTTCTGCTTCTTAACCAATTCCTTATCCACAAGAGGACCTCTCCTCTTATTCCATGACTGCTAAGTTTCCTCAGAACTCTTTGGTGAGGTACCTTGTCAAAAGCTTTTTGAAAGTCTAAGTGACTAGATCAGCCACGCAGGGCCTCCTCTCGGTCCCACCAACGAAAACAGCTAGGTTGGTAGGGACTAGAGAGAGGGCATTTTCAGTGGCGGCCCCCACTCTGTGGAATTCCCTCCCATTCGATCTTCGCCATGCCCCTTCCCTGGATATATTTCGCCGAGCCTTAAAAACTTGGCTCTTTGGACAGGCCTTCGGGATCTCCGGGGTGGGCTAAAACTTTTTGTGATTGTTTATAATTGTTGATTGCCCTACATTGTTTTATACTGCTGCTATTTAAAATGGTTATTGTTGACTACATTGTATTTTATGCTGTATTTATATTGTATTTTATTGAATTTCAATGTGTACGTCGCCTAGAGTGGCTTCGGCCAGATAGGCGACACAAAAATTAATTTTTACTTACTTACTTACTTAAGTACACTATGTCCACTGGATCACCTCTATCTATATGCTTGTTGACACTCTCAAAGAATTCTAATAGGTTACTGAGACAGGACTTTCCCTTGCAGAAGCCATGCTGGCTCTGCTTCAGCAAGGCTTGTTCTTCTATTTGCTTTGTTAATCTAGCTTTAATAATACTTTCTACCAGTTTTCCAGGGACAGAAGTTAACCTTACTGGCCTGTAATTTCCAGGATCCCCCCTGGATCCCTTTTTGAATATTGGTGTTACATTTGCCACTTTCCAGTCCTCAGGCACAGAGGAGGACCTGAGGGACAAGTTACATATTTTAGTTAGCAGATCAGCAATTTCACATTTGAGTTCTTTGAGAACTCTCGGGTGGATGCCATCTGGGCCCGGTGATTTGTCAGTTTTTATATTGTCTATTAAGCCTAGAACTTCCTCTCTGGTTGCCACTATTTGTCTCAGTTCCTCAGAATCCCTTCCTGCAAATGTTAGTTCAGGTTAAGGAATCTGCCCTATATCTTCCACTGTGAAGACAGATGCAAAAAAATTCATTTAGCTTCTCTGCAATCTCCTTATCGTTCTTTAGTACACCTTTGATCCCTTATCATCCAAGGGTCCAATCGCCTCCCTAGATGGTCTCCTGCTTTAAATGTATTTATAGAATTTTTTGTTGTTCGTTTTTATGTTCTTAGCAACAGGGCTGTGGAGTCGGAGTCATGGAGTCGGAGCTGGAGTCTGAAGCAATTTTGGGTGGAGTCGGAGTCGGCAGAAATGTACCGACTCCAACTCTGGCTTCAAAATAAATTTTGATTGACAATTTTTTTAAAATATAAATTCAAAATGTCAAAGAAGCTTCCCATGAAGTCAGCTGTAGTTGAGCATTTCACCATAACTCAAGATGGAAAACTTTTTGTGTGTCAGTGTATGACACAGGACCCAGATGAAGACAAATGCTGTGATGCCAAGATCAGTGCATATTCAGGCAGCGATAAAAATGCTCCTATGAGAGCTTCCAATTTAAAAAGACATTTACAGCCCTTTCCAGGGCGGTGGAGTTGGAAGCAATTTTGGGTGGAGTTGGAGTCAGAGTCGGAGTCGGACAGTAGAAAAATAGAGGAGTCAGAGTCAGAGTCGAGGATTTGGCGTACCGACTCCACAGCCCTGCTTAGCAATGTGCTCCTCAAATTCTTTTTTGGCATCCCTTATTGTCTTCTTGCATTCCTTTTGCCAGAGTTTGTGTTCTTTTTATTTTCTTCATTCGGACAAGACTTCCATTTTCTGAAGGAAGACTTTTCGCCTCTAAGAGCTTCCTTGACTTTGCTCATTAACCATGCTCGTTAACCAATCCATACCCAGAGTTGTGCAACACAGGGTGTAGTGGAGGAAAATTAGCAAAACATCACTTATTCAGATAAAAGAGAAATTTGTTTATTATAAATTATTATAAAATTCCAAAATGGTTACACGCAGAGGTGTTGTTGTTGCTAATAATAATGTTCTGCTGTGTATCCATTGCTCAACCTTGCACAGTAATAATGTTGTTGCTGTTGTTGTTGATGCTGCTGCTGCTGCTGTTGTTGTTGTTGATGATGATGATGATAATAACAACTTGCTTTTCCTCCCAAAAGAGCATAGGGTAGGATAAAACATTTACTTGGTGCATAAACACCATCCTGTCTGGACCACAGGCTTATGGCATGAATAGAGATCTAATTTGATGAAGGAGAGAGACCTAGTTTGTTGAAGGAGTGAGGAGCGATGCTGGCTGCAATCAAGGTCTAGATGCAGGGAATACAAATGGCAGGATTCAGACAATGCAAGGGCAGAAAGGATAGCAGGATTAGTTAAATTGAGGAGATTGAAATGAAGGGTTGAAGAATTATAAGCTACCTGTTCCAAGAAGCAGAGAAGGAGCTAGAACAGGCTTCCTGCGTTTCACAGTTACCTGAGAGTTTAAAGTCATGGATGTATATTGAGGTTCTTAGAGCAGCTAAGCACAACTACATTTCAATGCTTGCAGACTGTGTTTCATTCAATATTAGGCAATGAGGGAAGATGGACTCGTGGGCATGCCTATATAGGTTGCCCTGAGCTCCACATGGTGTAGTAATCAAGCACAGCCTGGGTTTTCCTCCTGAATCCTTTCAAAATGGTGCAAAATTGAGAAATGGACCAGAAAAGAGACATGTGTCTTTGCATCCTCTCTAGGCCCCAGTTAACAACAGACATAAAGAGGAAATGGGGGAATAGAGTAGAGAAGACAGGGCAGGATGTTAGCTAGGGTTGGAGCAACCTGTTCTGGAGCACCCCATGGAGAGTGATCAGTGGCCAGAGCAAGTTGAAAAATGTGGTCCCTTGGGGACAGGAACATTAAAAATGGTGGCTTGCTAAGGGGAGGGGTTACCTGAGACAAAAGGTACTCAAGGCTAAAGAAGGGTGAGAATTTCACTGAAGTTGGATTTAAAATAGGATTTTGTAGAAGTTCACGTTTTTTTTAAAGAGGTTCCAGCACTCAAGTCTCTACCAGGTTCCAGCCTATCAAAGAAGCTGCTCTGGTATGTGAGAATCAGTGTACTAAAGACCTTCTCACATGCTCAGACACTACTCTCTTTCAATAAGACGAGTTACTGAACTGGTAATACTGAAATATTGATTTCTATCTGTGCTACAATTTGTAGTGGTGTGTTCGTTTCACATTTCATAATTGTTGGTACCGGCAACCTTTCAGTTAAATATTGCTTTTAATTGATGCTTTGCTGGCTTTTTGTTTTGTGCTGGATTTTTATACTGCTGTATTAACTTGTTTTATGTTTATTTTATATTTGTTTCTATTTTGTGTTTTTATTATGTTTTTACATTGATTGTGTATTTTTATGCTTGCAAGCTGCCCTGAGCTCTGTTTTAACAGTGGAAGGGCAGGATATAAATCTTCTTAATAAATAGATATTCCATAGTGTTGGAAACCATAGTCTAGGCATTTCAGGCTGAAAATGTATTTTTTTATTTTTAAAAAAAGAATCCCTCACATTCTACCCCCTCAAGTTTTGGGTGGTAATTACTAGGCACAAAAACAAAACAACTGGACAATGCAATCTTGAATATGCTTAATTTGTATAATTAGCAAATATTTCACATAATATGCAAATTACCTTGTCCGGATTTGTGGAACTAGAATATGGCAACCCTGGGAACATCACATCCAGACCTCTGCATTTAATTTAGTTATTTTCATTCATATAGTTCTCATGGAATTTAAAGCCTCAAAGTGTTTTAAAGTTATTTACAGAGGGTGGGTCTGTTCTACCAACTAGCTTCTTCATCTGACACATTTTTATAGACCATTGTTCAGGGAACTGATGCACTGCATTGCAAATCATATTTCCCTGAGTTGTGCTGATGCTTGTGTTTTTCCTCAGTGATGTGAGAAGTGTGCACCATTTATCATCAGAAAAAATTGTACAAGGCATAATTGTATTAAACCTTCATTTTCAAAAGGATGCAGCAAGCACACCGAGGGAAAACTGATCAGTAGAAGTGGTAAAAGGAATTAAATGTCAAGAGTGACTAGCCAATATTAGTTTGAACAGAACTAACAGAGAGAAAGATGCATGTCCTTTATTTGGCATAACTTCATTTCCAAAGACCAGTAAAGCTGTTTGAGTCACCAATATATGGAAATGTGATAACTGAATATAATTAAGCATGTTAACTTCTTATTAGCTTGTATTGATGGCAGTAATATACCAGCATTAAAATCTTCTCTGTAGCTAGTATCTGATGAAGTTCTTGGTTCTTGAGAGCTGATGCTACAGTAAATGTGCTAAGTTTGTTGCAGGAAAGAGTCTTGTGGCACCTTAAAGACTAACACAATAGATTAACAACAAAGAATCTTGTGGCATCTTAAGACTACCAAATTTATTATGGTACAAGCATATACCATAATAAATTAGTTCATCTTTAAGTTGTCAGAAGACTCTTTGCTATTTTTACTGCAAGAGACTAACATGGCCATTCCTCTGGAAATTGTTGCAATAAACACAACTGCAAGAGACTAATACAACTATCTCTTTGGAAACATATGAGTCAGATAAAGTCACCACCATTTACACATTGTACTTCAAGAACAAAGTAAAACACAAGTTTTGAGCACATTTTGTTTTGCTTATGGAGCACACATCCCCTCCCTATGTTACAAAAGATTAAGCCAATAAATATTAGAATAGACATGGCAATTGAACACCAATTACCATGTTTGAAATGGATTGTGCATATTCATTGACATTTCAGTCTGGAAACTCTTATGAGGAGTGATTCCCTCTCATAAGAACTGCCTAAATGATAAACATTTAGGTCCAGAAATCCTAAAGCACTCATAGGTGCATTTTATATATCTCTTCTATATTTATTTTAATGGTAAAAGCCAAAGTGAATCCATCCTGTATTTAAATACATAGGAAAGTATTTCTAGGAAAGCTCCATGTGTGGTCTGAAGCTTGTGTACCTGGAACAAGATAGGAGTACCTATTGATTCATATTGCAATATATTTTGATTAACCAACCAGTATTTATTGATGTTTTTAATGATGTTTTTATAGATGCTTTTGATGATTTCATTGTAACTTCATATATTATGTACTTTTACGGTGATGCCCTTGGTCACAACTATATTAGCATAATCAGAGAGTGGCATTAGGGGTATACCTACAGGTGAAAACAGTATTTTCAATGACCTTTTACCTTACCTGTTGGGCAGACATGACAGAAACCTCTGGGAAGACTGGTTTGTAATAATGATAGTAATGAAACTATTTGGTTGTCAAAAGATTGCTAAATGTATTGACTCTGTGTCTTTGATCTACAGATGCACATTCTCTCTAGATAAATATGGGTATTATGTAGGCGTCAATTAAAAAGATGAGCAAAACAATAGAAACTTGCTTCAGGTACCTTGTCAAATGAGGAAATGATATGCAAAACACTTGTTTACATATGCATTCTATTCAAGGGACTACCTTGAGGGATAATCTGTTCTCAGTACAGTTGGCTATGTACATCTAGTCATGACCTTTCAGGTACCAACCAGAATTTCCTACCAAGTCTCTTCTCCTCCCCTCAAGTCCGCCCACTCATAAACCCTTACCTTTATGTCAGTGATTCTCAAATCAAATCACCAGGCACACTGGTGCGCCCTAAGTATTCGATGTGCCTCAAATATTATGAAAGTATATTTTAAAAATGAGAAGAAACCCATTTGTATAGGGTAAGTAATAGTTTTCTATAGTTTAGGTTTATTCATAGTTTAAAATATATTAATATATTTTTAATTTTGTACACGAAGTGCGCCGGAACATTTTGAGATGTTTTACAGTGTGCCGCGAACCAAAAAAGTTTGAGAACCACTGCTTTATGTCATTAAACCCCTCCTTAGTACATGTCCACCTACAGAATTTGAAAACTTGCTTACGATCAGGTTTTTGCTATGTTTAGCTAGCTAACACAGCTCCAGTGATTTTCTGTGCCCTTCATGTTGCTCCTAAGGATCAGCTCAGTCACTCTATCCCTATTTCCTTGGTTTTCATGACAAATAATTTTGCTCAAACCACTTTGTTTCATGTTATAGACCATTTATTTATTTATCATTTGATTTATATCCCGCCCTTCCTCCCAGCAGGAGCCCAGGGTGGCAAACAAAAGCACTAAAAACACTTTAAAACACCATAAAAACTCACTTTAAAATACATTAAAACAAAACATATTTTAAAACATTAAAAAAAACCTTTGAAGACTTCTTAAAAAAGAAAAAAGGTTAAAAACATATTTTTTAAAAAAAAGGTTTAAAAAACATATTAAAAAACAATTCCAACACAGACACCAGGGCTTCTTATCTCTTTAGATTAAGTGTGTGTCAATGTATTAAGTTTAATTGCTGTCCCACATATCTCTTGATTTGTTTTAATTATTGTGCATGTGATTTTATATGCTCTTTCTTTGTAATAAACCATTCTTTGTGTAGATCTATATGAGAGGGTGTTTCTGGGTATAGGGGTTTGGTTAGGCATTTACTTAGAAAAGCATGAGGTCATCTCCATGCATAAGATCACATTTCTCTCATAAAGAGGTGTGGTAGGGATCATAGGTGGGCAGGACACACATGGGTTCTCATACGCACATGTAACAATACTGCCTTAATGCACTTTTATGAAAGTTCAGATTATAAATATTTAAATAAAATAAAATAAAATAAATACATTAGGTTGTATTCAACAGCTGCATTGGTTGCCCATTGGTTTCCAGGCCCAATTTAAGGTACCCACACTAGTGCTGAAATCTCTAAATGACTTAGGCTCCAAATATGTGAAAGAGTACAGGACCTTCCTGGGTGTTAAGATCAGCAGAGGGGGCCCTCTCGGTAGTTCCACTGCCCTCAGACATTCAGGGTGTGTGTGAACTGGGAGAGGGCATTCTCTGTGGCAGCTCCTAGATCATGGAATTCCCTTCCCACAGAGGTGTGCCTGGCACGTTCATTACATAGTCTCTGATGTATGCTGAAGATATATGTGTTTCAGGACCCACTCTATTCCTGTGACTGTAATTTGTTTTACCTGTTTTAAATATTGAATTTTAAATTGTAATCCACCCTGGAAACAGCTGGTGGATGGTGAGGAATACTACCAATACTACTCCATGTGGAGGCAGTATGCTTCCAAATACCAGTTGCTGAAAACTGCAGGAGGCAAGAGTGCTCTTGCACTCAGGTCCTGCTTGTGGGCTTCCCATGGGTAACTGATTGGCCACTGTGAGAACAGGATGCTGGACAAGATGGGACACTAGCTTGATCCAGCAGGCTTTTCTTATGTTCATATGTGCTGCTGCTGCTGTCGCTACTGCTACCACCAGCACCACCAGCACCACCACCACCTCCACCACCTCCACCACCACCACCACCACTACTACTACTACTACTAATAATAATAATAACAAACAACCACAGAAAGCTCTTCCACTAGTACAAGTTGGGACATCTGATCTCAACAACCTCCCTTTTCTACAGCAGCCCTCTGCACCATATCCCATACTTTTCTAGAGAGTCCCTCAACCCTCAGGAGCAGCTTTTGGGGACTGCAGTGCATGGGGGAGGGAGTGGCGTATATTTGGTGCCCCTCCTTTGCAATCTTCCCTAACCAGATGCCTTCCAAATGTTTTGGACTATAGCTCCCATTAACCCCAGCCTGCATGGCTAATGGCCAGGCATGATAAGAATTGTAGTCTATAATATCTGGAAGGCACCCAGATGTTTGGGAAGGCTGACTTCTTTTATCTAATAAATGAAAATGCAAGCCATGTGTCATATACTGTATATTTATCCGGATCATATATACAGTTCATAGATCATACATTTTTTTCACATTACAGATTTTTTTAAAATAGAAAATGAATACTCTGCTTTTTTGTAGTTTCCAAAAAAACACAAAGTGTAATCAATCAGCAAATGTTATGCTAATTACTGTAAGGATAACAGCTGCTCTTACCCTTTATGTTATTAACACCTTTTGGTGTCCCACATGGAAGGAAATATGCATCACTAATCTTCAGTGTACAAGGAAATAGATGTTCTATTCAGAAAAGGGCAATAGATTTTCCTCGCTGGCAGAGTAATAGAATATCAACAGCAGGCAGAGCAGAAGTTTTATGACTTTTTCCCTGAATGTTGTTGTACATCGCATCTGTACTAGAGAATGAACAAAAGGTTCTCTTACAAAGCTGAAATCACATTATGCCATTCAATATGTATCAGGGATGCTCTGAACTTTCCCATCTAGCTTTGAAGTATTCATCTTCATACAAAAGATTTCCACCCCTGCAGCCCTTTGAACTTGCTCCCCCCACTGTTGACTGGAAGGTACTCAAAATGCTAAAGCTCCTTGTTCTGTTGTTTTTTCCAAAGAAATTGCTTTAAATATATTTCCCACTGGAAGCAAGTGCTTTCCCTCAGTATTGGAAGTGTATAAAATATTATTTTGAACATTTGCAACTGCAAGTGAGGAAAATAACCATGAAATGACACATGAAAATGGATACATCTGCTATTCTATCACTCCAAATGAATGTGACCTATTGTCTAGGGAAGAAACTGCCATTGAATCTCAGTGGAGGAACAGCAACTTCTGATGCATAATCAAAGTTCACATTTGCAATTCACACTCTGCCTCCAAAAACGAGCTTTTCTGCCTCCATAACAAAAGCTTGTTGCAAAAAAAAATCATCAGTTAGTGGTGTGCAAAAACTCCTTTTTTAAAATTGTATTTGAGCCATTAAAATATTTCTTTACAAACAATAAAAAGGATCTCACCCCCACCACCCAAGAGTTTAAATGAATGGGCTTGGGACGTTTTGGTGCATGTGTTCTTTCCATGTCTCTTGGGAATGGTATTGAGGAGGAGGAGCACATTGCCTAAGCAACTGCATGATGTTCCTCTTTGTCACCATGGTTCATGAGTCTGGACATCTTGGTGCCTGATTTCCTGCTGACGTGATGCAAGTAGAAGTATCTGAAATTCCAGCAGTATGAGCAATGGAAGTTATCTCATCCCTCAGATGGTCGATGATTATTGTTCTAGAGCAGATGCCTGTTCTGATACTGCACATCTTCCATTCCCCATCTCCACAGATCTTCCTATTAGTAAGTGGAGACCAATGCCAGTAAATGGCAGCACGGGTTTCCAGCAGAATCATACATTGCCAGAACAGGCAGCAGTGTTTGTCAACTGTAAGATTAAGAATAGAAAAGCCAATTTTAATATTTGGAAACAGCAAAAATGGGCATACAAAATCTGAACAAAAAGAATCGGCTATCAGACTGTTTCTCAAGATCAAGTGATCAAGTGCTGAGCATGGACCAAGAGCAGCATAGAACTGGCCTTGTGGACTTGCTCTAATGAATGTTAGATTAGATTAGATTTAATTTTTATACACTGCTTTTCTATTACAAAAATACTTAAAGCAGCTTACAATGAAGAACAAATATAAAACAATATAAAATATTGAATACAATAATAAAATTACATTTTGGATACAATAAGGAAACAATAACAACACGATTATACAATAACAACAAGAACAGTTATAGTCCAGATGGTGTTCCTCTAGCTGTCTTTAGTAGAACAGAGGATCCAAGACTCCATTCCAGATCCCCCACAAGACCCCCCCAAAATGCTTCTTCCCCCCAGTATCCACCCCAAAGGCAGCCACCCAAGGCAGTAATGCTGTACATCTGTGCACTCATGTATTTTTTGGTCAGCTGTTATCTGTACAACCTTGAGAAACCTTTTCTGTAATTTCTCATCACAGAAAATACAGAGAGGTTCATAAGCTTTCACCTCTTGGCTCTCTTCTGTGTAACCTTTTGGAACATAGTCACTGTTTCCAGCTCCTTCACTCAAGCTCTCTTCTGCTTTCCACTTTAGACTGCTCAATAGCTTTCTCTTGGTCAACCTGACCCTACAACCTCTATAATACAATATATCAGGTATTTCCATTATCTTCAAGTTGTTTTGTTATATCAAGTGATGGAGCATGTTTTCTCGCAGCAGCGGCTTCATTCAAAGTTGCCCAGCTCTGTATCCTGACTAGATGGTTTGCAGATTGTGTCCTTGATGGCTTACAGTTAATAATACACTTTCTTTGAAAAGATTGAGGTTAATCGTGTGCCCCCTTGTGGTGAGAGTGCTCTTCATGCTTAAGGAGAAGCTGTGCTCAGTCTTCATCTCCTTCTTCTTTGGGAAACCCTGCCTGGGGCTCAATCCATTTTGCAGCTCTTCTTGATCACAGCTGTTGAGGGAGGCTAGCTCCCCCTTCCCATGGCTTGCTTTTTTCAGCATGGGAGAGAGGGGGAGAAGGTGGGCTGGCACTGTGCCCAACACAGAGGAAACAGACACTGCCTTATTAATTCAAGATGCAGGAATGATGAGGAAGGAGCACAACAATGATGACTCAGGAACTGCCTCAAACAGATCCACTACAAATGCTCTTTTTGCTGCCAAACTGACCCCAGCAGCTATCCTTGTCTCCTCTTCCAAGATGGCAAGAGAGCTGAGCCTTCACCTGATCTGATATGTGGGCCCAAAGGAGAAGACCTCCATTAGAGAAAGCAGAGGGTGCTTCACCTTGTCTTCTCAAGTCACTCATGCTGATATCCATCACTTTTGTCTGGAGCCCTTTTTCATAGGTGCAAAACCAGGTCATTGTTGTGAAATATGTCTCATTATTAACCATGAACAGAGTAAGACTTTCATAATACTCATAACAGATAACAGGTATCATGATCAGTGAAAATTGTCTTATGAGCCTGTTATTTGTGAACTTTATCAGCAGTTCTTCCATCAACCAGCCCACACCGGAATGAGAGAAGCAATGATGAAGTGGGCAATTTTCTATAAATGTTCATCCCTTATTGGTGAAATCGACTGTTACTACTTTAAAAAGTTTATTTCTCAATAAATCTCCTGTTTGTTTTTTAGGGGCCATGACAAATAAATAAATAAGCAAAAAAACTGCCTCTGGGTGGTTGCTTGAAATTGTGTTTCCATGTGGCAAGTTGTTACTCTTCATCAGAAAATGACAGTGATTTCCTCCACAATAGTATGGAAGAAATACCTGTTCCTGGTTCTGATGGGAAGCTATTGTGCACCAATGGGTGACCACATAAAGACAGTTGCTGCATGTATGCCTCATTATACCAAAGTTAAAAGGGTTGTAAGTCCAGACTACCTATTTTAATCTTAACCATTAAAAAGTGGCATGGAAAAGTGTGAGAGTGCTTCTTGAAAGCCGTTAAGGTCTGATTAACTGCCAGGAGAATGTCATTCTGTATCGGGGATGGGGAACCTGTGGCATTCCTGCTGTTGTTGGACTGCAACTCCCATCAACCCCAGGCAGCATGCCCAATGGTCAGGGATAATGGGAGTTGGTGCCAATGACATCTGATGGCTCCCCATTCCCTTTACATAGCTATTGAGCAGCCACTGGGAAGCATGCTAAAGCCAAGTTTTCTAAATTGTAAAATTTGAAAGTTAGAAGCCGTCTTGGGCTGTGTTCATTTTCACAATGCTGGAGTTCTACTATGTTTCATAGGGTAGTGAATTATCAATTTTTTCACTTGTAATTGAAGCAGTCTATATTCAGACATCAGTCAAATCTTGGGAAATCCAATCCTACTTTCTAATTCTCTTTTGGTTTTTTGAATGCTGTTGCTTATGGAGGCATTATAGCAATAGCAAAGGTATCAGCAGACTCAGAGCAACCCTGAGGTTTGCAGAAGTACATTTAGGAAAAAGGATACAAATAGGGTGGGGGAACTCCCAAGGATAGCTGAATGAGGACTGAGTTTGTTCAGTGTTCACAGAATGTTCACTTTCTCTTTAAAGGTGGCAGGGGTGGGTGTGGGTGGGGTTGATTTAAAAAATGGGTTGGTGGGGAAAGGAATGACTGGGAAAGAAAAGAAGAGAAACACAGATATAAAAATGCCTGCATGATCACTTGGGTCACATCCACACCATACATTTAAAGCACTCATCCCATTTTAACAGCCCTGGCTTCCTCCAAAGAATCTTGGGAGCTGTAGTTTGTTAAGGGTGCTGGGAACTGTAGCTTTGTGAGGCGTCTCCTAACAAGTCTCAGCACACTTAACAAACTACAGTTCCCAGGATTCTTTGAGGGGAAGCCATGGCTGTTTATGGAGGTATAAGAGTGCTTTAAATATACGGTGTGGATGAAACCTCACTCTCTTGCCAGCAGGCACTGGTTGTTCCCTCGCTCTCTGGCCAAACAGTGTCCTCCTGTTCTCTTGCCTGCCAATTCACTCACTCTGGGCAACCTCTTGCATGAGAAGAGAGAGCTTTGAGGGCACACCTCCCTTTCACACATAATAATAATAATATTTTATTTATTGGTCGCCTATCTGTCCAGGTTAGTGGACACTCTAGGCGACTTACAATAACAAAAAGCTATACATAATATACATATACAAAAACAAACCACAGTCCTAAACAATTTAAAACCAATTTCCAATTAAATCATAAAAAAAGCAGCACACAAAAAACAAACAAACACCCAGGCCACCCCAGCCAGCCGGCTTATGTTTCCCTCCAAAGAGGGACAGGTGGTAGCAATCAGTCCCAGCTGGCTGGGTACCTGGGGCCTGGTCCTGCAGGATGCAGGTCTGCCAGGCAGAAGTCCCACAGGGAAGGGTGGTGGAGGTGGTGATCCCACAGCAGCAGCAGCAGCAGCAGCAGCAGCAGACTCTCCTTCCCTGGGCGGTGATGTACTACTACACCATATTTTCTTGCAGGACTCCACTTGCGTAGTTCTAATTTCTTTTGCTAGTCATCCGCAAATAAGAAAAGGCCTACTTGATGCATTCTGCAGTTAAATGCTTTGCTCACAAAAATGTGACAATGTTTTAGTCCAGGAGATGTCTAGAGGATTTGTGTTATATTTTTTAAAAGCCTTCAGATGCTAATGCATGTGAAGGACAGAAGAAGCAAGAAACATGTCTGAAGACAAATATCAGAAATACAAATGGAATAGAATAAAAATAAATAAAAATTTCTCTGAAGCGTTGGGACATAGGGTCTGATACAGGATGTACCTTGGCAAATGCCCAGCTCTTAACTTCTCTAACTGGTCTGGAAGGATTTGATAGTTAATTGTGGCTAAACAAGCCACTGAGAAGTCTGAGAGCAGTGACTAAGAGAAGATCACTCTGCCCCCAGTCAAGCTCCAGATGCAGGGCTACTAAAGCTCTTTCTGTTCCAGACACTATCCCATCCAAGGCTCTCTCTGGATTGTTGAGCCTCCCGTGAAGCTAACAAAAAAAAAAACCATATTCTGCTCTGGCCTAATGCTTTGGGTGCTTCTATTGTGTTGGTCTATTAGACCAACTACTGGCATCCAGAATTTGAAAGAGGAAGTCCAGAGACTGGATTTTGCAGGTCCATTTCCCCCCCAGTAATTTCTTTTCAGTGTCTGTCTGACGGCCATACTGGATGTGTTATTCATGGGGTGAATGCAAGCAACTTGCCCATATTTTGTTATGTAAGTGGTGACAGATAGAGAACCCTGAATAGGCTTAAGACACTGGGGGGATGGGGAGTTTAATTCTTTCTCTCCCTTTCACAGGTCTGATGAAAATCACCTTTCTAATGCTGCTATTTTCATCTTAAGGGATTTCATCCTTGGCATCAATGGCAGCTTTCCTTGAAATGCAAGTAGCAGCTTTGGAGAGGCATTTTTTCCAGTGACTATGGCATGGAAAGTGTGTGTTACCCTTCACCATCTCCCACAATCCTGAGGCTGCTCAGGTTTCCCTTTGGCTCGGGACTGGCACCAGGCATGACTGGGCCCTTGGCCACCAGACTGCCCTGGGCCATCATGCTCCCCAACACTCCCTCTGGCTGCAGGCAGTGCAGCCTTAAATAAGCCCTCATGCCTCACCTCCCACATTGCTGCATCAGCACTCTTGCTTGCTGTGCATGCACACCTGCCATCACCGAAGATGTTGGCGAGGCACCAACTTTTTAGGGACACCCCCCACCATTTTGGGTAATGGCAGATGTGTGTGTGCAGCTTGCTGATGTGGGAGATAGGTGGGACAGACGGGCCTATTTAAGCCCATGGCATGTGAATTGGGGGTAGGGCTGCCTGGGAGGGTGGAGCTCTTGCTCTGTAATCTGTGGCAGCGTTGGGTCACTGGGCATGATTTGTCCCACGACCTGATACCAGTACAGATAATGGAATTGGAGTTTCACCCTCCCAGCCTCTGGTCCACAGGGACCCTTAGCCAGTGCCCAATGTGGCCACCTGCTGGTCCTGGGCCTGCTTTGGCTAATACTAAGCCATGAACATTTGTTGAATTTTCACCACTAACATCTTGTTTAGTTGGGCTTGACATCTCCAATGGGCCCCCAAAGGATCAAGAAGATTTGAGCCTTCTTGGACCATTTTAAGAACTTTTATATGACTGATTTCGGGTTTAGAATGTGGTGTTCTATGGATGGCCATTGAATGTTTTTCTTGACCTCTGTCAGAGGTTGTACCCATGACCTTTTGATCCTTCCCCACTCTGTGATTTTGTGTTGTTTGGAGAAGCTGGAAAATTTTCTTCACAATTTCTCGTTGAAATAAATTGAATGACAGTCAAGAACAGCAACTCACCAATATCTGCAGATACTGGTTTCTGCTCTAAGGTAAGCCTTTACTTTGAGGACCTGGTTTCCTATTGCATCCCTTCATTTTAAAATTGAACCATAATTGCATGCCACTGTCTCTGCACACAAGAGGATCAGAAAGAGTAGGTTGTTCCTTTTTCTTCTTGTGTTTAATTATAACTTTTCAAAACAGTGTCTTAAGTGCATTATGGATTTATGAGAGAATTAAGTTTCAACAAAGCTGATCATGGTTGCAAACTACTTAGAGGAAAAAGATTAAAAAGTATCCTTCCAACTCAGCTGCAAGAACGAACTTTTAAATCTCTTATGCATGGTGGTGCACACAGGGTTGTAGAAGAGACCTGGTACATGGAAAATTAATCATGCTATCTCCATCTGACAGCTCAAGTGATTAGTGTGCAGAGACCTTTCGTATCTCAAACTAGCAGCACATAAATTTGATCAACTTTAGGCAACTGACATTTGTTATATAAAGTCATATTGTAGCAGGAGCCTAAGCCTCACAATGATAGTGCTGTCCTAATTTATTGCCTAAGTAACAATGGCTGAGGGGGACAAAAGTCATCTTCCATTTGGCTAGAAATCATGCAAGTTTCATTTCTATTTAGAGAGGCTTTGCATCTCCAGCCAAGCTAAGAGCAGAAAGCAACCGTTTAATTGATGAATTTGGAGCCTCTTTTGATGTTTCTCCTGCTTGCTTATTCCAGGAGCAAAATAACAATTTCCTTGCCTTTCTAAAAAAAATTAGTAACACAAATAACTTTGAATATAGCCCTCATGTGTTGTTATATTATTTTGCTGGCTTCTACTCTGAAGGTGACTGAATGCTGTTGTGAAGCATTACAATAGAGCCATCACAGACAGAGGGATGGACCTGGACTAAGTTAGTTCTATTTCTATTCGAGTCTGCATCTATATCTCCATCTTTTCTCCAAGGAGCTCAAGGTGGCATACATGATTTTCCTCTTTCCATTTTATCCTCACAAAAGTCCTGTGAGGTTGGTTAGACAGTGACTGGCCCAATCAGTGACCTTTATCAATGGAACAAGGTAGTCATGATTTAATCTAAGCCCCATTGATTTCAGTGAGAACTAAGTTGAAGAAACTTGTATGTTGTTCTTTGTAATCTTTTTACAGTTTTCTGTTTTTCTGATAAATAATAAAAGTTTTCTGGATACAACCTGGATTTGCACACAGTCATAAGCATAGGGTGTGAGTCTATCAATCCCTACTGATGTCAGTGGAGGTTCTCCATGCATTTTAGAACCCTTTTCCAGGATTCTAAATTGCAAAGGAAGCATCCATGAGTACAAGAGGCTCCTTGCTTCAGGAGTTCATGCTCCAGTTTGTGGAAGGTGACTGGAATGGTGATAGGGAGCAGAATGAGCATACTCAACCCCCACTACCTGCTTAACATGGATCAAGAATGCCTGAAGAGGGTTAGTGTTTCACTGTGTACTGTGCTTGGGACTGGAGGACCAGCTACTAAAAGATGCTGCACTATACTAAGCTTAGTACTGTTGACTCTTACTAGCGGCATGTCTCCATTGCCTCTGACAGAAATATTTCCCAGTACAGCTGGGCGAGTGAGAAGTGTGGCCTGAGGGAGTGGGAGTGGCCTGGAGGGCCACATTTGGCTTCTGCGTCTGAGGTTCCCCGTACTCTCCTATCCCACATCACCACCATGAAATGCAAGCCACCCTGCAGGAAATAAAATGAGATTGCCTAGAAAAGGCACATTTTCCTACTCACCCCCCACAGTGGGTGAGCATTACAAAATTATTTTGATCATCCCTGGATTCCTGGTCTTTACAAACAAGATGCTTGATACCGTATTTCTCATCTAAATTATACAAGTCACTTATGGTTGTTCCAGCTGCGTTAGCTGCACCACATGGTGAGCAATTGTGCCATCGGACTGGAAACAGACATGTATTCAAACGCTGTTGGTGCAGATGCTAATTTGTACCTGTGCTGATAGATGGGGGGGGGGAAAGATGGCTCATTTGGATTAATCCCTACTGCATGGAGAGAAAATAAAAGGGGAAACTGCATACAGTGCTTAATTACTGTTGTGACGTTAAAAGGGGCCATTGTTGTTTCTGAAATAAAATCCCTTCTAGTACAATCTCCCAGGTAACCATGGTATTCAGAATGCAGCAGCTTCTCCAGGAAGAACATTCCAAAACACTCAATTCCCCCCCTCCTGTAAAATTTATTACTGATTTGTCAGCCAACAGATTGGAGATCCTTAAAGAGAGGTCAAATTGCTGTACAACTACCATGACAAGCATGACTATGCAGTGCTAAGCAAGGTCAAATCCAGACTGTCAGTATTTTGCGAGAGGGATTCAAGCATGTTCTGGAAATTTAGGTTTGCTCACTTAAAGTGGATTAAAGTGAATTGTTGCCCTAGTGGAGATGTGTGGAACCATTGACCCTCCAGATGTTGCTAAACTACATCAACCCCAGCAAGTATAGCCAATGACTAGGGCTGATGGGAGCTGTAGTTCAGCAACATCTGGAGAGCCAAAGGTTCCCCACTCTTGCCCTAGTGCAACAAATCCACTCTTTTTGAAAAAACAATAACAACCAAACCCCGACTTTTTGCAGTAGGAAAGCGACAGCGAAATGAAATATATAGAGTGGTAATGGGAAGACATATAAACACCCACAAACAAATCAGGACAACTGCTCGTTCTTGTATAACCTCCCCGCAAACGAATCAGAACAAATGCTCAATAAAGACTGAACATAGTCTAACCTCTGTGTAAGGTTTGTGCGAGCAAATTGGGATGAATGCTCAGTAACCAGGTCACTTGGAGGAGTCCCAAGTAAATTGCCAAGGAAAGGATTGAAGCTTGGGAAATTGAGACCCATTTTAATACTAAAGAAAAGAACAGAGGTTAAGACCTGTGAAGTTTTCCACAGTATTGCCAAGTCCATGTATATGAAGAGGCACCATTTTGTCCAGATGTTGCGTTATACCAACAGTTAGGAGCACCAGTCATTTTCTGTTGTGGTTCCACTAGAGTTGTTAAATTGATCTTATGAATGTGTTTGTGCATGTCTAGATTAGGAGAAAGTAGGCAATGGCCCATAGTGAAGCATTCAGAAATAGATGATGATGATGATTAAACTTCTATCCTGCCTTTCCTTCCAGAAGGATCCAGGGCAGTAAACAAAGGATTTTAAAACATTTTTAAAATAAAACATCTTAAAAATATCTTTTAAAAAATCCTTAAAAACATCTAAAAAGCAATTCCAAAACAGATGCAGACTAGGATAAGGTTTCTACTTAAAGACTTGTTGAAAGAAGAAGGTCTTCAGTAGGCGCCAAAAAGATAACAGAGATGGCGGCTGCCTAATATTTAAGGGGAGGGAATTCCAAAGGGTAGGTGCCACAACACTAAAGGCCCTTCCCCCCCCCAATTTTGTATCACCTTTATTATCTGTATCCATTATCCTAAAGGAATGCATATTTAGAATAGAGCTTGGAAAAGTTACTTTTTTGAACTACAACTCCCATCAGCCCGATCCAGTGGCCATGCTGGCTGGGGCTGATGGGAGTTGTAGTTCAAAAAAAGTAACTTTTCCAAGCTCTGATTTAGAATCATGTACTTAATCCACAAATCTGTTCAAATGGTGTGTTTTTGGATTTAATGTTTCTTGTAGTATGATGTTGATGGTAATGCTGGCAAGACAGGTTCATGTTGACAATGAAAGGCTGCTATTCATAGTCCATGTCCTGTTCGAAACAGAGACCAAGAAGGTTCAAATGGGGAAACCATGCACAGTGGATTCACAAACATTCCTGGACATTATGTCATAGTAGAAGGATAACCAACATATTCCCCTTCACATGTTGCTCGACTCCATCTCCCATCAGCCCTGGATGGTCAGGGATGATGAGAGTTGTAGTCAAGCAACATTTGTAGGGCACCACATTGGCTATACCTGTCATCATACCAGAAAAGCAAAATCTGGAGATTGATTTGACTTTATTGGCTGTTTTGCTAGCATGCAGTTTCCTAGGATTACCCCTAAAATCTCATAAGATTACTGAAATAATTGTAAAGCTAATCAGATCAGCTTAGCATACAAAAAACTTAAAAAGAAAGTTGGATGTCTCTAATACTAAAAAAATAATGTCACAACTAAGTGTGTTTATTTTATTTATTTATTTATTTATTTCATTTTTAAACCGCCCATAGCTAGTAGCTCTCTGGGCGGTGTACAAAAACGGAGTTAAAATACAATGTTACAATAAAATCCATTTCAAACAACAGGAGAATTTAAAACATTCACATAAACATTAAACATTAACATTAAACATTAAAATGCCTGGGAGTATAGCCATGTCTTAACCTGGCGCCTAAAAGAAAATACCGAAGGCGCCAGGCGTATCTCCTCTGGTAAGCTGTTCCACAATTCGGGGGTCACCACAGAAAAGGCCCTAGATCTAGTAGTAATCCTCCAGGCATCTTGATGAGTTGGTACCCGGAGGAGGGCCTTAGATACTGAACGAAGTGGATGGGTAGGTTCATAGCAGGAGAGGCGTTCCACAAGGTACTGCGGTCCCACACCGTGTAAGGCTTTATAGGTCAAAACCAACACCTTGAATCTGGCTCGGAAACAAACAGGTAGCCAGTGCAAATGGGCCAGGACAGGTGTTATATGCGGGGACCGATTGGTCCTCGTCAGCAGCCTGGCTGCCGTGTTTTGCACTAGCTGTAGTTTCCGAACTGTCTTCAAGGGCAGCCCTATGTAGACCGCATTACAGTAATCCAATCTAGAGGTTACCAGAGCATGAACAACTGAGGCGAGATCGTCACTGTTCAGATAGGGGCGTAGTTGGGTGACTAAGCGAAGATGGTAAAATGCATTCCGTGCCACTGAGGCCACTTGAGCCTCAAGCGACAAGGAAGGGTAAAAAAGGACGCCCAAACTACGAACCTGTTCCTTCAAGGGGAGTGTAACCCCATCTAGAACAGGTCGAACATCCACCATCTGGGCAGAAAAAGAGTTCACCAACAGTGTCTCGGTCTTATCTGGATTGAGTTTCAGTTTATTAGCTCTCATCCAGTCCATTATCGCGGTCAGGCACTGGTTTAGCACATCGACAGCCTCACCTGAAGAAGGTGAAAAGGAGAAGTAAGCTGCATGTCATCAGTGTACTGATGGCAGCGCACTCCAAAACTCCTGATGACCGCACCCAGAGGCTGCATGTAGATGTTAAAAAGCATGGGGGACAAAACCGATCCCTGAGGGACTCCACAATGGAGAGTCCAGGGTATCGAGCAATGTTCCCCAAGCACTACCTTCTGGCGACGATCCGCTAAGTAGGAGCAGAGCCACTGCCAAGCAGTGCCCCCAACTCCCAACTCCGCGAGTCTCCCCAGAAGGATACCATGGTCGATGGTATCAAACGCCGCTGAGAGATCAAGGAGAACCACAGGGTCACACTCCCCCTGTCCCTCTCCCAACAGAGGTCATCATACAGTGCGACCAAGGCTGTTTCAGTGCCAAAACCAGACCTAAAACCAGATTGAAACGGATCCAGATAATTGGTTTCATCCAAAAGCGCCTGGAGTTGGGTGGCGACGACCCAAGTAACGTCCCCTGGATTTCAATGTGACTTAAATGTTCGCAATTTACCTTCCTCAGGATCTGGGTCTCTGTATTTTAATTATGAACTATTATCTAACTCTGTTAAAGCTTTAGGTTTCCTTTATTAACCTTGAGGAAAGCAATAGGAAAAACTTTCCTTCTTTTGTGTGTGTGCTAAAGATCTTAATTTCTCAAAGCTTAATGTAGTTGTACTGATGACTGGGCATTATTATTGGATAGTTCTTACCTGGGTAAACAAAAACAACTTTTTTTGTTTTTATCCAAGAAATACATTGTGAGGCAATCTAATGATGATCTTCATTCAGTTTCACCCTTCTCTGTAACAAGAAATAAAGAGAAAGGAAATAGCAAATAAATGAGAGTGGAAAGGTAACTAGGAGCAGGCACATTCATTTCCCTAAATTGTGAGAAGCAATTTCAACCTTCAGCTGTTCAATCTCATAGTAACCATAAAAATAAAGTCTAATGAAATGGTAAGGCTAGCAAAGAACTCCCATTCTAATAACAACAACAATAATTAACAACAACAGTAACATCAGCTGCTGCCATCACCATAGGAGAGGAAGTGGACCAATATAATTCTACAAGAAAGACGCCGCCAAACATCAGGCGAGTGTATCCTTTTGTGATGCCAGATGCCAGACGCCAGACTCTCCCTGATAACGAGTTACAGATAACATCTGGAGGCTGTAGAGAAGTAGAGGTTGATGGTGGCTGTTGCAGTTGCGGCTGCGACCTTGGACCTTGCCTGCCTTGGACCTTGCTTGCCTTGGACTTCGGCTGCCTTGGTCCTTGGCCTCGCCACTGGGACTCCCTGCTCTTTGCAGGACCATGACCAAGGCCCTGACTTAGGACCAAGATCTAGGTCCTGACTCAGCAGTTTTTATTACCCACCCAGCTGAACTGCCTGGCCTATCTAGGCCATAAAAACAGGATTCTTGCGGGCCTGCTACCAAAGGGAGTGACACCAAAGGGGGATCACCCATGGGGAGAGTCAATTCAGGGGTGCTCAAGGGTGTGGCTTTTTCTTTGTAAGCCAGTGGGTTTCTATTTGTTTATATTGGCCTGTTGGCAGTGTGTTTGTTTTTTAAGAGCAAGTCCTTGTTTGCCCATAGCAGAAGGATGTGTTTTCAACATAAGAAGTAAGGAGGGGGATCCAGGGGGCTGCCATTAATGTTGTAGAGGGCAGAGGGAGATACGGAATGGGGAGGCAGTTATGTTATCAGGGGAGATGGGAATGCAACAGGGTGCTGGTTGCCCCCAAACTGTCTCCCCTTGCAAATAGCCTGGATAGCCTTGGTGACAGTCCCCCTGGGTTGAAATTGCTGCTCGTGAATGCCAGGTCGGTGAATGGTAAAACAACGGCCATTCAAGACTTGATCCTGGATGAGCATGCCGACCTGGCTTGTATTACAGAGACCTGGTTGGATGAAGCTGGGGGGGTTTAATCTCTCTCAGCTGTGACTGCCAGGTTTCTCTGTGCAGCAGCAGGCGAGACTTGGGGGGCGGGGAGGTGGAGTTGCAGTGGTCTATCGTGATACCATTTCCCTGACCAGGTGCCCTATCCCACAGTATCCAGGGTTCGAGTGTGTGTATCTGAAGTTGAGTGGTCGGGACAGAATAGGGATTCTGTTGGTGTACCGCCCACTCCGCTGCTCAACAGTCTCCCTTCCTGAGCTAGCCGGGGTGGTCTCGGGGTTGATGTTGCAGTCCTCTCGGCTTGTGGTGCTGGGGGACTTCAACATCCATGCCAAGTCCGCCCTGTCTGGAGTGGCTCAGGACTTTATGGCTTCCATGACAGCCATGGGTCTGTCCCAAGTAATATCTGGCCCCACTCATGTTGCTGGCCACAACCTGGACCTTGTTTTCTGTGTGGAGGGGGATTATGGTGATCTTGGTGTGGAGGAACTTTCTGTAGTTCCATTGTCATGGACAGATCACTACCTGGTTGGGTTTAGACTCACTGGGACTCAGAACCTCTGCAGGGGTGGGGGACCGATTAGGATGGTCCGCCCCATGAGGCTGATGGATCCGGATGGTTTCCTGATGGCTCTTGGGGATTTTCCTGTCACCTCGGCAGGTGATTCTGTCGAAGCTCTGGTTGACCTCTGGAATGGGGAAATGGCCAGGGCTGTGGACACGATAGCTCCTGAGCGTCCCCTCTCACAAAGTAGAGCCAGACCAGCCCCTTGGTTTACCAAGGAGCTGGCGGTGATGAAACGAATGAGTTGGAGACTAGAGCGACGTTGGCGGAAGACTCGGAGCGAGTCTGATCGAACACGGGCTAGAGCCTATTTGAAGGCCTACTCCGTGGCAGTACGGGCAGCAAAGAAAGCATTCTTTTCTGCCACTATTGTGTCTGCAGGGAGCCATCCAGCAGAGCTGTTTCAAGTGGTCAGAGGTCTTCTACATCTTGGCCCCCATAGGGATAATATAGACCATTCAACAGGCCGCTGCCAAGAATTTGCATGGCACTTTGCAGATAAAATCACTCAGATTCGTTCCGACTTGGATGCTATAGTTGATACAGTCTCAGTGGATGTAACTTTGGCTCCTGCCTGTCCAATAATAATGGATTCTTTTCAATTTGTACAGCCCGAGGATGTGGACAGGATCCTTGGAGAGGTGACAGCCACCACATGTCTTCTAGACCCCTGCCCTTCCTGGCTCATTAAATGCGCCAGAGAGGGACTGGCTGAGTGGGTGAAAGGGAGTGATCAATGCCTCCTTACAACAAGGCAGAGTTCCAGTGTGCCTAAAGGAGGCAGTTGTAAGGCCTTTGTTGAAAAAGGCATCCCTGGATCCCTCCATAATGGATAATTATCGATCAGTGTCCAATATCCCATTTTTGGGCAAGGTAATAGAGCATGTGGTGGCCTCCCAGCTCCAGGGATTCTTGGATGAAACGGAGTATCTAGATACATTTCAGTCTGGTTTCAGGCCTGGTTATGGGACAGAGACGGCTTTGGTCGCCTTGGTGGACGACCTACGCAGAGAACTGGACAGGGGGAGTGTGTCCCTGCTGGTTCTGCTGGACCTCTCAGCGGCTTTCGATACCATCAACCATGCTATCCTTCTGGGCCGCCTTGCTGGGATGGGACTTGGGGGCACTGTTTTACAGTGGCTCCGTTCCTTCCTGGAGGGACGAACCCAGAAAGTGGTGCTGGGGGATTCCTGTTCGACTCCTTGGCCATTGGCCTGTGGGATCCCTCAGGGCTCAGTTTTGTCCCCCATGCTAATTAACATCTACATGAAACCACTGGGAGAGGTTGTCCGGGGGTTTGGGGTTTGGTGCCATCAGTATGCTGATGACACCCAACTCTACTTCTCCTTTCCACCTAACTCCAAGGAAGCTGTCTTGGTTTTAAACCGGTGTCTGTCATCAGTGGTGGACTGGATTAGGGCGAACAAATTGAAGCTTAATCCAGACAAGACAGAGGTGCTCCTGGTCAGTCGAAAGGCAAATCAGGGAATAGGGATTCAGCCTGTGCTGGATGGGGTTACACTCCCCCTGAAGACGCAGGTTCGCAGTTTGGGTGTGCTCCTGGACTCAGCTTTAAATTTGGAGGCCCAGGTTTCTGCAGTGGCCAGGAGTGCTTTTGCACAATTAAGATTAGTGCACCAACTGTGCCCGTTCCTTGAGCTGTCTGATCTGGCCACGGTGACACATGCCTTAGTTACATCCCGTTTAGATTACTGTAACATGTTCTACGTGGGGCTGCCTCTGAAGACTGTTCGGAAACTTCAGTTGGTGCAACGTGCTGCAGCCAGAATGTTAACTGGGGCTGGTTACAGGGACCATACAACTCCCCTGTTACAAAAGCTCCACTGGTTGCCACTCTGTTTCCGGACACAATTCAAGGTGCTGGTGATGACCTATAAAGCCCTATATGGCTTAGGTCCAGGCTATCTGTCAGACCGTATCTCCCTATATGAGCCTGCCCGGGCCCTGAGATCCTCAGGAGAGGCCATTCTCTCAATACCTACATCCTCACAAGCACGACTAGTGGGGACGTGAGATAGGGCCTTTTTGGTGGCTGCCCCAAGGCTTTGGAACTCCCTTCCTAGGGAAGCAAGAATGGCCCCCTCCTTGCAGTCCTCCATCAGCAAGCAAAGACTTTTTTATTTCAACAAGCCTTTGGAACTGAAAGCTGTTAAAGACAGGTCTTGAAGGGTGCTGCGTTGCTGTTGCCTAATTGTATTATTTTAAACTGAGTTTGAATTATTTTAACTGTATGTATGAATGGTTTTAATACTGTAAATTGTTTAATTTGATTTTAATCTAGACTTTGGTATGTTTTTAATTATATGTGTGCTTTTATCTGGAAGCCGCCGTGAGTTCCAGTTTTGGGAAAAGGGCAGGGTAAAAATAATGATAATAAATAAATAAAATTCTCACAAATATAACTCAGCTGCATTTAATGCATTTAAAGCTGGAGTTCCCTTCTTGGAAATAAGGTTTAGAAAAGGAAAAGGTATATGGGGGAGGGAAGATAGATGACTAGTGAAGTGGAAAAGTTTTCAGATATGAGCAGTGTATGAGGTTCAGTAAGATAAATGGTTTATGAGAGTGGAATAAATGAAAGGCAGTAAACATAAGGGGCTGTGAGGGCTTCCACACTTACAGGGCCAAGCTGCTTTCTCAGACTCCCCACAATACTCTTGTGATATTCCCCATGAAGGTAGCGGGAACTGCAGCTGCTTCATCTGGCCATTCTCTGCTGAGCACTACTGCCCACCTCTGCCTGCCACCTGCTCCTATAACCTTACAGACTTCTTTGGATCCATAGAATTATGATAATTATTGGCTAATAGCTGACATCCCCATTTGGGGAAAGGTATTTGAGTGAGTAGTGTTGGCTGTCTAACTTCAGGGTCTCTTGGAGTTTTTTCACTCTGTTTCAATTGGGTTTCAGGTCTACTTTCAGCACAGAACCTGCCTTGGTTGAAGGCTAACCTGTGCTGGGAGAGAGACAGGGCAAGTGCAACCTGTTGATACTTCTGGACTGATCTTGGTATCCTCTTGGACCAGCTATGTGAACTGAGAATTGGGGCATGGTGATGCCTGTGGTTCTGCTGCTGTCTACATGGCTGGTACCAAAGGATAGTTGTGAGGAACAATAGTTTGAACCCCTGGCACTAGTGATTATGGGGTCCCTCAGGATTCCATCTTGCCTCCCATGTTATATGAAGCAACCAGGAGAGATCATCTGGGGATTTGGAAGTGTCAGCAATATGCAGGCAACATAGCTCTATTCCTCCATGCCATCTGATGCAGGCAAGGTGATAGAAGAGCTGAATAGTTGCCTGAGATTGGTAATGGGCTGGATGAGGGCTAATAAACTGCATCTCAATCCTAACAAGACAGAGGCAGTGTGGGTGTATAGTTATTTGATTAAGGAAAGGCAGTTTTAGATGAAGTTGTACTTCTCTTGAAAGATCACGTCCACTCCTTGTGTACTCCTCAGTTGGCAAAAATGTCCTCATTGATGTGGAGTACTTTCTTCACCTTATGCTGATACTCTAGCTGTGACCTTTCCTGGACAGGAATAGTCTGGCAACAGTAATCCATGCTCTGGTAGCATCCTAGTTAGGCTACTGTAACACATTGTATGTGGAGCTGACCTTGAAGATAGTTTGGAAGACGCAAAATATTGGAAGTGGAGCAAGAGCAACTCCTGTTTTGTTCGTTTGTTTAGGTTCCAGAAGGGAGATAGAGTTGGGGTCCTCCAGATGGCTAGGCTTGACTACCTTTACCTGTGATGCTGTGACTGACTTCCTTCCCTTGTTAGATTGATATGCTTAGGGAAGCTTATCTGCCCCTCCTCCTTCCGCCCTTTCCTTTCCTTCTCTTCTTCGACTGTCTGAGAGAGAGGAGACACCTTTGTCTCTGCTCTCTCCCTCCTGAGCCATGAGGGCAACTCCCAAATCTGGGCATTGTGCCTCCAACGTAGTTAGTTAGTTAGAACTAAGTATGCCTTTCCTATCTGCTATGTATTTCTATAAATAGCTTTTCTTATTTTACTAAATCATAAGTCTCAGTGATCTCAATGCAAGGTAAAAGCCTGCCACTTAGGTAAACACATGCACTGGCACATACGCATCTCAGACCATTGACAATCTCTGCTAATATCTATACAAATTTACATAACACAAAATACAGCTTCAAGGATTTTAACTGCAATGGCTTGCTGGGAACATACCTCACTGATTTTAAGATATCTACACTGGTTGCTGGTTCATTTCTGAGTTCAATTCAAGGCACTGGTTTTAACCTTTAAAGCCCTTCATTGTGCGGGACCAAAATACATAATTTATCTCAGTGTATGCATTTCTAAATCTATTTTATCCTAAAATATGTGTAAAAATATTTTTTCACATTTTGGTACTTTTTTGAGTCAAGAACTGTATCTCAAAATTTGGAGAAGTGCGAAATCTAATGGATATTGTACTCTGATCCATGGATCAGCCTGGGAGGGTTGAATTAGGTCACTTAAAAATGTGGATGGAACAACATTCTTCCACTCCTTCTCAGAATGCAACCACCTTCAGAATTTAGTGGGTAGCAACAGGGGGGAGGGCTTTTTCATTGGTGATGATGCCCCACTCTTGGAATTCCCCCCAGGGAAGTTTGTATGGCCTCTACATTGCTGTCTTTAAGGTGCCAGTTTAGGACATTTTTATTCTCTATGGCATTTTAAATGAAATATACAAGAGGTAAGGGAGATGCATTTTAAACACTATAATTAAAGCTGCAATCCAATACATGTCTAATCAGAAGTAAGCGCCATTGGGTCCAATGAGACTTACTCCTAGGTAAGTGTGTATTGAATTGCAGCCTAAGTTGTCAATTCTGCTGAATTGGAAAGTGCTTTTCAAAATATTTTTTTGCTCTTTATTATTTATGTGATTTTATTGTAATTGTGCTGGGATATATTTCAGGAAGAATGGCCTTAGGGTGGCCATATACACATCACAAAAAAGAGGAAATGCAACAGTGCAAAAGAGAACATTGATTTCCATAAAATCTATATACACTAATTTATGCAAATGTAGAAATACTTTATATTTTCTGTAATTTAAATAGATATACACTACATCTCACCACAGTGGAGATGAATGTGACCAAGTGGCCTGTATGCCTGCTCAGTCTGCTGTCCAGGTGCTGCTAACTGTTGATGGACAACATCAAGGCCCCTGCTCTCCTGTCTTATGTGTCTTTATCTTTACACAAGGCTTAGACTGGACATTAGGGATGGACAGATCTGTCAGTTTTGGTTTTCTCAGTTACTCGTTTCCCAATCTTACATTCTGTTCTTTATATTTCTGGAGCAATTTGCACATTTTTATTTTTAAAAATTCTCATGAAAAACATTTAGCATTTTAGTGTGAATGTCTCCTAATAAACACATTTTTGTGTATGGTTTTGAATAATGTACATAGTTATGTAAGCAATTTCCCCTAATATGAAGCATTTTTGTATGTTATTTTCACTAGGATATTCATTTTTATGCACACTTTCTGTAACACTGCTTGGTTGGAGAACTGCTTCGGAAAATTCAAAGAAGTGCGAATTTCAAACGATGGCTGTTTTAGTTCTCTCATTGTTTTGGAAAGTGCGAATTAGGTAGCTTCAGCTTTAAATGTGAACTTACTTGAATTTCTTCCCGATCCCTACTGGACATCCCTTCAAATAGAGGACTGTCCTCTGTAAAGTAGGATACCTGGCCATCCTAAAACACCTAAATCATTCAATCCCGGAGTGGTGGGGCAGCAAGGCATTTTTAAAGGATTGTTACTGGGAGTCCATTTTTTCATTGAAATGGCCTGCAAGTGGAAGTCTGTCTACCATGTACAAGCCCTGACATTTAGACTTATGCAAAAGTGGTTCAAAGAAACAAACACATACAAAAAACAAAAACAGGAATGAATACAACCTTGCAAATGCATTTACACAGGTTACTAGCCTAGAAAAAATCTTACTAGTCTGCCCACCCCTCCAGTAAATACATGAATTAAAAAGTAAATTAAAATTAAAAACTACTGTTTATAAGCCACACCCTGGATACAGAGAAACAGACATCATAGTATACAGAGAGAGAGATTTTGTTAAGAATTTGTCAGAAAAACTGGTGGTTTGTAATAACCCTACACATTATTGTGTAATGTGCCCCTATGTTCCACTGTTGCTATTCAATTTCACTAAAATTTCATATCTCTAGTCAGTATTTCAATGACTTCCAATCTGAATTTGTGCTCTTGGTTCACTGATTAAATTTTATGTGTTCATTTGTGTCCACTGGGGGTCCAAAAGCTAGCACTAGGTTTCCATTTGGACACACAACTATTGCTTAAAAAATGCCTTGTGAAGCAGACAGTGGCACTCTGAGGAGAAGTTCTGGATGAACTGGAGCCTAAAGGCATTTTGGTTTATAGCCTCAGAGGATCAGATTTTATATATAAACTTTGTTTCAGTCTGCAATGACCACCTTTTTGGGTTTGTTGTAAAACGTATGAGCTCTGAACGCTGGCATGGCTCCATACTGATATTTTCCTCAAGAGAGAAACTAGATTGCACTAATCTATCAATCAAGTTTGGCCAGCAAGTTAGTTGCAATTTGTTTTCTTAACACAAAAATAATAAAATCTAGAGAAGAAAATACATTCATTGACACCTAATTCATCTGGCTTGCTAGGACAGCACTGTTCCCCTCTTTTCATTAATTTGTTAGTGATATTTCCCCAAAAAGTTTTGATGGAGCTCAGCAATGGAGCTTCCTTAACTTATATTTAAAAATACTTCTTTAGTGGCCTTTTATAATTGTATCTCACTTGAAGAACAGGAGAATCCTCATCTTGATACTGAATGGCAGGATGACTACTAAAAAAAGGTCAGTGTAAGGTAGAGTAAGAAGGATATCTGGTAGATGCTTTCATCCAGCCCTTACTCATCATATGTGTATTTACCATAGGTATGATAATCTAACCATCTGTTTCCTTCTATCTTATGGCCATAATAGACCCATAATCAGATCTAATTTTATTATTTTTCACCATTTTAAAGCACTTTCAAGAGGCTCCCAGTTTGTTTGGAGCAGTGGCACCAGGGGTGGGAAGGCAGGTGTTTAATTTTTTCTCCCACATCATTTCCCCAGTATTAATTATCCAACCCCAGTGCAAAGTTCTTATTAACTCCACTGGGGGAAAAGACACATATGATACTGGTTTGTCTCCCAGCAGGGCACTGCCGCCCTGGGCTTCTGCTGGGAGGAAGGGCGGGATATAAATCAAATAATGAATGAATGAATGAATCAGCAGCTTCAGCGTGTGTGGAAGGGTCAGGGATTTACATCAGGAAAAAGGTGCTGGCAGAAAGGATTGACTATCCCTTTGCCCATAGCTATTTTTTTGAAAGTTGGGAAATTGGATCATGAGCCTCCATATCATGTCTACTTTGGCCTTCATACAGTGTTCATTTAATGAGGCTACATTCTTCCTGTTCTGCATATAGCACTTCAAGTTGATTCAGTATTGACTCTAGACTTCCTCATCAATCTCTGTGAAGGGATCCAAAGTGTACACACTTTCTTTTTTGTACCAACATATACTAGGTGCAGACCTTGACTGAAAGGCAATGGCACTTCTGTGGATAGAGAAATCCATGAGAATTTCATAGGTCTAGTGGCTGTAATAAATGATGGATCAGAACAACAATATTTAAGTGATACTCTTTGCAAGCAGGTGCAGTGACAGTGTCTGGCTTCCTCAAGCAGGTGGGACATAGTGACTCAGAAGGGGGGTGATCAACACTGATACCTTCTCTGGGCCCTCAGCATTGCATAGCTACGTCTGGGAAACTACACTGTTAAATGTCCCACAAGTGATGGTAAATTGCACACTCCTTGGCCATTTGGGGAAATATAAAATAGCAGCTTCCCAGCCACCTCCCTGTGACCAGGAGATTCCACCAATGAAGGAAAGGACCCATCTGGTAGTGCTTTGCCAAGGGCCTGCTAAACCTGAAGGTAGGGCTTGGGGAGCACTGCTCGATACCTTGGACTCTCCATTGCGGAGTCCCGCAGGGATCGGTTCTGTCCCCCATGCTTTTTAACATCTACATGAAGCCGCTGGGTGCGGTCATCAGGAGTTTTGGAGTGCGTTGTCACCAGTATGCTGATGACACACAACTCTATTTCTCCTTTTCATCTTCCTCAGGTGAGGCTGTTAATGTGCTGAACCGTTGCTTGGCCGCGATAATGGACTGGATGAGAGCTAATAAACTGAGACTCAATCCTGACAAGACTGAGACACTGCTGGTGAATGCCTTCTCGGCCCAGATGGTGGATGTTCAACCTGTTCTGGATGGGGTTGCACTCCCCTTGAAGGAACAGGTTCGTAGCTTGGGGGTTCTTTTCGATCCATTCCTGTCTCTTGAGGCTCAGGTAGCCTCGGTGGCACGGAATGCATTCTACCACCTTCGGTTGGTAGCCCAGCTACGTCCCTATCTGGACAGCGACGACCTCACCTCAGTTGTACATGCTCTGGTAACCTCTAGATTGGATTACTGCAATGCACTCTACATGGGGCTGCCTTTGAAAACAGTCCGGAAACTACAGCTAGTGCAAAACGCAGCTGGTAGACTGTTGATGAGGACCAGACGGTCCGCACATATAACACTTGTTCTGGCGCGTTTACACTGGCTACCTATCTGTTTCCGGGCCAAATTCAAAGTGCTAGTTTTGACTTATAAAGCCTTACACGGTGTGGGACCACAATACCTAGCGGAATGCCTCTCCCGATATGAACCTACCCGTTCACCACATTCAACATCAAAGGCCCTCCTCCGAGTTCCGACTCACAGAGAGGCTCGGAGGGTTGTAACGAGATCTAGGGCCTTTTCAGTGGTGGCCCGCGAACTATGGAATAGTCTTCCCGATGAGGTGCGCATGGCGCCTGCACTTCTATCCTTTCGGCACCAGGTTAAAACCTTTTTATTTTCCCAGGCATTTTAATATATTTTATTGCTGTTAATATATACCAGGCTGTTAAATGCTTAAAATGTATGTTTTTAGTGTCCTATTGTTATTTTATTTTATTTATTGTATTGTATTTACTCTGTGCTGTGCACCGCCCAGAGAGCCTCTGGCTTTGGGCAGTATAAAAATCGAATAAAATAAATAAATAAATAAAATAAACCAGGTCCTGTCTGCAATCTAAGAATTATTATGTTTTTCTTAATGAGCAAGAGAGCAGTGAATGGCTACTGGCTGCTACAGAAGTTCATGTATTTGACATTTTATTTGTCTCTATGTTCTACTTATCTCTTTAAAAAAACCCAAAAAACTTGTAAAATAGAATGTTCACCTAATTTGGTTATGGGCAAATTCTACTACAGAGCCCAGAAAAAACTACTATATGTAAATAAGCTGCAGCTAGTTCACATAATGACCTATCTGCAATCATGTGTGTGGAGTTGGAATGGCTACGTAATGTGTTGCAGTATCATGTTAGGCACAAAATGTTAGTTTTTATCCAACACTGTGCTAGACTGCAGTTTAGTGTATACCATTATTGGCCCGTTGTGCTGGTCCCAGACAAGAAGATATTATAGAAGAGGCAACATTTTTGTATTGGACCAACTTTTGCAGGTGGAGGAAAGGAAAGAATTCAAGGAACTCAGATTGGGCTGTCAGGAGCTTTGAATCTGTGTATGGCTGCTGCATGTGGCGAATCACAGAACTATGGATTGGAACATCTTCCTAGGCAGTCAAGTATCCTCAGGCCCTAGAATGGCCCCACCTAATGCTGCTGAACATTGGACCCTATTGTACAGGAAAGACTATAAAAGGACTTCCTGTTTGAGCTATTCTTTGCCCGAGCAGCAAGGTCTTTTGGAGATCAGATGTGTATTCTGACTTCCTACTCAATCCTGACTATTTGATATTTCTCAGTTCTGTCTCTTCATTCATAACTCCTGGCTTGTCCCCCAGCTTTGTATTCCTAGTTCCTGGCTCTTAACTCATCCCATAGACCTGACAATATTCTTTACTGGGTAGAATCTGATGTTTGTGGGATTGTAGGGTTGATGCAGGATGATCCAGGGACATCTGCTCAAATATTGGGGAAGAGGAAAAGCTACATTTGGTTTTGTTGACAACTTTGGTTCCATCTTGCTTTGAAATACAGCTTTCTCTTCTAGTCCAATGTTTAAACACAAATTATATTATCCAGGAGTGTTGTGTGTATTGCTGCAAGCAAAAGGAGTTTAATTCCATAGAACAGTTTTGAAGTGATTTACTATATTAGATTTTTTTTTTGCTTTTACAACAACATTAATTCTCACACACTGCTGCCTTGACATTAATTACTTTGCAACAAAGACAAATGATCTTTGTTATCTGCTTGGTGCCATGCATGTATTAACAGAGGACGGCCAGTGGCGTGTGGATCAGAAAAAGGGTGGATATTCAACTAATTACTATAATGAAGTGGCATGCCAATATCTGCTAGGAAAGTGACAACTCTGCAAGGTGAATAAAGACCATGTTTAAAGCTTCACCTCCTTGAAACCCACTCACCCCTTAGGAGGATGCTTTTTAGTTGTGGACTTTGCCATGTTCAGTCCATTAATTTTGCACAAATAAATAAACTTTCCTCCATGTTCTGTTTGTGCCATTGGGTTCTAGAAAGAACAATTTCTTTAGTACTAGGTCTTTAACAGTGCATTTTTATTCATATATACTCAGACGTTAGCCCTATTGAATCGTATATGGGACATATTCCCAATCAGTGTGTATAGCAGGGGTAACTATTGTGGTCTCGATTTGAACTACAGCTTCAATCATCCCTGACCATTGGCCATGATGGCTGATGAGAGTAGTAGTCCAAAACATCTGGAGTGCACCACCTTGGCTACCCCTGGTGTTAGGATTGCAGGCTAAGGCTGCAAAGGATTGTCATGTAGAACAAATGAGCACTTACTTTCCAATATTGGGGACATGGTGAGGGACTCAAAATACAAAGAACAATTTTATTACTACAGATGCACACTTATCACTCACTGACAAAATCTTGTAATCATAAATGCTATCTCCATGTAAAAGGCTTCTTCCAAATATTTCCTTCCTCCAACAGAAGGGATGCTTCCATCATATAAAGATTCCTTCTGTCTGAGGAAGGAAACCTTTGGATCCAATCCTTTGGACCATGGTTGCAACACAACCGTCATATGTGATATAGAAATACAATATACATGTTTTTCCATAATTGTAATGTTTTGTCACAAGAAACTCAGTGAGAGGCTTGTGAACTCAATTGTATATACCATGCATCTGAATGTTTTATTCATATCTACTCAGTATTGTGCCATGAAACATTTCTTAAGTTTGCATCCAGTCTTCTTGAGAAGCACACCCATGTAGCCTTTGGGTGTTCCTTCACATTTGTATTTGGCAATTAGGGAGTGTGTGTAATGAGATTTAAGCTCAGGGAGAGGAATTTGCTTGCTGATCAACCATTTCTTATCATAATGGGGCATATCAACAGGATTCTGCATCCAAGTATCAGCTGGAACTAGGGTTATTGACAATCCCCTCCCATCCCCCTCCATTTATGTTTTGAGTTCTCTAGCTAGAACTCAATACTATGGATTCAAAATGAGAATGGGCTCAGACTGAAGAGCAGCCTAATTCATGCAAATTCATATTGGTCCATTGGGCAGTGGAGGTTGGTCCATTAGGGCGAATGGGGCACTGCCCCACCAAACTCTATCTCTGTTATCTTTTCAGTGCCTACTGAAGACTTTCCTCTTCCAAAAAGCCTTTTAGGTAGAGACCTTATCCCAGACCTTATCTGTGTCTGTGCTGGAATTGCTTTTTAATGTGTTTTTAAATATTTTCTTTTTTAAAAGATGTTTTAAAAGCTTTTTTTTAAAAATGTTTTTAAAGATGTTTTGTTTTAATATATTTTAAAGTTTGTTTTTAAGATGTTTTAGAGTGTTTTTAGTGTTTTTGTTTGCTGCCCTGGCCTCCTACTGGGAGGAAGGGCGGGATATAAAATTTAAAAATAAATAATAATTAATAAACAATATCTTCAGCCAGCTCCCATCTGCCTGACTTCATACTTGCACCCAGTCCAGAGTGTGGCACTGCCTGTCACCTTTCTCCTGTCTCAGTTTTGCCCCTGTAGAACTGAACAGGGAGAACAATGGGGACAATAATGGAATTAGTTGGTTCTGCCCGTCATTGACCCTGGCTCCACATCCTGTTGGGCTCCTGCCTTCCTCCCTACCAGTCCCAATGGGCACAAGCCACCACTGTCATGGGGGTACCTGCTGAATACTGATCACTTGGAATCTCATATAGGACATGATTAATTTTCCTTGTACTAGATGTCTTACACAGTCCTATGTGCATCTATGTGCAGAAGAGAATATATGTAATTTCCAATGAGTTTTGAAGACAGCCTTCAAGATGTGGCTGAAGCGGTGCCAGTCCCTTATTAATTAGACAATGAAAAGTTTGACAATTCCATGTTGCAATCCATTTACTCATGTAGCTATTTTCAGTAGAAAATAATTTGTAGAAAATAATTAAATAGAGGTGTGAGCTTGACAACTTTTAAATGCTTGAATAAACAAGCAGAGACACCGATATTGCATTGGTTGGCAACTATTTGGGGCCAGTGATAAATGCGAAAACAATGACACAAATAAAAATAGAGCCTTGTGCCATCTGTTTGCTTGTTTATCTTATAGGAGAGTAGGACACAATTATAAAAGGAGGTGTTATCTGAGAAGAGAGCACAATATAATTATCAAAAATATGCATGAGGAAGAAGCCCTGATCATGTCAACAGTGACACAGAAAGAAATATTAGAGGGAGGAGTCAACACCCAGTTAGATGGAATCTATGCAGCTTTTTTGCTATTCCTCAGGCTCCATTCAGGTATAAAATAGGGATAGGCACTTCAGTCTATTTCCAGACAGTGTTATTTTTTCCAGGTGTTCATTCATAAATTCTTTCTGCCGTTTCCTGCATTAATCTTTTTTTTTAAATCCATATGAAAATTTGTGTTTAAATACATATTTTATCGCAACATTTTAAATTATTTTTAAATCAGGGGAAGGGCCATATCTCAGTGGCAGAGCATCTTTTTTGAATGCAGAAGGTCCCAGGTTCCATCCCTGGCATCTCTAGGAAGGGCTGGAAAAAACTCTGGCCTGAACTCCTGCAGAGCTGCTGCCAGTCATGTAAACAATGCTGAATTAGATGGACCAGGGGCCTGACGCAGCATAAGGCAGCTTCCTATGATCCTGTGCCTGTGGTCCTATATATGTATTTTATCTCAAAGTAGGCATTTTTAAATATATTTTATCCTGAAGTATGATTTTAAAACTCAGGTTAGAAAATCTTGAAACTGTGAATGCACTGCCAGATCTGGAGAAGTGTGAAGTCCAAAGGATAATTATGTTCTTTGTATTCCTCTGCATAGAGAGTGGTTCCTGTGTCTGAGAAATTGATCAGTTGCCTGCCCATATAGCCTCAGTGGCTAGAAGCACCTTTTAGCTGCCTGGTAAGACAACTACAACTATTCCTCTATGAGGAGAGCCTGACCACAGTAGTTCAGGCACTGGTGACTTCAAGACTGGATTACTGCAATGCACTCTATGTGGGGCTTCCCTTGACCTTGACCTTGACCTGGAAACTGCAGTTAGTGCAGAATGCTGCAGCCAGGTTACGGATGGGAGTGAGACCCTGTCAGCATATTAACAGCTCTACTCAGGGATCTGCACTGCCTGCTGGTTTGTTACCAGGCCATATTCAAGGTGTTGCTATGGGTATATAAAGTCCTTAACAGTTTGGGACCAATTTACTTGCAGGAACACCTTACCCATATGTGCCCACTTGAGCACTTTGACCTGCAAAACTGGCACTGTTACAGGTGCCACATAATACTCATTCTTTTAGTGTGACAGCAATGACTGTTTGGAACTTGTTGCCTATTGACATCAGGCAGGCACCTTCTCCGTTTTCCTTTTGGTGCCTGCTTAAAACTTTTTTGTTTAGGCAACCCTATCCAAACACATAGATGTTGATGTGTTTTAATCTCTTTTTAGTTTATTTTAATTGCTTAAAAAGTTTTTAATTACTAGTTTTTAACTGTTTTAATTGATCATTTTAATGTTTTTTTGTAAACTCACCAACCCTCAGTAAAAGTCAGATCCAGTAGAATTACTTTGAACCTTGAAAAGCACTTGAAATAGCACTGAAAGAGGAAGTGGGAAAAAGCCTCACTCTTCCAACTTTCTCCTTCAGCTCTATGTCCTTTTCAAGGGAGACAAAGGAAACCACCCTCACCAGCTCATGACTAAAGGGGCAGTGAAGGGGCTGCTGGTGGCTCAGAGGCTTTGTGGGTGCCAGTGGAAGACCTCACGGTCCCATTGTCCCTACGGGCACCGCATTAACAACCCTGCTCTAGCTTCTACACCACACACATTTTCTTTGGAATATAACTGATATATATTGTCTTCTTCCTGCTGCTTCTTCCACATTTAGGTGACACATTCTGTCTTCTTCTTCCACATTTAGGTGACACATTGGCATACATCACTGAAGCATATTTGCATGTTTTATCTCTCTCCTTGCCAGCAGCTCTTGACTCTGTGGTTCCTCAAAGTCTTTTCCAGTCCTGGTGAAAGAATCCTTTTATTACTGAAAAGCAGACTGAAAGGATCATTGAGATTAATCCGTTAAAGGTAGACTGAAGACAATTAACATGCATGGTGTGGCAAGCAGCCCTCACTCTTTATGTTGTGATGAAGGCAATCTTCTCATCCAAGTTAACTGTGTGCTGTTGTACTGTAGTGTTCCCTAGCAATTTCTAGGTGCTCTCCAGCAATCTCTATAGGAGGCCACTCAGAGCATCACCTAGCCTTATGGCAGTCGTGTGAAATTTGGTTAATCAGACACTGATTAAGAGGATGTATTGGCTCAGAGAAAGGAAGTACTCCCTTCAATAATTTCTCATTTATCCTTGCCTTACTAATTCCTTTTGCGGCCTTCCTAGATGTACACTGAGCAACTCTACCTGGAGCAGTGGCTCCTTTTCATTATCCCCATATTTCTCTCAAATGGGTTATATGTGCAAACATTCCAGCTCTAGTTCTCTGCACACGTATGCACACTACCTTCTCAGTAATTATTTCCTTTCACTGATGAAGACAAATGGGTGAGGGACATGTTTCAGAAAATGATGGGTACAACTGTGGCTATTAAATGTATGTCAGTCATCATTTTCAATCCAAGAACTAGGAGCCAAGAAGTTAATGGTTCACATCTTGCTTCTGCTAGGGACTCATTAGGTAGCCTTAGCCAAAGTACTAACTCTTCCTCCTCTCAACCAATATGCAAGATGGGGATAATAATACTGATCAACCTTATAGGATTGTTGTAAGGATTACTGAGAATTTATATATGAAGTACTTTGAAGACTCTTAAACTGATGATAATTAATCTTATTATTCCTTGGAGAGGTAGCTGCTAGTAACTCTGTCTATATCCAGGATGTGCTCTACGGCTGCTCTGAAGTCTGTCCAGGATTCCACCCGTGGAAGTATTATCAATATCTGACTTTGAGTACAACATCAATGGGCAAAAGGCCTCATGTGCATGTGAAACCTCTGACCATGTACTGTGTAATATTATACAGCAAATCCCCAAATTGTTGAAATTTAACGTGGGGATATTCACACGTTACTCTGTACCCAGGTAGAAGCCCCCTGTACCAGGGTACAGCTGCTGTTGAGAAAGAATCTACACATGGTGATTTGAAAAATCACCACGTGTTCCGGTACCCTGAAAAAAGACATCTTTTGTTCACGTGTTGATTCTCCCTGCATGCTGTCCATGCAAAGCTGATCGTGAGCAATTGGTTTTTCTCCCCAGGGACAGCCTGAGGCTTTGTTCTGCTGCTGCCAATCAGAAATGAGCTCAAGGAAATGTCAGTTGCTGGAGCCACGAGCAGGAAAGAGGAATAAAGCTAAAATAGAGACAAGGGCAAGAAAGAGGGAAGGGAGACCAGACTGAAGCAACGAATGAGCTTGAGGGAAGGAAAGAGGCAAAAAATGGGGGGGGGGAGATCTTTGAAGGACTCACTGCAATTTTTTAAAAGTCTGCTCAGAAGTAAGTCCCATTGAGTTCAGTGCTTCTATGTGCTGGCAATGATTGAGTTTGAGGGAAGGAAGGAGAAAAAATGGGGGAGAGGGAAAACTTTGGAGAATTCACATTTGAATTTTAAAAAGGTCTACTCAGAAGTAAATCCCACTGAGTTCAGTGGGGCTTACTCCCAGGTAAGTGGAGTGGAGCTTCTGTGTGCTAGCAATGAGCTTGAAGGGAAGAAAGGAGGAAAAATGACTACTCAGAAGTAAATCACACTAAGTTTAGTGGGGCTTACTCCCAGGTAAATGGAGGTAAAATTGCGAGAGAGACTTGTCAGCAAACTAGAGCTAGGAGTGAACTGTTTAAATTGTTGATTTTTTAAAAAAGAGTTTGTTTTACAAATTTAAATGGAGTTAAAGCCTCTTGTGGGCTCAAACAAGTGGAAACTGCTATTTTGAAAGAAGGGCAGAAGGAAGGAGCAATCAAAGCTAGTGAAGAGAGAGAAGGGCAGAGATTCTGAGGGCTTGCACTGTAATTCTAAAAATGTCTACTCAGAAGTAAGTCTCACTTAGTTCAATGGGGCTTACTCACAGGTAAGTGGAGTTAGGATTGCCTAAAAAAGCACGAGTTCTGTCAGAGAAGCTAGAGCTAGGCAAGGACTGTTTACTAATCCTAACCCCAAGACTAGTCTAAAGTAAATCCCATTCAGTTTGGTGGGATTTAGTCTCAGGTGAAAAGGATTAGGATTCCAGCCTCTTAGAAGAAACAGTTGGGGGGGCAGAGAAAGGGAGGGGAGTTTGCCTATGTGTTTGCTCACAAAACAGTCCTAGCCATGTTTACTCAGAAGTGGAATTTACTCCCAGGTAAGTGGAATTTACTCAGCTCAGTGGAATTTACTCCCAGGTAAGTGGGGTTGGGATAGGATTGCAGCATCACTTTGAGGGGAATGTGGAAAGAGGTGAAAGAACAACAAGTAATATAGAGAGAAAAGACTTGTGGGGGGGGACCCTAAGACTCTGAAGCAGAACTTGTGTGGCCCCTGTGGGCTCAAACAAGTGAAAATTGCTATCTTGATATAAGGTGGGAGAATGTACCAGTAATCTAGTAAAGGAGATGGAGAGAAAGACAGGAATCTGAAGTTACAGTACAGTCCTAAACCATGTTCATTCAGAACTAAGTTCCACTGAGTTTATTGCGGCTTACTCCTGAAGTGAAAGTGAATATAGAATTACAGCCTTTAATTGTATTTTATTATTTGATTTATACCCTGCCCTTGCAGCAGGAGCCCAGGGTGGCAAATACTCTAGATCAGGATAGTTAGACTTCAGGTTTTTGGTATTGTTTTTTTTTATTATTTTATTATTATTATTATTATTACAAAAACCCAAGATCCACCAACCAGAGCAAGCCACAAAATATATGCAGTTAAAGTTAAATAATTCTTAGCCCAGGAATTTGTTTTGAGTTCCAAAATTGAACTGAGCTCACAGTATTTCCACACAAAAATCCACTCCTGATTGCCCCCACTTTCTTCTTTTCAGCAGTATATTGGAGGCAACCAAGAGGTCTTCTGTATCTTTAAAAATTGTGCAGGGCGAAGGGAGAATTCCACCTTGTGGTTTTCCCCATTACAGGGTTGCAAGAACACCTGCACTTGGCTGACATTCTCTTCTCCTAAAGATACAGGATCAGTCTCAGGCCCTGAACCTGGCAACCCTACTCCCTGGACACTGCTCTCCACTGCTGCTGCAGATGACACCCCCTCCTTGTTCCAAACGAGAGGGGAGGACTTTTGCTGAAGTGCTAGAGCATCTTTCAGGTGCACCAAAGGCAGGCATCTGCTTATAAAATATATAGCAGACACAAAAGAGGCTGAGGGTAGAACTGGCAGAAAGAAGAGGGAATTACTACCACTGACTCCCATCTCCTCACACTGCCACTGCTGACAACACCCTTACTCAGAATGAGAGGGTTTTTTGTGAAGCAAAAAGAAGCAAGGCTGCAAGGAAAGGCTGCTATCCCCCTTCCTTCCTGACAGCCAAGCAGCCTTCCTGGAGGGAGGAGGTCACAACATTTTTTGAGTGTATAAAGGGGGTCCCATACTCATAAAGGTTGGGAACCACTGACATAGATTATGAAAAGAGATACTGATGATCACTTTTTGATACTGAGCTACAAAAATTTCCACTGAAAAACCATAAAAACCACAGCGCACAGCTTTCCCAAATACCAGGAAAGGCTTTCCAGGGGACAATTAATAAACAATTTTCCCCACATTTATATTTTGAGTGTAGTTTTGTGTATTAAAACGCATGATGTCCTCAAGAAAGAATCAGGTGTACCATGTTGGAAGAATAGTTTCAGTTCATACTCTTTTAAGCAGCTTGTTTTTGTTGCACCCCCCTCCTCCTCAAAATATTTCATATATAAATATTCAATATATTTAGGTCTGCACTTTCACAGATTTATCTATGAATAAGTCCTATTGATCTCTATAGGACTGTATAGACATGTATAGGATTGTTCCATGAAAGCCTACATCAAAAACCATACATACTCTAATAAGAGGCAATGAAAAATGCAATATTTTAACAGCTATAATTATGATAGCTACAGGCTGGTATTTTCTTTTAAATAGTTGGTGTTTTGATTTTAAAAACGTAAGAATCTGCAGAAAAAATGAAAAGAGTAAAACTACATTCCCGTTTCTGCCAAAATTCTTTCTTTTGAATGTACCCCTTAACAGGAAACAGTTTCAGGAAGTCTAACAGACCCAGCATGCCTTGCCTTGTTGCCAGTAAAAGGCATTTAATAAATGTCATTGAAGCCATTTTCTTTCCCTGGCAGCAAATGTGTATATAACGGAGACTGTACACTCATTGAACATTACATGTGAATAACTGTACAAGTGCACAGCCCAGCTACTTGTGTACCTAGGTACACAGACTGTACACTCGTTGAATGTTACATGTGAATAACTGTATGAGTGTACAGCCCAACTGCTTGTGCACCCGGGTACATAGACTGTACGCTTGTTGACTGTAACATGTGAACAGGGCCATGAACAGCCTCTATTGAAAGCCTAAATCAGGGGTGGAGACACTCAGGCCCAGGGGCCAAATGTAGCCCCCCAGCCCTCTTTAGCTGGTCCTCAGGACTCTTCCTAGACCACACCCATTATTGGCTCTGCTTTGCACCTGGAGTGATTTTGCCTGGCTGGAATGTTGAACTGTTGCTTGCCTGGATGGAGGATGGGGAGGGGTTTGTGAGTGTGTGCAAAAGCTAACCTACTGTACAGGTCAAATTTACATTCATTGCTCCTCCCACTTTTGCCTCTGGCCCTGCCCACCATTGGCATGTGGCCCTCAGAAGGTGTTCCAGAATGGAATATGACCCTTGAGATTAAAATAATATATTTTTAAAAAAACTTTTTTTAAACGAGGAGAAGGTTTTGTTGTTGTTCTTGGGAAAGGGGTGAAGGAGGGGGAAACGATTGATCCAACTGGATAAAAGCTTTGCCGTTCTTGAACAACAAAGCTTTTCTCCAATTTGACCAATCATTTTCTCCTCCTCCACCCCACTTTTAAAAATCTTTGTTAAGACTGTATTCCATTTACAAAATTATAAATGTTTCTCAAATCCTCCTCCCTTTGCTTGTGCGGTTTCATACACTGGAAAAGCCAGAAACTCTCCTCCTAGAGTGTCAACTTCATCATTACACATTCCCTCTCTACACATTCCTTAAAATCAGATTTTACTAGCTTTGTGAGTGTTAGTTTTTTATCCTGAGGTTCCTAAAGCGGATCTTCAATGTCTCATTGGGAAACAGTCATGTAAGGGTAAAAGAGATATTATGCCTATTTTATGCCTTGAGAAATACACTTTCTCAAGATGGACCCTTCATCCTTCTCAGTTTATCCCTTTGAAATTGAATTAGAGCTACAAAAAGAACATTAACTAAATCCTTTCTAGGCTGTGAGATTACATGTGGACTTGTGGTGACAGGAACCAGACTTTTATGGGCTGTTTTGGGAGTGAGGGGGGAGATGTGGTGGAAATGAGGCGCTCCATAAAACAGGTGGCATTGCAAAAAGTCTAAATAAGGGCAATGCAGATCAGTACAACTTCTTTATGTTAACGTGACATTTTAAGCAATTTAAGCCTCTTTTATAGAAGCAGCTACTACGTTGTCTAATAGCAGCTGAAAGTTAGCCAAAGTCATCCAAAGGCTTGAATAATTTATGCTTTTAAATTAATGCATTTTCCCATTTCTCTTCCAAAGAGTGCAGTGTGCTCTGCAGCAAGCATTACTCCTCTAAAAGTCATGATTGACTCACAGGATGTGGCAATGGCCACCAAATTAGATGGCTTTACAAGGGGCTTAGATAAATCTATGGTGGATAAAGATCACTGCAGCTGTACTACACTTGGGACCAGAGAGTGCATGTCTCTGAATACCGGCTGGTAGGGAACAACAGCAGGAGATGACTATTGCACTCATGTCCTGCTTGTGGACTTCCAAGGGGCACAATGGGAAATATGGGAAATTTCCACTATGGGAAATATGATGTTAGGCAAGATGGATCTTTGGTCTGATCCAGCAAGGATCTCCTTATGTTTTATTTAAAGATCCATTCACTCTCGCCTGCTCTGCAGAATTGGGGCACATAGGAAAAGGACCTTCTTTCTATCTGCTGAAGCATGGGGAGAGTGGCAATGGATAGAAAAATGCCTTGATATAGCATTTTCCTCTCTCAGTATTGCAGTACTGCTGTGTACATCCCTTATAAGGGCACCTGCGCCTACTAATACAAACTAAATTTTATTGAGCACATATATGATTGAAAAACAACACATGTATTGCCTGGATTTCAATGGTCAGATACCTATTTATTTATTAATTAAATTTATACCCCACCCTTCCTCCCTGATGGAGAATTTTTATTTTCTCCTGTGGGATCTTTGCTGTGTGTCCTTTAAGTATTATTTTATTTATTTATTTATTTATTGTATTTATATACCGCCCCATAGCCGAAGCTCTCTGGGCCGTTTACAATAACTAAAAACATTAAAAACAAATATACAAATTTAAAAACACATCTTTTAAAAACTATTTAAAACACAACTGAAAACACATGCACGTGTATGGAAGAAGGGTGGATATAAATGTGACAGAATATATGATTTATTCAGGGCGAATGAGGAGAATTGCTCAAAAATGCTTCTGCTGGATAGCCAAGTGGTGAACAAGTTGAAACCAGCCATCACCTTCAGACCAGCTCCCAGTAGATCAAGTATGCCCACATTAGTGAACTCACCATCCTAATGGGAGTTATGTTAATTGTGACCTTTAGCAAAAGGTGGTCCATCTCCTAACCCTGTAGGTTGTCTCTCTAAGGAGGGTGAAGTTTAAGTTTGCATAAATGTTTGCTTATGTTGCAATCCTCCTGTGAATAACTTGAGGGGCACAATTTGCTACTTTCATAGGGGAACACAGTCCCTTTAGTTGTTTGCCGGAAGCACACATCCTGGTTTGTTGTTGCTGTTAACCTGACCAGGCAACCATTGTCTGACAGTGAGCATCTTGCCCCAGCTACCACTCAAGTGATCGTGCATCACAGAGTATATGTTGGCGGACAGTTGGTAGTATTTTTATATACCTTTTCAAGGCTGTTTTTATAAAAACAAGTGATCAGCACTGCTGGCTATGCCAATATTTTGTCTCTGGTTTTGTCAACTGGGGTAGGTACAGGCTGTTGCCCAGCCAGATTTAAAGGGTATTGGCCACACAGATTTTCATTTCGTTTGCTGTTATGTTTGTACCCTACCAGCCTCAAAAGAGTTCAGAGTGATATACATAGGATTATCAGTTTGTATTCACACACCAGGCCTGTTCATTGTGTTACTACCTCGTGACTTGGAAAACCAGACTTTATAATATTAACAACTGCAGTGGGAGATTGTAAAACCGGAGTGCCTCCTGCCTATTACTTCCCTGGTTCTCCCTACTGTCCTCAATCCTCCCTTGTCTGCTCAGCAAGCAAGACATTCAAATTGTCCTACAACTTGGCGAGTGGGAGGACGGGTGTCCAAGCTGCAATCTGGCAGCCATAGCCGTAGACTTGTTACAGTGAGCAATGGCAACTTCCCCAAGGCCTCCTGGTGAGCTTCAGAGCTGAGCAAGGACTAGAGACTGGGTTGCCCACATCTAAACCCAACATTCTAACCACTGCACCACACTCACTCTATCTGAACTTGGCTCCAGTGCTAGCTAATGCACAGTTTCAAATTCCTGTATGTCCAAATGAATTTAAGAACATATACACAGGTTCTGCATCAATAACACAGGCTTAAAGCAAAAAGGTAGGCCTTTATTTCTACAAGCATATGCAGGGTCAGTCCCTCAGAAAGTCTGGAGAGGGCTGCAATGAGGTACAGTCTGCACAGATCTTTTATACCTTAAAATTACAGCATGTGACAGTAATTAACCAATCTCTAAAGTTCTTCCCCATGTAACGTAACAGTTCTTCCCTCTTGCAATATTTCCATCCAATCAGATAACTTCGTTAAAAGGAATTCATGTATATTCATAGTTTTACAGATACCTCCCATCTTATTGTCTTATTGTCTTCTTAGATTAATGTCAGTCTGTCCCCTTGACTGATATTACCACTATTCTACTGTCATAAGTTACTGATGATTTTGTACCTTTTTGAAACCGATACGTACCATACATTCCATTCTGTCATGGCTCCTGATCAGTAAAGCTGATCAGGAACATCTCTAGGATGTTACAACATGTTCTTTTGAGTGATACCATTGGCAAGGCCAAGTTTGGTTCACCTAGAGTGACTGAAAGTTCTATGTGAAATTCCGCTTGTAACTACCTTGCTGTAGAGAAAGATTAATTTTTAAATCCCCATATTATAGCTGAAAGCCACACAATATAAGGAATGATTAGGGAACGCAGTAAAGAAAAAGGGGTAATTCTGAGTCAGCCACTCTCCATCAAACAGGGGAAGGTAGTCCACCTCAGAATACCTCTTACCTTAAAAACACACTTAATTACATTTATGAAGTAAAATTATACACATCATGCCATTGTAAAAAATCAGTATCAAGCTCTCCTTGATTCTGTCATGAAGACTTCCCTTAGCTGAGGCCATTGCTCTGCAGCGTACAAGACCAGAGACCTCTTTTTCCAAGATCAAATAGTAAAAAGTATATTAATCAAAGGATTGTAAAACAATACCAAATTAATGATCTGCGGCCATGCATTAGCCAATGTTCATGGCACCAAAAGAACTCAGGAATTTACAGAAAAGGTGAACTTTCCCTACACACAGGTCTGCTTTTAATGCCTGTTGTGTATGAACATAGGGAAAGAAATTCATTTTTTCTTCATCATTTTCAAGGGCCCAAATTGCTTGGGGCCAAGATGCTTGGGGGATCCTCCATCATCCCAATAGAAGCCCAGGGCAGCAAACAAAGACACTCACTCTAAAACATCTTAAAAACAGACTTTAAAATATATTAAAACAAAATACCTTTAAAAACATATTAAAACAACATCTTAAACACCTTTTTTTAAAAAAAACTTTTAAAACACCTTAAAAATCAATTTCATCATAGACACAAACTGGGATAAGGTCTCTACTTAAAAGCCTTGTTGAAAGAGGAAGGTCTTCAGTAGGTGCTGAAAAAACAGAGCTGGTGCCTGTCTAAGGGGAGGGAATTCCAAAGGGTTGGTGCTACTACACTTAAGGTTCACTTCCTATGTTGTGTGGAACGGACCTCCTGATAAGATGGTATCTGAAAGAGGCCCTCACCTGCAGAGAGTAGTGTTTGACTGGATATATTAGCAGTAAGATGATCTTTCAGGTATCCTGGTCCCAAGCTGTATAGGGCTTTGTACACCAAAACCAGAATCTTGAACTTGGCCCAGTAGCTAATGGAAAGCCAGTGCAATTCTTTCAGCAGCAGGCTGACAGGTTGGTGATACCCTGCCCCAGTGAACAGCCACACTGCTGCATTTTGCACCAGCAGCAGCTTCCAGTCCAACCTCAAGGGCAGCCCAACACAGAGTGCATTACAGTAATCCAGCCTGGAGGTTAGCAGTGCATGGACAACAGTGGTCAGGCTATCCCAGTCCAGAAATGGTTGCAGCTGTCTTACCAGCCGAAGCTGGTAAAAGGCACTCCTATCCACTGAGGTCACCTGGGCCTCTAGCAACAAAGATGGATCCAGGAGCACCTCCAGACTACAAACAAGCTCTTTCAGAGGGAGTACGACCCCATCCAAAGCAGGCAACTGACCAATTATCTGAACTTGGGAACCACCAACCCACAGCACCTCCATCTTGCTAGGCTCATGCCTAGTTACTTGTTGCTATTTATTTGTTACAGTTTTATTCCATCTGTTCTCCAAGGAACACAGAGTGGCACAAATGGTTCCTCCTTAGCCCATTTTATCCTCACAACAGCCCTGAGACATAAGCTATGCTGAGAGACACTAATTGGTCCAAGATCACCCAGTGAGCTTCATGGCTGAATAGGGGTGTGAACTTCAGTCTCCACAGTCCTAGTTTGACACTATAACTACTATACCTTCCTGACTTTCTAGCTGATCAAGGAAAACTAACCTTGTCTGCTCTTGATCTACAGAAATCAGCAGATGAACCTTTTCAAAGCAAGAAGAGAAACATTATTGCCTGTAGATCAAGGCAAAGTTAACATTGGCTGTCTGTAACCCTAGTTCTTCTGGGCAAGTTGGAATTTATCTACCTGATCTATTCCCTTGTTCAGAAATACATGCAGAGCTGTACCACCCTTCTACAAGTTTTTATATTTTAACAGGGCACTGGAGGCTGCTAATACTAATGCTACCTTTAAAAAGTGTCTATGCTTTTATTACTCCATAAAACGTAGGCCTTACCAGGTGATGCTTTCCCTAGTACAGAGTGGATGACCAGACACAAAGAAGGATAGGATGCCTGTACCTTTAATAGTTCTGCAAAATAAGGATTTTAAGTGGGGCAGGTGTAGGTTTCCTCACTCTTTAATGATGAGCTGCTCCTGTGGTAACCCTCACTTCTATGCAGTTTTGAAAGGGATAGGCATTGATTCTTTTCACCTAGTCACCCTAAACGCAGAGATTCCATGTTGATTTCAGCCTTGGAGGCTTGGCCTGGCAACCAAGAGGTCTTCTGTATCTTTAAAAGTTGTGCAGGAGGAAGGGAGAACCCCACCTTGTGGTTTTTCCCATTACAGTGTTGCAAGAACAACTGCACTTGGCTGACTTTCTCTTCTCCTAAAGATACAGGATCAGTCTCAGGCCATGAGCCTGGCAACCCTATCTCAGTTCCTCTACATTTCTAGCCAAGCAAACTTGTATCTTTGAATTCTTTCATCTTGCTTACTCAGAATATTGTGGCCATTTCAGCACAGACCAGCTGTGCCTGCTAAAGCATCTCTGATTTCCTGCTGCTACATAGGTTCCTCTGCAGGCATTTAAATAGCCCAAGAAACATCCTGTGACCTAGGGCATTTATTATACTAAATAAAATTTACCTTTTAATCTCCTACACTTCATGTAATTTTATAAATAGGACCTAGAGGGGGGGAAATTGACCTGAAGTATGAATCATTTTGCAAAACTGGCAAATATTACCAAAGAGAATAGCTAAGAAGCAGATGGGGTCGATGCAAACTGAAAGCGCATGACTAGGGTTTTTAGGACAGTCTCAATTATTCTAGATTGATTTTTAAAGTTGTTGTTACAGGCAATTGCTCATAATCCAAGTACAGAACTGAAGTAGGATTGTCATGAAAATTCCATTAATAAATAAATACGATTAGGCTTTCTGTAGGGTACGCACAAACATAGCACAAAGCTTACCTTGCAACCTCCCAAAGCATAATTCAGGTTTAGCTGCTAGCCTTTCCAGAACACTTTCCCAAGCAAAAAATAATTTGCATTGGCAGCTTTTTTTAAGTTCATTTCTTTTCCTGAAAACTGATCAAACATGCATACCTATAAGGATGCACTTGTAATACAATATAGCAATTCCTATAAACTGTAATAGCGTATCTAACCTTAGCTCTGAAGACACTCAGCAGGTGTCCCACAATTACAGAATAGTAAAAATCCAGAAGGCTGTTCACTCTAGCACTTGGCTGCCACAGAAGAACAATGGCTATTTTAGTCTGTGTCATTGTCACATGTTTTTACCCACAATTCCATTCCATTTCTATATTAATCTGTTGCCCTGCAGCAACCAACAAGGGAAGACTAGCTTTCATCATGGCCTGAACGACTTCCAGTTGCTCAGCCTTACACCCTTGCCTCAAAGGACCTCAGCCGGATAACTGCCAAATGCCAGCAAGGAAGACTTGCTTCCATTATGGCCTGAGTGAGATTCAGCTGCTTACCCCCCCCCTTCCTTGCTTCAGAAAGCAACACCAAGGAAGACCAAGGTTGAAGGCAGATATGCTACCTGAACAATCCTGTCGCCATAGAAACATTTCTGTTCCTGATATCAGACTTGGATATCTTTTGTGTGTAAAAGAGATTTTTTTCTAAAGCACTTTGAGACCTTGTCAAGGCTATAAATTAGGACAGAAGTATTAGAAATACATACATACATATCTTCATAGATCAGCCAGATGGATATTTTGGGTTTTTTTGGGGAAAAGTGCCCTGTGATTGGATGAACAAATCAAGATTATGGTGATGTTTGTAAAAAATAACACCATCATCATGTACTGCAACAATGCTGTTGAAATTCAGCTGGAATTGAGGTTTACCAATTAATAACAGGGGAAAAATGGAAATGGACTGCCTTCAAGTCGATTCTGACTTATGGCAGCCCTATGAATAGCGCTTTCATGGTAAGTGGTATTCAGAGGTAGTTTGCCATTGCCTTCCTGTGAGGCTGAGAGGCAAGTGACTGGCCCAAGGTCACCCAGTGAGCTTCATTGCTGTGTGGGGATTTGAGCACTGGTCTCCCAGGTCATAGACCAACACTCTAACCACTATGCCACACTGGCTCTCTAATAACAGGAAATTAATGGCATATTTAATGAATATGAGTAATGAGTAATGAATATGAGTCATGAATGAGTAGTAAGTAATGTCATTCTGTGTGTGCACCATAATCTAAATATGAAGGAAACAGTAAACCTTTGGCAAGGGGATTGAAAGATACTCAGCTATGTGCTATGTTGCACCCAGAGGCTTTAGGTAGAGGAGCCAGCCTGATCAAAGCATTGCAGTTTCAATGGTCATCATCACTCATTAGCAAGTTCACCGGAGTGAGGCAATCACAAAGGAGAGTGTGGATTTTTGTCTTGAGAACTTTTGCTAGCCATTCCTTTACAATTTTAGCAGAAGCAGCAAGATTAACTATTTCTTTTCACTGTAATGCTACAGGAAAACATTTAAAAGTGACATGCACAGCACTTTCATGCCTGTTTACTGAGCAGTAAGTCCCACTGTTTTCAGCTGAGCTTACTTCCGTATAAACATGCAGAGGATTGCGACATTAAGCATGTAATTGTCTCTACATTACACTTGGCCGTGTGAATTATGTGAAACAAGGTGTTTGTGAGTTGTGGCCCAGGTGAGTGGATGGTGATATGTGTCCCTAGCCAATTTGCAGAAATAATGGGAAAATACACCTTCATCCTTACAGTGCATTCTACAAGTGTCACATTGAATGTTTCACAATCTATATGCATATCAGCATTAAGTCTGCGCACACAGTTCTACATCCAGCAAGAAAATGATATTTCTAAGCCTACATGCACACACCTCTTTATCCTGGCCTTTGGCACTTGAGATGTATGTTTTCAGGACACACCCTGTTTCTGTGAATGTAATGTGCTTTAACTGTTTTTAATACTATATTTTTTAATTTCTGTAACCTGCTCTGGGACCTACTCGTGAATGGCAGGCAATAATAAGGACTCGGGAGAGGGCCTTCTCTGTGGCGGCCCCCACGATTTGGAACTCCCTCCCTATAGATCTTCGACATGCCCCTTCCTTATATATATTTCGCCGAGGCCTAAAGACTTGGCTTTTCCATCAGGCCTTTATGAACTTGAGACTTCTAAGGTGAACTAGCTTCAGAATTGTATTACTGACAACTCTACTAAATATTGTAATTTTGCATTGTGCTGTACTGGTTATATTGTTTTTATTGTATCATATTTTACCATGTATTTTATCATGCTTTATTGTACGCCGCCTAGAGTGGCCATTGGCCAGATAGGCGGCCTATAAATTAAAGTTTATTATTTATTATTATTATTAATAATAACAATAATGACAACAACAACAACAATAATAAATGTCAAAGCCTGCATGCAGGGGAAGAGCCATAGCTCACTGGTAGACTGCATACTCTGCATGCAGCAGATCCCAGGTTCAAGATCTGATACCTCCAGGTATGGCCAAGAAAGACTCCTGTCTGAAACCCTGGAGAGTCACTGTCTGTCAATGTAGACAATACTGAGGTAGAGGAATCATGATTTAATTTGGTATAACTTGGTATAACACAACTTTCCATATTACCTATTTCACTAGAGTAGGCCTTCCTAACTTGATCAAGCCACTAGATTGGAAACAGTCAATTCAGAGTTACACAGGAGACCCAAGGCAAACTGAAGCCTCCTGAATGATATAACAGCTATCGATTCTGACACTTGTTATAAGCACTACATTTTACCCATTTTACCAGTGTGACTGCCACTGCCACCACTTGCCCATTAAATCTGGCTATTCAAGAGCACTAGGCTTCTTTAGCCAGTGAAGAGAATTCACAATAAATCCATTGTAGGGATGGGCAAAATCTGTCAGTTTTGGTTTCTCTCTGTTCCTCATTTTTCCTATTTTAAATTCAGTTCTCCACATTTCCATACCAGTTTGCATTTTTTTATTTAAAAAGCCTTCATGAAAATTAACCAGCATTAATTAACAGATTAAAATTAATCAGTGTTGTAAGTTGTTTGGGCACCTTCAGGTAACAAGTGACTAACATGTCTAGTTAATGTTATTTTAGTGCACATTTCTCCTAATATACACATTTCTGTATGCAATTTAGCCTAATACACACAGCAGTTTTCCCTAACATAATACATTTTGTATGTTATTTTCACTAATATATGCATATCTATGTACACTTTACCCTAGTATATGCATTTTGTACACTTTACTTGCAGTGGTGGCCAGTTCATTGAGGCTACTGGGCTACAGCTCTCCCAATGAGAATGTCAAGCAATTTTACCCCCCCCAAATCTCAAAGCCACACACTCTTTCTTGTTCCACACACATTTTATACTTCTATTTGCACTCAGAGAAGCTCTGCAAACATATATGTCTATTTACTGTTCTCTAGCCACTCAGTTTCTTGTTCTCTGGCCAAAGCTCTCTGTATCACTCATCCAATCCTAATCCAAAAGTGCAACTATGGCTAGAGTGGTCCCTTGTCTTGGTCTGTCAACTTGTCAACCCTCAGAAGGCTTCTACTCTATCTGTTGTTAAGAGGCCTCTCTAACATAGCCACTATAGCAAATTGGGAACGAGTCAGGGAGAAGTCTAGACTTGTTGAGCCCCAGCTACTCCAAGTGCATCAGGGAGAGTGGGCAGAGGAGGATGAGACTTCTGAGAGCTTTGGGGGAGGGGGAAGTGTTAGCAGCCCTCCAGTTTCCCTGGACAATCCCCCAGATGATCTAGACCCCAATCCACCTAAGGTGCCTTGCCACCTGCAAGCGCTCAGTCAGAGCCGTTGGGGAGTGATCTCGCGCATGCGCCAACTCCAACCCCCAGGACTCCCCACCTGGACCTTCAAACGTTTCCCCGCCAACTTGCTCCCTGCTTCCTGAAGTCGAGCTGGCACCTAGCGAGCCTGTACTGTCCGATGAGCAGGCAGAGGCTCGCTCCGTGTGACACAACGCGAGAAGCTGGACAGTCAGAGGGTGAAACCATGCAGGAGTCAGAGACTACGAGCGAAGACCTTCCCTACTTAAGGCAGCGCCCCCCTGATTGAGGTGCTGAGTCAACTTACTCCACACGCTACAGAGAATGCTTAGTTAGCACAGTTAGCATCAGTAGTGAGCCAGCCTAGTTATGTCTATGAAACGCACTGCTTTTGATGTAACCGTGACTCTAATAAAGCAAGAATTATTGCCAGTCTCGCCTCCGTCTCCCATGTCGAGCTCTGGGCAGGACAAGACTGCTTCAAGAGCAGCCCACGTGGTAGTCTGCCTATGTCAGAATCACACATTGGTTCTGAGCATGCTTAGATATATAGAGACATATCAGTGAGAGGGAGTGGTGGTAAACTATTCTATAAACAGGTTTGGTTTCTTCATAGGCCAGACTGGGTCCTATTTATTGTATGGGGTTGGGAAGGAAGAGGATATTCTTCTTGGTGGCAAACTGCCCCTAAAAATCTTTGGCTGGCATCATATGGGGGTGGGTGGGATGGGGTGGGGATGGGTGGAAATCTGGTTTCTTCATGGGCCAAACTAGGCCTTCTTATTATCAGGAAGGGGGGTTCTTCCTGGGCCAAACTGGGCCTTTTTATTGTCAGGGTAGGGAGGAAAGAGGAGGTGCGTGGTGTTTAGCTGGCATCATGGGTGTGTGCATATGTGGAAAGAATCTGTTATATTTCCCCCCATGGGCTGGACCTAAACTGGGTTTTTTTATTGTCAGGGTGGGAAGGAGAGGAGATTCCTGCTGGCAAACTGCCCCAAGAATGAACTAGGCTAGACTGGACCTTTTTATTTACTTTTATTTATTTAGAGTATCTGGAAATTTGATATGGGTTTATACAAGATAACTAATCCCCATAGGGATAATAGCAAGAATGTATTATAATTATTTTAAGTAAAACAAAAAGCTTAGGAGTACTTTGAAGAAGACCAGCTATTTATTTTCTTTCTGAACCCAGGACTGTGATGGGGGCTGGGGGAGAAGAGATCAGGAGAATAGGAGACTAGGAGATAACACTGATATCCTGGCCTTGGCAATCCAATTAGCAGGGCACGTGTGGGATTGTTGCACACTCCCAGCCCCAATTTCACTTTGAGTGGAGAAGTGGAACCTCTGTAAATGTGGTTGATCAGAAGGAGAAGGAATGTTGAGTTAAGCAAATCCCTGATTTTACAAAAACCAAGAGACTTAAATATACTTTGTGTGAATGTCTGAGTCCCCACACCAGCGGAATACTGGAAGAACTTGTGGAACATCCTGCTACAGTATTCAGAAGTCATCATATGGTGTGAAAGACTCCTTTTCTAACATTTTGGCTTCTTGTTCCCCACCCCATCTTCCATATCTGTTTCTCTGAGTGATCAGACCTTACAGTTTACAGCATTGGTTTTATTTTTTTTAAAAAAGAAACTCTGAGGATATTTAGGCAATAACTATTATGATAGTGCTGTGACAGCAGCCAGACTCCTTCTGAACCAAAGCAAGGCACTTTACAATTTAGTTAGGTGCTATGTGCAAAACTGGAATGCTTCAGTGTCCACAGTATGTTTGCAAGGGAGGAGGATGGGGAGAAAACTCAAGCTTGGCCACTCCCCCATGACCTCATTGGCCACACTCCCATAGCAGCCCAACCAGGTCTAGTGGACAACAGCCACCACTGATTACTTGGCTGGAGAACTGTATTGCAAAATTCAGAGAAGTGCACAATTTGAAGGATGTCTGTGGGACAGTTTGCATATTGTTTTGGAAAGTGTGAATTGGGTAGGTTCAGCTTTTAATGTGAACTGAATCAAATTTCTCCCCATCCCTAATTCCTTGTTCCTCTTCTCCCTGCCCAATGAAGACAGACAGTACTGGGGAAGATTAATAGGACACCTGATTTAATTTTAAAAATGTTTATTGTGTTGGATTGTTGCTTGTATTTTAGTATTGTTTTGTTATTTATTGTATTTTTATGCTGTTTTATGTTCACCGCCCAGAGAGCTATTGCTAGTCGGGCGGTATATAAATTTAATAAATAAATAAATAAATAAATGTTAATGGGAGGAATGGAATGGGGCTGTTTGGGTTTATGCAGCAACTAATAGCTGCAATAGGTAGCTGGAGGCTTCTGTACAATGAAGACTGGTTCATAGGTTTCTTCATGAACCACCCTTGTGCAGTGTATTATTCAGATATTTTGCCACAAAATGGCAGCGTCCCTTCTAAAAAAGGGACCCATGGTACTGTACCATTAATTGCTCTTAGCTTCTCAGATGGGCCCACGGCTACAGCCATTAAAGTGGCAAGGCCTCTTCTGACCCCTCATAACATACCAGGAAACTTGTCTTTGTCAGAGCTTTAAGTATTTATGAGAGATTGGAGGGAAGTGCTACCTGGCAGGGAGATGGATGGTTCTTCCTTGTTCATCAACCATAGGATGTTGCAGTGTTCTCCACAAGTAATACACAATAAGATTGAACTCACGCCTTCATTTTTCTCATTTTTGGCAGTGTTCTCAATGGGTTTTGGGCTTTAGCTAGAGACCCAAATATTTTCACACAGATCTCCAAACTGAACCAATCTCAACTCTTGGCAGCAGAATTTATATCCTGAATTTTAGGCAGCAGCAAATGATTAACAAATAGATCATAGGACTGCCAACAAAATGTTCAGCCCTTGCCAAGTGTTAGTTCTTCTTCTCTTGTCTGAAATATAAAAAGAGTAACAAAAGTCAGAACTTCAGAGGAAACAAGCAGGGCCATGTTCACACTAAATGGCCCTTTCCCTAGATTAGGGATAGCTAGCATAGTGCCCTCCAGATGTTGTTGAGTCTAATTCCCATTAGCCCTAGCCAGCCTGACCAATTAGCAGGGGTTATGGGATATGTAGTCAAACAGGATGTGTACTCCAACCGGGACAAGGAATATTGGCATATGAAGCAGAAAGAAAAAATGTAATAATAACTAAGAAAGCCTGCCCTTCTAAGGGTAGCAGCCACTATTGCTCTTCTGTTAGCACTAGGGATGGGGGAGAAAACTGATTCAATCTGCATTTAAAGCTGCATTTATCCAATTCACACTGAAAATCAAAACTCAGCCATCCTTCAAAATTTGCACTAATCTGAATTATGTGATACAGTTAGTTCTCCAAACAATGTTTACAAAAATGAATATATTAGGGGAAAGTGTGCATAAAAATGAATATATTAGTGAAAATATCATACAAAATATTAGGAGAATTTGCTTGCGAAAATGTGTACAGTCAAAACTGTATACAAAATTGTGTTTATTAGGAGAAATTCAAACTAAGATGCTGAAGAATTTTCATGAGGATTTTTCAAATGAGAATTTGCAAATTGTTGCAGAAATGCAGAGAACCAAATTTCAGACTGGAAAAACGAGAAACTGAGCGAACTGGAACTGACAGATTCTTCCATCGCAGCCAAACTGAAAAGGCCCTGTTTCTGGTCACCACTGATCTTACCCCAGAAGGTGGAGGGAGACATAGCAGGGCCTCAGAGGCCAATCTTAATAGGCAGGTTCACCTATATATCAAAGAATAGCTTAAAGTGGCAACCATGGAACCTCAGATGTGCCTTAACATAACATGAAGAATAAAACTGAAAAACTTTTTTTATTGGCATGTTCAATATGAAGGATCTGAAAAAGCATCTGAAATGTAATTAACCAGAGAATTCAATTAACATCATTAAATACTAATTGCCTGGTTATTATTATTGATACTGTAAACAGTGTAATTACTGACAGTCATGTTCCATGCCATCACAGTAATAATATTTAGGAGGAATAAATGGAAACTATCTACAGTAAAAACAATGTTGCTGAAAGGAGTCTAATTAGCTGGGAATGGGAGGAACCATAAATATTATGACAACAGTAATAACAAAAGGGGATTTTTCCAAACGTCTCTCTACCACTGGGAAGGTATTATGATACAAATGTATTGGCAGACATTGCAAACTAGCTATCAGACTCTTCTCAAAATTTTAATGATGCTCATTCTTGTCTAGTACAGCCTGAATGGCCCCCTTCTAGGATGCAATCCTTAACATGGTGAGGGGGTTTGAGAGTATTGAAGAAGCTGATAGCAATGCAGTCAGGAGTCTAGACCAAGAGGCGGAATGGTCAAAGCTGAGACACCAGACTAAGATGCATCCAGACTCAGAGGAAGGCAATGGTAAACCACCTCTGAATATCTCTTACCATGAAAATTTATTATTTATTTATTTAATTTATTTAATTTAATTTATATACCGCCCTAAGCCCAAAGGCTCTCTGGGCGGTGTACAAAAAGAAAACCCTATGAATAGATTATCCAAAATGTCACACGATATAGTGCCAGAAGATGAGACCCCCAGGTCAGGTGGCACTCATTGAGCTACTGGGGAAGAACAACAGACAAGTACGAGTAGTGCTGTGGCTAATGATGCCACTGGTTCAAAGCCGAAAGGAAACCCAGAGGCTGATGCACACAGATGCGTCCAAACATACACAATAGGAACATGGAACGTGAGAAGCATGAACCAGGGAAAGATAGAGATCATCAAACAAGAAAAGGGTTGTATCAATATTACAATACTTGGTGTGAGTGAATGAAAATGGACGGGAATGGGACATTTTCAATCAGGCAACTGCAAAATATTTTATGCAGGAAATGAGAAATTAAGAAGAAACGGGATTGCTTTAATAGTGAGAAGTGATGTAGCAAAAGCAATCAGGAGCTATAATGCCAGGTCTGAGCGAGTGATATCAATGAGATTTAACGGGAAATCTATTGACATAACCGTCATCCAAGTCTGTGCTCCAACAGGAAATGCAGAAGAGGAGGAATTGGAGAGATTTTACACAGAAGTACAGGATAAAATTGATCACACACCAAAACAAGATGTGCTGATAATCATGGGGAACTGGAATACAAAAGTAGGGAACAGAGAAGAACTAGGAATTGTGGGGAAATGGCGTTTAGGAGATAAAATAAAGCAGGAGACTTATTGAATTCCGTGAAGCCAATAATTTGTTTCTTGCAAACACATTTTTTGAGCAACCAAAAAGACGACTGTACACTTGGACATCACCAAATAGTCAATATAGGAATCAAATTGATTATATAATTGGTGGCAGAAGATGGAGAAGTTCCATACTTTCTGCAAAAACAAGACCAGGAGCAGACTGTGGTACAGATCATGAACTGGTCATATCGAAAATCAGAGTAAAACTAAAGAAGAACAACACAATCATAATGCCAAAATACAATTTAAATAACATCCCAGAAGAATATAAAGATCAAATAAGGAACACATTTGAGGCTTTCAACTTAGTTGACAGAGAAGCAGAAGGCCTATGGAATGAAGTCAGAGACATGATCAGAGAAGAATGCAAAAAGACAATACCTCTAGTTAAAAGGAGAGAAAGACCTCAATGGATGACTGATGAAACTCTTAAAATGGTTAAAGAGAGAAAAGAGACAGAAACATGGTTAGAACCCTAAATGCAAGAATACAGCGACTAGTAGGTAGGGACAAAGAGAACTATTACAATAGTTTGAAGTTGTCTTCAAAGCTTTTTAAAAATGTTTTTAAAGATATTTTGTTTTAATGTATTTTAAAGTCTGTTTTTATGATGTTTTAAAGTGTTTTTAGTGCTTTTCTTTGCCACCCTGGGCTCCTGCTGAGAGGAAGGGCGGGATATAAATCAAATAGCGGAGCTGTTTAGGGTAGTACGTGGGCTGTTACATTCTGGCTCTCACGATACTAAAAAAACATTGGAAGCCCGCTGTAACGAATTTGCGGAGCACTTCCAGGACAAGATTGCATGCATCTGTCGGGACTTAGACTCTGATGTTATAACAGAATCCATTGAGGTGTCCAGAGCGCGGCCTTGTCCTTCATTATTGGATGAGTTTCAGTTGGTGCAGCTCGAGGAAGTGGACAAGGTGCTTGGAATGGTGCGGGCGACCACATCTGCTCTGGACCCTTGCCCATCTTGGCTGGTGAAGGCTGGCAGGACCGAAACCACCGGCTGGGCCAAAGAGGTGATAAATGCCTCCTTGAGAGAGGGAGTAGTCCCTGGTAGTCTCAAGGAGGCAGTAGTGAGACCTCTGTTAAAGAAACTTTCTTTGGACCCAGATGTTCTTTTTTTATCATTAATTTTTATTCAAATTTTCAAAGACAAGAAACAAAACAAAACAAAAACAATTAAACAATAAAATAAAATGTTGACTTCCGATTTGTCGCAGATCAGTTATAAGTCTACAATATATAACAATCCTATCTCTAAAATTATATTATAAAATCACTTTCCTCCAGTAGTTATCTTAATTAATCATCAAATCTCATAAACATTATTTTATTCTTTCCACAAAAAGTCCAAGAGAGGTTTCAATTCCTTGAGAGATATATCTTTCAATTTTTCTCCAAATAAACATATCGCTTAATCCATCTAATTCAAATCTGTTAGGCCCAATAATTTCAATAGCCATTCTTCCATTATCTATATTAATTCCATCTTCCATCTTCAATAATCCTGTTAAGTCCAGTAATTTCAATAGCCATTCTTCCGTTATCAGTATCCCATAATAATCTTGTTGTCATAGCCATAGTCCAAGCAAACATATCAATTAATCCATCTCGTCAAATTTGCCAAGTCCAATAATTTCCACAACCATTCTTCCATTATCAATATTAATTCCATCTTCCATCTTCAATAGTCCTGTTGAATCCAGTGGTTTCAGTATCCATTCATCCATTATCAGTATCCCATGATGATCTTGCTGTCATAGCCATAGTCATATAACAAGAGTCTGATGGGAATTTCCCCCATCACAAATATGTCCTTGCCATCAATTCTGAATATGTTGCTGAAATATTGCTGCAAAATCATATCTCTGTTCTTCTTTTTTACAAAATGCACTGGCTCATTTCTTAAGAGTTTCTCCACTGTCACATATCTGTAGCCAACTCCATAGATTTTTTCTATGTCAAGCTCCATCACATCATTCCAGTCCAGAAAATTATCCAAGACATTGATAACTTTACCACCAAAATCTTCATTAATTTCTTCAGAGACGTTGAATTCCAAACAGTAAACTTTATTTCTAACATCCATAAACTCCAAATCTTTTTCCAATTTCACATTTGTTCCAATCTCCAGGGCTTGTAGCTTCCCTATCCCATCAAACTCCTCTCTCACAGAATCCATTGTTTCTTTAAGCTCCTGCGTCATTTTGTTAAATTCAATTTTCATCTCCTGTCTACCCTGTCTCAGGGTTTGTTTCGTTATCTCAATCTCAGCCATTATTTTCTGAAACATAATTTCTTCCATGGTTTCAATCACTTTCTTGGTTGTCTTTCTTAAAACCACAGAAACAAAAAATTATTTCAGCCACAATTGGGTTAATGTTCCAGGCTTGCTTATATCAGTGTAGACATTACAGCCTGCCTTATCTCTATGTATTCAGGAATACAAAAACAAACTTAGTTCCCAACATCAAAACAATTAGTGGCGTCGTGAACAAGCAGATTCGTCAAAATGAAATAGACAAAAAAAAAAAGTTTTTGTTCCCCCCTCCTCGAAATAGAAATCCCTCTTCTGTTGGTGTCTTTAGAATGCACCTCCAGGACAGCTTTTTGCGATAAAAACAAAGATAAGCTTTTTCGATTTCTTTCCCATAAACTCACCTAGAAGTTCTTCACAGCTGATTCATTGACAAATCTCTTTTTTGCTACACCAATTTAAACCAAGTAAAAAAAGAAAATAGAAAGAAGGATGCTTATCTGCCTGTTGAAGTCCGTTTTTCTTTAAAGAAAAGATAAATGTGTCGCTGTAATCAGCAAGAGCTTGATGAAAGTCCTTCCGGCATTGCAGTTTGAACCTTCTCTCATAAATAAATGAAATCCAGTCCTCCCCACAAAAACAGGCTTTGTGGTTGATCTCTACGTTTCTCCCTGACCGGGAGAAAATCTTTACCAGTCAAAAAGAGCGCTGTGACTGATTTTAAAGCTGAAAAAGCTTCTTCTGAGACAAGAGCTCGTCTCAGAGGCAGCACAGGCAAAGCAACCCTTCCCGGAAGTCCGGACCCAGATGTTCTTAACAACTATAGACCGGTGGCGAATGTCCCTTTCTTGGGCAAGGTTTTGGAGCGGGTGGTCGCCGGTCAGCTCCAGGCGCTCTTGGATGAAACCGATTATCTGGATCCGTTTCAATCCGGTTTTAGGTCCGGTTTTGGCACTGAAACAGCCTTGGTCGCCCTGTATGATGACCTTTGTCGGGAGAGGGACAGAGGGAGTGTGACCCTGTTGATTCTCCTTGATCTCTCAGCGGCGTTTGATACCATCGACCATGGTATCCTTCTGGGAAGACTCGCGGATTTGGGAGTTGGGGGCACTGCTTGGCAGTGGTTCCGCTCCTACTTAGCGGATCGTCGCCAGAAGGTAGTGCTTGGGGAACATTGCTCGACACCTTGGACTCTCCATTGTGGAGTCCCTCAGGGGTTGGTTTTGTCCCCCATGCTTTTTAACATCTACATGCAGCCTCTGGGTGTGGTCATCAGGAGGTTTGGAGTGCATTGCCATCAGTACGCTGATGACACGCAGCTCTATTTCTCCTTTTCACCTTCTTCAGGTGAGGCTGTTGATGTGCTAAACCGCTGCCTGACCGCGATAATGGACTGGATGAGAGCTAATAAACTGAAACTCAATCCAGACAAGACTGAAACACTGTTGGTGAGCTCTTTCCCTGCCCGGATGGTGGATGTTCATCCTGTTCTAGATGGGGTTACACTCCCCTTGAAAGAACAGGTTTGTAGTTTGGGGGTCCTTTTTGACCCTTCCTTGTCGCTTGAGGCTCAAGTGGCCTCGGTGGCTTGGAATGCATTTTACCATCTTCGTTTAGTAGCCCAACTACGCCCCTATCTGGACAGTGACGATCTCGCTTCAGTTGTTCATGCCCTGGTAACTTCTAGACTGGATTACTGTAATGCACTCTACGTAGGGCTGCCCTTGAAGACAGTTTAGAAACTTCAGCTGGTGCAAAACGCGGCAGCCAGGCTATTGACGAGGACCAATCGGTCTGCGCATATAACACCTGTTCTGGCCCGTTTGCACTGGCTACCTATTTGTTTCCAAGCCAGATTCAAGGTGCTGGTTTTTACCTATAAAGCCTTACATGGTGTGGGACCACAGTACCTTGTGGAACGCCTCTCCCGCTATGAACCTACCCGTTCACTTCGTTCAGTATCTAAGGCCCTCCTCCGGGTACCATCTCACCAGGATGCCCGGAGGATTGTTACCAGATCTAGGGCCTTTTCTGTAGTGGCCCCCGAATTGTGGAACAGCTTACCTGAAGAGATACGCCTGGTGCCTACGGTGCTTTGTTTTAGGCGCCAGGTTAAGACCTGGCTGTACTCCCAGGCTTTTTAATGTTTTTAATGTTAATGTTTATGTCTACGCTTTATTTTAATATTGTTGTTGATATATGTGATTGATTTTATTATAATATTGTATTTTTAATCTGTTTTGTACACCGCCCAGAGAGCTACTAGCTATGGGCGGTCTAAAAATGAAACAAATAAATAAATAAAATAAAATAATAAATAAATAAATAAATAATAGTTATTGTACAGAAATAGAAGAGGACAACAAAAAGGGTAGAACAAGAGCCCTATTCCAAAAGATTAGAGAAATTAAAGGGAAATTTAAACCAAGAGTAGGGATGTTGAATAATCAACAGGGAAGCACATTGACTGACCGAGATAAAACAAAAGGAAGATGGAAGCAATACACTAAAGAACTCTAGAAAAGAGATGCAAGGATGACAGATTCATTTGTGGAGGAACCGTATGATGAAGAACCAGAAATTTTAGAATGTGAGGTGCAAGCTGCTCTTAAAATACTTGGAAGAAACACATCACCAGGAACAGATGGCATACCAATAGAGTTGTTACAAGCTACTGAGACTGAATCTGTCCACATTTTGACAAAAAATTGTCAACAAATATGAAAAAGAAAATGGCCCACAGACTGGAAGCGTTGAATACATATCCCAATTCCAAAGAAAGGGGATCCCAGGGAATGCAGTAATTATTGAACTATTGCCTTAATGGGAATTCAAGAACAGTAATGCTCAAGATTCTACAACAAAGGCTCTTGCCATATATGGAGTGAGAAATGCCAGATGTCCAAGCTGGATTTAGAAAGGGAAGTGGCACTAGAGATCATACCACAAACATATGTTGCATAATGGAACGAACCAAAGAATTTCAGAAGAAAATCACCCTGTGCTTTATAGATTACAGCAAAGATTGTGTAGATCATGAAAAACTATGGAATGCTTTAAAAGAAATGGGAGTGCCACAACATCTGATTGTCCTGATGTGCAACCTATATTCTGGACAAGAGGCTACTGTAAGGACAGAATATGGAGAAACCGATTGGTTCCCCATCAGAAAGGGTGAGAGACAGGGGTGTATTTTATCACCCTATTTGTTTAATCTATATGCAGAAAATATCATACAGAAAGCGAGATTGGACCAAGATGAAGGAGGTGTGAAAATTGGAGGGAGAAATATCAATAATTTAAGATATGCAGACGATACCATACTACTAGCAAAAACCAGTAATGATTTGAAATGAATGCTGATGAAAGTTAAAGAGGAAAGCACAAAAGCAGGAATACAGCTGAACATCAACAAGACTAAAGTAATGACAACAGAAGATTTATGCAACTTTAAAGTTGACAATGAGGACATTAAACTTGTCAAGGATTATCAATACTTTGGCACAGTCATTAACCAAAATGGACACAATAGTCAAGAAATCAGAAGAAGGCTAGGACTGGGGAGGCCAGCTGTGAGAGAACTAGAAAAGGTCCTCAAATGCAACAATGTATCACTGAACACTAAAGTCAGAATCATTCAGACCATGGTATTCCTTTTCTCTATGTAAGGATGTGAAATCTGGACAGTGAAAAAAGCAGATAAGAGAAAAATCAACTCGTTTGAAATATGGTGTTGGAGGAGAACTTTGCAGATACCATGGACAGCAAAAAAGACAAATAATTGGTGCCAGAACAAATTAAACCAGAACTGTCACTAGAAGCTAAAATGATGAAACTGAGGTTATCATCCTTTGGACACATCATGAGAAGACATGATTCACTAGAAAAGACAATAATGCTGGGAAAAACAGAAGGGAGTAGAAAAAGGAAGGCCAAACAAGAGATGGATTGGTTCCATAAAGGAAGCCACAGACCTGAACTTTCAAGATCTGAACAGGGCGGTTCATGACAGATGCTATTGGAGGTCGCTGATTCATAGGGTTGCCACAAGTCGCAACTGATTTGAAGGCACATAACAACAACAGCGTGAACGGCATAATAGGGGAAAGTAGGATGGAAAGATTTGCCAGTTTTGGTTTGTTCAGTTTCTCATTTTTCCAGTCTTAAATTCAGTTTTCTACATTCCTGCAGCAATTTGCAGATGCTTTTTTAAAAAAAAAAAACCTCATGAAGATTCTTCAGCATTTGAGCACAAATTTCTTTTTATAAACACATTTTGTATGCAATTTTGACTACTGTATCCATTTTTGCAGTTTCTCCCAATATAATGCATTTTTGTATGTTGTTTTCACTAATACATTCATTTTATACCCACTTTCCCCTCGTATATACATTATTGTAAAATTTGGTTGGAGAACTACATTGTAAAATTTGGATGTGTGAATTTTGAAGGATGGCTGTGTTTCAGTTCTCATATTGCTTTGCGAATCTGATATATTTGATTTTAAAAATAAATTGGATCAAATTTCTCTCCCATCCCTAGTGGAGAGGGAAAAGAATATTCCTTAATCTTTCGGACAACCAAGGTCTTTTTATGGATGTATTCTTCAACTGCTTATTCTTTGGCTAAGGTGTTGTTCTTGGAAGAAAATGTGTTTTCTCTACAAAATAATCTAAAGAAGCACCCTGGATTGAGATGACTTGATGGAGGATGCTTGTATTGGACAAGATGCCCATTTGACCAGATGTAATGGAATGCAAAGCGTCACTTGCATTCTCCTTTAAATCACTATCTGCACCAAGGACTCTATCCTTACATAACACAAAATGGCTGACTCACATAGATTAAGCTTTGCTCGTTTCCCTGGGCTATTCTATCTAGCTGGTAAGGAATGACATTATCTCCTCAAGGATGCTTCTGAAACTTACTTCAGTGATCTAAACAATGTGTCTAAGTATCTAAACAATCTAAACCATGTGTCTAAACAATCTAAGTATCACCATCCATCCATATGTGTGGAACCTGGAAAATCCAGGAGCTTATCCAATTGGTTCCTTACTCCTGCTCCTGTCATCATCCCTCAGAAAACAACAGAAAAATTGAAAGTTTGAACATACCTTGGTCTTCTTCTTTTGGCCTGGGGAAGCTTTGCTTGTTTCCAGGACAAAACCCATACAATTTTCGTGCAGAAAGTTGTCATGCTTTCATATGTATGTTACTGAAACTAGTTTTGGAATCAATATCAAGTGAAATTATGGAATGATGTAGCTGACGAGGTGCGCCTGGCGCCAACACTGTTATCTTTTCAGCGCCAGGTCAAGACTTTCCTCTTCTCCCAGGCATTTTAGCATGTGTTTTAAATGGTTTTAAATTGTGTTTTAAATTGTTTTTAAAAGATGTGTTTTAAATTTGTATATTTGTTTTTAATGTTTTTAGTTATTGTAAATTGCCCAGAGAGCTTCGGCTATGGGGTGGTATATAAATACAATAAATAAATAAATTAGTTAGCAAATATTGAGCGATATCCAACATCATGTGAGTGAACTTCCACTTCTCCATCTCCCTCCCTGCAGGAGAGGAAGGGGAAGTTCCACTGTACAAGCAGAAGACTGTGTCACTTGCTGGGTTTCTCCCACTGTTTTTTCTTTTTCTTTTTCATTGGAACATCATAGGAACCTAGGAGGCTGCCTTATACAGAGTATGACCATTGGTCTATGTAGTTCAGTATTATCTACACTGTCTGACAGCAGTTGTTCAGGATTTTAGACAGGGAAAATTCCAGCCCTACCTAGAGATGCTGGGGATTGAACAGGGACTGACTGTATGCAAAGCAGATGCTCTACCACTGAGCTGCAGCTCTTCCATCCTCCTATTTCTTTTAGTTGCTTTATCTTGCATCCTTTAATAAAAGGCTCGAGATAGAACTCTGGAGTTGACAAAGTATTCTTTTAACTCAGGACCTGTCTCACTATGCGTTAAGCTTTTAAGGAGTGGAAAGCAGGAAGGTACAGATTAGGCTTTTGCCTGGCCCAAAGAGCTTGATAATAGTGCTTTTCTACCATCAGATTAATTTCTGCAGTTCTTTTCCCAGCTTGGGAGAAAGAGAGCAACAAGGGAGGTTGTGATAGCCAGTTAATAAATTTAACCCCGTAAAGGAGATGTGGAAGTGAATGGCCCTTTGTTACACCAACACATTTTGTTTTGCAGAGTAGACAGAACTAATATAATAATAATAAATAAATAATAAATTTAATTTTTGTGTCGCCTATCTGGCTGAAACCACTCTAGGCGACGTACAACATTAAAGTTCAAATACAATATAAATACATAATAAAACTAAGCATTAAAACATACCAGGATGACCATAGTGCAGGCTGCATTAGGAAACCAAAGTGAAATATCACACCCTTTAGCTGAAACACAGAACAGGAAGATTTGGCTGAATGCATGAGTTGATTCAGCCACAACTGTGCGCAGCTAGGCTTTGTAGATTACTAGATTTTCCCATAGCTAATACAGTTTAGTATTCCTTTGTACTGACCGATATCACATTTGATATTGACATCAGTCAGAGTATGTTAAAATTAGAACTTGAATAGATATCCTGGAGCTTTGACCTCACAATACTGCACTGAGGCGTGCTAACTATTTTAAAAGTAGTTTAACTACAACTAATATCTACATGAAACCACTGGAAAGTGTCATCTTGTATGCAGATGAATCCAACTCTATTCTTCCATTTCATTTGAATCAGGAGAAGATGTGCAGGTCCTGGACCAGTACCTAGAGCAGAGTTGAGCTGGATGAAGGTCAACAACCTGAGACTGGATCCTTATAGGACAGAGTTGCTGTGGGTGGGTAGCTCCCAAATATGGGTGTTGGAGAGGCAAATAGTTTTGAATGGGGGGTAGCACTCTCAGTGAAGGAGCAGACATGTAGCTTGGGGGTTCTCCTCAATTCTAAACTGACACTAGAGGTCTAGGTGGCCTCAGTGGTGAGGAACTCCTATGGCCAGCTCTGGCTAGTTCACCAGCTTCAGCTATTCCTGTACTAGGATGGCCTGTCTTCTGTAATCCATGCTTTAATAACCTCACTATTGACTGCAGCTGTGTTATTATGAAAAACAAAGCAAAGTTCTTTTTGTCGAACCAAGTTTACCAATAGAACATGTTCTCCTTTGTTTTGTCAGAGCTGGTGTGGAAGTTTTCATATTCATATTTTATGTAACTCCAGAGCATATGATTTTTCTTCTTCAAAACCATGGCCAGAGAGACCATATATCAACGTAGAAGGAAAAACACGACCATCTCTGCTGACCTCGGTAATGTTAATAGATATGAAATATGAAGGTATAGGCCAGATTAGGCATGTTGACTGCATTCCTGATAAGGTGTCTGATACCCACTTGATTTCTTATTAAAATAAATCTTTCATTTTCTGTTTGCCAGTGGTGCTGGCTACACAGATCTAGTAAGAGCAAGGAATTAGACATTGGATCAGTAATTGCATACTAATTTTTGTCTAATTGTGTCAGACATCAGGTGAGTTTTGCCAGATGACCTGCACTGAGATTTGAACATAGATCATTTCAAGAAAATTTCAAGACGTCAGAAAACTGATTGATGCAAGGGCATGACTGTTCTGAATTTCTTTGAATTCAGCCCAGATTATTCAAACAGCATTAATAAAATGGGACAGAGAGAGGCTAATTACTCTTTTATTGATCCTTTGTACTTCAGCAATTTTGTTCTACAGTATATTAGAAGGTAATTATTTTTCCTGTTGCAGTGAAAATAATAATGAAACATGACCAATTGGGGAAGTGACTTCATATATTATATGGAAATAAACTGTTCATGGCCTGCACCATTCTAGTGATCTGCTGTTGATGGAGGGGCTCTGATGTGAACACAGGGCACTCCTGCTTACCTGTGTTGTCTAGTGTATTTCAATGAAGGGAAGAGCTCTATTGGAATACCCTTTGTTGCCTGTGGAATTGTTCCATCTGTTGAAGTGAATGGATGCATAGGAGATCCACATCTGCATTAGCTCCATATCAAGGTGAAAGAGAAAGCTAGATATTTAATTACACCTGACACTGGTTTTGATTTAGAATTATTGTTGATGTAGTGAGAACCATTGTCTCAAGAGCAGAAATGTTCCTTAAAGAATTCAAGAATTTAGCTCTGTAGATATCTGGTCAGCAGAGTTATTGTTACCATTCTGAGAGAGGATTAAATATAAGAGTAAATGATATTCCTATATAACTCTGCATAGTCTTCCAATGTTATTTTCCCTTAAATATTAAAGTTTTTCAGAAATGGGTGCCATGGTGAATTGTCTCACCAACACAATATGTAGTTCATCATTACATCCTGTAAAACATGTCCAATTAGGATTGATTTGCAGTCTTAACCCATGTCCACAACAAGTCAGACCATTCAACTGACCATTTCCTACGTAAAAAATATCATTGTATGGTGTCTTTACCAAACCCATCACCAGTGTGCTAATACAACTTGTGGTTGTGGTTTTATCTTCATTGGTTGTCTTATGTGCTGCTTTTAGGAAGACTCGGGATTTCTGGTGGGGTGTACATTTTAAAACAAAACAAAACATAACCATTTGTGTTTAGGCGACCCAAACTGACCCAGACTTCAACATGACCCAAAGGGCCTGGACAGTCATTCCCATGCAGAGCCTTAAGTTTATGCAAATTGGTGCCATCTTTTGTCCTCTTGTTTGATGATGCAATTCCTCCTTTTTGACAGTGAGTTACTCATACCACCTACACTGCTCGAACACTAGATTGGAAGCATTGCGTCAAAGGAAGGGAGGCGAGTAGAGATGGAAGGATCTGTCAGTTTTGGTGCTCTCATTTTCTCATTTTTTTCCAATCTTAAACTCAGTTCTCCACGTGTTTGCAGCAGTGTGCAAAAAAATGCCCATGAAAACTATTCAGTAGTATGAATTCCTCCTAACAAACACATTTTGTACACAGTTTTGACTACTCTATGCATTTTTTAAGCAATTTGTCCCAATATATTGCATTTTTGTATATTAGTTTCACAAATATATTCATTCCCCCCCCAATATATGCATTTTTGTAAATATTGTTTGGTTGGAGAATTGCATCACAAAATTTGGATAAGTGTGCATTTTGGAGGATGGCTTTGTTCAGTTCTCATATTGTTTTGGAAAGTGTGAATTTGATAGATTTGGCTTTAAATGTGAAACGAATCGATTTTTTCCCCATCCCTAGAAGTAAGTGAAGTATTAATGTGTTTGGGAGCTGTGTGTGGTTTGCTACCAGTCGTGGTGCTATTTGGTTTGGCTTGCATGGCATTTTGTTTCCAGAAGGTTATCAGTGGCACTGTGCGTTTAAGTACTGCAGGCCTAGCAGATAATCAACAAGTTCTCTTTCATTTCCATGTTAGGAAAAGCTTCTTCAACTGAATTCTTTCCTGATATGCATTTGTTAATGAACAGAAACTCTGTATTTCACCAAAATGTGAAAACCTAGTGAAAATACTCTTGTTCTATGAGATGCCAGCAGTCATTGAGCTTAGTTATACACTTATTTGTTGGTACTTTCAGCTTTGGAGCAAAGAATTTAAATGAATGGAAGATTATATCATTTCACTCTGGCAGCAATGTAGTGAAGAAAGTATAGCAAAGCAAACAAATCCTACATGTAAAAAATAGAACAAGAATGAAACTAAAATTCTTCACACTGATTACAACGGTGAAGTCAGGAATGTCTACGATCAGTGATGTTTGTTTTCTCGGGCTCAGTCAAATGTATACCTGCTTGGGAATAAGCTGTAGGTAAATCCATGATCAGAATTTTCTTGCGGTTTGGGGTACTGGTGTTGTTCTTCAAAACAACCATGTAAGACTACTATTTTGATAAAGGAGGTCTCTCCCATCCAACAATAGTGCTAGCAGTAGCATGTGTGTGTGTTTGTGTGTGTGTGGTTTAGATGGTGCATGGTTAGAGGAAGAGAGAAAATGTCCAGTCTGAGTTCCTGCATTGTCTGCCCCCCCCACTCCACACTCTGTTGTGTGTGTAATACCTGCTTGTGGCAATAGTACAGATTTGGCTCCCCACCACCACCACTCTGGCAGAATTTCCACAGGGTTGAGGGAGGATATGTATATAAAGACAATATATATGAAAAAAAATGAAGAACTGACTCTCTTTTCATATGCAGTGGAGCACAAAGGAGAAGGGAGAGGTACACGACCTATACTGTTAGGGATCAAGCTGTTTGAAGAGCAGGTTAGAACTGAGACATAAATCAGACAAGGGTCAGAGACTCCAGGTCTCGAACGAAAAACAAAAACAAAACACCAGAGCACGAAGGTGGGACCTAGCTAGTGAGCTACAATGGACTGCATATAGTCAGGTGTCAGAGTTCTCTTCAGGAGCAGAAGGCCATAGGAGTGTGTGCAGCCTTAGTCCCTGCAACTGGAAGTTGGGGTCCTTGAGGAATTCAATATTTGCACATTCTGATATGAACTGACATGATCTGCACCTCCCGCGTTGGATTTTGTACTTCTTTGAAAATGCAGTGTGGGCATTTCAGGCCCCATCCACAACCCATTGTGAAACTTTTAATAAGACCCTAGAAAAGTCCACCATTAATTTGATTGGACAAACTGTGTTGGCTTTACATTTTCTTCCTCCTAAAGCTTTCTATAATGAGCCTGTGATTTCTGATGTTCATATATATTAGTTGGACCTGCAAGAAAATGCTGGAGGATATCCCAGTCCCCTAGAGGAGTACTTCTGTTCAGGGCTCCATTTAGCTTGGAAGAGGACCTTGTAGTCCTGATCTGGCCTCATGGGACAGAGGGGACTTTCAGGAGGAGGAAAGGACATCTTTTCCTTTCCTATCAACTTGATCCCTTCCCCTGCTGGTAAAAGGATCAGGTGGGATAATGCGCCAAATTAGGTACACCAGCCTGGCCAGTTTGTCCTTTGTGGCTGTTTTCAGCTGACCACACTGAGGATGGGGCATAAATTTGATTCACTTTACATTTAAAGGCAAACCTACCTAATTCATAGTTGTTGAAAAAAATATTCAGTCCAAAACAGCCATCCTTCAAAATTTGCATTTTTCCAAATTTTAAAATGCGGATCTCCAGCCAAGTAATGCATACAAAAATGTGTGTATAAAAAAGTGTGTATAAAAACACATGTATAAGTGAAACTAACTTTAAAATGCATTATATTTGGGAAAAATCACTTTGCCAAAATATGTATATTAGGAAAAATCACATACAAGAATGTGTATATTAGAATAAATTTGCAGTAAAATGCTGATGAATTCATGAGGAATTTATTTTTTAAAAAATTGCAAACTGATGTGGAAATGTGGAGAACTGAACTTAAGACTGGAAAAATCCAAAACTGAGAGAAGTTGAATTTGACAGATTTGTACATCTCTAGACATCACCCACCTTCTCATCTGTTTCATCTCAGTGGGGCTTGCATTCAGTACTTTTAAAATATGGTGCTAAATGCAAGCCCCACTGGGTTTGGTTCCATTTGTGAGCTTCCAGTTAGAGCTCTTGAGTGGAGCTGATCCTTGCTGCAATCATTGAGCTCACATTCAGTACTGAATTGAAAAAGTTCTGATGAATTCAGGCCTCACTGCCAAAGAACACTTGGGAGTACATGGCTTAAAGTGGAGGCAGGTGGAACCTAAACCTGGTGGGGTGCCTATGAGGTCATGTGGACAGAGCCTATGAGGTCACATGTGTGGAGCCTATGAAGTCACGTGGATGGAGCCTATGAGGTCCCCATCCTCCTTCCTTGCAAAGAAATGATGGGCACTTAAGCAGTACAGTTCTACAAATGCATAGCACGTAAAAGTGTTTTACCTTGGTTCAGAAGGGGTCCCTGCAGTCACAATTGCAATCATTGCTGCTTTTCCATCCCTACACACCCCAGACAACCTCATGTTTATCATGGGAAGTCAGCTACATCTTGCTGGCTGTGATTGATGAGAGTAAAGCACATGTTGCAAGTGACCCAAACCAGTGAAGGGTGATAGAAAGGCAATCCATTCTTTCATCTGCTGATTCCTCCTCTAAAGTGTTTATTGTTTTTGTAGGCTTTGTTCCTCTTCTTCCTCCCTTCCCTTCCTGTCTTTGTTCTAAGTCAGTTAGTAATGACTCCCTGAGTGGGGCCACATGGCTACTTCAACATATGTGACTTTATCTCTTTCTAGTAATAAACCTTATGTTTCTTTATTCTTTCAACTACTAGTCTTAACAGACTAATATGTATACGAAAAACCATAATGCTGATTGTGGAAATACAGCTGTTAAAAGACACAAAAACCCTGTTTTCCCCAATGCCAATCCTAAACCATATGGAAGACATTCTTTCTCCTTTTCATGTTTGTGGGTCCTCTTTATTCAGTAAGAGAAGGCTTTCTTCAGGCATCAGTTGTGTGTTTATGCTTCGTTTTGGATTCCACCCCTAGAAAGAATGTCTAGACATTTGTTTGAAAAAGAAAATTGTTTATGTTTATAAATAGTATAGTCTTAATTATCCTAAATGTTTTGGATATTCTTCCCTGGAAAGGTTTGGAAGTTTGGATATAGAAGTGGTTTATAGTTCCCACCTATCTGAACAGGTTTAGACTTTGTCACTTTAAGTCAAACCTTAACATGCAATGGTGAGAAGTGTGTGGAGAAGAGATGCTTGATCTTAAAACTTGTGTTTTATTACTAATTATGACTGTCTAGTCATATTATTGATCTTAACAAGCAACTCTGGTAACTTTTTAGGCTGAAGAGTTGGGTAAAATGCGTTATTTTTCTATCAGTTGTATAGTATGCAAAATTAAAACTTCATGCTTCAAGGATAGTGGGGTTTGCTTAAGTTCTTGAAACAATGAGTTATGTTCACAGGTTAGCAAAAATAAAAATAAACTGGAGTCAACAAACCAGAAAAGAAGCCATCTTTTCTTTAAAAAGGGGGTTGGAATCCCTTTGAATATAATGCTGGATCAAGTCAAAGGTCAATCAAGTCCAGCATCTTGCTTCCCACACTAGAAACTAATCACCCCATCCAGCAACATAAAGCAGCACATGCATGCACACACAATCTCTCTCTCTCTCCAAGCAATATCACCACAAGAATTCTCCCCACCGAACAAAGCAATGTGCGCGCACACACATCTACTCTTCTGCCACCCTCCCCATACAGCCCCCAGACAAGAAAGAGCCAAGAAGGAAGCCAACACTCAAGCAAGCAATAAAAAATAAAGAGCTTGCTTCCTCATCCAGAGATCCTCTAGCTGATTTCATAAAATCATAGAACAGGAGAGTTGGAAGGGGCCTATAAAGCCATCAAGTCCAACCCCCTGCTCAATGAAGGGATCCAATTTGTCTCAGTCAGCTCTCTCCTTTCTCATACACACAAATTAAGTAAATCAATGGCTGCTGCAACGCCTCATTTTTTAGCTCAGCTGCAAACTTTCTGAAAATGAGGGAAGGGAATGACCAGCAAGGCGCAGACTTGGAAAAAGGAAGAATGATTGGCTTTAGAAGGGTGAACACAAGCCCTCCCTCCCCTGTTTATTTTCTGAGTCTTTTGATATGTGAGTGAGTCTATTAGCTACTCAGAGAAAAGATGGGGGAAGGGGGAAATGGACAGCCCATTTTGTCCTCTGCCCTTCCTAACAAAGCCATCGCAAATCATTCTTTTTCTTTTTTTTACTGTTTCCCTCCCAGGAGACAGAGTGTAGAACCATCTACTTCTACTAGTAAGCCTCTAGGTCAGTGGAAATGTATCCATACTGCTGTGGGTATCAGTGAAAGGCTACTCTATGACTTTGGAGGTTTTTTGAGGAGTTGGGGGGGTACAGAATTTTGGAAGGGATACACCCCACTTTGCCCTTCAAACAACTTCCCCTGAGAGTACATGGCTTAGAGTACACTCACAATTGTTCTTTTGCAATGGGGCTTGCATTCAGTGGTGTCTAAATTTAGTACCAAATTCAAGCCCAGCTATTTTCTGGTGGGCTCAGATCCACTTGGCGATATATGATGCCATGTAATTGGCAGGTGGGTGGACTTGCCCACCTGTCCAAAGCAACTCACTGAGAGATGGCAATTTTTTGATTTGGCCAGCCAGACAAAAGTGGTTCCCCACCTGTAAGGTAGGACATAGTGTTAAAGACTCCTTAGACCCACTGCTACTCAGTGGAAAGAACACTTGTCCAGATGATCATGTTGCCCTGACTTATTCATCAGCGTTTCAGTGTATTTTTCCTTATGTAATTTTGGCTAATATTAATATTTTTGCAAAACCGTTTCCCCTAGTATAATGCATTTTGTATGTTCTTTACACTAATACATGCATTTTTCTGCACATTGTATCCTAGTATATGTATTTTTGCCCACATTACTTGGCTGGAGAACTGTAGTGCAAAATTCAGGACAATGTGAATTTCAAAGGATGGTTGTGTTTTGTTTCTTGTGTTGTTTTGGAAAGTGTGAATTTGAGAGGTTTACCATTAAATGTGAACTGAATTGAATTTCTCCCCTATCCCTAGTAGAAACTCAACCACTTGAGTTTGCTGTTAGAGTGAATGATATTATATAAGAGAGCGAGAGAGAGACACACACACATACAGAGAAAATGGGGTGAAGGGTGAAGAGAGTCCAATATAATACTGACAACAACAGCTCTGATATTTTTATTAGCTTCAAGCAACATGCTGTCAAAACAGCTACAATTCATATTACTCTAATCCAAGAGATATTTGGCTGTCAAATCTTCACAAAAATACCCCCAAAGGCGAAAAACAAAAACAAACAAATCATGGTCATATCGTTTTCTCTTGCCTCTTTGTGCTCTTCATAAAATATTTTCAAAACCCAAGGATTTTTTTTCTGCTTTCAATTTCAGTTGCACAATTCTATGCATATTTACTCAGATGTAAGCCCTACTGTGACGTAGTGGTTAGAGTGTTGGACTATGAACTAGGAGACCAGGGTTTGAATCCCCACACAGCTGTGAAGCTCACTGGGTGACCTTGGGCCAGTCACTGCCTCTCAGCCTCAGAGGAAGGCAATGGTAAACCACTTCTGAATACCGCTTACCATGAAAACCATTTTCATAGGGTCGCCATAAGTCATGATCGACTTGAAGGCAGTCCATTTCCATTTTCAAGCCCCACTGTTAACACTGGGGCTTTTTTTCAGCCACTGGATTGCAGCCTAAAAAATATAGGATGCTTTTCTAATATAGCTCCAGTGGCTTTAATGTGTTTAACTCCTGTTTTGATTCAATAGCGCCAAAATTTTTGGAGCTTTGATTATTTGACCCAGCAGGTAGTCCTGTGCATACTTTTCTGGGAGTAAGGCCCACTGAACTCCATAGGGCTTAATGAGTAGGCATAGGATTGCACAGCTAACTGAGCTAGGATATGGCTTTCCTCTGTGTCTTAAAATGATAAGACTTCAGGTGTTCCTAGATTTTCAGTGATGATGGATGGTGTTTTTTTTTTAAAGGAAGGGCCACAGCTTAATGGCAGAGCACCACCTTAGCATGCAGAAGGTCCAATCCCCCGAAATCTCTAGGTAGGACCAGAAAATACTTCTATCTGAAACACTGGAGAGATGCTGTCCATTAGTGTAGACAATACTGATCTAAATGGATTAATTCGGGCTGTGCTCCATATTTGGTTGAGGCCTGAACCAAATCGGGCCTCTTTGGAGGGATGTGGGCCCAGCCGAGTTGTGTTGAGATAACCTTTGATCTCTACGGTTTGGATACAGAAGCCCAGAGTGATCCAGGGCTATTGGGGGTGGGGCATGGGGCAGAAAGAAGAGGCAGGTGTGAGTGGGAAGGAAGAGGAAAAAGGGGGGAAGAGGCACCTGTTCATGGGAGAAGGTAGGTGCCTTTCCTGCCTGACCTCTCCTCCTTTCTGCCAGGCCTTCTCAAGCCCAGCATGCCAAATCCTCTTCGCAAGTGGCTTCCTTGCATGCAGGGGAGCCGCTCACAAAGGAACAACACCCCACATCATGGAATCCTCTTGTTTATCAGCTGATAAGTAGGAGGAATTGTCCTGTGTGGCTGGTTGCTGCTTGTTCGCTGGTAGCTTCCCTGCATGCAGACATGCTGCTCTCTAAGAAGCAGCAACTGGCAACTCGAAGGATGGAGTTGGTCTACTTTCCAGCTGGTAAGCAGAACAATTCCATCCTGTGCATGCTGGTTGCATCCACCTGCTCTCATTTGGGGGCAGGAGGAGAGAAGGAGACATAGTGTCTCCTTCCCCCCTCCCAACCATAGTTGTTATATTTTAATAAAAACCTTAGCCCCGCCCACAAATAGCTTCAGGGATGGATCTGTTGTGGGGCAGGTGATCCCCTCTTTGGGACAGGGCAGATTTGTCCTGCTTGGGGCCCACAGATTGGGGCCATGAGGCAGATAGGGAGGGCTGTGCACTGGTCTGACAGTAAAAGGCAACTTCTTATGTTCCTAGCTATGCCCCAACAGGTTCAGTACCCCAACAGGTTCACTTCATAGACTGGAGCTTGTACTGAACAAAGTAGCTCTATATGTAGCAGGAGCAGAAGGAAACCAGTAGGAAGAGCCCAGGAAATAATTATCTCCTTACTGTCCACTCCTCCTTTTCCTGGTCATCTGCTGAGTCTTTGCAGTGGAGTCTTCTCCCTCGTAAGAATTTATTTATTTATTTATTTATTTATTTATTGTATTTATATACCGCCCCATAGCTGAAGCTCTCTGGGTGGTTACAATAACGAAAAATATTAAAAACAAATATACAAATTTAAAAACACATATTTTAAAAACAATTTAAACACAATTTAAAACACATGCTAAAATGCCTGGGAGAAGAGGAAAGTCTTGACCTGGTGCACCAGGCGCACTTTGTCAGGAAGATCATTCCATAATTTGGGGACCACCACTGAGAAGGCCCTCTCCCTTGTTACTAGACTCCCAGCTTCCCTCCGAGTAGGCCCCCGGAGGAGGGCCTTTGATGTTCAGCGTAGTGTACGGGTGGGTTCATGTTGGGAGAGACATTCCATTAGGTATTATGGTCCCAAGCCATGTAAGGCTTTATAGGTTAAAACCAGCACCTTGAATCGAGCTCGGAAACATACAGGCAGCCAATGCAAGCGGCCCAGAATTGGTTTTATATGCTCGGACTGTCTAGTCCCTGTTACCAATCTGGTTGCTGCATTTTGCACAAGCTGCAGTTTCTGAACCGTCTTCAAAGGCAGCCCCACGTAGAGCGCATTGCAGTAATCTAACTTGGAGGTTACTAGAACATGGACAACTGAAGCCACATTATCCCTGTCCAGATAGGGGCGTAGCTAGGCCACCAACCGAAGTTGGTTGAAGGCACTCCATGCCACCGAGGCTACCTGAGCCTCAAGTGACAGAGATGGTTCTAGGAGAACCCCCAAGCTATGAACCTGCTCCTTCAGGGGGAGTGCAACCCCATCCAGAACAGGTTGGACATCCACCATCCGGTCAGAAGAACCACTCACTAGCAGCATCTCAGTCTTGTCTGGATTGAGCCTCAGTTTATTAGACCTCATCCAGTCCATTGTCGCAGCCAGACATTGGTTCAGCACATTGACAGCCTCACCTGAAGAAGATGAAAAGGAGAAATAGAGCTGCGTGTCACCAGCGTACTGATGGCAACACACTCCAAAGCTCCGGATGACCGCACCCAACAGTTTCATTTAGATGTTGAACAGCATGGGGGACAGAAATGACCCCTGCGGAACCCCATACTGGAGAGTCCAGGGTGCCGAGCAACTGAAATGGATCCAGATAATTGGTCTCATCCAAATGTGTCTAGAGCTGGCCCTCAACCACTCGTTCAAGGACCTTGCCCAGGAATGGAACATTTGCTACCCGCCTATAGTTATTAAGATTTTCTGGGTCCAGGGAGGGTCTCTTCAAGAGTGATCTCACTACTGCCTCTGTCAGGCAGCCAGGGACCACCCCCTCTCACAGAGAGGCATTAATCACCTCCCTGGCCTGACCGGCTGTTCCATCCCTGCTAGCTTTTATTAGCCAAGAAGGGCAAGGATCCAGCACAGAAGTGGTTGCATGAACCTGTCCAAGCACCTTGTCAACATCCTCAAGCTATACCAACTGAAACTCATCCAAGAAATCGGGACAAGGCTGTGCTCTGGATACCTCGCTTGTATCACCTGCTATAACACTGCAGTCTAAGTCCTGGCGGATGCTAAAGATTTTATCCTGGAAGTGCCTAGCAAATTCATTACAGCGGGCCGCAGATGGTTCTATCATGTCCCTGGGGCCAGAGTGTAATAGCCCCCGGACAATTCTGAAGAGCTCCACTGGGCAGCAGAGTGATGATTCAATAGTGGCAGCAAAATATTGGCTTTTGGCTGCCCTTACTGCCCCTAAATACAGCTTACCATAGGCACTTACCAGTGTATAATTGCATCCACCAGGAGTTCATCTCCATCTGCTCTCAAGCCGTCTCCGATATTGTTTCATTACTCTCAGTGCTGGGGTATACCATGGAGCCGTACGAGCTCTACACAGGAGAGGGCGCTCAGGAGCAATCATGTCAACCACCCGGGTCATTTCTGTATTCCACAGTTCAACCAGGGTTTCGACAGAAGCGCCAGCCCTATCAGCCGGAAAACTCCCCACAGCCCTTTGGAAACCATCTGGATCCATTAGTCTCTGGGGGCGGACCAACTTAATAGGTCCCCCACCCTTGCAGAGAGGAAAAGCTGCCATAAGTCTAAACTTCAGCAAACAGTGATCAGTCCATGACAGAGGGACTGATATAAGGCCCCCCACATTCAGATCACCAACTCCATGTCCAGTTGCAAAAACCAGATCTAGAGTATGCCCTGCTACATGTGTTGGGCCAATGGCATATTCGGACAGTCCCATGGTTGTCATGGAAACCATGAAATCCTGAGCCGCCCCAGATACGGCAGCCTCGGCATGAATGTTGACATCCTCCAGAACCAACAGTCTGGGGGATCTCAACAGTACACCCGAGACCACCTTCGTCAGCTCAGCTAGGGAGTCTGTTGGGCAGCGGGGTGGGTGGTACACCAACAGAACCCCCAATCTGTCCCGCTGGCCCAGCATAAGGTGCAAACACTCCAGACCAGTAGCCACACGGACAGGGTGCTTGTAGAGGGAGATGGAGCTCCTATAGACCCCAGCAACCCTCTTCCCGATCTTCAGGTTTACCCTGATGCTGAACTAGGTACCCTGGTGGGCATAGCTGGGAGAGACTGACTCCTCCCTGCTCACCCACCCAGGTCTCGGTTATACATGCCAGATCGGCTGCCTCATCCACAATTAAATCATGAATGAGGGAGATCTTATTATGTACCGATCTGGCATTTAGGAGCAGCATCCGGAGGTCTAAGAGCTGGCTGATAGGGCAACCAACAAACCTGCGGCTGTGGGGAGGACTGGAACAAGGCACAGCCATTAACAGCCTGGGCTGCATTCCCCTTACCTGGCAAGTCCTCCTCATAATGCCATATCTCCCTCTGCCCGTCACTACACTAATTGGGCCCCCCTCAAGTCTCTCCACTTGCCTCTGAGTCTTCTCTCCCAGGCACATGACTCAAAACCCACAAAAAGCCAGGCAAAGCATAGGAACGTAAGAGTTCTGTTGGATGAGGCCAAAGGCCTATCTAGTCCAGCATCATGTTCTCACAAGTGGCCAGCCTATGGGAAGTGCTCACTTCAGCAGAACTCTCCCCACTTGTGATTCCCAGCAACTGGTATTCAGAGAGATACTGACTCCAGTAGTGGAGGTAGTACATAGTATTTGTGGTTAGCAGCCACTGATAGCCTTTTCCTCCAGTGGCTGAAATCCAAGGATTTTTTGTTTGTTTGTTTGTTTTGGCCAGGCCTGCTGCACTTTTGCTCTTGAGGTCTGGGGGACGAAGGGGAGAAATGAGGTCAAAGCAGCATTTTAAATGTGGTCAAAGAATTTGTGTGTGAGGGAGATGTCTAAGAGACTTGCTATTATTGTGGGTTCTTCCATGCCCTCAGCTACTCTGGGGTTCTCCACCAGATCCCACCTATCGTATTCTCAAAATGACTCCTCAGGGTCAGGCTTGATCCTGACAGTTTCTTTGGTATGGTGCCCGCTATTAACAATGCCAGCAGAACAGCTTCTTTATTTTTTCCTAAAGATTTTATAGTGTTTTTTTTAATTGCTGACATGATAAACAACAGCAGCTATGACTGTGTTTGCAGCCATGCCACAGTTTTACATCCTTAACAATGTTCCAGGGCATTGTGAGGGAAATTTGGGCTCCCCCCATCCCAAATGGCAGAAATATTCAAATAAAATTCTGCAAAGTGGCCTTCTTTTTCTAGGCAGGTGAAAAGAAAAAGAAAAACAGAAATTAGTTTTAGTTTATTTGTGACTCTTTCCCCAGAAACAGACATCCAACTCGGCATTGCTTATATATCAAGGGTAGGCAAAGTGATGCCCTCCATATGTTGTGGGGCTATAGTTTCTATCAGCTTCAGCCAGCCTGGCCAGTCATCAGAATGATGGGAGTTGTAGTCCAGCAACATCTGGAAGGTATCCCATTGGCTTCCCCTGGTCACTGACAGTCCTGGTCCAGACTTTCCCAGCCCTACCCGGAAATGATATTAGGACATTTTGCTTGCAAAAAATGCTGTACCACTGAACTACTGCCCTGTTGTTGTTGTTTAACTTGTGTGCCACTATTCCTTTATTTAGCAGAAATTTAGTTAAATTCTTTGGTTGGGGTTTAAAAGGAGAGAATGACATATTGGATGGTTCTGATTTCTTGAAATAAGTTCAAAGAGAAACAGATGCACTGTCCTACCAATGGGAGGAATTTCTTTAGAAAGGAGAGGCCCGGTTTGCTAATGCTGTATAAAGAGAGAGATCAAAAGAGGCAAATCAACAGTCAGTCATGAAGGTGAGAATCAACACTAACAAATCCAGTTTAATAAAAGATTATAAAATAAATGGCTTAGGAATATCTTCTGTTTTCCTCCGTAACTGTGCAGCAGTAATGCCTTAAAGTGAAGGAAAGGTGAAGCCCATAGGAAGGAGAGTGATGTAGCATTTTCATTGACAGGGTGAAAGACGTGTGGCTCCCTGGTGGGCATTTCTTGTAGAGCAGCCTTCCTTAACCTAGTGCCCTACAGATGGTTTGGACTACAGCAGTCCCATCTGGAGGGCACCAGGTTAGGGAATACTGTTGTAGAGGAACTACAACGAGCACCTGGAAAAAGGAAGACATCAGGGATGTGCTTTGTGTGAGAGAAGCTTGCATTGAAGAATGTACTCTCAATACTCTTCTCAACAATCTCTGGCCGGGCCAACTCTGGAGCCTTCAGCACCAACAGCCTTGGCTTCTACAGCCACCATTTCTGGTAAGTCTGTTCCATCTGTCACTACACTTTCTCATGCACACATGACTCCTCCTGTCCCTGAGACCGTGCATGCCACCTCTGTGGCCCATCGACACTAGACTTTGCTGCCCAAAATATAATCTACATGGGCAGAGTTCTCGTTCCCATGCAGCCACAGTTACCTTGGCCATTGGTGGCTGTGGCTCCTTGGCAATCACCCACAGCACCAATGGCGCAACAGCTTACTTCTTTGCCCTTGCCATTGGTGTATATCAACAGGGTGATACATCTCTCCCACTAGGCAATCACCTGTTACAGGCCACACGGGAGAAGATTTGGTGAGGTGACTGTACTGACATTTTCTCACTCCTCATCTGCTAATCGGATGTGAAACCTAAGGAAGGGGAGGAATCAAAGGAGAAGGATACAGTCAAGAAGTGGAAGGTAGATCACATTTGGCCCAACTGGCTCAATGCGTACACTGTGTACATGTGGGTGATGACTCAGGCGTACCTGTCCAGGGCTTTGTCTATGATAAAGTACCAGGACATTGTACACAGGGCCTTCTGTGACTTCGTATGTACCGCATGGTTGTGGTATGATGAGAATTTCAAGCAACAGGCAGCACTCGACCCCACCATGCGCTGGGACATCAAGCATCAGGGTCTGTAGTTGTGCTGCATGACCCCCCCCCAGGCCAGCTGTTGGTGATAGGGCAGGTAGTGGACATCTCCTGGTTGGTTGCAGACATCAGGCCCCAGCTCAGGCCAGGGGCCACTGTGGGTTCAATCCCAGCAGGTCTGCTGGGCCTTCTACAGCTCTGGTCGCTGCACCCACCAACCTTGCCATTTTAAGCATGCCTGTGGCATCTGTGGTGTGGCCCACTCCAGTGTCCCCTGTGCGAGGGCTCGACAGGCCAAGCAGGAGGGGACCAGTCCCAACCCAAACATGGCTTGGTTGGTCAGGGAGGTCTGCCGCAAAGCCAGTAGCCCCATAAAGTTAGCCCCCCTGGCTTCAACTGTTGGACTCTTATCTGGACCGTGACACGGCTGTGTTCCTATGATCAGGGTTTGAAGAGGGCTTTAGGATCCCTTGTGCCAGAGCCATGGTGTCTGTTTCTTCTCCTAATCAGGCCTCTGTGAGGGAATTGGCCACTGTGGCTTTGGCCAAGTTGGATAAGGAAATAGTGGTGGACTGGATTTATGGCCCTTATTTTAGGCCTCTCCTCCCTGAGCTGTGGGTTTCTCCCCTGGTTGTAGTCCCCAAGAAGCAGCCAGGGGAATATCACCTCATCCATAACCTGTCCTTTCCTAAAAGGGGGGGTGTCAGTGAACAATTGTGTTTCACAGGAAAAGGTTTCTGTGAGATACACATTGTTCAATGAGGCTGTTAGGGTTGTTTGGCAGGGTGGGCGGGGGCGTTGTGACATTAAGTCAGCCTTTCGCCTTCTCCCTGTTCACCCTTTGGACGTGGACCTCTTGGGCTGCAAGTTCCAGGGCATGTTTTACGTAAATAGAGCAATGCCTGTGGAATACTCTATCTCCTGTCCTGCCTTTGAGACCTTCAGTACCTTCCTTGAATGGGCAGTGAGGGCCAGGTCTGGGTCTTCCTACACTGCCCATTACTTGGATGATTTTCTGTTTGTAGGGAAGGTGGGCACTTCACTGTGTTTTTATTTGATGAGCAACTTTGAGAGGTTTACTGAGGACCTGGGTGTGCCTCTAGCTCTGGAAAAGTCCAAGGGATCCTCCAGTTCTCTCACATTCCTGGGCATTCTTCTTTACACAGTATCTCAATGCTCAAAGTTGCCTGGCGACAAGTTGTTTGCGTTGCACGCTCGGCTGAGGGAGGCTCTGATGGCCAGGAAACATACTCTCCTACAGATGCAGGAGTTAGCGGAGCACTTGGTTTTTGCTTCCAAGGTCATTTCCTCTGGCAGAGCATTCCTCAGGCGTTTTCTGCAATGCCATGAAGGGGGTGAGCTCTTGTTTCCATTTCATCCGTGTGTCCTCAGATATGCGCAAGGACTTGCGGATGTGGATGACCTTCTTCGAGGAGTACAATGGTGTCTCCTTCTGGAGGGAGCAGCTGCTATTGGAAGCTGAGCTTCAGGTAATGTCAGATGCGGCAGGAGGTGCAGGCTTTGGGGTTATTTTCAGGGATCAGTGGTGTGTCAAGCACTGGCCCCAGGCCTGGAGAGATGCAGGGGCCGTGGTTGACCTGACATTCCTGGAATTTTTTTCCATCATTGTGGCAGTACACCTTTGGCCATTGGTCTTCCAGAACCACACTGTTCTGGTGTGACAACCAGGTGACTGTGTGTGTTGTTAATGTGTAAACTTCCAGATCAGTCTGGGTGATGCATCTGGTGAGCGCACTCATTTTGCAATGTTTACGCTTTTATATTTTATTTGTGGCCAGGCATGTTCCAGGCCTCCAGAATGATATTGCTGATGCCCTATCTTGCTTCTAGATGGAACGTTTCCGGGTGTTGGCCCCAGGTGCATCACCAGACCCGATGCAGATGCCCCAACATCTTTGGAGTTTTGGGAGCTAGAGGGGTAAACTGCCATCAAATCAGCTTTGGCGCCTAACACTAGGAGGGCATACCGGGGCAGCTGTACAGAATTCCTGCATTTCTGGGTTTCCCACTGTCTGCCACAGGAGTGGACCATCCCAGTGGTTCACTTCATGCACTTTATAGTGTCTCTCAGGGCCAATGGCAAGGCAGTGAGTACCATTGCTGGTCACCTGTTGGCATTAGCCTTCCTTTCCAAGGCAGATGGTTTGCCTGACTATACCTCAGATTTCAGGATCAGGGAGATGTTTGAAGGTTGGGCACATAGCGGCCCAGCAGTTCCTGATAAGCTTAGGCCAGCTGTTGACTGCTTTTTGCATTTTGTGTTCATCGGTTTGTGAGGCAGTGTTATTCTCAGCTGCATCCCTCACAGCATTTTATGGGGCTTTGTGCCCCAGCGAGCTGTTAGCAAGTTCTAAATTTGGATTGCTTGATGTTGGATTCTTCAGTTAAGCTTTTGCTGCGGAGATCCAAAACTGACCAAAAAGGCAAAGGGAAGTCTATTGTGTTGGAGCCCTGTGTTTGAGTTATGCCCGGTAGTGGCTATGTGGTCCTACCTGACTTCCAGGCCAATGGGGACGGGATATTTATTTGTTCACCACGATGGGTCCGCATTGACTAGGTATGTTTTGGTCCATGTTATGGAAGGCCTTGTTGGCTTGTGAGTGAGATTCTGTGGTTTATGGAGTTCATTCTTTCTGGATTGGGGTGGCTACTGCAGCAGCTCTCATGGGCCTTCCCCTGAACAACATTCAGGCCATAGGCAGATGGCGATCTGCAGCGTATAAGGCCTACATTAGGTTCTAATTTTTTTTTTAAAAAGTGTTGCTTTGTTGTTAATTGTTTCTTTGTTTTGCTAGTCTGAGTGGCCTACCAATTCCAGTGCATGTGGTCCTATGCGGACATTCAAACCTCACTGGCAGGCCAGTTCTTCCCCTGTTGGGACTCAGCTCCAGCTTTCTGCTTGGGCCACGGTGCAATGGAAAACCAGGTGGGGGATGCTATGGGGGGATCTTCTCCCCACCCTATGCAGGGTGTGTTCCAGGGGTCCTGTCCCCCGTATCTTGGTCATTCACTTGGGGCAGAATGATTTTGTCCAGCATCTTGGTCTGGATATGCTCTGTAGGGTGACCCATGACTTGAATTGGATCAAACATAAATTTCCTGGATTGTTTGCCATGTGGTCCAATTTACTTGAATGGAGAGTGTGGAGGGGGACATTTTACCCTAGCCGGACCAACAGAGCTGGTAGATGGGTGAACAGCAGCATTCACAAGCTGGTTCTGGTGATGGGGTGGGCTTTTATCCCTCATCCCAGGATCTGATATGACGCTCCCTATTTATTCAGAGATGATGGAGTTCATCTCTCCACAAGGCTGTGACTTTTTTTTGGAGGACCTACAAAGTGGTCTGTCAGACCTTTTACTGGTGGAGAGAGTCGACCAAGCTGCTGCTTATCACCTCTTGTGGCATGGAGTCTGGGCAGGTGAACAGGTTGGGGCTTAAATTGGGTATACTGAGGTGTTTTGTGGTTGGGGCACCCTCCAGGGATCTCCCGGGGCTTCATGCCAGGGGTGGGAACTGGGAGGGTGCCCTTGGTGCCCTTGTTTGTGCATTTCAGGTGAATGCCAATACGGCAGGACCCAAGTGTGCAGGTGGGGTGCACATCCTAGGCTTGCTTACCAAGGAGGGGGGTATTTCCTCCTCATCCTTGGTTGGGGAGCAACAGCCTATGGCTGCTAACATGCCCAGGGGTTGGGGGGGACTTTCCCTCAGAGTTAGAGTTAAGTTCAGCTGCCCAGACAGTTGCAATCTGGCTTAAATTGGTTAATTCGGTGAATTTGGACTGCAGGTTCTCAAAAAAAGTGTTATATTTTAAATAAATATCACATAAATCCATGTCTGTGTCCTGAGTCTTCCTTTGGGTGTGGGGGCAAATACTCTTCTCAGCAATCTCCAAAATAAACATGAAATGAAGTATATTGTTCAGGCTTAGGTCTAGAAAAGACATCATTGGAAGAACGTAGATGCAAATCTGGGAATTGCATAAGCTCTCCCATAGTGTGCAATTGATTTTTTCAATGGGTTTACTGCATAAGTCTGGATTGGACCCACAGCTAATAAATTATTGAAAATCTAATACAATAAAACAGTAACATTAACCACAGTGATAAAAGTCAGCAGATAAAGACATTCTACGAATTAAAATACTTGGATAAATAAAAGCTTCTTAGCCAGGGACTGAAAAGATTGTAAAGCAAAGGACAAAGCTCTCTCCTTCAAATTTATTTTACATAATGCGCTTCTGATGAGGTCGACATCTGGATTAGGCCTCAGTGGAAGATCTTAAGACATGGGCAGGCCAATATAGGAAGAGGCGTTCTGCCTCAGGTATTTGGGTCCTAAGCTGCTTAGAGATTTTAAATGTAAATACCAGCATCTTGAATTGAAACCAGAAGTGAACAGGCAACCATTGTAGTTCTTCACAGAATTAAGTAATATGAATAAGCCTGGCTGAACCAGAAAGGCCAGCCCTACCACTGGGTAGAGTGAGGCAGCTTCCTTAGGCAGAAGATGCTGGGGAGCAGGTGTGGCAGGGAGATGTCTGAGGACCAATCAGTGGGCTCATCTTCACCTTACATTTAAAGCAGTATCATACCACTTCAATAGTCATGGCTTTCCTGAAAGAATGCTGGGAACTGTGGTTTATTGAGGTTGCTGAGAGTTGTTAGGAGCCCGCTCCACAGAGATACAATTCCTAGAATGGTTTTTTTTTTTTTTTTACAATAATTTTTATTCAAATTTTCATAAAACATACAAAACAAAATCATAAAACATTCAAAGACAAAAAACAAAACAAAACAAAAATGATTAAACAAAAAAATAAAATATTGACTTCCCATTTGTCACAGATCAAATCAGTTATAGGTCTACAATATATAACAATCCTGTCTCTTAAATTATATTATAAAATCACTTTCCTCCAGTAGTTATCTTAATTAATCATCAAATCTCATAAACATTACTTTATTCTTTCCACAAAAAGTCAAAGAAAGGTTTCAATTCTTTAAGAAATATATCTATCAATTTTTCTCCAAATAAACATTTCGATTAATCCATCTCATCAAAATCTGTTAGGTCCAATAATTTCAATAGCCATTATTCCATTATCCCTATTAATTTCATCTTCCATCTTCAATAGTCCTGTTAAGTCCAGTAATTTCAGTGTCCAATCTTCCATTATCAGTATTCCATAATAATCTTGCTGTCATAGCCATAGTCATATAATAAGAGTCTGATGGGAATTTCCTCTATCCCAAATATTTTCTTGCCATCCGTTCTGAATAAGTTGCTGAAGTACTGTTGTAAAGTCATATCTCTGTTCTTCTTTTTTACAAAATGCACTGGCTCATCTCTTGAGAGTTTTTCCATTGTCACATGGCTGCAGTTAATTCCATAGATTTTCACTATATCAAACTCCATCACGTCATTCCTGTCCAGAAGATTATCCAAGCCATTGATAACTTTATCTCTAATATCTTCATTAATTTCTTCAGAGATAACGTTAAATTCCAAACAGTAGATTTTATTTCTAATATCCATAAACTCCAGATCTTTTTCCAATTCCACATTTGTTCCAATCTCCAGGGCTTGTATCTTCCCTTTATTTTTTCTTTTCTCATCTCTGATCTCATTCTCCTCTCTCACAGGATCCCCTATTTCTTTAAACTCCTGCGTCATTTTGCTCAGTTCAATTTTCAGCTCCTTACTGCCCTGTCGCAGGGTTTGTTTCGTTATCTCAATCTCATCCATTATTTTCTGAAACATAATTACTTCCAGATTCTCAGCCACTTTCTTGATTGCCATTTTTAAAACCACGAAAACAAAGCAAAACAGAAGTAAAGAAGAACCACTTCTTATTTCAGCAACAATTGGGTTAATATTCCAGGCTTGATGACATCACAGTATAAACAGAGCAGCCTGCCTTATCTCTCTATGTTCAAGAATACAAAACAAATTTGGTTCCCAGCATCAAAACAGTTAGTGGCGTCGTGAAGAAGCAGATTCGTCGAAATAAAAAAGACCAAAAAGAGAATAGTCCCAGACAATATAACATTCCTCGGAATAGAAATCCCTCTTCTGTTTATATCTTTAGGATGCACTTCCAGGTCAGCTTTTTGCAACAGAAACAGAGATAAGCTGTTAATTTCGTGAATAATAGAGAAGAGTTATAGCTCACCCAGAAGTACTTCAAAGCCGATCAATCTGACAAATCTCCTTTTGCTGCAACAATTTAAACCAAGTAAGAAAAATAATAGAAAGAAGGGTGCTTGCCTGTTAGTCGGTTTTCTCTTTGAAGAAAAGATAAACGTATCGCATTAAACAGATAGAGCAAAAGTTTGGAAGTCCGTCCGGCATTGTTGGCTGGACCTTTTCTCATAAATTAATGAAATCCAGTCCTCCCAACAAAAACAGGCTTTTGAAGTTGATCTCTACGTTTCTCCCTGCCCGGGAGAAATTTCGTCAGTCAAAAAAAAATGTTCTGACTGATTTATATCTGAATAAGCTTCTTTTGAGGCGGGAGCCCGTCTCAAAAGCAGGCACAAGCGAAGTCACCCTTCCCGGAAGTCAATTCCTAGAATGGTTTAAAATCAGCCTCTCTTCCAGGGAACCCTGGAAATTGTAGCTCTGTGAGAGGAATAGGGGTCTCCTAACAACTCTCAGTATCCTTAACAAACTACAGTTCCCAGGGTTCTTTGGGAAAAATGATGACTGTTAAAGTGGTATAATTCTGCTGATGGGGCCTGTGCGTGCTGTACCGTCTGCCCTGCACATTCTAAGCCAGCTAGCTGCCCTCAGGTATGGTGGAGAAAATACTGTCTTGTCACCAGTGTTAAAATGTATTATTTACTATGCAGTTAAATTTGTATCCTGCCTTTTTCCCAAATAGTGCTTAAGGCAACTATCAGCAATAAGAGGGAATAAAATATACAAGGTAACAATCAAAAGCATAATGACAGACAGTGAACAAGCAATAAAACCAAGGAAGATGAACAGTGAGTTGAACAGATTGCAACGTATTTATAGAGATTCAGCTGCCAGTCCAGACAGGTTCTGTACGTGGTATGGGAGGGTGTGCCATCTTGCCCTCTGCCTCAGGCAGCAAAATGTCTCAGGTTAGCCCGGTGTACCAGTTAAATTTCTGGCAGCCAAATTCTGCACTATTTGATGCTTCTGAGTCATCTTCAAGGCAGCCACACATGTAATACACAACGGTAATCCAGCTGGGAGGGTACCAGAACATGGATCACTGTAGATGGACAATTGCCTTAATTTTGACACCATTTCATGTGCTGCAAAACCTGAACAACGCTTGTATTCCAGGGCAAAGAATTTAGGCTAACAAAAATGGAGGCAATATCTGCAAATATAAAAATAATCAATCACAGCAGTGAGCACCACCTAAAGAGTTCAATGGAATTGGTGGCAAAAGGTATCAGAGTGCATTCAAGTAGAAGAAAGCTTATTAACAATGCTGAAATTGAAATAAAGCCATATCTCCATAGTCAGCATCATTCTTTGATTCTTCTACAAGAATTAAGAGGATTCATTCACTTAATACTCATAGAAAATTAACTATTCACTCAGTGACTCCTGTAAAAAGATATAGGTGAAAATGGAAGATGACTTTTTCATGTTGCTACTTCTATTCACAAGTCAACCTGCTGTTGTTATTAATAGGTATATTTTTATGGCACCCAGAGATCCAAACCATTATGCTAACTGCTGTATCCCTGCAGAATAAGAGGGCGGCTCTGGACCTGATGTAAAAAGAGCTTCTTACTATTAGTAAGAAGTTCTTTTTACATCAGGTCCAGAGCCGCCCTCTAATCATCAGTATGTGACCTGCTCTATAGCTCTTCTTTTAACTAAAATATTACACCTGAAGGAGCATAACTATGGCTTCATTCAGACATGGGGTTTATTGTGCTAGTTTTGCTGATTATAATGGTACTGCTTCTGTCCCAATTTTTAACATTCCTTTCACAATGCAATACCTGTTGCTTTATGGAATGGTGACGTTTTGACTGATATACTGCCATATTACGCTAAATTTTATTCACACCAGTGGTCATGGTGTGACACAACAATGAACAACATTGGACATGTCGTTACTACTCCCCCACCCTTTCTGCACATGCACACTTCTGTTCCCCCATAATTTCCCTATCAAAATGGCAGGAAAGAACTGTATGCTGGTATACTACCCCAAATTCCATCACTTTCCTCCCACAATTTTCTGGGTTACTGGGGTTCCAAACAGATTTTAATAATAATATGGAAATGAGCATTAAACTTCCACTATTTTCTGCTAAATTTCCAGAAGCGGCTTTTACATATGTGAAAGATCAAATAAAAGAGGAAATTATCAGGTAGGAAACTTCAGGAAAATGAAATTAATTGCTGTCTAAATGAAGCTTATATGTTGTTTGGCATGGAAATGTATTTCAGTTATGAACTGCTGTTTGTGCTAATCAATATTGGTACAGTGCATTGCAAATGAAGGATTTTGAATTTAATTTAACAGTGTGAGATGAGGAATTAAGGTGGGTGGACAGTAAACAGTAAAGTAGCAAACCCGGCTTGTGTTTTAACTATAACCTAACACCACTCATTTTTCACATACATACATGACAGTAGATAGCTCGTAATGCCTAAAAATAGAAAATATAGGGCACTCAGCCCACAACATGTGGCTAATTCATGGTCCTGTGTAGCTGTGTGGTAAGTGCTGGACAGTGAGATGTTGTCGTGAAAGGCAAGACGACTGAGACTAGATTGAAATGTCCATTGAACAAATTTATATTCTTTTGGTGAAGATCTGGTCAGGTTCTTTAGTGCCTTTTACATAACGTTTTGAGAGAGCAATACATGGGACAAATTTTGGGGACAGATAAGGGAGAGGTCTCACCATGAACTTGTAATCTATCCACTGGGTGGACAAGATAAATATACAACTGTGAAGACTGCACATTTTCTATCTGCAGTGGCTGATGAAAGGAGAAATTTTTTAAAGAGAGAATGCTGGGTCTTGTCAGGCAGGTTCAGAATTTTAAGTTTGTTTATGCTTTTATTCACTTAGGTTTTACATAATTTTATTCAGACTAACATAACATTCATTCTTCTCATCCCATTTTACCTTTTAAAGCATTTCATTTTCACATTTGTTAAAAGAGGAAAATCTTTCCTTTTTAAAGGGCTATGTTATGATCTGCCAGGGAAATTTGGCATTTTATTTGTAGTTTATTAAGGTCTTCACATTAATTCAATAAAACTGTGCAATCCCTTATTCCCACCCATTACCTCCCTGTGACCCCATGCCTCCCCTTTATTCAGATGTTCAGTGGTTTGGCATTTTATGTAGTGTTCGGGTTCATGTGCTCAGATAAGCATTACGGTAAACAATTGTCAATGTTCTGCTTTGAGTTTGTTTATGTTGTTTGGGTCTCAGGCAGAGCTTGGAAAAGTTACTTTTTTGAACTACAACTCCCATCAGCCCCAGCCAGCATGGCTACTGGATTGGGCTGATGGGAGTTGTAGTTCAAAAAAGTAACTTTTCCAAGCTCTGGTCTCAGGTAACTTTTATCAGTGTCGCCTTATGCTATTTCATATTGTTCTAAACCTTTGTTGTGTGCTAGTCTAATGATTAGATAAAATATACAAATTTGAAGTGATGTGACATTAATTCTGTGGTGTCACTCTGAACCATATAGGTGGTGGCATATTGGTTTTCCCTTGTATGACAATGAGAGCCATTAACATAACAGAAATTGCATTTGAACTGAGCTGCGTTGCAAGAGTATTTGATGCTTTTCTGCACCAATCACCTCCTTTCTGTCCAACTTGTTCCATAAGGCATTGGCAGAATTTTCATTTGACAACTTTAAATTGGCTAGAAGAATATTCTTGCATCAGGATGAATATGAAACAGGAAAGAGTGATGAAAGATACACCCTTCAACAAATTTGCTTGTATTTTGAAGCTATATGCATTTTACCTCAGATGTGAGCACCATGAAATGGAATCTGGACCTAAACATAAAGATGAAAAAAATAATTTCCAGACATTTGAATGCTGGATAACAAAGAGAAGATCCTCCTAATAGTTCCCGAAGTCTGAGTTCTACTAGTGCTCAATGTGCTCACATTCATTCCCTTACTGAAAACAATGGGATTTACTTCTGCATAGACATCCATAGGATTGTGCTGTAAGTCTGGGGTGAGGGGCAGAGGATGAAGATGAGGCCGGAGATGCAGGAGGATAACATCTTAAAGGCCAAATTCATGGAATGTCAAGAGCTCCCAGATCTGTGTGGAGCATGGTGAATCATTGAACTGCAAGTGGCAGCTTCTCTGTGAAGTACTTTCAGGCCATGGACTGATTCTACCCACCCAGGCTGTTTGATCCTTCTGGACATGAAGGACTATAAGAAGGCTTCTTGTTCCATTTGAGCTTTGCTGTGTCCCTGTAGTCTTCCTGAGCTCTGGTGTGTTCTCTGGTCCTTGCTTCTTGATCCTGCCTTCTGGTTTGTCCTCCAGCCCTGACTTGCTCTTTGGTCTTGACTCCTGGCTTGATCCTTGATTCTTTCTCCTTGTTTGGTCTTCAGTCCTGACTTACTCTATGGCTCTGACCTCTGCTCGATTCCTGGTGCTGACCCCCTTGATTTGCCTTGTGACTCTGACTTATTCAGAGCCTGACTACCAAATGGTCCACCACACAGACAGCCATCCATGATCCAGCCTTGACATTGTTACCATGTAATGATTTCCTTGACATAGGAATCAATAACCACCTTTCATGTTACCAAGTTATGATAATATGCACTTTTATTTGTATTCAGAAATACAAATGTTAGAATCAAAATACAAATACAAATATTGGTCTAGACGCACAACCCTACCTCTTAACAAAAAAATGGATGTATATGTCTTCTAGTGGGCAGATTTCTGTTGGAAATGATTGTGTATGAAATAAAAAATGGCTGGCTTTATTGGACTGGTTGGGTCTTTCTGTGGACACTACGAAAATGGCTACCTAAGCTAAATGGCATACTGGCACTAGTGCTACCTGTATTAATCAAGGCACATATTGGGCACAGAATTATACTTTCATTTCACTGGAACATCACAAGCTGTACTGCTAATGAAGAAGGGAAAACCAGTTTAAAAGTAATGAGCCTTCTGTAATTTCTTATGTATTTTGTTTGAAAATGTTGTGCTGCAATTCTATGGTATTACATGTCAAAATTACTGGAAGGTAAGTTGCAAAGCAAACAGTACAGTTATGTGTGTTAGATTATGTGTGTTGGATAACCTAGTACAGTAGTCTTAGTTTTCATTTTATTATGGTACAAGATATTGCAATGAATGACAACATAAGTAAAGAAAATGAGCATCTGATCCTGCAAATTCTCCATCCAAGAGTATTGTGCACAATTTTGATTATTTATTCATTTTTGGGTGTCACATTTACAAAAAGAAGCACACATTGGCTTTCAAACATCTTGAAAAAACAAGTCAGATCCCTTAATAAGGGATATATACAGAAGTTTGTTTTTGGCTCACTTCATCCTGATAACAAATCTTAAAATATGTATACGTAGAACCTCCTCAAGAGGTTAATTTCATTTTCTGGGTCCTAACTGAAAAACATTGGAACATCATGGCTTTGCTGAAATAGAAAAAAAGAGCAAACTGCTTTTTTCTTCCTGATATGATGTCAGATTATTTTCTTTGACTTTTAATACTGCAAGTAATCTGAAGTGCTTGTGTGTGTGTGATTTCAAGAACATTTTGAAGCAAGCTGCAGAAAGTTGGCACAACTTTAGTATAGAAGATTGAATGGCGTGGTAGACATGACACATTGCTCAGTGATCCAGACAGAAACATAAGAAAAGACTTGCCTTGCTGGATTTGAGCAAGGTCAATCTAGTTCTGCATCCTGTTCCCATCAATTTCCGATTTTCTGACTTCAGCAGAGCCAGATAATGTTTCTGGGAGTTCATAACAGGATATCATCCTACTGTCCATTACCACCATCTGATATGTAGTATTCTACTGCCTCTGAATGTGGAGATTGCATTTAATTGCTATCGCTGATAGCTGTTGATGACCTAAGTTCAATCTAGTCAACTGTCTTGCAACACTAATTCATCTTTGGTAATTATCAAAGTCAGCAGATGAGGAGGAAATTCAGAATACCCATTTCCACCCCTCTGTGTGGGCTTTGTTGAATCATCTCAAAATATTTGCAATGAAAAAAGAAGGCCCAAACAAAACTGAAAAGGTCAGGCATCCATCTCCTTTCCCCCCCAAATGCTTTTCTGCTGGATCATTCATCTTTACTTCACCTAGGACTTTAACAGTGATAAGCTTAATGATAAGGCCTTGAGGCACTGTGGCCATTTTCAGGTATGTGTATCTCTTCTGGGAGACAAGAGACTAACTAGATTTGAAAAGAAGAGGAAGGCTAGTGGATTAGTTCTAATTACTGTCTTCTACCTTCAGTGGCCCCCTTTAGGATGCACACCTTAACGTGGTGAGGGGGTTTGAGAGTGTTGAAGAATCTGAGAGCAATGCCATCAGGAGTCTAGACCAAGAGGATAGACTCCTAGCAGGGGCACCCAAGGCGGAATGGTCAAAGCTGAGACACCAGACTAAGATGCATTCAAATTCAGAGGAAGGCAATGGTAAACTACCTCTGAATATCTCTTACCAGGAAAACCCTATGAACAGAGTATCCAAAATGCAACACCAGATAGTGCTGGAAGATGAAACCCCTAGGTCAGAAGGCACTCACCGAGCTACTGGGGAAGAACAAAGGACAAGTACGAGTAGTGCTGTGACTAATGACGCAGCTGGGCCAAAGCCGAAAGGAAGCCCAGAGACTGATGCACACAGATGCGAAAGGAGAGTCTGAAGTTGTACGATGAACACAATAGGAACATGGAATGTGAGAAGCATGAACCAGGGAAAGTTAGAAATTGTCAAGCAAGAAATGGAACGTATCAACATTACAATACTTGGTGTGAGTGAATTAAAATGGACGGGAATGGGACATTTTCAATCAGGCAACTGCAAAATACTATATGCAGGAAATGAGAAATCAAGAAGAAACAGGGTTGCTTTAATAGTGAGAAGTGATGTAGCCAAAGCAATTAGGAACTACAATGCAAGGTCTGAGCGAGTGATATCAATGAGATTAAACAGGAAACCTATTAACATAACCATCATCCAAGTCTAAGCTCCAATGTCAAACGCAGAAGAAGATGAATTGGAGAGATTTTACGCAGAAGTACAGGAGGAAATTGATCACACACCAAAACAAGATATGATGATAATCATGGGGGACTGGAATGCAAAAGTAGCGAACAGAGAAGAACTAGGAATTGCGGGGAAATGGGGCTTAGGAGACAGAAATGAAGCAGGAGAAAGACTTATTGAATTCTGTGAAGCCAATAATTTGTTTCTAACAAGCACATTTTTTGAGCAACCAAAAAGACGACTGTACCATGGACATCACCAGGTGGTCAATATAGGAATCAAATTGATTATATAATTGGCAACAGAATATGAAGTTCCATACTTTCTGCAAAAACAAAACCAGGAGCAGACTGCGGTACAGATCATGAACTGGTCGTATCAAAAATCAGAGTAAAGCTAAAGAACAACAACAAAGCAATCATAATGGCAAAATATAATTTAAATAACATCCCAGAAGAATATAAAGATCAAATAAGTAACAGATTTGAGGCTTTAAACTTAGTTGACAGAGAACCAGAAGAACTATGGAATGAAGTCAGAGACATGATCATGGAAGAATGCAAAAAGACAATACCTCTAGTTAAAAAGAGAGAAAGACCTCAATGGATGACTGAAGAAACTCTTACAATGGTTAAAGAGAGAAGGAAAGCAAAAGCAAAAGCAAAAGGAGATAGAAACACGGTCAGAACCCTAAATGCAACAATACAGCGACTAGTACGTAGAGACTAAGAAAACTATTACAATAGTTATTGTATAGAAATAGAAGAGGACAACAATAAGGGAAGAACAAGAGCCCTATTCCAAAAGATTAGAGAAATTAAAGGGAAATTTAAACCACAAGTAGGGATGTTGGGAACACACTGACTGACCAAGATGAAATAAAAGGAAGATGGAAGCAATACACTGAAGAACTCTATAAAAAAGATGCAAGGATGACAGATTCATTCACGGTGGAACTATATGATGAAGAACCAGAAATTTTAGCATGTGAGGTAAAAGCAAATCACCAGGAACAGATGGCATACCTATAGAGTTGCTACAAGCTACTGAGACTGAATCTGTCCAAATTTTGACAAAAAAATTGTCAACAAATTTGGAAAAGAAAATGGCCCACAGACTGGAAGCATTCAATACACATCCCAATTCCAAAGAAAGGGGATCCCAGGGAATGCAGTAATGATCAAACTATTGCCTTAATATCCCATGCAAGTAAAGTAATGTTCAAGATTCTACAACAAAGGCTCTTACCATATATGGAGCTAGAAATGCCAGTTGTCCAAGCTGGATTTAGAAAGGGAAGAGGCACCAGAGATCATATTGCAAACATACATGGGATAATGGAACGGAGCAAGGGATTTCAGAAGAAAATGACCCTGTGCTTTATAGATTACAGCAAAGCCTTTGACTGTGTAGATCAGCCTTTCCCAACCAGTGTGCCTCCAGATGTTGTTGGACCACAACTCCCATCTTTCCTGACCATTAGCAATGCTGGCTGAGGCTGATGGGTGTTGTGGTCTGTGACGTCCTTCCCTGGTTCTCCCTGTCAGGTTCCCACCTGCTTGTGGCTACTGCCTTTCACTAGGCACCACCAGGGATACCACCAGTCCGGACCGTCCTTTATATGGTTTCTCACTCTGCTCTAGCACAGATCTCACTAGATCCCCCTGCTAGGCAGCACCACCAGTCACATCCTATAACCAATACTCCCAGAGACTTTGCCTGAGTCTCTCTCTAGCTGGTTACTTTTGTGACTGCGTGCTTATGCTGTTCCCAACCCCCTTGTCTTTTTATAGATAACGCATACAACTCTGGGTTGCTCTGGATACTTGAATTGTTATTATTCCTCCCTTCACCGCTGCCACCATTAGATACTGTTTCTGTTCAGCCTTGGTAATTACCTTGCCCTCCCTTCTGGTATGTATATCCCCCAGCCAAGGATCAGGCCTTTGGTAAACCAAATAAGTATTTATTAAATATCAGAAATAACAAGATTAGTTTTAGAATGTTTCACAAGCATATGGTTTCATCTATTCCTGTTTTGTACTTGACTTATTATTAATCAGAACTCCAACTCCCTCTTTCTCCACACTCCTGACCTCCCCCCTCAAACACCTCTTTCTCCACACTCCCAACATCCACCACCAAACACCTTCTTCTCCACCCTACTAACATCCACCCAGATTCAACTGTCATTCTTCCATTTATACTCCCAGCCATTCAAACGCTCAGCCAATCATCCAGCATTCTACTGCTCATGTACTCCCCCTCCTCTTTCACTCCACTTACCATATGTCTTCTATATAAACAGCACTTACCATATTTACACTATAAGCAGGAACATCACATGGTCCAACAACATCTGGAGGCACACTGGTTGGGAAAGGCTGGTGTAGATCATGAAAAACTATGGAATGCTTTAACAGAGAATTGGGTGACACAGCATCTGATTGTCCTGATGCGCAACCTATACTCTGCACAAAAGGCTACTGTAAGGACAGAATATCGACAAAAACCGATTGGTTCCCCATCGGAAATGGTGTGAGACAGGGGTGTATTTTATCACCCTATTTGTTTAATCTATACGCAGAACATATCATATGGAAAGCGGGATTGGACCAAGATGAAGGAAGTGTGAAAATTGGAGAGAGAAATATCAATAATTTAATATATGCAGACGATACCATACTATTAGCAGAAACCAGTAATGATTTGAAAAGAATGCTGATGAAAGTTAAAGAGGAAAGCACAAAAGCAGGAATACAGCTCAACATCAAAAAGACTAAAGTAACGACAACAGAAGATTTATGTAACTTTAAAGTTGACAATGAGGACATTGAACTTGTCAAGGATTATCAATACCTGGGCACAGTCATTAACCGAAATGGAGACAATAGTCATGAAATCAGAAGAAGGCTAGCACTGGGGAGGGCAGCTATGAGAGAACTAGAAAAGGTCTTCAAATGCAAAGTTGTATCACTGAACACCAAAGTCAGCATCATTCAGACCATGGTATTCCCAATTTCTATGTATGGATGTGAAAGTTGGACAGTAGAAAAAGCAGGTAAAAGAAAAATCAACTCGTTTGAAATGTGGTGTTGGAGGAGAGCTTTGTGCATACCATGGACTGCAAAAAAGACAAATAATTGGGTGTTAGAACAAATTAAACCAGAACTGTCACTAGAAGCTAAAATGATGAAACTGAGGTTATCATACTTTGGACACATAATGAGAAGACATGATTCCCTAGAAAAGACCATAATGCTGGGGAAAACAGAAGGAAGTAGAAAAAGAGGAAGGCGAAACAAGAGATGGATTGATTCCATAAAGGAAGCCACAGACCTGAACTTACAAGATCTTAACAGAGTAGTTCATGACAGATGCTCTTGGAGGTCACTGATTCATAGGGTCCCCATGAGTCGTGGTCGACTTGAAGGCACATAACAACAACAACAACCTTCAATGGTCCATAAGGACATTTTGGTCTGGTAAAGGTGAGCTCATCAAGCTAAATGAGTCACATATCTAAATCTAGCTGAGAATTTCTAAGTTTCTTCAGTATGACATCTGTCCTATTATGTGGTACTTTTAATAACAGAAAGAATCACAGCGGAAATTGCAACATGTGGATCCTTTATCATCCCAAAAGGATAAAGATTGAAGGAAAATCCCAGTTTCGTACTTTGGGAATAATAGTAATTATCAAACATCTGAACACTCCGACCTTTCCTCATTGAATGAAGATGCTCTAGCTCAGGGGTGGGGAACCTGTGGAGCTCCAGATGTTGATGGACTACAGCATGCATAATCCCTGACTGTTGGCCATGCTGGTTGGGGCTGACGGGGGTTGGAATCCATTTGGAGGCTGCAGGTTCCCCAGCCCTGCTTTAGATACTACTCAAAGGATGATTAGTGAAGTTAGCCTACACATTCCCAAGAATATTTTACAGAAGAATACAGTGACACGAAATGTCATTGTTTCATATGTCGTCCAGATATTTTTCTGAAACATAGCTCTAAAAGTACTGGGCTGATTATGTACATCACTGCGCCGAGGAAGCTTCCCAGATAATTGAGGACTAAGGTCACAGCACTGACACTGGGGTCCTTCCGTTGGTGTTGAAACTGGACTCCTGTCTCACCATTATAGCAATCATCAGTACTTCTGCACTGGCAGCTACCTTCTGCCCTTCCTGTGTCACTCATTATAGGTCAGTTGTGAGGTCTTGTTAGTTCTAGGGGGAAGGCAGAAGGGGGCAGCACCCCCTCTCTAGGCCTCTTATGCTCTGCATCATTTATGCCTTTTAGGTCCATTAATATTACCAAGGCCATACAAATCTGTGTCAGCCAGCTGTAATAGTAAGGACATGGGCTTTTGGAATACTCTTCAGCTCAGCAGAGTTGAAAGGCATTGCACTGCATTGCTTCCTCCTCCTCCCTCTTACAGTGTTTGACTTGGTTTGCATGACACGGTAAAAAACTATGGCTAGTGAGACCAAGCAAACGTGGAAGGTCATTGCCACTTTGCTCCTCTCCAGTCCTTTTTATTACTTTGCTTCAGTGAGTAAGCCAGGATTTGGCTATGGCTCTTCCAAACTGGGACTCATGGTTAAGCTCTCTCCTCACTAGCCATGAGCTGCAGTCGAGGGAGCCTGCACATTTGCATGGTCTCGCTAAGTCATACTTTGGCTTACCATGTCATGCAAACCAGCCCTTTGTCTACCACCCATTTGGGGAAGGGGTGTATGTTGGTCTGTATTAATTTATAGCAATGTAATTTGTTCCAAAAGCTATACTCTACAAATAGCATCATCACCATCATCTAAAGGTGTTTTAGTTAGCTTCTCTTTGAATGCGCATTCCTGTACATCCCATTTTGAAGGCATCACTGTGGCTTTTAGTTCCCTTGGATCAAGTAAATGAGAAAGCAGTAGTCTGAAATTGAAACAAATCGGGAATCAATACTCCAATTAATTCAGACATGCCATATAGCATTTTAACTCATAGGTTAAGGCTCCAGTACAAGGATCACTTAGTGTAGTGCTGTCCCGTTAAGGAGCCACTGAAGGCGGAGAGCAGCAGTTCTACTTTGGAATAAGTTGTTTGTAAATTACAGCCAATGGGCCAGATCCACAGAATAGTGTATAGTGCAATGTTGGTCCTCTACTGGTGAGCACTAATGGATTTTTTATTTGCTTTAGAAAAAAAATCAAGGACTTTGGCGTTAGGAACCAAAGTTAAAATAACTGAAAGATGAATCCTGTAAAAACAAGAGTGCTTCTATATGGCACTAAATGCTCCACAAATGCTACTTTTAATATTATAGGAAAACAAGACTGTTGGCTTACAATGGACACAAGCTTCCATAATGGGAGGAGTTTTGATATGTGAAACATTCACTTCTACTGGTCCAAAATAAGCAATAAAGATGAGAAGATCTTTGTTGCTTATTTTAGAGCATTTTTGGTCAAGAATAATCCCTATGAATTCTACTTGCCCTTTCTTTTTAAACTTTTAATTTATTCTATGTGCCAAAATAAAATATAAAGTACTTGGGCAAGTATTGTCACCAATGACTGCACATGGATGCTTCTTTCCTTCCATAATTTTCAAAAGTCAAAGGGGTGTGTTAACAGTTGCTTGCCTGAAAAGATGTTGCAACACCAAGTAGTACTACAGCAGAAATTTGCAATTTGCCTGCTCTTAGTGGAAATAAGCCAAAGAAATCATTCACATGGCAATGGTCATAGGTTTGTGGGAAGGGATTGGCATAACTGCCACATTTCTTTGCACTGAATTTTGTCAGGGAAAAGATTAACACCATTCCACTTGACAAAAACTCTGGAATGGATTGTGGAAGCCCAAATGGGCATCTTCAATCCAGTCTGATTCAGCGAGCGGGAGGCTTTAGTGCTGAGCACCATTTCTGTAGCCCTCTTCATGAGCCATGAAACTGGAACAGCATTTTGGGCTGGGGCAAGATACATTCTAAAAAAAAAGAAAAAAGGCTGCCTCATTGTGGGAGGAGGTCTTACTACGAGAAGTAGTGCTGTGCCACCATCATTAATTTCTCTGGGTAGGGTTCTTCTTTTAGCTAACAGTGTTGTCATTTGCAGTCTAGTGGGCTGCCTGTCATACTTCCTTGTGATGCCTCTGTTTGAATGATGTTACATCAGGATGTTGTGTAATTCCAGAGGCATTTCTTATTCCCTGAGGGCTGGTACCTCACTGCTGTCCTCAAATAATACTTAGGAACTATTCTCCTTTCTGCCTGTAGCATCACTCTAACAGCCCCCTGAGCCACCGACTATAGCTCTGACACTACAGGTGAGAACAGAGTCCTTAGTTAAAGAAAGAAGTCCCCCATCCAGCTAATCATGGTAAGCTCCCACGGAGACATGTTTAGATTTTCTTTTGCTCCCCAAAATATTTTCTAGTTTCTTCCTCCCTTCCACTACACTTATTTTCTTGTTCGGAGAAAGAAGTCAAGTCAAAAACTTCAGATGTACTTCAGACACTACAGGGGCTATGCCAGATGCCACCCTCTCATTGGAGGGTCTCTGATCCAATAAGGATAAAATGTGTGTTTGTAAGCCTATTACCTTCCTTTCATTGGATCAAAGTGTGTTGAGCAATGGGGAGGGGGGCTGTGTCTGACCACTGTCTCACTTCTTGACTTCTAAAGCCTCTGTGATGGGGGAAGGTAAAATCATCTTTCCCATCCTACCCTAGCAGCCTTCCTTTATTTCCAGAGCAATTGTGTAATCTTCTGGAAAAGAAGGTTGCATTATTATATTAGGTCTTGGGCCTACGCTGGAAGTTCTTTCATCCCTAGCAGAAGCCATGGTTCTGGTATGAATTCTTCTGTGCCCCATGCTTAATTCAGGGATAAACAGATCCAGGGCCGTATGCCTTTACATCTCTCTAGAAGGTACCTGAAGTATGCATCCTAGGAAAGAAAAACTGGAAAAGATTAGAGGTTGCTTCATTGTCCTCCAGCACAGGTGATCAACATATTCGTTAAAGGGAGTTCATATTAGGGACATTAGTCATACTCAGAGTAGACCCACTGGAATTTATGGTCTTGTGTAGCTCAAGTCCATTGATTTCAGTAGGTCTCCTCTTAATACATGTTAGTTGAATATTGCCCATGGCTATCTGTGTTATACTAATTGGCAGAGCTAACATGAACATAGCATATAGTCTCTCAGATCAGTAATGGATATGCCCTAGGGAAGACTCAAAGGCAAGCTTACATTTGCCCTTGAACTCACCGCGACTCCCTAGAGAAGATACTCTCATTTTGTGAGGACTATGACACTGCAGATCAAAATTGCAAAGCCATTTACTCCACAGAGATCCCAACTAAATGAACTGAACTGCTTTATCATTTTCTCCATCTGGTTTGTTGTGCTTGTTGTTCTCTTCAAAGGTGATTCATGACACACAAGGAAAATAGGCAATATTTATATCAGGTCTATTTTGGTGAAAGAGGGGCTTTGATCATTGATTACTTACTTGAAACTAGTTTTTTCTAGATGAATTGTTAAAAGTGAATAATTAATTCAGGCTGTGGCAGAGCACAAAAGATGCATCATACTCAAACCATGTAATAGCTAGCTGGTTCCAGAAACACAGGCACAGGGATCTGGAAGGCAAGCAAAAGATTGGTAGCAAATTTGGCATAAATTAAATAGGCCAAAGTGGAAAGGAGGGCATGAGGAAGGAATAGATCTCACGAAAAGAGGAACACTTTCCCCACTAGGGTTTTCAGGGCCTGAGGCTGATCCTGTATCTTTAGGAGAAGAGAAAGTCAGCCAAGTGCAGGTGTCCTTGCAACCCTGTAATGGGAAAAACCACCAGGTGGAATTCTCCCTTCCTTCTGCACAACCTTTAAAGATACAGAAGACCTCTTGGAGGCCGGGCCTGGCAACCAAGAGGTCTTCTGTATCTTTAACAGTTGTGCAGGGGGGAGGGAGAATTCCATCTGGTGGTTTTTCCCATGACAGAGTTGCAAGAACACCTGCACTTGGCTGACTTTCTCTTCTCCTAAAGATACAGGATCAGTCTCAGGCCCTGAGCCTGGCAACCCTATTCCCCACAGATATCACCAGCAACCTACACAAGCAATTGCTAGTTTAAGGTGTCATAGACCAAGCCAACACCTGACTTGGGAGGTCAGATGCCAGTGACCTTTTAGTTACATAATGTTTTTTGGGGGAAATGGGCATGATCCTGCCAGAAACAAATACTTTATGTCCCATTGATTTTTATGCAAGTAGTAGTTTAATTTTCTCCAGATGGATTTAAGAGTGCTTAAAGTTTGGCTGGATTCTTCCTGTGTTTGGAATCATTGTTGAATTGAGTATGAGGACTATTGTCTACATTTGCTTATATTAAACACAAGCATTATAAATTCAGGCTTCATATAGGTACATATTTAGATTTGTCATGCTCAGTGGTTCATAGCCAGTATCTTTTTGACTCGGACAGGATGAAGGATGAACCTGCAAGCCAACATTCATAAGAAGAAAATTGGTTTCAAAGGATTTCAGCTCCCAGAAATGTTAAGAATGTAGTTGCTTTGCTTGCACTGTTTCCATAACACTTTTAAAAAAGGAGACAGGATTAATGTGTGCCAAAGTTATAACATGAATTAAGATCTTTACCATCCAGGAAGTCCAAGATTTCAATGAGATTGGTTGCCAGAGTTAGATCAGTTATTTCTGATCATATGTGGTACTTTGGTAAAAGAGCATTTTAAGCCCAAAATAATTTTTGTTTGTATGTTATAGAATTAATCTTCCAACTAAGGCACAGTATTGTGATTGGATCCCAATAGAAAACTAAGGCTAGAATATAAAAGTGCTATCCTATAAAAATATAAAAACCGAACTGTCATTTTATGTAATTAGAAATAAAGTGTGCCTTTTTTCTTCTACAGCAGGGTTGGGGAACCTGTGAAGCTCCAGGTGCTGTTGGATTCCAGCTCCCATCAGCCTTAGGCAGCATGGCTAATGGTCAGAGATGCTGGGTGTTGTAGTCTAGCAAAACCTGGAGTGCTACAGATTTACCATCTCCTTCTATAGAAATGAAAGCCAAATTCTGTTGAATTTAATGGAGCAGGGCCACAATTTTCTACTTTATTAAAGAACGATTCAGTACAGTTACCAACTATTGTTTTGGATGTACTCAACTGAAATGCACAGATTTTAATTGTGTAGAGTGTTTGTAGGATCTGTTGCCAGACAGTAACTACCGTTGTTTCCATATTTATGATATCAATTAAGTCTTTTATTTCTTTGCTTTTGTAATGATAGCTCATGTGATTCTTACCAGATGTCCATGACTTTGAATACTGATTTGTGTAGACTTTTCTGCATTTTGCAGTTCTTATAAAAATATGGACTGAACTAAAAAAGTAAAATAAAAATATATATAAGAAAAAATGCCAAAGTTTTTCAAGGATTGTTTCTTTAAAGTAGTATAATACTATTAATATTTTTGTCAGTATATTTTACGGCAGGGTTTAGTGAAGTGCACTACTAAGTTCTTGGACCAGCCAGCTAAACATATTAGCACTGTTTTTATGGTATACAGTACAATATCCTTGTAATGGAGCTTTTGCTCTCAAAAACTGCATTCATAATACATTAGGAACTTGGGAAGCTGCTTTATACCAAGTGAGTCCAATGGTCTCTGTAGCTCAGTATCATTTACTGTGACTGGAAGTGGCTCTCTGGGATTTCACCTAGCAGTCTTTCCTGTATGAAACCCTACAGAGATGGCAGATTGAACCTGGGACCCTTTGTACGCAAAGCATGTGTTCTACCACTGAGCTATAGCCCTTTCCTGTCACCACTTCACCTAAGTTTTGTGGAAATACGACGTTTGAAATTAAATATTCATTCCTTTAAAACATAACAACACCAAAAAAAACCCCTGTTTTCTATATTTCTCATACTGTTGTTTTGGTATGCTCCTAGAATTCTCTTCCTCCCCCCCCCATTTTAAGAAAAAATGAAAATAAATAGAACAATATGAACTATGCACAACGTATGTTTTGGAACAATCAAAATTAATGCTATAGATTGACAGAAAAAAGGCATTTGATGGTATTGAGAGTACACTTTTGAAAATACCATTCTATTCAAAGTTTGTGGTACTTATTAACAGAAGAAATACTTAAAACTTTTTTTAAAAAAAAAACATATTTTTGGCACATTTATATTGGTCTCTCAAAAGGGATGTGAGGGTTTTGCCAATAATGAATAGTTTACACAACACAGAAAAATGGTCACTTTCAGCAATTTAATGTCCAAGTTCCAAAAGTACAAAACACATTTCCAGTTTAAAATCTATTGGTAGTTAAAAAATTCCTAATACTTCTTCATCCATAAGAACTTTTCAAAATGTAATGTTTATTACAACTGAAGCTCCAATATGTCACTTCTTGCCAAGGAAATTGTGTCTGAACACATAAGGCTCCTATTGATCTGCTAATTAAAAAGCCTGTATTGTACCAGTACAGAGAGCGCTTACCAGTGCTGCTACTCCGATGTGTATGGAATTCACCCACCAATAAGCACTTCCCTCATTCATAAACAGAAGAATCCAATTCATTAACTCAAAGAAATACACACATAGATTAGGTCTCTCCAATGAAATGAATGGGGAATGTGCAAGGGTTAGTATGTGCATGTGAGCTTACACAGAACAGCGACAGGCAGAGCAACTCTATACTCACATTTATGTAGGGTCTCAGATCCATCACAGATCTGCTGGTGTGACTTCACTTTTGCCACTACCTAAAGCTGCTCAAAGGGCATAACTCAGGTATAGAACTGCATTCTGAGGCACATGAGTTTTATTCTGAATGGGCAGAATAAAACATAACAGACTGGGTCAATAGCTTTTCCCTGCTTAAAAAGATCAATGAAAAAGAAACTCTAATGTATGGAAGAAATTAAATTGCAATTAATCACATCCTCTTAGTGCTATTATATAGTGAACTGCACACCATATCAGCTACAATCTGCTACACTACCATAAACAAGCTAAGCCTCATCAAGTTTCAAGTACGTTATTCTAAAAATCATTTCCTGCAGTATTTGACCAGTCCGAATAATTTAATACCTTGTATTAAACGGGTGCTAAATTTGTATTAACACCTCTATCTTTGCAAGAAGCAAATGTTTAGGTTTCCATTATATCATACTTTTTTAAAAGCTTCAAATTAAAACCAAAGATGACCAAAAATTTGAATCCCATTAACTGAATTTCAGCAGCTTTTCATTGGATTCAAAAATAGTTCAATGAACCTGCAGCAGTAAGCATTTGCTCCCAGAATGTGTTTAAAATTTGGAGGGAATAATCTGCAAATTAATACTTGTCCTCAGACTCCTTGCCTGAATGCTACATAGCAATTTGTAGCCCCCACCCCCCCAAAACCAGCAAATTCTCCATCATGTAGGAACAATTAATAAACATTGTTACACAATAGTGTCTTGTGTAGTTAATCATCATCATCATCATCCCATACATGAAATGAATATTTTATTTTTGTTTTTTTCAGGCAACGGCGTAAGTAAAATCTTCTCTTTCTTTGATGATAAAGGGTAAGGTGATCTTTACTCTTTGCAATGATACTGGTCAGATCCTAAACTTCCATATGTTCACTATCCCTAAGAAGTGTGAAAACACAGTTTCCTTCAATGTTTCTAGAGATAGAGGTATCCGACCCAGTAGACCAAATTAAACAGCAGGAATGATGTAGGGAAAAAGACCCTTGAATAAGAGTCTAGTTCTAAGAGGTCTATGTGTATCCGTCCTTTCCGCCATGAGCCGGATTTACATTCTTCATAACAGCAGAAAAAGCTCTGACAGTCCTTCCCATCCAGACATTCATAGATACAATTGTCTTCAAATTCTTGCCAGTACATGGCATTATTCAATGTGATGACTGTAGGAGGAGGCCTCATTTCTAGTACAGAATAGTTCTAGAGGGGAAAGAAAGGACAGAAGAGATAATATCTTGGCTATTATAGTGATATATGAGCTTTGTCATGCAGATACTTTGGGCTGATCTAGACAGAGAAATCATGGCTTGCAGACTTCCCCTAGGACTCTACCACTTTAAAGTGCAAGAGGGAAATGCTTGTTTGGATACTCTGAAAAGACACATAGGACAATAGCATGTCAGAAGCAGTAGCAGACAGTGTACTGGGGTAGCGCTACTCACCAGACCTCCAGTTGGTCATATTGTTGCTGCTTACTGGGACAGAAGACAGGCATCGGTGAGGTTTCCACTGTGTGAATGGACCAGTGGAGCCAATCTGGTGCTCCTGACAGTGTGCTTGCACTCTGCCAGCTTGGCTGCCATCTCCTCCCTCCCACTCTACCTCCTGGTAAGCAGCAGCAACATACCTAACTGCAGGGCACACTGTCTGCTACTGGTCAGAAGGGTTCTAGCTTCATTTTTATGCTGGTTTCTGTGCTGCTTGCATTTTATGTCTTTGGATGATGACCTTTAGGCTAAAAAATAAAACATGAATTACTCTTCTATGGACAAATAGCCTTTTCTTCATACAGGGAATATTCAAAACTTCATTCAAGAGTAACACAGTCCCAGGAAAGTTATTGTTCTGCATGGATGCACAACTGTTACTTGAATTGTACCGAAGCAGGTGTTAGTTGACTTTGGATCCAAAATGAACTGTAAGTGACTCCTCTTCGAATTGTAGAAAAGGTGTTTATGACTTACAACACAATCCTGTATCTGTCTATTTGGAAGCAAGTCCCCGTGAATTCAATGGGAGTTACTTCCAACCCGGGTAAGAGTGTATAAGGATGCCACCAAAGGGGAGTGTTGTGTGAGAAAGGAGAATTGAAATCCTGAGATGGTCTTTGGTTTGTGCAAGCTTTTGCACAACCATATGCACAATTTTCTGCTCATGGGTGTGTACCAGAGTGCACAATAATGTGGAGAAAATTTGAAGCAATGGTTTGTATGAATTAGCTCTAAGCAATCTGCATTATATGGGGAAAGAATACAACCTAGGTTGCTTTTTTAAGTAAACTTCATGATGTACATTCAACTTGTGTTGAATGCGGAATGTGAGTGCAATTTAGATATTCTCTCATTTCCTTTCGTTTCAGGGAGAGGTTTATTTTGTGTGTGTGTGAGGGGATTTCAGGGCAAGCCCTGTAAACAAAACAAAGAGAGAAGAGACAGCACTGTGAAATAATTTAGGGGAAGACAAGGGAGAGAGCTTGCAATTGCAGTGGTGGTGGGAAAAGCTTTTTACTTATTTTTTCTTTAAAAAAGCTTATGGGGAGTTGGGGACATCCAATGATGGATTCCCCTAACCCTCTGGAGCCAATTTTGGGTTGTGCCTGGGGGATGCAGGGGCCAGGAAAAGGAGATGCCCTGTTACACAAGCAGGTTGTCTCTCCTATTGATATCAGTGGCCAAAGAGCTTAACTGTACCATGTCTGCAGCTTTCATTGATAAACTCTGTGTGGGTAAATGCTGGCCAGTAGGCTACTACTGAATACTAATAACTGTAGTCTTAAGATTAATAGACACATTCTTTCTGTTGAAGCAAAAGTTGTGTTTTTGTATTGAGCCAAGGTATTAAGAAGCATCAAAGTGAAGGAGTTATTTACTTCCATCTCATTTCAATTTGTATTCATAAGGCTCAAGAAAAACCCCCAGAATAAAATATTTCAATTCATGGCATCATTTAAAGATGTGTTATTCCCCCCCCCAAAAAAAACAAATGTTTAAAAATCCATACTTACCATCATGTGACCGAAACTGACATCAGGTAGCTCAAGTGAAAGAAATGAGAATAAGAAGAAAAACTTAGAAGAATTTATAAGAATACATATTTTATGCTGTAAACATTGATACTGTTTTTGGCAGTATCTCAGATGTTATTTTAGAAGGAAAAGAAAGTAAGAAATCCTGTAACATGCCTAAGATCCTTACATGTTGCATCTAATAGAATTGGCCAGATCCTGCCTATGGGCAAGATCTAGCCCAGGTTAAGCACTTTTTAGTTCCATGGACTTCAATGGGAAACATTAAAATGTGTGCTTAGTTTGAAATCAGTGGGAATCACAAGTCTTGAATCAGACTCTCTGTTATGTTTTATGACATGGGAATTCTCCCCATGATTCCCTCCTGGTATTAAAGCATCAAGAGAGAAAAAAGAATACAGACATCACTACCTCAGAAAAGGATGCATGCCCCACTGAGCCACTCTTGAATCTGTAAACATATTAATGTCTTGCCTGGAGCCAATAACACATATTAAACCCTTCCCCTGTGACTTTAAAAAAAAACCAACCCCCCCCAACCTTTTTATTTGTAAAAATCTAAAGGCAAGACAGCAAAAAAGTGATCTGTGAAACTGAAAAAAAATCAATACAGTGTGTGGTTGTGCAAAACATAAAAGAGTTTCTAGTTTCTCATGAAGAGAAAAAAAATTATAGATTCTACAGCGCCTTCCCCAACCTTATGCCCCCCAGATGTTTTGAATTACTACTGCCATCAATTCCAGCTACCATGGCCAATGGGCAGAGATACCGAGAGTTGTACAACAAAGCATCTGGAGTGTACCGGGTTGGGGAAGTTCTACTGTGTTATAAATACATCCAAACCCTGATCCAAACCTCCAGAAGTATGGCACCATCAATATCAATTGCCAATATGGTGTATATGTTTACAGCATTCAGGCTGAAAATGGATGGTTATTTGTTGCAAAACAAAGCCATCTTCTCCCCCACCATGGGATGCTATGAATAATTGTCCATTTCAAAGCACACAAAAAAATTGTCCCAGACACGTTGCATGAAGAACATTTTCTGTTATTTGCATCCTCAGATGGGTCTATATGTGAAAATAAAAGGAAGCAAGCTACAGATCCCTTCACTGGGGAGACCTGCCTGTCCCCTGCTGCAGTGGTGAGTGGGTGTGGCCCATCCTCATCAAAGGGCATTCAGTTTGCAGTCCTGCCTAATTTCCCATAGAAGTGATGCTGTGCCTAAAAAGAGGACAATGATCTGAAAATAATAAAGCACATCTCCTGATATGGGGAACAAAAAAGTAAAACAAACCATATCAGAGATGGCAAACAATTAAACACTTGGAGAGGTAAGACTTGATCCAAGGGTTACCAAATCACTGTCCATTGAACCATTGTTATGGATCCCCTTCCTTTGCCTTGTACACCTAGTTTACCTATCATGAGTTAGGCCCCTGAATTATTGTGTTGCACTCTATCATGCTAGTTATTATACCAATTAATTAAGCAGCACTTCCATGCAAACTTGCCACCCATGTCCTGTATTTATGTCCTATATATCTCCTTGTAGTTATGTCAGTCTTATGTTCCTTCAGCAATCTTAGAAATTGATGGTACCATATGGTTCTATGTAATAACACTGAACTACTTCCAGTGTTTTTCTTCCTCTGGAGGAATAAAATTGTTGGGTACAATTCAATGTCTGTTAACTTGGAAGATTTGTTCCCCGGTTTAAAAATTCACCTCATCTTACCGACTTTTTCTTCTTTGTACAGTGCGGTTTCCTGCAACTCGAGTAGTAGTTGAGGGTGGCATACTCCATCAGAGCAGCAAAGACAAATAAGAAGCAGACAGTCACAAACAAATCCATGGCGGTGACATAGGAGACACGGGGTAAGGAATTTCTTGCAATGGTGCTGAGCGTTGTCATGGTTAATACTGTAGTGATACCTGGGAACAGAAAGATGTATGTTTACATTTTTGAAAGAAAAACAAACTTAGATGTATAATAGAATTATGGCTGTGTACACATTAGGGATGGGAACAGTTAGCTGGTACCACTTTGAAAACATTCAGTTGACCTAATAGGCAGTATTGATTCAAGTTTGTTCTTTGTCCACTATGCACTGCTTTTATGAATCTATTTTTTCCCTCCAAAAATATCAATATTAACATCAGTATATTTAGAAAGTATCTATATTTTGAAAGGAATTATTGATATTTTGAAAGAAAATAGTACTATTCTGAAAAAAAATCAATATTTTAAAAGGAATTATCAATATTTTGAAAGGAATTATCAATATTTTGAAAGGAAAGTGGCTTCACCTCCTCCTCCTCCTTCTCTGCTATTGTAGGCTATTATAAACTTGGAGCTTGGATTATTTGAGTGGAGAGGGGGTGGCAGAGAGAGAAAGAGAGAGAGAGAGAGAGAGAGAGAGAGAGAGAGAGAGAGAACACTGTACTTCTGTGCTGTGAATTAAAATCAATAAAAGAAAAACATATTGGCGGGAATATTGAAGGGGGAAAAATCCAGTGTTGGGGGAAAGCCAGTGAAGTTCAGAGCAAACAGGATCACCCCACAAAGATGGAGAATATGCACAGCATTGAAAAATCCAGTGCTAAATCTAAATTCGGCAGAATTCTCACCCATCCCTAGTATACGTGACATTTTATTCTACAATCAATGGAGGCGACTTGTTTTTTCTATGTAGTGCACACACAATTTAGATCTATTGCAAAGCAGTTCTTGAGAAACTGGTTTCATTCCAAAAATAAAAACTCATTGCAGACTGATTCTGGATTACCCCACAGTGTATCCATTTGAAAACAGATAAAAATAGATGTAGACAGTCCTGGCAGTTGGGGTGGGTATAGCCACATCTTACCAAAGACATTATGGGTGGGTGTATACCACGATCATAATCACCACTTCTTCCTTCATTCACCTGGGCCACGTGCAGGGAGGAAAAGTCATAGATAACCTAACCTAATGAAACTGATTACCTAGAGAGATAGTGGGCTCTCCAACACTGGAGGCATTCAAGAGGCAGCTGGACAGCCATCTATCGGGAATGCTTTGATTTGGATTCCTGCATTGAGCAGGGGGTTGGACTTGATGGTCTTATTTTATTTATTTATTTGTTTCATTTATAGACCGCCCATAGCGAATAGCTCTCTGGGCGGTGTACACAAAGGTTAAAATACAAAATACGACAATAAAATCAAGCTACACACAATAACGTTATAAACATTTAAACATTTAACAGTTAAAATGCCTGGGAGCATAGCCAGGTCTTAACCTGGCGCCGGAAAGACAGCAGTGTAGGCGCCAGGCGTACATCTTCGGGGAGGCTGTTCCACAGTTTGGGGGCCACTACAGAAAAGGCCCTGGATCTAGTAACTATCCTCTGGGCTTCCCGATGAGTTGGTACCCGGAGGAGGGCCTTAGATGCTGAGCGAAGTGACCGGGTAGGTTCATAGCGGGAGAGGCGTTCCACAAGATATTGTGGTCCCACACCGTGTAAGGCTTTATAGGTCAAAACCAGCACCTTGAATCTGGCTCGGAAGCAAATAGGTAGCCAGTGCAAACGGGACAGAACAGGTGTTATATGCGCTGATCGGCTAGTTCCCGTCAACAATCTGGCTGCCGCGTTTTGCACTAGCTGGAGTTTCCGAACTGTCTTCAAGGGCAGCCCTATGTAGAGCGCGTTACAGTAATCCAATCTAGAAGTTACCAGAGCATGAATAACTGAGGCGAGGTCATCCCTGTCAAGATAGGCACGTAGCTGGGCTACCAGCCGAATGTGGTAGAACGCATTCCTCGCCACCGAGGCCACTTGTGCCTCAAGAGACAAGGAAGGATCGAAAAGAATCCCCAAGCTACGAACCTGTTCCTTCAAGGGGAGTGTAACCCCATCTAGAACAGGGTGAACATCCACCATCCGGGCAGGGAAGGCACTCACCAACAGTGTCTCAGTCTTGTCTGGATTGAGTCTCAGTTTATTAGCTCTCATCCAGTCCATTATTGCGGTCAGGCAACGGTTCAGCACATCCACAGCCTCACCTGATTCAGATGAAAAGGAGAAATAGAGCTGCGTGTCATCAGCATACTGATGGCAACGCACTCCAAAACTCCTGATGACGGCACCCAGAGGCTGCATGTAGATGTTAAAAAGCATGGGGGACAAAACCGACCCCTGAGGGACTCCACAATGAAGAGTCCAAGGTGTCTAGCAATGTTCCCCAAGCACTACCTTCTGACGACGATCCGCCAAGTAGGAGCGGAACCACTGCCAAGCAGTGCCTCCAACTTCCAACTCCGCGAGTCTCCCCAGAAGGATACCATGGTCGATGGTATCAAACGCTGCTGAGAGATCAAGGAGAATCAACAGAATCACACTCCCTCTGTCCCTCTCCCGACAAAGGTCATCATACAGGGCGACCAAGGCTGTTTCAGTGCCAAAACCGGGCCTAAAACCGGATTGAAACGGATCTAGATAATCGGTCTCATCCAAGAGCACCTGGAGTTGGCCGGCAACCACCCGCTCCAAAACCTTGCCCAAAAAGGGGACATTCGCCACCGGTCTATAATTGTTCAAGTTATCTGGGTCTAAGGAAGGTTTCTTTAAAAGAGGTCTCACTACTGCCTCCTTGAGGCTACCAGGGACTACTCCCTCCCTCAAGGAGGCATTTATCACTTCCTTGGCCCAGCCGGTGGTACCAGTCCTGCTAGCCTTCACTAGCCAAGATGGACAAGGATCCAGAGCAGACGTGGTCGCCCGCACCATTCCAAGCACCTTGTCCACTTCCTCAAGCTGCACCAATTGAAACTCATCCAATAATGAAGGGCAAGACCATGTTCTGGACACTTCAATAGATTCAACTGTCATAACATCAGAGTCTAGGTCCCTACGGATGCATGCAATTTTATTTTGGAAGTGCCCCGCAATGTCGTTACAGCGAGCTTCAGATGTTTCTATGGTATCTTGAGGACCAGAATGTAAGAGTCCTCGTACAACCCTAAAAAGCTCTGCTGGACGGCAGAGAGATGTCCTAACAGAGGTAGCAAAATAGGACTTCTTCGCCGCCCTTACCGCTTTCATGTACGACTTAGTGGAGGCACTTACCAAAGCATAATTGCATCCGTCTGGAGTTCGCCTCCATCTGCACTCTAGCCTCCTTCTCTCTTGCTTCATCACTCTCAGCTCCGGGGTATACCACGGAGCTGTATGAGCTCTGCAACGAAGAGGGCATGCGGGAGCGATCGTGTCAATAGCCCGGGCCATCTCCGTGTTCCACAGTTCAACCAAGGCCTCGACAGGAGCGCCAGTATTATCAGCTGGAAAAACTCCCAGGGCCCTCTGAAAACCAATAGGATCCATAAGCCTCCGGGAGCGGACCAACTTAATAGGTCCCCCACCCTTGCAGAGGGAAAGAGTCGTCGTAAGTCTAAAACTCAGCAGGCAGTGATCTGTCCATGACAATGGAGTAGATGAAAAACACCCCACCTCCAGATCACCATCTCCATGACCAGTGGTGAAGATCAAATCAAGAGTGTGACCTGACACATGTGTGGGGCCCATAACAAATTGAGACAGCCCCATGGTTGTCATGGAGGCCATGAAGGCCTGAGCCACCCCAGATAAGACAGTCTCGGCATGAATGTTGATATCCTCCAACACCACAAGTTTGGGGGACCTCAACAACACCTCCGAGACTATCTCTGTCAGCTCAGCTAGGGAAGCTGTTGGGCAGCAAGGTGGGCGGTACACCAACAGGATTCCCAGTCTGTCTCCTTGGCCCAACACAAGGTGAAGGCACTCTAGACCAGTCGCCATCTGGACAGGATGCCTGGTGAGAGAGAAAGTACTCCTATAGACCACAGCGACCCCGCCTCCCCGTCCCTCAGATCTACCATAGTGCTGCACCGTATACCCAGGTGGGCAAAGCTGAGAGAGAGCAACTCCTCCCTGCTCACCCACCCAGGTCTCGGTTATACATGCCAGGTCAGCACCCTCGTCCACAATTAAATCGTGGACAAGGGAGGTCTTATTATATACCAACCTGGCATTCAAAAGCAGCACCTGGAGATCTAAGGGCTGGCTGATAGAACAACCAGCAGTTCTGTGGCCTTGAGGAGAACCGGAACAAGGCACAGACACAACTTGTCTGGGACGAGTTCCCCTTACCTGGCACGTTCTCCTCCTAACGCCATACCTCCCATTACCCGTCACTACGCTAATTGGGCCCCCCGAAAGACCCCCCGTTAAATACAAAGTATGCTCTCCCAGGCACATTTTAAAAATACTTTAAGCACAAACAAACACATTCACACAACAACATATAAAAATACACATAAATATACACAAACACATCCACTCAATCTCATTCATACACACAACGAACAGAGCAAACAAACGAATTAAAATGCACCTAAAAAACCAGCAATGATAGCCAACGTTAAAATTTCCTCCACATCAAGCTTCGTCCGTAAATGATGTCATCAAACCATGTTGTAAATATCTACCAACAACCCAGTAAACAAGCAATAAGCAAGCTAAAAGGACAAGGCACGCCCTGAGCAGCAAACTCATCCAATTATACTATTCTATGATTCTATGATAACCAAGGGCAGAGTTTTCAAATGTGTACCAAGTAACCATGCCCTTATGGACAGCAGGATGTATAATCAATCTAGATAAATCTGCCATGAACAGGTAAGTGTGTATACAGCCTCAAATTCAATTATTGTCCCTTCACTGGAAAAATATTATATAGTCTTCATTATTCACAATATATTTTAACTTTTTTAAAAACTGCAAATTAATGCAGAAACAGACCAGACCATGAAAACCATGCAAAAGAAACATGGATTGGAAACATAGAGATTCACCCCTTTCTATGTAAACAGCCTGGGCTGTTTGTAAGCAAGATCACATTTTTATCACCAAGGCTTTCCAGTCAATCTATACAGTCTACTCTCCATGGCTGGATTACAAACCACCTGTTTTTCCAAAGGAAAAACAGAAAAAGAACAACTGAAGGTTTTCTGATGGAAAGCCATGACAGACCAGACACAACCTGCATGTCTTATGTTGCTTACCTCTGACACATGCAGGGCTGGTTCTAAAGGGCGGCCAGGTGGGGCACTGGCCTGAGGGCCCCTGGAGCTACAGGGGGGCCCTCAGTGGCCCTTCAGCTCCCCTTCCACGATCCACCCCCACGCCCCCCCACCTACCTGTCTCCTGTCTTTTACATTGCCCTTAATGAAGATGGCGGCCACGGTTTTCCTAAGGTACCAAAGCCCCTGCTGCCATCTTAGTTGATGGCAGAGATGTGCACGTGTAGCACACACGTGTGCCATCAACAAAGATGGCGGCAGAGGCGTCATCCCCTTAGGGAAACCGCGACCGCCATCTTCGTTCAGGGCAATGGTAAAAGACAGGAGACAGGTAGGTGGGGGGCTTGGGGGGCAGCACGTACGCACACACACACACACACACACACACACACCGGGGCCCAGGGCAAGCTGATGCCCAAGGGCCCTGGCATGCCTGGAGCCGGCCCTGGACACATGCCAACCTCAAGGTAGCAAATACTGTATAATTATATCTGAATCAACTGCTTTGAGAGTTCCAGATATAATGCTTCAATTAATTATTTTCCATCTCTGTCCTCCGCTCTTTCTGATTCTCTCCACTATTTCATCATAGTAAGCATAGTACTGCTTACCAAGACCTCTGCTGAAGGGGATAAAGGCTTCATACCCCCAAGAGCAGCTGTCAACAGTACTAGCATTTTGCTAATTAATTTCACTGAGTAAAATTTCTCCCTGATGTATCTCAGTTAAAGTTAACAGAGTTGCACCCAGGGAGCTTTTGGCCCAATGGGTCTCTCTCTTCATTCTGTGTAATTAACATTAATGATATAGAAGCGTAAGGATATTTTCAACAGGTAGCCTTTGGCTATTGTAAAACAATCTTTTTGGAATCAGGCATTCGTCACTGTTTCTGCTGGAAGAGTTTCTTCTTTCAGATTTAAATAAATGCCAAACTATCAAATAAACAGAATCAGTGACTCTAAAAAGCTTGCCTAAAATTGACCACTGGGAAGTAGTGGATGGTGCTTTAAGAGATGTTTAGGCTGAAAATCCGAACCTACTTACCACTGAACTTAATAGGACTTACTTCTGACGAGAGATGGTTAAAGATTTGATTTATGCTTGTATATTGCTTTCATTTGGCTTCAGGCATTCAGTTAAGGGCACTTGCAAATATGAATGTTCCTGATCGAATACTCTGGAGCAGGATTGGTCCAAACACAGCCCTGCTCTGAATAGGATGAAAGGGCTGTGATTACCCTGATTCTGCAACTCACCTCAGCAGCCTCCACTTTCCCCTGTCTTGTGGCAGGAGGAAGGCAGAGGCAGCAGTGGCTTCAGTACTTCCAAGTTGTGTTCAGATGTTCACCTGAACATGCAGAGAGTTCAACTGGGCAGGGGTGTGCATGTAAGCCCCACCCCCTGTTTAACCCAGATGTCCCCACCCTGATCTTCAGATTTTTGCATGAAGGTCTGCAGAGAGATTTCAATCATGTTTGACTGAATGTGCTTAGAAACCTACCCATGAGTGGAAACCCTTGCTTATCATGGTTTCCAGTCATGGGGAGAGTTTCCATTTGCATTCAGTCGAAAACACTTAACCCCCCTTTTCAGATCTTCATGCCAATTACACCAAGATCTGAAGAGCAGTCCATGGTGTCAGAGGACATCCCTCCGCAAGTTTAACCTTCACATGTTCAGGCAAATGCTTGAGTGCAGCTCTAGTCTCCAGCAGTATGCAATTCTCCTTCAGCAGGAATGATGTGCACAACATTCCTTTTGCACTGGGGAATGGACCAAAACTACAATTCCCAGCATCCTCAGTCTGAAAAAGACAATGCGCTTGCTTTTCCCGCTATAGCTAATAACATTGTCACCATGTTCTCCCATAATACCTTAATTGGAATGACACCTCTGTATGTCATGAATGTACTGTCATTCTAACTGGGTCATGATATGGGATAATGGTAGTCCACCAGGCAGCACAGCAATTACATTTTTAAAAAAGAAGAGGGGATGGAGGAAATGGTCTCACTACTGCTTGTCCTGGTAAGCACTCCTCTCCTGGAAATTTTAGAATTTCTCCTGTCCTTCTCCAAGAACTTATCAAACTACTGCCCTATTTTTGTGGCCTGCAAATGGGCCCCCAGAACTGAGGGTGACATGTTCAGTTCAGCACTAATTCTACGTCAATTGAAAACATGCCATGTTTAGTCTCTGTGTATATTAGAATATTATTCTACCCACTTGAGGCCTATTTGTGGGAAGAAAACAGGTGCTGGCCTTGGGCTTCTGTGGGTTCACACATTCCCTTGTCACTACAATCCCACCCTTCTGCCATCCCCTCACTGTGGAGAGAAATGAAGGACCAAATAGAAAATACCATATTAGAGTAACATGGGGTTTTTCACTAGGTTGTTTATTCCCACTCCCTGCAGGGAGGTCAATGGAGAGGGGTGGAGATAAGAGTGTATGAAGAAGGCTGTGAACCTTTTTTCCTTGTCTTACCCTCCTGGGGGGGGGAATGAACATTCTAATGATGAATTCCAAGGTTATTGGAGTCCCCATTCAGTCACAACGAGAGGACTGGTAAACGGATAGGAATGAGTGTATGAGCCCAAGTTAAGGCCCATTCTCAGTCTCTTCCCAGAGACAACTCCAGGACAGGGGCTAACTTTCAAGTAGGCCATATGCAATACTTTCTTTCTTGCCAGAGTGTGTGCTCTCTCTCTCTCTCTCTCTCTCTGTATACACACCTTCACCCCTTAGGGGGTGAAGTATGAGATGGAGGGATTGAAGCAAGAGGCCATAGTCCTTTGTAGCCACACAAATTAGCTTGCTTTTGGCAGGCCATCCACCCACTCTTGTTCAGGCAGAGCAGGGTTAGCCAGGCATCTGCCTGGGAGCCGAGTCTGAATTGTTTGGCTCACATTCCTTGATTGGCCTTGGTAATGGAGTTCATTTTCATCTACTTTGACCATCGGGGGCATCTTCTAATTTAGTCTGTCTTTTCTTCTTCCCTCAGGTGGAGTAGAGAAAAAGACCCAGAGTAAACTGGTGAGGATCTTTGACAGTAGTGGCCTCCCTCCCTACACTGGCATCCCTGCTGCTTACCTAGATGAGGCTGGGGCAGGGCAGTGGCAAGGTTGGGGCTGTCTGCGCACATTGGTGGAGCAAATCCAGTGCTCCCACTGGTGCAGCTATGCAGCACTAATCTCACCACCATCACCACAATCTCATCCTCATCCAAATAAACTGAGCTATGTTGATGTTACAAGGGCAGCTGTGTGGCTCAACTCCACCATCATGGACTACTACTGTCCCTTGAAACACCAGAGGGGTGAAGCCTGGCTTAACTAAATTCGGGGATGGGACCATGGCTCAGTGACCATGCTTTGCATGCAGACAGTCCCAGGTTAAATGCCTTGCATTTCCTGATGAGGCTGGAAGAGACCCCACCTAAAATCCTGGAGAGCTGATGCCAGTGTAGACAATACAGAGGTAGATGGACCAATGGTAAGGCAGTTTCCTAAACTGACTTCTCACAGCCTACTAGCTTGAGGGGATATGGAACAGAAGGCACTCATCGCTCAGGGCCCCCTCTCCTAAGACTCACTGTCTGAGTGGAGGGCGATGAAGTTGGCAGAGCCTCCTCAGCAGTCCTTTAAGATCTGTGGCCAATAGGGATGGGGGAGACATTTGATTCAGTTCACGTTTCAAAGCAAACCTACCCAATTTACACTTTCTGAAACAATGCATGCATTGAATCACAGCCGTTCTTCAAAATGCACACTTCTTGGAATCTTGCTGTGCAATTCTCCACCAAGTAAGCCAAGTAACGTGTAGAAAAATGTGTATTCTCGGAAAAATTGCTTTGCAAATACATAAATAAATAAATGGCAGTATTACCTGTAAAAATGTGTATAGGAGGAGAAATTTGCACTAAAATGCTGATGAATTTTAACAAGGACTTTATAAATAGCAACAACCACTGGCAAACTGATGTGGGAATGTGAAAAACTGACCTTAAGAGTGGGGAAAAAATGAGAAACAGAGAAAAACCAAAATGGACAGATACACCCATCCCTAGTGGCCAAGGAAGAACAAGGATCTGTTGGTTTAATTGATGTTTGGAGGAGCCAAAGTGTTGCTTCCTGACTAAGGTGGGCACTGGGAGATGCTCTATCTCAATGTCCACCTTGGCAGATAGGACATGCACACTGAGAAAGTTGCAGAGGGCTGGTAGATGTTGCAGATCCATCTTTGCAATTAATATTGTTGTGGCCCTATTTCAATCCAGATTTGGTGTCTCATGTCTTGACTCAGGTGTGCGTGCAGAGGACAAGAAGCTATATCTCATATCAATAAGGTGCACAAGACCTAATTGCTAAGGCATCTCTTGTATGAGGATGTGATCTTGACAACCAAGAACTTACCCTGTCCCCATATATCTGCTGGATTTCAGTGGCACATGCATACATCTCACCCAGGCAACTTTGAAACTTTCTAAAATTCAGATTTATACCTCTGCAGCCAAATGCTTTTTAACCTTCTAATTTCCCCTTGGCCAGAGGGGCATTCAAACACTGTAAAGATAATAACCATGTTCTGATTAAACATCTAACTCCTGCCTCCCTATAATCAGATTAGTAACTGAGATGTGCAGTGATAAGCAAGCTGCTTCTGGAAAGCCAGGGACAGACGGTTTTTGCTAGCTGTTTAAAGCCACTTGACATTTGCATGATCTTTCTTCTTCCATAAAAAGTCAAGCATTGTGAAAATATAATTCAAGAGCATGCTCTGTCATCATTTCATCACACTTTTGATAGAGAAAAATATATTCACAGCTGTGTCTAATCATTCCTTGTTTTTACAACTATGTCTGACTTAAATGGGGGCCAGAATTTAGCAACATCTGATGCTCAAGCCCCTATTCAATATGTCAGTAGTCGGCGTGGCAATAGTAAAGGTTTAACATTTGTCCCTGAAAAGTTTTACACAACTCTTCCCACTCCTATATCTGTGAAACATGCTTCATTTGGGCATAGATTCCTAAAGCTGAGATCCTATACACACTTACCTGGGAGTAAGCCCAATTGAACCTAATGAGACATGCATAGGATTGTATCTTTAAGTGGTTTTGTTGGGGAGGGAGATAAATATTGCTCTTGCAGACCTTGAAAAATCAGAGACTTTGACACCAATGGCTCCAGCGGTAGAGAACCAGTGTCCGTCAGGATGTTGCTGGATTTATTTATTTGTTTGATTTACATCCCACCCTTTCTCCCAGTAGGAGCCCAGGGTGGCAAACAAAAACACTTAAAATCACTTTAAAACATCATAAAAACAGACTTCAAATATATTAAAACACAACAACCATTAGAAACATATTAAAACAAAACATCTTTAAAGACAATTTTAAAAAACCTTTAAAAACATTTTTTTAAAAAGAAGGTTTAAGAATATATTAAAAAGCAATTCCAACACAAATACAGACTGGGGAGAAGGTCTCTACTTAACTTGTTGAAAGAGGAAGGTCTTCAGTAGGCACCAAAAAGATAACAGAGATGGTGCCTTCTAATATTAAGGGGAGGGAATTCCAAAGGGTAGGCATAACTACACTAAAGATCCGTTTCTTGTGTTGTGCGTAATGGACTTCCTGAAAAGATGTTATCTGCAGGAGGCCCTCACCTGCAGAGCACAGTGATCAACTGGGTATATAAGGGATAAGACAGTCTTTCAGGTATCCTGGTCCCAAGCTGTATAGGGCTTTATACACCAAAACTAGAACCTTGAACTTAGCCCAGTAACTAATAGATAGCCAGTGCAATTCTTTCAGTAGCAGTGACATGTTGGTGATAACCTGCTCCAGTGAGCAGTCTCACTGCTGCATTTTGCCCCAGCTGCAGCTTCCGGACCAACCTCAAGGATAGCTCCACATAGAACGCATTACAATACCCCATTCTCATGGTTACCAGCGTATGGACAACAGTGGTCAGGCTATCCCTGTCCAGAAATGCCCACAGCTGTCTTACCATCCAAAACTGGTGAAAGGCACTCCTAGCCACGGAAGTCACCTGGGCCTCTAGCCACAACGATGTATCCAGGAGCACCCACAGACTACAGATCTGCTCTTCCAGAGAGAGTATGACCTGATCCAAAGCAGGCAACTGAGCAATTATCCAAACTCGGAAACCACCAACTCACAGTTTTTCTATCTTGCTAGGATTGAGAATCAGATTATTGGCCCTCAGCCAGCCCACCACAGAGTCCAAGCACTGGTCCAGGCTTGCAGGATCTCTCCCAATTCAGATGTTTATTTATTTATTTATTTATTTCAAAAATTTATATACCGCTCTAGTTCCGAAACTCAGAATTCAGAGCGGTGAACATTAAAAAACAGAGATAATACAAAAACAGCATAATAGAATACCTAAAAACAAATAAGTAAATTAATACTAAAAAGTTCGACAACAATCTCACATTCAAACATTAAAAGCTAGTTGAAACAGGTATGTTTTAATCCGCCGACGGAATTCAATGAGAGACGAGGAACGTCGTATCTCAGATGGTAAATTATTCCAAAGAGTAGGGGCTATGACTGAGAAGGCCTTCCTCCTGGTGTTCATTTGGCGAATCATGAAAGTTGAGGGAATAATAAGAGTGCTTTCAGAAATCGATCTCATAGGGCGATAGGATTTGAATTCAACGAGACGGTTTGTCAAATATACCGGCGCCAGTCCGTGAAGAGCCTTAAACGTTAGTACCAGAATCTTAAACTGATGTCTGGAGCTAATAGGGAGCCAGTGAAGATGGTAAAGAAGAGATGAAGTATGAACCCAAGGACCAGTTTTAGTGATCATTCTCGCGGCCGCTCTTTGTACCTGCCTGAGCGGTCGAAGTGCTCTAGCAGAAAGGCCGACATATAAAGAATTACAATAGTCCAGTCGAGAGGTTACTAAGGCCTGAGTTACTTTCATTAATTCTGATGTTCCTAAAAATGGGAGGAGTTGACGGACCAGTTTTAGTTTTGCAAATGTGGCTCTAGACACGGCTGCAACCTGGGGTTCAAAGGTTAGGGCTGAGTCCAAGATTATACCTAAACTACGGACTTGAGATTTTAAAGGGAGAAAAACTCCGTCAAGTGAAGGCAGATGTCCAGTTCCTTGCAGGAGATTTTTGCCAATGAGAATGACCTCTGTTTTTTCTGGGTTTAGTTTCAATTTGTTTTTATTCATCCAACTTTGCACTGCTAGGAGACATTGATTAAGGCAGTTGACAGTCTCTACAGTGTTCGGTGGAAAGGAACAATACAGTTGTGTATCATCGGCATATTGGTGATAATGAATCCCAAATTTTCGAATGATTTTTCCTAAAGGGCTTACATAAATATTAAATAACATCGGGGATAAAACAGAGCCCTGTGGAACGCCATATTTTAATGGCCAGGGTTTAGAGCAATGATCCCCGAGGGCAACTCTCTGAAGCCTTTTTTCCAAAAAGGAGCGAAGCCATTTTAGTACTGTACCTCTGAGACCCATTTTAAAGAGGCGGTCTAACAGAATGCTGTGATCAATTGTGTCGAATGCGGCAGATAAATCCAATAAAACTAGAAGGGACAGATTGCCTTTGTCATGTTCTAGTTGAAGATCGTCGACTAATGCGACTAGAGACGTTTCAGTCCCATGATTCGGTCTGAAACCAGATTGGAAGAGGTCATAACAGTCGGAGGTGTCTATAAACTTTTGAAGCTGTGAGGCTACCACTCTCTCAATGATTTTACTCAGAAAAGGTAGATTAGATACCAGTCGATAATTATTTAATATTTTAGGGTCGAGAGAGGGTTTTTTTAGTAAAGGTGTAACCATTGCTTCTTTTAGGCATTCCGGTAAGTGGCCTTGTTGCAGAGAAGAATTTACGATTGTACTAATCCAGCTTGCTAATTTCAAATTTGATGTTTTTATCAACCAGGAAGGACATGGATCAAGTAAACAGGTTGTTGGATTCATTCCATTTAGAAATCGAGGAATGTCGTCTGGAGGGATTAATTGAAAGGTGGCAAAAAGCGCAGGGTAGTCATTTTCTGATCTGATGTTCTTTTCCTCTGCCATTTCAGTATGATCTATATTAAAACGAATCTGATCCACCTTAGCTTCAAAAAATGAGGCGAATTCGGACTTCCGGGAAGGGTGACTTAGCCTGTGCCTGCTTTTGAGACGGGCTCCTGCCTCAAAAGAAGCTTATTCAGATATATCAGTCAGTTTTTTCTTTTTTTTTGACTGATTAAACTTCTCCCGGGTAGGGAGAAACGAAGAGATTAACCTCAAAGCCTATTTTTGTTGGGACGACCAGATCTCATTAATTTATGGGACGAGGTCCAGCCGACGAAGGTGGGACGGATTTTCAACAGCAAGCTCTATCTGATAAAGCGAACGTTCATCTTATCTTCTAAGAGAGAACGCACTAACAGGCAAGCACCCTTCTTTCTATATTTTTCTTTTACTTGACTTAAATTGTTGCTGTTTAAAAGAGATTTGCCAGATTGATCAGTTTTTGACATCTCACTGGGGAGCCATAACTTCTCTCTGCTACGCACTAATTAATAGCTTATCTCTGTTTTTGTTGCAAAAAGCTGTCCTGGATTTGCATTCTAAAGATATACACAGAAGAGGGATTTCTATTCCAGATTTTTATTTTGAAGAATATTATATTGTCTGAGACTACTCTCTTTTTGGTCTATTTTATTTTGACGAATCTGTTTTCTGACGACTGCCATTAATTGTTTCGATCCTGGGAACTGCATTTTGTTTACTTAACTATGGAGAGATAAGGCTGTCTGCTCTGTTTATACTGTGATGTCACCAAGTTTGGAGTATTAACCCAATTGTTGCTGAAATAAGAAGTGGTTTTCCTATATTTTTCTTTTAAAATGGCAATTAAGAAAGTGGCTGAGAATCTGGAAATAACTATGTTTCAGAAAATAATGGATGAGATTGAGATAACGAAACAAAACCTGCGACAGGGTTGTAAGGAGTTGAAAATTGAATTGAGTAAAATGACGCAGGAGATTAAAGATATAGGGGTCCCTGTGAGAGAGGTGACCCTGGAAGGGGTCCCTGTGAGAGAGGAGACCCCGGAGATTGGAACAAACGTGGAACAGGAAAAAGATTTGGAGTCTATGGACTTTAGAAATAAAATCTATTGTTTGGAGACACAGGAGATTAAAGACATAGGGGTCCTTGTGAGAGAGGAGACCCTGGAGACTGGAACAGGGGTCCCTGTGAGAGAGGAGACCCTGGAGACTGGAACAGGGGTCCCTGTGAGAGAGGAGACCCCGGAGATTGGAACAAACGTGGAACAGGAAAAAGATTTGGAGTCTATGGACTTTAGAAATAAAATCTATTGTTTGGAACTCAATGTTATCTCTGAAGAAATTAATGAAGATTCTAGAGATAAAGTTATCAATGGCATGGATAATCTTCTGGACTGGAATGACGTGATGGAGCCCAATATAGAGAAAATCTATGGAATTAACTGCAGCCATGTGACAATGGAAAAACTTTCAAGAGATGACCCAGTGTATTTTGAAAAAAAGAACAGAGATATGATTTTACAGCAGTATTTCAGCAACCTATTCAGAATGGATGGCAAGAAAATATTTGGGATAGAGGTAATTCCCATCAGACTCTTACTATATGACTATGGCTTTGACAGCAAGATTATTATGGAATACTGATAATGGAAGATTGGATACTGAAATTACTGGACTTAACAAGACTACTGAAGATGGAAGATGGAAAATGGAACTAATAGGGATAATAGAACAATGGCTACTGAAATTACTGAACCTAACAGATTCTGATGTGATGGATTAATTGAAATGTTTATTTTGACTATGGTTATGACAATAAGATTATCATAATTAGTAATGAGATGGATTAATCGATATGCTTATCTGGAAAAAAAAATTGATAGATATATTTCTTAAAGAATTGAAACCTCTCTTTGACTTTTTGTGGAAAGAATAAAGTAATGTTTATGAGATTTGATGATTAAGTAAGATAACTATTGGAGGAAAGTGATTTTATAATATGACTTAAGAGACAGGATTGTTATATATTATAGACTTATAACTGATCTGATCTTTGACAAATGGGAAGTCAATATTTTACTCTTTATTTTTTATTTTTATTTTTATTTTTATTTATTTTTTTTTTGTTTAACTATTTTTGATTTTGTTTTTTGTCTTTGAATGTTTTATGATTTCGTCTTGTATGTTTTATGAAAATTTGAATAAAAAATTATTGAAAAAAAAAAAAATGAGGCGAATTCTTGGCAGCGGGCTTGAGAGCAGATTAAATGAGAGTTTGTTTGTGGTGTTTGAAGGAGATTATTCACTATCAGATGTTACAGAGAAATAGAGCTGGGTATCATCAGCGTACTGCTGACACCTTGCCCCAAAGCTCCTGATGACCACTCCCAAGAGCTTCATATAGATGTTAAACAGCATGGGGGACAAGATGGTACCCTGCGGCACTCCACAGCACAACTGCCAGGTGGCTGAAAGACAATCACCCAATGCTATTCTCTGAAAATGACCCTGGAGATAGGATCGGAACCACTGTAAAACAGTGCCTCCAGTACCCATCTCACCAAGTCAACCCAGAAGGATACCATGGTCAATAGTATCAAAAGCTGCTGTGAGATCAAGTAAGAATAATAGGGTCCCTGTTCTTCTCCTGAAAAAGGTCATCTATCAGGGCAACCAAGGCTGATTCAGTCCCATAACAAGGCCTGAACCCAGACTGGAATGGGTCAAGATAATCTGTTTCATCCAAAAGTACTTGCAATTGCTGCGCCACAGCCCTCTCAATCACCTTCCCTAAAAAGGGGGTATTTGTGACTGGACGGTAGTTGTTGCAAAACAGTGGGTCCAGGGTGGGCTTCTTCTGGAGCAGTCGAATCACCAACTCTTTCAGGTTGGCTGGAACCAATCCCTCCTGCAACGATGCATTGACCACACCCTGGATCCACTCGGTCAAACCCCCTCGGCAAGCTTTAATAAGCCAAGAAGGGCAAGGGTCAAGAGGACACATTACTGGGTGCATCGTCACAAGCATCTTGTCCATGTCATCAGGATGCATCAACTGAAAACATCCCCAATAAGTTGCAGGAGATGTGGCACTGGACACCTCACTGGGGACTACAGTAGATGTAGATGAGACATCAAGATTGCTACAGAGGCAAGCAACTTTACCCTCAAAGCGCCTTGCAAACAATTCACCGTGAGTCTCTAAAGGGTCTAAAACTCCATTTCTTGGAGTTGATGTCAACAGACACCTGACAATCTGGCAAAGTTCCACTGGATGGGTACTTGAGGATGTGATGGTGGCAAAGAAATGGGCCTTCTTTGCCACCCTCACCGCTGCACAGTAGGCACAGTTATGATGTTTTACTCATGCCTGATTAGCCTCACAGCATGTCTGTCGCCACTTGCTCTCTAGCTGTCATCCAGCCTGTTTCATTGCTCTTAGCTCACTGGTGTAGCAAGGTGCAAACCAGGCTCCAAAATGCCAGAGAGGGTGCTTGGGGGCAACTGTGTCAAGAGCCTGATGCGCCTCACTGTTCCACAGCATAAGGGCTTCAACAGGGTCACCTGCTCTATCTACTGGGAACTCCCCCAGGGCATTCAGGAATCCAGTAGATTCCATTAGTCACCGGGGGTGGACCATCTTAATCTGTCCATTGCTTCTGCAGGGAGGATCAGAGCCATAAGTCTAAACTTCACCAGGAAGTGATCTGACCATGACAATGGGGTGACAGCCACCCCCCATCTACAGACCACCCCTTCCTCCATCTGAAGCAAAAATCAAGTCAAGGGTGTGCCCTGCCCTATGCGCTGGGCTGATGACAACTTGAGACAGCCCCATGATCATCATGGAGGCCGTGCAGTCCTGAGCTGGAACACTAGAGGTAGCCTCAGCATGGGCATTGAAATCACCCAGGACTATCATTCTGGGTTCCTCCAATACCACAGCCAAGATGGCCTCCACCAGCTTAGTCAGAGAAGCTACCGGGCAGCAGGGTGGACGGTACACCAGCAGCAACCCTAGTTTACTGTCTCCTTGGCTCAACACCAGGTGCAGGCCCTCACAGCCAGCTCCAACACAGAGTGGATTCTTGGTGACCGAGATGGAAGTTCTGTGCACCACAGCAACTCCCCCCCCCATTCTTGCAGTCTGTGCTGGTGTTGTACCGAGTATCCAGGTGGGCAAAGCTGGGTTAGATCAACTCCTCCCAGCTCACCCACCCAGGTTTCGGTAATGCACACCAAATCGGCACCTTCATCCATGATCAAATCATGGCTGAGTGTGGTCTTATTGTGTACCGATCTGGCATTAAACAACAGCACACACAGGCCAGTGGGCACAGTAGATGAGCAATGAGGAACCCGTCCATGAGAGGAATGGGAGCAAGAAACAAGGCATAGATAGCCTTACCCTCATCTTCTATGGTAGTTCACCACCTCCCCATGGCTATACCTCCCTCTACCCATGATCACTGAAATTGGGGTGGCATCACCAATGTTCTTCCTTGCTAAGACTCCTCCTAAATAGCTGATATAAACCCAACAAGAGCCCACCTACAAGACCTGCTTGAACAAATTATCCCAGTAGGCCTCTGAGAAAGTTGGGAACAGTCAGACAGGGCACATCTACTCCCCCCTGCCATCTCACACCCTGGGAGGGCCAGCCTTCTGCCAGTTACAGATTCTCACTCTGAAGACATCTGGTGACTCTCTCCTATCTTTCAGTTCACTGCACAGGCTCTCACCCTGCTCAAGAACTACACAGGCACCATAAACCTTCCCCACTACCAATCTCCTCCAGATTGCTTTTTTAAAAAATAGAAGGGGATAGCACCCTCACCCTCGGGACTTCCTAAGTGACTCCCCAAGAGCAGCCGGGCTTTTATCCCCCCTGACCCAGCCAGGAGCTGATGCAAAAGGCTGCAAGATTGCCTGCAGCCCCTCTCTGGAGTCAGGGTCAGGCAGGGGGTCCCAGTCCTTGCAACACTTACCAGGGACTTCAGTAGTCTCAAGAGACAGCAACCTAGAGGAGAGTGTAAGCAAGCACTCAGATGCTCAGATGCTCACTCCCAGGGTGGGTCTTCTGCAGTTCCCCCTGTGCTGCAGCTGTTCCCCTTACAACTCCTATCATTCCTACTCAGTGGCCATGCTGGCTGGGGCTGAATAGACACTGTAGTTCAACAACATGTGGGATCCCACAGGTTCTTCACTCCTGTTTTACTCCTTATGGTTGCAGCATTGTAATCTGCCCTTCCCACGTGATTTCACCATTTCATACATTTAATTTACTTTTGGAGTGGCTGGACTATTATTCCCATCATCCCTGACCATTGGCCACAGTGGCTGGGATTGTTGGGAGATGTTGTCCAGCAAATAACTCAGGGACTACAAGTTAGCTATCCTTGACTGGCTGTTTTACATCTGGGATAAAGCCACAGGCAGGCAGAAACTCTAGGACTCTCAATGTATGAATTTGATTTTCTAAAAAGCCAGAAAAAATGGTTGATACGACAGATCACTGTTCTCTGGAAGATATCCTTCCCCCTTAAAAAAAAAAGTTCTTTCATTTCTGTGTTTCTATAGCTAGTGACTGAGCATTCATTGCTGGTAGAGCCTCGATGGGAGTGGTGGCCAAGGGGGATTGTGATAAGTGTGTAGGCAGTGTTGACTGAAAATGCCTCCCCCTGGAACGCTTTTGGAAAAAGAAAAAAAAGTTGGCCACTAGGAAGTGCTTTGGCCCCATCCTCTGAAGTGGATGGCCAAATCTGTCAAGTCAGTTTCTCATGCTTAAGTTCAGTTTTTCCCATTTCCACATCAACTGTGATTTTTTTTAAGTCCACACAAAAAATTGTATGCATTTTTGTGTGCATTTTTCCTTCATATTTGTATGCCTGTTTGCCTAAACATTTTTGCAAGTAATTTCTCCTAACATAATATAGTTTCATGCCTTATTTTCACCAATGTATGCATTTTTGTGCATACGTTTTGGTTGGAGAATGGCATCACAAAATTTGGAGAAGTTTGCATTTCAAAGGATAGCTGTGTTTTGGTTGACTTACTGGTCAGGAAGTGCACATTAGTTAAGTTCACTTTAAAATATTAATCTCCCATCACTACTGTTTCCCCACCCTGATTGATGACTCCCACCTGTGAAAGTTGATGGGGGTTTGACCTCCTGCATCCCTAAATGTGATCAGAAAGTATAGGCAACCCAGAAGGGTTGTCCCCTCCTTGAAGTTTTTTTTTTTTTAAAGTGGTTGCTAGTTTTTCTCTAACTGAGCTGGTTCCTGGTATAGGAGCTGAAAGATTTGGTAAGCCGGGAGGAATCTGGTGTATAAAGTGCCAGTTTCACTGCCGGTACCATGAGTGGAAATGGTCATGTAATGGCTGCCTGTGCATGCAGAACTCTGTGTGTGTATTGAGATGCTATCTGACCACATGAAGGGACACACTAAAACACGTGTGCAATGTTTAGCATGCCATCAAAATCATGTCTGCTTATGGTTTGAGTTGCTCACAGCTGGCACAAGCAGTAACTACCATGCCATAGCTGTTCATGAAAAGGAGCTCTGAATCAGCCCAGAGACCTCCTTCTACATTGCTAATAACTCCATGGTACAACAATGGCAGGCCTTGTCACAGTGCCAACCCATTCAGAGAAGTAAAAAAGGACACCAGGATTTGGTTCCAGTCTGCTTGATCTTCCTCATGATGACCAGTCTCTTAGGGCCGGTTCACTTTGATTTCTCATTGTTTGATGACTCACAGATGAGCAAATGAATCAAATAACCTTGTTCATTGGGTGTTGAGTGATAAGCAGTGTATGAAAGTAGTTTTCCAACAGTTTCTTGGGGGTGAGCTCACCAGTCCTGCCCCAGACCTAACAGCATTCCAGGACATTGGATTGGGGGGAGGGAGAGATGTTTGTCAATACAAAAAGAATGTGGGGAAAAATCTTCAGAGTTGCCTTTTGTTCAGGATTGGGGGAGTGAGAAAAAAAATTCTCAAGACATTTTCTTACAAAAATGCCTTTTCAGAAATTTTAGCTCAGCTCTACACAAACCATAACATGTTTGAGTGGGAGAAAATCTTTGTGCTCAGGCAGAGTAAGACTCTTGAGCCCCATTTATTATTTACCTTTTAGAAATAAAACACTACCCTTTGGTTTGGATCACATGTGTAGAAACAAAAAGAAGTTAGGTTCTGTTTTTATCTGAAACGATTGGCCATGGCCTTGAGTAGTAGTAAATCTGGGCAATCAATGGTTTTTGGATTATCCCAGTTCAATCAATCAATCAATTTTATTGCTTTTAGCCAATGGCCATCGCAAATACAAATACAGATGAGGTACACAAAGTGATAAAAAATGTTAAAAATCCGGGTTAATGGCCAACAAATTAGGTATGACAATTGTCATTTAAATATTGAAAATGGGCAGCGCATAATTTCTTCGCTGCCAGGGCACACTTGGCGACTAAAGTAGTCACATGATTGCAATTATCAATTAAAAGCTCCACCACTAGCTCCTGGGGACATTTGGCAGAGGTGGAATTAATAAATTGTGCCAGAAATTTCTGTCTGGGACCGTCGTATAGTGTGCAGTGTAACAAGTAGTGGATAATATCTTTGACAGTGTTACACCCTGCAATGCATTTCTGCTCTTCAGTAGGAATACCTTGATACCTCCCTGCTAAATAGGCAGAGAGCATCCGTTGGAATCTCAGTTCGGAAAATGCTTTGCGAAGAGAGGGATGTATAAGAAGGTCCAAGTACCCTGATGTAGCATGATTTAGTTTAATTTGAGGGTACCAGATGGAAAAGGTGGCTAGTACGATAGATACCCGATCTTGGCCTGTTGCGTGGTCGAAGACCCGACTCCTGAGGGCTTGTGGGCTAAAGTTCGAGAGCTCGCCCAATGAGATGTTATATTGGGCCAACAATTCCTGGCTAGTACGGACCCATCCACTCTTGGGAGACTGCTCGAGCCAACAGAGTTTGGCGAGAGAGTTGTCAGGCATACGAATTATTCTGCGCCAGTATCTAAAAAAGGCTAAATCTATTCTAGCCGCAAGGGGAGGTAGACCAAGTTCTGCTCTAAGATGAGCTGCAGGGGTTCCCGAGGGAAGCCCTAAAACCTGTCTTATGAACTTGTTTTGTATGGGTTCTAACTCTTGCTTAGCAGATGCTCCCCAGAGTTCAGTCCCATAGAGTATGGAAGCCACTGCCTTGGCAACAAAAACCTTAAGCAATTGGAGAACCAATTGTCCGCCCCTGCCATAAAAGAACCTTTTAAGTTGAACTAGTGTTCTGGTGGCGGTAAGTTTAGTAGCCCTAGCGTGAGGTTTCCACGAGAGGTTTTCACTAAGGCAAATGCCCAGGTACTTGAATGAACAAACCTGCTCCAGCGAATGACCGGCAATTGACCAGCTAGATGGTTTTCTTTTGTTACCAAAAATCACGATCTTGGTTTTGCTGTAATTAATAGTCAAGTGGTGCTCCTTACAATAGATGTTCAAGTGAGTGAGCATCCTTTTTAGGCCAATCTTATTTAATGAGAGCAAAGCCAAGTCGTCGGCGTAAAGCAGAAGGGGAATTTTGCAGCGTCCGATTGAGGGGGGGGAAAGATGGGGAGGCCATTGAGGGAATGATATCGTTTATAAAAAAATTAAATAAAAAGGGTGCCAAAATGCAACCCTGTTTCACCCCTTTTTCTGCCTTGACCACTCTGGTAAGCAGCCCCTGAGGACCCAAGTGCACTCGTAGTGTGTTCGCCTGATGAAGGGCATGGATAAGATGCAGCAATTTCTTATCGATATTAGTCTGATATAATTTTCGCCAAAGTAAGTCCTTGTCTATGAGGTCGAAAGCAGCAGTAAAATCTACAAAAGCCACATACAAAAATTTGTTTGGGCCTTTCGTGGTCTTTTCTATAAGAAAGGTTTTTGGATTATTGCCTGACTATGAATTTTTTTTTTTTAAAAAAAGCACTTTCACCATTAATTAAATATGTGTTCACTTGGTTTACTTTGCCCCTTCTCAAGTCTGGCCCACCCATCAATGCATATCCCCACAGCTCAGAATTACCAGTACCATGATAAGATGTTCTGTGCCATTAATTAAGAATAGGGCTGGTTCAAACCAGTGGACAAAGCTGCATGGTCTGAGCTGAAAGAGCTAGCATTTTTCTGTGTTGCTGGAAATCAGTTCTAACTAGGGGGAGGCCTATACTTAAAATATATTTTTGCCACTTATTCCAGCTGTCACTGAACATTATGTTGCCCAGACTGACATATAAAAATTACATCTCTGGTTATGATGGAATGGTTCTAGCCAGGTACTGACAAATGTTAAAAGACAGTTGCTACACTATATGAGCATATACAATCCATATCCCCGCTTAATTAGCAATTGGATGTTAAGCCCAGGGCTGATGTGAAGTGTTGCTCAGCTGCAGTCTGTGACTGTCATGAGAGTGTTGAAAGTGCCCGCAAGAAAACAGTATCGGTGCCCATCAAGGTAGGGATGGTACAGAGGCAGTACAGTCATCTTTGGGGTGGATTTCCACTAGATGGCACACAAGGGTCCCTTTAACTCTATGATTATATGGAACAAACCCATTTGATCAGGCTCCATCATCTCACAGAGTCTTTGGTTTCAAGTGAGGCAAGTTTGCAATTGAGACTTCAGAGAGATTCAGGTAAGAGGTTGACAAGAAAGGGATGTACAAGTAGAGATGCATGAATCTGTCAGTTTCAATTTCTGGGAGTTTCTCATTTTTACAATCTGAAGTTCAGTTTGCCCAATTTCTGAATGCATTTGTATTTTTTAAAAAAAAAAATTGCATGAAAATCCCTACACATGTTATGTGCATTTTCTTGAAATATATGCTTTTTTGCAAGCAATTTCCCCTAATATAATGCATTTTGTATATAGTTTCACTAATATGTATTTTATGCATTTTTTGTTGTTGGAAAATTGTGAATTTTGAATGGTAGCTGCATATCAGTTAGCATATAGATTTAAGAAGTGCAAATGCAGTAGGTTCGCACTAAAATGTGAAAGGATTAATATCTCCTGCATACCTGTGTCCAAGTGACTCCAAATATTTTATTCCAGTCTATTCACATATACATGTACTAAGTAGCAAACTGCTCAGTACCATAATTAGTCTGAAGAGCAGCGTGTACAGATGATTGGAATGACTCTATTTGAAGAGGGGGGTATCACAAACATGTCTATATATGGTACCCTACTGTGCCATCTCTCTCTAAGGGGTCCTGTACCTTGGATGAGAAATCATATATAGGGGTCCAGTGACAGCTAACTTCCTCTCTGCATAAGCCCAGGGGAAAATTCTTGGTAAGACCCTCCAAGCTCCCATCTCAAAGAGAGGGCACAAACCTTCTCAGCGTTGTTAGGGTACTTCAGCAGCAGGGAAGAAGATGAAATCTGGAATACATATGATCCAGGAAACCCTGAATTCCAGTAAATGGACGGACACACACACACACATACATACACAACTATTGGTCAAAACTCAGGACATATATTCTATTGTGTCCTGTTGGCAATGTCATACTGGAAGGTATGTATGCCACTTCAAGGAAATCCAAGCACAATCAGATCCTTATGTAGCCAAAATGGCACTAGATTCCATACATAAGAAAAAGTTATCAGCAAGCAAAGTTTGCAGAAGTACAAAAAAACTTTATGGGAAAAATCCCTATGGGGGAAAGCAAAAACAGCACAATGACTGAACATGCTTTTGGGCTCAGAATGTTATCTGACTGTTGGGAGGAAGGAAGGAAAAACTGGGGGAGATGAAATGGAATGAAATGTCCTGGAAAATGGCTCGCTGGCTCGCTGGAACCCTGAACAGGAGCACTTCACACTGCAACATTGTGTTGCAGTTCCCACTTGCCTAACTTAATATTACAGAAGCAGCTCACCGGATAGGTAGGAGCTACAGCATTGGCTTCCTGGCATCAGGGTCTCTGCTGCTTAGTGGGAGGGGAGGGAGAGGGAGAGGGGAAGGGGTTAAGTGATGGGCAGATTGGCACAGTGCAGGCACACCAATCGGAGCCACTTCTGTAATTCTGAAATTCTTACAAACTGCCAACTAGCCTGCCATCTTACCTAGCAAGCTTTTTCTCCCTCCCTCCTTTTTATGTCATCTCTTTGCTTGCTTGCTTAATATACAGCCTGAAGAAGAGTTTTGATTTGCTTGAAAGATTGCATACCACTTTGTGTTTGGGGGTTGATCCTCCTAATAAAACAAAGATATTGTTTTATTACTATTTCTGTATGGAAGCTTAAGCAGGGGGTGAGAAAACTCTCAGAAGACTAGAAGATGGGGGAATTGTAAGTGAGAATATGGATGCAGCCAGAACAGAGGGTTGTCCTGACATACAGTACATAACCATCCTTCACATACTTAACCATCCTGGATATGGAAGACAGATGTGGCACCCAGGAACAGATTGCCTAGATTTGCAGAATGCAAGCTGAATATACAAAATATATATTTACCGTTAACAATTGTTCATTAGTAATTAAATTTTCTCTATTTAAAAATAATCTAGAGGGATTCAAACATATCATAACAACAACAACAACACCACATTCTGAGAACTTACCTAGGGCTGTTCTTGCTGGTGTGGCATCTTTTTTAATCCAAAATGATACCCAGGATAAGACAACTGTTAATATACAGGGAATGTAGGTTTGAATAGTGAAGTATCCCATTCTTCGACTTAATTCGAAGTATATTGTCATGACTATATAATCGCCTGCAACAATAAAAAAAATCATATCATTCGATAACTGCCTTGTATCAGCCCATGTACAATTCAGTGGGAGTCTGGTCTCATGAACAGCAATGGCACCAGAAAAGAAAATTCGGGGAGGGGAACAGAAGGGGCAAAATATATTTATAGGTGGGCAAAATATACTAAATGGGGCAAGCTCCTTGTTTGGGGGGCATTTGCACTGCCCCTGCTCATGATAAAGAACATTTCCAGAATCACTTATAGTGTTAACAATCATGAGCATCACAGCTCTCAGCGTATATAATACCTTTATATCAGGAATGTCAGGATGTCAAATGGGGATGGAGAGCCAAACTTTTATTTGTTTTATTTATTATTAAATTTATATCCAGCCCTTTTCCCAGAAAGAGCCCAGGGTGGCAAACGAAAACACTAAAAGCACTCTAAAACATCTTAAAAACAAAATACTTTAAAACATATTAAAACAAAACATCTTTAAAAACACATCAAAACAAAACATCTTAAAAGCATTTTTTAAACAGTCTTAAAAACATCTTAAAAAGCAATTCCAGCACAAATGCAGACTGGGATAAGGCCTCTACTTAAAAAGCTTGTTGAAAGAGGAAGGTCTTCAGCAGGCTCCAAAAAGTTAACAGAGATGGTGCCTGTCGAATATTTAAGGGAAGGGAATTCCAAAGGGTAGGTGCCACTATACTAAAGGTCCGTTTCATATGTTGTGCGTAATGGACCACCTGATAAGATGGTATCTGCAGGAGTCCCTCACCTTCAGAGTGCAGTATATAAGGGTATATAAGGGGTAAGACAATATTTCAGGTATCCTGATCTCAAGCTGTATAGGGCTTTGTACATCGAAACCAGAATTTTGAATTTGGTAACTTTCCAAGTTGCAGACCTCCAGGGCCTGCACTCAATATTTTTTATTACAAAAAATACTAACTCCTCCTGAATTTACAGACAAAGTATGTAAATCAGAAACTAACATTTGAAATATTTGAATGGCAATTGGGGTGGAAGGATCTGTCAATTTGGGTTCTCTTAGTTTTTCCTTTGTCCAATCTTAAATTCAGTTCTCCACGTTTTTGCAGCAATCTGCATTTTAAAAAAATCCTCATGAAAATTCTTCAGCATTTTAGTGTGAATTAGTGGGTGGGTTTGCTGGGGTCAAGGTTGGTATGCAAGGTGAGCAGGTACAGAGCCACTAGTAAAAGTGTATGAACAAAATATTGTTAAGGAAAGTAAGTTTTATCCAATATGCAGTATGGTCACACATAATTTATATTCTCTGATTATGTGGCAAAGCAACTTTTTAGATAAAATGCAAAAGAAGTGTGAAATAACTAGTTTACATGCCAAATATATCAAATACAAAAAATGAAAAAGGAGATTCAATAATAACTTGAAAGGGGGCAATTTTGTTGTTTGAATAATGTATTGTTGTCCCTTGCTTCTCACCATGTCTCTTCCTGTTTAACATGCTATTGATCTCAGGTTTATATAGAGATATATAACATGAAAGAAACAACACAGGAAATTGCTGGACTGATAAAGTGTGCCTTTTATTCTGGGTTCTTGTTCACAGCTTTGAAGAAACATATAAATAAAATTAAGCAAACTCTTAATAAGACTACCTTATTCAGAGAGAATGTAATTACATGACAGAAGGATTTTGTAGCAGGATGTGGATGAGATGTACATGAGATCAGGAAGAGGCAAGTGTTTGGCAAACAAGGAAAGTGAATAATATAACTGGGAAAAGAGTAGATAGGTCCTAGAAGAATTTCAACTAGCTATTTTAATTAACAGCATGGATTTGACAACAGTGGGAGAAAGGAAATGTGGTGGGGCATAAGCCTTATTCCCATCTTATTCCCCTGCCCCCACATGCAAACAATTAGTAATTAGTTGGAACTAGACTTTTAATGAGAGCCAGTATGGATGAATGTTTGCAGCAAGGAGTCTGACCTACTCAAATAGACTCCTTTTGTGATAGAGAACTCTGATCTTCCAGGATTCTAAATCATGCAGAAAGTCTACTCAAAGCTCCCCACTGCAGACATCCAGCCCTGAACACATGTGGGTGAGTGTAGGAATGGTAAAGGCCAATAGGCTCATCCCCACTCTCCCCATTTTGTGATGGTAATTACAGGGGAGGGCAGAGTGAATGACTAGGGTTCTAGTGTCTCAAGTGTGACACATTTGTTTAAATGTCTGTCTACTTCTTTGGTTTTCCGAGACGGAGGAAGCGGCTGGGATGGTATGTAAAGCACAGGTGGTGAAATGCCTGCGATGAATCTGACTGAGCACAAGTTATTGCCCATTTGAGGACCTATACTGTGGCAGTTCTGGTGGTGAAAAAAATCCCACTTATTTGCCATGATTGCTTCTTTTCAATGCCATCCACAGTGTAGCTATTCTCTATGGTGAAATTTGTGCTATAGTCTGTTTGCTTGATCCTTGCCCATCTTATCTGGTAACACAACTTCCCATTTGGGCTTGGTTAGTAAGCCAGCAGAACAGTCACAAAAGGAGATATCTGTTTCTTCCAGATTAAAATAAGTGGTTATAAGACCCCTGACTGAGAAACCATCTTTGGATCTCACTAACTATAGATTAGTCTTGAATGTGGTGTTTTGGGGGAAGGATACTCAAGCAAACAGTCACTCCAGGCATTTGTGGATGAAGCAGATTATCTAGATCCACATTACTCAGGTGTTAGACCCATTTTTGGAACAGAAACAGCCTTTGTCCCTCTGGTAGGTGATTTGTTTCAGGAGAAGAATGTCTCTGGTAATTCTCTTTGATCTCTTGGCAGCTTGTGACACCATCAGCCATGATATCCCTACAGATCATCTATGTGGATTGTGTAGAGAGGCTCCGTCTGGAAGCGGTCCTGCTCCTGCCTCACAGGCGCTGGAACACCAGGATCTAGCAACAGGTTTTTTATATTAAATATACTGCAGAAAGCTGGACTACACTTCACTTTATATAGGGTTCCCCTTGAAGATGGTCCAAAAGCCTGAGCTGGATCACGATTTTGCCTATTCATCTGCTGACATCTACTTTGAAATGTCTTCAGTGGCTGTCAGTTCATTTCCACAATGGGTTCAAGGTGGTGGTCTTGATCTTTTAAACCCTAAATGATTTTGGTCCTGAGAGTATCTGGCCATTGCTCAGTGATAGAACATCTGGTTTGCATGCAGAAGGTTCAGTCCCCAGCATCTCCAGGTTAGGCTGAGGATGCCCTCTGTCTGAAAACCTGGAGAGTTGCTGACAGTCAGCACTGGCAATACTGAGTTAGATTGACCAATAATCTGATTTAGTACAAGGCAGCTTCCTATGTTTCTATATGAGACCTTCTGAGCGTTAAGATCTGCCAATGAAGCCCTTTTCAAAGTACCATCAATTATGGATGATAGCTTGTCCTCAACAAGGAGCAGTGGCCCCTGTTTTTTGGAACTGTTTCCAGCTGGAAGTTCCACAGTCGCAGGCTCTCATACCTTTTCAGATAAATTTGAAAAACCCTTTCTGATGCTTCCTCTTATTATTATGCCACTGTTGAATTCAAGTCTAATAATAAAGTCTAAAAACTAATAGCCAGGCAAATGGGTGCATCCCCCTAGAGTTGTGCCCCCATGATTTTTTTTAATTGTATTTTTAATTTGTGACATGACACACAATGGCAGCCTCCATTTTAAAAAAATCACAGTTTGTTTTAAGAACAGGAGCAATTTAAGAATAGGAACTCTGAAATATTCAGTGAATAAGGGAGGGCAAGTGCACAAAAAACCTCATCTAGAAGAGCCCCCAACAGCTTGTATAGTAATATGATTCTTGAAGAATTAAATGTTTGAACTTTGGATTATGGGATGGAGTTAGATTCCACCCCTTGGACTTTCCTTTGCTCTGCTTTTCAGTTTGTTTCATTTGTCTTCTCTACCCAGCCAGCAATAAAGAAGCATGTTTGTTTGTCTGTAGCAAAAAAAAAAAAGTTTGTTTATTCTGCAGTTACAGTGAGTAGAGCAGGACTGGGTACTTATTGCTAAAAGGTGAAATAAGATATAACCTAAACTGAACTGAAAAAAATATCTACTGTAAGTTACCCTTTACTCTTTTGAAGTGCTCAATCACTTTCATAATTGCTATTTTGTTCTTGAGTACTCGATGGTAAAGGATGAAAACAGCCCTACAGGAATAGAAACACTGCTGCTGTGCACACAACTGCTAGTTGGTTGACTACCCACATAGGCTGTAACTCAGGCCTTATTTCTGATTTTCCCAGTTTGTGCAGCTTAGCATGAGGCCTTTTCTGGGCTTCTGGGCAGGAAAAAAATCAACCCAACAACCAGTAAAAAAAAAAAATCCAATTGCTTCCCACAATTAGTTTCCAATGTCTTAGTTAGTCTTTTATAGAGCAACCAGTTAATTCTTCCTTCTTGATTGTCCAACAGGAAAGTAAATCTAAAAGTCAGGAACAAGACGAGAAGGGGGGACCCTTGGTATCCCCTTGTTCACTGTATCCTTAATATCCTTTTTCTTATGAAACACAAATTATGCCAGTCATTTAATTTCTGGTGTTAATACTAACCTTTCTGTTAACTTGACCTTTACATAGCCCATTATGTAAGTTAACAGACCTGCATGGAGCAGGAGTAAAAGGGAAGGCTACTGCCTTTCCTTTTCTCTGACCTGGACTTCATATGCATTCTACCAGTGGGTGGGGGGAGGGATTGTCTGGTGCTATCTACCTCTCCCCCAAAAGGCCCTACCTAGAAATGTGGCTGTCCCACCTAACAAGGAAGGCTGGCTACAGGGCTGCTTGAATTGTTTGCAGTATGAATTGTTTCAGTTGGTTTCCTTGCAAACCACATTGGCAGCTGCTACGGCTAAAAGGTGGTCTAGGAATATAATAAATTATTTTTTTGTGGGTGTGAGTACTGTTGTTATTGTGTGATAATATAGGAAAAAGATCTCTCTCTCTCTCTCTCTCTCTCTCTCAATGACCACCTATCAGGAATGCTGTAGTAATGGATTTCCTACATTGATGGGGGGCAGGTCTGGATTACCAGGTCCCTGAGGTCCCTTCCAATTCTATGGTTTTATCAGCTGCAAATAGCCAAATTGATTCAAGTAGGCGAGCCTCAAGTGGCAATTGTATTTGAGGCTATCTTACCTTTTTTCTTTCTCATTTCTTTTTGCAAGCACATTCTCCTTCTGTTCAGCCTTTCTCTAACATAAATGCTCATTTCATTCCCTTTATACAGTGGGCTGCAATTTTCATGCTGGCAACCTCCTGTGCTTGTGGCTGCTTCCCATTTAGCTCACGTTCAAATCCCTTAAGAAAGGCACCTCATTTTTGATGGCTTCAGCAAAAGGGTATAAACATACATTCTGGAGATAAGTGGGGGTTTTTTTTCAAAAAAGAGGCCTCCCACTGTACCAGAAGTGTAGGGAATTACCATTTAAGTGCAGTTTTACCACATTGGTTGAAATTCTAAAACCATCATATATTTGAACTGCAAGTAGATTCCAAGTTGCAGCTGACTTATCAGTATGGGTATTTCACCTTAAATACATCCAGAAAGAAATTATCCTCTAATGCAGGGATAGTCAATGCAGTGCCATCCAGATGTTGATGGACTATAACTCCCATCATGCTTGGCTGTGGTGGCTGAGGCTTATGAGAGCTGAAGTCAGGTTACATCTGGAGGGCATCATGTTGGCTATCCATGATCTGTTGGAATGAAGAGCATTTGCAGTGCAGTAAAAGTAGAGACTGGTGGCTCCAGTATCAGTGGGACAGGGAATCTGCTCTGGGTTTTACTTTGAACATTCAAGGAACTGTCCAAGATGCTGAACCTATTTTTGGAATAGGTTTAAGCACCTTGGACAGCTCCTTGAAAGTTCAGACTAAAATCCAGAGCAGATTCACTATTTTTGGATAACTGTTTCGTTTTAGATAATCTTTGGCAAACTTTTCCTGCTTTTATATGCAGACTTTGTGGCCCCGAAGGCTCTATAAATTGGTTCCATAAATGAAGACTGCAGGCTAAATTCCAGTCCACTAATGTTGAGCCAAAGGAAAGCACTATAAGCTGTTGCTAGTAGTTAGGCTGTTAAAGTGGCTCCTACAGTCTGTCAACAAAGCATACCGTGGCCACTAGGGGAGTTGAATGGGGCTGTATTCTCTCCTATTTTAATGGTGGTATAAATGATATTGTTCCTAAATTAAAGAATGAGACCCCTCCTCCATCAATTGGCCTAAAGAAAATAGCACTTCTATGTTTTGCATTGCAGACTATATGTTTTTCTCCTAAACACAACTGAGTCTGAGATGTCTGTGGGTTGCACTGAAGAACATCTTTTACCAAAAAACCATTTGGTCATCAGATGGTCCTCCACTTTTTGTGTATGCTGGAAATCTGAAAACATTGTGGGGGAATTGGCAGCTGGACAACTCAGCATGTTAGATCTTATTCTGTGGGGATTCTACCATCTCCCCAAAACAAATGGTTCATGTGGACTTCTTCAGTCTTCTGAAGAAAAGGCATAGGAGAAAACACTCTCAAAACCATGCCCCAATGGTTCAGATCCCCAGTACAGCTCTCCCATATGATTATGAGGCATCCCAGAACTGCTAGAGGACCTGTGGGAGTAAGGGGACATACATGCATTTATGGTGGGAATGCCCAATAGTGGCTTGAATATGGTGTGCAGTGGCACTGGAAATGTTGACAATTGTGAATGAGCAGATGGACATCATCCCTCAACTGCTCCTTTTGAATATGTTTGAAGGTAATGATGTAAACATTAAATTCAAAGACTTCTTATTATTTTTGATTGCTACAGTTAGCCATTGCATAAAAGCAGAAGATGCTGGGGTGTGTGTGTTGGTCCTGGACATATGGTATTCTAATATATGGCATATAGCAGTGGCAAAATTACTGATGTATTATCTGTGGGTATTAAGGGGCCAGGAAGAAGCAGACAGATTTTACAACATTTGGCATTGCTTTATTGAATAATTCATAGTCTGGAAAAAGTCATCCTCCCTCACAACTGCCAAGATGTGTCCGGTTGATAGGCTGACTATTTCTGTGAAATTGTTGCTCTGGGCCTTGGTGGGGGGCACTTCATGCCTAGACCTGGGGAGCTCTAATCTGAATGCAGGAAAAGAGAACAGAGACTTGATCTACATTGGCCTGGTGATGGACTGAGATACTATTTATTGTATTCACTATAGGAAGGTAATATGCTCACTTGTATATTTACATACTGATGTTTTGTTTTATTTTTTAGTCTCTTGTTTGCTATTTTTTTAAGTTGATAAATAAAGCTTTTTGAAAAGCAAAAAATGAAAGGAAAGAAAAGGCAAAGGAGACAGTAATGAAATTTTAAGGCAGGAATGATTAACTTGTGGCTCTCCAGATGTTGGAGTCCAGTTCGCATCAGCCTGAGCCATCAAAGCCAATGGTGAGGGAAGATTATAGCTGTAGTCAGAAACACCTGGAGAAGAGCAACAGGTTAAGCCTCCTCTGTTTCAAGGTTTTAGTGGTAGCAAGACAGGCAGGCAAGTGTTGTCTGCTCTTAACTTTTTAATGATAAAATCATTTAATGGCACCATCATATTTTATACAGAGCTGCACATTTGGGCCATTGTGAAAATTCAAAATAACATAATTCATGCCAGGAATGTATGCTGCTTAGGAACTGGAATTTCACCTGTTACATAATGTGCAGATACAAATGCTTAATCATTGGGCCATAGAATTTGTCATAGGTGATGATCATGATAGAGTTTGCTTCCAAGAACAAATTTAACAAGGTTTGTTGAACGGGTCTATATAGTATCATAAGACAATATGTTTAATTCAGTGTTATGGATTCTTTTATGAATATTTTAATGGACACTGAAACAGCAGTGGCTACAATTCATTTTAAAAATAGAGTAAAATATGTTCTTATGCAAACTGATGTGTCTAAACTAAATAATGTCAAAAGTACCCTGTGGTATTATGGGATCAGATTTCCCCATGAATCTGAAAGTTATTTATTGGTTCTTACTAAATACCCAATTAGAATAACATTTATCCTTCTGTGATTTCAGCAGATGCTTCCTGCAGTTTCAGACAGCCATTACCGAAATGCCTCTATCAATTAAGGTTTTGCATTAACCCAGGAATGAGGGGACAGGGCAAAACACTTGGGTTAAAAGAGTAACACAACGTTACTGATTATTGAAATCAAAGGTGGGCAACCGGTAACCCTCCAAAAGGCATTGAACTACAGATGAATGAATGAATGAATCAAACTTTATTTTTACCCTGCCCTTTTTTCAAACTGGAACTCAGGGCGGCTTACAAATAGAACTACATGTAGTTAAAAACATACAAAAATATACAATTAAGATACAATTAAACTATAAGCAACCTTAAAACCGTGAAACAGGCACTTAAAATACTAAAATACTAAAAATAATACAAATAACAGCATAAAGCAATAAACAAACCTTGTAGAGCCCAATCCTAAACACCTTCTATCTCAAAAGCCTGTCAGAATAAAAAAGTCTTTACTTGCCGACGGAAGGATGGCAAGGAGGGGGCCATTCGTGCCTCCCTAGGAAGGGAGTTCCAGAATCTAGGAGCAGCCACCGAAAAGGCCCTATCTCGTGTCCCCACCAGTCGCACTTGTGAAGGTGTTGGGACTGAGAGAAGGGCCTTTCCTGAAGATCTCAGGGCCCGGGCAGGTTCATATAGGGAGATACAGTCTGACAAATAGCCTGCACCTAGGCCGTATAGGGCTGTATAGGTCAAAACCAGCACTTTGAATTGTGACCGGAAACAGACTGGCAGCCAGTGGAGCTGTTGTAACAAGAGAGTTGTATGGTCCCTGTAATCAGCCCCAGTTAACACTATGGCTGCAGCTCTTTGCACCAGTTTAAGTTTCTGAACAGTCTTCAAAGGCAGCCCCACGTAGAGCGCATTACAGTATAATAATAATAATAAAATTTTATTTTTAGGCCGCCTATCTGGCTGAATGAAAGGCCACTCTAGGCGGCGTACATAATTAAAAATACAACATATAATACAGTTTTAACATATAAAACAATTATAATCCACCAACCTACATCTATACACTGTAAACTAAAATTATCTAGGAGACTTGTATGCCCACTGAAACAACCAAGTTTTCAATCCTTGGCAGAAACCTACCAGGGAGGGGGCATGGCGAAGGTCGTATGGCCGAGAGAGTTCCAGAGGGTGGGGGCCACAACTGAGAATGCCCTCTCTCTGGTCCGCACCAGCCTAGCTGTCTTAACTGGTGGGACCGAGAGAAGGTCTTGTGAGGCAGATCTCGTCAGGTGGCATATTTGGTGATGCTGGAGGCGCTCCTTTAGATAAACTGGACTGACACTGTATAGGGCTTTAAAGGTTAACACCAACACCTTGAATTGGGCTCGGTACACAACTAGTAGCCAGTGCAAATCTTCCAGCACTGGGGTGATATGATCCCAGCGGCGGCTGTTTTTAATCAACCGTGATGCTGCATTCTGTACCAGTTGTAATTTCTGGACTGTCTTCAAGGGTAGCCCCACGTAGAGCGCATTACAGTAGTCTAAACGAGAGGAGACCAGGGCATGCACCACCCGTGGGAGCAGATGGACCGGAAGGTAGGGTCGCAGCCTCTGTATCAGACGTAATTGATACCAAGCTGCCCGGCTCACCGCTGACACCTGAGCCTCCATGGACAGCTGGGAGTCAAGAATGACCCTGAGGCTGCGAACCTGGTCCTTCAGGGGCAATCTAACCCCGTTCAGCATCAGGTCAATATCTCCTATCCTTCTCTTATCTCCCACAAGCAGTACCTCGGTCTTGTCAGGGTTCAGTTTCAGCCTGTTTCCTCCCATCCATTCACTTACAGACTCCAGGCACTTGGAAATAGTCTCCACAGCCAACTCCGGCGAGTTAAATGAGAGATAGAGCTGAGCGTCATCCGCATATTGGTGACACTGCAACCCAAATCTCCTGATGATAGCTCCCAGCGGCTTTACATAGATGTTAAACAGCATGGGAGAGAGGATAGAACCCTGTGGCACACCACACTTGAGAGGCCAAGGGTCTGAAACCTCCTCTCCCAATGCCACCCTCTGGTGCCTGTCAGAGAGATAGGAACGGAACCACCGTAAAACAGTGCCCCCAATTCCCATTCCCTCCAGGCGATCCAGGAGGATACCGTGGTCAATGGTATCAAAAGCCGCTGAGAGATCCAGGAGGACGAGGAAGGAGTGTTCTCCCCTATCCAACGCCCTCCTTAAATCATCCACCAGAGCGACCAAGGCTGTTTCAGTTCCATATCCAGTCCTGAAGCCCGATTGGAATGGATCTAAGTAATCTGTTTCCTCCAAGTGTGTCTGTAGCTGTTTGGCCACCACACATTCGATCACCTTGCCCAAGAATGGTAAATTGGAGACTGGGCGAAAGTTGTTTAAATCTTGGGGATCCAAGGAGGGTTTTTTCAAGATGGGCTTTATTACCGCCTCCTTGAGGGTGGATGGCAATGCACCCTCTTCCAAGGAAGCATTTACCACCGCCATGATCCCTTTGCTCAGTCTCTCTTTGCAGCCCACAATGAGCCACGTGGGGCAAGGGTCAAACAAACAAGTGGTCGTTCTCACAGTAGAGAGCACCTTGTCCACTTCCTCAGAGGGAAGAGGCTGAAACCGATCCCACTGGACCAGATCGCAACTGATTGCCTCTGGCCCGCTTCTTGTGTCCACGGCGTGCGGAATTATACTCTTCAGGCGATCGATTTTATCAGCAAAATGTTTTGCAAATGCGTCACAGGAGGCTTTAGAGTGCTCCATGGGTTCCTGGGCAGCTGGACCGACCAGGCTTCGGACCACTTGGAACAACCTCCGGGGACAACATTCTGCGGATGCAATAGAGGCAGCAAAGAAGCCTTCTTTGCTGCCTTTGTTGCCACTTGGTAGGCTGCTATTGCTGCTCTAACCACTGTCCGATCATCCTCGGAGCGAGACTTCCGCCACCGGCGTTCTAGCCGTCTCACCTCCTGCCTCAAACCCCGCAACCGTGGTGTATACCATGGTGCGGTCTGAGTTCTATTCAGGGGGAGAGGACATTTCGGAGCCACCCGGTCTATTGCCCCAGTGAGCTCCCTATTCCACTCTGTCACCAAGGTTTCGACCAGGCAGCCTTCAGACAGCTCCAAATCTCCCAGCGCATTCAGGAATCCAATTGGCTCCATCAGGCATCTGGGGCGGACCATCCGAATCGGTCCCTGTCCCCTGCGGAGGATGTGTGGCAATAAGAGGTCCATTTTCACCAGATAGTGATCTGACCATGACACGGGGTTCGAAGAAATAGCCCCTAAATGTGATGTAACTAAGGCATGCATCACCATAGTCAAATCAGACATTTCCAGGAACGGGCGCAGCTGGCGCACCAGTCTTAACTGGGCAAAAGCACTCCTGATCTCATTATCTCTGACTATTGGCCGTGCTGGCTAGGGCTGATAGAGTCCAACATCTGGAGAGCGAGTGGTTGTCGACCCTTGATTTAAAGGACATGTAACACTGTTATGTTTTAAACTATTGAACCCCATTCACTAGTCAGTCTGCTAATTTTTTTAAAAGTCCTCATGAAAATTTGTCAGAAGTTTACTGTGCATTTCTCTGTCATCATCATCATCATATTTGTGTACTGTCTGCAAGAACAATACATCACAAAATCAACAGTTCCAAGAATGATTTTGTATTGTAGCAATAAAAATAAATAGCATCAAATACATACATACATACATCAAATGTAACAGCAAATCAGCACTATAAATGTAGCAATATAACATCTCCTGGCAGTAGCAAAAACATGGGAGTTTGAACAGTTTCACCTTGGTCCTAGATGTTCTAGCCACTGCTGCTTTTGTCTGCTAGAAATTAGCCTGGAATCAAGTTAGTCTGATCCAATGGTCTCAGCTTCTATGAAGGATCACTGCCCTTTGGCATTGCTGTTCATACACAATTTTGCAAGCAGTATTCATTAATATAATACATTTTTGGAATGTATGTTGTTTTCACTGATATATGCATTTTTATGCACACTGTCCCCTGGATGAGTGTTGCCTGGAAACGTGGCATGTAAATATTTTAAAATATCAATAAATAAAATACATTATTTTTGTACGCATTTTGTACAATGAATTGCAAAGTGACTGTTGAAGGATAGCTGTGTTTTGGTTCATGTATTGTTCTGGGAAATGTGAATCAGGTAGGTGCACATTAAAACGTTTTTTAAAAAAATGTTTTTAAAGATGTTTTGTTTGAATATGTTTTAAAGTCTTTTGTTTTTAAGATGTTTTAGAGTGTTTTTAGTGTTTTTGTTTGTGCCTTGGGCTCCTTCTGGTGGAAGCATGAGATATAAATAATAATAATAATAATAAATAAATAAAATGTGGAGCAAACTGAATTTGTCTCCAATCAGTTTTCAAGCAGATACAACTGGGTCTGGCCTAAGCACCCTTTTTTCCTAGTTTGCATACTGTTTACTATAATGTTCTATATACACTTCATTCTAAGATTTAAATATCTGGGATATTTCCCTGCTGAGCAGGTCTGTTGGTAAATCCAGCAAATAACTAAATTCCCGTTAGCACAAAGAGAGAGAAATGTATTGGGTAAAGTGCCCTCTTTTCCAATTGCCGCTGCAAATATGGCACAAATTGTTTTTGGTGTGCAGGTGGTTGATTGTTTTTAATAAAACTGAACTTGTATCTCATTTTATTAAAATTTTATAAATTATTATATTTTTATTATAATTTCATCTTTTGTTTTGACCAAAGGGTCAGGACAAATAAACTGAACTGAATTGCATTGGGTACTTATCTTAGTAAAAAAAGAGCTTATTTAATGTCTGAAAGCTGGAGGAAATATTTATATTGGTTTCAAAAGGACAGAATTGCTGTCTACATTACAGGCCATTATGATTCTGTTTTTAAATATTTGTGCATTATTTTTAGAACTACCATTCTCCCTGGGCAATAATATTAGGAAAAATGTGACATTTAGGAGTGAAGTTTTACTTGGAGCTATATGATGTTTACATGATATGAGTCAGTATTAAGTAATTTACATTTGAAGCTATTTGTTCTTCTGCAAGCAGTAATCTTTCATTTCTTTTGGAGGGTGCTAGTATTTCCACAGGCTCAAGTAAAATGTCAATGTTTTCTTGAATGACACTGTCTACGGTTTGAAAAGTGGCAGCCTGTTGTTCTGTACACAGGCAAATTCATTTCACCTTTTAAGTTGAAAGAGGGTGTGAGAAGCTTGGAAAACGTTCTATGAAATGTCTTTAAAGGTCCCAATTGTTATTTGGCTGTAATATTTAAACTTATTGAAATATTAATACTTTAATCATGGAGATGTGGTCTCCAAAATAACACTTCCCTTTGAATAGTTAAAAGTCCTGTGAGGCAAAGGTAAGCAACCTTGCTTAGAACTAAAAACTGCCTTGAAAGGCTGTCACCAGTCAGTAGCTTTCGTCTGAGACTATTTATTGAGAAATGGTGTATTGAAATTACTTGCCAGACTGTAGTTTAAATATGACAAAGTTATCTGACAAAATTGGCCTGGTTTGCACATAACACTAAGCCATGGTTTGTTTAGTCAAATTGCTATTTGTTTGAACATTTCTGCACCCATCCCAGCAGACTAGCAACGTTTGCTTTCTGATAACAAACCACAATGTGAAGCCATGGCTTGTTGTTGGGTTATGAAGTGTGGCTAGTTTGGCACAATGTCTGAACCTAATAGTCTTGTTTAACAATGGTTTGTTTGGCCATACCACAGACACTCACTAAGCTGCAGAGGTATGAGGTAAGAGCAGCTGAAAAAACAACCAGGAGTGGCCTGTGTCACATGGCACTGCTGCAGATATTTTTAAAAGAAAAAGGCATTTGTCAATTCTTTGACATAAATTGCATTTTCAGGATACATGTATGCTAAAATCCCTAATTTCTTTGCCAATGGCTTTAAAAATGTTTGAGAAATTGAATAAAAATGGAAGTATTTAAAAATAGATCTTGATTCCATGGTAGAAATTATATTGTCAATTCCATGACAGAAATTATGGGTTGGATCTAGACTTGGTCAACCTTAGAAACCCATTGAAATCAATGAAAGTTAGTTGTGACTAACTTGTTCCATTGATTTAAGTGGGTTTGCTCTAAGCATGACTAAGTCTGGATACAACTCTGCATTTCCAGGAGGCATATTTGCAGTTCAGAATGCTTGATTCCCTGATGATGAAAGGGACAGGTATTCCAGCTAATCAAAAACTCAGTCATGCCATCCAAGGATCCATTTTTAGAACTTTTATGTAGGGTGCCTCCAGACTCACTATTTTACAGGAGGGATTCAAGCACATACTGGAAATTTGGGTTTGCACAATTAAAGTGGATTAAAATGCTCCATTGCTCTAGCATCACGGTGGTGAACTACCAGCCCTTTGGCTAATCTTGGCCCGTGAGAGGTCCAAATTGGTCTGTAAGGCCATTTTCTCCAAACCACACCCACCTGTCAATCAGCTGTTGTCCTATGTAAGCATACTGGTGGGAGGGTGGGGCTCAGTTCTACATTGGTTGTGGGTGCCTGTTCTCAGCAGTAATCAGGCACCTGTAGCCAATGCAGCAGGATTAAACCTGCTCAGTTTGGCTCTGCATGCCTGTTCCCAGTACAAGAAGCACTTTGCCAACCCTATGATTGGCACTTCCCAAAGCGCTGAGCACAGGGCTAGCAATGGATGGATACTGCAACTTTCGTGAATTACTTTCCTTACAGTATGTCTAAGATCTATGAGTAGTTACCTCAACTTGGGTGTTGTGAAAGTGTAGATAAAAAGAGCTATACTGGCAAACACTAAAGAGCTGTTATTTCTCACATGCACTGTAATTCATATGCCATCTATAAACAAGTTGAGGCGCTCATGAAGAAAAGGGTTAGATTACAATATGTTCTTTTAAACCTTTTAACAAATTTACCTCTCTGAAGTCTGGCCTTTCACTGCCTCTTACAAATTTGTGAGGTTTTTAAATCGAACCTTAAGGAAATGCAGACAGTCAATGCACAATCACATGCAGTATGCATTGATTTGCTGTAGAGGATTTATGAAGTCGTTTTCCATTACGGGAAAGCTGCAGGAGCACAAAGTTGACTAGCTCGATCTTCCAGTAAAATTGGTCCTTCTAAAGGAGCCTTACTGACAGTAAAGAAAAATGAACTCCTATATTTAGAACTGGGGGGAGGGGGGAGAGGCAGGCAAGACATATGTTTCAGCCATGAAGCTTTCCTTCACTGTCCCACCATGATGACTCCATGATATCACTTTGGCAATTCTGGACTGAAAAGGAAACCCAATAATTGTTTGCTATCCTGATGAGATTGCTCAGAGAGATTAAGCTAAGTGCCAGGATTACTCTGTGATGGAAGTATCTATTAAGCAATGTCTATCTAATCCACCAATATGACTGCAACCCACCAGTCATGTATTGTGGCTTGCTAGATGCTTGATGATGTCTGTTTTAGCAGATCCAGGCAGGCAGCAAATCCCAGGAGATTCCAAGTTTCTGGTGGACCACCAGAAGTGAGATGTGGTCTGCTTTTCACTTGATAGGTTACAAGTTGTGCCTGCCTTTATTAAACCAAATAGATGGCCATCAAATATCTGTGTTCTAGCTAGGGAATATTTTCTTGTGTACCACCATTTCTCTTCTCTACTATTGGGTTTACTGCTTCATAAATACCAGCCACACATTGTATATTTATGTTCTTGGGCATCTTCACACAACATCTTATAGTGACAGTCATCCACTCAACCACTTGTACAGAAAAGCATGAGGTTTTCTTCTTCTGCAAACAACCCAGTCAGGCCATATCTATCACCCTGTATGAATTCAGTCGCTATGCAGATATATCGTCCATACATGCTACTTCGTCGCTATCTGTGCCATCTCTTCTCACCTTTTCAAAGTGGGGGTGCTTTAAAAAAAATGCAAACACCAATCCCTGCTTGAATTACAATGGCTGTCCCAGCTCCCCTTTGAGCTTGCTTGGACCCAAACTGGGGCTTGTACCGTGACTCTACAAACATTTGAAGCCAGGGAATGTGAGAATAGCAAGAAGCAGGAATGGGTGAGATTGATTCAGTTCACTTTTCATGCTGAATTTATCAAATTTGTACTTTCTGAAACAATATGAGAACCGAAACACAGCCATCCTTTGAAATTCGCACTAGTCTGTATTTTGCGATGCAGTCCTCCAACCAATGTTTACAACAATGCGTATATTAGAGGAATGTGCATAAAAATGAATGCATGAGTGAAAATAACATGCAAAAAGGCATTATATGACAAGAAATGGCTGGCAAAAATGTATATAAGTCAAAACGGCCAACAAAAATGTGTCTATTAGGAGGAATTTGCACTAAAATACTGGAGAATGTTCATGAGGTTTTTTTTAAAAAATCACAAATTGCTGCAGAAATAGGGAGAACTGAATTTAAGATTGGACAAATGAGAAACTGAGAGAACTGAAATTGACAGATCCATCCATCCATCCCTAGCAAGAAGAGACTGTGTGGAGCTGCCACACACTACATTTGGACATGTCCCCAAGGGAAACTATCAACAAGCAGCCACTGAATGCTATCCCCGTTGCCAGCAAGTTCTGCTCTCACACTGTCTACATTCTATAGCAGAGGTTCCCAAGCGGTGGTCCGTAGATGAGCTTCATGGTGGTGGTCCTCAGTGTGTTTTTGAAGAGCAGTAGCAATAGCAGCGGCTGCTCTGACATAATGTAAGCCTGGGCTTTTCACATGGCCAGGGTCACTGACATACAGGTGGAATGGGTAAATCTTGAGCCTGACCTCCTGAAATTTCTGTGAATGAACTAGCCTAGCCTAGCCTAGCTGCTCCCCGCCTTTCAGTGAGGTCAGAGCTGTGAGCCTGGGCTCCAGGAACTGCTAGGAGCCCTGCATGCCTTCCTACCAAATCCTGATTGCCCCTACTCAGGAAAGCTAGTAGTGGAGGCAACTGCAGCTCCTCTTCTCCGTGATGCAGTGAGCCGACTGGTCAGATGGGATCTTGTCTCCATCCTTCTTTCCACTGCATGGCTGGGTGGTGGTGGTAGAAGGAGCAGGGTGGGATGGACTGTGCTGAGTGGTATTTGTTGGGTGAGGAAGAGAGGGGGATTATAGTGTGCATCAGGCAGTCCACTCCCCCCCCCACCGAGTGAGAGGGAATGCTGGCTTATGCCACAGGGTGCCCAAGAAGAAGTCTCCTCTTTTAATTTTGGTTTGCTGTTTTGCCATCCTACCTCCCCGATGCTCTTGAAACTTCCCCATCACTGCCCAAACTTTTGCATGTTTACTCAGAGGTAAGCCCCACTGTATTCAATGAGACTTACTCTCGGTAATATAGGACTGCAGCAGCAATCTTTGAGAGATGGGCTTTACCTGCTAAGTTTTTTGTTGGTTATGTACCCATTATGTTAGCTTTTAGCTTTCTTTCAAGGAGCTCATGGTTCTCCCCCTCCCCAGTTTTTCCTTACAACAGCCCTGGGAGGTAGGTTAGGCTGAGAGAGAGTGACTGGCCTAAGATCACCCAGTGAACTTTATGGCCAAGTGACAATTTGAACCTGGTCCTGGCTCAATATCCTTCCATCTTACTCCACATTCTTGAAAAGAAGATGCAGGAATGAACAAGCTGGCAGGGTGGAGATACTTCTCCCCCCACTCTCCGAGTTGAAAGCTTATTCGGCCCCTTGTTAACACTATTCTGTAGCATTAAGACAAACAATTTAGGTTGCAATCCTATATGCACTAAGGCTGCAGGCAGTCCTATGCACCTCCCATTGATCTTGGTGGGTCTTACTTATGAGTAAATGTTCATGAGATCAGCTGCATGATGAGGTTTAGAAGAGATAAAAGATTAAGTTTGGGAGGGAAAGGACAGAAAAATAATTAAGTGGTCCTCCGACCCTCAGCCATTTTCAAGTGTTCCATGGGGGAAAAATGGAAACCACTGTTCTGTTTGCATGTTTTGGCACATTTTGACCCCAAATGTGAGATAGCCTGTTCTCTCTAAAGTCAGGCAGTAAACACCTTTCAAATATTTTGGGTATGTTTGCCCGGTGGCATCATTTGGTCAGCTCTATTGATTTCCCATGAGTAAAAGGTATTATTTTGTATCTCTATAGCAAAATGTTTACTGCATTAAAGGCCATTTTAGCTGATTAGTGATATTCATATAACCCAGGAATGGGGGAGAAATCATAACATTGTAGCTAAGTGAAACGCAGCTATGTACTATGAGGAGAAACATTATTAAGTAACTAATAAAGATTCTCAGAGGTAAACAAACTGATATTTCAAAGCATTTTCAATTTTGTATGCAGAGCTTGGAAAAGTTACTTTTTTGAACTACAACTCCCATCAGCCCATTCCAGTGGCCATGCTGGCTGGGGCTGATGGGAGCTGTAGTTCAAAAAAGTAACTTTTCCAAGCTCTGTTTGTATGTCAGGTTTAAGTTGTCTTAGAGCCCCTTTTATGCTATTGATGAGGTCCACATTTTGTGATATTATTTAAGGAATGGGGAGATTCTGTATATATCCACTCTCCTCACTTACACATATGGCAGGTTTGGCCATGAGACAGTGACTGGCCCAAGATCACCCAGTGAACTTCAACGCTGAGTAGGGATTTGAACCTTGGTTTCCCAGGTTTTAGTCCAACACTCTAACCACTATACCACACTGGATCTCACCACAATGACTACAACTGGAAAGGGTTCCCAATTGTTTGCTTGGTCATAGAAAAGCAAAGATCTCCACGTACCTGTGGGAGTGTTCACTGTTGCCTTTCAGTACTGAATATAGGAGTCCTGTGCATGTTTGTGACCTTGCTGCTAGTATTTAGGGATTGCAATCCTGGGTATAGTGGAACTAAACCTAGGCCCAGTGACTTACTGAAAAGATAAATCTGGACCCATGATTACAGTCCTGTATATGTTTGTTTTGTTTTCCATCAGAATTTTGGTTTGTTTGTTTTTTTCTTTTTAAACAACAAAACAAAATCCTGAGACTACTACTACTTACTTTTTTTGCAGGCATAACATGTATCAATTAGTAATATATTAGGATGATAGCACATCGTGTTGATAAATACATTTTCTCTCTGATCTGGCATGGTACAATCCAAGGCAAAATTCTGCTACTACAGTCCAGATGAACTGAACAGGGATTGCTAAGGAGCAAAGCACTGTGGGATTGCATTCCCTCTTTCCCTTGGCTGTTGCAGCAATATTTGTGTGGCACCAGTGATAAACTGAGAGCATCCTACAAGGCACATCATGTTCCTGCATCTGTAAAATTTATTCCTTAGATGCTAGGGTCAACCCCCAATAGCTGTAGATAGCAAGAAATAAATCGAAATTTGTCAGGGTTCAGCCTGTGAAGTGCTTGGGCTTGCAGACTAGAAGAGTCACTTGTAATATATGTTTATTTTCCCATCAACATTTAAGTTTGGTGTCCGTTTGTTTCTTTAAAACAATGGGGGCAACGGTATTGATGCATGTCAAATGAAAAGTGACATGAGCACATCCTTCTTTTTCGTTTGTTTTTGTAATCTAATGGGGTTTGGCACATCATTCAAGTTCGAATGTGTCAGCATCTTCCCGTTTTTCAAGGGTGGTGAAGTCAGCTTTATAAATTCATTCAGCATTGGTAAGCAAAGCAGGGCCTTACCTTCTGGAGTTTTTCCTACCAACTCCCTACCATTCTTGATTGACACAAGTGAAAAAACCAAATCCATATCATAGACAATGTGAAGTACTTTTTGCAAGAAAGCCCTGACGTGTTTTGATTTTAAACAGCAAGCATTGCAATTAGTGGAGGTAATTCATAGTGTGTGTGTCTTAAAGTTATACAATCACATTGTGTGGTTACTCATAGGAAAATTAATAACCATACAGCAGCTTATTTTTAAAAAAGATTTCCCTTGGCTTAGAATTGGTTTGAATGCGAAATCTTTCATTAGGTTTGTATCCAAAGATGTCATTGTGCTTATGAAATGCCTTCCACACATGCAGCAGAACTTCTTTTTCTTCTTCCTCAACTCCCCCCCCCAAATTTGCTCTGAAGAATTGGGGGACATCCAGAACATATTTGGGGTAGAGATGTGAATGCCCAGGGAAAAAAACATAGACATTGGGAGGAAAGCCATTTTTTCTGTTTTCCCCCTCAATTTTTCCATTTTTCCCTAGAAAATTTGGAAAAAATGAGGGACATGGAAAAATTGGAAAGCCCCCCCAAACCTTGTTCTTTTTTTCACTTTTCCCTCCATTTTTTCTTCCAGGCATTCACAACTCTAATTTGGAGGGGATGCACGGGGGAAAGAGAGAGAGGAGAAATTCCATTTCATAAGTGGAAATTCTTCCACGAGTATAGTGACTTTGTTGGTGTTTTGCTTCTTTTGTCATTAAATGGGTGTTACAGTCCTAACTAGTCCTGTAAGAAATCCTCAAGGCCCATTTGCCTTCAGTTTGTCATGTCATCTTCTGCTGCATTTTTATGACACTCACTCCATATCTGCACACTTTGTTGAAGATGAAAAGAAGGGAGAGGGTTTGATGATGAGCAGAGTTGTAGTCGTCTGGGGTCTCAGTGAGTCTTAGATCCTTACTTTTTTGGGATCAGGGACCCTACTGGATCCCTATGTTTCTAGCAGCCTATGAGCCAATCAGCATGAAAGGGGAGTGTGTTACTGAAGACACTGAGAAGAGACTTCTAACATGTTTCCTTGTGCTTTCCTGCTGATTGGAAACAATCAGAGTGAAAGGAAGTGAGTCAGCCACTGCAAAGACTCTTTTCAGTAGCTAACACTGTCCCCTTTCTTACCATTTGGCTCCTAGGTACTTCTGTTGTTGTGGGAGAAGGCATTAACAAGGATTTCATTTTCAACCCAGCAGCACAAAAGGGAGGGAGGTGACATGGCTGTGACTGTAATAAACAGAACCTGCTCTTCTGAATTTGCCACTACACTATTGATTGTGAAAGAAGCTCCACCATTGTTCCAGTTTCCAGTTGCTTCTGACATTAGACTGTTCTACGGCATTCAAAACTATCAATACTGGCTAGAGATGGGGAGACAATTCAATTCAGATTGCATTTAAAGCTGAATTTATCCAGTTCACACTTTCTGAAACAATATGAAATCCAAAACACAACCATCTTTCAAAATTCATACTCTCTAAATTTTGTGATGCATATAGTAGGGAAAGTGTGCATAAACATGAATATATTAGTGAAAATTGTGAAGCAACTGCAGACATTCCTGGATGAGACTGATTCACTACAATGTGGGTTCAGGTCTGGTTTCAGAGCTGAATCAGTCTTGGTCACCCTGATGGATGCCTTTTATCAAGTATAGGACACCCTGATACTGATAGAGGGTAACAGGGAACCAATACAAAGGAAGTGGAGTAAGCATTCATCCTGATTTTATTGGACAATGCTTACATAGAATTTAGATTATATCCAGACTTCATCGAGCATTTGTTCTGTTTCTGTTGGTGGTGGTGGGACGTTCTATGGCAGTGAACATTCATCCTGATTTGCTTATGGGAGCTGCATTCCCCATCACATTTCCACCTGCAAAAAATCAATTTCTTGTTTTTTAAAACAAAGTGGATTTTTTACATTAGGATGGAGAACCTTTGACCCTCCAGATATTGCTGAACTACAACTCCCAGCAAGCATGGCCAATGGCCAGGGATGGTGAGAATTGTAGTTCAACTCTGTGCTAGGGTGACAGAGCAATTTAATCCACTTTTATTGAGCAAACCTAAATTCCCCAGTATGCACTTGAATCCCTCTTGCAAATTCCTGACAGTCTGGAGGCACCCTAACAGTGAGAAGAGAGAGAAAAGAGTTTTTAAAACAGAGGTATTCCAAATCTATCTGCAGTTCTACCACATGGCAATATTGCCATCCTCCACAACTATGATTGAAATGCACTATCCCATCTGGAAAGAAAACTGTCACTTCAAACTGTTTACACTCTGATTCACAAAATGAATAATCTTTAGTGACAACATTACAGTGTAATTAGCTGTTTCAATCCAAGAATGATGCTATCATAAGAGTGGTATAATGTAAAAAATGCACTCATATATGGAAAGATTCTGGTCTCTGACAATGTGAGACTTCATACTTGGTTGGGATTGTTATTAGGAACATCTTTCTTTACTATTTTTCAATGGAAGATTTATTTTAAAGTATGGCATGGTTTGCAAAAGCACCCATTTTGTATTGCTAGCCAAATCTTTAAAAAGCAAATAAAAATGTAGCCTGTGGCAGAATTATATTTCAAAGTTTATGTTGATTATATTTTGAACTCTGAGACAAGGGTTATATATGGAATATACCATTTCTAGCACAATAGCACTCTGATTCTTGATTGGGTTTTAGAGATTGGTTTTCATTCTGCAGCTAATATTACTAAAATAAAGTGATTTTCCCATTTCTTTTCCCTTTGTGTGTTATATACGATTTGAAGGTATACTCAGCTAGATGACTTGTTTCATCCTGCAAGTTCAGCTAACCAATCTATTCACAAATGCTTCTTTGGAGGGATGAAAGAATTCATGTTTGCATCAATGACCATAGTTAAAGTATGTGAAAGATCAATGACCATATGGCATGATGGCTAATATTTTTTAATTGACTATCTATTATGAAAACACACCCATAAAATGATAATGTCAAAAAAGAGACCTGGATGATGCATTTCAGCACCGAGCCCTCTCCATGGTACTTTCAATCTGCTGAAAATGGGCACACATTTTGGCACAAACCCAATCTGATTTTGTTTGTCTTCAGTAGCTTATCAGCAAATGTGCACTAAGATGGTGAATGGGTGGTAGGTGTAAGAAAACAGTTAGTGGTTCTGGGAGAGCTCAAAGAAGTGATGAGGAGGGACCCTAGTGGGCAGATACATACAGACAGTTCTGAGATGTGTGTGTGGATATGACTGTCTTACCATGAAGCAATTACTTTAGTTGCTAGATTCCAGAGCAGATGCCATTTTCCTGTTTCCTCTCACAATCTACATCAGGGATAGGGAACCCGTGGCCTTCCACATGCTGTTGGGTTCCAACTCCCATCAGCTCCAGCCAGCATGACCAATGGTCAAGGATAAGTATAGTTGTCCAGCAACATCTGGACCACAGTTCCCACATCCATGATCTACATGCTCAGAGGAGGTGCAGTCATGTGTGTTCTTGACTTTTTGCTTCCAATATCTATGACCACCAAAGTATGTGGCAACTCTTTGGGTGGAAGGCAGAAAATAGCACTGAGTGAAGAGCTGACTCCAACAGCCAGGCACAATAACCACTCTGTGCCACCACTCTTTGCCTGGAGTTCTCATTATAGTATTTAGGTTGATTTAACATTCATGCTAGTCACATGGCCAATGAATGAAGCAGGCTTTATAACCTTTGTTGGATGGTCATAAAGGCATGCATTGTTTTGCTTAAAAATAGGCAACAGAGGTAGTGAAGATGAGGAGAACGGGAGTTTTTTCCCTGTCTTTTCTGATTCTAGCTGAGAGGTATACAAAAAGGAATAATGGTGAATAAGTTGGCTTCTTACACAGAGAAGGCTAATTAGATTTTAGGAGCTTGAAAAATAACAAGCATTCAGATAATATGAAATCAAATGAGACCATGATGAACTGCATGACAAATATTCAAACTGAAAAAAGCACCTCCTTTGATGTATAGTGCTCAATAAAGATTTGTGTCTGCTTTTGGGGAAACAAATATAATGGACATAGTTTATTCAAGGGTTAAAGTTAAGGATGCACATGCAGTTTTGAATTTCCACTATTGTAATTGACTCTCAACCTAGATAATTTTTGTTTTGTTTTGTTTACACATTTATAAATCTGGCGAAGGTCATATTGCCAGTTGGACTACAGATGTGTGGAGTATTAAGTGTTAGTAAATAGTAATAAACAGTAGGAAAAGCACTGTTCTTCTTGTCAGTTTGGAGTGGCATAAAATGTAGCTAGAAATAAGTTCCATTGAGTTCAATAGTGCTTAGTTCCCATGTAAACAAATTCTAGCCTTACACCTGGTTTGCATGCCACAGCAGACCAGAGCATGGGTTATTGTGACTGCACAAACCTGCTGACTCCTGAGGAGGAGCTTGCATCCACTGTGCTCATCCCTGGGCTTTTTAGGTCAGTGCAAAGGCTAAGCCAAGGTTGAGCTTAGTGTGTCATCCAAACCCAGGTCTCCCCTCCTTGACCATGATCTGTAACCATAGGACAATCCTTGGTTGCAGTTCATGGTTAAGAAGATGAGAACTTAATTATATCTCAGTTTCGGATGGCACACTAAACACTGACTTAGTTACTGTGGTGACCAAAAAAGCCATAAGGAAAAGCAAAGCAACTGTAATCTCCTCCTTGGGAGCCAGCAGATGTGCCATTCAAACATGGCCCTAGTGTGAATATTCATGTTTGGCACCACCCCTTATTCCTTCTACTCCAGCTCCTGATGCTTTAGTGATTTTTCCCCCTCTCTGGAGGTGGCTGTTGGTTCCTTCTTCCCAGATTAGTTCCACAGGAATTCCCACACAATCAGGGATCACTAGAACTGGGTTCCATTACAGTATCTCCTAGCCAATCAGATGTGACTATGTTATGATATCTCTGAGAGTGAGGACCGGTAAGAGCAAGGCAAATGAATAAGGAAACAGTTCCTTTTTCATTTCCCTCCAGTTTTCACAAGTAGTGCTGAAAAGTCACTGTGAAGGGGAAATTTTGTTGTCAATAATCATGAAAAAACTGACTAGTTTTGGCTCAGCTTTAGGAATTACCAGTAAACATGGAACATACCAGTAAACATGGAAATAGAGAAACCAAATGTGTACTATGTGTATTTGAGATCAAAATATGTCATCATAGCCATGACGCACAATGATAATAACAAGTTAAGTGACAGCAAATGTTAGAATAGAGTATGAGGGTAGTAAAGATATATAGCTAGAACATATTTGAAGCAAACAACAATTCTTCCCCAGCAGGACTGAACAAAGAAATGTTGCTGTCCTTAGGTAGTACATCAAACAGCACCCCCAGCAACACATGGGGCATCAAACCCAAGGCTGACCAAGTTGTTCTGGCACCTGAGACAGAAAGTTCCACAGGCACCTCTCCTTAGAAATAAAAATACAGCAATAATAAATTAATAATGAATTAAAAACTAACAGCTTTTATGATGCCCAAAATCATCTGCCTGAGGAAGCCACCTCACTCTGTTCAATGGTAGGGCCAGATCTGTTTCTCAGAAAAATCTAATATATTCACTAATAGGCAAAAAAACCCTACAAACCCTTGTGGTTTAAGAACATGCCTATAGCCAACAGATATGTCTATCAAACTTTAGAAAGCAGGGAAATTGGGCAGCTATAGTGAATGCACCAGGGGAGGAGGAGACCTGACCACCTCTCAGAGGTATTGTACTATCAAAAGTCAAACACAATTTGGGTTGGTGTTTCACAGTCCCATCCACTTCCTGTTTAGCTTGGAAGAATTTGGTAACATGCCTCTGAGCATATGGTGAATGGTGGGAAAACTGATGGCATAGGTAAAACTGACCATAGGGGAGGAGGAGGGGGAGGCGAGAGTAGGGGGAAGGAGGAAAGAGGGGAGTGTAGAGGGAAGGAGGAAAGAGGGGAGCAGAAGGCAGGGTATAGAAAGGAGGAGATAAGATGGGGAGGGGAGGTGTGAAAGAAGGGGTAGGGAAGGGGCAAAAGGGAGGTGATGGATGGAGGAGGAGGGGAGGACAGGTTTGATTATTTGCATGCTTATTGAGTTCAATGAGATTTACTCACGTGCAACCATGCTTAAAAATGACATGGACTGCCTTCAAGTCAATTCTGAATTATGGTGACCCTATGAATAGTGTTTTCATGATAAGCGGTATTCAGAGGTGGTTTACCATTGCCTTCCTCTGAGGCTGAGCGGCAGCGGGGCCCAAGGTCAACCAGTGAGCTTCATGGCTGTGTGGGGATTCAAACCCTGGTCTCCCAGGATTGTAGTCCTAGAATAGGTAAAACTGACTGAGGGGGAGGAGAAGGGAGAGGGTGGAGGAAGGAGAAGAGGGAAAGGTGGAGGAGGGGGAAGAAGGGGATTGGAAGGGGATAGGGAGGGGAAGGGAGGGGTGAAGGAAAGGGGAGAGAAGGGGCAAGAGGGAGGAGATAGAAGGGAGGAGGGGAGGGCAGGTTTGATCATTTGCATATTTTTTAGGATTTATTCCTGTGCAATCATGCTTAGGATAGGTGAAACTGACCTGGGGAAGAGGCAGGGAGGGGAGGAGGGGGTGGAGGAGGGGAGGGAGGAAGAGGGGAAGAGATTAGATGGGCAGGCACTACACAGAGGGGAAGACCCTTTCCTTTCCAAAAGGAAAACATTGTGAACAGTATCATTTTTTGTCAGTGTTTCCCCCACCTTTTTATTCTACAGCAGGCACATGTAGCCTCCCACCCAAATTTAAACCAAAGCTGTCACTGGCTACATCCACATCAGACCTTTATTTCACTTTAGACAGTCATGGCTTCTCCCAAAGAATCCTAAGAAGTGTAATTAGTGCTAAGAGTTGCTAAGAGATGCCCTGTACCCCTCACAGAGCTTCAATTGGAGGGGCTTACTGTTAAACCACTCTGGCCACTGGAGCTCTGTCATGGGCATAGGAGTCTCCTCTCAGGACTCCTCACAAACTACACTTCCCAGGATTCTTTGGGGGAAGCCTTGACTGTCTAAAGTGAAATAAAGGTCTGGTGTGGGTGTGGCCCACTGATTATCCAAGCCCAGAAGCTGTGACTGTGGCTTTTAGAACACTGACAGTTCTTACTGAGCATGCCCAGTCTTATCATTGAGTTCAATGCTAAATTTCTTCAAGTAATTAAAAATAAGCCATGCATTTTTTTTTAACTTTTAAGCTGCAGACAATGAAGGTCGGAGTATGGGGCAAGGTCAGTAATAGGATTACAGGTCCTCTGTGAACATGGCTGATTTTTAATTAATTTCAACAGATTATGAGAACTCTGACCAAAAAAAATCCAAAAGGGATCTGGTTTCTCTCTTGCTCTTTTTACACTTTGAATTCTCAATTCTCTCTGACTGTTTTGTGTATCACCATGAAAATTTATTAAGCAAGCGTTTCTGAGTTCAGGACTATAAATTTTGTAAGGTTTTGTTTTGAAATGAGCTTATGGGAAGGATCAGAATGGCATGGGGGTATTTTCAATTTAACATTGCAAAATGTGAAAAATCCATACTGACTCTCATGGCTATGTAATAAATGTTGTTCCCATGAATTCCAAAATGTACTGTCCAGATCTTTTGAATCAACAACGGAGCCTCAGAAAGGATGCCTCTGCCGTCCATTAATCCTGTGTGAAAATAGGAGCCATCTTGGGCCCTATGATTGTCAGTGAGGCCTTGTCGGTGGTGCTGCCACTGGGAGCTGTCTATTGGCGTTGACCTATGGCAGGGTCTTTTCAGTGCCATTCCTGGTTTGAAGGATGCCCTCCCTGGTGAGGTTTGTCTGTCTTTCTCATGATTGACTTCCAGGAGGAATTTAAAAACATTCATGTTTACTTAGGCATTTGATGGCTGAAAGCTACGGTTCCCAACAACTCTGAAATCACTAGCTGAGAGAATGTCTTAAACTGTTTTTAGAATGCCTTTAAAAATGTTTTTATTATTGACGTGTTTGCCATCCTGGGCTCCTTTGGGAGGAAGATTGGGATATAAACTAAATAAATATATAAAACTCCAGATCTGAAATGCTGTTCTTGTCTTCTACTGGTAGACCATAAAATGCAGAGGCACTTGCTAACTGCTGACAACTATCTATTAAGCTGCACTTCTCTTTTTAATTGTGCTGTCAATAGATGTATATATACATCCACAAACATTCCATAATGTATGAAAAATTGCTCCCTTCAAATTCTCATTAAGAGTGTAAGATTTAAATGGATGCTTACTGCTGAACAGCAAAGCAAAAGCATCCATTGAAAAAAGTTTGTGTTCAAACCCAACATAATGTATGTTAGTGGAAGGCCGACATTGCCACAGGGCCCTATAAAATCCTATCTTCTAGAAGTTTATTAACGCAAACAGAAATACAAAAGCTAATGATAACGCTTATGATTCATAAGTTATACAAAGTCTAACTGTCTTAGACCACAGCTGTCTAAAAAAGGAACCATTGTTCCCCTCGGACAACCTTCTGCAATTAGGAATAATACCAATCAGCCTCTTTATTTTAGTATTCTGTGTGGCAGTGCAGTATTACATAATCCTTGCAATTTTTCTGTACACTTTTTTTTACTGTTACCTTAAGGCAGCCTTTCCCACCGGGTACCCTCAAGATGTTTTGGGCTACAACTACAAGGGACCAGATTGGGGAAGGATGCTTTAAGACTTTCACTGAGACATGCGGTACATCATCTGAATTCAAGGAGCTCATTCAGGCAAGGTGAAGAGCTTATGCATCCCTGTTGCATTGCCTCTCCCCCTATTGGTAACTGGCAGTGGCCTGCCTGTTGGGAAGCCAGGTAAGCAGCAAAGCCCCCACCCCACCCTGCCCCACCGCTACCAGAAGGTGTCTGCCCGAAGCAGGGAGCCTTTTGTATTTGGGGAGACACCCTACACATTTTACAATCCTGGAAAATCCCCACTGCCTCCCCCATGTTTAATTTCCCTTAATGCCTGAAGAGGGCTATGATGAACACCACATCTGGTTTGACCCTTTGTGACATGACATGCTTGTAATGATGACCAAATTGAATACTTGGGATGAATCCCAGACTACTGCCATGGAGTGATCATTGTTGGTCTTGGGCAAATCTCTCTCTCTCTCTCTCTCTCTCTCTCTCTCTCTATCTCAGCTGGAAAAAATGGAAATAACAGTGGCACAAGATTCTTTTGCAGATATATAGTTTAAAAAAAAGTACAGCAGTTTGAGAATTCATAGTGCCATATAAATGCTGCACAGTCAATATATATACTGAATGAGTCTTCCAATGGTTAATGGCTCCTGGCTGCATATAATGAATAAAATTCTGCTCAGATTATCAAACGGGATGCTTAAAATGTGGAGAGTCATTGCCTGCTTGCACCCACCACAGAGGCATTGACTCTTTACACTACACATGTAAAAATTATATCTGCAAAGGCACTAGACAGAAGAATACCAATTCTCTATCCTTCCAACAGGGCCACGTTTGTCCACCCCCATTTGGAGTAAACCTTGGGAGACTTTTTATTTGGGAAGAGGGGAGCAATGTTTTGCCTGTGTGTGGCCAATCAAAGGAGGGCACGCCCCTGCCTTTATATAGGGCAGCACTGCCCCTCTATGACATTTGCAGCATCCCACCCACCTCCCAGGCTTGTTTTCCCATTTCTCCCAAACACAACTCTGCCTAGACATATTTATTTTCAGTAAGCACTAACTCTTGGCCTGTGACTCATTTGAAAGTAGAACTCTGAGACGGAAGAAGTCCTGTCGTAGGGAAACGTGTGCACATGAGTGCGAGCACACACACAGCAGCTACTGTAATCAAATGATTTAGCAAATTTTAGTACTGAAGAGGGGTTTTTTTGCAGAGCACTGTAGGTTTTCTTAATAGATTAAAATGCTTCCATATTTACATTTTATTACACATTCTTCTTATATAGAAGACACCAAGAATGAGAAACATATCATGTAGAAATAAGATGTGATGGATAATTACAATTTTAATAAGAATGCAAATTAAGGTGAAATTTAAAGATCTCACAATGTAGCACAGAAGTGCTACATTTTGCAAAACTGCAAAATGACAACATTAAAATGATAAGTGGTTCTGACCACTAATTACTATTTAATATGTTTTTTAAAGGAGGTGATGTCAGGTTTTTGCTAATTATAACCGCTCAATAGAGATGTGACTGAGGCTGACTGCAGGAGTCTTTCACAGTATTTCCCCTAACTGATGAGCTATATTTACATTATAGCTGCTAAGATTTTAATTTTTCAAAAATACAAATATAAGATGCAAAAATATAACACTAATTTACCACTCTATTTAAGAATGCTTGCCCTGTTTTGAACAAAAGAGCCAGCATATTGTAGTGGTTAGAGCAGTGGGTTTCATTTTTGGGCCTCAGAGACCTCACTGGATGACCCTGGGCCAGTAACCTACCACACAGGGTTGTTGTGAGAACAAAATGGGGTAGAGAACCATGGAGGCAACCTTGAGCTCCTTGAAGGAAAGGTGGAGTACCTATGTAGTGAAAAATGAAAAGGTCTGAGATACTGTGCATTCTGGATCTGCTCTGGAGCAGCTGTCTTTACATTTCAAGATGTACTTCTGGAGACCGCATGGTCAAGCTGCATTTGGCAAATTGTTGTTCATTTGCAAGAGGCTGCTATGCCACTTTCCCTCTCTTGCAATTAGGGTTGCCAGGTTCAAGGCCTGAGACTGATCCTGTATCTTTAGGAGAAGAGAAAGTCAGCCAAGTGCAGGTGGAATTCTCCCTTCCCTTTGCACAACTTTTAAAGATACAGAAGACCTCTTGGTTGCCAGGCCTGGCCTCCAAGAGGTCTTCTGTATCTTTAAAAGTTGTGCAGAAGGAAGGGAGAATTCCACCTGGTGGTTTTTCCCATTACAGGGTTGCAAGAACACCTGCACTTGGCTGACTTTCTCTTCTCCTAAAGATACAGGATCAGTCTCAGGCCTTGAACCTGGCAACCCTACTTACAATGTAGGCCAAATGTTATTAAGGTGTTTAGAACCTGGCGTATCTTGATATATGGCAACTGAGCATGTTGTTTGGCTACATCAAGCTGTTAAGTTGTGTGCACCTGTATTTTATTCTTACGTTTGGAAGTTGTTTTATGTCATTGCTAGGTAAGGATACTTAGAGTAAATCTTGCAAACATTTTGTCCTGACTTTTCATACTGTCTTTTAGTTGGGAATCATTTGTCTTACTTTTCCTCTTGAGCAGCAGTATTTATGTCAAATCTTACTCTCCTTCAATCCATGGTCGCAACCCATCAATGTCACAACTATGCACCAGCCCCAGACCTGGTGTATGGAATTAAAAAAAATGAAAGTAATCACTTTAACCTTTGCAACTGCTAGTCAAACACTCACGAGTACTTTTGCCTTGCAGGATCGTAGCCTGGATGCAGGAGTGCTACAGGAACCACCAAGGGCAAGAATTCTCACAGTCACAATGGTTCCCCACCACCACTGACACCACCCCCTCCCCAATGAGGGAAGGCTAAGGCAGGAGCATTTGTAGAGCATGTAAGTGACATATCTCCCTCTTCTCTCTTGGACCTTTCCCCCTGCACCTCCTGTGCATGCAAGTTTAAGGACTAGGTGTCCCAGAGAGGGATGGGTGAATCTATCAATTTTGACTTTCTCTGTTTCTCATTTTTCCAGTCTTAAGTTACGTTCTCCACATTTCCATATCATGACAATTTGTCAGCATTTTAATGCATTTTTTTACTAATATACACATTTTTGTGTGCAATTTGGCCTAAGAGAACAGATTTTTGCAAAGCGTCTAAAGCATTTTTGTATGTTATTTTTGTGAATAAATGCATTTTTATGCACACTTTACCCTAGTATATGCATTTTTGTACATTTTACTTGACTGGAGAACTGCACTGCAAAATTCAGAGACGTGCACATTTCAAAGGATGCCTGTGTTTCAGAAAGTATGACTTAAGTAGGTTTGCCTTTAAATGCAATTAGAATTCAATTTCTGCCCCATCCCAGCTACTGACTATTACTCATTGCTTTCTGTCTGTGTCTCCCCTTCCTTTCTATAGTCTGCTGTTCCACAGGTACAGCATCCATCCCTCACCCCATTCTGTGTAGGCTAGGAAGGAGGCTCAACCCATTACCAACATCAGTGACCAGAATATTTCTGGCTGTTCTTGTGTGGAGTAATTTATTCACCTGTTCCAGGTAGGTTCCTGTATCCTTGCAAGCTCTGGATCACACAGTTACACAACAGGTGGCAGTGTTCCTACCTTGGGACCAGTGCCATAAGGGACACTACACCTGCTGCTCTGCTGTCAAGTGACCTGCTGTCCAAGGCACAACAACCCTTCTGGGCTGACTGGTGGTCAACCTCACACATGTGGTCTCTGCTGTTCAGGAGCCACTCAGTCCAGCTCAATAAAGGATTTGCCTTTGCCATAGGTGTTGCATGTTTGTGGGGAGTGGCAGATGCTATTTATTCAATTAAAACACTTTTAGGCTGCTGCCCATCCAAAGTGGCTTACAATCAAGACAAAAGATAAAAATAGTACAAAATATAAAACTTAAAACCCCCCACTACAAGTCAACAACACTTCTTGTAAATCCCGACAACTGACATAACCAATCCAGCCCCGTGTGTGTGTGTGTGTGTGTGTGTGTGTGTAGAGAGCGAGAGCGAGTGCGAGTGCGAGCGCATCATTAGACCAGCACTCAGCTAATGAACATTATGCCTACAACGCCTGTTGGAAAAAACAAGTCTTTGGAGCCTGCCAAAGAGGCTGCTGTGTAGAGATTTAGCACAAGTCCAATGGGAGGAACCCTTCCCCACAACCCCATATGATCTGGCTTTTACCAAGTCAGACCATTGGTCCATCCAGCTTAGCATTGTCTATGCTGACTGCCAGTTGCTGTCTGTTTCAGGGAGGAGTCTTTTTGAGCCTTGTCTGGAGACACCAGGGATTGAACCTGAGACTTTCTACGTGCATATCAGGTGCTCTACCACTGATCTACGGTCCTTCCCAAAGTCATGCAGATTCCCTGAACTTTGAGGAGGCTGGCATCTTGCTGTGCACAGGTGGAGGGGGCTATGAGTTGGCTGGTGAAACAGGGAGGGAGGAATGAGGAGGGGGCCAATGAGTCCTGCTGGGCTGCCCTGTCAGGTAAAGGAGCAAGGGGCTGGATTGGTTATGTCAGTTGTCAGGGGATGGGCTTGGACCAGAAGATGAGATTATTATCAAACAGGAGCCAACTTCCGAATATTCTGCATTGTTGAGGTTGTTTGAGTTCAACTGCTAATCTGACTTTACTGTGATAAGCACTCTTCTGGTGCAAACATTAATACAGTATTTCATAAGGATATAGCTTTGTGAATTTTTAACCCATCTTGCTCTTTCCTTATATGAGGTAACATGTAGCGAGTAGTGAGGCAGAGTATTCTCCATAGTGCTCCATTTTGACAAAGTTTACATTAGCATACTATGCTGGAACTGTGTCCAGGCTGAATCTACCTGCCGTGTCTAATGTGATAGGTAATGCCCCGTTACAAAGCACTCGTGCTTGATCAAAGCTTCAATGAAGCACAAGGAGCCATTTCTCACATTCAATCAAATTTTCCTTGGGGAGAGGGAAAAAACATGAGTAAGAGTTTAAATGAGGAAAGGTTTTTTATAAATTCAAATTGATTTCTTAGCAAGGACTTTACAACCAATCTATGAGAAGTTTTTGCACCCTATCATGAATTCAACAATTTCATTTCAGATATTTGTAGAAAAAGTGAAAGAAACTAGAGGGCTCAAAGGTTTTAGAGCCATCATCTCAGTTGGCAATAAGCAATTGATCTAAAGTGTTTCCTGTGAGGCAGACTTGGATCATTCTGTAATAAAACCATGAAGTTTCACTAACTATTGCAATGGAATCCCTGATTGCTGGCCATGCTGACAGGAGTTGAAATCCAACAACATCTGGAGGACCAGAGCTTCCCCACCTCTGTTTTAAAATAACATTCCTGAATACTCAAAAATTAGATGGCATTGCCCTACACTCTAACCCTTACTTCCAAGTTCAGCCCTGCCCTCTCAAAATATGGGATGTTGAACTTATGGAAGATCTTTATGGAAGATGTTTGAAGTATATGAAATCAAGTGCGTAGAATGGGAAAAAACTGTGCGGATGTTTTCTATATAATTTATCTTGCAGTGCAGGTTTATAGTGCTCCAACTAGGGCTGGGAAAATGGCAAAAAAGACTATTGGTTTAATTTTACATCTCAGCTAACTTGGTATTGAAGTTAAATGTATGTGAACACCAATTTGGACTCATTGAATGGACATGTTAAAAGAAGTTAACCTCATAGATGCAACTGACACATACTATAGTAGCATGTCATTTTCAAGTCATGCACTTTAAAAAGCCCCCTAGCCCCCAGAGCATTTATCCTGTTAAGAGCACTCATATGACAGGTGTTCTCATGATGTGCCATCAAGACTCAATGGGAGCTGCTGGCGCTTTGAAAATGCCAGGTACATTTTATAAACAAATGAGACCAATTAATATTGATAAAATAAATGTCTCTAGTGTAGATCTGGTTATGTGACAGATCTGAGGGAAAGCCAGTTCACAAGTACATTTTTAAAAATTGTTTGAATATGTAGTATGTTTGTAAATCACTCAGTGGTTTTTTTCAAGTAAGAGGTATGCAAAGTGTTAATAAAATCAATAAATGTATGGATGGATGCATCTGTCTATCATATCATATAGCGCAGCGGTTCCCAAACTTTCCTCCCATGGACCACTTGAAAACTGCTGATGAACTTGGTGGACCACTTAATGATTTTTCCACCTGTTGTAGCAACTGCAATGTGCTGAACTAAATGTTGTATGACCTTTAATTGGATTTTTATTGGTTCTTTTATTTCTTATATTGTATTTTAGTGTATCACAATGTGCATTTAGTGTATTACAATTCACACCAATAAAAATCAATTATAAAAATAAATATGAATTTAATGCAGACATGCTGTGGACCACCTGAATGAAGCTCGCAGACCACTGGTGGTCCATGGATCACAGTTTGGGAGCTCCTGATGTTGTTGTTGTTATGTGACTTCAAGTCGATTACGACTTATGGCAACCCTATGAATCAGTGACCTTCAATAGCATCTGTTACAAACCACCCTGTTCAGATCTTGTAAGTTCAGGTCTGTGGCTTCCTTTATGGGATCAATCCATCAATCTGAGCTCCTGATATAGTGTCTATTTCCTTTAGCACATAGTTTTCTACAAAATCATGGCATGCTTGAGCAACTCATGGGAGGGAATGGGAAGGAGCTATGCCATTCTTCACAGATTATATTACAAACACCATATAGTGATAATTTGCACAATCTCTCGTACTTCAGTTAAAATGGCTCTCTCTCTCTCCCTCCCTCCCTCCCTCCCTCCCTGTGGAAAGTATTGCTTATAACGGAAGTGTATAATATAGCATTTTGATCGCTCAAAATATGATGTTTCAGAATTGTAGTACCACTTTAAGACAAGCCATGTGGTCAGCACAGTAAAAAAAAAAAAGTAAATCAAACAAGAACTTTTTAATGTGCAAAAACTGATTGCATGGCAAAGCCCTTTGGGATACTTCATAAGGCTAAGATTGAGGAACCTGTGTGAGCTAAATGATATCATTTCTATGCTTGCATTATTCAAGCTATCTTATTATTTCTTCTCTCAGCTAACTAGGCATACATATATTTGTGCATGCCCTCATAAATCACATCTATAAATTCTAGTAGTTTCACACATAACACCCTTGTAGAACTGAAACGAACTAGTCATTTCATATGCATGGAAAACATTCCAGAATTCATGAATGTGAATAAATGTATCCCTTCAATTTGCATAGCTTGTGGGGTAGAACTCATGTTTGTCATTGCTTTTCAAAGCTGTAGTTTACAACTTTGGTCTTTCAGCATTTTCTATGATTTCTTTATCCTAGGTCATTTATAGCTCAGCCCCCCCCTTTTAAAAAAATAATCAAAAATACAAACAGCAAATAACAAAGACACTGATCCAGCTAAAGTTAACTTGTTCCATTGCTTTCAGAGGGACTCAGAATGCAATCCTAGGCACACTTTCCCTTTTTGAACAAAGTGGACTTTACTTCTGGGTTAACATGCCTAGACTTGTGCTATTAGTCGCACATACTTTAGCTGCATTAGAGCCAATGGATGTATTTAGTAGGGGTGGACAAATATGTCAATTTTGGTTTCCCCTAGTTTCTCTTTTTTCCATTAAATTAAATTCAGTTCTCCACATTTCTGCAGCAATTAGTGATTTTTTTTGTTAAAAAAAGAAATCCTCATGAAAATTCAGCAACACCCTGAACAACACATTTTGGTATGCACTTTTGACATTTTTGAAAACAAGTGCAAATTGGATTAGTTCACCTTTAAATGCAAACTGAGTCTAATTTCTCCCCCATCCCTAGCACCCAGCATTTGTCATACTTATTTTATTTATTTATTATTTAATTTATATCCCACCCTTCCTTCCAGCAGGAGCCCAGGGCGGCCCATACTTGGCATAGAGTTAGTCGTGTCTATTGATTTTAGCAGGTGTACTCTGAGTCAGAGCTTGGAAGTAACTCGTTATTTTTAACGAGTTACTTTTAATTCGTTACAATTTTAAATAGCGAGTGGGTAATTCTATTACATTTGGCAAGTAACGTAACGAATAGTAATTTCCCTACTTTTCAGCTTCAACTTTAACGTTTCCACGTTAGGTTGGACGTTACTTGGGGCGGGAACAAGGGGAAGTCAGCTCCTGGCTGTGATTGGTTAACACAAGACATGTGCCTCACACTGATTGGACCTCTGCGCAGACTGTCTCTTCCCTTGTGATCTGTGTTAGGAGGCACGAGGGAAGAGGTTGAATAGGCAGGGGGAGCCTGCTAGCGTCTGACTCTGAGAGGAAAAAATGGATGCCGGAGGAAAAAGCCAGGGCAAGGACAACAACGGAGGAGAAGGCTGCAGCAGAATGGCGAAGAGCTGTGGAGGTGAGTGACGATTATTTGTGTGTGTGTGTGTGTGCCCCGGTGCGTGTGTTTTTGGCTGGAGTCTCTGGTTTTGGGGGGGGCTCCGGCTCTCTGGCTACCACCCCTTACTCTCTGGACTCTCCGCTTCAATTTTAAAAAAAAATTAAGTTTCTAGGTGGTCTAATTCCCGAGATATACACCAAAACGTAACCCCCCCGCAAAACTTTTTTTTAAACAGACCATGCTCTAGCTACAACTCCCATCAGCCCAATCCAGTGGCCATGCTGGCTGGGGCTGATGGGAGTTGTAGTTTAAAGTAACTTTTCAAAGCTCTGGCTGCAACCCGGCCCTTTCATGATTGTGAGTAAAGTGCAGACTTGTGTTTGTGTTGTAAATCTCTCTTCCTCCAACCCTATTTTTAAAGAAATTAGGCAGGGTTTATCACAGTTTTTATTATGTAGGAAACTAATACTCATTTTTTTAAAAAATGAATGAAGTTTATTTATTTGTTTTTATTATTTTATTTATATCCCACCCTTCCTCCCAGTAGGAGCCCAGGGCAGCAAACAAAAGCACTAAAAACACTTTAAAAATCATAAAAACAGACTTTAAAATATATTAAAACAAAACATCTTTAAAAACGTTTTTAAAAGCTTTAAAAACATTTTTTTTTAAGAAAAAGTTTAAAAACATATTAAAAAGCAATTTCAACACAGATGCAGACTGGGATAAGCTCTCAACTTAAAGGACTTGTTAAAAGAACAAGTTCCTTGAGTATGACTAACAACCAAAAGTGAATAAAATTGAAATTTCAAATACTCTGGGAATAAAGCAACAAATGCTCATACTCTTTATAGTAAGGTTCAAATTCAGTTTCTCTCTGAATCCAACCAAACAAATACATTGGGGGGGAAAAAAAACCCCAAATAGTTCAAATCAGAAACTCATTTAAAATATCTGGTTAGAACTAGGAATGAATGAGAAATTCAATTCAGTTCACATTTGAAGCTGAATCTGTCAAATTCACACTTTCTGAAACAATATGAGAACGAAAACACAGCCATCCTTCAAAATTCACCCTTAATTGAATTGTGTAATGCAGTTCACCAGCCTAATAATATTTATAAAAAGGCATATGCAAGGGGAAAGTGTGCATAAAAATAATATATGAGTGACGGATAGTTTTGACAAAGTGCCCCATGATATGCTGATTAGCAAGCTGGCTAAATGTGGGCTGGATGGAACAACTATCAGGTCGATCCACAATTGCCTACAGAATTGTACTCAAAGAGTGCTTACTAATAGTTCCTTCTCAAAGGCAGGGAAGGTAACGAGGGAGGTACCAGAGGGCTCAGTCCTGAGCCCAGTGCTCTTCAACATTTTTATTAATGACTTAGATGAGGAGATACAGGGAATGCTTATCAAATTTGCAGATGATACAAAATTGGGAGGGATAGATGTCCCTGGAGGACAGAAAGAAAATTAAAAGTTATCTTGATAGGCTGCAGCATTTGGTTGAAAACAACAGAATGAAATTTAACAGGGATAAGTGCATACATGAGTGGCTCAGTCCACTGATTATGCGGCTTAATCTGTAGATCAGTGTTGTGATCTGTGCATGGGTCCGAGGGGAGCTAAATGGGGAGGTTTGCAACAAAATGCAGAGCAGAGTGGAATCCCCATTCCTACTCCTGAGGCATAATCACAGGGTCTGCAAGTAGTAGGAAGAATACCCCCTTCTTTCCAAATGCTAGACTAGTTGTTGATATAACCATACTAAGTTCAAATTCCATGTCAGAAACATATCCTCATGTCCCAGAATTTGCATTGCCTCACAAAACTTTAGAACTCTGCTTTTATATTGACTTCATTTGTTAATGATCACATCAACTGAACCATATAATCACAAGATTTAGTAATATCTTAATTGCATTTTAGCGAGGAAATGGTCTTTAACCACAAAGATGCATTATTGATGTGAATGGGTGCACCATAAATCATTGACTTGCAGATCCGTGTTTTATTCTTTCTGTACAGTGTGTCCCAGTAGGGAAAACTTGATCTGTTTAATTTCATTTTTGAAGAATTCATCACTTCATATTAAATTAGTAGACAGTTACTGACAATGCCTGGCTGCAGGCCTTGCCATGACATATTGATCCATCTAGCATACATCAAAGTCATTTGTAACTTTTAGATGGTGCTTAGCTTGTATGAGATTTTCAGTCTAGCAAGTGCTCCAGATATTTTGTTACACAACATTAGGTTTAACTCCTAGGACTTATTCACAAGGTAATTTTTGCTGCTCATCTTTCTCCACGCCATTGTCATGTCTGTGATCACAGGAAGAAAAAATAACTTGTAAACTGTCAACAAAGGGGTACATTTTAGAAATTATTTCTGTAGTTTTGGCACTTCTTTTTGGTGCTGCTGAAATCAGGACAAATGTTACCAAATACCAAACTGATTTATGTACTTCTGGTTTACACAGTACTTTCTCCAAATGGGGATGAATCACATAGATGAGAAAAAATAAACACATCAAAATTATGAACTGGCTCCTGGACTGAGCAATGTCTTAGGTTTTAAGGTATGGACACACAGTATCACAAACGCAGGCATCCCTTCACAAATGCCAATAAGCTTCCCTGCACTACCGTTGGTGGCTGATCCATACAGCATGCCATACCGTGGTTGGTTGAAGTGATGGGTGGAGCATCAGAGGTGGCAATGCAGTAACAAACAAGAGATTTACAGTGTAATGAATGTGAGCCCCATAGCTGGGATGGGTAACATTTTTTGGCTCAAGGGCCATATTTAGGGTTTGCCAATTCTCCATGGGCTACATACTAACCTGAGCCCATTGCACATACATGCACAAACGCACACATGTATGTGCGCACAGTCAGTATACCCAGTCAGCAGAGAGGAGGGAACAGACAAGCACCTTACATGCACATGTTCAGAAGAGGTGGGAACAGACAAGAGCCTGTACTCATGCTCATAGAAACACACACACACACATCAGGTGGGGACAAAGATGAAGCAGACACTAAGGAGTAGACAGACACAAATGCACATGCACTCAGTAGCGTTTCTGCTTTCTAGGACAGTGCTGGTGGAGGAGGATCTCCTCCTGCCCCAGTACTTCCTGTAGGGGTGCGGTGACAAAAACACCTTCTTTTTGTTCTCTAGGTCACTGCTAGTGTAAGAAGGTCTCCTGTTGTGTTAGCACTTCCTGGGAGGGCAAAAACACAGGCACTTTTGTTCTCCAGAGTAGTGCTGGCATAGGAGAATTTCCTCCTATTGCCTTGGGGAGTAGGAACGAGGCTTCTTCTTACCTTTGCAAGAGGGCCCCTTCTCCCTCTAGTGTGGTGCCAATGTCAGAAAGTTTTGGACAAGAAACAGGATGGAATGCCTTCTTCTTTTTCCTTAGCTTCTTGAAGCTCTTCTAACAATGGTGCTGACCTTCTAAGAATGGTGCCATAGCAGAGGGAGAAGGGGGTCTTTTATAAAGGTAAAAAGAGGCGAGATTGCTCCCTCTGCCTGCTTATCAGATCGGTGGAGCCTTTTCCTGCTGGCTAAATAAAATACAATTAATTTAAAATAATTTTTCTTTTAAAGTGCAGCTCAATTGCTTGCCAGCAGAAATCACTTGGAGAGCCAGATACAGTCTGCAGGCCATGTGTTAGTCACCTCTGCCCTATTGAGTTCAATGGAATTTATTCCCAAGTGAATGTGCATAGGATTGCGGCCTTCATATTGATGGAAATGTGCAATAAGTGTGCAAGAGAATGTTTAAAACTGCCTTCAAACATTTGATGCACTTTATAGTATCTGTTTTCCATGCACTGGTAACCTTGACTGGATTACTGCAGTGTGCTCTGTGTGGATCAACCCTTGAGGTTCATTCAGAAGCGGCAGCTGGTGCAAAATGCAGCAGCTCGACTGTTCACTGGGGCAGGATATCTCCAACATTACTGAAAGAATTGCACTGGCTGCCCATTAGCTGCTGGGCTAAGTTCAAGGTGTTGGTTTTAGTGTATAAAGCACTATACAGCTTGTGACCAAGATAGTGTCATCTCTTACATATGCAGTCAATCCCTGTGCTCTGCAGGTGAGGGCCACCTGCAGATACTATCTGATCAGAAGGTCCGTTCCACACAATATAGGAATTGGTCCTTTAGTCCTGTCACACCCACCCTTTGAAATACCCTCCCCTTAAATATTACACAGGTACCATCGCTGTTGTCTTTTCAGTGCCTACTGAAGACCCTCCTCTTTCAACAAGCCCTTGAAGTGGAGACTTTGATCCCAGTCTGCTTCTGTGTTGGAATTGCTTTTTAATATGTTTTTATATTTTTATAGTTTTGTCACTAATTGTTCACTGCCCTGGGCTCCTTTGGGAGGAAGAGGGGGATGATGATGATGATGATAATAATAATGTTTGCTTCATAGGGGCAGTGAAAGATCTGGGAATAAGAGGAGTTGAGTGTGTAGCAAGGCCCTGGAAACTGAACATTAAGTCTGTGCTTCCTGTTCCAAAAAGTGTTGCACAATAGCACAATTTTTGAGCAACAACAATATATAATGTGCTTCTGCCTGGCAGTCAGGAGCACAGGTACTGAGCTCCCAAAGACATCTCCCCATTTCTCACAGGCTGCCACCCTGAAGTTATTGTTGTGTGAAGCACTCCCTTGTCTTCTTGACAGAGGCAAGGACAGCCTGGAGGAGTGTGGCATCTCCTCCTTCCTCTGACTCATGAGTTGTGTTAAGAAACATTTTATGACAGTGGAGGAAAGGGGAGAGATTCTTTGCAGCCACGTACCTGGGAGTAAGTCAAATTGAACTCAATGAGACTTACTTCTGAGTAGACATGCATTTGATTGCCCTGTTATGCAGTCAGCTTGTGGGTGAAAGTGAACTCTTCTCACACCTCAGAAAGCACAGGTCTTTATACTAGCTAGTACATAGATGCCAAGGCACGCTCCTATACTTCTGATCAGATGCAACAGTAATCTTCTTTGGAAATAGATGAGTTCCATTAAGTTTAAATGTGAGTCTGTTGATAATGGCAGTGGAAAAGAGCACTCATTAGCTGGGAGACTTCCCAAGCCTTTAAAGCATTATAGAGAGCTAAATCTCTCACTAAACTCTGGACAAAAGATTAAGCAGACATGGAAATGTCTTATTTCATTATTTCCGCTAATACACCCTGGGCTGTTAGAATAAAAAACCAAACATCTTGATGACTGCAATTTTTTTTAAAATGCCATTATAATACATCTTGAGAATGATTTATCTTGCACCAATGAAAATGGGCTAAAACTCTGAATAACAAAAACATGAAAAGCAACTGCAAATTAATAGTTATCTCTTTGTTAAGCAATAAGGAAGGGCGAAGGGGATGCAAGATATTTTAAGGGCTGCCTTCTCTCATATTTGCCTTTCCACATGTTTGGATTGTCATCTCAGGGCCCGTGGCCAGGAATGAAAGAATAGGTCAATTTCAGTTCTCTCTGCTCTGATTTTTCCAGTCTTTAATTCTGTTCTCCACATTTCTGCAGCAATTTGCATTTTTTAAAAATCCTCATGAAAATTTATCAGCCTTGTAGTACAAATCCCCTTTTTGTATTAGGTTTTGACTAATGTACACATTTTTGCAAGAAATTTTCCCTAATATAATGTATTTGTGTATGTTATTTTCACTAATCTATTCATTTTCATGCACACTTGTGCATTTTTGTAAACACTGTTTGGCTGGAAAACTATATCACAAAATTCAAATAAGTGTGAATTGCTATGGATAGCTGTGTTTTGGTTCTCATATTGTTTTGGAAAATGCAAATTTGATAGATTCAGTTTTAAATGCCAACTGAATTTCCCCCCCATCCCTACCTATGGCAAACCGCTTGACACTGTGAGGCATGCTTAGCAGTAGTCAAGGCTTCTCGGTAATGGGGCTTACCCCGTGGAAACGTTTGCCAGGTAAACTATGTCTGGTTTATTCACTGTACTGTTTTAAATTACTGGTTCCATTGTGGCTATTTAAAGAGGCCTCCAGCTGAACATCTCTCCTTTGTGTTATTTCTGGTGTCTGCTTTGGAACTGCTATTGTAACTTTTGGGGTGGGAGTTCATTATATTTTTGTATTTATGATTTGGTTTGGAACTGTAGGCCGCTTTATGATCTAAAAACTGTTATTACACTTTTAATTTTGTAGCTGTCTTGAATTTCTTTTCAAAATTCGGGGAGATTTAAGTTTTTAATGTAACTATGTGAAAGGACAAAATGGCTTTAGATCTGGGCTTTGGCATTTTTCCAGTGATAAACCTCCACAAGACTGGAGTCCCTTCGTTTGCTTAAAAAAGAAAGTCTTCAAAGGTTCCAGAGGCATTATGCTTCTGAATACCAGTTGCTGGGAATCGTGGGTGGGGAGAGTGCTGTTGTGCTTAGGTTCTACTTCTGGTCTTCCCATGGCCATCTGGTTGGCCACTGTGAGAACAGGATGCTGGACTAGATGGGTCTATGGCCTGACCCAGCACACCTTTTATTATGTTCTTATCCAAACCCTGGAACCATGGGAAAGTTTTTGTTACAATGATATAAAGCAAAATCATAGAGGGTGGGCAGATGGTAGATTTATCTTTGAAAGCCATTTTTGCAGATGTGCCAAAATTGCTTACCTTTAGCCAGACCTGATGCCAGTTGCTAAGAGCCTAAGCCCTCAGGAGGACCCACTGAGGACCCTGGTACTAATCCAAAATGCCAGCTACAGTCTCTCAGGTCTGATACTCCTTTCAGTGATGTGCCTGGCACTTGCTATTTTAATTTTCCTACAATGCCTCTTGGATCCTGACAGAGTGACACTGTATTGTGGGCCCAGAGCCATTGGGGGGATATTTAAATGACCAATGCAAGCCTCAGCAGCCCTTGTCAAGCAGGACCACCTTTTCTTTCTTTCTTTTTTGCTACTGGTGTGTCAATCTGCCACTATCAAGGTGAGGTAAGGTAAGGTAAAGTAAGCGAAGGGCACTGCTGAGGGGACCATATGTCATTGTCACATAATTTAGGCTTTGCTCTGCTGAAGGTCTACATGTGAAACGTGTAGGGCATTTTTTGTTTGAATCAATGCCTTCAGAATCCCTGTTGTTCATTTGTGGTATTCTTTAGTAGTGTTGGAGTGGCCCTTTTGAGTTTGATGATGGCTAAAGATCCTGGAAACGTATTTTGTGCACAGCCCACAACATAGCCCAGCAATGCCTCTTCCAGAAGGTCATGTAGACATCCTTATGCAGCTCACACATTTCACACAGGTTGCAAGCATCATAAGAACATGTTCTTAAGCATCAGTGAAGGACTGCTGTGGCACCATCTCTTGAGCTAGAGCTGGGTTCTGGTACAGATACAATGATACCTACCGTGATATTGTATAAGTGTTTGGATTTTAATTAATGGTGCTATGAATTCTCATTAGACTGGACTATTCAACTGTGCACAATATTTTCAGCAATGAATGCAACAAATGGCCTTGATCCAGATATGTTCCTGCACAGCAACAGATTGTGTATTAGAATCCTCTCTCCATGAATGTAACAGATGGCCAGTTCTGTCACACTGACAACACAGAAACATTAGAACTCTCTTGCTGGATCTGACCAGTGTCTATGTAGTCCAGGATTCTGTTCCAACAGCAACCAGGCACATGCCTTTGGAAATAGTACATAGGGCATGAAGGTGGTTGCCATTCCTAGCATCTGGTTATCAAATGCATACTGCCGTTGTAAATGGAGCTTCATTTCATTTTAGCTATCAAGGTCAGTGATGGGTCAATCCCCCATGAATTTATCTAGCCGTTTAAAAAAAAGATGCACTCAAGGACATAGCCACAGCTTGTGGTAGTGAATTCAATGTGTTAATTATTCTATGGAGACATACTTCCTCTTATTCAGTGGTGGGGAACCTGTGGCCCTCCAGCTTTTGTTGGATTTCAGGTCCCATCAGCCCCAGCCAGCGTGACCAATGGTCAGGGATGATGGGAGTCCACAACATGTGAACTACTAAAGGGTCAAAGGTTTCCCATGACTTTGCAAGATTGATGATTTTCTTGGCCAATGTTTGCAAGTTTTATGGATGTAGGAAATGGCTGTACTGTATCCCTAAATCTTCAGACCAGAACATTCCTTTTTATTGCATCATACCTACCTGCCGATGTTTGCACAATATCAGAGGTATTTCTGAGACCCATGAAGTCAAACTGATAGAGTCTCCAAGATTTCTGGTCTGCAGCTTCTACTGAGTTTTTTCTCCATCTGTAAATCATTTCTTCTTGAGGATAGCCATCTGTAAATTAAAAGTTTTTATCAAATGCATGGTAAACATTCTATAATGTTAAACTTTTACAGTACATTTGATTCAGAGTTTTAATGTAATAGTGGAATAAATTTCAATACCTTATGCTGCAATCTTATGTTCACTTACTTGGAAGTAAGCCCCATTTAATTCAATGTGACTTACTTTTTTGATACAGAGGTATAGGATTTCACTGTTATAAAAACAGATTTACAGTGCAACCCAATGCATGTCTACTCAAAATTTGATCCCACTGAGTTGATCCCATGTAAGTGGATATAGGTTTGCTGCTTTAATAGCTCTCCAATATTATTGACTATATATAATTTCATTACAATTAAAAGTATAATACTATAGAGATGCTAATAATAATAATAATAATAATAGCAATTATCAACAATGATAATAATAATTTTGAATCAAATAAACTTCAAGTTCATATGATACCAGAATTGCCACTGAAATTTGTTACAATCACTAGGAATGGTTCTGAAATTCTTAACCACATGTATCACTAGATTTTTTAGTTCTCAATCCGCTGTGCTAGTCTCTCATGTAAGTGGAACCAATGTATTAGGAATTCTTCATTATTTTATGGTTTATTTCAAAGTTTTGTATAGAGCACTGTGTGTACATGCTTTACTGCAGTTCATTAATGTCTCCCCTGCCATTACACTGATAATACACACATGTGCATTGATAGAATATGACAATTAAAGGAAGTACAACTGACCTATCTCCTAGACTCAGGAATCACTTACTCACAGGGCCTGCCAGGATTTGGCCTTAGTTTATTGGACCTCATCCAGTCCACCACTACATTCAGGCACCAGTTTAAGACTTGCACAGTCTCACCCAATTCAGATGTTACAGAGAAATAGAGCTGGGTGTCATCAGCATACCTTGTTCCAAATGCCCTAATGAACACATCCAATGGTGTGTTCCATTCAAAGGAAGAACATGTGCTTCTGGCTCAGGTTTAAACGCTGGTATCTTCAGCTAACAGGATCTTGGGTTGCAGAGCTGGGAAAGAGCCTTGTTTGAGGATTTGGACAAGCTGCCAGTTGGATTAGAGCAGGGATGGGAAATCTTTTTTGGTTCTACCAGCTGGATCCTTATTAGAATCTGCCTTGTGGGCCAAATTTTATAGGTGGGCAGGGCTGCCTACCTGTCAATCACCTGACATCACAAATAACATCAGGGTTTTTTGTCCTTTGAAGTCCCAAACCCAGGACCTCAAAGCATATAGCAGACAGCAATGAACCACTCAGAGCAACTCCCCACCCTCTTGTTTCAGCAGCAGCTATTTCACTGCAGCCTGAAACAGCTGCTGAAATGAAGGGAAAAAACTCTTGCTTTTACCATTGCCTTAGAATCATAAAATAGTAGAGTTGGAAGGGACCTATAAGGCCATCGAGTTCAACCCCCTGCTCAATGCAGGAATACAAATTAAAGCATACCCGACAGGTGGCTGTCCAGCTGCCTCTTAAAGGCCTCCAGTGCTGGAGAACCCACCACCTCCCTAGGTAATTGGTTCCATTGTCATACTGCTCTAACAGTTAGGAATTTTTTCCTGATGTTCAGCCAAAATCTGGCTTCCCACAACTTGAACCCATTATTCTGTGTCCTGAACTCTGGGATGATCAAGAAGAGATCCTGGTCCTCCTCTGTGTGACAATCTTCAAGTACTTGAAGGGTGCTATCATATCTACCCTCCATCTTCTCTTCTCAGGGCAAAACATGCCCAGTTCTTTCGGTCTGTCTTCATAGGGCTTTGTTTCCTGTCCACTGATCATCCTTGTTGCCCTCTGAATCTGTTCCAGTTGGTCTGCATCCTTTTTAAAATGTGGTGTCCAGAACTGGAAGCAGTACTCAAGATGAGGCCTAACCAGTGCCAAAGAGAGAGGAACTAATACTTCATGTAACTTTGAAACTATACAGGCATACCCCGCTTAACGTTGCCCCGCTTAACGTTGCCTCGCTATAACGTACATGCTCCATTCGTCCCCATACCCTGCTTAACGTTCACGCGCTTTGCAATAACGTATACTTTATTGGCATGAAACCACTGCCATCTAGTGGTGATTGTGTGCACTACAAGTGAAGACAATTGCTTCACTTAACGTTTATTTTCGCTTTAAGTATACTCTCCGGTCCCATTGCGAATGTTAAAGCGGGGTATGCCTGTACTTCTGTTAATGCAGCCTAAAATAGCATTTGCCTTTCTTGCAGCCACATTGTACTGTTGGCTCATATTCAGCCTGTGATCAACAACAATCCCAAGATCCCTTTCACATGTAGTATGGCACAGCCAAAATTCCCCCTCCTTATAACTGTACATTTGGTTTCTTTCTCCCAGATGTAGAACTTCCCACTGTTAAATTTCATTCTGCTATTTTCAGCCCAATGCTCCAGCCTATCAAGATCACTTTTAATTTTCTTTCTGTCCTCCAGAGTATTATCTATTCCTCCCAATTTTGTATCATCTGAACATTTGATAAACAATCCCTGCACCTCCTCATCCAAGTCATTAATAAATGTTGAAGAAAACTGGGCTCAGGACTTGTTACCACTCCCCAGTTTGAGAAGGAACCATTGATAAGCACTCTTTGAGTAAGATTTTGGAGCCAACTGTGGATCCACCCAATAGTTGTTCCATCCAACCCACATTTAGCTAGCTTGCTAATCAGAATATCATGAGGCACTTTGTCAAAAGCTATGCTGAAGTTGAGATATATTATGTCTACAGCATTCCCACAGTCTACCAGGGAGGTTACCCGATAAAAAAATGAGATAAGATTAGTTTGGCAGGATTTGTCATTGATAAATCTGTCTTGGCTTCTAGTAATCACTGTATTGTTTTCAAGGTGCTTACAGATTGAGTGCTTTATAATCCGCTCCATAATTTTCCCAGGGATCGATGTCAGGCTGACTGGTCTGTAGTTCTCAGGTTCCTCCTTTTTGCCCTCCTCCAGTCATCTGGCACTTCACCCATCCTCCATGATATTGCAAAGATAATAGACAGCCTTGCTGCTTGCTACATGCTTTGAAATTGCAGCCAAACTGAGCAGGTTGGGGTATGTGAGAGATTTTCCTGCAGGGAGCTCATGTACACACCTGGCCCAAGTAGGATTGCTCTCCCTCCACATCAGTGGATGCATTGGGAGGACATTCCTACTTAGTGCTGGGTTCCTGTTTTGTGCAGTGCTTCAAAGTCTTCCAATCACCAGCTGTTGTCAGGCACTTTGGAAACTGTGCAAGGGGGCTGGGGTCAAGCCCCATCCTTTTGGCCAAGCCCCACCCTTACCTGTATGACTACAAATGATTAATGGTTGCACATTCTTCTGCACTTTATGCCAGCTATTATCCAGAAGAGGGTTGCCGGGTGGGGTGGAGTAAAAATGCTAGCCTCTTTGCAGGTGTGCAGGTGTGCTTACTGGGAGTGAGAAGGGAAGGAGCAAATGAGTGGGAAGGTCGGTGTGGTGCAGTCACAGCAGCAAAGTGAATCTGCTGTGCCTCTGCTATAATACCTGATGTTATTGTTGTTGTTGTTCATTCCCCTAAAATTTATGCCATAACAGGTTTGCTAATATTTAAACTTCCAAAGACTTTATTGTTTGTGTTACAGCAGAACAGTACAGCTACCCGTCTGGACATCATAATCATCAACTGATATTATTATCCTTTTTCTTCTGTTCAACTCAATTGTTCACTGTCACATTCTCATGAATTCTTTCTTTCTTTAATTAATCCATTTCCTCAAGTTACTCTATAGCACAAAAGTTGCCCACAAAACATTAATCTGTGATCTCTTAAAGTGATTTACAAGTGTCATTAGAGTCCTGCATTCATTTATTTTCAGTCAATGTTATAGAGTCACAGTTATCATGGATTTCTTTTGAATGAATGAAAACTGTTTATAGTTTCTTGGCAAGACAGTGAAGAAGATAATTTACTGTACTGCCAGGCAGATTATTTTAAAGGATTCATGGTTAAGCAAGAGTGCAGTGTTATCATATCCACACATTCCAGAACAGTGAGTGACTGTAGGGTTCAAATTTGCCCCATTCATAGCTTCATTCATTCATAGTTTCATTCTCCAGTCCTTCATTAGTCTGGCTGTAGTTGGCCCAGTTCATACATTGCTGGGCCCTAAGTGTTAGAGTCTAGGGGGTCACTAGTGAGCTCACAGTTCATTGGCAATCAGAATGGACAAACCAAGTTTATGAACCAACATCTCCATGTGAGGGCTGTATACATGTACCCCATCATTCTTAAGACTGTGAGTGCTTGAAAAAGGAAACTCTCAATTTTGCAAATAGAAAACAATGTACAGTCTTCACATACAGTTTACATGATTCACACGAGGGATGGCAAAAGTATGACCTGAGCCCTTGCATTGTTTTATTTTGGGCTCTCATGTGGCAACACACAACTGTCCCCTTGCCTGCTATTGCCTCTTGTGAGACATCATTCTCAGTAATGGTATAAAGTTATTTGGTGGGCCATGCCTCCTACCTTCCATTGGCTCTAATGGACATAGTTGGCAGTAGCAACATGAATGAAGGGCCAGAACCAGTCTCTGAGAGAGAAGACTAGGTGGATCTAGCACACAGTGCCTGAACTTCCTGCTACTTGCTGGAGGCTTCCCACAATTCCTAGACTTTCATGCACTCCCAGGAAAGAGTTAGACTCCTGGCTCCTTTCAGCCACAGACCTGACGAAGCAACACTTAGAGTGTCAGGGAAAAGGAAACAATCAACTACACCCCACCAAAGTTCACCTAGGCTTTGGGTTACCGCAAGGTTGTCATTCTGATGTGAAGTGCCATCAGTGTAACCCATCTCACAACTCCATGTAGGTGGCCACTTATGCATCAAAACCAGATTGCATAAAATCTGCATGTGCAAATTTTGAATAGATGCAAATGTAGAAATAATTACTGTAATGTAAATAGAAATACTGTACATCTCACCATGCTGGGGAAGGTGCCTGTGTGTCTGCTCAGTCCAGGTGCTAGCTGTTGATGGTCCCTTCAAGGCCCCTGCTAACTTCAAGGCCCCTTGTACTCCTTTCTTAGATCACTTTATCTTTAAACAGGACTTTGACTGGGAAACCTTTCAAGCAGAGGACTTATTCAAACAGAGGGCTGTCCTCTGCAGATTAGGACACATGTCCTCCCTCCCTCTATGACATGTCATCTGAAGATCTTTCCCAGAACGTCAGGATCCTACAATTCTAAAAGAAGCAAGAGATGCTGTTCAGAAGGTCTGGCACACTCCTCTGTACCTGGCTGTTTCATTACACTTTGCTATTAACATAGATAATGAAAGGCAGCATTTTTCCTCAGCCAAGAACTGCCCATTGGGCATTACCCTTACGATACACATAATTACCCTTGCTATATCCATAATTCAGTACCATCCCATCTAGAAACAATTATCATATACATATCATATAAGTACCGGGTGTAATGGGGGCAAGGCTGCTGCCACTACAGCTAAATGTAAACATTCTGTTAAATATTATTCACATTCCTCCGAGTGTGGAATGACTACACATGCATGCTGGGTAAACAGCAAAGTCTCTGCAGTATTACTGCCTTGGTCATAATCAGAAGCTGAGTTGATGAGCTCCTGCCAACAATGGAAGGCTTGCTGGGCCTGTGGATTTCATATATTTATTCGCAATCATTTCTGATATCTTGCTGGCAAGTGGTAGGAATCTCAACTATTCCACAGTAGTATAAAGTAGTTTGTGAGGTGAGTGATCAGTTGAAATGTTAATGAGAGAAATCCTTTCATTATTCTGCTGCCGTGTTTACCATCCATTTGATCAACTCATCGGAGCTAATTGAAATGTTATAACCCACATGAAGACTGCTGAAAAATTATTTGTGGCAGCATCACACAAGGGGACTATAATGTTGGAGAGCAGACCTACAGGAGGACTAAGCAGAGAGGGGCTAGATGCAAGAGTGTGTGGGGCTTTTTGCTTGCATCAGTTTGCTTCCCCTGTGAGGCAGCTGCTTGTAGGTAAATGTGTGTTTGGGCTGATTTGCAGGGTGGGATATTGTTTGATTGCTGGCTGAGTGCAGACAACTGGGGTGAGGATGTGGTTCAGAGCCTGCCTTGCTATAAAAACAGGTTTTACTGTGGGCGGTGGGGTCAGGGCAGAGGAGTTGTCCCCGGGGGGGGGTGACACCAAAAGGGATTGCCCCATTGGGTTGTCACTTTGGGGAGGTAGCAGGGCAGGAGCATCTCCTCGGTCAGTCAGAATACAGAATTATAGGTGAGGCACTGTGGGTGAGAAGCCTGTGACCCTCACCTAGGATGAGAGCCTGGGGAGGAGAAGATTGGTTTGGTGGTGTTTCCCCTGAGTGCGAGACATGGGGAGAAGTGTTGAAGTGGTACCATTACTGTATTTTCTGCCTGACAAAGTGGAATGCCACTACTACTAGGTCTTAGTTTGTTATATGTGGTCCTAATCGCCAAGGTGTATATTGTATCAGTTGATGGTGCTGGGATGTGTCTGGGTAGGCAGGTAGCAGAGAGCTGGAAATTTCAGTGGTGGTGGGCAGGAGAAGGTATAGTTGGAATGGAGGGGCTGACCATCATGTGGGGTGGAGACCTATATGTTTTGCTCATGTGCCCGGCTTCCAGTCCTCTCACTCCTCCAGAAGTTACTGGTAGCTTATCCGCCTAGTCCTCTGGTCTGGTGGTTCTGTTATGGAATGCCAGGTCAGTCCATAATAAGACCCTACTCACCCATGACTTGATCATGGATGAAGAGGCTAACTTGGCATGCATCACCAAGACTTGGATGGGTGAGCTGGGTGGGCCTGATCTAAGTCACCTGCACCCATCTGGGTACTTGGAATAGCACCAGGCTAGATTAGGGAGTTGAGGGAGCGGATGTTGCTATTGTCCATAGAAACACCATCTCCTTCACCAGAAAATCTCTTGAACTTAAGATGAGAGATAGACTGGGGATGCTGCTGGTCTACCAATCACCTTGTTGCCCAGCATTACTGAGCTGGCTGAAGTGGTCTTTGTTATCGTGTTGAAGAACCCCAGGACAATAGCTCTGGGTGACTTCAACATCCATGTGGAGGCTGTTGTTAGGCCAGCAAGGGACTTCATGCCCTCTATGACAACCATAGGGTGTTAAAAGGTCATAGGCCCAATGCATCAGGTAGGGCATACCCTTTGTGTAGTCTTTAACCCAAGTGATATGAAGGATGGAACAAGGGTTGGGGGCGTGCAATGCACTCCCCTGTATGGTCAGACCATTGCCTGGTGAAGTTTGGACTGGTAGTGGCACTTCACTACTCTAAAGGTGGTGGGCCCATTCAGAGGACCTGCCCTCAGAGACAGATGCTGGCAGCTACATGTCCAAACACGTGCTCTCTTAACCTCTGTTCCTCCTGGAGTTGACTGGTTGGGTCCAGAGTGTGGTTAATGCTTTGTTGCATGAGAAGGTGATCCCTGCAGCCTTGAAAGAGGAGGCTGTGAGGATACTCCTAAAGAAACTGGCCCTGGACCTCTTGGGCTGGAATACCTATCGACCAGTTGCAAATACCACCTCCTTGGGGAAGGTAGTGGAGAGAGTATCCCTTCTGGATGGAAAACTAGTGTAGTGATCCCTATATTCAAAAAAGGTGATCCTGCATGCCCGTCCAATTATAGACCCATTAGCCTCTTGGACGTAGCGGCAAAGCTCTATGGGAGATACCTCTTAAGGAAACTTCTTGACTGGGATAAGGAACATTCCGTTATATCGGATGTCCAGGCAGGTTTTAGGGATGGGGCTTCCACAATTGACCAGTTGTTCATTTTACACCATTTCATAATGAAAGTAAAAAAGAAATCTTTACCATCCCTCTTCCTAGCGTTTATTGATTTTGCGGCGGCATTCGATTCAATCGATCGCCCCCTTCTTTGGAGGAAACTAGAAAAGGCTGGAATTGACAAAAGACTGCTATGGCTCCTCCAAATTTTACATCACGATACTGTAATAAGAATACGCCTTGGTTTCAATGGGGTTTTATCTCAAAAAATCCCAATGAGAAAAGGCGTTAAACAGAGTTGCATACTGGCTCCCTTTTTATTTAATTTTTTTATCAATGACATTGTTCAGACCATGGCTTCACCCACTTTCTTTCCTCCTTCGATTAAAGATAGAAAGATTCCGGTTCTATTATATGCGGATGACTTGCTTATGCTTTCACAGAATAGGATTGGTCTTAAAAGAATGCTTTTACATCTCCAAGAATATTGTGATTTGCAATTTCTCCAAATCAATTATACAAAATCTAAAATAATGATATGTGGAAAGCATAGTAAAGCCAAATTCTCTTGGCTTTTGAACGGCCACCTTATCAAACAGGTCCATACCTTTAAATACCTGGGAATATATATTAACAACAAATTGTCCTGGTCCCATCATCTGGCTCATATTAAACTTCAAGCTTCTAGAGCCCTGGGCCTATTGAAGAAACTCTTTTTCTCTAAAGGTGGCCAATTATTGAAACCCATGTCCCAACTTTATATATCAAAAATACTCCCGTCAATTTTGTACGGGACTGAGATTTGGGGTCCCTCCTTGCATTCAGCTCTTGAGCCAATCCAAAACTCTTTCTTCAAGCAAATCTTGGGTTTACCTATAGGCACCCCAGAGGCCTTTTTGAGATCAGAACTCAATTCTCCCTCTTTAATGGCTAGGATCGATTTAGCATATCTACGTTTCTGGAAGAAACTCTCTGTTAACGATCCTCCTTCTCTGTCCAAATTATGTTGGGTAGATCAGTTGGATAATGGGGGCTGGGCACAAAATTTTTTCGCCCTAGGTCTCCAGTATCTCCTAACCCCCACCATGATCGCCAATTCTAACCCGAAACCATTGCGTAATCAGATCTATGAACAGGTGGCTAAACAAGATAGTCTAAGGATTACTTATTCTCGTTTCTCTCACTGGTACCCTCATATTAAATCTATTAATGCATGGCCCATTTATTTGAATATTCTGACTAGGGCCCCCCTTCGAAGAGCCTACACCGAATTGCGCTTTCAAACGATGCCTACAGCGTTCTTACAAGGTAGATATTTGGGCACCCCTTATACTGAAAGATTATGTATAGCAGGGTGTTTGGTGCCGGACGATCTGTTACATTATATGTTAGACTGCCCAATGTTTTCTATTCCAAGAGAAAAATTTCTTGTTCCGCTATTTCAGACAAATAATGCTCTAAACAGCCTTCAGAAAGTCATCTTTTTATTATCAGATGTACAGCCAAAAGTAATAATTTCTACTGCTAACTTCGCCTTGGCAGCAAAGAAGCTTAGAGTCAGTTACGTTAAGAATAATTGTTGTAAATAAATACTTAAACTTGATGTATTTTAACTAATCATTTTAATCTTGTACTATGTATATCTGTCAATATTGCTCTTGTAACAGCCTTTGGCTATATACAGAAATAAATCAATGAAAAATGAATGAGAGTAGTGGTGGGGCAGCTGCAAGCATTCTTGGATGACATGGATTATTTAGATCTGTTCCAATCTGGGTTCTGGCCTGGATTTGGTTACCCTGATGAATTACCTTTACCGAGGGCAGGACAGGGGGAATGTGACCTTGCTGCTGTTTCGTGATCTCTCTGCAACTTTTGAAACCATTGACCACGGTATCCTCAAGGGCTGGTTCTATGGAATGGGAATTGGGGCACTGTGCTACGGTGGTTCCAGTCTTCCCTACAGGACCAAATCCAGAGAGTAGCACTGAGTGATTCTCTTTTGGCCCCCCTGGTAGCTGTGCAGTGGAGTGCCGCATTATTATTATTATTATTATTATTATTATTATTATTATTATTATTTATTAGATTTGTTAGACGCCCATCTGGCAGAGATTAGTCTGCCACTCTGGGCGACGTACAACAAAAACACAAATACAATCCATATAAAACCAGAGACAGAAAACATTAAAAGATTAAAAAGTTAAAAACCCCTAGAATTGCACTCTGACAGCTTAACCCCCCTCCCATGCCTGGTTAAAGAGGATACCATCTTATCCCCAATGCTATTTCATATCTATATGAAGCCACTGGGAGTGGCCATTAGGAATTTTTGGGAAAAGTGTCATCAGTATGCAATGGTAAACAATGGTAGCCATGCTGGTCAATAAGAAAATCCACAGTTGGGCAATGCCTTTATGAGGACCAACTAAAATGTCACAAAATTGTGTCAAACTTTCGAGTTCTCCAGAATTCTTCCATCAGGCAAGATGTCAGACAAAGTTGGTGGGAGACTGGGATTTTCTTTTCATTTTAAAAAAAATATTTTATTGAGCTATTCATATCCTGCCCTTCTGGAGCAAAAGCACCACTCAGGGCATCTTGCAGCATTCAAAATTACAAATTCATAAAAAGGCAGTTCTTAAGTTATCCTGGACCTAAGCCATTTATTTATTTTATTTCTTCAAGTATTTCTAAACCACTTTTCACTATTATTATTATTATTATTATTATTATTATTATTATTATTATTATTATTATTATTATTATTATTATTATTATTATTATTATTATTATTATTATTATTAATAATAATAATAATAATAATAATAATAATAATCCAACATTGTTTAACAATACAATACAAATGATAAAATTTAAATATTTGAAATAGAAACAATAAAGTACAATAAAACATCGTATAATATGAAAACATCAAAATCCGCAGAATTAAAATGTAAAAATCCATAGATCAGGGCAGCAAACCTGATCCACCATAAGTCTGGGCAAATAAAAAATTATTTAGGTGGTAATGGAAGTTCAATAAGAATGTTGCTGTCCCTGTCACTAGGATAAGGAATTACAAAACGAGGACACCACCACCAAGAAGGTCCTATCTTGCATCCCCACACAGTGAGCAACATTTGCCGGGACAACAAGCAGACTTTCTTCTTCTGATCTCAAGGCCCCAGGCAAGTTGGTACTGCAAGATGTTTTGTCAGATATCTATGTCCCAAGTCATTCAGGCCTTGATATGTCAACACAGGCACCTTACACTGGAATTGGTAACAGTCTTCGAAGGTAATCACCAACACTCTGACTTGTGCCTTGAAGCAGATTGATAACCTGTACAGCAATTGCAGGATGATGTAACATGGGCAGTGACCCTACCAACATTTTTGAAGTTGCATGCTCGCCTAGCTGAAGCTTCTGGAGACTTTTCAAAGGTAGTCCCATGAAGAATGCATTCCAATGTCCAATGTATCACCTGGATGTATCTAAGGCGTGTGTTACAATGGGCTGGACTGACTTCATCAGGAATTAGGGTTGCCAGGTCTCCAGTTTTTGCCCAGAGACTCTGGTTTTTGGGGGTCCTCTCTGGGTCTCTGGGTGAGTCACCTTAATCTCTGGACTCTTAGCTTTCATTTTGTTAAAAAATAAGTTTCTAGGTGGTCTGGTTCAAAAGATATAAACCAACATGTCAGCTGCCCTTCCACAACTTCTGTTAGTACCGGCTGCTATAATCCCTACCCTTTCAGGTTTTTAGACTATAAGTGAAGTTAGGGTTGTCATTGACAAGATTTGTTGACCCCAGGCAATAGCTAAACCAGAGCTTGGAAAAGTTACTTTTCTGAACTACAACTCCCATCAGCCCAATCCAGTGGCCATGCTGGCTGGGGCTGATGGGAGTTGTAGTTCAAAAAAGTAACTTCTCCAGGCTCTGATAAACCCACAGTTTTCCTGCTTATCTCATATCAGGGATTCAGTAAATATATAGCTTTCAGTAGCATAAAGAGTACTTTCTCTGTACAGGATTGGGACTTGCTTCTGAGTAAACATGCATAGGATTGCACTACAACAGAAGATCATAGCAGGATCTTGGTAGGCATAAAAGTGTACTCGCAGGGGTTTTTTTATTACTTGCAAAAATGGCATATTGTACATTTTATCTTCCAATTAATTTTTGAACAGAAGTTTTAAAAAGTGTACATGCTGCAGTGTTATACTTTTCTAGTTAAGGAGTCAAACGAGTTTAAATTTTACTGGACAGTTGAAGAAGGCAGTTTATTTTATTATCTTATTCATAACCTGATTTGAAAACCTTCCCAGTATGAAGCTTTTCTGGGAGTAAAGCTACAATGCTAATTCCACATAAGTAGGATCCTCCGTGGCGCAGAGTGGTAAGTGGCGGTAATGCAGCCGAAGCTCTGCTCACAGCCGGAGTTCGATTCCAACGGAAGGAGGAAGTCAAATCTCCGGTAAAAGGGGTCCACTCAGCCTTCCATCCATCCGTGGTCAGTAAAATGAGTACCCGGCATATGCTGGGGGGTAAAGAAAAGCCAGGGAAGGAACTGGCAAACCCACCCCATATATACGGTCTGCCTAGTAAATGTCGCAAGACGTCACCCTAAGAGTCGGAAACGACTCGCACTATAAGTGCGGGGACACCTTTACCTTTACCTTTAGGAGCTAACCCCATTGAATTCAGTAGGACTTACTTTTGAGTCGACATAGGATTGTGCTGAAAATCAGTGGGATTTTTGAGTGAACATAGAAAAGGATTGTGTTGTAAATTTCTCCCCCTCAGATCCCTTTTTTTAAGAAGTTAGGCAGAGCTTACTTAGGTGTCACTGCTTTTATTTGGCAGGAAACTAATACTTTTTAAAAAATATGTTCTGCAATGGCCAACTGGTTTTGACAATAAACTATTACATGAGGTGTATGCATTTCTACATCTCCAGTGTGTGTGTATATGGAATATTTCCAATAATCCTGCGAGATAGGGTTAGAAACCAAGGCAGCTTACAACAAGAAATAAAGCCAATTAAAATCCAATAACCATAAAACAAGTATAAAACAGTTGCAAAACAGATTAAAGTGGCGTGATTCTGAATTTTGGATTGGGTGAGTGAAGTTGCAGTCCTGAGCATGCTTCCCTGTCTGAATACATTGGGACTTCCTTCTCAGTAAACATGCATAGGATTGCACTATAAATATCTTTACAGGTTGTGTAAATAATAAATATCTTTGACATTCATGATTATATAAATATTTCTTTATACTATGTCTTGATATATATCTGATTTCACACTATGGCTGTAAATTATTATTTACAGAGTATTATTTCCTCTACATTTTAAGTGTGCCCTTCTTCCTTGGGGTGGCAATCGTCCCCCTCTGCTTTTTCACCCTGAGGGGCAGATTAGGCTGAGAGATGGTGAGTAGCCCATGGTCACCAAGTAAACTTTGTAGCTTATTTCCATTTAAAATTTAATTAAAATTATTTATATGCAGGTAAGGTTCATGAAGTAATGCAGATCCGCATAATACATTTAAAGCACATCCAACTTGCATTTAAAGCGCACGACTTCCCCCAAAGAATCCTGGGAATTGTAGTTTCCCCCTCACTGTTATAGTTCCCACCACCCTTAACAACTATAGTTCCCATGATTCTGTAGTGGGATTCATGTGCTTCAAATGTATGTTGAATGTGCTTTAAATGCATGGTGTGGATCTGCCCTAGGTATGCATTCATTCGTGCATTCTAATGTGCATTCATTAGTGAACTGAAAAGAACAATTTTAAAAGATACTTTTTTAAAACAGGGAAAGGGCTGTAACTCAGTGGTAGGGCACGTGCTTTCCATGCAAAGGTGCAAAATTCAATTTCTAGAAGAGACTATTGCCTGGAATCCTGAGCAGCCAATGCTAGTCCAGGTCATCAGTACTGAGCTAGATGGTATCAAATGGCCTGACTCAGCATAAGGCAGATTCCTTTGTGCCTAAAAGAAGAAAGAGACCCAAGGGCCACAGAGACCCCAAAATTTATTTATATATTTTATTTACAACATTTATATACTGCTTTATTATAAAAAACCTCAAAGCAGTTTATAGTAGGAATTAAAACAATAAAATTATTGGCAAAATCAGTGAAAGACAGGTATTTTAAAATATTCAAAATAATAAAACCAACAATGAGCTAAAAACAGATAAAAAACATAATAGCTTCTACATACCTGGGTAGGCTTGCCTAAGGAAAAACGTTTTTAGTAGGTGCCAAAATGAGTACAATGAAGGCATCTGCCTAATGTCAATAGGCAGGGAGTTCCAAAGCGTAGGTGCTGCCACACTAACGGATCAGTTTCTTACAAGAGCAGAACAAGTACTATGTGGCACCCGTAACACGGAAAGCACATTTGGAACTTGGCCTGGTAGCAAATCGACAATCAGTGCAGATTTCAGAGCAGAATTATTATTGTGCTGACAGGGTCTCCCTCATGTCAGCAGTCGTGCTGTAGCATTCTGCAGTAACTGCAGCCCCCTGGTCAGGTTGTGCTGCATGGGGATTTCTGTGACTGGCTGCCAGGATTCTTTTAGTTTTGTTTTTTGGTTAGGAATCCTGACTGGTTGTGGGATGCTGAGTTTTCTGCCTTACTCATAGGAATCTTGTTGTGGTTGGTATGGTATTGCATTTAAGAAATCATCACTGTCTTTTCTTTTTCTTTTTCTGTTTGCATCTTATTTACCTTTATCCTCACTCCCTGTCATCCATAGAAGCAGCAACAGTGGTTCCATGCACTCCGCTCAACCTTCTTAAACCCACTGATGATGCACCCTGTTGTTTGTTTCTTGTCCAATAGTGGTAAAAGAGAATTTATGGCTGCAATTGTTGTTGTTTCTAAGCTATTGCCTATAAAGGTAGACCAAATCATTTGTGTGCTTTTTCTCTGTCAATAATATTCACTGGAATTGGGTTGGCTGATAAAGTGAGTTTATAGCAGCCCACAGGGGAGACAGAAAAGGGTAGAGAATCTTCTTACTTATCACTCAGACCTCTTTCTGAAGTTAAGGGTCAAATGTGTAAAGAAATTTGGATGTTAAAAGGAAGGGGCAGGGCATTCCAGGCAGGGGGTTGCCAGCCCTACTTGGATATGGATATATTTGCAGAGGATCCCTAGTCAAGCTTTACCAACAACACAATCAAAACCATATCTACTGAGAAGTAAGTCCTATTGAATTCTATGGGGCTTAGTCCCTTAGTAAGTGTGTTTAGAATTGCAGCTCTTAGGGGGCATCCATCTTTACTCCCGTGTACTCCCATCTTAACATCTGCACAACACTAGGCTCCTTTCTTCCTACAATGGCCTTCTGGTGACTGGCCTGGCCTGAGAGCACGTAAACCCTTTTTGCAAGAAGCGAGTTGGCTATATTAAATGTTCTCTACCCAGGCTCTATCTTTTAACTAAGATTTCTGTCTTAATTTCCAATCAGAGAAATGTTTTTGTGTGAATTTTATGCGCCAAGCAACTGTGGTTGATGCTTAATGTATCATGCTTAATGACACCACTCGGGCCCGCCCCATGACATCACTCAGACCCACCCCATGATGTCACTCAGACCCACCCTATGACATCACTCAGGCATGCCACATGACATCACTTGGGCATGCCCCCAAAATCTCAGGGTTTGGGATGCTTCTGATCTGGCAACCCTATTTGATATAGATATCATTCCAGAGGATCCCTAGTCAAGCCTTACCAGCAGCACAATCCTAAAAAATATCTACTCAGAAGTAAGTCCTGTTGAGTTCTATGAGGCTTAGTCTCTTAGTAAGTGTGTTTAGAATTGCAACCTTAAGGGGCATCCATGTTTACTCCTGAGTGCTCCCATCTAACATCACCACACTAGCCTTTCTTCCTACAATGGCCTTCTGGTGACAGGCCTGGCCTGACGGCACTTAAACCCCCAGAAGCAAGTAGACTAGATTATTATTATTATTATTATTATTATTATTATTATTAAATTTTATTTATACCCCGCCTTTCGGCCAAAGGCCCTCAAAGCGGCTTACAAAGAAAAATAAACACAGATATAAAAATACAATAAAAGCAATACAATTTACAAACATTAATTTAAATAACAAATAACATTATAATAACAAATAAAATTAAATAACAAATAACATTACTTTCTAATAAATACTGCACTTTATGTAGTAAACTAGCACAGTAGGGCTAAGCTAAACCTTTCTCTCTACTGCACTAGTTTTTTTTAACACACAATTTTACTGCAGTTTGAAGTAGTGTTGCCTCTAAACTCCACCAATTTTCTCTGCCAGCTTTATAACTACAATAACAGTCTCAAGTTCCTGAAGGCTAGCACTTTCTTTATCAACCATGCTATTCCTATGCTGCCCCCCAGTCCCATATCTCACTGCTCCCCCTTTCCATGTGTTTCTTCCTCTTCATTCTAGGTGTTTGGGGTTGGACTAATTTTGGTGGTGTGATGGGCAGCTTCTTGTATGACTTCATCCTCTTCCCCCGGATGTGCAGTGTCAGAGTGCTTGTCTGTCCTCAAAGGTGACTGGCCAGCTGAAACCAGTGCACCCCTAGAGCCTCCTGGGGAATCTGTCAAGCTTACTGAAGGACAGGTAAGTTGCTGAGATGACATTCCGAGGCTGAATGTGATTCCCATTAGATTAAATGTTCCTTACCCAGGCTGTCTAAGCAGATGAGAAGGAATGATTCCATCACTTCTGCTGGACCTGCAAACGCCCTCATTTAGCCAAGATTTCTATCTTAGTTTCCAATTGGAGAATTTTTTGTTTGTTTGAGTGGTATGCTCCAAGCAACTGTGGTTGATGCTTAATGTATCATGTTAATGACATCACTAGGGCCTGCCCCTATGACATCACTAGGTCACTTCCCATGACATCACTAGGGCCCACCCCTGAAATCTCAGGGTTTGGAATGCTTCTGACCTGGCAACCCTATCAGGAATGGGCTCTGGTGTATCAGCCTCAGCTAGTCAAAGGCACTTCTGAGTGTAGCTGCCACCTGGTCATCAAGATGTAAAGCCAATTCCAGGAACTGCAAACCTGTTTCTCCAAGTGCTACCCCATCCAAAACAGCCCAAATCCCTATTCCTACAGTTTGTCAGATCATTCTTTTTGTTGTTGTTTCTCCCTCCTCTGTGCAGAAACATAATCTGCACACATTGTTTACAATCTCTCTCACTTGCTCTCGTAACTTTTCTTTCACTCTTGATTATTTGCAACTCATCCAGTAGGCTTTTTAGATCTCCAATAATTTGGATGGTTTGTAAAATTATATTCATAGTCAGGTAAAACTCAATGTTTTATCACAAAATCTAGTGACCCTTGATACCTTCAGGTTTATATTCTTCAGATGTACAATTGTATGATTGCATGAATGGATGATTTCATTTTGGGTTTTTTTGTGAGGGGAGGAGGAGAGAATGTTTTTTTGGACAAATGCCCCCCCCACTATCTCACAAAGAGTAAAAATGGAGGGGGGAGGGTGTCCAGGAATTGCCATGGATAGAGGGTTTTGTCTGGCTTTAGAGAGCCAGGGAAAAGTCTACTTAGCTAATGGGGCACACTGAGTCACAGTTTAATATATATTAAAAAGTCACTATATGATCATGTACATACTTTTATGATTTAGAAAGTACAGGCACAGCAGCCTTAAATTCCTGAGATTAACCTGCTCCAAATAACTGAGCAATTTCAAGGAAACAGATATTTATCTCACCCACCCCTTTACTTCCTTTTCATTACAGTAAAAATTGAGGTCATGCATTCAGCACACCTCCCTCAGATTCTTCCAGTGTATTTCAACGAATATATTTTAAAGAAGTTTTATGTTCTCTGCACTCACATTCAAACATTTTTATAGAAACTAGACCTTTTATGCAGAAGCAAGGGTCTGATTTTGACTAAAACTTCATTAAGTGATAAAACTCTCGACTTTTCTTCCTCCTGTAGAGGAAGATAAAATGTATGAACTTAAGATAGTATGGGCTCCACTGTCACCCCCACTGTCACCCCCAAACAAATTAACAGCACAGTAGGTGAAAAAGGTCAGTGGTGGTAACAAAAAAATCCAAACAAAAATAATAAAATAAGACATTATTTGCACTCGATCCAGTGAAGGTTAGGCAGAATGAAATTCTGTTGCAATCAATGGGATGTAAACATTTGATTCTGTACTATAGTTCCATCATTTTCAGAGGGACTGAGATAGGTCAACCAAGACCTCAATTCATAACTTATTTCCATTGCAGTCAAACATTGTGACAAACATAAGCTTTCAAGAGTGGATGATGGGTTCCGTTCAGACCATTGCCACCAGCAAGTGCTATAGCCTTGCCGTTGGCAATGGAGCAAGTATTTGCCAACCTGGACTCCTACTGGGAGAAAGGGCAGGATATATATAAATAAATAAATAAATAATATTTCTACAAAAGCTGTCACCGTCCTACTCCTTTTGAAAGAGAGAGAAATAGCTGGGTTATGAATTATTCTTTGCTAGCAGCTGATGTTCCAGGCAGTGTGAACTTTCCTTAGCCAATTTGCTAAAGAACGTAGAGAAAGAGATGTACTGTCGCCCACACCATCAACCCCTAACTTTTGCTGGAAAAGTTATACCGCTTTGTCGCTATGCAAATTAAGGCAGATTTTGCAACTTCTCTGATCTAATTATGGTAGCTTAGCTACTGAGTTAGGTTCTTCAGAAATTTCATCTATTTCATAACAGAGAAATTAGGCTGCTTTTCCTAGTTTAAAAACATGTTTCCCCACCAAAGGTCTTACATTTACAGGTAATTTATAAAAAGCAGGAATGTGATAGAGAGGTGTTTACCTTTTAACTGGTGAGATGATAAAAAATAAGCAGTATATGGGTATATGAAAGCACCACTTATATTGCCACTGAGAAAAATACATAGCAAGAAAGTATTCTGGGTTGCAATCTAAGCAAATACAATAGGATATGTGAGGCATAACAGGTGTATTGAACTTCCTCTATTCCATTATTGCATCCTGTTTTCCTTATGGCCCTTTTAGCATTGTAACACTTTATCCTGGCATCACCTACTTTTCTCTGTCCATCTATTTAAAAAACAACAGCTCCCCTTTTCACTGACCTATTGTCTAACTCAGGGATAAAGAACCTGGGCCTTCCAGGGAAAGGGCCATAGCCTGGTGGTAGTGGAGCATCTGCTTTGCTTGCAAAAGTTCCCACATTCAATCTGCAGCATCTCCCATAGGACTAGGAGAGATCCCTGTTTGAAATCCTGAAGTGCTGATGCCAGTCAGTATAGACAATACTGAACTTTGACGGACCAATGGCCTTACTCAATATAACACAGCTTCTTTTGTTCCTATGATACTGTTGGACTATAACTTCCATCATGCCGGACCATTGTCCATGTTGGCTGAGGGTGATGGAAGCTGGATTTCAAGAACATTTGCAGAGCCACAGGGTTCCTGGGCAGTGTTCTAACTCATCTCAGATCTCTTCCATTTCCCACTCTTCCCTCATCCTACGTAAGTGATAAGCCTGATGGAAGTATATTTTATTTTGTTTTCCAGTTACCATCCAGTTTATGGGATACCATTCTAGAATAATACTAATGCTACTGCTGCTACTACTGCCACCACTGCCACTACTACTAACAACAACAACAGTTAAAATCATAATACACTGAGTGCTGATCTTGCACAACCCTTTTTGAAATAATGGGCACTGTGACCACATTACACCACTATTGCTTCAGCAGAATTTTGCTTCCAGGCCCAACTCAAGGTTCTGGTAATCACCTCTGAAGCCCTAAATGGTTTGGGATGAAGATATGGTTGAAAGTCTCCTGCATGAACCTAATCACACATTTCATTCATCGGGGGTGTGGGGGTGGGGGTGTGTTACATGTCCCGTTGCCCTGAAAAGTGCATAAGATGAGGTCAGAGACTGGACTTTCTGTAGCAGCACCTAGATTAGCAGTGGGGAACCTTTAGCTTGTGGGCCTAATTTTCCCCAAACCACACCCATCTGCCCAACGCTCTGCGTCATATGTGATAGCATATGTAGGGCAGCTAAAGACATGATTGGGATAGGCTGCACTATGCAGATGCCCTTCGCTATTGGTGATGGGGCTACTCTCAGCACCCATAAGCTAATGGGTACTGAGACTGCATCCTTTTGTAGGTTTGAATCCACTGCCTTGGAAAAGTTGGCTGTCTGCTTTGTTTTGGGCATCCAGATGACTGGTTAAGATTTCCTTGTCTGAGCATACTTTTTCTGGTGTTGATTCTGGTTTTGCTGTTGCATGGGGATGGTAAGGGCTTTTTCTACACAGCTGCTTTAGGATTTTGATCTACTGATTGTTTTACTGTTGCTTTTATATGACTCATAAGGTGCTTCTGTTTAGAGCAGAAGAAGTGGGACATAAATGGCCTCATAAACAAACTATTTGTGGGTGAACAGTGCATGGTGGTTCACGCTTGTGATTTCTAGATGACTTAGGCAGAGTTTATGGCTGATCTTTTGCATTCATTTGCATACTAAAAAGATTTTTTTTAAAAGCAAAACACTTAATGCTGCAATTTGAAACACATCAAGACAGTTTTAGACATTTAAATCATTTCTCTCTCCACATTTGGAGATAGCAGCAGCTATTGTTTAATGTAGCTCTTCTGCCCTCCTTTGACTTCTGTTCATTTATGCTGGTACTTGTTAGCTAATTAACAGTAAATTGGCAACAACAAACACCATATGACAAATTTGTTCTAACAGAAGGGAATGCAATGTAGCCTTGATGAAAAGGAACTGATAAGTATCATTATTTAGCTAATGCTAGAAAAATATTTGAGATATCTCAAAAACAGACTGCAGTTTTTTAAAAACATTAAAAGTAGTCTCAGGAGACTGAGACTACATATTTGGTTAAGAGCAGGAGAGGGGAGGATCACATAACCCTTTCCCCATGTGCTGTTTTAATTTAGAACATAAGAAGATCAGGCCATTTGCCCATCTAGTCCAGCATCCTGTTCTCACAGTGGAACAACCAGATACCTCTGGGAAGCACACAAGCAGAACCTGATCACAACAGCACTCTCCCTTTCTGCATTTTTTTGAACTGGTATTCAAAAACATACTGCTTCCGATAGTAGAGGTAGAACATAGTTATCATGGTTAGTAGCCACTGATGGCCTTAACCTCCATGAATTTGTCTAACCCTCTTTTAAAACCATCCAGTTGGTGACCTCTTATGACAGCGAATTCCATAGTTTAACTACGCATTGTGTGAAAAAGTACTTTCTTCTGTCTTTCCTGAATCTTCCAACATTTAGCTTCATGACTTCTAGTGTTAGGAGACAGGAATAAAAACTTTTCTCTATTCACTTTCTCTAAACTGAAAAGGACCAAATGCTCATAGGTGCGTTGCCCCATCCCCTCGATAATTTTGGTTGCCCTTTTCTGAATCTTTTCTAACTCTACAGTATCCTTTCTGAATTGAGGTGACCAGAACTGTACACAGTACTCCAAGTGCAGTAGCAATATAGATTTATACAATGGCATTATGATATCGGCAGCTTTATTTCCAATTCCTTTCCTAATGAACCCTAGCATGGAACTTGACTTTTTCATAGCTGCCGCACACATGGTCAGCATCTTCATTGAGCTATCCACTATCACTCCAGAGTCTCATTCCTGGTCAGTCATTACCAGTTCAGATCCCATGAGTGCATACGTAAAATTAGAATATTTTGCCCTAATGTGCATTGCTTTACATTTGTTTACATTGAACTGCTTTTGCATTTTACTTCCATTCACTCAGTTTGGAAAAATCCTTTTATAGCTCTTTACAATCCCTTTTTGTTGTAACCATCCTGAACAATTTAAAATATTAGCAAACTTGGCTGCCTCACTGCTCACCCAAAACCATAGATCATTTATGAACAAGTTAAAAAGCACAAGTCACAATACTGATTCTTAGGGGATACCATTTTTAATTCTTGTCACCAAGCTGCGTTTTAGCTATTGAAAGATATGAGTACATGTATTATTTCTCACACAGGTGGGAAACCATTTGAGGGTGGGATTTGAGTGGGAAACAGCCAGAGGCGAAATGATCAAGCAACCCTCCTTGTTGGGCCTCAGCTCCTCCGTGGGGGCCAGGAAGGCGGAAGGCATGAGTTTCAGGGCCCCCAGCTGTCAGAAGGAGTGGCAGAGCCAGGAGTTTCCAGTCCTCAGGCATGGAGGAGGACCCGAGGGACAAGTTACATATTTTAGTTAGCAGATCAGCAATCTCATATTTGAGTTCTTTCAGAACTCTTGGGTGGATGCCATCTGGGCCTGGTGATTTGACACCTTTGACTCCCTTATCATCCAAGGGTCCAATCACCTCCCTAGATGGTCTCCTGCTTTGAATGTATTTATAGAATTTTTTGTTGTTGGTTTTTATGTTCTTAGCAATGTGCTCCTCAAATTCTTTTTTAGCATCCCTTATTGTCTTCTTGCATTTCTTTTGCCAGAGTTTGTGTTCTTTTTTATTTTCTTCATTCGGACAAGACTTCCATTTTCTGAAGGAAGACTTCTTGCCTCTAAGAACTTCCTTGACTTTGCTCGTTAACCATGCTGGCATCTTCTTGGCCCTGGCGGTACCTTTTCTGATCTGCGGTATGCACTCCAGTTGAGCTTCTAATATAGTGTTTTTAAACAACTTCCAAGCATTTTCGAGTGATGTGACCCTCTGGACTTTGTTTTTCAGCTTTCTTTTTACCAATCCCCTCATTTTTGTGAAGTTTCCTCTTTTGAAGTCAAATGTGACCGTGTTGGATTTTCTTGGCAATTGGCCAGTTACATGTATGTTTAATTTAATAGCACTGTGGTCACTGCTCCCAATCGGTTCAACACTTACATCTCGCACCAGGTCCCGGTCCCCACATGATTCTGTGGAGGAGTCCGCCTCTTTTGGGGTTTGCCTTCTTTCACGTATAGAGCGACTCCGCCACCAATACGTCCTTCCCTGTCCTTCCGATATAGTTTATATCCAGGGATAACCGTATCCCACTGGTTTTCTCCATTCCACCAGGTCTCCGTTATGCTCACTATATCAATGCTCTTCTCTAAGACTAAGCACTCCAGTTCTCCCATCTTGGTTCGGAGGCTCCTAGCATTAGCGTACAGGCACTTGTAAGCAGTGTCTCTCTTCAAGTGTCTTTGGCACTTGTGGTTTGGCCTGTGGTAATTTTGCTCTTCTGAATTGATATCCTGTGCCCCTGCTCTCACAATGCCTACTTCTAGGCCTACCACTTTTAAAATTTCATCATTTCTTTGGTCTTTATCCCAGGGGGAAAGTTTATTCCGAAAGGACCTTCCTCAGCTCCTGTCGGGTTTCCCCCCTCAGTCAGTTTAAAAGCTGCTCCGCCACCTTTTTAATTTTAAGTGCCAGCAGTCTGGTTTCATTCTGGTTCAAGTGGAGCCCGTCCCTTTTGTACAGGCCCGGCTTGTCCCAAAATGTTCCCCAGTGCCTAACAAATCCAAACCCTTCCACCTGACACCATCGTCTCATCCACGCATTGAGACTGCAAAGCTGTGCCTGTCTGGCTGGTCCTCCGCATGGAACCGGTAGCATTTCAGAGAAAGCTACCTTGGAAGTCCTGGCTTTCAGCATCCTACCTAGCAACCTAAATTTTGCTTCCAGGACCTCACGGCTGCATTTCCCCATGTCGTTGGTGCCAACGTGCACCACGACCACTGACTCCTCCCCAGCACTGTGTACCAAACTATCTAAACGATGGGTGATGTCCGCAACCTTCGCATCAGGCAGGCAGAACACCTTGCAGTCTGCACGCCCATCACATACCCCACTGTCTATGTTCCTAATGATCGAATCGTCCACTACAAGGATCCCTCCACCCCCCGGAGAAATATCCTCGGCACGAGAGGATAGCTGCTCATCCCCCAAGGAATGGGTCCCTTCTAAGGGATCGTTTCCCTCTTCCTCAGCTGGATGCTCTCCTTCCCTGAGACAATTGTTCTTCATAATAGCAGAACAGCTATCATCCTTGGAGTGGGACACAGCTATAATGTCCCTGAAGGCCTCCTCCATACACCTCTCTGCCTCTCACAGCTTTTCCAGGTCAGCCACCTTGGCCTCAAGGAAATGAAGTCGTTCTTGGAGAGCCAGGACCTCATTGCACTGAGAGCACACCCACGACTTCTGTCCAACAGGCAGACAGTCGTACATGCTGCAGGCAGTGCAAAACACTGGAAAGCCCCCACACCCCTGCTGGCTTCTTACCTGCATAGTTTTGTTTAAGGTTTATTACGTCAATGGGTTGGAAACTGTGGGTTAGTAGAGGTCAGGGAACAGACGGGCAGAGTGGGGGGCCCTGGCCTCCTCGCCCTGCTGTCGAACTCGCTCTGCTGCTTAACTCGCCTTGACGCTTTGTCAGCTGGGGCCTTGACGCTTCATCAGCTGGGGCTCCCTCTAACTCATGGAGCAGTTTGATGATGATGCAGATAAATATAAAATTCAAGTTTTGATGAATAAATTTGAAGCTTATTGTGTGCCCAGAAGTAATGTTACTTATGAAAGGCACAGGTTCTTCACTAGAATACAGAGTGAAGGAGAAAGGATAGACCAATATGTGACTGAGTTGAAGCTTTTGGCTCAGACCTGTGAATTTGGGGAGCTGTGTGATTCTCTTATTAAGGATCGCATAGTGTGTGGCATTCAGACAGACAGATTGAGAGCCAAGTTACTGAGAGAGAGTGATTTAACCCTTGAGTGTGCAGTGAATATATGCAGGGCAGAAGAAGTGGCTGCAAAACAGATGAAAGATTTTGGGGCAACAGAAAAACAAATGGATGCCTTACAGGGCAAAAGTACCTTTGAAAAGCCAAAAGTAAGCCAACCTCAGAGCAAATTGAGCTTTGGCACTACTACCAGCCCCCAAGAAAAGGAAATGCCACAGAGGCCCGTAGAAGCAGCAAAGGCCTGCTACAAGTGTGGTATCAGTCATCATGACATAAATGCTTGTCCTGCAAATGGGAAGGAATGCGGAAGATGTGGCAAACTTAATCATTCTGCTAAAATGTGTAAAACTAGAGATAGAAAACTTCAGTGCAGACAAATGTTCTCAGTAGCAGGTACAGCTAAAATGCTCATGATTTCTTCATTGGCACATTGAATTCTACAGCTCTGGAAGATGAATGGTGTGTAGATCTTCTCATAAATGATCACAAGTATGTGACCTTTAAGATTGACACAGGAGCACAGGCTAATGCAATGTCTTTAAAAACATACAAAGCCTTGCAAGCTGAACCACTTCAGCATTCAAATACCAGATTAATAACCTACTCTGGAGAAAGACTACATGTGTCTGGTAAATGTAACCTGGATTGCAAATATAAAGATCAAAGAGCTGAGTTGGAATTTCACATAATAGACTTTGATGCACAAGCTGTACTTGGTCTCAGGGCTGTGACTAATTTAAATTTGGTCCAAAGAGTTAATTTAATGAAAAGAGCTCCAGTAGATCAATGGGAAGTTGCAGTTGGATACAAAGATGTATTTGAAGGTTTAGGTTGCTTACCAGAGAAATACGCCATCAAAATCAACCCACAGGTTCCACCTGTAATTCATGCACCTTGGAAGGTTCCAGTGGCACTAAGGGATAAAGTCCAAATGGAACTGACTTGTATGGAGCAATTAAAAGTCATAGTTAAGGTAGAAGAACCTACAAAGTGGGTGAATTCAATTGTGGTTGTAGACAAGCCTGGCCGGGACCAGATAAGAATATGTTTAGATCCAGGAGATATGAATTTTACGAGAACATTTTCAATTGCCTACTGTAGAAGAAATTACCAGTAAGCTAGCAGAAGCAGAATTGTTTATGGTTCTTGATGCCAGTAGTGGATTCTGGCAAATTCAGCTACATGATAACAGTTCCAAACTATGCACATTTAATACACCTTTTGGCAGGTACCGATTTACAAGAATGCCATTTGGTATCTCTTCAGCTCCTGAGGTCTATCAGAGGATGATCCAACAGACATTTGAGGGTATTGATGGGGTCACATGCTACATAGATGATATCCTGGTTTGGGGGAAGACCAAACAGGAACATGATGAGAGACTGAAGAGAATTCTGGACAGGTGCCGAGAGAGGAATCTGAAACTGAACAAAGTGAAATGCAAATTTGCCATGACTGAAATAAAATATCTAGGACACATCTTAACCAAAGAAAGACTAAAACCTGATTCATCTAAAATAGAGGCCATCACTGATATGCCCAGTCCAAGTAACAAAGCTGATCTTCAAAGATTTCTAGGAATGGTGACTTACCTAGCAAAGTTTATCCCAAATTTGTCAACAGTAACAACCCCTTTAAGACAGCTGTTGGCCCAAGATGTTGAATTTTGCTGGATGTCAGTTCATGAAACAGCATTCACACAGTTGAAAGAACTATTAACAAAAACTCATGTTTTGAAATATTTTAATGTGAAAGAACCTGTAACTCTGTCAGTGGACGCTAGTTCTACAGGCTTAGGTGCTGTACTGTTGCAAAGAGGTGCACCTGTTGCATATGCTTCTAAAGCAATGACTGCGGCCCAACAGAAATATGCTCAAATAGAAAAGGAAATGTTTACAATAGTGTTTGGATGCACAAGATTCCATCAATTTCTCTATGGCAAAAAAAGTGACTGTGGAAACAGACCACAAACCATTGGAGGCAATTTTCAGAAAACCTTTGCATAATGCACCTCCAAGAATCCAAAGATGGCAGTTAACACTGCAGAAATATCAATTACAAGTGCACTATAGACCAGGCAAAGAATTAATAATTGCGGATACCCTGTCCAGGGCATATCTTGAACAGGGTGAAGGAATAAGTTCTGAAGAAGCTGAGGTTGCTGTTAACCTCATGTTATCTTATTTACCAATCTCCGAATCAAAACTGAAAGAATTTCAGGTGGCTACTGAAAATGATAGCATTTTGCAAATCCTGAAAAATGCCATTTTGCAGGGGTGGCCAGATAGAAGAGTAGAAGTTCCAGAGTGTATACATGTTTATTGGAATTACAGAGAGGAATTAAGTGTTCATGATGGACTCATTTTTAAAAGTGACAGAATTGTAGTACCACAAGATTTCAGGAAAGAGATATTGAATATTGTAAATGAGAGTCATCTGGGTGTTGAATTATGTAAAAAGCAGGCACGAGAAGCTGTATATTGGCCAGGTATGTGTGCCCAAATTGAAGAATTGGTACTGTCATGTACCACATGTCACACCTTCAGAAATAAAAACCAAAAAGAACCAATGTTACCTCATGAAATTCCAAGAAGACCTTGGCAGAAGCTAGGAATGGACTTGTTTGAATTTGAAAGAAAGGACTATCTACTTTTGGTTGATTATTATTCAAAATATGTGGAAATATGTTTGCTTGAAGACACTACAAGTAGATCAGTAATTTTACACTGCAAATTTATATTTGCAAGTCATGGTATACCTGAAGAGGTTGTCAGTCATAATGGCCCTCAGTTTTGCTCTAGAGACTTTAAAATTTTAGTTGGCCAAAGATTGGGACTTTGTTCACACAACATCCAGTCCGCTATTTCCTCAATCAAATGGAATGGCAGAAAGAGCGATCCAAACAGTAAAGAGGATTCTTAAGAAATCTAGTCTGAATAACACAGATCCTTATCTTAGTTTATTGGATTACAGAAATACGCCAACAGTAGATACAGCCTCACCTGCACAACTTTTAATGAGGAGACATTTAAGAACCAGGTTGCCTACCTCAGCACTGTTGTTACTACCTCAGCAGGTAAAAGGTGACATACAGACACATCTGAAGAGAAGACAAGAAAAACAGAAGCTTTACTTTGACAAAGGTTCAAAGTCTTTACCACCTTTGCAGGGTGGTGATTCTGTTAATGTTTGGCAAAATGGAGTGTGGAAACCAGCGAGAGAGACTGGACAAAACATGACTCCAAGATCACATTCGGTTCAGACTGATGATTTAGCTGTCTACCGAAGGAACAGAAGAGATCTTCAAAGCACTCCAAGTTGTGAACCAAAAATGGATGAGACTACTGAGACTGCAACTGCACCTCCATCAGAGGTAGACCTATCAGAGTCTCAAGACAACAAAAGTGGAACAGTTGTAGCACAAAGTGCCAGTGATAAACCAGAGAAGATTTTGGACTCTGAGTTACCCGTTACTACATCAAGAGGCAGAGTGATCAGAAAACCAATTTGATATAGACAGTAGTTTCTATCTTTTTCTTTTTTTATAAAAGGGAGATGTAATGTGAGTAGGAACTCAAGTGAATTAGATATAGTTGATGGGGGAATCAGTTGGGAGAGGGACCGGTAGGAAAGCGAAAGCAGGGCTCTTCGTTATGCTGCAACAGACTGTTAAGTAAAGTTTGTTCCTTCTATTTAGTATTTGTGATTCATTTCTACTCTTGCAAATATTACACAGTTCAATATTAGACCAAATGGCTGGGAAATATTTAGTCTTAGTGCTCTCTCCCATCTTTCTTTACTTTTAAGGTTGACAGGTTTCATATTTAGTCATAGCTTATAAATCTCAGAGAATAGCCCCTTAGTTAGGGTTGCCATATTGCCCGGTTAGCCGGGTTTTACCCGGATTCTATGCATGCCACCCGGCGCCTGGCTAGCCCCTTAGGTGGCCCGGATTCTCAGCTTTAATTTTAAAAAAAAATTAAGTTTCTAGGTGGTCCGGTTCTCGAGATATACATAAAAACGTCAGCCGCCCCCGACTGTTAAATCTTTCTTTAAACAGTACTGTATACATTACTATAGCACTTCGTAGCTTTAACCCCGCCCATTCAGTATTGCAGCCAATCAGGGATTGTGTTTCAGTTTCATTCACCTGAGGCAGTGTCTAGAAAACAAAATGGTGGTTTCACCCCCTGTTTATCTGAAATCTCATAAATTGGGTAAGTATATACATTTCAGTTTCTTTTCCTCTTGTGTGCAGGAGTCAGATCCTGGGCAGTGTTTTCAAAACTTTCCCAATACTTGCTTTTGTGGGGGTAAAAGCATGCTAATCCCATATGCCCAGAGTAAATCCCATTGAATTCAATTGGACTTACTTTTGAGTAGACATGATTATGAATGTGCTGAAAATCAATGGGACTTTGGAGTGAATGTAAAAAAGAATTGTGTTTGTGCCCTCCAGTCCTATTTTAAAGCAAGTAGGCAGGGCTTACTTAGGTATTACAGTTTTTATTCTGTAGGAAAGTAATACCGATTTTTTAAAAAACTAATACTGATTTTTCTGCAATGACCAGCTGGTTTGACAATAAACTATTATATGGGCTGTATGTATTTATACATCTGCAGTGTGTGCGTGTGCATGTATGGAGTCTTTCCAACACCCCTGTGAGGTAGGGTTGGAAACCAAGGCAGCTCACAACAAGAAATAAAGCCATTTAAAATCCAATAACCATAAAAACAAGTATAAACAGTTGCAAAACAGCATAAAGTGGCATGATTTGGAATTTTGGGTTGTGTGAATGAAATTGCTTATCACTTGAGGTTGCATTGCTGTCCCTGTTTGAGTAAGCCCCACTGAATACACTGGGACTTGCTTCTGAATAAATAAACCTAGGATTGCACTATAAATATCTTTACAGTTTGTGTTAATAATAAATATATTTGATAGTCATGCTTATATAAATATTTCTTCATTTATCATATTTTTGGTTTTTGGTTAGGAATCCTGACTGGTTGTGAGATGCTGAGTTTTTTGCCTTACTCATAGGAATCTTGTTGTGGTTGGTATGGTATATTACATTTAGGAAAGTGTTACTGCCTTCTGTGTTTTTTTTTCCTATTTGCATTTCACTTATCTTTAACCTCACTCCGTTACAGCTATAGAAGCAACAGCAGCATATGCAAGATAATTAACTCCCATTAGTGATAAGAGCAAGAATTTATAATTATTATTTCAATTAAAACAAGAGGCTTATCAATACTTTGAAGAGGACCAGATATTTATTTTCTTTCTGAGCCCAGGACTGGGTCTTTCATGATGCCTGGTGGCGGGGGGGGGGAGCAGGAGAGTAGTCGATAAGACAGACATCTTGGCATTGGTAATCTAATTAGAAAGGTATGTGTGGGGTTGTTGCACACTTCCAGGCCCAGTTTCATTTTGAGTATGGACGTGGAAGCTGTGTAGATGTGGTTGATCAAAGGGAGAAGAAATTTTGAGTTAAGCAAAGCTCTGCTTTTATAAAACCTAAGAAACATACAGATACTTTGAATGTCTGAGTGCCTGCACCAGTGGAATACTGGAGGAACTTGTAAAACTTGCTGCAACAGTATTTAGAACTGAGCATGTGGTGTGAAAGACTCCTTTTCCTAACATTTTGGCTTCTTGTTTTTCTCCACCCACCACATCTTTGAAATATATCGTATATGGTTAACCGTACTGCTGCCCTGACTTACTTTATGTTTGTTGCTATTTTGTGTTTTTATTATGTTTTTATATTGATTGTGTATTTTTATTGTTTTTATTATATATTTGTAAGCTGTGCTGAGCTCTGTTTTTAACAGCAGATGGGCAGGATATAAATCCTCTTAATCAATCAATAAATACTCCATAGTGTTGGAAACTAGAGTCTAGGCATTTAAGGCTGAAAATGTTGCTTTTAAAAAAAAGATTTCTCATATCTTTCCCCAGTTTTTGGTGGTAATTCCTAGGCACAAAAACAAAACAACTGGACAATCCAAATTTTAATATGCAAATAATATGCACAATATGCAAATAATATGCAAATACTTTACATAATATGCAAATACTTTACATAATATGCAAATACTTTACATAATATGCAAATTAACCTGCCCGGATTTGTGGAACTGGAATATGGCAACCCTACCCTTAGTCAGCTGAGCTATTATACTTTCCCATTTAGTATCTTGCCTCAGCTCCAGTCTTGGGCCTAGTAGGGTTAACAAAAAATGTCTCACTTGAAAATACTGAAACCAGGGTGGATACCATCATCCTGTCATATCTGAGATCTCCAATCAAGGTATAATATGACTATTTTGAATCAGTTGACCAAAAGTAAAAATACTGTTATGTTCCCAAGTAGAATAGTACACATTCCGGAAAGTTACCTTAAAGTTGTGTCTTAATACTCAAGAGAATTTAGATACTCCAGGACTCTATTTGTATATTAATCCCACATTTTCAGTAACTGAGTTGGAATTACATGCTCATTTATCCTAGCCTGATAATGAAGAAAAACAAAATTTTCTAAATAAAATTCAAATCCCAAGATAGTATTGATATGCTTCAGCATCCAGTCTCATTAGAGGAAATCATTAAAACAATCAATGATTTTAAAAAATAATGAGGCTCTGGGCCCATATGGCCTTACTGCCAAATATTGTAAAAAAATTAAAAATGAGCTAGCATTTATTAAACTTGTTTAATGAAATCATGCAGAACCATGTTTTTCCTGATACATGAACACAGGCAAAATTTGTGGTCATCCCTAAAAAAGATAAAAGGCCCATTCAATCCTAAATCTTACCATCCAATTGCCCTCCTAAATGAAGACTTTAAAATTTGGATGACAATATTGGCCAACAGATTAAACTTAGTTATAACCACTTGCATTAAAGATGATTAGACTGGATTTATTGAAGGCAGAAAACTTTAAACTAACATCTGAGATCTCTTAAATATATATCAAATTAAAAATATAGAAGCTCCATATGCAATCCTATTTTTGATAATCTGGAACTGATGTTTTTATATGGTGCTTGATAAACTTGGAGGCTAGGATGGCTTAAATAATTATATTAATATATTGAAAGTGTAAAGTTTTTATAATGGCTAATGGGAACAGTTCTGAGTTTTTCTTACCCTTGGCAGAGGAACAATGCAGGGGTGTGTCCTCTCTCCTCATTTTTATTTGCAGTATCTATTGAACCTCTTGCTGAAGCCATTCATACTTCAAAAGAGATTGAGGACTTAAAAGTTGGGAGAGACGAGTTCAAAATGACTCTTTGAGCAGAAGATGTAGCTTTAATTGCTCTAACTTTTCCAAAAATTATTTCTTTACTTCATAACTTTGACAAGGTTTCTAGATACAAAGTTAATTATACTAAATCGGAATGGATGGGACTCAATATGGATCAGCAAATGAAAGATCTAATTCAATATCAGGTTAGAATACCCTGCAGTGAAATACCTATAAGATATCTAGCTATTTTAATCTCTTCTGATCTTAATCAAGTAGTTATTCAAAATCATCAAAAAGAGCTATCAGAAGTAAAGAAATAAATCTACTACTGGTCTAAAATAAGGATATCATGGATGGGCAAAACTGCCTTGGTTAAAAAAATATGTCTTGGTTAAAATGACAATCCAGCCAAACATTTTGTTTCTCCTCGTAAACATTCCTATTCTTGTTGCTCCAGACATTATTAGCAACTGGCAAAAATTAATTGGCACTTTTGTCTGGAACAGTAAGAAAGCCAGGGTAAAATACAAAACCATGTCAAATAGTATGGACAAAGGAGGTCTCTAAATATGATGATCTATCTGCTATTGTTGCAAATATGGCATACTGGTGTGATGAGTATTGGAAGAAAAATATTTTCTGTAGACTTGAAGAATATGTGTCAGAGCCATCTTCACCATCTGGAATAAAATTAGAACCAAATTAAAACTGAATTTATCCCCATTAACAGCCTTGAGCTATAATGAATAAATGCACCACTGTCATGCTTTGAGGAATATTGTTATGGGAAAAAATTGACTTAACTGAGTTAAAAAACTGGCATCTAGATGATGTAGTAAACTTGTATAATCATATTCTTAATGAAATACAAGCAGCTCGTCCTTATTTCTTTCAATATCTCCAGTTTAGAAATATCATATATAAATTATGGAATAACTATAGTACCCTAAGAGATCCAACAGAGTTTGAACTTACAATATCTATTCACAAACCCACAAAAGTGCTAAATAAAATTCCTTTGTACTGATTTAAGATCCAATGTGTATGAGACTAAATGGGAGAGAGACGTGGGTTATCAGATGTCTTCAGAAACATGGAAGTTGATTTGGAGATATGTACCACATTTCACAACTGGGGTAAATTTTAAGGAAAACTTAAGTCAAAGGAAAGAAAAAGCAAAGTCATGTTAAATGGTATCTCACCCATAAAAGTCTTAGGGTAGAGAAACACACTGCTGTGCCTGTCCCAGTGTGTCTCTCCACCTCTCTTTTCTGAAAACTGGGGCACACAACACTAGTCAAACTCTGTTTCTTTTTTCCCTAAAAAATGCTTGGATCAGCTTGAGTGTGTTTTTAAAAAAATTCAGCTCCAGAAAGATTTTGCAACTGATTGGTAGATCAACCAGTTGCCCTGGAGGTGTGGCCAATGGAAATGCTTTGCTGTAGGCTCACACAGAGACAGTGATTGGCCCAACACTTTGTTGTGGGCGGTCCTTGAAGGTCTGAAGTCAGCAGTGGGGAAGGGACGTGTGTCCAGCACAGAGCAGAGTTACTTCAAAACACAGCTAGAAAAACCACTCTTGCTGCTTTTGAAGCAACTACATCAGTACAATGATGACACGCAGCTCTACTTCTCCTTTTCATCTTCTTCAGGTGAGGCAGTCGATGTGCTGAACCATTGTCTGGATGCGACAATGGACTGGATGAGAACTAACAAACTGAAACTCAATCCTGATAAGACTGAGATGCTGCTGGTGGATGGTTTCTCTGGTCAGATGGTGGATAAATACCCTGTCCTGGACGGGGTTACACTCCCCCTAAAGGATCAGGTTCGTAGTTTGGGAGTCGTTTTAGACTCTTCCCTGTCACTTGAGGCCCATGTAGCCTCGGTGGCATGGAATGCGTTCTACCAACTTCGGTTGGTAGCCCAGCTACGTCCCTATCTGAGTAAGGAGGACCTTACATCAGTGGTTCATGCTCTGGTAACCTCACGTTTGGACTACTGCAACGCGCTCTACGTAGGGCTACCTTTGAAGACGGTTCGGAAGCTACAGCTAGTGCAAAATACGGCGGCCAGACTGCTAACAAGAACTAAGCGGTCTGAGCATATAACACCTGTTCTGGCTCGCTTGCACTGGCTTCCAATATGCTTCCGGGCCAGATTCAAAGTGTTGGTTTCAACCTATAAAGCCTTATACGGCGCGGGACCACGATACCTGCAGGAACGCCTCTCCCGTTACGAACCGGCTCGTACACTACAGTCTACTACAAAGGCCCTCCTCCGGGTCCCGACCCATAGGGAGGCCCGGAGGGTAGTAACAAGATCTAGGGCCTTCTCAGTGGTGGCCCCCGAATTGTGGAATAGTCTCCCCGAGGAGGTATGCCTGGCGCCGACACTATTATCCTTTCGGCGCCAGGTTAAAACCTTTCTCTTCTCTGAGGCATTTTAATTTAAGTTATTTATGTAAATGCTGTAATTTCCATTTTAGATGGTGTATTTTTATATTTGTTATACTGACTTTGTAATTTTATTATTGTATATGTTGCTATGTTTGCCGCCCAGAGAGCTGTTTGCTAGTCGGGCGGGATATAAGCAGAATAAATAAATAAATAAATAAATAAATAAATAAATAAATAAATAAACTAGAGTGCCCACAGCCATAGTCATATTTATAACTCTACATTAGACATTTGTTGGAGATGCAAAGCTAACAGTGTAGGATTACTCCATAGTCTATGGTCCTGCCCTAAAATCAAAACATTTTGAGAAGAAATTGTCATCAAGATAGAAGATATAACTGGGTATGAGCTTCCTATGGATCCTCTAATCTTATTTTTCATTACCTTAAGGATAGGGTTACCATCATTTTGTCATTTCAAAAAGAGTACATTTGGCTTTGATAAGTGAAAAGTAAGAGTATGCTGTTCAGGGGTGTCACTACCGGGGTGCGGAGGGTGTGGCCCCCACCCGGGTGTCACCATGAGGGGTGTGACACCCAGAGCCGCCCCACCCTGCGCTGTTGCCCGGCAAGGCTGCTCCAACTCCCCCTCGGAGGCGGGCGGGCGAGACTGGGAGCAGCGTCGGCAGGGAGAGGGAGGCGCGCCGGCGTTCCCAGGCCTTCTCTGGCTGGGTGCCCCTCCGGCGTGCACTCTCCCAGGCAAGCCCAGCCACCTCGTCCATGCCCCTGGGAGGGCACTAACCGGAGGTCTGCACCCCCCCCACACTCCCGCTAGTGACGCCGCTGCCCAGTCCTTCTCTGGCTAGGTGTCCCTCTGGCACGCGCCCTCCCAGGGGCATGGATGGGGTGGCTGGCTTTGAGTGCGCACGCACGCATGCACGCAAGCCCAGCCACCTCATCCATGCCCCTGGGAGGGCACGCACCGGAGGTCCGCACCCCCCCGCACTCCCACTAGTGACGCCACTGATGCTGTTGCACCATCTCAAAAAGAGTACATGTACTCTTAAAAGAGTACGGTTGGTAATCCTACTTAAGGATCCTTTTCCATCTGATGATGGAGAAATGATTATATACCTTCTAATGGCAGCCAGATTGACTATAGCCAGAAATTGAAAAAAAAAAAAAACCCAATTACTCGAGCAATTCATGAAAGGATTATCAAAGCATGAGATACTTGTAAAACTTACCAATATAGTTAGAATAAGGGAAGGAAAAAAATCATGAGACTTTTTTATATGATCATGGAATTTATTTGTGGTATACTGGGACCATGTGGTTCATGATAATATTAATCCTGATAAAATCTTGGGAACTCTTTGAAAAGATGTTATAAAACATATATTTTCCTAATTTCTTTTCTTGTTTTAACCCATAAAGTATTTATTAATTGAATATGTAAAGAATCTTGATATACCTACTAAAAAATTATATGATTGAACATATATTTGTATCTGATTATCTTTCTCTTTTTCTTTTTTCTCTTCTGTAAAACTGTTGTTAGCCATGACAGTTTTGTTGATCTGTTGTTACTCTTGCATTTGATTTTATTAAAATATATTTTTGACAAAAGACAAAAGTGGATTGGGTTAGAGGGACAGACAAGGAAAAACAACTCTCATCCCTCCCCCTTGACTTCTGTAACTATTTCCAAGCCTGGAATTTCAAAGGATGGGACACCAGAGGGGCAGATAAAGAAGAGAATTCTCATCCTCTCACACTGCTCTTTGTTACCTCTTGTCTTTCCCAGAAAGTCAGGAAGATGAGAGGAAAGCAAGATGGGATGGGAGCAAAATGGCAGTGAAAGTGAAGAGGCCAGAGGCAGGTGGTATAAGGAAAATAATTGTCTTCTTCAAGTATCTTTCTGTGTCAGTGGAAGCTGTTCCATTAGGGCAAGTGGGACACTGGCCCACCAAACCCAGTCTGCCCTCATCCAGCCTCCACCTGCCTGTCTTCTCACTTACAATTCCAGTGGGTGACACGGCCTGTCAGCTTCTACCTCCATAGTGTCCTTATAGAACCCAAGGGAGTCTTCCAGGGAGGAGGATGGGAACAAAGCTCCGCCTGTCATTGACTCTGGCTCCATCGACTGTTGGGCTCCCTGCTTTTCATCCTACTGGTCCCAAAGGGCACGAGCCACCATTGTTTCTGTCCCTCTTATCGTTTACATTTCTGGCATTGCAACTGCCAAGAGAGGAATGGAAGGTAAAGATAGTGGGGTATGCAGGGGAAAGGATTATGTGCTTTGCATTATCCTGCATCTTTCTCCCTTCTGTCTGGAAAACAACTACAGAGGAAATGCAAATAAAGTGGAAAGTCCTGCCTTCTCTTGCTCATTTGCAGGGTTTTCTTCCTCCCCTCCAACCATTAAACATTCTACATAAGTATGGGGAGGGGTGGACTTGACCAGTCAGCAGACCACTCGGGGAGCATCATTCTTACTAATGGGTGCAATACAGGTTTCACTGCACAACTGTGATGTGTTGAGGAAGCTTTTGGAACCCTGGTAGCTGGTTGCAAATTCTCTGCACATTTTTTATTTTTTTTTAGTTATTTTAATGATCTTAATACTAAAAGTATGAGTGATAATAAGCTTAATAATCCTGCAAAGGGGTATAAAAAACCCACTAGCTTCATAGATCAAGCTCATTTTTTTAAAAAAAGGTGGCTTTGGTGTTATTGCCAGAAATCCATTTAAGACAACAGGGAATTCATTACTGAAGAAATGCGCTGCAACAAAATTGAGGGGACAGCAACATTGTAAGTTCAAAAATAAATTTCAAGATTAGTGATGCCTTTGCAGATAAACATGTATGATATATTTGTGAGAAAGGCAGTATAATGAGGAGAACATTGATACTAACCACTATCTCTTTTCTTAACACAGGGCTGTGTAGATTATAATCCACTTTAACAAAAGTTATTGCAGGGTTTGCTGAAGGCAGATTATTAACTGAAGGTTACTTCAGCAAAGGATTCACTCCTTTTGTGGCTGGATAGACAATTGCTAATATCCATTCTCCCCCTCTAAATGGCTTAAAAATTGGCTAGAAGAATGGTATTAGTCAGATATATGGCAATCCTATAATCCAGAAAGGCAAAATATTTTAATTTTGATTTTGCTAAAGAGTATTTCTTACCATTAATTTAACTTTTATACCCGTAATCCCTAGATAATGTGATTAACCCCCATAGTCCCCTTAGATCATACTCTTAAAACAATTATATTTGCGCTGGGGAAAATGGAGAAAACTTAGACAATTGTAAGACTACGAGTTTATCTATATGGCAACATTTCTTCGTAGCAAATACACTGCCTTTACCTTTGTTATTGATTTGCACTGTCCGCAGTTCCTGCTCAATGGTAGCTGCCAATCAGTTTTTCCCATTCACACAAGTAGGTGTTCCTCTGGGAAAAATTAATATAATTGTTTCCTTGTGGCCTCACCCTCTAATTATACATTTCCATTCCCCCTGGTTGCTCAGTCTGTTGTACCAGCTGCAGTAGGTTTCTTTAAAAAAACAACCCAGAAGTGTGAATATCTGTGTTTTCCCTGCCTATGGTTGGTGGGATACAGCTGAAATACAAACCTTTGTTTGAGCAGTGTTAACGCTTTTGTGCACAAGTTAAGGGGAAAGTAAAATAAAGGCACCATTTGCAACAACATAAAAAAGGCCAGCAAAATGGAGAAGATCAGCTGGAAGTTGCTTGTCAGCCCACAGGAAACAAAATGAAAGAAGGGAGGAAGAGGGAGTGGGAGTGGAGAGGGAAACAATTGACACACCCACCTAAAAACAGCAAAACAAAGTCACTACATAGAGGAGAGAAGCAAAGCTGACATGTATTTTTCTCCCCTTTTCATATTATCAGTGGATTGGGTTAACATGGATTTTGCAGAGGGAAATTGCATGATAGCTTTGGTTTGCGGGTAATGTCATGTGAACTATGCAAATTTAAAGGAGATATAAGTAGCACCAAACACATAGTAAACCACCATGTAGATGAGCCCTTAATGAAATGTCCAATATACAAGAGGGGCTCTATGATACATCTCAGTGGGCAGAGTGGCACCACAGAGGGACTCTTTCATCCCTTCTCCTCCAACTTTCTTCCACTGAAGGTGGAATAGAAGGTGGAATAGAGGTGGCTAACCTGTGGCTCCCAGATGGACTACATCTGGACAACTCCCTGACTATTTCCATGCTGGATGGTGACGACGGGAGCAGGCATGCAACAACATCTGAAGGGCCACTGGTTAGCCACCCGTCAGGTAAAAGAACACAGTGGCTACTGCCACTGTTGCCACAAAGATATCCAGAAGATAGTGCTTGGGGAACATTGCTCGACACCATGGGCACTCCAATGTGGGGTCCCCCAGTACACTGATGACACGCAGCTCTACTTCTCCTTTTCATCCTCTTCAGGTGAGGCAGTCGATGTGCTGAACCGTTGCCTGGACGCGACAATGGACTGGATGAGAACTAACAAACTGAAACTCAATCCTGATAAGACTGAGATGCTGTTGGTGGATGGTTTCTCCAATCAGATGATAGATACATATCCTGTCCTGGACGGGGTTACACTCCCCCTAAAGGAACAGGTTCGTAGTCTGGGAGTCGTTCTAGACTCTTCTCTGTCACTTGAGGCCCATGTAGCCTCGGTGGCATGGAATGCGTTCTACCAACTTCGGTTGGTAGCCCAGCTACGTCCCTACCTGACTAAGGAGGATCTTACATCAGTAGTACATGCTCTGGTAACCTCACGTTTGGATTACTGTAATGCGCTCTACGTAGGGCTACCTCTGAAGACGGTTCGGAAGCTACAGCTGGTGCAAAATGCGGCGGCCAGACTGCTAACAAGAACGAAGCGATCGGACCATATAACACCTGTTCTGGCCCGCTTGCACTGCCTTCCAATACGCTTCCGGGCCAGATTCAAAGTGTTGGTATTAACCTACAAAGCCTTATATGGCACGGGACCACGATATCTGTCGGAACACCTCTCCCGTTATGAACCGGCTCGTACACTATGGTCTGCTACGAAGGCCCTCCTCCGGGTCCCGACCCATAGGGAAGCCCGGAGGGTGGTGACAAGATCTAGGGCCTTCTCAGTGGTGGCCCCCGAACTATGGAATAGTCTCCCTGAGGAGGTGCGCTTGGCACCGACCCTATCATCCTTTCGGCGCCAAGTTAAAACCTTTCTCTTCTCCGAGGCATTTTAATTTTTGTTTAATGATGGTAATGTTTGTAATTTGATCTTAGTTATGCAGTTTTTAGATTGTGAAATTTGATTTTAGATTGTGATGCTTTTGTATTTTCCTGTATTTTATTGTATTTATGTTCACCGCCCAGAGAGCTATTGCTAGTCGGGCGGTATATAAGTTTAAATAATAATAATAATAATAATAATAATAATAATAAAGCTGTTCAGTCTATGGTGGAGTAGTTGTGCAATGATGGGTGGTAACATCTTTATGTACAGAGGGATAAGGGGCTCATTAGGGTGGAAGAAATTAACAGCAGGCTACCTCCTTTTTTAACACGTATGGGCCTCACCTTCTAAGTTTAACTTGTGTATAATAATTAGGAGTGGGGCAGAGGTTTGCCCCAGAAACCCAGAGTGTGATTGGGCAGAAGCATTTCTGGAGCAGACTGGTACAGAAATGCTTGTCTTTTTTAAAATGCTTTTTCTCCAACTCTGAAGGAGGGCAATTTCAGACTACTCCTGTTTTACTGTTTGGCTCTTGTACCTATAGCAAACGTTATAAACTAGTTCAATAAATCTTAAGCATCTTCTAAGCAAATCTAAGCATGTGTAAATGATTTCAGCACAATGCATATTTTAAGCCATTATTTGGATCTTCCCATTGCACTTGGAAGAATTTGATAACATGTGCCTCTGAGCATATGGTGACAGAAATATCTGTTGACTATTTGTATGTTCTTAAACAGCAAGGTTTTTGGGTTTTTCCTATTAGTGAATTTCTCTGCTTTTTAATCTGGGAGGTAAGAAATGGGATCCTGTGCAAATTTGCTGAGAATGGATTGATCATTTGCATGCTTATTGAGTTCAGTGGGATTTATTCTCATGCAATCATGCTTAGGATAGGTGAAATGGACCATAGGGGAGGGAGGACTGGAGTGGGAAGGGGAGCGGAGGAGGAGAAGGGGGCAGAGGGGGAGGAGAGATAACTGAGCAGGTGGAGAGGAGAGGGTGTATTGTCAAGGGGCAATAAATTGCATGGTTTGTGATTTTGAGGCAATGAAAGACCAAGGGAAGAAAGGGTTACAACACTTTTAATGAGAGCAATTGATGTTTTCACAACAGTAGGCACTAAAGCAATAAAGTAAACAACAGCTAATGTGCATACCAACAGTTCCACCCGCCTTCCGTTGTTGGAGCAGCAACAAGCGAGATGCAGCTTTCCACGTGATAAACCCACAGTCTCTGGATGCACAGCAGAGCAGTGGTGAGACTCTTACTGACTAATAAATCAAAGGGGCCTCCTGGAAATCCAAACGCAACCCAGACAACTAGAACTGTGAGAGATTACACTCAGCAAGAATTGGCAGTGATAGCGAAATCTGCCAGACAGCACCAGGGGGAAAGGCCAAGCCAGTGGCTGGTGAGGCTATGGCAAAAATGTGCTGGCAGCATTTATATGACTGCAGAAGAGTTAACTAGATTGGGGGGCTTTATCAAAGGATACTTAATCAATCAGTATCTCAGAAACCCCACTCCAGGGGCAGTGTGTACTCTGCTGGAGTGGTGCATTCTTGCAGTACAGGCCAGATAAACCGCTGCCATGGATTGGGAGGACAATTGCCTTCATGGCACAGTATTGATGAGGCAACAGAGCAATTGAAAGCTATGGCTATGCAAGCAGGAATATATCAGGCTGGGTTCCAGGGACCTGATGATAGCTCTTACTGCTGGCATGAGAGCACAGCTAATGATGGGGGCTCCAGCCCACATGCGTGGTGCTCTGCTAGCATTACTGGGGCCTGCTCAAGGATCTAGTGTAGGGGAGGTGGTTGTCCTGATTGGACAACTAGGAGATATGCCGGGGAGAATGAACACAAGCCTCAGGCTAGAGCAGCAAAGGAGGGAGAAAAGTCATGGGATAATCAGCAGCCTCAGAAGGAAGGGTACCACGGAGACAAATGTTTGCAGATTTGCTTGAGGCTGGGATGTGAAATGCTGACATAGATGGGCTTCCCACAGCTGATCTGTATCAGATGTGGAAAGGAAAGTATGCTAATAAAAAGAGAGTGAGGGAAGGAGCACAGCAACACATGGGTGCTACCCCAACAGCCCCAACAGCAGAACATTTGTATCCCCCACTGCCAACCATGGGGTTAGGGGGATGGGAGATGCTCCAACCATTAGATTAGGGGTGTGGCAAGGCTCCAGTGGTGAGGCTAATAAAGACATCCATCCCTGGAGACCTGCATCCTCACCTACCTTTAACCATTTATTGGTCTAGGAGCAATACACAAGAAGTGATGGTTTTGCTAGATAGAGGGGCAGAAGTTACTTACATTCATGGTAGTCCAGATAAACATAAGGGGCCTACAGTATACATCAATGCTTACGAGATGGAGAGGAGTGCACTACCCAAGAGCATTTGCATGTGGCATTAGGGCAATTGTCCCATAGGTGGACCACTGTACTGATTACCCTGGTCCCAGAAGATATCATTGGAATGAATTTGCTAAAGGGGTTTGCACAGCAGGTGCAGCTTCTAGGGGTGGTCTGGGCGGGACCTGTGGGACATATACCTGGGAAAGTATTCAGTGTAATTACTACCTTGCAGGCTCCAATATCCAAAGTGGAAGCCCAGTGCTTGGTTGGTCGGGTGGTCTTCTGGAGACAGCACATTCCGCATCTAACCCAGCTTCTGTGGCTTATTTACCAATTGACACATAAGGGGGCTCAGTTTCAGTGGGGGGAGATGCAGCAACGGGCCTTAATGGAGGATTGGGCTGTTAGAGCCTGAGCGAATGACTGGGCAAGACCATTTGGATCCATTTCAGTCGGGTTTCAGGCCTGGTTTTGGCACAGAAACAGCCTTGGTCACCCTGTATGATGACTTTTGTCATGAGAGAAACAGGGGGAGTGTGACTCTGTTGATTCTCCTTTATCTCTCAGCGGCTTTCGATACCATCGACCATGGTATCCTTCTGGGAAGACTGGCTGAGTTGGGAGTGGGAGGGACTGCATGGTGGTGGTTCCGCTCCTACTTGGTGGGTTGGCTCCAGAAGGTGGTGCTTGGGGAGTATTGCTCGGTACACTGGACTCTCCAGTATGGGGTTCCGCAGGGGTCAGTTCTGTCCCCCATGCTGTTCAACATCTACATGAAACCACTGGGTGCGGTCATCCAGAGCTTTGGAGTGCATTGCCATCAGTATGCTGATGACACGCAGCTCTATTTCTCCTTTTCATCTTCTTCAGGTGAGGCTGTCAATGTGCTGAACCAGTTCCTGGCTGCGACAATGGACTGGATGTGGGCTAATAAACTGAGGCTCAATCCAGACAAGACTGAGATGCTGCTAGTGGGTGGTTTTTATGACGAGGTGCGCCTGGCACCAACACTGTTATCTTTTCGGCGCCAGGTCAAGACTTTCCTCTTCTCCCAGGCATTTCAGCATGTGTTTTTAAATTGCTTTCTAAAAATGTGTTTTTAAAATATTGACTTCCCATTTGTCAAAGATCAGATCAGTTATAAGTCTATAATATATAACAATCCTGTCTCTTAAGTCATATTATAAAATCACTTTCCTCCAATAGTTATCTTACTTAATCATCAAATCTCATAAACATTACTTTATTCTTTCCACAAAAAGTCAAAGAGAGGTTTCAATTCTTTAAGAAATATATCTACCAATTTTTTTTTTCCAGATAAGCATATCGATTAATCCATCTCATTACTAATTATAATAATCTTATTGTCATAACCATAGTCAAAATAAACATTTCAATTAATCCATCACATCAGAATCTGTTAAGTTCAGTAGTTTCAGTAGCCATTGTTCGATTATCCCTATTAGTTCCATTTTCCATCTTCCATCTTCAGTAGTCTTGTTAAGTCCAGTAATTTCAGTATCCAATCTTCCATTATCAGTATTCCATAATAATCTTGCTGTCAAAGCCATAGTCATATAGTAAGAGTCTGATGGGAATTACCTCTATCCCAAATATTTTCTTGCCATCCATTCTAAATAGGTTGCTGAAATACTGCTGTAAAATCATATCTCTGTTCTTTTTTTCAAAATACACTGGGTCATCTCTTGAAAGTTTTTCCATTGTCACATGGCTGCAGTTAATTCCATAGATTTTCTCTATATTGGGCTCCATCACGTCATATTTTTATTTTTATTTTTTATTTATTTTTTTTTTGTTTAACTATTTTTGATTTTGTTTTTTGTCCTTGAATGTTTTATGATTTTGTCTTGTATGGTTTATGAAAATTTGAATAAAAATTATTGAAAAAAATAAAAATAAAAAATAAAAATGTGTTTTTAAATTTGTATATTTGTTTTTAATGTTTTTGATTGTTGCAATAAATAAATAAATATAAGGCCTTCTATTCCAATTATGAGATGGGTAAAAGATGAGTCAGCCCTCCCACAAATGGGGCATGCACAGCAGGCCTCCACAGTCAAATGGAAGTGGTATATTGCAGACCCTCAAGGAGTGAATGCTCTCCAGGAGCAGGTGTTAGCTGTGACACCTACTGGAGAGGAGGTCAAAGAAGATCCTGTGCTGGAACTTTAGGATGCTCCAGTGAAGGAGGCCTCACCGTATGCTCAAGTGACACACAGGGAAACATGGTTCCCAGATGGATCAGCCCAATATCAGGAAAATGAAAGGGTGTGGTGAGCTGTCACCACCAATCCTAAAAAGCAGGTCACATTGTCTAGATCTGGGAAAGGAAAATCTAGTCAGTATGCTGAACTCATGGCAGTGTTAATGGTAATGGAGTATGCAGTGGAACAGCATACTGATGAAGTTTACATATACACTAATTCATGGGGAGTGTATAAGGGGTTAACAACATGGTTCCCTAAATGGAAGCAGGATGGCTTTTGCATTGATATCCCCTGCCCAGTGGAGGCAGCAGCACAATAGCTGCCATATGGAGTGCTTCCACTCTGGGCAACACCTGATAGGGATCACAATGCTCTGTGGAACCAATGGGCAAATGGTGCCAAGATCGGCCTAGTCCTTAAAGGAATATAAGTGTTAGGAGGAGTGGTAGATGCTGATTTCCAAGGTGAAATAAAGGTGACAGTAGAGAGAGTAGAAAGGAATGCAGGTCCTGATGCCTGTCTGGGTACCCTTTGGGCGCTGCCGGCTCGTGAGATGGCCAAGAACACCCATACCCTGCTGTCTGCAGTGCTACAGCTGTCTCAAGAAGGAAGAGATGCAGCAATTTTAGCTTTATGTGAATAATGTGTGTTGATGTACTGTGTTTTGGGGACCCAGGACAATTGTATGAATGTAACAGGGAAAGGGGGAAAATTGTGTAAAGGGATGATTATAGTTTTTTCTATTGTAAGGGATGCAGATGTTAATGGAATTCTATGTGTGGTTGCTACTATAATCCTGTTAGTGATAAGCTGCTTTTTGTATATCCAGATACAGCATGTGTATAAAAAGTGCAAACGCTCACCCAATGAAGGGGGGAGGGGGATTGAGGCATAGGGACAAGAAAGGAAAGGCGCATGCATGGAATGTATGGGCAAATAAATCCGCAAGACATCTAGATGTACTGAGAGGGTTTAGAGTGGCATGCCCCATTTCCCCTGTTCCATATTCTTGCCTCACACCCATTTTCACTGATCATTAGGGTTGTTTGTTGCTTTCTCAGGCTGCTTGCATGGCACAGTAGTCTGTCTGTTTAGGACAGTAAGCTCAGTTTGCAGGCTCTCTGCATATGTTGTCAAAAAGCTGGGAAGAGGCCTTTACTCTGCCTATGCTGAAAACAAAAGCTGGGAAAAGGCTGTTTAATTAGCCAAAACAGACAGGGGATGAGCTAATCACATACATTGACAGGGGCTGTCAATGAGCTTCACAGCTGTATTCTCAGCCCTGGCTAGCACAAATCCAAGGCCATTGAAGGATAAACAAAGGGCAGAGGTGTGAGATTCAAGTAAACTGGCCACTGGGAAAGAAAAAACTCACAGGTATAGGTGCCACCTGTGCCCCCATCCAGAGGTCTTTTTGGTATAAATAAAGGGCACTAGATACGGGAAGATAAGCCTCAACACCTGCCTGAAGAGAAGTACGGAGCAGTGTAAATCTAAATGGGGCCATAAAGGGGATTTCTTCACTGTTGCTGTCTGAGCCTTCCAACAAGAAAAAGAACATAAGATAAGATCTGTGCTCATCATTAGCTGCTTTAAGTGTTTTACTGCCTGCCTACCAAAAAACAACAGCTTTGCTTCAATAAAGTCCTAAATTTTCTTTCTTCACAAGTGTGTTTTATGGTCTTTGAGATCCCAAACTTTCTTGCCTCTGGCAAAACTACCTTTGGCAAAACAGAGGGAGAGGGGAAGAAAGGGAGAAGGAAAGATGGGGGGGAGTGGGAAGAGAGAAACAGAGGGGAAGGAGTGGGTAGGGGGAAGGAGGGGAGGGGGAAGGAAGGAAAGTTTGTGAAGTGTATTGAGAGTTGTTAGATGCCCTATTTGTCTCACAGAGCTACAGTCACCAAAATTCTCTGGAAAGAGGGGTTGACTGTTAAACCACTCTGGCCATTTGAGCTCTGCCAGGGGAATAGGAGTAGGGTTGCCTGGTTAGAAGCATCCCAAACCCTGGGATTTCAGGAGCAGGCCCTAGTGATGTCAATAAACATGACACATTTAGCATCAACCACAGTTGCTTGGAGCATACCACTCAATAAAAAAATATCTGATTGGAAATTAAGATAGAAATCTTAGATAAATGAGGGTGTTCCCAAGTCCAGCAGAAGTGACAGAAACATTCCTTCTCTCCTCCTTAGGGAACATTTAATCTAGCCCACTTGCTTCTGACAAGAAGGGTTTAAGTGCCTTCAGGCTAGGCCTGTCACCAGAAGGCCATTGTAGGGAAAAAAAGGATCCTAGTGTTATGGAGACGTTAAATAGGAGCACTCAGGAGTAAAGATGGATGCCCCTGAAGGCTGCAATTCTAAACACATTTACTAAGGGACTACGCTGCATAGAACTCAATAGGACTTACTTCTGAGTAGATATTGTTAGGATTGTGCTATTGCAAGGCTTGACTAGGGATCCTCTGCAAAGATATCCATATCCAAGCCTGGAATGCTTTGCCCCTTGCTCAGTACTGATGGCATATACTAGCATTGGTTCTCCAGGGTTCCAGGCAATAGTCTTTTCCAGAGATTGGATTTTAGACCTTTCCATGCAAAGCATATGCCCTACCTCTGAGCTACAGCCCTTTCCCTGTTTAAAAAAGAATCTTTTAAAATTGTTCTTTTCAGTTCATTAATGAATGCACAGCATACCTAGGGCAGATCCACACAATGCATTTAAAGCACAATGAACATACATTTGAAGCACATGAATCCCACCACAGAATTATGGGAACTGTAGTTTGTTAAGGGTGGTGGGAACTATAACTGTCAGAGGGAAAGTACATTTCCCAGGATTCTTTGGGGAAAGTCATGCACTTTAAATGTGAGTTGGATGTGCTTTAAATGTATTATGTGGATCTGTATTGCTTCATAAACTTGGCCTGCATATAAATAATTTTAATTCATTTTTAAAATGTAAATGAGCTACATAGTTTACTGGATGACTATGGGCTACTCACCATCTCTCAGTGTAATCTGCCCCTCAAGGTGAAAACAACTGAGGGGGACCATGACCACTCCAAGGAAGAACAGCACACTTAAAATGTAGAGGAAATAATAATGTACAACCATACTGTGAAATCAGATACATATCGAGACATAGCATGAAGAAACATTTATATAAGCATGACTGTCAAAGATGTTTACTATTTACACAACCTGTAAAGATATTTATAGTGTAATCCTACGCATGTTTACTCAGAAGCAAATCCCAATGTATTCAATGGGGATTACTCAAACAAGGAAGCATGCTCAGGACTGCAACTTCACTTACCCAATCCAAAATTCAGAATCATGCCACTTTCAGCTGTTTTGCAACTGTTCTATACTTGTTTTATGGTTACTGGATTTTAAATGAATATATTTCTTGTTGTAAGCTGCCTTGGCTTCTAACCTGACCTCACAGGGTTGTTGGAAAGATTCCATATACACACAAACTGGAGATGTAAAAATACATACACCCCCTAATGTGAGTAGGAACTCAAGTGAATTAGATACACACCACATATAATAGTTTATTGTCAAAACCAGTTGATCATTGCAGAACTTTTTATTTTTAAAAAATCAGTATTAGTTTCCTGCTAAATAAATGCAGTGACACCTAAGTAAGTCCTGCCTAATTGCTTTAAAAAAAGTATTGGAGAGGGAGAGAAATATTTACAACACAATCCTTTTCTATGTTCACTCAAAAGTCCCATTGATTTATAGCATAATCCTAACCATGTCTACTCAAAAGTAAGTCCTACTGAATTCAATGGGGTTTACTCCCAGGAAAGTGGGATTAGCATTGCAGCTTTACTCCCAGAAAAGTGAGTAGAGAATTAAAGCTTCATGTTGGGAAGGTTTTCAAAAGAGGCTAGGAATTAAACAAATAAATTGCCCTCTTCAATAGCCCAGGAAAATTTAAACTTGCTTGACTCTTTATAATTAGAGAAGCATAACACATTGCAATGACATCATAAACTGCAGCGTGTATACTTTTTCAAATTTCTGTTCAAAATAATTTGAAAGATAAAATGTATAATATGCTATTTTTTGCAAGTAATTAAAAACCCTGCATGTACACTTTTATTATAATCATAACTGAAATTATTCACTGTGCATGCCTACCAAGATTCTGCTGTGATCTTCAGTTCTAAATTTCCTGCTATATTATTCTAGAGAGAAAGGCAATCTTACTGCTGCTGGAAGTTATGGTGTGGTGTTTAGAGTTGGAATAACAACCTGGGAGACCAGACTTCAAATCCCCACTCAGCCATGAAGCTTGCAGGTGACCTTGGGCCAGTCACTATCTCTCAGCCTAACCTACCTCACAGGGTTGTTGTGAGGATAAAATTGTGGAGAAAGATGTAAGCCACCTTCAGCTCCTTGGAGGAAAGCTAGGATATAAATATAATCAATCAATCAATTAAATAAAATAATAAAAAAATAATTCACCCGACTTCTGATGTGCAGAAAAGGAGACTGTTTTCAGGATTTGCAATGAGTTCTAGCTATTGCTTGGAGGTCAGCAAATATCTTGTCAATCACAATCCTGACTTCACTTATTGGCTAAAAACCTGAAAGGGCGGGGATTATAGCAGATGACTTCTAACAGAAGTTGGGGGGGTGGCTGCTGAAATTTTGGTGCATATCTCTTGAACCAGATCAGCTAGAAACTTATTTTTTTCAAAAAAAAATGAAAGCCAAGAGTCCGGAGATTGGGGCAATTCTCTTGGAGACCTGGAGAGGACCCCCCAAAACTGGAGTCTCCAGGCAAAAACCAGAGACCTGGCAACCCTAAATAGGAGTCTCCTAACAATGATCAGCACCCTACACAAACTACACTTCTCAGGATTCTTTGGGGGAAGCCATGACTGTTTAAAGTGAAATGTCTGGTGTGGATGTGGCCTCCTGATTAGCCAAGCTAAACAGCTGTTAGTATGGCATTTAAAGCACTGATAGTTGGTTCTTACAGAGCATGCCTGAGCTATCATAGATTCCAATATTAATTTTCTTGAATTAATTAAAAATCAGCCATGCATTTTTAAAAACTTTTAAACTGTAGAAGAGGAAAGCCAGAGTATGGAGTAAGGTCAGTAATAGGATTACAGGTACTCTATGAACATGGCTGGTTTTTAATAATTTCAACAAATTATGAAAACACTGACAGAAAAAAAAGTCCAACTGTAGTCTGGATGTTTTTACTTGTGTTTCAAACTTTAACGTCTGGATTCTTTCTGAGTGTTTTCTGTACCTCCATATAAACTTAGAGGGTTGTTAAGCAAGTGGTTCTGAGTTTAGGACTATAACTTTTATAAGATTCTGTTTTGAAATGAGCATATGGGAAGCAGCAGAAAGGCATGGGGGTATTTTCAATTTAACATGGAAGAATATGAAAAAATCCATGCTGGCTATATTGTACAGCTACTCTTGTGGTTGTATAATTTGCATACCCCATTTCTCTGCACCTCAGTGCTTGGTTTGGTTTTATGATGATAATAAGACCGGTTGAGATTTAATCTAAAAGACTGAGAATTTTAGAAATGAGAAGACTCTGATTGCTTCTGACACTCACTATCTGATAAGAGAGACTAATGCTGTTGCTTCCACAGATGATACAAAACCTAGAATGGTAAAGGCTGGCTAAGCTTCAGACCTGGGATAGGAGTTTGCCAAATTAGAAAGCCTGATGCCTTTTATCACTGGAGAGCACTGTAAAATAGGCACTACTACATCATCCATGGAAAAATGTAAGATGCTGGGGTAAGGAGAAACAGAAAGTTACCCACAACCTACCTACTTAAGTATTCTGACAGTTTAATAATATGCATGTTTATATGTAAACAGAGACGTGGGAATCAATTTTGGTTTCTCTCAGTTTCTCATTTTTCCAATTTAAATTTAATTCTCCACATTCCCATATCAGCTTTTTTTAAAGTTCTAATGAAAAATCATCAGCATTTTAGTGTGAATATCTCCTAATGCACACGTTTGTTTGCAATTTTGCCAAATATACACATTTTTGAAAAACAATTTCCCCTAATACAATGCGTTTTTGTATGTTATTTCCACTAATATATGCATTTCTAAGCACACTGTACCCCAGCATATGCATTTTTGTACACATGACTTGGTTGGAGATCTGCACTGCAAAATTTGGAGAAATGTAAATTCAGAGTAAGGAAGACAAGGCATTTTTAAAGTCATAGTTGTGTGTCCAAATTGACACCCAGTGGAGACAAATGGGCACATAAAATTTAATCAATGAACTGAAAACAAAACTTCAGACTGGATTCTAAAGATATTGGGAGACAGAGACAAAACCTTTGTAGAAATATAAAGCATTGCTGTTTTACTACAAGATATAAAAATGAAATAACAAATCTTTTCTTTTCAGTCTTGTTGAATCCCAGAACAATTCGTCTGTGATCTTAAAGTTCTGGCATCAAAGGATTTGGTGTTTTTAATTTTTTATTGTGTGCTATGTGTGTTTTTTAAATACCTTGTTACTGCAAGACAAAAAAATCCCCAAATATATATTTGTAATACCAGAACACTTCTTTTTTTAACTGTTTTTTCTAAATTCTGAAATTACAGTTTTAGAGATGATGATGATGATTCTGCCTTTTAATTCATGTATTTACTGGTGTGTGGGCAGGTTAATAAGATTTTTGCTAGGCTAGTAACTGTGTAAATGCATTTGCAAATCTATGTTCACTACCTTTTTTAGTTTGAACCACTTTCACCTTAGTCCAAATGTAAGAGCTTCTACATGGTACATGCGTGCAAGCCATCTGAATGAAAAAATGGACACTCCGGAACCGTTCCTTTAAAAATACCCTGAAGGGAAGATCCTCTGAAATCTGCATTACTCTATTTCTGTTCTGAGTGGAAACACCAAAAAAGTGCAAAATTGCATCAAAGTACATCTAAGAACTTTTCAAACTGTGCTCCGTTGTATAAAAAAAAAGATTAAAATATATCTGTGACTTTAAAATGTCAAGACATTTCCTAATCCTCTAATAACAAAGTCCCGTCCTCCTGAAATTAATCTTTGCTTAGCCAAACTGGCGGAGCACATGCTTCGTGGGGAGGAACCAGACTGTCATTCCCTCCAATGTTTGCCAGAGAAAATTAGATGCACTTTTACTGTGTCATGTGAAAGAGCAATTTCAAACAACAAAGTAGAGAGCAGGCAACAAAACCAAGCTGCTTCCCATGTGGTCTGCTGATTGGTATTATTATCATTTGGAGTCAACATGCAGCAATTTTATAATATTAGGGACTGAATTAAAAATCATCAGAATCATGGATAGTTTTATGGTTAGAGATATAGGACAATGCCACTATTGTCTAGGAAGCAATTTCCCTCATGGACTGATTCTTTCATAAATATTACCTACATGAGCTTCCTGGAATTATATGGTTTTGAGCAATGCTTGAAGCAGTCCACTTAACTAGCAATTTCTATATACTTTACTGTTCTATAGTATTAAAGTCATTTTGTTAAAGTGGAAGGCCTTTTTTTTGCCATCTTATGGAGAGGAAACTTGGCCTGCCCAACACAATTATAAATTGTGCTATTTTGCACTTTTTCAAGGTAGCTGAGTGGCTGATTTATTTTTCTGCTGTTCTTCAAAATTGTTTAACTTTTTAAAAAAGTATCTCCAGCTTTACCAGCCCTTAATTCATAATTCATGGATAACAACAAGAAGCAATCCATTTCTGTTTCACTTGCTGTCTGGCTTTCTCTTTTTCAGCTGGCAGAGGGGAAATCATTTTGTGGGACCGCAGAATTGAAGCTTTATAAGACTGCTGTACAATAAAAGTGTCTTTGCCAATCACTGGGAGTGAAGCAATTGGCCAGGTTTTACCTGGATTCTGCCCATAATAGGATGTTTAACTAGTCTGACCTGACCTGACCAACTAGTGGCTATCTGCCCTAGGGTTGCCAGGTCTCCATTATTCACCCAGAGACTCTGGTTTTGGGGGGGGGGCTCTCCAGGTGAGTCACCTTAATCTCCTCTTAGCTTTCATTTAAAAAAAAAAGTTTGTCAGTGGTCTGGTTCAAGAGATATATACCAAAATGTCATCCACCCTCCCTGCAATTTCTGTAAGAAGCCGACTGCTCTAATCTCTGCCTTTTCAGGTTTTTAGCCAATACCTGAAGTCAGGGTTGTGATTGACAAGAGATTTGCTGACCTCCAGGCAATAGCTAGAACACATTGCAAACCTGGAAAACAGTTTCCTTTTCCTGTTTGTCTGCACATCAGAAGTTGAGTGAGCATATAATATAAGAACATAACATAAGAAGAGCCTGCTGGATCAGGCCAGTGGCCCATCTAGTCCAGCATCCTGTTCTCACAGTGGCCAATCAGGTGCCTGGGGGAAGCCCACAAGCAGGACCTGAGTGCAAGAACACTCTCCCCACCTGAGGCTTCCGGCAACTGGTTTTCAGAAGCATACTGCCTCTGACTAAAGTGGCAGAGCACAGCCATCATGGCTAGTAGCCATTGATAGCCCTGTCCTCCATGAATTTGTCTAATCTTCTTTTAAAGCCATCCAAGCTGGTGGCCATTACTGCATCTTGTGGGAGCAAATTCCATAGTTTAACTATGCACTGAGTAAAGAAGTACTTCCTTTTGTCTGTCCTGAATCTTCCAACATCCAGCTTCTTTGAATGTCCACGAGTTCTAGTATTATGAGAGAGGGAGAAGAACTTTTCTCTATCCACTTTCTCAATGCCATGCATAATTTTATGCACTTCTATCATGTTTCCTCTGACCCGCCTTTTCTCTAAACTAAAAAGCCCCAAATGCTGCAACCTTTCCTCGTAAGGGAGTCGCTCCATCCCCTTGATCATTCTGGTTGCCCTCTTCTGAACCTTTTCCAACTCTGTAATATCCTTTTTGAGATGAGGCGACCAGAACTGTACACAGTATTCCAAATGCGGCCGCACCATAGATTTATACAACGGCATTATGATATCAGCTGTTTTATTTTCAATACCTTTCCTAATTATCGCTAGCATGGAATTTGCCTTTTTCACAGCTGCCGCACACTGGGTCGACATTTTCATCATGCTGTCCACTACAACCCCGAAGTCTCTCTTCTGGTCGGTCACCGCCAGTTCAGACCCCATGAGCGTATCATCAGAATCATGGATAGTTTTATGGTTAGAGATATAGGACAATGCCACTATGTCTAGGAAGCAATTTCCCTCATGGACTGATTCTTTCATAAATATTACCTACATGACCTTCCTGGAATTATATGGTTTTGAGCAATGCTTGAAGCAGTCCACTTAACTAGCAATTTCTATATACTTTACTGTTCTATAGTATTAAAGTCATTTTGCTAAAGTGGAGGCCTTTTTTTGCCATCTTATGGAGAGGAAACTTGGCCTGGTTGGTATGGTATTGCATTTTGGGAATCATCATCCTCTTTTGTTTTGTTTTTCTATTTGCATTTCGTTTACTTCTGACCTCACTCCCTTACATCCATAGTAGCAATAACAGTGGTTCCATGTGCTCACCTCAACCCCCTTAAACCCACTGATGATGCACCTTGTTGGTTGCATGATGGTTTGTTTCTTGCCCAATAGTGGTAAAAGAGAGTTCACATACTGGGAAGTGTGGCTACAATTATTGTTGTTCCCAAGCTACTGCCTATGAAGGTAGACCAAACCATGTGTGTTTTCTCTCTGTCAATTATTACTCACTGGAATTGGGTTGGCTGTCAAAGTGAGTTTACAGCAGCCCATAGAATAGGCACGAAAGAGCAGAGAATCTTCTTAACTCTTACTCGTTTCCCAGATCTGTCTCTGCAGTGGTCAATTCTATAAAGCGGTCTGGAACAGCCAAGTTAAAAGGTCGGCAGGGGATTCCAGGCAGGAGATTGCTAACCCTGCTTTGATATCGATGTTTTTGCAGAGGATCCCTAGTCAAGCCTTACCAACAGCACAATCCTAACCATATCCACTCAGAAGTAAGCCCTGTTGAGTTCTATGGAGCTTAGTCCCTGTCCTGCCCAGAGTGAGAGTCACAAAATGGAGGCGAGGCTGGAATTAATTCCTGTTTTATTAGAGTAACATCAAAGGCAATGCGTTTCACAGACTTGGCTGTGCTAACTCACTACATTCCCTAACTAAGCTACCTAGGCTTACTCTGCAGCGTGTGAAGAAAGTTGACTCAGCAACCGGGTCAGGGGGGCACCGCCTTAAGTAGGGAAGGCCTTCGCTAACAATCTCTGACTCCTGCAAAGTCCCACCTTCTCTCAACATCTTGTGCGGGGCGAAGGGGGGGGCGAGCCTCCACCAGCTCATCTGACAGTACACGCTCAATAGATGCCTCAGGAGGTGGAAAAGCATTTGAAGTGCCAGGCTGGGAATCCTGGCGGGGTGGAGCTGGCGCACCCACCCGGTCATCCCTCAACAGCTCTGTTGAGGCATCTGTAGGGGGAGCGAACTCTGCTTTGGTGGGAGAACTGTCTGTGGGAACTGGCAGGCTGTCAGCTACTCCCAGAGCTTGGAAAAGTTACTTTTTTAAACTACAATTCCCATCATCCCCAGCCAGCATGTCCACTGGATTGGGCTGATGGGAGTTGTAGTTCAAAAAAGTAACTTTTCCAAGCTCTGGCTACCCCCCCTCCCTCATTGTCCTCGAAAGTCTCATCTATCTCTGATTCCTCTCCCTGCCCTATCTGAGGAGGCTGGGACTCAGCCGGCTCCCCACCCTGATTCCCCTGGGAGAGCTGGGGCTCAACAGTCCCTTAGTAAGTGTGTTTTGAATTGCAGACTTCAGGGGCATCCATCTTTACTCCTGAGTGCTCCCATCTAACATCTCCACAACACTAGGCTCCCTTCTTCCTACAATGGCCTTCTGAGGGCACTTAAATCCTTCTTGCCAGAAGCAAGTAGACTAGATTAAATGTTCCTTACCCAGAATCTCAAAACAGGTTAGAAGGAATGATCCCATCACTTCAGCTGGACCTGGAAACACCCTCATTTAGCTAAGATTTCTATATTCATTTCCAATCAGAGAATTTTGTTTGTTTGGTGTGCTCCAAGCAACTGTGGTTAATGCTTAACACATCATGCTTAATGAAATCACTAGGGCTCCACCCCATAACATCACTAGGGCCCTTCCCTGTGACATCACTAGGGCCCACCCCTGAAATCTCAGGGTTTGGCTTGCTTCTGACCTGGCAACCCTAATCTGCAGTATTACCTGTCCTGAAACTTCTGTTTTCATTTAAGAAGAAGAAAAAAACCAATCCAAATTCCTAGCCTTTAAAGAGCTAGTGATATGAAGCAATGTGGGCAGACACTATTCTTCACTGCAGAAACTTCTTTTCTTACGGCTGCCTGTGTTGTAACTTCTGTTTGTAAGGCTCCTGTCCAGACATAAGGATCTATAGTGAGAATACAGAGTGACAGAAAGAAGAGGATGTGCACCCCTAATCCAGTAAAGTCCCATTTATGTCAATGGGAAACTTAATATCAATCCTGGGGCTGACCAGTGCGGAACTTTGGCTAGCCTGTGCCACACTTCATTAAACTTCAATCATGCAAATTTCTTTGAACTTTGAACAGTCTAAATATAGAGATATTTCTTTATAAGATTTCTTACTTGCTCTTCACCATAAGGTCCCAGGGCAGATTACAACAATATAATCACAGAGTTATAAGAACAAGCAGGCTCAGGTTCCTACCAGGACCATATCTGGGACACTGGGCATGCCTTTCCAGCACCGATATTTGCTCAGTTTGAAGCAGAAAAAAAAAGCACCATACAGTAGAGTCTTCAGGGACAACAGAACATTAGGTCATAAAGAACAATGTTGGGGGTGGCTCCAACTCCCTGGTATGTCCCCCAGGTTAACCATCTATAAGGATGCAGAACACTTGTACCATTCTCAGGTTCTGATAGTTGCATCTTTTACTCTCTCTATGAAAGCAGAAGATACATGACTCCGGTTGCTGACTCTACTGCTCCTGGTCACCTCTTTAGCCGCATACAGGTTCAGCTGCCTGAGCTGACTGCAAGCAGGTGCACTAATGACCATGAGCTAGTTGGCCTTGAGCCATCCAGGCCTGCCTAGCAACAGCTCAGCAAAGCTGGCCTAGTCAAGCCTGCAGCACACCCAGTCAGAAAATACAACAGCTAATACAGCCAGGGGATACATTCACAGATAAGATTATTTAGATAATAAGGGCTGTATAAGGCAAAAAGCCTCAGAGATCTCACCAGTGCTGGTCACGCCTGGTCAGAAGAATAGAAAAACTGGTGCCCTGCTGTAGATCCACACATGACAAGGGTGAGAGAACTCCATTACCGATTGTGTTAAGGAGAACTGTAATGTGATGTATAACATGTATTGTTTGGTGTACATCCCCTGTAATGTGATGTGTTGATCTGGAACTCTGATTCCTTGGCTACAGCCACGCATAGTATTATAGGTGTGTTTTACAAGTTAATAAATAAAACATTATAAGATTTCCACTGTTGGGCTCCTAATTACTTTCTGAGATACCTAAGCATATTATTTGGTGGGGTCTTGAACCAGTAGTTTGCCTATCTTACACCAACCGCTGGCAGAAACCGTGGAAGCTCAAGTCATGATAACGTATGCATATAGGTACGCTTGATAGCTCATGGACCAAGGGGAGTACTGGGAACCCCCAGTCTTATGCATTCAGCCCATTTTATTGTGACAGTGTCTTTTGTCCATACCACTTTTCTCAGTGCACTGGCTGCCAGTTAGTTACTGGGCTAAGTTAAAGGTACTCATACTGTTATATAAAAGATATACAACTTGGGACTGGGATACCTAAAAGACCATTTTACCATCCTATCAGGAGGTCAGTTCTGCACAACAAAGGAAGCAGACCTTTAGTGTAGTGGCACCTACCTTTTGGAATTCCCTCCCCTTAAATATTAGGCAGGTGCCATCTCTGTTATCTTTTTGGTGCCTATTGAAGACTTTCCTCTTTCAACAAGCCTTTTAAGTTGAGACCTATCCCAGTCTGCATCTGTGTTCGAGTTGCTTTTTAATATGTTTTTAAAACCTTTTTTCCCTAAACAATATGTTTTTAACCCTTTTTATTTACGATGTTTTTAAAGCTTAAAAAAAATGTTTTCAAAGTTGTTTTGTTTTAATGTATTTTAAGGTCTGTTTTTATGATGTTTTAAAGTGTTTTTAGTGCTTTTGTTTGCTGCCCTGGGCTCCTGCTGGGTGGAAGGGCGGAATATAAATCAAATAATAAGTAAATAATAAATAAATGAATAAACCATCTTATCCACTACATACCTAGCCAATCGCTGTATTCTGCTGGAGAGGGCATCTAGCAGACACCATCCTATCAATAGGTTCATTCTGCACATTGTCAGCATTGGGCCTTTAGTGTGGCAGCACCTACCCTATGGAATGCCTACCCATTATATATCAGACAGACGCCTTTTTATTGGCCTTTTGGCATCTATTGAAGACATTCATCTTGCAACAAATCTTCTAAATGAGAGGACTGGGTGTTTTTTAAAATCATACTTGGTATCTGTTTCATATTTGAATTGATTGTATATATTTGTTGTTATTTTAAATTGTTTCTATATATTATTTATTAGATTTATATCCCACCCTTCCTCCCAGTAGGAGCCCAGGGCGGCAAACAAAAGCACTAAAAACACCCTGAAACATCATGAGAACAGACTTTAAAATATATTACAACAAAACATCCTTAAAAACATATTAAAACAAAGCATCTTTAAAAACTTCTTTTTAAAAAAAAGCTTTTAAAACATATTAAAAAGCAATTCCAACACAGAAGCAGACTGGGATAAGATCTCAACTTAAAAGGCTTGTTGAAAGAGGAAGGTCTTCAGTAGGCACTGAAAAGATAACAGAGATGGTGCCTGTCTAATATTTAATGGAAAAGGATTCCAAAAAGTAGGTGCCACTACACTAAAGGTCCGCTTCCTTTGTTGTGCGGAACTGACCTCCTGATAGGATGGTATCTGCAGGAGGCCATCACCTGCAGAGCACAGTGATTGACTGGGTATATAAGAGGTAAGCCGGTCTTTCAGGTATCCTGGTCTCAAGCTGTATAGGGCTTTGTACACCAAAACCAGAACTTTGAACTTGAGCCAGTAGCAAATGAGCAGCCAGTGCAATTCTTTCAGAAGCAGGGTGGCATGTTGGCGATACCCTGCCCCAGTGAGCAGTCTCACCACTACATTTTGCACCAGCTGCAGCTTCCAGACCAACCTCAAGGGCAGCCCCACATAGAGCGCATTACAGTCATCCAGCCTGGAGGTTACCAGTGCATGAAAAACAGTGGTCAGGCTATCCTAGTCCAGAAATGGCTGCTGCTGTTTTACCAGCCAAAGCTGGTAAAAGGCACTCCTAGACAAAGATGGATCCAGGAGCACCCCCAGACTACAGACCTGCTCTTTCAGAGGGAGTTTAACTCCATCCAAAACAGACAACTGACCAATTATCCGAACTTGGGAATCACCAACACACAACACCTTCATCTTGCTAGGATTCAGACTCAGTTTATTGGCCCTCATCCAGCCCACCACTGAGTCCAGGCACTGGTCCAGGGGTTGCGCATCCTCTCCTGATTCAGATGTTACAGAGAAATAGAGCTGGGTATCGTCAGCATACTGCTGACACCTCACCCCAAATCTCCTGATGACCATTCCCAAAGGCTTCATATAGATGTTAAGCAGCATGGGGGACAAGATGGTACCCTGCGGCACCCTACAGCACAACTGCCAGGGGGGCGAAAGACAGTCACCCAATGCTATTCTATGAAAATGACCTCGGAGATACGACTGGAATCATTGTAAAATAGTTCCTCCAATACCCATCTCACCAAGTCGGCTGAGAAGGATACAATGGTTAATAGTATCAAAAGCTGCCAAGAGATCAAGTAAGAATGACAGGGTTGTACTCCCCCTGTCTTTCTCCTGATAGAGGTCATCCATCAGGGCAACCAAGGCCGATTCAGTCTCATAACTAGGCCTGAACCCAGACTGGAATGCGTCAAGATAATCTGTTTCATCCAAGAGTACTTGCAATTCCTCTTCTCCCGGGCATTTTTAACAGCATTTGAATAGCACGTTTTTAACTTGCCTATTGGTTTTTATGGGTTTTAATTTGGTATTGTTTTAAATTTGTATACTTGTTTTTAATGTTTTTAATTGTTGTAAACCACCCAGAGAGCTTCGGCTATGAGGCAGTATATAAATGCAATAAATAAATAAAATTTTGTGCCACAACCCTCTCAATCACCTTCCCTAAAAAGGGGGTATTTGAGACAGGGCGGTAGTTGTCACAAACCAGTGGGTTCAGCATGGGCTTTTTCAGGAGTGGTCAGATCATCGCCTCTTTCAGGTCAGCTGGAACCACACCCTCCCACAACGATGCATTGACCACACCCTGGATCCACTTGGTCAAACTGCCTTGGTAAGTTTAATAAGCCAAGAAGGGCAAGGGGCTAGAGGACACATTGCTGGGTGCATCGTCACAAGCACATTGTCCATGTCATCAAGCCGCATCAACTGAAATGGATCCCAAGAAGTTGCACTGGACACCTCATTGGGGACCACAGTAGTTGTGGATGGGGCATCAAGATTGCTATGGAGCCTAGTAACTTTACCCTCAAAGTGCCTTGCAAACAATTCACAGTGGGCCTCTGAAGGGTCTAAAACTCAATTTCCTGGAGTTGATGTCAACAGACCCCAACAATACGGAGAAGCTCCACCAGATGGCTACTTGAGGATGCAATGGTGGCAGAGAAGTCGGCCTTCTTTGCCACCCTCACTGCCACACAGTAGGCATGGTTATGATGTTTTACTTGTGCCCAATCATCCTCACAGCACGTCTTTCACCACTTGCACTCTAGCCATCATCCAGCCTGTTTCATTGTCCTTAGTTCACCGGTGTACCAAACTGCAAGCCAGGTTCCACACTGCCAGAGAGGGCACTCAGGGGCAACTGTGTTAAGAGCCTGATGTGCCTTGCTGTTCCACAGCGTGACAAGGGCTTCAGCAGGGTCACCTGCTCTATCTTCTGGGGATTCCCCAGGGCATTCAGGAATCCAGTGGATTCCATTAGTCTCTGGGGGTGGACCATCTTAATCTGTCCACCACTCCTGCAAGGGAGGATGGGAGCCGTAAGTCTAAACTTCACCAGGAAGTGGTCTGACCATGACAATGGGGTGACATCCACCACCCCATCTCCAGACCACCCCTTCCTCCATCTGGAGCAAACCCAAGTGAAGAGTGTGCCCTGCCCTATGTGTCAGGGTGGTGACAACTTAAGATAGCTCCATGGTCATCATGGAGGCCAAGAAGTTCCGAGCTGGAACACTAGAGGCAGCCTCAGCATGGACATTGGAATCACCTAGGCCTATCGTTCTGGTCTCCAATACCACATATATCTGTTTTAATTGTTTTTATATATGCAAATGTGATAGACCAGTGCACCTGGGGCACTCTGGGGTGGGGCTATGATGACTGTGCACTGCAAAATTGTACAAAATGTAAAAGTATAAGTGGTCTCACAAATGTCCTTGACCCATGATGACATATGTATATCATATGATCATATAATCTGTTCAAAATGTATCAACTAAACACATATATGAAAACAAAATACTAGAGTAAACCATAGCCAAAATGCTCAAAGTGCTCCAAAGGTTTTATTCTATTCAAAATGTTCCAAAGGTTTTGTTCTTTTGGTTTTTGAGAATCAGAGGGTGCAACACAATAAAGTCTTGCATTTTAGAACTTCAGGTGTCCAATTACACTTTTACTTTCAAAAGCACTCAGGGTTAATTCCCATATTCTTCCGATTTTCTAGCAGAACTTGAAAATGGTTGATGAGAAAGCACTAGCTTGATAATATTTATTTACTATTCACAGAAGATAGTTTCCGTATAGATACTTTTTATTGGCTGTAGGGTAGAAATTAATCTAAAAAGATATAATTTGTCTCTTTGGAATTCTGTGATGAGACATGGTGTAAATCTAAATGGCTGTCTTCATCTGAACTTTTACAGCTATACTAAAATTATAAACAGTATCATCAGTGGTCTCATGTAGATGTGGATATAGTTTACATCAACATTATAAGCTTTTTGATGCTAAGGAAAGACCTTCCTATTTTGGAAGGCATTTTAGATTATTCTGGAACTGTGTTTTGTTTCATTAGTTTATATTTATTCAGAGCTTGGAAGATTACTTTTAAAAAGTAATAAATTACAGTTACAGTTACATAGCCCAAAAAGCAGTAATTACCGTTACAATTACTATTGCTCTGAAAGTAACTGATTACTTTACTTTTACTTAAAATTAATCACTACAATTACATTTTAGTTACTTTTTAAAAAAATTGCCTACAAGGTGCTGGCCTTGGCTGCTGCACATATAAGTAGCCTAAAATAGCATTAAAAATAAGAACACACACACAGAGGTTAGTAGAATAAAATTTTTTATCTGTAAGATTAACAGAATGGCATAACAGAATATCACATCCCCCACCCCCAGCAATGATACCCCAACACACATATAATTCACTTGAAATCAAATTTTACACTTGAAATGCTGCTTTTACAATGCATTTCTGTTATGTCTCAAAAGAACAGGATGCTCAAAGAGCACGTCAGACAAGAAATGTCTTTTTACAGATTATGTTGCCACCAGTACTGAACAGGCATTCTACTGCAGCGCTTGAAGGCGCGCCTGTGTTGTGCTGTGAAAAACAACGCAGCACCCCTTTCAACTAAAACACATTTCGATCAATATGGCAATCCCCTATCATCAAAGAAAAATGCGGACTTTAGTACCTGTACTTTACTAGTTGCCTTTGTAATTTTTTTTGTCCACAGTATAGCTTAGAGGTAACTTAATCCTGTACATACTTACCAGGAAGTAAGTCCCACTGAACTCATTGGGTAGACATGTATGCACAAACTGAACTGTCAGAAGCAGAACTTAAGAGACATAACGTTGGTATACAGAAAATGCACATATCAAAAGTAATCCACCAGCATAAACGTTATCCCTTCTCCTGCAATTAAAAATGTGGTCTTGCCCAGCATATAGTGAAACTATGAAATTTACTACCACAAGAACCAGTGATGGGCACCAACTTGGATGGCTTTAAAAGAGGATTAGACAAATTCATGGAGGATAAAGCTATCAGCGGCACCTAGCAATGATGGTTATGTTCTACTTCCACTTCAGAGACAGTCTGCTTCTGAATATCAGTTGCTGGAAATACCAGTGAGGAGAGTGCTGCTTGTGCACTCAGGTCTTGCTTGTGGGCTTCCCTTTAGGGCATATGATTGGTCACTGTGAGAACAGGATGCTACGCTACATGGGCCACTGGTTGGATCCAGAAGGCTCTTCTTAAGTCCTCCTTTATCCATGTTCTTGCCCACTGGCTCCTTTCTCTCTCCACTCCATTCTTCACCACCACCACCCATTTTTTAAAACAATTGTTTTCTCCACTCCACCCCATCTCGCTCTCCATCTCCTCCCTCGTCACCTCCTAAGCACCCATAGAGCACAAGGGAAGAGCGATGCTGCACAGAAGCCAAATTTGAAGCACATTATTTTTATCCACAAATCAGAGGAGCAGAACACTTCCCCGCTCCCCCCCTCAAGTAATGCCCAAAAGTAACTCTGGAAACGTTACAGTTACAGCTCAAAGGTAATGAAGTTACTACTCGTTCTATTACCAGCAAAATGTGATGAAGTTACCCACTCTTACTCAAAAAAGTAATAAATTACAAGTAACTAGTTATTTGTAACTAGTTACTTCCAAGCTCTGTATTTATTATCGTATGGAAGATGCTTCTGCATATCTTGCTCCCATACCGATAAAGCCTGTAAAGACGAACAGCACATATTGAGCTAATTATGTACTAAAAGAAATTCCAGATTACGTAAATCTTACTGGAGGTATGCCAACATTCCTGGCAATATATTTATTCTAGATATGGAGATACGTAAGTAGCAGTTGTATTTGCAAAAAAGAAGTGGTATTTTCTTGTCATTTATTTAATCAAGAGTATTGTTCTATCAAGGGCATGACAAACTAGGACCTAGCTGTTCTTGTATTGTACTTTCCTGTTGTGAATAGTCTTCCGCTTTCCTGCTAAATCCTGCTGCCCCAAATTCCAAGCACACATGAGCTCTATTTGTGCAGATAGAGCTATCCCCATAGTATTTCATGGGCAAAGCAGGAGATACTACTCATTCATACAACACATAATTACTGCATGGAATTTGCAGCCACAAGATGTAGTGGTGGCCTTTAGTTTAGAGAGCTTCAAAAGGGAATTAGACAAATGAATGGAGAAGTCTTTCAGTGGCTACTAGCCCCAATGATAATATGGAACCTCCAGATTTAGGGGCAGTATGTCGCTGAGTGCACGTTGCTGGAGAGAAACAATGGAAAGCTATTTCTCTCAAGCCATGCTTGTGTCTTTCCACCAGGTATCTAGTGGACCATTTTGGGAAACAGGATGTTAGACTAGATAGAGCTTCTGATGCAGCAAGGCTCTCCTTATGTTCTTACATGTTCTTACAGCATTAATATCATCAACATCATTGCCGTCATTTATTACCTGCCCTTCACCCAAAGGTACAACAATGTTAAAATATGACATTAAAAACAATTTAAAAACAAACTAAAATCCCCAAATAGGGTAATCAGCACTTCCCTCCTGGCAACAGTTTCCAATGCAGTTTGCTTATCCGCCCTAGTAAATTACCCCCCACCGCCACACACATACAGTTGTGCATTATGGGAAAGAGCTCTGATTCCAAACACTGAACATAGGAAGCTGCCTTAAATGGAATCAAAACGTTGATGCATCTACCTCAGTATTTTCTACACCGTGACTCTCTAGAGTTTCAGACAGGGGTTTCTCCCTCCCCTACTTGGCTTGGATTTGTTGGGGGATTGAACCTGGAACCTTCTGTCTGCTCTTCCACTAAGCTCTGGCCCTTCCCTGTGGATCATAGTCAACACAACTCTAGTTGGTATTTGCTTACCAACATCTTATCAGCATAAGAGATTTCACACACACGGATACAGACACATGGAAATGATAAAAACATAGTTTCAAATGTAGGTTTCTATACAGTTTCTAGTGCTGCATATATTTGGAGGTTCCTAATGCACTTTGTGAGGGCTCATTATAGTTTATCTTACAGTTTACTTGAAACCTAGCATGCCACATTTCAGTCAAACATAAAGTGACATTTCTTAGTTCAACAGAGCATTAATGGTAAATACAGTTTTTTCCCACCTATGTACAGTAGGTGGTGCATTTATGGAGCTTATTTATTGTGCATGTAGGGCAAAAACTGTCAAATACAAAGCCTGACATAGCCTAATGTATATATTTAAGTATACCTATTCAAGTTCAGGTGAACCAAAGCTGTTCGTCACAAGGAACCTTTTTTTGGGGGGGGGGAGGATCAGTTTTCTCCCAGCTGGTCTGGTTCAAACCAGGCAACAATGTTTGATACATTTTACTCTGGAAGCTGTCATGTGGTGAAAACTGGCTCCAAATGAACATCAAACAAACACATTTCACACTGAGTGAGCATATGGACAACACAACAAATTCTTGGCAATGGATTATACAAAGTGAACTTCATTATATTTTGACTGTCCAATGGTTTGCAATATATTTATTCAAAGTACATGGTATACAAATCATCTGTGGAGTGACCCCAGGTTGACCATTCAAATGTAGCCTGGTGGCTTGATTCTAAACAGGTGCATAGGAATTACAGTCTATAAGAATGGACCCTTGGGGCTTGATTCTGTGCACATGGCTGTCCAAGCTACCCCAATATTCCATTGTGGTTGCCATATGTTATCAGAATTAGGGATGCTGTAGGAGAAGGCTTGCAGACCTTGGCCCTCCAAATGTTGTTGGATCCCCACTCACATCAGCCCCATCTACTATGGCCAATGGTATGTGGACTGAAATTATCTATCACATCTTCTTTCATTCTTGCCTCTAAAATGCTGGGTCCTGGCTTAACTCAACAACTTTATAAAAATGCCACCAGGCCAAATTCAAGATGTTGATGTTAATGTTCAAGCCATAAAAAACTTAGAACCCAAAAGCCTGAAGGAGCATATCTCTCTATATCAGCCTGCCTGCTATAACGAATGTCAGTCTGTGTGCTGTATTTATTATTGTTTGGGTTTTTAATTGGTTTTAATATTGGATATTGTAGTTTATTGCTTTAATGTAATTGTTAACAGCCTGGGATCATGACTGATGAAGCACAGTTTGGAAACTGACAAATCAGATAGATAAATAAATAAATGTGTTTAACTGGGAGAACCTGCTTGGACATTTGACTGTTTTGCAAAAGGGCAAGGTCTAGGATAGATTAATCTGTCAGTTTCCATCTCTCTCACTTACTCATTGTTCTGCTGTTAAGTTTAGTTCACCACATTTCTGCAGCAGTTTGTAATTTTTTTCAGAAGTCCTCATAAAAATACGCCAACATTTTAGTTCACATTTCTCCAGATATACATACTTTTGCATGCAGGTTTGCCTAATACATACATTTTTGTAACCAACTTTCCCTAATATTATGCATTTCTGCCTGTTATTTTCATTAGTACATCCATTTTATGCACATTTCCCCCTAACAGTTGCATTTTGTAACCGTTTTTTAATTTGAGAACCACATCACAAAATTCAGAGAAGTGCGAATTTCAAAGAATAGTTGCATTTGCTTTGCATTTTGTTTCAGAAATACAAATTGTATAGTTTTGCATTACAGTGTGACCCACACTGAATTCATTCTCCATAACTAACAAGTTCATGCGTTTTGGCATGCAAATGTGAGTGTGGGTTGCTTCCATGTATCTGAGCACCCCTGCACGGCAGCTACAAGGAGATGCTTGCATACGCTTCTCTCAAGTGCCAGCCCCAAGCATAAAATTGTACTGTCAGTCTGTTAAAAAAGAAGAGCAACATAAGTAGCAGCACATATAATGCTTTGAGTTTGTTTTCTTGAAAAGAAAGCAGGATACACATTTCTAAATAAATAACACACATCCCACATGGAAAATGGGTATAACACTGTATATTGAAAGAAACAAGCCTAAAATACCCTACACATATAACCATGGAGAATTTTTTGTGTGTAGTCAAGAGACGTCAACAGAGTGGGACATTTGGTTAAAAACAAAAAGGCAAATGTGGCAGGGAAGGGAAGAAGTCAGATTCGCCCATCCCTGAACAGAGGTGGTCTGGATATGTGACCTCACCTTCACTCCTGCCTTTGCTGACTTCATTAGAACCATGAGAGATTATGGACACAGGTGTCACACTTTCTTCCAGATTTGTTGTCTAGCCTGTGCTTGCGTAAATGTGCTGCTTCTATATCAGGAGGTAACTGCAATAGTGCAGTTTTGAACTAGGTTTAGATCTATCTAAAATGCATCAATGCTCCAGACAAACACACCCTGCACTAACCAGGTTTTGGGAAGAAATCCACACTAACAACTATCTATGGGGCAACCCTTTTGGGCTAATATATATGAATATGCAGCCTGCTTATAACATGACATTTGATAAGTATGGTAAGTATAATAGTAAAATGCAAAGGCTGTGCAAACCCCACAAAGAAATATGCTGTTCAAAACTCTGCAAGTCCATATTTTGCTGCAGTCTGGCATTTCTCAAAATGAAGCCACCCTAGGCTGCTACTGGGAAGAAGGGTGGGATATAAATCAATCAATCAAACAAACAAACAAACAAGTAAGTAAGTAAGTCTCTGTTCTGAATGAGAGATATCCCTCTCATATCTAGGAGACCAACAGTGCTCATAAGAGCAATAAGCTTTTCAGTTCTGCCTTCCCAACTCAAGTGGTTCATTTTGTGTGCATGGCATATTTCTAAACCTAGCTGCTCAATCTATATTATGCAAATGTTCAGAAGGCTGAATGTTTTAACTGTTACAGAAGGAAGGATGGCATAATCTGCATGCATTTTGCGAAGAGAAGGCACAGACAAATACTAGAGCATATTTGCACCAACGCTATGGCCTAATGCAGGGGTTCTCAACCTGTGGTCTGTGGATCATGAGGGGTCCACAAGTTTTTTCTGATGGTCTGCGGCATATCGGTGAATGTGTGGTTGAAGATAGGAAATGGCACATCAATTGCATTAAAAAATCATATTGATATTTAATTGTATTTTATTGCTTCTTGTAATTTTCATATTATTGAATTACAATCTGTAAGAAATAAATGAAGCCATAAACATACAATTAAAAATCATGCAGCATCTAGCAGAGCACATTGCAATTACTACAACAGGCAGAAGAATCATGACCTTCGGCAATGTTCACGTGGTCCATGTGAAAAAAGGTTGGGAACCAGTAGCCAATAGTAAATATTTTTGAGTCCAGTGGTTTAGCAAGTGTTTTCCCCTCACACACACTTACTGCCTCTCTCAAAAGAAAGGAACCCAGGCAGTCACCACTCATTTGCATATGTTAATTCATTCAAATGCATGCACATTTTAAAAGTTTCCTTTGCCTCGCTCTGAGGCTGAGCTGACGGCATCCAGCCAAGTGGCAACAAAAGAACCAGGAAGCCAGTTTAACGTCTGCTTGGTTCTCACAGAGCATGGTACACTGCAGACTGTACATTCCAGTTCTCACTTACTCCAACACTCAGATGTGTTCATGATTTCCTGTGCTGGTTGTCCTCAGCTTCCCCCCCTACTCTATCACGATGGAGTTGGTTTCACAGCCCGTGACACTCAGAAGTTCCTGGAGCTGTAGTGTTCCAATACAGGTATGTACTTGCAAAGCTCTGTTTGAAAGACTACAACTCCCAGAATATTCCATTGTTCCATATACGGCTTGAAGAGACTGCATTTTTTATTATTTTTTTAAAGATGATACCTGTTGCAGGAGGAAGAAAACTGGGCAATTATGAAGGGTTAGCAGAAACACAGATAGACCCTTAATAGCTTTCTTTTCAAAATGACATTTCAGAGTTCATGTTAATTCAGGTGGAGATACAAAAAAGACTTCATAGTGAAATAGACTGTCCCCTGATGCTTTATAAACAGAAGCTCTCCATTTTTTTGTTTTTTTGTTTTCATTGCCAAGGATAATAGAACTAAGAATTTGTTTTGAAATTGGAAATCAAAGTTCTCTGTATCTGGCCAGTTTTTCATTTATCATAGCTCTCAAACCCCTGCACCTATTCTTCTGAAATGGTGTAGGTTATTTAGCAGAAGTGACTGGTAGTAACCTGAGATAAATTACAGATTGATGAATAATTAGGTAGTGGTTGGATTTATGGGGAAAGCAATAGTACCTGTTTTTTAAATGAACTTATTTTTTTCAAGATCTTGTGGCTGTCCAATTATTAGAATAACGAATCAGCGCTGGCGAGGAGATCAAGTTTATTATTTTTTTCATATACTACATACATAGTAAATGTTCATTTCCACCCAGACCCCTCTTAGAGTAGGAGCAGGAGATCAAAACATAAAAGAGGAAGTTAGAAAAAGGCAGTGTTGTGGTGTACTTAAGACCTGGGCTCAGTTAAAGATTTATTGAGTGAAGGTATATCACAAGAAGCAGCATATTTCAAAACTAATGAGAAAAAAAATGTGATAGGGCAACAGTAGGGCTCAAATTTATGAGATAAAATCATGGATCATCATCAGCGCTAAAGATCTAAACAATGAAGATTTGCTTCTCCACAAACCTCTTTGAAATGCATTAGGGCAGCACAAGAACAGTATGCAGTGAACAAACTTAACTTAATCTCTAGCTTCAGCTCTAGAACTACAAAATACTTTTCACCTTGCATTTTAATTTCCAGGATGGTGGTTGGAGTTGAAGGGAAGAGGTTTGGGAAACTGGAAAAGAAAGGGAGGGAAATGAGCTTAGTCGGTACATGGGAGGGAGGAGGTGTTGGCTTGCCTTGGAAATATGCCAAGCTAATTTCTGATTTGGGGGGATTAAATTGCTTAGTTTATGTCTGAAGAAATCCAACATGAGCTAGGTGGTGGTGGGGAGCTAACTGATCTACAGCAAAAATTCTAGGGGTGTGCATTGAAGACAATATTTGGCATCTTGGAACGTGGGTTTCTTCAGCTCAGGCCACCTCAACATGAACTACTTCAAATCATTTTTCAAAACAATTTCACCTTGGAAAGTTGAGACTTCATATGCCAACATTTACTGTAATGGAGATATCAACAAATGGCTACAGCAGTTTATAACAAAATAGATGACGCTGGCATAGTCGCTTTTTTTAATGGAACCAGTCTGCCAGATTTCAGACTAGGCACCTTTAAATTTTGATGCTTTTTAAGGGAACACATGTGACTTTATTCAGCAGAATTGGAGGTGATTCACATGCATAGTTGCAACTTCTGAGGGGATGAAGCCTGCCAAATTTCAGACCAATAGGTGTACAGTGATTTGTGCAAGGAGAAATGTTAAAGTTCTGAAAGAAATGGATTTTCTTCTTCCCCTGGGATTTTTCTTTTTTGAGGGGGAACAATTTGTATGAAAATGGCATACCTAAGAGGTTCTCTTAAGTAAGTAATCAGAAAAAGTTCAGAATGATGCTGTGGGTGTTTTGGTGGAAGAGAACAGAGAATCTTTGGAGTAAAGAGATTTGCTTACCCACTCTGGTTTTGGAGGCAATTTGTATGAAAACAGCATAGATGTTACCTTAGGTAAATAACAGAAGTGGTTTGTATAGTGGAGCAGACCTGCACGGCTAGCTTTCCAGCAGTTGTGCCACTGCCGCTTACCAGGATGGATGAGATGACAGGGAGGTTGGTGCAGGGCTGGCATGCTGGTGAATCCAATCTGGTGCTCCTTTCATTGTGCCAACTGCCCTGTCACCTCATTTCTCCCGCTCTCAGTAAGCAGGAGTGACACACTTGCCAGGAAGCTAATGTTGTAACTGCACCCTGCTATACAGGCCACTTCAGCTAAATAACCTACACAATTTCAGAAGGATAGGTGCGGGGATTCAGGAACTATGATAGATGGAGAAAACAGTTTGAGGTTTTTCTTTATTTTGTCTACTTAATTGACACAAGTTCCTTCTACACCCCTTCCAAAGGCACTCTGACTGGAGGTAAAAAAATGAACCCTGCTAAAGTTATTCCCTGGTTGGAAGCTACAGCTGTCAGTCATCAAACTGCACCTCCCTCCCTCTTCTTCCCTTCCTCCAACCTTTTATGAAGAGCTTGAAGAAATGTAGCAGTTTTAAAGGCTAGATGGTCTGCGTTTGTCTGTGTGACTCCTCTGGAAAGCTCATGGCCGCAAGACTTCAGCCAATTCAGTTTGAGATGCCCCAGAGGACACCTGCTTCATTTCAGAAGAGACCCAAATCTTTTTGAAGAGACTCAGTTCAGCTCATTATTTGGCATCCATAGAAAGTGAACGCATATCCCAAGGGATGGAGGAGAAATTCAATTCAGTTTGCATTTAAAGCCAAATCTATCAATTTTGCACTTTCTGAAATAGTATGAGAACTAAAACCAGCCGTCCTCTGAAATTAACATCTATCCAAATTTTGCAGTGCAGTTCTCCAACCAACCAATGTTTAAAGAAATGCATATATTAGGAGAAAGTGTGCATAAAAATGAATATATTAATGAAAATAACATACAAAATGCATTATATTAGGGGAAATTGCTTACAACAATTTGCTCACTAGTCAAAACTTCATACCAAATTGTAAGAGAAATTTGCACTTACTTTTTTTCCTGAAAATTCCTGCAAAAATGTGGAGAACTGAACTCAAGAATGGAAAAATAAGAAACTTGAGAGAACTGAAATTGACAGATCCTTCCTTTCTTCCACACCCCTACTAAATACTGATGCTATATCTGCATTTAGTGCATACATGAGAACATTCTCAGGAAGAACAATTAATAGAGGAACATCTCATTATTTAATTTATTAATTATGCCAGGAATTTAAGTAACTCAGTTCCAGCTTATACTGAAATTATTTCTCCTTTAAACCCCCAAAACAAAGCAAAAAGCTAAGTAAGTTTGCTGTCAAAAAAAGGCATTCAGTACAACAGCAACAAGAAATTAAGCACAAGTTGTAAGAGTAATAAAGCAAATTAAATTATTCTACATTATTTTGGACTTCAAAGGTTACTGTACATTTTCATCTGTTAATTGTCCTTATATAAATTACATCCAAAAACTTCCATTGTTAGGTATGTATATAAACATGAAGCAATACTTCTCTATTTTGCTGGAAAATTGGAAAGCACAGACTTTTAAAAATATGACTTTTCAAATGTATCCACAGGGTAACAGAATGACACTAACCAATTAGTGTAGGATGACATTAGCCATGGTAATAAGAAACTTACTGTGGTTTCTGCCTGCATAACAAAATCCCAGCGTTCATGTCCTGCTCTTCAAAGCCATAAGTCATACTTTATCAGATCTATGAAATCTATCCTTAAAGTGCTTGATAAGATTTTTTTAAAAAAAACCACTAAAGGAATGCACAATATATTTCTGCCTCCTCCTGCTCCCTCAAATTAATCTGCATAAACCTTACTGCTGTGTTGGTGGTAGCAGCACAAACACTCCCAACATTTATGGGACCATCTTGCCCTTCATTGCCACACATGGAGGAAAGGGACCTTCAGAGCAAGGCATTTTTGGTGAAGTGGCCCGGCATTGTTGCTGTTCTGCTGTAATGACAGCAAACAGTGTTTAAAGTTTATCAGTCTCTATTAAACCTTAACAAAGTCTAATGGAGACGGTTAAACATTAATTAGTTTTTGCCACCATTGTGACAAAGTGACATCAGCACAGGCACTCTCTGAGGCTACCCCACCCATGATGCCTCACTCTGAGGAAAGATACTTTCTTCAGAGTGAGGCATGGGCCCTGATTCCAGAGAGCCTTGTAGGAAATCCACCAGCGGCAAATAACAAAAATGGTCTATGTCTGACTGGCTGGCAGGCGAGGGGATGGCAGCAGTAGCAGCTACCAGCAGCCTCATAGGCAGCAGATGTATGGTGCAATCCACCATCCCTCTATCTGCTGCCTGAGTCACGTGGCTCATGAGGAAGCTGGTCCTGAAACCACTGCAAAGCTCACACTAATCTGCTCCCCAGATTGAGTTTGCTGCTCCCTTCCACAATGCTGCTCAAGTCCCATTTAAGTTACTTCTTTTTTTTTTCAATTAATTTTTATTCTAATTTTCAAAACCAAAATAATACAAAAAGAAAACAACACAAATCAATAACTAATACAATACAAAAAAAAATACATATATATAAAAATATTGACTTCCGATTTGTCATAGTTCAGCTATAAATCTATAATATATAACAAACCTATCTCTTAATAGATTATAAAATCACCTTCCTCCAGCGGTTATCTTAGTTGGTTTCAAATCTCATTAACATCATATCATTTTAATATTCCACAAAAAGTCAAAGAGAAGTTTCCAATCCTTGAGATATATGTCAATCAATTTTTTTTCTAAATAAACATGCCAATTAATCCAGCTCATCAAATCTACTAAATCCAGTAATTTCAAAACACTATAATTCAACTATAAATCTATAATATATAACAGACCTATCTCTTAATAGATTATAAAATCACCTTCCTCCAGCAGTTATCTTAGTTGGTTTCAAATCTCATTAACATCATATCATTTTAATCTTCCACAAAAAGTCAAAGAGAAGTTTCCAATCCTTGAGATATATGTCAATCAATTTTTTTTCTAAATAAACATGTCAATTAATCCAACTCATCAAATCTACTGAGTCCAGTAGTTTCAAATCGCTCTTCTGTCATTATCCATATTGGGTCCATCTTCCATCTTTACGCACCCAAAAATCTTGCTGCCATAGTCATATAATAAAAGTCTGATAGGAATTTCCTCCATCACAGATATTTTCTTACCATCAAATCCAAACGTAACACTGAAGTATTGTTTCAAAGCCGCATCTCTGCTCCTCTTTTCCACATGATACACTAGTACATTTCTTGAAGGTTTTTCCATTGACACAAAACAGGGATTAATTCTATTAACTTTCTCCATTTCAAGTTCCATGAAATCCTTCCAGTCCAGGAATTTTTTTGAACCGATAATATCTTTATCTCCAATCTCTTCAATTCCTTCAGAGACAGCGCTGTATTCCAAACTGTAATATTTATCTCCAGGATCCGTCACAACCAGGAAATCCAAATCTTTTTTCATGTCCATATTTAAGCCAATCTCCATAGATTGAACCTTGCCTTTAATTTCTCTTTCATCCTTTTTTTGTTTTCCAGATCTATCTTTATTCTCCTTTCTCATAGAATCCTGAGTTTCTTTCAGCTCCTGTCTCATTTCATGAAATTCAGTTCTCCACGCTTGTCTATTATTTCTCAGTTCTTGTTTTATTGAGTTAATCCCATCCATTACTTTCTGAAGCATGTCTAGAAATAAAGTCCCTTCTTGTACATCCATGATCTTCTTAATTGCCATTCTTAAAACCAAAAGAACAAAACTCCTTCAATTTTCAATGTCCCAAGCAAAGAGCAGTTTATTTCTTTATCCAGTTACAAAGGAGTTAATCTTTCCAACCAACTAACGTCACACGCTAGACAGTCCTTATCTCTTAAATGTCCAGAAGTGCAAAAACAGCTTTTAGTTCACAGCGTTCAAATAACTAGTAGCAGAGAGAATGAGCAGATTCGTCAACAACAACAACAAAAAAGTAGATCAGAAAAAATAGTCCCTTATATATATTACACAAAAGTCTTGTAAATCAAAAAGATTTCTTATCTCTCCCAATCAGAAAGCTCTCATCCGTTGTAATCTTTAAAACGCAATTTTCCATGTCAGCTTTTTGCAATAAAAAAAAAAAGATAAGCTATTTATATTTTCTTCCTCCTTAGTTCCGTAAATAAAGAAGGAAAGTCTTACCTCATCTAGGTTATCTTAATTGCTGTTACTTTGACAAATCTCTTTAGCTATATAGATAAGAAAATGATAAATGTAGACAGGAGGTTTGCCTGCTAGTCCGTTAAAAAAAAACGGGTCACTTATCCAGCTGAGCTAGCATAAAATCCTCGCTCTGTCTGAACTGCTGGAAGACAGACAATTCTGACGAATTCCAGGCTCCAACAATCAAAACAAAACTATGTGGCAGATCTCACGCTTCTTCCTTATCCGGAAGAAATCATCCCCAGTCAGAAAAAACCCTTCTGACTGAATTTAAAACTGGATAAGTTTCATCCAAGACGGGAGCCCGTCTCAGAGGCAGCACAGGCGGAGGGATCCTCCTGGGAAGTCTCCCATTTAAGTTACTTCTGTGGGGACTTACATAGTTAAAATCAGCTCTGAGCAAGCCCAAGATAGTGAGTGGCTATAGCTCACATAGGCTTTTTGAAGGGACTTTATTTGCTTGCACACAATTTCACTGGCATCTTGCATTGGCACAATGATGGATTCTAGGATAACCCCTTATTTAGTTAACATAATTGTTTTGATTATTTATACCTCCTTTGAACAAATGTTTTCCCTCAAGGCAACTTAGAAGAAAAACTCACTATATCACAATAATAGTATATGTATTGAGCTAGCCTGAAGAAATTGTAAATATCACTGTGTTAGATACTGGGCTGTTTTACAGATGTTCTTTTTTATTTTAAGTACAATAACAGAGAGTTGCCTCAATGAAATCATCCCATTACCCATAGAATCAATACTTCAAATCAGATCCAGAGAGGACTCATATGTCTTGGAGCAACATTCACTTAGTTTAATCCAACACCTGCCATGTGGCTTCTTGTAAACTAGTGGAAGGGTGGCTTATATCTATTTTTTATATTATACATTTTCTCTTTATCAGTATAGTCTGAGACAAGCATAGTCAACATGGTGCCCTCCAGATGTTGCAGGACTACAATTCCTACTGGCCATTCTGGCTGGGGCTGATGTGAATTGGAGTCTCACAACATCTGGAGGGCGCCACATCAGTTATGCTTCCACTGAACTAGATCATGCTGCACAACATTCTTGATTCTCCTCGTCATCTGTGAAGAAGTTATTGCCTTCATTAGAGTTCTTCAGTTCTCTTCCAGATGTTGCTGGAATCACTTTATTGTTTGATGCTCCATTGACACAACAAGGAATTCTTTTTTTCTTTTCACCTTCCAAGTCTTTGATAGTGATGGGTGAACCTTCACTCTCCTCCAGTTTGATTTTAAATTGGGCTCTCCATATTGAGCTATTTGAAAGAAACAGAAAGTGGTTTGGTTCACGCCAAACCCATATCTGACCCTGGCCTCATCTGTACTATAAAGTAGTATCATGCCACTTTAAGCAGCCGTGGCTTCTCCCATAGAATCCTTGGAACTATAGTTTGTGAAGGTTGCTGAGAGTGGACAGCCTCTAACCCCTCACTGAGTTACAATTCCCAGAATGGTAACAATCAATCCTTCTTCCCTGGGCACTCTGAAATTATAGTTCTGTGAGTGGAATAGAAATCTCCTAACAAAACTTTTCCCAACCTTTGGGTCCCCAGATGTTGCTGGACTACAGCTCCCATCAGCCCCAGCCGGCAAGGCTGATGGTCAGCAATGATGGGAATTGTAGTCCAGCAACATCTGGGGACCCAGAAGTTGGGAAAGGCTGTCCTAACAGCAACCTTAACAAACTACAGTGTCCAGGATTCTTTGTGGGAAACCATGACTCTTTAAAGTGGTATGATACTGCTTTAAATGTGCAGTGCACATGGGCTCCAAGTGACACTCTTAATATGGTCTGAATCCTTTTCATAAGCTCACACTCCCCCTTCCCTAGTAGTTTTGGACATTCCAAGTGCCAGGGAGGGATGTGGGGAAAGAAAGGGAATGTTTTCTCTCTCAATGAAACAAATTGTTTCAGTGTTTGTATGTGTGTGTGTGTGCATGTGTTCTTGGTTTGGATTGCAGTCTGAGCCACAGAAGAAATGGGAGGAGGAAATGACTCAGTTTAGAAGAATGGTGTACTTTATAAGTTCACCAAACTCACATTTCAACATCACATCACTAGTTCTTGAACAACAGAACCATATACATGAAGACAACATCCAGGCCATCAGTGCCGTTACCTGACAGTGGGTGTGATGTCACTAGACTAGGGTTTTTCTTTTCAGTTGCTAACACATGCAGGTTCAAAGGACTGCTGTTTTCTGAAAACTTGGCCTCTTTAGACATGAAGTGTATTCAAAGGGGAATGCAAAGCTTTCACAGCCATTTCCAGCAACTGCTGAGGTCTGGAACTGGGTCAGTGCTAACATGTAAAAGCCAGACCCTTTTTGAAGTCATACAAGTTCATAGTTGTAACAGAAGGAATACAAAAGTGCCCTCATGTGAATGAACTTCAGCAGTGGGTAGATCAGAGCTTTTGCAAACACAATGTGTGTCATCTCCCCTTGCAGTAACGCAGGAGGCACTTTTAGAAAGCAAGACACTTCTGAAGGCTACTTTGTTTCAGTAATAATCCTGCAATGCAGAAGGCATTTGGTTTTAATAAAAACCTTTCTCTCAGAACTCATTCAAACTTGCAGATATTTGATTTACCAAGAAATCATTTTTAAAATCCATAACTTACCCTAAGGTTTTCCCGACAGCAGTATGGAATGTTTAACTTGACATTTTACCATTTGCATTATCAACAGAGTTGCTAATCAATGACCAATGCACCACTGAATTGGCAAATACTGTACTCACTTCCCAAAATGAATGTTTAGAATCCAGTATCTTAGTTGCATTGTCTGGGGAAGGATGCTGAACCTACAAGTGATTAGATAGATAGATAGATAGATAGATAGATAGATAGATAGATAGATAGATAGATAGATAGATAGATAGATAGATAGATAGATAGATAGATAGATAGATAGATAGATAGATAGATAGATAGATAGATAGATAGATAGATAGATAGATAGATAGATAGATTCCATCCAGCATCTCCTATCACCGAGCAATCAGGGAGAGCTACCCATTGCTGGCAAGCTCTGAACATCTTGCTAGAGCCATTAGCAGGCCTCCTGTTGTACCATTTCACCAGCCTCCTAATTTGCGCAGACTGTCAGTGAGAGCTGTGCTTAAGTCACCTATCATTAATCCTAGGTCTCATCCTTGTCACTCCAAACGCTGTGTCACCAGTGTGTACCTCAGGGAGACAGCCACTTTCACAAGCTCTAGGACAGGCAGGACATATTACATCAAACAGAACATCACCTGCAGGTCCTGCAATATAATTTATGTCATCTAATGCAAAAGACCAGGATGTCATATCCAATATGTAGGAAAAACCACAACTGACCTATACACACACTTCAGAAAACACAAATCGGCAGTCTTAACAAAAAAAAAAGTGGAGCAACCAGTTGCAAAACATTTCAACATTGAGGGTCACAGCCTGTTGGACTTTTCTATAACAGCTATAGAGATGTCAACAGATCCAGCAGCATTGACTAAAAGGGAGAACTTTTGGATTTACTCTCTGGACACATTGGCACCACATGGCCTGAACCTGGAGGACAGTACCAGCATCAATTAGCTTCTGCAAATGAAGCCCCTCTGAGCATTCCATCCCCAAAGCTCTATAACTGCCACCTTGGTAACAGCATTTGTAAGAAACTTTATTTGCTTTTAGCCATAGGCCATGGCACAATATACAGTAAATGGTTAAAACAGTTAAAAACATGCGGTTTTAAACCTGCAGTCATGTCATTGGGCTTTTACATAGTTTGCTCTTAACTTTTTCGCTGCTAAAGCGAAATTGGCCACCGCAATTGTGACCTAGCTGTGTTTATCGGCCAGGAACTCCGCCACTAGGTTGCCCCTGGGTGTCCCCCCTCTGAGGTTGGTCAGAGGTGCTAGAAATTTGTTTCTAGGGTTCCCGTACAAGGGGCAAGTAAGCATATAGTGTATTAGGTCTTTGGGAACCTTGCAGCCATAAACGCAAAGACGCTCTGCTTTCGGGATTCCCCGGTACCTTCCTTCAAGATAAGCTGTGGGCATTGTTTGGAATCTTAATTCTGTGAAGGCTCTGCGTAATGGAGCACTTGTCAGGATATCGAAGTAAGGGGGAATAGCGTGATTGGGTTTAATAAGGGGGAACCAGGCTGAGAAGGGGGCCGCCATTATTGTGGCCCTGTCTTGGTTCACATCATGATTGAAAACCCAATTTCGGAGCTCAGATGGGTTAAGGCCTAGGAGATTCTTGTGTGAAAGATTATAGGATTCTAATATTGCCTGGCATCCTTGTGCCCAGCCTCCCATCTGGAGTTGCTCTTGCCAGCAAAGTTTTGAAAGGGCAGTATCCTCCAAGGTGCATTTGTATGTTAGCAGCTTATGAAGGCGGAAGCCAAAACGTTTTGGTAATACAATAAAAACCTCTGTTTTGTTCATCACGGTTAAGTGCATATATATTTTAGGTGATTAACAGAATCCTTATAGGAATCCAGAGCAAGCTGGGGACCCAAGGCTTCCAGAGTACTGAGGTGGATGTGATATCTCTGCTTCCTTGATACTTCCAGAGGGCCTGTGCCAGATGATGGGAGGTCTAGAGTGTCCTGATGGATGTCAAAATTCTAATAGACTTCTAGAATAGTGTTCAAAAATGCAAACTATGCAACCTCCCTGGAAAAAAATAATTTCGCCACAACATGTCCATCCATTTTCGAGAACTGAATTAGGTGACATCTTTTAACAGATGAAACAAATGTGTTCATTAATATTCACTAATAGGCAAAAAAACTTGCGGTTTAAGAAAGTACCCACATATATTTCTATCAAACTTTTAAAAGCAGGGAAATTGGGCAGCTATAGTGAATGCACCAGGGGAGCAGGACACCTGACCTCCTCTCTGAGATATCGGACTGCCCTACAAATTTGTCAAAATACAAACACAATTTGGGTTGGTCTTTCACAGTCCAATCCACTTGCTGTGTAGCTTGGAAGAATTTGGTAACGTGCCTCTGAGCATATGGTGAGTGGTGGCAATACCTGCCATCTCCAAAGATAGGGAATTATATTTTTGTATGTTTGTTGGTGTTCTTCTTACTTTGCTTCTTTCCTGTGTAACTAATGTTTCTACAGAGAATCTAAACTAGAAAATTTTATTTCCCTCATTATTCATCCTAGAAATCTGTGTCAAATTTATTTTCATTAATTTCAAAGCCTTTTTATTGGTCAATGTCATATGATGGTGAGGACAGCCTTTTGTGTTTCAAATTGGAGGTTATGTTCTATTTCTATTTTGGGTGCATTAACAGTTGAATCTGAAACTGCAGTTTGATGTAAAATCAGACTGATTACAATACGTTGCTACTTCAGCAATGACTGTAGCTGTTGGAAAAAAGAGGACGCATGTTTTCAGCCTGCTATGTTTAAACTACTTTATTTGAATAGGGTTTTCATGATAAATGGTATTCAGATGTGGTTTTACCATTGCCTTCCTCTGAGGCTGAGAGGCAGTGACTGGCCCAAGGTCACCCAGCGAGCTTCATGGCTGTGTGGAGATTCGAACCCTGGTCTCCCAGATCATAGTCCAACACTGACCTGGGGGAGGGGCAGGGAGGGGGAGGGGAGCAGATTGGGTGGGTGGGCACTGGGCAGAAGGGAAGCCCCTTTCCTTTCCAAAAGTAAAACATTGTCAGCATTATCATTCCTTTCCAGTGTTTCCCCCACCTTTTTATTCTACAGAAGGCACATGTAGCCTCCCACTAGGGTTGCCAGGTTAAGGGCCTGAGACTGATCCTGTATCTTTAGGAGAAGAGAATGTCAGCCAAGTGCAGGTGTTCCTGCAACACTGTAATGGGAAAAACCACAAGGTGGAATTCTCCCTTTCCCCTGCACAACTTTTAACGATACAGAAGACCTCTTGGAGGCTGGGCCTGGCAACACATCCACACCAGGCCTCTATTACACTTTGGACAATCATTATTTGTTTATTTATTGTATTTATATATCGCCTCATAGCCGAAACTCTCTGGGCGGTTTACAATAACTAAAAACATTAAAAACAAATATACAAATTTAAAAACACATCTTTTAAAAACAATTTAAAACACAATTTAAAACAATTTATCATGGCTTGTCTCAAAGAATCCTGGGAAGTGTAGTTAGTCAAGGGTGCTGAGAGTTGCTAGGAGATGCCCTGTTCCTCTCACAGACCTTCAATCAGAGTGACTGACTATTAAACCATTCTCTCAGGGGAATAGGAGTCTCCTCTCAGCACCCTTCACAAACTACATTTCCCAAGATTCTTTGGGGGAAGCCATGACTGTCTCAAGTGAAATCAAGTCTGGTGTGGGTGTGGCCCCCTGATTAGCCAAGCAAAGCAGCTGTGAGGCTTTTAGAACACTGACAGTTGGTTCTTACTGAGCAAGCCCCACGTTATCATAGGGTTCCAGCCAAAATTTATTAAATTTATTAAAAATCAGCCAGGCATATTTTAAACTTTTAAACTGCAGAAGATGAAGGTCAGAGTATGGGGCAAGGTCAGTATTAGGATTACAGGTACTCTGTGAAAATGGCTGATTTTTAATGAATTTCAACAGATTATGAGAACTCTGGCAGAAAAAAGTCCAAAAGGGCTCTGGGTTTTTTCTCTCTCTTTTGAGACTTTGAACTCTTGATTCTCTTTGACTGTTTTGTGTATCGCCATGAAAATTGAGAGGGTTGTTAAGCAAGCATTTCTGAGTTCAGGACTGTAAGTTTGGTAAGGTTTTATTTTTAAATGAGCTTATGGGAAGCATCAGGATGGCATGGGGGGTATTTTCAATTTAACATTGTGGAATGTGAAAAGTTCACACTGGCTATAGTATACAGCCACTCTTGTGGCTGTATAATATAAAAAATATAACTTGAATGACTACCTGTATCTGTACATATCTACCTGTCAATTAAGAGCTTCAGGTGAATGGCAACTGTGGGATGCCTTTGCCATCTGAGGTGAAGGGGTAACTACCAGAGAGAGGGCTGTATTCGTGACAAAGTTGGAGAACGCTCTTCCCAGAAATGTTTGCCCAGCACCTAGCTTCTTCAACATTGTTATTTTCCCAAGCTCTTTAGGTATAATTTTAATCTTACTGTATTTTGTATTCTTATATGTTTTAATATGTTTGCTTTTATTTTATAAGCCATCTAAACTCTAGGGCACAGAGCCCTAGAAACATTTATTGATAGGCAGCCATATAATATTAATTAAAATGGTAATGATTACAGCAATCCTAATGACTGTTTTATGCTGCTTTGTGATGTTATGATTTTGTAATTTATTATGGGCTTTATTAAGGAGGAGAGGGCATAGGGTTTCTGGATAAGGATGAACCATTTAGTGTTAGGGAAACCCAAGGAGAAGAAATGAAGAATGTTTGAATGACTACCTGTTTTCAAGAAGGCTGGTCAAAAACAATGATAGAAATGTTTATGGATGATTCAGTTTGCCCATATTTCATTATTGTGAACTCTCTCCCCCCCCCCGTGAAACAACATATTTCATATATCTTTAAAATGTTGACTTGTTGTTGAGACAGGGCAACCTAGGCTGGAGACTGATAGTCATTGAGAACTGAAACTGGTTTGATAGAAAGAGCTTTTTCCAAGTGGCTTCATTTTAGTGCAGGCGTAGGAAATCTTTGCCCCTTCAGATCTAGCTGAACTACAACTCCCATCATCCCAGGCCATTGGCAATACTTGCTGGGGCTGATGGGAGTTGTAGGTTAGCAACATCTGGAGGGCCAAAAATTCCCCATTCCTGAGTTAGTGACTTCAGTAACAGACTGCATAATGCACATTAAAATGAGAACCTTAAAACTTGCAGCAGGCACATACATGGATGCAAGTTTATGGTTTGGAGTAGATTAGATTTTTCTCTCAAATCAAGGAATTGCCTCCATAGGGCCAGGTTCATCACTACACTGATCTAGGTTATCCTGGTGCAATAATGTTAGTTAGTCGAATTATTTATTATACTAGTGTGAAACTTTGCAACACCAAATTATATCTAACACACTTCGCCTCTATAAATGTAAACTGGTTTTATGTACATAATTGGCTCTTGTAAAGAACCATGGGATTTGTAGTGCTCTGAGAGTGCTGAGAACTCTTCTATAAAGCACAGAAGACTTATTTGCCATTTTAATATAAACTACCCTTGAAATATCAGCCATTTGAATAATCTGACATAAAGTTATTAATCAAACAAAGAAGAGCAGGTAACAGATTTCTTATTAATCCATCCAAGAAGTTGCAAAGTACTTCAAGAATTATAAGGCCACAATGTGCCATTAGTACAAAAGGGAAATGATTTCCTAGTCATTTAAGGAGCTGTTATTCATGCTTGTGATTTTGTTTTCTTTATTTCCCCCCTGTTACCATAGCAGCACTTGAAACCCAACTGTGAGAATTTTTGTTAACACATGTTGCTACAGTTCATTCTGAGGTTGAGCATCATACAGGTTGGCAAACTCAGAGTACTCACTGCACAAAACAAGCTGAATATTCATCCTGTAGAATGTACTACTGTCCATCAACACTTTCAGTCTTGCCTGCTCTGTCCTAAGCCCAGGCAGCTTGTGAAAACATGGATTTGCAAACTAGATTCTGGACACCATTTTGCAATTTCTTCAAGAAAAAACAAACATATTTTCTCCGCAAAGAAAAAAAGCCACATAAAGCAGTAGTGATTACTCTCTCCCCCCCCCTCTCTCTCACACACATTTTTCCTTTTCTATGTTTGCAGATTATTTATGTGACTAGTAGAGAGGAATAGCAACATTTAGCTTTTCAATTAAAAATATTTTCAGTCATCAGTATATGTGTGGGGTGTGTGGATGGGGAGAATAAGAACCAAAAACTTGAAAAGCACTCAGAGGTCTTTGCATTCAAGCGGTATATAAATTTTGTTAAATAAATAAAATAAATTTTGTTAAATAAAAAATAACTGCAGCTTCTTTCAAGAAATAATGTCACTTATAGATTGAGCTCTTATCTTAGAACAGTGGGATTTAGTCATTTCATTAAAAATGAGTACCTTTACTGCAGGGTTGGGGAAAACTGTGGCCCTCTAGATGTGTGTTGGACTCCAACTGCCACAGCCACAACCAGCATGGCAAATGGTAGGGATGATAGGAGTTGTACTGGAGTGCCACAGGTTACCCATGCCTGCTTTATTGTGTAGATGAAATATTTGCCCCTGTCATGTGTAAATTGAACTGACCCAACAGAATATTATCTTTCTTTGAGACCTATCTATTAGCCTGTACCTGATGCGATGATTCCAAGATGGCATGGTTAGATATTTCCGCTGAAAATATGAGCAATATGTTGCACCAGATCTTGTGTGTGAAGGATGTATTCACTCTACCATGGTCAACCAGAAATCATGTCAATAAGACAAACTATATTGTTGATCTTTGTTCTATTGTATTATCAATGTGTTTCTATTCTATGGGTATTTTTTAAACTGTGCTGTAAAATGCTTAGATGTTTTTAATGAAAACGCAGTATACAGATATTTTGATAGATAAATAAATTGGCAATTGTAGGAGTACTGAGGTGAATATATATTGGCATGGTACTGGGGTATAAGCACACATGGATCCATAACTCCAATACATAACAAGTTCCCTATTTATTAGTTTCTTGATGCACTTTATTGCAAAACAATCACTACTCTCCCTTTTCACAACAAATATGGCATGTATTGTGTAATAATGAGGAGACTTATCAAGACCATGATATTTGTAACGTTCAGTAGGACTTGCCCTTCCTGAGGTGCTGGGTAGTTTTGCTTTGCTTGTTTTTTAAAAATAAAATTCCTGTCTGGTTTTTTTATATTTACAAAAGGCCATATGTAGCTCCAAAGCATTTAAGGCAGAGAGGAGTTGGGATAGCATTAGTACTGAAATTTTGCCTTAAATGCAGTTTCAAATTTCCAAGGAATTTTTAGGGAAACAAAAAGTTTCAGCAAGAGTAGTTACTCCCCCCCCTTTTTTTTTACTGAGGGGGGCATTCCATATGTCTCTACAGAGCACGTGCACTTATAAAGCATTGTGGCAATGATTACAAGATATTGAATGAACACCAACTTCAAAAATGGGCTACTAAATCTGTACTTTTATGTATACTATATTGTACAAGTTTTAAGGACTGAATTTTCTAAATATGTACTATAAGGCCTAACTCGGTGAGATTATCAAGAAAATGGTGGTGTAGAATGGATTAAACCCATTCTCCTTCTGGGTGTCCACAGTTATGGTTTGCTAAAAGAGGTGATGGTTCATTGTTTTGTTTAGTGATTCCCTAGTAAAATGAGCAAATTGAGGATTTCAGCATTTATGTTCTGCTCTTATGCCCCATCTAGTGAGGTTGAGTGCAGCTGGCATAGTAATCAATCCAAGCTATTCTGCCAGCACAAGATCCTGGTTGATTCATGACACTACCACAATGCCACACATTGTTATGTTCAACCATTGCAGCAGTCCTTCACTGATTCTACAGATTATTAGCAACAATGCTGTACATTTTCCTACAGAGTTGTATGATGGAACTCTGATTCATTTTGCAAATGATGTTTTCTCCATCTAATGTTGTCAAGCTATAGAAAACAACATTAAAGAGAACATGAGGCTTAATCGAGCTGACTGAGTGCAAGCATCAGCTGCTGACATCAGCAAATAGTCAATAAGCATGCTCTTGGATGATGACTTCTATGGCTCACCCTGCCTTTGGTACTTAAAGGAATGCCCCCCCCTCCACTGCTGCCTCAATTGGCATATAGAAGCTCATTAACCGCTGATTGTTTCAATGTGTTACAGCAGATAAGGGAAACTGAGAAGTCTGAGGGACACTAACGACTAGTAGCAGACCAGGCGAGGCCTTGATCAGCATTCTGGAGATCTCAGACCAAAGGAAACGTAAAGTGAAGGGGCTTCCCTAAGCTGCAACTGAACTTGTATTTTCAACTCTCAGGACTCCACACACTTGAGGGAGTATCAGGACCTCCTCAGTGCATGGGAGGTCTCTAGGCATTGGACTGTAGTATAAGACTCCAGGCTGTCTTATAGGAGGCATAAGACTACGACATAGTCTAGAGATAGTCTGGGCTACACTCTCATATATTTCCCAGGTGGGCTGAGAACTCACCAGAGGAAGTGGGTGGGTCCTTGAGGAGAAATTTGATTAATGAGAAACTACCAAATTTGCACCCAAACAAAGCTATCCTTCAAAATTCATATTTCTTTGAATTTTGCGATGCAAACAAAATGTACAAAATGCAAATATTGCAGGTAAATGTGCATAAATGCATATATTAGTGAAAATAACATATAACATTAATTATAGTAGATAAATTTGCTTGCAAAAATGTGGATATTTGGAGAAATTCACATTAAAATGTTGGTGAATTTTCATGAGGATCTTTTTTTTTTTTAAAAAAAGCAAATTGCTGTGGAAATATGAAGAACTGAATTTAAGATTGGAAAAAATAAGAAACAGAGAATATCATTCTAACTCTTGAAGCAGGGGCATGTTTGCCCTCACCCCTTCCTTCTTCAAAGCGGGGTTAGAACATGGCTTATATGCCTTGCTCTTTGTATTTTTCCTGCGCTCTCCCTCTTTCCATCCCTACATTCCATGTGGGCTTTGCTGGCCAACTGTTAAAGGGGTAAAGTAGGATTTTTGGGGTGGAATTCCTTGGACAGCCTTTGGATCCATCATTTTCCACCTACTTCACACTGTTGGCATGAATTCGATTGGCCTTTGGGGATGTTGCAGTTTGGTTACTCTTTGAGGGGCATAGAGTCTTGGGCAGATGAGAAAGTTGGGGTGAAAACAGTTACACTGAGGCATTAATGGCACCAGTGTCTTATGCCTGATGGGATCTGGGAAAGGTCATTTTGATCTGACATTGATTTCTTCTCTGTCCTTTGTTGGGGAGCCACAGACTGTGGCTGTAGTACACACCCAAGGCTCTGGAGGGATGTTAAAATCCTCATCCATCCATACTTTCTGAATTCAGTTACTTTGATTAATTTGGTCTGCAGTTCCTCCAAGTTGTTATATTAATAAATATCACCTTTATTTCAGTGTTTGTGTCTCATGAGTCTTTGTGCACTGAAAATGCTTCCACCACAGCTAGAAACCTAGATTCTGGTTGACATGCTGCGCCACCCATATGATCCCCAACCACAATCTTTTGTGCTGATATATATCTACCTACCCATAATACTGACACTGTGTCATGATATTGTGCTAGCAGTCTGTATCCATATCCTTGGCACACTTATTTGCGGCCCTCATTTATCATGAGTGAAACACATCTAGCCTTGAGAAGAGAAGACTGATGGGAGATATGATAGCTCTCTTCAAGTACTTGAAAGGCTGTCATGCAGAGGAGGGCCAGGATCTCTTCTAGATCATTCCAGAGTATAGGACATGGAATAATGGGCTCAAGTTACAGGAAGCCAGATTTTGCCTGAACACCAGGAAAAAATTCCTAACAGAGCAGTACAACAGGGGAGCCTATTATCTAAGGAGGTGGTGGGCTCTTCAACACTGGAGGCCTTCAAGAGGAAGCTGGACAGGCACCTGTCAAGTATCCTTTAATTTGGATTCCTTTATTGAGCAGCGGGGGTTGGACTTGATAGCCTTATAGGCCCTTTCCAACTTTACTATTCTATGATTCTATGATAGGCACAAACTAAAAGTGAACAATTTTAGGAATTTGTTTGCCCAAATATTCCTCATATTTAAATTAACCTTTTAAAGGTAGTAAAATGTAGTGACGTCCTGTTGAATGTTGTCATAGTGCTGAAATATACACTTCTTGGATACATAGAAATGATTTTTTTTAACTTTATGTTGCAGCCCATATATATATATACACTAATCTGAAGTCAAACTTTCTGTGAACTAATGGAGCAGGAAGAGATGTGGAGTCATACTTGCAGAGATTTAAAAGATAGGATCACAGGGAAGATTGCTGATATAAAGCTGGAGCTTAACAATACTAGCTATAAAATAAGATTAGATTGGAATTGAAAGGATATCAAATATGGAGTTGAAATTTAATCTGTGGTTCCTATATAAATTTGTTATTAACCAAATGGTGCCATATCAAAATATAAAACGGTAAACAGTGTGTTATTTACCATAGATCTTTCCTCCAACAAGAGAAATTCATTAATTGACTAAGATATCTGGTTGGTTATTTATTTGCTTGCTTAAAAGTCTTTTTATCCCATCCTTCAATCACATTCACAGGAAAATTTACGAGAAAAAGTTACTAAATTAAGGGCACATCTTATGGTCCCTGGCAGGGGTGTCACTATCAGGGTGCGGAGGGTGCGGCCCGCACCCGGGTGTCACCATGAGGGGGGTGACACCCAGAGCTGCCCCGCCCCGTGCCATTGCCTGGCAAGGCTGCTCCAACTCCTCGGAGGCGGGCGGGCGAGACCAGGAGCAGCGTCGGCGGAGCGAGGGAGGCATGCTGGCGTTCCCAGGCCTTCTCTGGCTGGGTGCCCCTCCGGCACATGCCCTCCCAGGGGTATGGATGGGGTGGCTGGCCTCGAGTGCACACGCACGTATGCGCGCAAGCCCAACCACCTCATCCATGCCCCTGGGAGGGCGCGCAGCGGAGGTCCACACCCCCCGCACTCCCACTAGTGATGCCGCTGGTCCCTGGGAAAGGGGACCATGGGATTTTGCAGATCACCCTCTCCATGAGTGGAGAGGGGGATCTGCAGACAGAGCAAGAGGTCCACCCATGGAAGCATCTTCATTGCTGCTGTGGAAATCTCCAGAGCTATCTCTCCTCTACCTTTAGTGCTTTGACTATGGAGAGGAGGCAAAGGAGGTATTCTGGGGCAAGTTGGGGGAAGATCTGGGGAAGCTTTGCTTCTTGTAGATTCAAAGTCTTCTGTTCTCCCAACACACTTCTGGAATGGGACAGGGGAGGAGAGAAGTATGTCAGCCCTAGTGCTGGCATACAAATACTCCCTCCTGTTGAGACCTTTGGTAAGAAAAATAATTTTAACTAGGGGAACGCAATCCTACCTGCATTGCTCTCCAACCCCACCTACCCTCACCCCTCACTAACCACGCCTCACCAAACCCCACTGCCTAGACCTCACCAACCCCTCCCCCCACACTAACCCATTAGACCAGGGGTGAGGAATTGTTATGGCTCCCAACTGACAGGCCAACTTTGATAGGTAGGTGGGTCAACTCACTATCAATCACATGATGTCATTATGATGTCACATTATTGACAGATGGGCTGCCCTGCTCACCTATTAAAATCCTAACTTCAGAAGTTGAAAGGGGGAGCATGGGAAGGCTTGCCAAGCCCAGCCCATGCTTTCCTTTCAACCATCTGCAATCCTCTTCCCACTTCTCCTTTGCACCCCTGATGTCAGAAATGAAAAGGGCTTCTTCCCCTCTGCCCCCCCCAGCAGAGATAGGCTTGGACCTTCTCCTTTCTACATATGCAGCCATTGCAGCCAAGTGGGATGAAGAGTGGGTCCAACAGGAGCAACATGAGAAGGAGGCCAGAAATGGCAGAGAGACAGCATGGAAATTGGCAGGTGCAGGTGCAGCAGTGGATTACCAGCCCAACTGGCTGCCATTTCTGGCTCCCTTCCTCCTTCCTGTGCTGCTCCTCCTACAGGACTCACTCTTTATCCTAATCGGCAAGGTAGCAATGGCAGAAGCAGCGGGTCCCCAAGCTGGTCTGGAAGGAGGAAGGTGGCCAGTAGTGGTGCCAGATGGTGTGGGGATGTGGATCCCTGAGGCAGGGCCCCATGGCTGGCAGGCAGAGGAGCCAGCAGAGCTGGGGGACTGCTGCAGCCTGCTCTGGCTGTCCCTCCATGGCACATCTGGGCCACCTATCTACCACCTGATGCCACGCTGTAGTTTGCAGCACCACCTGTCTGTGGCCAAGTGAACTGTAGCGTGACAACATTCTTACATTTTTTATTATATGTATTAAAAAAAGTGGAGGGATATCATAAACTGATGTGGAAAGGTGACAAACTGAACTATGAGAAAATGAAAAATCAGGAGTGACAGATTTGCTCATTCCTACCCATCACCTTTCACCCTACTGATGCAAGCCTAGAAGTGCTTTGTATTTGGCAGTCCTTGTATTTGGGTTTTTCCTCTTTTGTCCTCTCTTGATTACTCTGGAAAATATAGATACCCCCCTCTCTCCCTTACACACACACAAGCCCATAATAAACTACAAAGCCACAACATCACAAAACAGCATAAAACGGTAATCAAGAATGCTGTAATTATTATCATTTTAATTAACATTATATGGCTGGCCATCAATACAATTTTCTAGGGCTCTGTGCCCCAGAGTTTAGATGGCTTACAAAATAAAAGCAAACATAATAAAATATATAAAAATAAAAAATACAATAAGATTAAAATGGTACCTAAAAAGCTTGGGGAAATAAAAGTTGAAGCAGCTGCTGGTTGTGAAACACCACTATGTGGTAACACTACACAAGGAGAGCAATTCATGTGAACAGTGCTACCATGTAACTTCATCAGCCTCATCAATATGACTTGCAAGGGGAGTGGGAGTAGCTGTATTAGGAATGTCAAAATCCCCTAAGTCCATTTACCTGCCTGTCTATCCACCTATCTAATGTAATTTATTTATTTATTTTATTAATTAAACTTATATACCGCCCGACTAGCAATAGCTCTCTGGGCGGTGAACATCAAAATGTAATGGAGGCCCTGTTGTTGGTGGTGCCCCTGGCCGGTTGGCAATGACCTGTGGCAGGGCCTTCTCAGTGGTGATTCCTCATCTGTGGAATTCCCTCCTTGGTGGGGTGCATCTTTCTCCCTCATTATTAGCATTGAAGAGGAATTTAAAAATATCCCTGTTTACCGAGATATTTGATGACTGAAAGATACAGTTCCTGGCAATCTCGACATTGTTAGTTGTGAATATATGGATTGTTTAAAATATTTTTAGATGTTTTAAATTGTTTTTAAATAGTTAAAATACATTTTTGTTTTATTTGTATTTGTATTGTTTTTTAAAAAAATTGTGCTTGCCATCCTGGGCTACTTTGGCAGGAAAAGTGGGATATTTTATTTATTCATTCATTCATTATTTAAAAACATTGATGCATTTAATAATAACAATAACAATAACAATAACAATAACAATAAATAAAATAGCTTATTCCCTCAGCACCTGAAGTGTCTTAAAACAGAAAGAGAAACATAACATCATAACAAAAACTATCATACAGAGCTGCTTATACAAATGGCTTGCTGTATAGCTCTGCCTGTATCCCTTTGTGTTTCAAGCAGGTCTCAATGTGGCTGCTTGAACATCTGGGGCTGAAGTTTTGCCCTCAAAAATCTCTCTTCAAAGCTCATTTCCTTCACAATGGCTATAGAGTTAGACTAACTGGTCTGCTACCACATACCTTCCTCTAATTTGCTCGTGCTCTAAATCCTCACTCTTCCTTTAAGCATTGCATATACATAGAGTTGGACCAAGACTTAGTCATGCTTAGCACAGACTCATTGAAATAAATGGGACTTAACTTACTTAGTTAACTTAATTAATTTCAATGGCCCTGCTATAAGCATGACTTAAGTCTGGTCCCAACCCATTGATTGGCTAAATCCAGTGAAATATGCAAGCACCTTTTAACTTCTGTGCTATGTACTGAGTTTAACACTCACACAACCTTAATGATCTAGTAATGCAAGAAGACAATGGATGAGACACCCACTTGTGCAATTGAGCTTTTCCTTCCTCTGTCCTCTGCGACCTGCATTAGCAGGAGTTTGGGCTGGAGGGTGAAGAAGGAAAACCAGAAATCCCATTGCATAGGAAGATTTTCATTGCTCAAGTGGTTGGACATCATTGGATATCAGCCAATGGTGACTGGACAGAAGCTAATGTCTTGAAGTGAATGCACCAAGAAATTAGGTGTGATTGTGTGTGTGTGTGTGTGTGGCAACCCATTGTCTTAGAAAAGAAAGGAGTGACACGTGAACAGAAGCTGAGAAGCTATTGAGAAATCATGATTTCATTACAAGGAACCATGCCATCTTACAGAAAAATGAACTGATTATTGATTTATTACATTTTTATCCCCTTTCTTTCAAAAAGCTCAGGGTGGTGTACAGCATTCCCCCCCTCCCCATTTTATCCTCACAACAACCCTGTAAGATAGGAGCAACTAAGAGATAGCTAACCTGGGCCAAGGTTACCCAATGTGTTTTATGGCTGAGTGGGGATTTGAACCCTGGTCTCCCAGGTCCTAGTCTGACACTCTAACCACTACTTACTGTGACTTATTATTATTATTATTATTACTATTATTATTATTAAATTTTATTTATACCCCGCCTTTCGGCCAAAGGCCCTCAAGGCGGCTTACAAAACAAAATAAATACAGGTATAAAAATACAATAAAAATACAATAAAAGCAATTAAATTAAATTAAATAACATTATCATTATCGGCACCGCCAAGAAAGAGGAGGTGGTGTTAGTGGAGGCGGCAGCTCCCAAGAGGCAGAAGGGCGACAGGCATTTGTTACAGCGAAGCTGTTTGCTGTTTCAACGTTGTCTTCCTCTCCATGTCCTCGGGCTCGCTCAGCTACTGCTCCCCGGACTTCTGCTGCTGGTGCTGGTTTATGTCAGGGGGAGGCTGCAGAAGCTCGGGCTTGGGGACCTGGGCCTTGCCTGGAGCAGGAGGAGGAGAAGGACGGGGCAGCGGTGGCAGCTGTTGTTGAGCAGGAGGCCCTGTGCTGGGAGGCCCCGCTCAAAAGGCCCTGTGCCAGACTTACTGATTGATGTCCAACCAACTACAATAGCAAATCCAAAAGGAGACATATTTTGAAATCATTTAAATTTTGCACAGGTTGCTGCTGCAGAGCTTCATGTCATTAAAGAATCCTCAGCTCATTCAGTCTGTTCTCTAGAAATGAACATTTTAAAAAAACAACAACTTGGGCACAAGTAGCAATCCTATCAAAATGGAAATGGCACTGTTTTCTTGAACTGAATTTGCCTTCCTTAGAAAAAAGTATGGAACATATTTATTGCTTACCTCCCCCCAGCAAAGCATTTATTAGATTGCATTGCCACTTTTGTCTTCCATTCTTCCCTTGAAAAGCAAACAAAACAGGCAACACAGGATATTACTTCACAAAGGCCTGAATAATAGAAAATTAGTCCTCAATTAGGCCAGCATGCGGTTGCCTGGGGATAATTTTGTGCTGCATAAAATCAGTAAACACTCCAGAAGAAGTCGACTCTATGGAAAGCAGAGCATTTAAGTTCTCTATCAAAATTGCGCACCCATTCCAGCCTGTCCAGTATTGCTTTAAAAGTATAGAAATAAAGATGAAGATTTTGATGTGTTACTCCAGCAGCTTGCTTCAGTTAGACTCTTTTAAAGCACAACTGCTAATAATTACAGCTAATTTGGAAAAGATGAAGAATAAAATATGCCTCACATTCTTACTAACATGCAAAAATTCTCTGATGTTTCTTTAATGGTCATATTCTTTATTACTATAGTTTCCTTTTATACCGACAACTTATCAGTGAGCCCTGCAAAGTGTCCTTTAAAGATAACAGAACTGTCCACCATTTGGTCACCGGAGAATTCTGTAGTCTTTTTTAGTAGTCAGTGCTTTGATGTCCTAGGAAAGACAGAATATGATTTGTACTTATGGTTCACGCTATAGGATGTGGTCTTTGCACTTCTTTTTTCTTTAAATGTTACTTTGTCACATTGATTTTCCTTTACTTCAAACCAAGTGTGTCAATGCACTTCCTCGAGAACAAGAGTGAGAACTAGATTTGGCCAGAAGGCCACATTATTATCTCTCTCAACCCTGCAGGCCAAATTTGACAGGTGGGGAGGGCTGCCCGTCTGTCAATTACCTGATATCACAATGATATCAGTTGGCCCTTCTTGAAATCAAACTATCTGCACAAATACACAGTCCACAAACCACCTCTCAAAGATCCTGATTGTCGGGTTTTGCAGAGTCCTTACAGAGGGCTTTGCAAGACTGGACCATCAGCTGCTGGTAATGTGAATCCCATTGCAAAGTGCTCCACAAGAGACAACAATCAGCTTATTGTCAAGATTTGCAAAGCCCTTTGCATGGTGCAATGCAGACACCACCAATCAGCTCATCCATGGTACCTGTAAACCCCTTTCAGCTGATCCAGTTCTTTACCTGCCTCATATCTGCCTTTATCAGTAGGGCAGGTGGGTGTGGCTTGCCTAAAATGGCCTCATGGGCCAAATGGAGAGGCCTGGTGGGTCACCTCTAAAAGCAAACTGAATCAAATTTCTCCCACATCCCTAATTAGGCCATTGTAGTCCTATTCAGGCATTCAAAAGAATACAGTAGGGCTCCACTTTACAGCGCTTCGCTTTACAGCGTTCCACTAATACAGCGGTTGTGAATTGTAGAAAGGCCCCGCTTTACAGCTCTTGTTCCGCTTTTTTTTTTCTTTTTTTTGCCGCCGGGCACCATTTTGGTCAATGTAAGTCAATGGGATCCGCTTTACAGCGGGGGTCCGGAATGTAACCCGCTGTATGAGCGGGGCCCTACTGTATGGGAGACCACAAACTGTGTAGGAGGTGCAGGACTGAACGCACTGGCTTGACCCCACATCCCTTTATATGCTGTCCCTGCCCTTCGGTTCTTTTCATCTTGGTGCATTAAGCATGAAGGAAGAGAGATGCAAAGCACATTCTGCTGAACAGACTGCAATTGGGAACTCTGATGGCACAGGATTTCTGATTGCAGGGAGGAGTCTAAGCATGTTTAGCTGAATGTCTTTAGAATCCCTGTCCAAACCTTCCCAGTCAACAAGACAGCAGCGGCTGGTGGACCCATGTCAGTGGGGCAGTGGAATCCACTCCAGGTTTTAGTCTGAACTTTCAAGGAACTGTTCAAGGAGGTAAAACTTATTTCCAAAATAGGTTCAGCACCTTGGACAGCTCCTTGAAAGTTCAGACTAAAACCCAGAGCAGATTCCACTGCCCCTCTGACATGGAACCAGCAGCTACCGCTGCAACAAGGGAAGGTTGAGGATGGAGCAAACTGTGATGACATACACAGGGATGTTGAGGCAGGGCCTGTGAGCACCACTCTGCACCCCCTGGACTGTTTGTATCCCCTACATATTATTCAAACACCTGAATTAGGCTTTTAATTCTTAGAAACATTTTTTTTTAAAAAAAAATATATCATCCTGTATAGGTTTTATAGAAAGCTGCTCTTAGATGCAAGAACCCAATTCAGAGCATCCTATGCCGGTTTTGCATGATGCTGTCCCTATCACATGATGACTGTGGTAATCTCTACCACTTCTAGACACTGGCACACTTAACATTTGAAAAGCACATTAATTCTCTCCACAGCAGCCTTTTTATTGCAAAGCTACCACTACTTATAAAGTTCATTTAGTATAACTTTAATCACTGAGTGAATGAGTTTTCTAATCTATTCTTTGACATTTACCTTCAGAAAGTATATTACATAGTGCTTACTATTCACAAAGACAGTGGTGGTTTCCATTTGGAGAGCTTTTTTTAAAAATGCAGATTTTTGTACAAGCAAATTATTATTATTATTATTATTATTATTATTATTATTATTATTATTATTATTATTATTATTATCATCATCATCATCATCATCATCAAAGCCCCACTCTATGATGCACACCTTAACGTGGTGGTGGGATTTGAGAGTGTCAAAGAAGCTGAGAGCAATGCCGTCAGGAGTCTAGACCAAGAGGCTAGACTCCTAGCAGGGGCACCCAAGACGGAATGGACAAAGCTGAGACACCAGACTAAGATGCATCCAAACTCAGAGGAAGGCAATGGTAAACCACCTCTGAATATCTCTTACCAGGAAAACCCTATGAATAGATTATTATCAAACTATTGCCTTAATATCGCATGCAAGTAAAGAAATGCTCAAGAGTATACAACAAAGGCTCTTACCATATATGGAGCAAGAAGTGGCAGATGTCCAAGCTGGATTTAGAAAGGGAAGAGATACTAGAGATCATATCGCAAACATACGTTGGGTAATGGAACGGACCAAGGAATTTCAGAAGGAAATCACCCTGTGCTTTATAGATTACAGCAAAGCCTTTGACTGTGTAGATCATGAAAAACTATGGAATGCTTTAAAAGAAACTGGGGTGCCACAGAATTTGATTGTCCTGATGCACAACCTACGCTCTGGACAAGAGGCTATTGTCCTGATGCACAACCTATACTCTGGACAAGAGGCAGTATGGAGGAACCGAGTGGTTCCCAATCAGAAAACATGTGAAACAGGGGTGTATTTTATCATCCTGTTTGTTTAATCTAGAGAGCCAGTGTGGTGTAGTGGTTAAGGTGGTGGACTATGATTTGGGAGACCAGGGTTCGAATCCCCACACAGTCATGAAGCTCACTGGGTGACCTTGGGCCAGTCACTGCCTCTCAGCCTCAGAGGGAGGCAATGGTAAACCCCCTCTGAATACCACTTACCATGAAAACCCTATTCATAGGGTTGCCATAAGTTGGGATCGACTTGAAGGCAGTCCATTTCCATTTCATATGCAGAACATATCATACGGAAAGCGAGACTGGACCAAGTTGAAGGAGGTGTGAAAACTGGAGGAAGAAATATCTTTAATTTAAGATATGCAGATGATACCATACTACTAGCAGAAACCAGTAATGATTTGAAACAAATGCTGATGAAAGTTAAAGAGGAAAACACAAAAGCAGGATTACAGTTGAATGTCAAGAAGACTATAATGACAACAGAAGATTTATGTAACTTTAAAGTTGACAACGAGAACATTGAACTTGTCAAGGATTATCAATACCTTGGCACAGTCATTAACCAAAATGGAGACAACAGTCACTAAATCAGAAGAAGGCTAGGAATGGGGAGGGCATCTATGAGAGAACTAGAAAAGGTCCTCAAATGCAAAGATGTATCATTATCATCATGGACTGCCTTCAAGTGGATCCCGACTTATGGCAACCCTATGAATAGGGTTTTCATGGTAAGTGGTATTCAGAGGGGGTTTACCGTTGCCTCCCTCTGAGGCTAGTCCTCCCCAGCTGGCTAGGGCCTGCTCAGCTTGCCACAGCTGCACAAGCCAGCCCCTTCCTTGTCCACAGCTGCCAGCTGGGGGGCAACTGGGCTCCTTGGGACTATGCAGCTTGCCCACGGCCGCACAGGTGGCAAGGCATGTAACCCCTGAGCCACTCACTGTGGGATGATCTTTAGCTGGCCCCTGACACCCAGGAGACACGAGCGGGGATTTGAACTGACAGACTCTGGATTCCCAGCCAGGCTCTCCTCCCCACTGTGCTATACCAGCTATCAAAGATGTATCACTGAACACTAAAGTCAGGGTCATTCAGACCATGGTATTCCCAATCTGTATGTATGGATGTAAAAGTTGGACAGTGAAAAAAGGCAATAAGAGAAAAATCAACTAATTTGAAATGTGATGTTGGAGGAGAGCTTAGAGCATACCATGGACTGCAAAAAAGACAAATAATTGGGTGTTAGAACAAATTAAACCACAGCTATCACTAGAAGCTAAAATGATGAAACTGAGGTTATCATACTTTGGACACATAATGAGAAGACATGATTCACTAGAAAAGACAATAATGCTGGGGGAAACAGAAGGGAGTAGAAAAAGAGGAAGACCACATAAGAGATGGATTGATTCCATAAAGGAAGCCACAGACCTGAACTTACAAGATCTGAACAGGGTGGTTCATGACAGATGCTATTGGAGGTCACTGATTCATAAGGTCACCACAGGTCGTAATCAACTAGAAGGCACATAACAACAATTTTTAAAGCACATTTAGATGGGAGTTGTTCAGGAAGGAAATTGACTTCGGGAGTTTGGAAGAAGTTGCTCCTTATTTTTTATGTCAATGTGGAACAATCAACGTTCATACATTTGCAGTCCTTCCTTAAAATGAATTATGCAAAGAACACCATGGGATATAGATGGTTCCATTGCTTGAAGCCCTGAATGCTGTGCAGGAAAGGGGGAAATAAGGAGTAGGAGCCAATGCCTTGGAGAAAAGTGCAGTCCTGAGAGATTTTTTCCCCATCTGCTGCTACGAAACCATAACAAGAGTCCCTATAGCATAACATTTCATCACTATGTAGCAGAAAGAGACCTGATGTAGCAGTGCAGAGGTAGGTATTTATATGTCATTTAAGGATTTGAGAAATCTGCATGGGTAGGATTACAGTTTTCTCATTTTCTGCACACAGGCTTAACCTGTTTAAAACATTTGGGATGAATCCTTTTTAGGCTTCCTCTTTGCAGTCTGGCTCTCAGAACTGTATAGCTCTTTGAATAGGAAAGAGCTTTACTTAAGTTAGATCAAGCAACTGCAGATCAACTGGATATTATTCCTATATGAGGGGAAATTAGGAGTCAGCACTAATTATTAAGAGCACCCAGCTCCCATGTGGTTGGTTTAAAACAAGGGTGGGTAACCTTGGGCCCTCTAGATGTTGCTGAACTACTGCCATATAGGCTGACGGGAATTGTAGTTTAGCAACATCTGGAATGCCCAAGGTTACCCACATGGACCATAGATTAGCCATCCCTGATCAAATGGTGCCTGTTTAATCTTACAGACCTAACTTTATATGACCAACTATTACTCCTAGTTTATGCTTAAGGTGGAGTGGTTGTGACTTCAATAAGACCACCTACTGGCCAGCTCAGCAAATATTAGTTATTCAACTGATATCCCACCCTTCTTCCTTCCAGAGTGTCCAGGACAGCTGACATGAAATCTGATAAGGCTACATCCAAAAACAATAATTAAAGTGATATTTTTTAAAGAATATATACAGTACATTCCCTGAATACTTCTATCCCATGCCAAAAGGCTGGACAAATAAACATGCCCAGCTGAATATGGCCCAGGAATGAGTGCTGCCACACAGAAATGGCTTGTTGCGTGGGTTGTAGCAGCTACATTAGCTTCCCAACCAGTGGGCAGCTGTTGTGTACTGGGATGGAGAGGGTCAAGATGATGGGGAGGTCGGCGAGATACAAACACACCAGCAGGAGTGCCCAATTAGCTCTGCTGGAATGTATGCACCATGCTAACCTCCCTGCCACCTCATTCCTCCCCCTCTCCCTCCCATTAAGAAAAAGTGACCTACCTGCCGATAAGCTAGCATTACAGCTCTGAGCTGCTTCTGCTGCCTCAAAGAAAGCCCCCTCTTGCGTTCACACCCTCCTTCTCATCCACGGCACTGGTGCTGTGAAAAGGCCCTCCCCTTCTGATCATACACTGCATATTAGGGCTTCGGGCAATATCCAACATTCTCTGTCCACTAGAGAAAGGGCTCTTGAACTAGCGGATGGGTGGAATTTTAATGTTGTGCAACAGAGGAATCCAGCCCAACAGGTGCCATAGTGGAAACTTGTTGTGCAACAGATTGTGCATTCTACCGTACAAATAAGTTACCAGAAGCCTGCTTATGCACTCTCTTGTGAAGCAGCCTTCCCCTAGCCCAAACCTTTTCACCAGTAGAACAGTCTCCGAGGCTGTGCAACATTACAAGAGGTTACTAGGCATGGCTTCTCAAGCAAAGACATTGTCACAGCAACTTGACATCCCCCTTGAGACCACCTCATTGGGCTCAGGTGGACTCACTAATTGCATGGGAATTGTCTCTCGGATTGGGATTGGGCAAGCAAGTGAGCACTGCGTTGCATGGGCAGGAGAGTGGCCTCAGTCTCTTGATGGGGAGGAGGCATAGTGGCCAGTTCTTCCCCAGTCTCCTCCTCCAGTCTTGCCGTCTGTTTCTCTCTCCCTGGAGGCAGTGACGGGGGTGGCTCAGGAGGTGTGTTGGGAGTATCCTCATCAGAAGTCTTCTCCAGTTTCAATCCCCTCCTTCTGCAGACCACTAGGGCCATCCCCAGTGTTTCTTCTCCTGCTCACTTTGCCAGGAGTACTGTTTAGGGCCCATGACATCTTGAAATTGTCCACCCTATTTGAGAGCAGATAAACTAGAGGGATCTTTTCATTGTATTTACCCAGAGGGCCTAGAAATCCACCAACAACTTCTCAGAGGTGGAGCTCACCATCAGAAGTAGTAGCAATACAGCTTATTTCTTTTCTCCTAAGGCTTTTGTTGTTGTCGTTGTTACTGCAGTGACAGCAGCAGCAACTGTATTGGCAGCTGGGCCACCATTTTGCATCCTCCACAATGCCATAAACTTGGTTGTGTTAGGGCATTGTGGAAGGAAATGGCAGCTACCACAAACAAAAAAGGTGGAGAATATTTGGAGAAATTTCAGCAAAGTGGTTCCTTTTTTGTAGGATGATGCAGAAACAAAAAAATCTCAGAAAAAAATATCAGGCAAAAAAAAGTCTTCTGAGAAATTTCCATGGGTCTACTCTGAGTATGATTTAGTTTGATACAACTCACTATCCCTCCATAGGTAAAATGAACATGAGGATCAGTTCATACAAAAGGGGGCATTCTGACACCCAATAGGAGTGCCCAAAACATCTGAGTGGCAAGCCTACTTTACTTGCATTAGTGCAATCCATATGCTCTAACAGCTCCTTGTATAGCATACTGTTCTACTCACACTTACATTGTATCCCGGGGTAGCCAACATGGTGCCCTCCAGATGTTGTGGACTACAGCTCCCATCAGCCTCAGTTAGCATGACCGATGATAAAGGATTATGGGAACTGTGGCTCAAAATATCTGAAGGGCACCACATTGGCTACCCATGTTATATCAATTGCTGGAATAACAGAGTTGCAAAGGGCATTTGGACTTTTGGCAATGAATCATCCAGTTGCTACCACATGGCAAGGGCAACATTAGGGGAAGGCTTTGAAATCCTTTATTTCTTTCATTTCAGTATTATGGATTCTCATAATATTCAAAAGCAAATATTCAAAATCACAGGCTGAATTATTTTATATAAATCAGGACGACATTGCCAGTGCATATTGATGACTCTGTTTCACCATTAACATACTTTTACATGAGGAGCATTATATGGCTGTAGGCATCTTTTGATTCTTTCTAATTCTCACAATGTGTTTTTACATCCTCCTACAAGGTTCTCACAACAAGGAATAATCAAGCTGTTCCCATCCATTCAATTAATAATTAAAGCTTAAAATATCCTGAAGGAGGCAATGTCTAGACGGTATTCAGGAGCTTAAGAATTTCAAGATGGAGGGGAAGATATTGATCACTGCTGTCTATCCTAATGATTACATTTTGTTAGCGCCTTTCACCAAGATTGCATGGAAGCATTTTTCTGACACCTCCTGTAAAGACAAAAGGCATCTGTAAAACCATATGAAATCTACTGCAAAGAGTTTATGGATGCCTTTAAAGTACACCACTAAGGTCTTGGGATACAAGTGTGCTCTGCCACACTTCACTGGAGGGAGCTAGGAAAAGCCCCTCCACCCAGGCCTTTTACATTTCACAAACTTGGATCAGTCACAGCATTGGCCAGGAAGAGAAAAAGGTACCCAGGGCTCACAGCCTTTTACTGGGATACTGTTGAAGCTGCTCTTCATGCCAATAGCAGCCTGGCTCACTGGCAGGATCACAGCGGCGGGACCAGACATGCACTTGACCTCAGGTATTATGGGGATTTGCAAGAGCTGAAGGGTTTCTTCACAGTGTTACTTAGTGCCACGGATTTTGTGGTTTGGGCCTCTACTATTGTGAGCTTCCTTAACTGGCAGCTCTAAAATCAGTATAATTTACTTCCACCTAAATATGGTAAGGATGGGACTAATTTATAACCAAGTCTTATCTGCTTGGTGCTTTTCTAAGTAGCTCTCTTTTTGTTGTGAATTTTGTGCATATATCAACTATGAACCTGTTTATATAAAACAGGGATGGGGAACTACTGGCCCTTCAGATGTTGCTTGACTTCATCTTCCATCAGCCCCAGTCAGTACAGCCAATCAACAGGAATGATGGGAGCTCTTTAACGATTCTGTCATACTCACTCTACAATTGACTAAAATGCAGCAATAGAATTGTCCTCCCCAATATTTTTTCTGTTCAGTGTGTGACATTTCTAATTGGTGATGATAGATATCCCAGATTGATTAATCCAGGGTGATAAATATTTCATGATGATTAATCCAGAGGAAAAGGAAGTTCTTTTGTGAACTTGGCATAATTAAGTAATTCAACTTTCATGCCACAATGTAGATGTTAGCCCAGTTAGACTTTCATTTTCTAGGGCAAGCAATATGTGTTGGTCATAAACAAGGGAAGCCCTTAGGGAGAGAGAAAAGGCTATCAACACTACCTAATGAAATTGTTCTAATAAAGTTTCATTAATAAAGCACACTTGGAAGAAGCAGATTATCTGGATCCATTTCAGTCGGGCTTCAGACCGGGACATGGGACTGAAACAGCCTTGGTCGCCATGGTAGATGATATGAGAAGGGCGTGGGATAGAGGCGAAGGCACCTTCCTTGTCCTCCTCGATCTCTCAGCGGCTTTTGATACCGTCGACCACGCTATCCTCTTGGATCGCCTGCAGAGGTTAGGTATTGGGGGCACTGTATTGCAGTGGTTCCATTCCTTCCTCTCTGGGAGATACCAAAGAGTAGCATTGGAGGAAGAGGTTTCAGATCCCTGGCCTCTCACTTGTGGGGTGCCACAGGGTTCTATCCTTTCTCCAATGCTCTTTAACATCTATATAAAGCCGCTGGGAGCAATCATCAGGAGATTTGGGTTGCAATGTCATCAGTATGCGGATGACACGCAGCTCTATCTCTCATTTAAATCTTCACCAAGGTTGGCTGTGGAAACCCTGTCCAAGTGTCTGGAGTCAGTGAGTGGCTGGATGGGAAGGAATAAGTTGAAGCTGAATCCTAACAAAACCGAGGTGCTGTTTGTGGGAGACATAGACCTGGTGCTGAACGGGGTACGATTGCCCTTGAAAGACCAGGTCCGTAGCCTGGGGGTCATTCTTGACTCCCAGCTGTCTATGGAGGCTCAAGTTTCAGCTGTGAGCCGAGCAGCTCTGTATCAACTCCATCTGATACGGAGGCTACGCCCCTACCTTCCCAATCATCTGCTCCCACCAGTGGTACTGCCCTGATCACCACTCGCCTAGACTACTGTAATGCGCTCTACGTGGGGTTACCCTTGAAAATGGTTCGGAAATTACAGCTGGTACAGAATGCAGCAGCGCGTCTGATTGCAGGCAGCCGCCGTAGAGATCACATCACTCCTGCGTTGAAGGAGTTGCATTGGTTACCGGTTGTGTACCGAACCCAATTCAAGGTGTTGATTTAAACCTTTAAAACCCTATACGGTTGTGGCCCAGCCTATCTGAAGGAGCGCCTCCAGCATCGACAGGGATGCCGCTCAACAAGATCGACCTCAGAGGGCCTTCTCTGGATCCCACCAGTCAAAATAGCTAGGCTGGTGAGGACTCGAGAGAGGGCCTTCTCAATAGTGGCCCCCACCCTCTGGAACTCTCTCCCAGGTGATATATACCATGCCCCGTCTATAATGAGCTTCCGCAGGACCCTGAAGACTTGGCTTTTTAGGCGGGCGTTTGAGATGGGCTAGTTTTTTACTGTTTTTAAATTTTAATTGTTTTATATACTGTTTTATCTTGTATGTCGCCCAGAGTGGCTGGACAACCAGCCAGATGGGCGACTAACAAATTTAACAATAAATAAATAAATAAATTGACAGCAATGACAGGCAGAAATGGCTGTAAGGAAAACAAGACGTGAAGGCTCTTTTTAGTTTTATAGTCTCTTATAGGAGGGCTACGATCAAAGTCCTACTATAAATGCAAAAAAAAAAGGGGGGGAAGAGGAAAATGTAAAATGATGCTAATCCACTGCAAATTTTAGATGATATATGAAATACAATAAGCAGTGGAGGGGACTAGAGGAAAATGATGGCTCTAGAGATGCAATGAATATCTGAAACTTTTATACTGATAAATCAAAGCTGAATATTTGAGTAAAAACGAATGGTGCCAAAGTTTGGGACTGGTGCGTGTGTGTGTTAGAAACAAATTTCTCCAGTTAAGAAACTGAAAGCCCATTATGAGTGAAGCCAACCCCCTCCCCCATACAAGCTTTTAATAGGCTCAGTCCAGCATCAGCCTCCCTGACACAGCCCTCCTCTCCACTTGACACAACGATCCATTGGAAATGTTTTTGTTTTGTTTTGTTCACCGCCCAGAGAGCTATTCGCTATGGGCGGTTTAAAAATGAAATAAATGAAATGAAATGAAATGAAAATGTAGTTCAGATGGATCTTGACAACTCTACTCAAGCACTGGGATCTTGGAAACTACAGCTCCCATGGATGCTTCTGTCTGGAACAGTGGAATCTGTCACTTTGCATCTGAGAATAAATACACTCCTTCTTCCCTTTAGTAACTGCATAGAGGGGAGGGCTTTTAGTGCTTTTTCACACCCACAGCAATGTATGATTCCTTTCTGTTATTGTACATTTGTTTGCATATTGACAACCACCATACTAGACTAGAGATGGGATCCATTGGCAGGTACCGGTTCAAAAGCATTCCATCAACCTAACAGGCTGGTATCAATTCAATTTCATTCTTTGCCTGCTAGGCACTGCTTTTAATGATCCATTTTTCCCCTTGCAAAAATATTGGTATTCATATCTATATTTTTGAAAGTAAATATTTATATTTTGAAAGCAAATATAGATAAAATTATTATTCTTAATATTGATATTTTAGAGCCTTTAAAAAAAAACATGTTTTCAAAAACAGCAGTGGAAAATTACTACATAAAAAATCTGATCCACAACGATAGAGAATAAGCAAATTAATGGAAAATTTGGTACCAAATCCAAATTGGGCAAAATTCTAGCACTTTCTTATCCTGGACTAATATAAAGCTTTTGAACAAACTCAGTCCCCTTCCTACCAGCCAATTGTCTATACCACACTGAAGTACCCATATACCTGAAGGAGCTCTTGACAAGGAGAATGAGAGCCACATATAAAGCTAGAAGTAGCAAGGAGTAATCTGTGTAATAGAAATGGAAAGGCATCATATGCCCAACCTATCAAAATCTGCAACCCACCTCACCCACCAAAACTAAGATAAATAACCATGGTGGGTCAAATTATCTTAGTTTATTAAAATGCATATACCACCCAACAGCCTTAGCTGAGCTTATGTGTATTACACTGCCTCTGTGACTTGATTGTTAAATAATGCAATGAGAAATACATGGATAGAAATGCAGATGTAGCAGCAGGTGTTTATGGGTCTGAGGATTGAATTGAGGTATGTATAAGTGTGCATGCACACACATTCATTCATGAATACAAAAACTTTAAGGAGCTATGTTTGGAGCATGGAGATGGAATGAGAAAAGCAAAGCAATGGATATAAGAAGAGGTTGGGTATGTCCAGCACATCAGGAGTGGCAGTGATTTGCCATTTTGAGCAACACTGTCCAAGTATAAGTAGACAGCAATGCAAAGACTCATTGGTCCTTATGCCATATTTCCATACATATTCCCAGCATTTACTAGGATTCATACTAATGGATATACCTGCTAGTAGAATTTAATTTATAGGAGTGTACAATATTTTTCCTTCTTTGCCTTCATTATGCCTTTCCTTTTTCATTATTAAAGATTTGTTTCTTCCATTTGTTGCAACCACACCCCATTTTCATTTCCATTCATGCCAGTTGTGTATTTTTTCTTCTTCAGTTGTTTAGCATCTGCCATTTTACTTCCCAAGAATTCCCTGAGCATTGCATTTCCATTGTTCCAGAGCATTTTTGGGTGGGTGGGTAGGGGGAATAGTACTGTGAAATTCTGTTTCTTTCAGATACTCATTTTTCCAAGTTCAGTTCTCCACATTTCCACATAAGCTTGCAATTTTTTTAAAAAAACTCCTCTTGAAAATTCACCAGCAGTTTAGTGCAGTTTTTCTTAATATACAGTTTTTAATATCCATGTTTTTGCTCAATATCCACATTTTTGCAAAGCAGTTTTCCCAATATAATGCATTTTGTATGTTTCCACTAATATATGCATTTCCATGCACACTTTATTTTTAATTATTATTTATTATATTTATTAGTCACTTTCCCCCCAGAAAAGTGAGTTCAAGAAACAACCTAAGATTCTCAGCTATAATATGTATAAAAGAACAGATCAAATTCAGCTCTACCCCAGGACTTTACTTTAGTGTATGTATTTTTGTATATATTACTCAACTGGAGAAATGCATTACAAAATTCAGAGAAGTGTGAATTCCAAAGGGTGGTGGTTTTTCAGTTCATGTATTGTTTCAGAAAGTGCAAATTAGATAAATTTATCTTTAAATGTGAAGTGAATTGAGTTTTCCCCCATCTCTATTCCCATAGAGAGCTACCATTTCCCCCCCTTCAAATTGTCCTAGAATGATCCAAGTCACTCTGGAAAAACAAAATGGCACTTGCCAGGAGCCATTGTCGAAATCAGCTCTGCAGCCACCAGATAAAGGTAACCCTCACCACCTCCAAAAGAGTGATGAATGGATACATATGGGACACTGAAAACAGTACCCATTTGCTCTTCATTGTATTTGTTTCAGGTTGGAAGGACACTTTAGTCAAATAGGACTCATTCAGCTCAGTGTTTGTGTTAATTGAACTGGAGTTAATTCTTCTGGTTCTGAATGAGAACAGCACAAATATTTCTGTATTTTCATTGTTTTGAGATTTCTTATACTTGGTGCGGGCAGGAGTTTTTGTATCATAATATAGGGAATAATCCTTGATATATTGAGTGGTGAAATTCCTCTCCATTGCTAAAACTACTTCAAGCCCTTAATCTCCCTGGGAAGGACAACATATTAGTCTCCCATGACAAATGCCTTCCTGAGTCAGCAGGACCCATCTTAACCTAATAAATGATGCAAGGAGGTGAGCATTATCTTGGGGCTGAAAAACAAATACTAATACAACATCCTTCGAAGAAGCAAGAAGAAATAAATGAGATGAGAACTTCCCTGGTTAAAATAAATTAAACTATAATTCTTACACAGGGAGAGAACGTGACTGAAAGCAGACCGAAGGGTGGGAGGAAAACGACAAAGCAATTTAACACCCATCAGTCCGATACAGGAGAAGCAAGCAAATGGAGTAAGGAAAAAATGGAAACAGCAACTCTTCTAGTAATTGAGTAGCAGAGTAGGGGAAAGAGCCTCATTTGATTTCTATGTATACAGTTTGCAAAATTCTTATTGATGTCAGTGGAAGAAGAAAATGGGATCTCAAACAAAATCTTTATGAACAGGGATTTTCATGGTAACTGGGCAGGGGCTGTCTATGTTTTTAAACTTATTGTCTTGGACTTGACTTGGAATGGATTTGATTAGATTGGAAGACACTTTGTTGAAATAACTGTGGTAGCCCTCAAGAGAATTGAATCTTCCATGGTCGTGGCCCTGGTGCACCGGTGCTCAGTACACCAGAACAATGTTCTCTTCTCTTCTTTCTGCATGTTACCATGTGTCCACGAGTACTGCTGACCCTTGCCAGGAAAGGGCAGGGTGTTTTGAGTGGCTGATGGAGGAACTTTGAAAGAAAGGGAGGGTTGGAAAGGAGGAGGGAGGAGGAAACTGACAATTCTTCTCTGGCTCAGATTTAGATTTAAGCTAGAGAAAAATCTGGGGAACTTAAAAGTTCACTTCTGGTTTGAAGTATTCTTTTATGAGCCCCCTACATTCTTCTCCAGGCTTGGCTCAGAAGAACTTTGCCAGTAAGTCTAGAAATCATTTCCAAATCTGTTTTGTTATACTCCTAAAAGGCTACCTTTGAGTCCTATGGAATCTTAAAAACCAAATATTGACATTAGGCACCCTTGCTATATTGTTTTAGATGCCTGCTGAAAACCCTGTTATCTCAACAAGCCTACCCAGAAATAAATTGGTTATCTAGATTTGTTTTTTAAAGGTTTTGCTGATTTAACTTTGTTTTACTGATAATTTTATTATGTGAAAAGCTTAGAGAGATTTCTGATTTCTTTAAATCTTTCCAAATAAAATTTTTAAAAGTCCTTTATCTTTTTCAGTCCTATTTTCCCATAGTGGCGATAGCAGAGCATGTCCAAACGATACAGAAAAATCTCCCTTTATTGCACTGTACCTTCAGCACATTCCAGTGGAAGTTCTTTAGATTTTATGCAGTTTGTAAGGAGTAATATTACATCAATACAATGCTTTAAAACAATTTTCTTTCAGACTTGTCTGTGTTAAATATTTTTTGGATGTTTCCCCCTATCCAGTCTTTGTTAAGGTGGTGACCTATATCTTTAACCCATTTATTGCAAATAATTATTAACTGTCCCCTCCACCATCGATGCAACAAAAGATTATAATCTTTCACAATCCTACCTTTCAACCATAACTTTTGCAAAGCGGCTTACAAATCAAAAACATAAGCATAATTTAATACAAATTAAAGTACCCCAACAATCCACAGAAACTACCAATCAGCCATCTTGCTCTTTCCCCTTGCAATAAGGAACAATGACCCACCTGTCTGGAAGTTAACATAGTGGCTCCACTCCACTCAGTAAGCTGCTTCTGCTGCTGAAAACTCTCTGGATGATTTGCAGTGGATAAAGGAGTGTTTCCAGATTCCCAATTGTTTAATGATAGCAACAACAAAACCATGGGTTGTATTCATTGAATCCATTGAAATTAATGAACCAAAGTTTGTCATGCCTATTAACTTCAATGGGTTTACTCTACTCTGAATACTCTACTCTGAGTAGGACTAGCATTGAATATCGCCCCATGCTTTCCAACTCAGCTAGGCTGCTTGATGCTGAAATGAAGAAAGCTACCCAGAAGTGGACTTCTGAATGAAAGCACTAGGAGCTCACATCTGTTCTAAAAACAAATTCCTAGGCTCAGAATTTTGCACAGACAAACCCTGTTCTTTAATTCTAAGTGTATGTCTTCTGCACCTGGCTCTGGTTTGTAGATCTTGGAGTCCTAATAAACAAATAAACAAAATAGATCCAGCAAGCCTGAAGTTTGCCCATCCCAGATGTAGGCATCCCGGAAGCAAATCCCATATTTCTAAAAACATGCTGGCTTGGATTGTACACATTGTGAAAGGGCTTCTGCCTATGGGGTGGGGCCTTTCCACTGCTGGAAACGAGGTGTGAGGGTCCGAGATGATGTTTTTTAATCAAGCTACTGGGGAGCAAATTCCTGGGATACATTTTTGCTCTAAATGTCTTCAAGAGCATTTCAAAAACTCAAGATTTTCTAAAATATGGGCTTTTGTTGTTCTGCTGTTACTGGTGTCCTACTAATGATATTTAAACAGAATATTAGACCAATCAAGTTCCATCTGCAGAAGGGTGCTTTTCCATCTCCTCCCTACTGCTGTCCCTTCCCACCCACCCCAAAACCAAATCCCCTTCTGATGGTTGGAGAATCCATATGAAATGTCCTCTTCTGCTGGCTGGAGAATCCATGTGAAATGTGACATGGGGGCTGCAGCTATGTGTGGGTGTCTGTGTGTGGTGTTATACTAATTTGCGTCAGCTGCAGTTTTTGGTGATTGGTAATATAAATGGGACATGGAGCTATGATTCTACAGAACTAAGCTCTTTATGTTTTTTTAGGGATTGAGATAATCCTTGCCACTGCCAAGAAAGGGGGGTCATCTTCAAAAGGAGACTTCTGCTTATCATTAAAGGAATAAGCTTATTTACAAAGACCTTGCAATATTCTGCTGTGAGCATTGTTGTTCTTAAGATGGCTACTAGTTTTCATTGTCTCTTCTGTTTGAAAAGGAGGGGTACTTCCAATATCTCTATATCCTCTGAGGAGAGCTTTGCAAAGGGGGGTCTTTCAAAAATTCCTTAATCTTACTAAGACAGTTGCATAGGACTCTGTGAAGTCTGAAAAATCTGCTACAATCTAACTTGTTAGAGTAGTTTCATAATTATCCATTTATTTATTTAATAACTTTTTGTGACCTGCCTTATTTCCAGTTTCAAAACTTATTTTATTTTAAAACAAAGATGTTCATCCTCCAGTTTTTAACACATTTAAAGGTACATGTTACCAACTTCTTCCAAGATACACAGGAAGTGGATTGGACTGTGAAAGACCAACCCAAATTGTTTTTGCATTTTGACAAATTTGTAGGGTAGTACAATATCTCAGAGAGGAGGTCAGGTCTCCTGCTCCCCTGGTGCATTCACTATAGCTGCCCAATTTCCCTGCTTTATAAAGTTTGATAGAAATATCTCTTGACTATAGGTACATTCTTAAACCACAGGGATTTTTGCCTATTAGTGAATTTCTCTGCTTTTTAGTCAGGGACGTAAAAAATGGGGTCCTGTGCAAGTTTGCTGAGAATCGATTGATCATTTGCATGCTTATTGAGTTCAGTGGGATTTACTCCCTTGCAGTCATGCTTAGGATAAGTGAAACTGACCACAGGGGATGGGGAGGGGAGGATGGGGATGGGAGCAGAAAGGAGGGGGAGGAGGATAGGTTTGATCATTTGCATGTTTATTGAGTTCAGTGGGATTTACTCCCATGTAATCATGCTTAGGATAGGTAAAACTGACCATGGGGAGGGAAGCCTTGAGTGGGCAGGGGAGGAGGAAGAAGGAAGAGGTGAAGGGAGGAGGAAGGGAGATGAGAGGGGAAGGAGGCAAAAGATAGGTCTGATCATTTGCATGCTTATTGAGTTCAATGGGATTTACTCCTGTGCAATCATGGCTAAAATAGGTAAAACAGACCATGGGGGGAGGAGGAGGAGGGTAGAGTAGAGGGAAGGAAGAAGGGGGAGAGGGGAGCAAAGGGAGTGGGAAGGGGAAGGAGGGGATTGGAAGGGGAGGGGAAGGGGAGGGGTGAAGGAAGGGGAGGGAAGGGACAAAAAGGTGATGGGAGGGTGGAGGACGGGAGGGCAGGTTTCATCATTTGCATGGTTTTTGAGTTCAGTGGGATTTACTCCTGTGTAGTCATGCTTAGGATAGGTGAAATTGACCTGGGGGAGAGGAGGAAGGCAGGAAGGGAAGGGGAGGAGATTGGGTGGGTGAGTATTGGGCAGATGGGAAGCCTCTTTTCTTTCCAAAAGGAAAACATTGTGAACAGTATCATTGTTTTTCAGTATTTTCCCCACCTTTTTATTTTACAACAGGCACATATAGCCCCCCACCCAAATTTAAAGCAAAGCTGTCCCTGGTCACATCCACACCAAAACCTTTATTTCACTTTAGACAGTCATTGCTTCTCCCAAAGGATCCTGGGAAGTGTAGTTAGTAGGGTGCTGAGAGTTACTAGGAGATGCCCAGTTCCACTCATAGAGCTTTCATGAGAGCAGCTGACTGTTAAACCACTCTGGCCACTGGAGCTCTGTTGGGGGAATAGGAGTTTCCTCTCAGCACCCTTCACAAACTACACTTCCCAGGATCCTTTGGGGGAAGCCATGACTGTTTCACGCGAAATCAAAGTCTGGTGTGGGTGTGGCCCCCCATTAGGCAAGCCCAGCAGCTGTGACTCTGGCTTTTAGAACACTGACAGTTGATTCTTATTGAGCATGCCTGATATCATTGAGTTCAAGCCAAAATTTCTTAAATGAATTAAAAATCAGCCAAGCATTTTTTAAACTTTTAAATGGCAGAATATGAAAGTCAGAGTATAGGGCAAGGTCAGTAATAGGATTACAGGTACTCTGTGAATACGGCTGATTTTTAATTAATTTCAGCAGATTATGAGAACTCTGACAGAAAAAAGTCCAAAAGGGGACTGTTTTTCTCTCTCTCTCTTTTTAGACTTTGAACTCTAGATTCTCTCTGACTCTTTTGTGTATAGCCATGACAATTGAGAGGGTTGTTAAGCAAGTGTTTCTGAGTTCAGGACTATATGGTTTGTAAGGTTTTGTTTTGAAATGAGCTTATGGGAAGCATCAGAATGGCATGGGGGTACTTTCAATTTAACATTGGGGAATGCAAAAAAACCATGCTGACTATAGTATACAGCCACTCTCATGGTTGTATAATAATGCCATATGTTAATAAATTAATATTCTTCTAAAATTCTAATTTTCAGGAAGGATCTTAGAATACAGCCTTGTAAGTTAATTATCAAATACATCATTTACATCTCCTCCATTTAAAATTCTCCAGCCCTTGATTTGTTTCTGTGAAAGTAGAAAGGTTGCTGGTTATGATTTGATATCACCCACATTAAAGCCAATACAGATAAAAAGATACAGTTGATAACCCAGGGCAGAATTAAAGAATAACAAATAGAATTCCAGAAAAGGCCTGGGAGAACCAATCTGTTTTTAGTAGGTGTGGAAACATTATTAGTATCTGAGCTCAGAGAGGAAGTGGTTCTATAGGAAGAGTGCCACTGCAGAAAAGGCCCTTCTTCTGGTTGTCATGGCACTACCATTGCCCATAGTGAAGATGGCAGTCACAGTTTCCCTAAGGTACTGAAGCCCCTGCCACCATCTTAGTTGATGGCAGAGATGTGCGTGTGTACCACACATGTGTGCCATCAACAAAGATGGCGGTGGAGGCTTCATCTCCTTAGGGAAACCGCGGCTGCCATCTTGGTTAATGGCAATGGTAAAAGACAGCAGACAGGTAGGTGGGTGCGCACACGCTGGGGCCCAGGGCAAGCTGATGCCCAGGGGCCCTGGCATGCCTAGAGCCGCCCCTGATTGTAACTATCAAAAAGGACAGTAGGAATGCTTATTAATAAATGCATATCTTTATCAACCTTTAGTACAGTGTGCATATACCTTTTTCTCTGCCCATGTCATGTTTATTTACAATTAATTATTTATAGCTACCCCATGGAGCATTTTTATGGAAAAGTGAGATACATATTCCAAATAAGTAAATACCCTAGTTTTCTTTCTTACACCCACTATATGAAACCTCTCATATTGTTCAAATATTTGGTTCCAGTATTTATCTTTCTTTTTCTAATGAGTATTCCTGTAACAGACTCAAATCCTCTCTTTTTATTTCATAAGCTCACACTTAATATCTCTCTTTTTGGCACTGTTATTCAAACCACACATATTAACTGAAATGGTTTTAATTAAAAAAGAAGAGTTGCAAATATTTTAATTATTAGCTTCAGCCTCTTGTTCAGGATTATCCTCCTGATCAACTTGAAATGAGGATGTTTGTGTTGCTCATGTCTCTCTAATACTTCTGCCAACTGACAAGCTGCAACAGTCTTTACTTTTTCTCATTCTTCCGTCTAAAAACATCAGAAAGCTTTCAGTTGAAAGATGAAGTCATTTTTATATTTGGATCTTTTATTTATTATTATTTATTTATTATTTAATTTGTATCCCGCCCTTCCTCCCAGCAGGAGCCCAGGGTGGCAAACAAAGCGCTAAAAACACTTTAAAACATCATAAAAACAGACCTTAAAATACGTTAAAACAGCGTTAAAAACATTTTAAAAAAACAACTTTAAAAAAGGGTTAAAAACATTAAAAAACATATTAAACAATTCTAACACAGACGCAGACTGGGATAGGTCTCAACCTAAAAGGCTTGTTGAAAGAGGAAAGTTTTAGTACTGCTGCTGCTGCATATGTATTCCGGGTGTCGTCAATGTGGTGCCTGTAGGTGCTGGTGCGCCCACCAGTTCGAATGTGGCACCTGCACAAGGTCTCAATAAATATACCTTCAAAAACCCACAACGCACAGTTTCCTCTCCCTGCACAGTTTCTGTTTGCACTGGCTCAGTCACTCCTACATCAAGCATGTCCCCTTAAACACACCCACATTTCACTGGATGCCATTGACATTCACTGTTCCTTCTGTTCTCAAGAGAGGAGAGGTCTGTGCCTTTTCCCACGGATGGAGGGCATTCCCACACCATCTTTTAGATATGGCAGCCATTTTATGTTATGCCACTTCCCCACTGCTGGCATTTTTGACTGTCACCCACAACTCTTTCTCAAAATTCCCGATGTGACCAATGGCCTCAAAAGGTTGGCAAGCCCTGATATTTTCTATTTTAGAATTTTATATTGGATGTGTGTGTGTGTGTGTACGTACACATTGCTGTAAGCCACTCTGAAGGGTGTTAACCACATGAATGTAATTTATGTGCACTTTTTAGTAAATTGGAACCATTGGGAAGCCTCTGCAGCTTTAGGACCATGGAAATAGGAGGGGATGTTTAACTCTCTTTCTCTGCCCTTGTCTGGACAAAAAGTGGCTCTCCTAAACTGTTATTTGCATTTCCAAGAAAGTTCCCATTGGTGCCAACAAATAAATAAAAATTCTGTAGATCTTAGAAATATGACATGACAAAGATTTGAAGAGGTGGGGGATAACTTAAGTCTATTCATTTTATTGTTTTTTAAGTATCTTTTAGAAAATTAAACAACAAAATCAAACAGAACATATCCAGTATGTAATAAATATCTGGAAAAAAAACACGCATTTAACTTGAATCTTCATTTCCAGCAGCAATGTGAGAAGCTTGATCTTGCCTTTAACACTGTTAAAAGAGCATTAAAAGGCATAATTCATGCTGACACATTGCTGATTTCTGTCAGAAATAAGTGAAAATTATTTTTTTCCACTTGTTAAAATGCATTCGCCTTAAGGTGAATGAACAGCATCTCCATTTCCCTTTTAATTCTTTTGGGGGAGTTTCAGAGTATATTGTTACATTTCCCTATGATCTATAGAAATAGAGATGGAATCTTTTCTACACTTATTGGGCAATTAGTACATTCATTTCAGTTAAGGCTCATGTAATGAAGAGATGCTTTTCATGAAAAAAATGGTACATCAAAAAGTGCTCTATCTGCTCTATGCTATTTCTCAAGGATTTCTCTGAAACACAGTGAAACATTTCTAATCCCAAGTACATATGTATGTATGGGTGCACTCAATTTTTGACACAGAACATTGCTTTTTGCCTCCCAAGCATCTGAATATCAGAACATGGGCAACCAAGCAACCAAATACCCAATACGTGTTAATAAGCAAGATATACATTTTAAACCAATAGATCAACTCACTGTTCCTGTCATGTAGCAGAGCTATACAGCCTTCTTTGAAAGGTAACTAATCTTCCCTAACTGTGCATTCATTTGTAGGTCTGAAATAGTAAATACTGTGCAATACTTGAATCAAATACATCATAGACTGGTTTGTATGCTCATGATTGCTCCTTGCCCATCCTAAAGCCCCACAAGAACTTACCTTAATTAATTAAGTAAAACTGCACCTCAGCAGACAGTGAGATAAATAATGTCACTAGCCATAGGCTGTGCCCCCACCCCAGATTTCTGGCAGAAGTCAAACTGCAGCAGAACAAAATGTAGTCCCCACTTTCAGTGGGGGCGCTTCTACCCTCCTGGATCCAGAGAAGAGTTGGGTGGTTAAGCCTGAGGAGAGGAGGGAGGTCACATGGGCCCAGGAGCCAATCAGTTGTGGGGTGGGAGCATGGCTTATAAACCAGCTCTGCCCCCAGCTTTTCCTCTTCTGCATTTTGCTACACCCTCCCTCCTACCCTTTCAGTATGGGTTACTGCTGAGGGACTGAGAAGAATGGGGGGGGGGAGGAAATCATGGTTACACTCCCCTTTGGTTGTCTACTCCATACTGCAGGGTTCAATTCAATTGGCTTTTGGAGTGGTGTGGCTGCTTGCCAGTTGGCATGGAGTACAGGCAGGTGAGGAGTTTGGGGGTTATAATGAGGTATACTGAGGCATTTATGTGGTTAGGGGTACCCTTTGGGGATCTCCTGGTGTTTTGTGCTTGGGGTATATCTGAGGAGTGCCCCTGAGGCCTATATTGCACATTTGGGTGAATGCCGGTATGGCGGGACCTAGGTGCATGGGCTGGGTACTAGCAAGCCCTTGCCCCCACCCTGTCCTTGGCTGGGGTGGGGGCACAGCCTATGGCTAGTGACATGTCCAGGTAGGGTTACCATCATTTTGTCATTTCAAAAAGAGTACATTTGTGAAAAGTAAGAGTATGCTGTTGCACCATCTCAAAAAGAGCACATGTACTCTTAAAAGAGTACGGTTGGTAACCCTGTGTCCAGGGTACTGGGGAGATGTTTCTTTACCAGATATAGATTGAACCTCAGCTGCCCAAATGGGTTGAATTCAGTTAATTTGGTTGATTTGGTCTGCAGGTTCTCCAAATTCATAGCTATATTTTAATAAATATAACATTTACCCAATTCTGGTGTTTGGGGTGTGGGGGAAAACAGAGCTGCATTGCAATGAACATCCAATTGAAATGGATCCCTTCTTACAGTATACTAAGCAATTTCTTTGGAACACATGATGTTGATTAAGAATAACTATGCTTCCACCACTATAAACACAAGTTTAACTTTATTTAGCAAGCACTATGCAGACTTCTTACACTCCTTTACAATGCTCATTTTTTAAAAAGCTGCCCTTTGTTTCAGTTGACAGGCATCAATATGCAATTACTTCATGTAAAAGTCTAGTGAAACAAAATGGCAGGAGATACAGGGCAGACGAAAGGAAGTACTTCTTCACATGGTCCACATTTAAACTATGGAATTTGCTGCTCCAAGGCAGTGGTGATGGCCACCAGTATGATGGCTTTAATATAGGGATTTGAAAAATTAATGGCTCATAAGGCTGCCAGTGGGTAGTAGTCATGATGGCTATATATCTCCAAGATCAGAGGCAGGATATGTCAATTGTTGGGGAATAACAGGACAGTGCTATTGCCCTCATATTCTAGTATTCAGAGTATACTGTCTCTGACAGTGGGGGTAGAACCTGAAAGAACCTGAAAGAGATTACAAGGGTGATAATTAAATCTGCAGGGCTGATTAGCTTGGCACTAATTAAGCTGAGTAGCAACTTCATTAATTTCCACCAGTAATGTCAAAAGAAACAGATCAGGAAGAGGTTGGTTTTTTTAAAAAAGCAGAGTTACCCCCATATTTTGCCTAAAGTGTAATCTAAGGGAAACTTGAAGATCCCTGCCCAGGTGAAATACCTGTAGAGGTTTCCAGGGACCCTAAAAATTCCATACAGGGAAATGTAGCAAGTGTATTGCCGGGTTTGGGGTTTTAGCATTACAGGGCCTGTGGGCCCAATTGTAAGAACTCTGCTGCATGCTCCATATTGAACACTTTGAATAATTTCTTACTTCTGTGTTTGCTACACCAATTAATATTCATTAATCGGCAACAATCTCAAAAAAGCAATTAAGGAGAGATGTTGACACTTGGGAGTATTTGTCTACAGTGTGCTATCGTATTCAATTAGTACAGCGTCAGCAATAGAATGAGGTTTTGATTTTCATAGTTATGATGGGATGATGTGTAGTTTTTTACAAAACAAAAAAACAAAAAAGCAATTTAGGGTCCAGCAATTCAAAGAGCCTCCAAGAAAAATGTAAATGCATGTATTTGTTTTTAAAACTCTAGGCACATAAGAGCATCAAACAACTTGCTTGATGCCTTGGGCTCCACAAACAATGCAGGATACAGACAAGCAATGATGTGTCAGCTGTCAACAGTATTGTAGCATATAGTGCCATAGGGCTGCCATATGCATGCAAAGATTCTGAAACATTTAATCATGTCTAAATAAATTTAATGAACTGGAAAAATGGCCTGATGGCTTTAAAAACATCTAATGACACTGAAAGCTATTTAATTACAATGCTATTGCTATTTTCCCAATCATTGTGCATTGTCCCCATTATCTGTACTAGTCATTGCAGTGCTTTCAGTTTTGCCAATTTCACATCGAAACTCTTTAGGCAAATAAATAATATGTTTGCACTGATGGGACAACTAATACATATATACTTATGCAAAATCATGTGGCCACTTCACACACTATCTGTAGATGTGGTAGAGTGAGTGCCCCCTTCCTATTTTAGATGTAATATATTGCGTAACATGGGTAGCATGGATGAAGGGAGATTGGAGAGGGAATTGTGAAAAGCAGAAAAACTCAGGGGCATGTGTTCTGACAACTATAGGGCAATGATAATAATAACAATAATATAGAAAATAATAAAACATTATTAAAATCATAGAATCATGGTATCGTAGAGTGGGAAGGGGCCTATAAGGCCATTGAGTCCAACCCCCTGCTCAAGGCAGGAATCCAAATTAAAGCATACCCAACAGGGTGGCTATCCAGGTGCCTCTCGAAGGCCTCCAGTGTTGGAGAGCCCACCCTAGGTAATTGTTGTACCACTCTTAACAGTTAGAAAGTTTTTCCTGATGTTCAGTCAAAATGTGGCTTCCTGTTTTGAGCCCATTATTCCCTGTCCTGCACTCTGGGAAGATTGAGAAGAGATCCTGGCCCTCCTCTGTGTGACACCTTTCAAGTACTTGAAAAGTGCTATCATATCAGTCTTCTCTTCTCAGGGCTAAACATATTCATTTCTTTCAGTCTCTCCATATAGGTGTTTGTTTCCAGTCCCCTAATCATCCTTGTTGCGCACCTCTGAACCTGTTCCAGTTTGTCTGCATCCTTCTTAAAGTGCGGTGTCCAGAACTGGAGGCGGTACACAAGATGAGGCCTAACCAGTGATGATTAGAGGGGAACTAGTACTTTATGCGATTTGGAAACTATACTTCTGTTAATGCAGTCTAAAATAACATTTGCCTTTTTTGCAGCCTCATCGCACTGTTGGCTCATATTTAGCTTATGATCAACAACAATTTCAAGATCCTTCTCACAGGTAGCATTGCTGAGCCAACTATTCCCATCTTATAACTGTGCATTTGGTTTCTTTTTCCTATGTGTAGAACTTTGCACTAATTCTTGTTAAATTTCATTCTGTTGTCTTCAGCCCAATGCTCCAGCCTATAGGGATCACTTTGAATTTTGTTTCTTTCCTCCAGAGTATTAGCTATCTCTCCCAATTTTGTATCATCTGTAAATCTGATAAGCATTTCCTGTACCTCCTCATCCAAATCATTAATAAAAATGTTGAAGAGCACTGGGCCCAAGATAGGAATGAGCCCTTCGGTATCTCACTTGTTACTTCTCCCCAGTTTGAGAAGGAATCATTGATAAGCACTCTTTGAGGAAGATTCTGTAGCCAACTGTGGATCCATCTGATATTTGTTCCATCTAGCCTACATTTAGCTAGCTTTCCAATCAGAATATCATGGGACACTTTGTCCAAAGCTTTGCTGAATTAGATATATATTCTGATAGACTGATCAAAAAATGAGACAAGATTAGTCTGGCAGGATTTGTTCTTGACAAATCCATATTGGCTTCTAGTAATCACTGCATTGTATTGAAGGTGCTTACAGACTGACCGTTTTATAATCTGCTCCAGAATTTTCCCAGGGATTGATGCCAGGCTGATTGGTCTGTAGTTCCCAGGTTACTCCATTTTGCCCTTTTTGAAGATAGGGACAACATTAGCCTTCCTCTAGACATCTGTCACTTTACCCATCCTCCACTACTGCACAAAGATAATACACAGTGGTTCCAAGAGTTCTTTAGCCAGTTCCTTCAATACTTTAGGATGCAGTTCATCAGGCCCTGGATATCTGAACTCATTCAAAGTTATTAGATATTCCTTGACCATTTCTCTATCAATCTCAAGCTGCAATCCTGCCTGTTCAACTTTACGTTTGCCAGGAGTGTCATAGATCCTCTTTTGGGAGAAGACTGTTATAATAGCTGTACCACCATTTCTTTTCTCTGTCTTACTACACATGACCTGAAGAAAGCTATTTTGTTGTTTTTAGCATCCCTCGCCAACCTCAGCTCATTCTCAGCTTTAGCCTTCCTAACTCCATCCCTGCAATTCTGTGCTACCTGTGTGTGTGGCCTGGCCTTCCTTCCTATATGTATCCTTTTTTTGTTTTTGTTTTCACATCATCTCTAAGGTTTTTGTGAAGCCACATTGGCTTCTTCTGCTGTTTTCCCCAGTTTTCCCTTGTTGGAATTGTTTGCAATTGTGTCTTTAGAATTTCCTTTTTTAGAAACTACCACCCATCTTGGATTCCTTTTCTCATTAGGGTCACTTGCCATGGAACCTTACTTATACTTTTTCTTGCGTTTATTAAAATAGTAATACGTACCATATGAATGCAAATCTAATGGAGCGGTAGTATCAGCAAGTGTGGTATATAGCATTGATGAAAAAGCTAACTCAGCAGAGGAGACAATGGCGGGATCCTAATAGGCAGGACACATTCCACATTAAATGGTTTTTGTTTATAAGTTTTGTGGCTGTGAAGGAACATGATTGGTCACCACCTTTAACCCGTGATTTTCTATGGAAGGATGTATTTGGGTTGTTTATGTCAAGTTGTCTGTGGTGCACTTTAGGATTACAGCAATGTTTGGATTTATTTGACAGTTTGTAGTCAGGGCCGGATTATCCATTAGGCTTAGTAGGCTGAAGCCTAGGGGCCCGGAGCTCTTGGGGGCATGTGATCCGCAGAAGCAGGACAGGAGCCGCAGATTGTGGGACAAAAGCTTCCGAACCGCCCGCCATCCCTCCGCTTCACTTACCTTTTCCTCTGCTGTTTTTTGCAGTTTGCCATCAATCAAGATGGCGGCCGAGGTTTCCCTAAGGGGCTGAAGCCTCTGCCACCATTTTGGTTGATGGCACGCATGCGTGCCACATGCGCGCATTGCTGCCATCAACCAAGATGGCGGCAGAGGCTTCAGACCCTTAGGGAAACCTCGGCCACCATCTTGATTGATGGCAAACCTGCGCGTGCAGTGTGCGCAGCTGCAAAAAAAGCAGAAAGGTAGGTGAAGAAGGGGGATGGGACGGGACGGCGGGCGGCTCAGAATCAGCCTAGGGGCCCTCCTCAGCTTAATCTGGCCCTGTTTGTAGTACCTGATAATATTGAAATTAACTCATGGTTCCTTAAAATTCCATGTGTATTGTTATTTGTGATCTTGAACGTGATATTATAGTGGTGATGATATAGTTGTAGAACTTGGGCAGCTATTCAGGTTTATCAGATTTCATAGAATAATTGAGTTTCTTTTCTAGTCTTACCCCTTCAAAACATGTTTTTCTTTATTTTACTTTATTTAAATCACTTTTGGTTTTAATGTGTTTTTTTGTGGGGGGATTTTTGCTATAGATTTTCCAGTGTAAATATAAACTATTTACTAACTCTATGAATAAAATTACAACAACAACAACAACAGAGATAGGAACTATAGGGCAACCTAGAACTAGTTAAAAAAACACACACCTCAGAGCCTTGATCCTGCCCAAAAGGAGAAAGCAGGTGTGTGTTTCACAATCTAACTCAGACACAGGCCATCAGTAAAGCAATGGCATCCATCACCAAGGAATCACTTGCAATATCAGCCAGCTTTCAGTCAAGTTGTCTTCCCTGAGGAGTAATAGCAACAGCTGAGCCCTACCTTGCTGTATGAAGGCTTTCCTAGAGGCTGTTTTCTTGCTCACACATGGTAGCTTCTAGTGGGCCAAATATGGCATATTCCCTAAATGAGCACTCTATTAATTGTGAGCTTATTCTCTAAAACTTTGTCTTTTCAAAATCCTCCATCTGCTGTTTGTTCTTAGTCCCAGTTGTGTTTCCTGCAGCCTTGAATTCTTATCCACTACCTTTTCTCCGCACGAACATCCCTGCCTTCTGCTCTGTTCTGACTTCCCTCTTGCATTTTAATTCCAGCTGTAACTCTCCCCCAAATTCACCAGTTCCCACTTCTTCCCCATCTCAGCTCCACTCTAGATCATCAGTCAATCACAAATGGCCTTCCTCCTGGCTTTAAACTTTTGTGTGCACTCTGGCTATATTCTGCTGTTTCAGCTGTCTGATTCTTTACACACTTACATCCCAGTTCTTCATATACAATGAGACAAGTAAATTACATAGTGTCCTGGAGTCAGCAGCTGTTTTTTGTTTTTTTGTTTTTTTGAGGGGTACTCTGTGAAGCAATTTTACCATTTTCATTCAACTCGCTTGCCAGCTAATTACAAAGGGGGCGGAATTAGGTCCAGGGGCCTCTAGTTGACTGGTCATGGACCGAAATAAATTTTAATTCATTCATTCATTCAGGGGCCTCTAGTATGTGACCCTCAGCAGTCCATCCACCTTCCAAAAATATCTCACAAACATAGGCAAAGCCTTATTATACAGCCACAAGAGTAGCTGTATACTATAGTCAGCATGGATTTTTCACATTCCTCAAGGTGAAATTGAAAATACCCCCATGCCATTCTGATGCTTCCTGTAAGCTCATTTCAAAACAAAACCTTACAAGACTTATAGTCCTGAACTCAGAAATGCTTGCTTAACAACCCTGTCAATTTTCATGGTGATACACAAAACAATCAGAGAGAATAGAGAATTCAAAGTCTCAAAAGAGAGAAAAAACCCCAGAGCCCTTTTGAATTTTTTTCTGTCAGAGTTCTCATAACCAGCTGAAATTCATTAAAAATCAGCTATGTTCACAGAGTATCTGGAATCCTATTACTGACCTTGCCCAATACTCAGACCTTCATCTCCTGCAGTTTAAAAGTTTAAAACATGCCTGGATGAGTTTTAATTAATTTAAGAAATTTTGCATTGAACTGAATGATAATGTCAGGCATGCTTAGTAAGAACCAACTGTCAGTGTTCTAAAAGCCAGACTCACAGCTGCTTGGCTTGCCTAATCAGGGGGCAAAACCCACACCAGACTTTGATTTCACTTGAGACAGTCATGGCTTCCCCCAAAGAATCCTGGGAAGTCTAGTTTGTGAAGGGTGCTGAGAGAAGACTCCTATTCCCCCAACAGAGCTCCAGTGGCCAGACTGGTTTAACAATCAGCCACTCTGATTGAAGGTTTGTGAGGGGAACAGGGCATCTCCTAGCAACTCTCAGCACCCTTCACTAACTATTTTATTATTATTATTATTAAATTTTATTTATACCCCCCCTTTCGGCCAAACGCCCTCAAGGCAGCTTACAAAGAAAAATAAACACAGGTATTAAAATACAACAAGAATAATACAATTTACAAAAATTAAATAGAAATAACATTATCATTATCGGCACTGGCAAAAAAAAGGAGGTGGTGTTATCAGTCCATGATAGAATCTTTACACTTTCCAGGATTCTGTGAGAGAAGCCATGAATGCCCAAAGTGAAATAAAGGTCTGGTGTGGATGTGGCCAGGGACAGCTTTGGTTTAAATTTGGGTGGGAGGCTACATGTGCCTGCTGTAGAATAAAAAGGTGGGGGGAACCCTGAAAATGGGAAACAGGTGAAAAAGGTGGGGGAAACGCTGAAAAGCAATGAAACAGTTCACAATGTTTTCCTTTTGGAAAGAAAGGGGCTTCCCTTCTGCCCAGTGCCCACCCACCCTATCTCCTCCCCTCCCTGCCCCTCCCCCGGGTCAGTGTTGGACTATGACCTGGGAGACCAGGGTTCGAATCCCCACACAGCCATGGAGCTCACTGGGTGACCTTGGACCAGTCACTGCCTCTCAGCCTTAGAGGAAGGCAATGGTAAAAACACCTCTGAATACCGTTTACCATGAAAACCCTATTCATAGGGTCACCATAGGTCAGGATCGACTTGAAGGCAGTCCATTTACATTTTCAAACATGATTGCACAGAAATAAATCCCATTGAACTCAAAAAGTATGCAAATGATCAAATCCAACCTTCCTTCTCCTCCCTCCTATCCCCTCCCTCTTGCCACTTCCCTCCCCCTTCCTTTGCCCCTTCCTCCCCATTCCCATCCCCTTCCAATACCCTCCTTCCCCTTCCCCCACCTCTCCCGCTCCTTCCTATCTTAAGCATGATTGCATGGGGGTATATCCCATTGAATCCTATAAGCATGCAAATGAACAAACTTGCTCTCCTCCTTCCTATGTCCAATCCACTCCTACCCATTCCTGCTCCCCCTTCTCCTCTCCCATGGTCAGTTTTACTTATCCTAACCATGATTGCATAGGAGTAAATCCCATTGAACTCAGTAGGAATGCAAATGATCAGACCTGGCTTTCCCCTCCTTCCCCTCTCCTCTCCCTTCCTCCCTTCCTCCCCCCTTCCCTCTTCCCTCTTCCTTCTTCCTCCACCCCTGCCCACTCCAGCCCTCCCTCCCTCCCCCTGGTCAGTTTAACCTATCCTAATCCATTCTCAGCAAACTTGCACAGGATCCCATTTCTTACCTTCCGGATTAAAAAGCAAGGAAATTCACTAATAGGCACATGTTACCAAATTCTTCCAAGCTACACAGCAAGTGGATTGGACTGTGAAAGACCAACCCAAATTGTGTTTGCATTTTGACAAATTTGTAGGGCAGTATTTATTTATTTTATTTATTTAGTTTCATTTATAAACCGCCCATAACCAATGGCTTCCTGGGCGCTGTACAACATACAATAGTACAATAATACAATAAATCAGCAAAATCACTCGATATAAAATACAGATGCACTAAACAATATTAAAAACAACAAGAGCAATTACCACATTGAAATACATAAAAATATATAAAATGTATTTAAAATGCATTTAAAATGCATTTTAAATGCCTGGGAGAATAGGAAGGTTTTAGCCTGGCGCCGAAAGGATAACAACGTAGGCGCCAGGTGTATCTCCTCGGGGAGACTGTTCCACAATTCGGGGGCCACCACAGAGAAGGCCCTGGATCTTGTCATTACCCTCCGAGCTTCTCGATGACTTGGTACTCGGAGGAGGGCCTTAGATGTCGAATGAAGTGCACGGGTAGGTTCATAGCGGGAGAGGCGTTCCATCAGGTATTGCGGGCCCACACCGTGTAGGGCTTTGTAGGTCAATACCAGCACCTTGAATCTGGCCCGGAAACAAATTGGCAACCAGTGCAAACGTGCCAGAACAGGTGTAATATGTGAGGACCGACTGGTCCTTGTCAATAATCTGGCTGCTGCGTTTTGCACTAGCTGCAGCTTCCGAACCGTCTTCAAGGGCAGCCCCACGTAGAGTGCATTACAGTACTCCAATCTAGAGGTCACTAGATCATGAACAACTGAGGCGAGGTTGTCACCGCCAAGATAGGGGCGTAGTTGGGCTACCAAACGAAGATGGTAGAACGCATTCCGAGCCACCGAGGCTACCTGAGCCTCGAGTGACAAGGAAGGATCGAAGAGAACCCCCAAACTACGAACCTGTTCTTTCAGGGGGAGGGTAACCCCATCCAGAACAGGATGAACATCCTCCATCTGTGCGGAAAAGGCCCTCACCAACAGCGTCTCAGTCTTATCTGGATTGAGTCTCAGTTTATTAGCTCCCATCCAGTCCATTATCGCGGTTAGGCAACGGTTCAGCACATCAACAGCCTCACCTGAAGAAGATGAAAAGGAGTAATAGAGCTGCGTGTCATCAGCGTACTGATGGCAACGCACTCCAAAACTCCTGATGACCGTACCCAGAGGCTTCATGTAGATGTTGAAAAGCATGGGGGACAGAACCGATCCCTGTGGGACTCCACAATGGAGAGTCCAGGGTATCGAGCAATGCTGCCCAAGCACTACCTTCTGGAGATGATCTGCCAAGTAGGAGCGAAGCCACTGCCAAGCAGTACCCCCAACTCCCAACTCCGTGAGTCTCTCCAAAAGGATACCATGGTCGATGGTATCAAACACCGCTGAGAGATCAAGGAGAATCAACAGAGTTACACTCCCCCTGTCCCTCTCCCGACAGAGGTCATCATACAGGGCGACCAAGGCTGTTTCTGTGCCAAAACCGGGCCTAAAACTGGATTGAAACGGATCTAGATAATCGGTTTCATCCAAGAGCGCCTGGAGCCGACTGGCAACCACCCGTTCCAAGACCTTGCCCAGAAATGGAACATTCGCTACCGGTCGATAGTTGTTCAAATTATCTGGGTCCAAGGACGATCTCTTCAAAAGAGGTCTCACTACAGCCTCCTTAAGACAACGAGGAACAACTCCCTCACTTAAGGAGGCATTGATCACTTCCTTGGCCCAGCCGGCAATTCCAGCCCGGCTAGCTTTAACTAGCCAGGAGGGGCAAGGGTCTAGTACCTATGTGGTTGCACGCACCATTCCAAGCATCTTGTCAACTTCCTCAAGCTGCGCCAACTGAAACTCATCCAATAAATGCGGACAAGACCGTGATCTAGGTACCTCAATGGATCCAACTGTCCTAACATTAGAGTCGAGGTCCCTACGGATGCATGCGATTTTATTTTTGAAGTGCCCCGCAAACGGCTACAATATCTCAGAGAGGAGGTCAGGTGTCCTGCTCCCCTGGTGCATTCACTATAGCTGCCCAATTTACTGTTTTTTAAAGTTTGATAGAAATATCTGTGGGCTATGGGTACGTTTTTAAACCACAAGGTTTTTTGCCTATTAGTGAATAGAATGTGAAATTAAAAAGTTATAAAAAAGTAATCATGTAGCGGCTAAAGTAAATTTTAGAAAAGTTGCGGTAGGAATGTGGTTGGTATCCCACTAAACAGTTCCACTAGCACAAGGAGTTTCAGTTATGCGAATCTATGTATTGTTGTGCATACTTTCTCCTAATATATCCATTTTGAACACAATGTTTTGGTTGGAGAATTTATTTATTACATTTATGCCCCACCTTTCTTTCATCAAGGAGCCCAATGTGGTATACATGTGGTTCCCAGGCAGTCTCCCATCCAGGCACTGACCAGACTCAGACCTGCTGAGCGTCAGCAAGGTGGTGGCCTCATGTGTTTTCAGACCATACCCTGGGACCAAATGCACCACAAAATTCAGAGAAGTGCAAATTTCAAAGGATATCTCTGTGATTCAGTTCATGTGCTCTTTCAGGAAGCACGAATTAGGTAGGCTCACATTAAAATGCAAACCAACCCAATATATCTCCCCGACCCTATCCATATTTGAGGACAGAAAGTTAGCGTAGGGGTTCAGGGCAGGCTATGTAGCACACACAACTCTGTCCACCACTAGAGAGGAAAAACCATGGGCTCAGGAAGTATGGCCAGGTGGTGATGATGATGTTAGCACTACCCCTTCACAAACTCTAGTACCCTCCACCTGAGGCAGTGACTTCATTCTTTCTAATGGTATGGCTGGGCCAGCATGATGATTTTGAACAAGGTTCCAGCTAATAGACCATCATTTTAAGATTGCTCTACCGCATCTATCTACATTCAACATCCGCTCCATAACGTTAATAATATGAAAATGTTCTGTAACCTTCAGAGGTACTGACACCGAACAGTGAAAGTCACTGTGAATATGTAAAAAGCATTCACATTGGAAACTTGACACTTTAAAATGGCAGTGCTTCTAATAGAAAGTTCGTATTTCCTTACTCAAACGTGATAATGCAATGTTGATTCTGTGCCAAAAAGCTGTAAGCTTTTCTGTCAAATGGATAGCAAGTCTGAATATGGCTACAGTTTGCTTTTTGTAGTGCAGCTTGACAAATCAAGATGTTTCACTTCAATTTTTTTTTTGCATTCTCCTTATAATTGTTACATGGAACAGTTACAAACAAAGGATCATTTTTCAGAAATATTTTGGGAAGTCTCAAAATACTTGGAGGGGGAGATTTTTATTTTGAGTGTAGGGATTCTTATTTGGAAGGAAGGCTGCACAGTGATCATTTTAATGCTGTTTTCCTCTTTTATTTTTAAAATACACATTGAAACGGAAATTCTTGTGCAGATTTTTTAAAAAAATCATTTGCTGATTAATGTAGAAACAGGATGGAAAGGACTTTGGGGTGAGCACACATGAAAGTGATACAGACCAGAAACAGACTGATCCACCCATTACAATTCATAGGAACATAGGGATATTTTTTAAAAAAAAACAAAACGTTTTTTAACCCTTTTTAAAAAGATGTCTTTAAAGCTTTTTAAAAAATGGTTTTAAAGTTGTTTTGTTTTAATGTATTTTAAGGTCTGTTTTTATGATGTTTTAAAGTGTTTTTAGTGCTTTTGTTTGCCACCCTGGGCTCCTGCTGGGAGGAAGGGTAGGATATAAATCAAATAATAAATAAATAAAATATAGGAAGTTGCCTCATACTGTTGGTCCATCTAGATCAATATTGTCTACACTGACTGGCAGTGGCTCTCTAGACTCCTGAGTCCCTCTGTCTATTAACTATTATTCCTTTTCTCGAGTGTGTTTCCTCTATTCTTTGCACCACCCAGTGTTCACTGTCTTGGCACCCAAAAGGTCAGTAGTATCCCCATCTCCCCATTATCCCTCCCGTTCTGTTTCCTCACCCTCTACAGCAGCCTTTCCCAAACCATGGGTCCCCAGATAGACCCCAACTCCCATCAGCCCTCAGCTAGCATGGCCAATCATCAGGAATTATGGGAACTGTAGTCCAGCAACATCTGAGGACCCCAAGGTTGGAAAACACTGCTCTACAGTTCTCTCCAGTACCATTTCAGTTGCCCCCTATTGTTTTCTCTGTACCCCATAGCACTCTCTGTCTTATTAAGTCTCCTCTACCACTTTTTCCTCTTTCCCCAACCAAAGATACCTCTCTCTGCACCCCACAAGTTTTTCCTTTTTCTCTCTGCGTCCCAGAGCACTCCTCTTCCTGCACCCACATAGGTCTTTCTCGCTATCCCCATGTTGCCCAATTTGCTTCTATTTCTCCATCCGAGGGCCTCTCTCTGCACAACTGGTTTACATGAGTGCCTCTGGGATGATGAGATGATGATGATGATGATGATTCTAACATTTATACCCCAGTTCCCAACGCCTGGACTGGTACTGGTGTATAATCTTCTATATCAATGAAGGTGAAACAAGGAGGAGATATGTGGTTGGCTGCTGTGCAGTAGATGTAAATCGCTTTGGATTCAATATATTGTGCTAGGGAGGCTCACTTGTCTATTCCCACCTCTCCAATATGAGGGACATATCTTTCTTTTACAATGCCTCCAGTTGCAATAAAAACAGGTAAATGGTACCATCTCCTGTCCTCTTGCTTCCTTTCATGACACACTATGACAGCATTTCAGCAATTTAATAGCATGATGGCGCAAGTGATTGTTTTAGATTTTAGTGTGCTGGCTTTATATTGTCTTCAGGTTATCTTTGCTAGGGCTTTCCCCATCAAATTGCATTACTGTCAACAAAGCTGTCAGGGAAAGGGAATTTGACTGTTTCCTGAATACGCCCCTCAAGCAAGACAAAGCAATCGTTATGGGTGATCTGTTTCTTGAAGCCCAGGTACAACTTCTGGCCACAAACCAAGATAGCCACACGGGCAGGCAGGGAAAATCTCACACAGCCAGAGGTGTTTTCAAAGTTTTTTTCCCCCCTGCAGTGGACCACCCAGATGAACAGGCAATCTGGTTTTAAATGGAACAGTGGCTTCCTGGTTCCACTGGGTGATCAGCTGCAGTAAAAAAAATTCAGAACGCCTCCGTCTGCAGATAAGATTCTTCTCTAACCACACAATAGCTGCCTAAAATTGCACCTTACCTTCAGATGATTTACTGAGAGACACCCTGAAGGCTGCTTTGCAAGTTATTTTTGTTTTCATAGAAGAGGAATCATGATGCTGTGTGAATTTGTAACTACGTCTGCTCCTATGAGGAGAGCACTCATATGAACAGAGTGTTTTAATGCAGTCAGCTTCTGCCATATCATCCAAATACTTATACCCTGTCTCTCATATCTGTATGTGTGTACATGAAATCACAAATGGGACCTGCAACAAAATGTTGCAGCTTGGAATGCTCCTCTACAGGATCCCAGCTAGCCAGCCATGCCTTCCTCCAGCATACTCCAATCCATTCCCCCTTCCCCCAGTGTTCCTTTTTCCCCTCCCTAACAAGCCATTAGCACTGTGTAGCCACTAAGTATGCTGTTTTGATGGATTTTTCCCCCCTATATTCCCCCTGAAATATTTTTAGTACTTCTGCAAACTTTGGGTCTCCCCGCAAGCCCAGTGATACGAACTCTCTTGTTTTTCAGATCTTATGGATACAAACTGTCAGCACTCATCAGCTCAGTTCATTATTTGAAGGAATACTATTTTAAAATGTTAAATAATTAAGCTGTCTTTGAATGGTTCTGTTTCTCTGACTGACACTTCCTATGGCCATCATTTATAATTTACTTTCCAGTTAGGCAAAGAAAGTTTTCTACCTATGGCTTAAAGGTATGCCAGGCAGGTGGCTGTTAAGCTATCCAGTCTTTGGACTCCGATTCTAAATACAATACAGGGAAATCGATTTCACTAACTCTTTAGAACCGAACTGAAGAATTGAAGGCAGCTGCATATTTATGGGGGAAATACAATTATTGTATATTTACTGATGTAACACAGCATGAGTGGTCTTTAAACAGCTTTTTACTTGTTTCAACCCTAACTTCCCCAGGATTGCTGCAATCTCCTGCACGCCGTAAACATTAACAGGGCAATCCTACAGATGTATGCTCAAAAGTAAGAGTTCAGTGAGAATTACTACTACCTGGTAAGTTTTTATAGCAGGGTTGGGCCCCATGTAGTCCTAATTTCAAAATCCCTCTGCAAGCAATCAGTTCAGACCTCTGGAAAGATCAAGCTGTCCCTCCCCAGCAGCCTGCTGGGTGGGAAGAAAGACAGAGGCTGAAAGGGAGTTTCAGAAAGAGCGGGGGAAGGGTGAGGCATAAGAAGAGAATAAAAGAGGTGGCCCTGCTCACTTTGGCTCCAGTCTTGCCTGCCACTGGATTCAACCTACCTACAGTTTAGCTTGCGGCCCCTAATGCAGTGGTCCTCAAAGTTTCCCATAGAGCACCTGAAAATTGCTGATGATCTTGGCAGACCACTTAATGGTTTGTAGCAATTGCAATGCACTGTGCTAGATGCTGTATGATTTTTAATTACATTTTCATTGCTTCTTTTGTTTCTTGTATCTTACCGTATTTCAATGTACATTTCACAGAATGTAATACAACAAAACACAACATGAGCAATAAAAGAAGCGATACAAATACAATAAAAATCAATATGAATATTGAATGTGGACATGCCGCAGACCACCTGAATGAAGCTCACAGGCCATTGGTGGTCCATGGACCACAGTATGGGAATCCCTCTCCTAATGGAGTAGCTCGGCGGGCATGCAGCCTCAACAACAACAAAAAGGTTGCCAACCCCTGGCATATAGAATCACATTCTACAAAGCTGATTCCCCCCATCCATTTCTTCTCTGGTACCTCTTTCTGACGTAGTCATAAAACTCTCAAGTAGTTTTGCAATTCACACCCATCTCTATTCAGAATGGAATGGGTCTTTTTAAGGCTGTTTGAAGAATTCTCAGGAAAAGCTTTGTTCATAAGGGCTTTAGGGGTTGGGTTAAACCAGGACAGTTCCTTTCCAGACCCCTTCAAATTTTGAAAATCTTGCTCATATATCCTAGGAAATGCAAAATAAATAAATAAATTCAAAACTAAGGTAACCCCCCCGTCAAACCTTTGCCCAAATGATTAAAAAACAACACCATACGTTTTCTATAGGAGATTATTTTCTACATTATAAAAACAATTGCAGTTTTAGGGTGAAGTGGACCAATTTAGGAAATCTATTCAAATAGGATTGCTTTGAAAATTATCCTCATCAGGACCTCTCTCCAGAATTTGCAATTCCAAATGACCTAATACATTAGAATTCTCAGTTGTTCATTTTTAAAAAACCACTTGTTGTAGGCACTTAGAAAGCTGCCTTGCATCAGGTTATATTATGTGTTCATCCAGCCCAATATTGTTTACTCTGACTGGCAACAACTATCCATGCTCTCCAGCAGAATTTGTTTATGTCATGCTGTACCTGATCTTTTTTTAACAACAGAAACTAGACACACCCACACCAGGGATTTAACCTGGGACTTTCTGCCTGCAAAGAATGTGCTCTACCACTGAGCCACAGTCTCTGAACAGAGCACTCTGCACTGCAGCGTTTTATATAATGATAAAAATGCAAAACAAAACACAAATTTTGATGTGATCAAGATTCTGCTATGCATTGTTTTATCAAAGTACAGGAGGTCATGTGTTCATGTACATCAGGAAACACCGTAGAAAAAGAATATTGTTGGAATCACACATATGATTGTATCAGCATTGCAGAGTTTATTGTTGCACATGTGTGCAAGGGGAACATATAAGGAGAGGGAAAGGTATAAAAGAACAACAAGTGCTAAAAGGTGCACCATACTGTGCATGCTCCAGTTGAAGAATTAATTTTAAAATTATAATAATTAACCCAGAATTCAGGAGTGGAATGCAGGGTTGCGTGAACCAAAAACATAATAACTGAATAGAACCCAGAAAATCCTCCCTCCCCATTAGGGTGGCCAAGTTCATGGCCTGAGACTGATCCTGTACCTTTAAGAAAAGAGAAAGTCAGCCAAGTGCAGGTGTTCTTGCAACACTGTAATGAGAAAAACCACAAGGTGGAATTCTCCCTTCCCCCTGCACAGCTTTGAAAGATACAGAAGACCTCTTGGAGGCTGGGCCCAGCCTCCAAGATATCTTCTGTATTTCATAAATCTACCACAACAGCAGCAACAAAATCCTTGTGTCTTCAATATCTTGTAGGATTTCAAAGATTTATTGGATGAAATCCAGATACATTACCTACAATCTTTAAAACATAATTTCAATTACACATGTGCTTCTCATGCTTTTTGAATTTGGGCCCCACTTCTGCACTTATTCTACTTTCTGCCCCCCCATCCAGCACTAATAATCTATTCCACAGCTGAGCATGCAGAGATACATGATCAGAGTTGTGTGCATACATACAGCCTGCTGCTGTGTGCGACAATCTATTGATAAGAGTAGAATTCCAACATTGGGAAGAGAAATAGTTGAAGACATATTCAGTCATGCACAGGGGAATTTCAAAAGACCAGAAGAACAGCTCTTTCTGAAGCCCCATCTTCCCAAATCATTGGAATATTGGGACAATCACACATACGCACACACACACATACACACACCATCCCAAAGCAGGTTGGTGAATCTATACTGCTCTTTGTGTGTGTGCATGCGCGTGCGCATGTGCATGCACACATGTGTAGAAGGCACCGTCAGGATCCCAGGAAATGTCAAGGTGCCCTGTGATCCCAAAATTAAGCTTGGCTGACAGTTTGAGAACCAGTGAATCACAAGTCAATTATACCAAAGTCTTCCCACAAACATATACAATACTTTTATATATACAAAAAAACTCATGACAAAAGAAACAACTTCCCTAGCTTCCCCCTCCCTCCCCCACTGTGCTTTTATCACGTTATTGATCATTTAATCAAATGGTTAGGCAGGATCCATCATTTTCAATTTATCAACAAGCTTTGCCATTAATTATTCCTCTCTACTGAAGATCTCCAATGCATTTCTGTATAAAAATAGCTTGGGTACATACGGTTCTCAAATTTCAAGGCTACCAACACATAATCTGTTGACTATTTCCCTGACTTGTCAAAGCTTCTGTTGCAAACTCTTTGAGGAATGAGCTTGCTTTTACGGTTCTTTACTCTTGTCTAGCGGCTTCTTCTGCTTTCAACAAATAATGCAGCTCTATAAAGGCTCCACTGTACTAAGCACATCTTAACATTTTGCAGTCTTTGTATCTCACGTTGACCTTTCAGGATATTTTATTGTTATGAATAGACTCTGTGCATTAGTATCTTGTGCTGTATAAAATTTTCTCTCCATCTATACAAGGAATCTGATTTTTAAAAATCCACACCAGTCAGATCCTAGATATTTAAATCTCACTCCAAAAGCAGCACTATTCCTGAGCACTTGTTTAGTTTGAAGTCTCCAAGAACTGATTTGCATAATTAAAACAATGACCACATTTAGAGTATGCTCCCAATTCTTGCTTTGAATTGCTGGCTTGAATCCAAGCGACTGTTGCAAAGGATCTACCTCTGCGTCTGCAGAGGAAGAATATTTTAGTTATCTGACATCATTGTGATATCAGGTGATTAATAGGTGGGCAGGTTCACCCACTTGTCAAAATAGTCTGCGGGGGTGGATGAGCTCAGGGTTTGGCCCGTCCCTGTTCACTTCTTCAGAGTGAAGGATTTACATAGACATCATGAGCAAAGCATAGATCCTTGTGGGTGCAAAACATTACCATCCTACTGTTGAGTACATGAACGTCATGTGTTTACAGTCTTCTGTATCATGGCCATAAGATGACTGACACACTTGTTTCTGGTGGAAACCAGAAATCCCATTATCTCTGGTCATTAATGTGTATGAAATGGGGATGGTTGACGAATCTGATCTTTGTGAATTCCTGTACAAAAACCAAACTGATCCACACCTCTCAGACTAAGGTTTAGATGGGAATGTAACTATCCAAATGATTTCATACTTCTTGGAATGTCATGGTGCTATTGTCAGCAGTTAAACATACCAAAATACGAATCTAGGTACTATTTGAAAGAAAATGCAAATTTAAATATGTATTAAAAGATGCATTTTAGATGCCAGTTTTGAGAGGATTTTTTTTTAGAAAACAACAACACAGGTTAATGTAGGAACAGAACACAGTTATGACTAAAAACATGTCAAAATGACACAGATCAGAAACATACAGAGTAACCCATCCCTAGTATTAAAAAAGATTTTTTTAAAGGAACTGTTATTAGGGATGTCGCAGTAACCTATCAGATTCAGTTCAATTTCTTTTGCAGATGTCATAATTCCACTGGTGTGGAGAAGTATTCTGGACTTTCCTTATGTTTGTTTCCCTCAATTTATTCCCTGGGGGGGGTAGGTGAGGTTAGATACACATCACCTTGCAAAAGCTCAGGGAATTGTGTGCAAATCTGCAAAGAGTAATGGTGAAATTGGCAAGCTTTCTTCCACCTCTGCACTGAGTCCAAAGATACCCTTTAATTTATAACAATTAAATGTGATCTTTACAGTGATGGAATTTCCTAGTCTAGAGATGTGAAACCTGTGGTCCTCCAGATGTTATTGGGCTACACCTTCTATATTGGCCATGCTAACTGAGTCTTCTGGGAGTTGGAGTTCAACAATATATGGAGGGCCACAAGTTCCCCATCTCTGCCCTAGAGGTCTGGTGACCAGAGTTGGGAGAGATTGTTATATTAATAACAATTCTTAATATGTATATACAGTAACTCTTTAGCATGTTCAAATCATCCCACATACACAATCTTGTCATTCTTACAACAGTCTTTCAAAGTAGGTCAGAATTATTGACCCATTTTGCAGACGGGGGTAGGAAGGCGCCAAGGATAAGACAGTGACTTGCCTAAGAGCCACTTAGACTTTATGGTAGAGTCAGTGGTCAAACAGACATCTTTCTGAATCATAATCTTGTTATCTTATCCACAATATTTATTCATGCTTTTTGCTAACATATACATTTTTGTACACATGAATAGGTTGGAGAAGTGCATCACAAAATTCACAAAAATTCAGTGTAGCTTCGGAGGACAGCTGTGTTTTGATTTGTGCATTGTTTCAGGAAGTGCGAACTAAGTAGGTTCACATTAAAATTGAAAGTCAGCCAAATTTCTCCCCCCAATCCCTAGTAAAGTAGTATGAATTAAAACAAATAAATACAAATAAACAGAGAAGATAAACCAACAATAACAAGCAACAATAACAATAACAACCAAAATCTGGTCAGGCAATGAACCTAAAGTTCTGCTGGAGTAAGCAGGTTTTCAAACTGACAGCAAAAATGCACCAGTGTTGGTATCAGTAGTGTTGTGGCAAATTCAGGAGTAGAGGGTCCCTTCATGAGAGTCACGCCACACCCCCTCACAACTACGTCCCCGTTTCCACTTTCCCTCCTCTCCCTTGCTCTCCATGTCCACACTCCATCACAACAGATGTTGCTAGGCAGGGCCGGCTCCAGGAATGCCGGGGCCCTTGGACATCAGCTTCCCCTGGGCCACGGTGTGTGTGTGTATGTGTGTGCACATGCACGCACACACATGCCCCCCATGCCCCCCACCTACCTGTCTGCTGTCTTTTACCATTGCCCTTAACAAAGATGGCGGCCACGGTTTCCCTAAGGGGATGACGCCTCCACCACCATCTTTGTTGATGGCACGCGTGCGTGCTACACACACACACACACACATCTCTGCCATCAACTAAGATGGCGGCAGGGGCTTCAGTACCTTAGGGAAACTGCAGCCGCCACCTTCGTTAAAGGCAATGGTAAAAGACAGCAGACAGGTGGGGGATGTGGGGGGCGCGGATCGCAGAAGGGGAGGGGAGGGGCAGCTGAGGGGCCCCCTGTAGCTCCAGGGGCCATCGGGCCAGTGCCCCACCTGGCCGCCCTTTAGAACCAGCCCTGTTCCTAGGAGCCAATGAGCATGAAAGGGGAGGCTGTATATTAGCTATTCAGCTACTCTTCTCAGGCTGCTGTCAGACATAGGGCTTATTGCACTAGTTTAACAGATTAAAATGGTTGTGTTTCTGTCCCAATTTCTAAAATTCCTTTCACTGAAAGCGCAGGGCTTTTTACCAATATACTGGCATTTCGTGCAAATGTTTCTCACACTGCTGCAACTGGAGACACCGGGATCAGTGAAAAAGGCAAGAAAAACAGCAAGGAAGTAAAAACTCCAAAAAGAAAGAGCCAGAAATGAAGCACAAAGGAAAAGGGAAAAAGTGGTCATGTTAAAATACAAGCTGCTGCCACCACTACGGCTGAGGTAAAAAAGACTAAGGAGAGAAGGAGGCCTTAAAAGACAGTTGAAACAGACTTGAAAAGACTTGAAAAGCAACTTCAACACTAACAAACACAATAAGCTTCATGTTCGAAAGCAGCCGGGGAAAAGTAGTTGGAGTACCCTGAACATAGAGAAGGGAAAGGTGGGAAAGATCTTTTCGATCTTTTAGCAGCTGCCCGGCTTCACGGGGACAGGGCGGAAAGAGGAGGAAAAGAACAGGACTTCCAAGACACAGATCAAACTGAGAGAAACAAATGTAAACAAGGGCTCACCAAGGTCAACAAAAGGCAAATAGGGAACAGGTACAAGCAGGTCCAAGTGAAAAAAATATAGAAAAAAAGCAAGGCTGGAGAAAAAGCTGGGATGCATGTCACGTGACAGGCAGCTAGTGCAAAACTCCCGTGATTTTCCAGGTTCCCAAACTTGCAAAAGGATTATTTCTGGTATTATTTACTGAGATAATTAGTGTTAAACCTGCACTGTATTCCACTAGATTTCTAGCAATAGCTTTTATGTTGTGTGAAAGATCAAAAATAATGCACAAACTGCCAGGTAAGAAATCATCAGAATAATGGAAGAAAGTGCAGTGTGAAAGCAGCCTCACTGGCTGACTCACCTCTTTTCACTCTGATTGCCTCCAATCAGCACAAAAGGACAATGACTCTTCTTAGTGGTTAACACTCCCCTTTCCTAGTGATTGGTTCATACATAGGGACCTGGCTGGGACCCTGCCATCAAAAAAGTAAGGGGTCTACAACCCCTCACAACCCCGGATACTACACCCCTGGATGGTGTCAATTGCATTTTCAAGAAGAAGGGCATTTCATAGTTGAGGTGCCACCACAGAACAAGCCCTCTCCCAGTGCAGCAAATTCAGCATCAGGGTTTTTTCCCCCCACAAACACAAAAAGGCATACAACAAATCCGTTGTGCAGCTAAACTTTCAGTTTTATATTTTGAGTCAGGGCCATTGCACAGCACAGTCCAGAGATTGTAAAGAAAATGCACAGTTTTTGAAGTAGCTTTGATGTACATTTCAACGCAAACATTCTGATGGTATCAGTTCTAATCAGAACACAAAATGTAGCCGCTTGAAGGGTGGTGGACAGTGAGGGAGACACACAGTTTCAACTACACATGAATAATTTAACAAGGTGTGCTTTAAGGAGGAGAAAGCATGTAAACAACAAATCTTCACACCCACAAAAACCCCATACAAAAGGTGAATTTTGATTTTATTAGTTAAGTCAGGAGGTTGCCCTCGCAGGTGTTTTCATCGCAACCTCTTTGGACACAAATTAAGAAAGGATGACCTGGAATCACCTCAAACAGCTTCTTTACCTTTTTTTTTCTTTTAGCCCTGTGGATTTTTCAAAGGGATGTGACTGTCTTAGGACTGAGGCTACTGCCTTGTATCCCTAAGGATCAGAAGCAGCTCATCTGATGGGGTGGAGCTAGGACACTAGTTTTATGGCAGATGGGTTGCTGTTGCTGCCTGGGAGGGAGAGGAGGGAAGGGAAAGCAGCAGGGAAGTCAGCACAGTGCAAATGCACTGGCAGGAACACCAAACTGGCTCCACCAATGCATTTACACCAAACCAATCTCCTTACTGCCTTGCCCTTCCTCTCTCTCTCTCTCCTGGTAAGCACCAGTGACTCAGGGCTGATTCACATGGGAGTTTAATGTGAGTTTGGTGCTACTTGCACCCTGTTTAGTTTGCATGGTTCACATGACAGTGCAGGCAATCAGCAGCTACAATGCAGATTTCCCCTTTAAATCCGCAGAAACCCAATCCTCTTTTAATCCAAAAAGGGAAGGAAAAAACATCTCCACTCCGTATCTCTATTGCTTGCAGATGCTGTGCTCCAATGCTTCTAGGTAGGTGTGTCAATCATCCCCCTCTCCATGCCCACTCCTTCCTCCTCCTCCTGGCTCCCATTCTGCAAGCTTGCTGCAAACAGTGCTTTATTTTTCTTTCCCCCCTAACTTGTGCAAAAAAGCAAAGCACTGTTCAAACAAATATTTGTATTTCAGCTGGACTGTAGCAATGAAAATACAAATAATCACACTTCAGTGTTGTTGTTTTTAATGAAACTTACTCTGGAACAAACTGAGCATGCTCACTTGCCAAGGTAACCAGAGGACGTGGTATCTTGACCTTGAGAGGGCGTGGTCATTAGGAAGCTGTGTGATTGATCCTTTCCCTTCAGTGTGAATGGAAAACAGCGATTGGAAGGTAGGAAGTGTGAACCTTGCAAATCTACCGCAATGGCAAAAGCTTCGTCATTAATATGAAGTGCAGCTCCCATGTGAATCAGCCCTGTTTCACTGTCTCCACTTTGGTGCAGCTTTCTTTCCAGTGAAAGCAGGGAGAGAACATTCACTGACATCTGTGGGATGGGGAGAGGATATTTTTCTTTGGGATGGGGTCTTAGTAAACGTACATTGATACAAGAGAGTCCAGGGGATTTCTAACCACCTTCTTGTTAAAACTCTCTGTGAAGCTAGGAAATGTGGCTCCTTCTAAGGGAGGTGGTTTCCATCCCATAATGGGTGCATCACAATCAGCACTGCTTCCATTCGGCTACACTTCAGCTTCCGATAAAACCTACATTATTTGTTTTGCCGTCCACTGTGGCTGAAATGTATGCAATTAATTATGTGATTGATTAATGCATTTCAGTGGAAGGGAAAATAATGCAGAAAATAATGTAAATCTTTGTGTAATGTTTATGGAATAAATATATAAATAATGATAGCGGATAGTGCTCATATTTGCTTGTGTGATTAATGTTCCTGATCTTGGATGAGCATGCAAATTGAAGGAATTTCTGCTCCTGTTTCCAACATAATTCTCCAACAACACTCTTAGTTCCTACTGCAAACTTTCAAATCTGGGCTGGAAGAACGTGCAGGAAAGTGACACTGCATGCTCATGTGACACTCTTTCAAGGGGGTATATGAAAAAGGACAGCCATCTCTCCCCCTCTCTGCCCCATATGATCATTTTGAAAACATGTGGCAGCAGCAGCCATGCTTCCTAGCCTCTCAGAATATATTTTATCTATAAGAAGTTTTTTTAAAGAAAGTGGCAAAAAATCCCTCAGTCCATCTCATATCAATGTATATTTGCTAAGAACACTCCAAAAGTTTCCCCTGAAGGCCATCCACCCCATCCTCACCTTGGAGGGAGGTGCCCCCAGCTTGCCCTTTGACATCCCCAAATGTCCAGGTGGTGGAACTTTCAGATCAGCCCTCAATGCAACTTCTTTACAGCCAGCCAATGAAAAGGCATTTAGGAAAGAGCTGTAACAAGATAATTAAGATAAAAAGCTAGCTTTGCATTTTTTAAAAAAAAATCTGACACCTTCTTTACATCTTGTACTCTCAAAAAATGGCTTTCTGTCATTAAGCCTCAATATTTCAGTGAAGAATTTGACACACACACAGAGTCCATAAAAACTATGAACAGACTGAAGGAATTTCTCCCAGCAAAGGAAAAAATTAGTTATTGCTCATTAGGCCATTCATTTACACATATTTAAATGTGAAATAGTCTGTATGCCTCCTAGTATAGTTGAGATTGAAATTACAACACCAAGATGGTACAAGAACAGTGGCTGGCTGATTTCAAACTTGATTCATTTATAACTTCACTTCATTCATTCATAAATTCAATGAATCTACAAATTCACTTTATTCATAAATTCACTTCATTCATAAATTCACTGTGAATTCATTCAGCCTTTAAAAAACCCTTTAAAAATCAAAATGACTTTGTCATCACTAAGTAGTATTCTTTGAGAAACAGAAACGGAAGCAAAATTTGCCACTTTTTGAATTTTTTGTTCTAGGTCCAGAACAGAAATCAAGCCATCAAATACAACCCACATAAATTAGGCAGATACAATCAGTATTTGCTCACAACATTCTTGTTTAAAAAAGGAAAACAATGTTCCCACCATAAGCATGGGGGTGGGTTTCTGGGCAGTGTGTTTAGTAGCACTTCTCTATAAAAAGTGTCACCTGTGGATAGGGATGGGTGAGAGTTTTGATTCAGTTTGCATTTCAAGCAGAATTTGGCAAATTCACACTTACCAAAACAATATGAGAACCAAAACACGGCCATACTTCAAAATTCACATTTGTTAGAATTTTGGGATGCAGTTCGTTAACTAAACAATATTTATAAAAATGCATATATTTGGGGAAAGTGTGCATAAAAATGAATACATGAGTGAAAATAACATGCAAAAAGGCATGATGTGATGAGAAACAGCTTGCAAAAATGCGTACCTTTGTCAAAACTGCCTACAAAAAATGTGTTTGTTTGGAGAAATTCACACTAAAATAGTGGAAAATTTACATGAGGATTTCCTTTAAAAAAAAAAAAATCCACAGGTCTCTGCAGAAATGTAGAGTACTGAATTTAACATTGGGAAAATGAGAAACGAGAGAACTGAAACTGACAGATCTTTCCATCCCTACCTGTGGAGTTGTGATCAAGAAACCATTGCTTTCTTTTGTAACACTCTCCAGAGGGGTAGCCTTGTTAGTCTGTTGCTAGAAAACGAGTCCTTTGCCACCTTAAAGATGAAAACGTTTATTATGGCATAAACCTTGGTGGAGACTATGTGGAGACTATGGAGTGGAGTCTAGTCCATGTGTGCTTATAACATGGTTGGGGAACCTGGACCCCTCCAAATGTTGTTGTACTACAGTTCCCACCATCCCTGGGAATTGGCCATGCTGGCTGGGATTGATGGGAGCTGGAGCCTGACACCACTTGGAAGGCCATAGTTTCCCTAACCCTGGCTTATGCTATAATACATGCGTTGTCTTTAGGTATCACAAGACATTTAGAGATGTTTTTGCTTGTTTTGAACACTTTCTTCACCTTGTCACCCAAAGAAATGAAGGAGTGACAGTTTAGAGGCAGGCATGGTACCAGAATGGTTAAAATGAAAAAGGCTTGTCTGCTTCTTATTTATTTTTAGAGAACGTGGAGTTTCCTAAGATGCAATCCTCCCCTCTTCTGAATATGAAGTGGGCATTTTGACAAGATTGTGAAAGCTAAATCTTGAATACATGTAATCTCTAATATAAATTCCTTCACAAATATATGACGGGTTCCAAGATTTGCCTATCACCTGTTATCATCTGGATTTGGTATATTTATAGTTAATTAGAACCTGACACACATTAGACTTATTCAGAATTGTTTGCTTTAATTATCACCATGTTTTTCTTGCCTATCATATATACTCACTGATTAGGCCATGTTTTATGTACCATCTGTTATTGCACAATGCACAGGGAAGATAAGGGAATTTTCTCAAGCATATTGTATTGGGAAAATACGTATTTCAGATCAGCATACAATTCAGGAATTGAACTGGATATGTTATTAATACGCTTCGGTATGTTCACAGCCTGAAGGCTGTGAGTGACTTTTGACAATGACTACCTTGTATAAGCTACTCTAATGTCGCAATAAGATTAGGTAAAGATGTAATGGATCATTTCTCAAGTATGACACCGGAGACAGATTGTTGGTATGGTATCATTGTGTGATTGTTTGTGATGGAAAGAGGGGGAGTACAGGTACAGTAAGGTGTGAGGATGTGAGTGCAAGTATAAATATGCTGAGTACAGGTGTAGCAAGACTTGCATTCCAGGTCGGTACAACATAAGATCTCCCTTGTTTATGATTTAATTGTGGAGGAGGAGGCTGACCTGGCGTGCATAACTGAGACATGGGTGGGTGATATGGGAGGAGTTGCTCTTTCCCAGCTTTGCCCACCTGGGTACATGGTTCAGCATTATGGTAGAACCGAAGGTCGGGGAGGTGGGGTCGCCGTGGTCTATAGGAGTTCTTTCTCTCTCTCCAAGCACCCTGTACAGGTGACGACTGGTTTGGAGTGTCTCCACCTTGCGCTGGGCCAGAGAGACAGGTTGGGAATTTTGTTGGTGTACCGCCCGCCCTGCTGCTCAACAAATTCCCTAACTGAGCTGACAGAGGTAGTCTCAGAGATATTGTTGCAGTCCCCTAGACTGTTGGTACTGGGGGACTTCAACGTTCATGCCGAGACTGCTTTATCTGGGGCGGCTCAGGACTTCATGGCGTCCATGACAACCATGGGGCTGTCTCAGTTTGTTACTGGCCCGACGCATGTGTCGGGACATACCCTTGATTTGATCTTCGCCACTGGGCAGGGAGATGGTGATCTGGAGGTTGGGGATATTTCATCTACCCCATTGTCATGGACAGATCACCGCTTGCTGAGGTTTAGGCTTACGGCGACCCTTTCCCTCTGCAAGGGTGGGGGACCTATTAAATTGGTCCGCCCCCGGAGACTAATGGATCCTGAGGGTTTCCAAAGGGCTCTAGGGGATTTTCCAACTGAGAAGACTGGCACTCCTGTTGAAGCCCTGGTTGAACTGTGGAATACGGAGATGACCCGGGCGGTTGACACGATTGCTCCCATGCGCCCCCTTCTATGTAGAGCTCATACAGCTCCATGGTATACCCCGGAGCTGAGAGCGATGAAGCAAGAGAGGAGGAGGCTTGAATGCAGATGGAGGCGGACTCCTGACGAGTGCAATTATGCTTTGGTAAGTGCCTGCTCTAAGCGATATACAGCAGCGGTGAGGACAGCAAAAAAGAGTTACTTTGCTGTCAGTATTAAGGCATCACTCTCCCGCCCAGCGGAGCTTTTTAAAACTGTACAAGGGCTTTTACATCTTGGCCCTCGGGATACTATAGATCCATCTGTAGCCCGTTGTGATGAGTTCGCCAGACACTTCCAAACTAAGATCGCTTGCATTCGTCGGGACTTAGACTCCAATATTATAGCAGTTGGATTCAATGAAGCATCCAGACCACGGTCTTGTCCTCGTTTATTGGATGAGTTTCAGTTGGTGCAGCTTGAGGATGTTGACAAGATCCTTGGACTGGTGCGGGCGACCACGTCTGTGCTGGATCCTTGCCCCTCTTGGCTGGTGAAAGCTGGCAGGACCGGAACCGCCGGCTGGGCCAAGGAGGTCATCAATGCCTCTTTGCGAGAGGGTGTGGTCCCTGACTGCCTAAAAGTGGCGGTAGTGAGACCGCTCCTGAAGAAACCCTCCTTGGACCCAGATAACTTGAACAACTATAGACCTGTGGCGAATGTTCTGTTCCTGGGCAAGGTTCTGGAATGGGTGGTGGCCGGCCAGCTCCAGGGACTCTTGGATGACACTGATTATCTTGATCCGTTTGAATCCGGTTTTAGGCCTGGGTTTGGTACCGAAACAGCCTTGGTCGCCCTGTATGATGACCTTTGTCGGGAGAGGGACAGAGGGAGTGTGACCCTGTTGATTCTCCTTGATCTCTCAGCTGCTTTTGATACCATCGACCATGGTATCCTTCTGGGACGGCTCACGGAGTTGGGAGTTGGGGGTACTGCTTGGCGGTGGCTCCGCTCCTACTTGGTGGGTCGTCACCAGAAGGTAGTGCTTGGGGAACACTGCTCGACACCCTGGACTCTCCATTGTGGAGTCCCACAGGGATCGGTACTGTCCCCCATGCTTTTCAACATCTATATGAAGCCGCTGGGTGCGGTCATCAGGAGTTTTGGAGTGCGTTGTCACCAGTACGCTGATGACACGCAACTCTACTTCTCCTTTTCATCTTCCTCAGGTGAGGCTGTTAACGTACTAAACCGTTGCCTGGCCGCGATAATGGATTGGATGGGAGCTAACAGACTGAAGCTTAATCCAGACAAGACCGAGACGCTGTTAGTGAGTGCCTTCTCTGCCCAGATGGTGGATGTTTACCCTGTTCTGGATGGGGTTACACTCCCCTTGAAAGAACAGGTTCGTAGCTTGGGAGTTCTTTTCAACCCTTCCCTGTCTCTTGAGGCTCAGGTAGCCTCAGTGGCACGGAATGCTTTCTACCATCTCCGATTGGTAGCCCAGCTATGTCCCTATCTGGACAGTGACGACCTCGCCTCAGTCGTTCATGCTCTGGTAACTTCTAGATTGGACTACTGCAATGCGCTCTACGTTGGGCTGCCCTTGAAGATAGTTCGGAAACTACAGTTAGTCCAGAATGCAGCGGCCAGATTGTTGATGTGGACCAGAAGGTCCGCTCATATAACACCTGTTTTGGCCCGTCTGCACTGGCTTCCTATTTGTTTCTGGGCTAAATCCAAAGTGCTGGTTTTGACCTATAAAGCCTTACACGGCATGGGACCACAATACCTGGTGGAGCGCCTCTCCCAATATGAAACTACCCGTACACTGCGCTCAACATCTAAGGCCCTCCTCCGAGTACCATCCCATCAAGAAGCTCGGAGGATGGTGACTAGAAATAGGGCCTTTTCGGTTGTGGCTCCCGAACTGTGGAATGGTCTCCCTGATGAGGTGCGCCTGGCGCCGACGCTGCTATCTTTTCGGCGCCAGGTGAAAACCTTTTTATACTCCCAGGCATTTTAAAGTGTATTTTTATAGTATTTTATTACTATGTTGTATTCAGGATGTTGTTTGGTTCTTGTATTGTTTGTATGTTTTTGTTTTTTGAGTTATGGTATTTATTGTATTTATATATTGTCCTTGCTTTTACCTTTTATGTACACCGCCCAGAGAGCCTTCGGGCTTCGGGCGGTATATAAATTAAATTAAATAAATAAATAAATAATAAATTCCAGGAAATATAAGGCAAGCATTGCAACCCTAAATTATTCTCTGGCTTAGACATTTATAACAACAACAACAACAATACCTGCCCTTCACCGTAAGATCCCAGGGCAGTCATAACTATTTAAAACACAACATTAAAAACAGTTTAAAACAAATTCCTGTCACAAAAATAGGGAGAGTCCTAAAAATATGCATCTCAACTGTTAAAGACCAGGGGAAAGGGTGACGTCTTCAGTATTCAGTGAAAACTATACAATAAGATGGCAGGCACACCTCTGTGGGGAGAGAATTCCACAACTTAGGGCTGCCTCTGAAAATGCCCTCTCCTGCCCCCCGCCCCAGCTTCTGAAGGTGGTGGAACTACCAAGAGGGTCTATCTACTGATCTTAACAGCCAAGAAGGTTTGTATAGAAACAGGCAGTGTTTCAGATATTTGGGCCCTAAATGATTTAGGGCTTTAAACACTAACATGAGCACCTTGAATAGGGTCTGGAAACAAACTAGCAACCAATACAATACAGCTGTTTTAAGAGAGGGGTTATATGAGATTTAAATGGAACCTCTGACAGTAATCTGGCCATTGCATTTTGACCCAATTGAAGTTTCCAAGTCACCTTCAAGGACAGCCTCACTTAGAGTACATTGCAATAATCCATTCTGAAAATTAACTAGAGCACGGGGTACAGTGGCCCAGTGTTTTTCAGGAATTCAGGAATTGTTCTAAATATGTTTTTAAGATGCTTTAAAAACAATTCCATCGCAGATGAAGACTGGGGAAGATATCTACTTAAATGCCTTAACATTCCTGTTATTAAGATATAAAGTCCTGAACAACCTGGGAACAACTTGAAGGACCACCCCTCCCTGTACAAACTTGTCTGATCACTTAGATCACTGAGGGAAGTTTGACTCATAGCGCTACACTCTACATAATATCACAGAGAACTGACCTGAAAACAGGCATTTTCCCAATCCTGTTTTTATCTCTCTTTTTATGATATTGCTTTAGTGAGTTTTTAATGTTGATTTGTACTACTTTACACCAATGAGAATTTTTACCAATATTAAGCAGTTTAGAAATACTTTTAAATAAATAAAATCAGGGTGACAGAGGGAACAGCACCTGTCTGTCTCCTCAGTTAAGGATGCCCCCCCAGACTGAAATAGTCAATCCTGCCTCATTGCAGACCCTCCATCTGAATCAATAAAGTTGTTGCTCTTAAACCTATATACACTGTTGATGCCTTCTCTCTGGGTACAAGGGAAAAAAACACATACACTCGCAAAGTTTTTTATCTGTCCCAAAACCAGAATTCAGCTGAGGGATCAATTAATAAGCTGCTTTACAAAAAGACAGCATCTTCTGAAAAGGTCAGAACTGCAAATGTAGAATATTTCCATCCAAGTTGTTATAGCATTATGATGTGTAAAATTCCACCCAAATTCTTGGATGTGATCAATTCTATTTGTGCTGCTGCTTGAAATAAACTCATTATGTGAGTTTATGTGGCACCCTCAAGTTTGCAAGCAATATATTCCATTGAGATTGTACAATGGGAAAACTGTAGCATGTCCAAAATTCTCCTGCAATTACAGTGAAATTTGTTTGTAACAATGTCACAGAAGGTCTCAGACACTTTCATTACAATACGAAGAACTACAGAAATAGATTGTCAGACCAGATGGTAAATATTCAAACAATCAGGGGGAAGGAAAAAGTGAATTCAGACTGCCCTATCTGGTCTAAAACAAAAACAAAAAGTGGGATGAACCTATACTTTAACTTCAGGCTTTTTTCCAACAAGCCAAACTTATATGGCCATCTGGACAGCCTTGGAGTCCCTATAATTATATTATGCTTGTTCTACCATCTGTCATTTGCTATGCGCCCAGCCCACAGCAGCGAACACTGTGTCAAAACAAATGCAATTTCTTCTTCTTGGAATACTGTAGCTACTCTCTATATGGCACATCCATTATTCTATATGTGAAGCTATGAGGCTATTGACTATAAACTAAAAGGTAGCAATAGATAAAAGCTTTTTTAATAAATAGCCAAACACACACAGTAGCAGATACTTTGGAATGTCATGAGCTACTTTAACTATCTTACAGTGACATGCAACATAACTAACAACTAGGGATTAGAGAATTTCATTCGGTCTGCATTTTTCAATGAACGGAGCTATTTTGCACCTACGAGAATATATGGCATCACATCCTTCATGTTTTGCACTTGTCTGAATTTTGTGCTCTCATTCTCAGCTCAAAGCAATATACCATAATGCATACAAATGTGAATTTTAGGATAAAACACATTTAGAAATGCATATATTGCAATAAAATATATTTAAATATTTTGTGTAAAATATGTATTTAAATATGTTTTCCAATTCATATTTAAATATGTGTGTATGGATTTTTTTTAAAAAAATTGCAAATTAATGCAGAAATGGTATGGGATGGCCATTGTAAACACATGCAAAATTGATATGGACCAGCAGTAGGCTGATTTATATGTGTGGGGGGGAAGTTGAGTGATTAATGCGCATAATAACTAATCTGTCCATGAAGAGTAAATTATGCACATATCCCAGTCAAAATGTGTAATCTCCCATATGCCTAGGGGAATTTGCATTTTGTACATTATCCAACCATTATTCATAATTCCAAACAGGCTTTGGTGAATGTGCACAACTCGACTGCATTTTGTACATTCTCCAGCCAATATGTGTAATGCCCAGTAGGTTGAGATATGCACATCCCCCAGGTCCTGTTGGAGACTGTGTATATTGATCAGGAAAATGTATACAATTCAGTTTTCTTGAACAGCTTATGTGCACATTCCCCGTGAGATATGCGCATAATGTGCACAATGGCTGATTGTTATACACAGCGTGTATGTTTCTGTATATCACAGTTTGTATCACTTCTTAAACTTTTATTGATAGTTAACTATTATTTGGGCTTTTAAAGAATATAATAAAATGCATACATTCAAATTAATTCGCATATGTAGCTGTGCAATGGCTTCTTTTATTTTTCTAAAAGCAATAGCCATAAATGCCTATAGGATTCAGGTCACAGAATCACACTGCTTAAGGGACCTAATAGCACAATCCAAACACAAGATCCGCTGGGATGAACAAGTTTGGAATAGGAATTTTTTTGGATTTCCCACCTGAGCTGGGGCTTAGGTAGGGCTGCACCAGCATAGCTCCCACATCACAGCTCAGCCAGGAATACACCAGCATAATTCTCTTAACCTGGTTGAGCGGGGCCATTTTGGCTCAGCCACTGAAATTTATGCCAGCCAAATCAGTAAGTGCAAGAATCACCGGATCCAAACTCACTCATCCTGGCAGATCTCGAGTTTGGATCGTGCTGTAAGCTCAAGGCACTTTATGGTAAGAAAATACAAGGATTTGTATCAGTCACTATTTTCAGTTCTCTAATGGTACATTTCTATCATCAATTATTTGTGGGTATTGCCAGAACTGCCCAACCAGAGTGATGCCCAAATGGCTCAAGCAATATGCAAGACCAGATCCCCAAGTCAGCCATGTCAAGAGCACACTGCCAACGTGTGTGGTTGCATTTCTAGGCCATCACATAGTTCAGGGGTGGAGAGCCTTTTTAGCCCAAGGGCTGCATTCTCTCCTTACCAACCTTCTGAAGGCTGAATGCCAGTGGTGGTGGGGACCAGATGCAAAAAATGGGTGTGGCCAGAGAACCAGAGGTTTCTGCACACACACACACACACCCATCCTCCATACAGACAGGCAAAAGGCATTATCACAGATCATTAACACATTCCAGCCAAACAAAAGCACATGGAGATGCATGTAACAGGGGCAGTGAAAGGTGTGGCCTATGGAGAGGGCATGGTCGCAATGAAAAAAGCCAACCACAGCCAAGGTGGAGAAAAGAAGCTGCAGGAGGAAACACTGAGAGCATTCTCTGACTCCTGATCCTTAACTCTTAGAAATTTATTTTTCTCTGGGAGCTCTCAGTGAGGCTCACAATGAACCTTCATACACACTAAAATAAAAGCATAGCTTGTACTCATATCCACATACAAAAACAGTCTAGGCTAAAATGCCAGTGATCTAATCATTAGAAGGAGTGTGAAAAAAAAGAACAGTAAGGGGATGGCACCACTTTCCAGATCTGTGACTCTGTGGTCTTCGAAAACCTTGGATATTAGAGCTGAGCCACTGTAATGCTATAATATTTTTACTTGGCTTCCAATGAAATTAAGCACACTTTTTAACTATCTATATACTGGCATCTAAGGGAGCAATCCTATGCTCCTGGCAAGTCCAGCAGGGAGGTCATTGGATCCTGCAGATATCCATCCATGGATAAAGAATCCTAGGAGTGCAGTAGGTACACCCCAGAGGCCTCTTTGTTGCTACAAGTACTCCAAATGCTGTAGGAGCTGAAAGCGAGTGTGTTAGGGAAAGATGGTGGAAGATCTTGGATCTCCAGGATGCAAACAAAAGGAAGTACTTCTTCACACAGCACGTAGTTAAACTATAGAATACACTCCCACAGGTGCAGTGATGGCCACCAACTTGGATGGCTTTAAAAGAGGATTAAATAAATTCGTGGAGGATATGGCTATCAATGTCCACTAGCCATGATGGCTGTGCTCTGCCTCCATGGTCGGAGGCAGTATGCTTCCGAATACCAGTTGCTGGAAACCGCAGGAGGGAAGAGTGCTCTTGCACTCAGGTCCTGCTTGCGGGCTTCCCATGGAAAACTGGTTGGCCATTCTGAACACAGGCAATTGGCCTGATCCAGCAGCCTCTTCTTATGTTATGTTATGTTCAAAGCTACTGACAAGAGAGACAAACTATGCCAGCCCTGGAGCTGGTGGTGTTATTTTCCATCCCATTAAAATCAATGGGAAGGGGGGAAATTAAACAGTTAAATAAAGGAATAAAAATGGTCTCCCCCTACCCTTCAGCCTCTGTATGATTGCTCTGTAACAGCTTTTTAACAAATTATTGGTTCATTTTGTGTCCCCCCCCCCCGACACCAAGAATGTAGGAAAATGTATGTGGGTGGCTGTTACTGAGTGATTATAAAAACGAGCTGGGCTATGTAAACTGAAAACACTAACTAATTAGGCTACACTTGAGCAATATTTCAGGAATATGGTAGTGCCATATTCTTATTTGCCGAGGGATTCATAGAAGTTTTCTCTAAGGGTTAAGGTATATTGGCAAGTTAGAATATTACTGAAGTGTCAAAAGTGATCATATAGGACTAAAACGGAAACATCCATGCTTCTTCTACTACTGGGCTGGCTAGGGTATTATTAGGAGTTCTTTCTTTTTAACTATCCCAATGAAAATGGGCTTTGGTTTTTTGGTTTTGCCATTCCTTGTGTTCTCTGGTATTAGAAATAAAAACATCTGGAAAACAGAAATACTAAGAGTAAGACAGGGCTGTGGATCTACCGTCATTGTTATCATTTGACATGAATGAGGATCCTAGAGTTTCAACATGTGAGAATTTTGATACAATGTGAAGGGCAGTAAAATAATACTTTCAGTAAGATGTGATATATAACATGGGGCAGCTGTCCCCAACCTGGTGCCCTCCAGATTTTGTTGGACTACAACTCCTATCATCCCTGAATATTAGTCATGCCGACTGGGGCTCATGGAAGTTAAAGTCTAAAACATTTGGAAGACAGCACTTTGGAGAAGGATGACATAAAAACTATTATTTATTTTTTTATTATACTTATATCTCCCTTCTTCCATCATGGAGCCCAGGACAGTGTACATGTTGTTCCCAGGGCGGAATGTAATATTGCACGTTTAGAGATATACACCACTGGTTACCACTAGATAATCCCCATCTCCAAGGATCACAAGGCCTGCCTTCTGCTGGGCATGTGGATCAGCTTCTTGTTGCTATAAGACAGAGGACTTCAAGTCATGTGTTTGAGGAGAGAGATGTAAAATAAGACATTTTACAATTCTGTAGTAATGAAGAGGTCTTGGGGCATGTGGGATCCTCCACACACACACCAGCTTTCTAGCTACTGTAAAAACAAACAAACTGATATTCCAACCAATGAATGAGGTCCTAAATGTCCTTATGATAGCTTTTAGTCTGCTTCACAATTTTTTATTTATTTATTTATTCTATTATTTGACTTATACCCCGCCCTTCCTCCCAGTAGGAGCCCAGGGCAGCAATGGTAACAGAAAGGCAGCGGGGCAGCCGTTAAAAGAAGAATGGGAAAAAGATGAAATGGTGTCTGTCCAAAGCTGATTGGTCACAGGACAACCTCAGCAGAATTTGCAGGTGCACATTATATGATGATGAGCAGGTCAGCTGTATTTGTATTAAAAACAACAGGGTCCTTATGAAATAAAGGGTAAACAATAACAAGAGCCCAAACTTTAAGACTTTAAGAGCCCGTAGTAGTCATGATCAGGGGTTTCAAGAGAAGTAAAAAAAAGTGTATTTTCCTAGCTTATTCATGGATGAAGCAAAGTCTTCAACATGGCAATCACTTCCTTCCATACAAGCAAAATATGGTAAGGAGCCCACTTGTACGCAGTGTACATTCACATACAGTAGGGCCCCGCTTATACGGCGGGTTAGGGACCAGGCCCCCGCCGTAAAGCGGAAATCGCCATAAAGTGGAACCCATTGACTATAATGGGCCGCATTGCGTGAAAATCACGCAAAAATGTGGCAAAATGCCATAAAATCGCAAAATCGGCTTTAAAACGGGGAATTTCCCCTAATTGAGAGCCGCCGCATCAGCGGAACGCCACAAAACAGAATGCCAGTAAGCGGGGCCCTACTGTATTATGATTTGTGTATACATAGTGCACACCAATAGCCAGTAGAAACTTCCCAGCACTTGTGTAGGTTATAAAATGCACATGTGATAGCAATGTAAAGGGTGTATGTGCTGCCCTGATGAATGGAAGCACTTCAAGTATTAGAAGTGTGCAACATGCTAGAATCTGGGAGAGGAGATCTACAGTACGTCCTGGACAGACCCCCAGGGAAACCCTCATCCGTTCTTTTTCACTCTGCAGAACCTCTTTCAAAATAGGCATGTAGTAGGTGGCTGACTGCACGGTCCTTTTAGGCTGGTTATTTATATTTATGGTGCAGTATGGGTGTTTCAGTTTAATAGATATCATCCTCCAAAACATTTGATTGCCTAGGAGACAGGATTATTAACATTTAAGGGGGGGAATCTGTAGGATGCTCTGAGCCCATGGGCTAGAGCAGAATAAATCAAATAAATAATTAAAAATGGGAAACACCCATTTCATAATAGCTGTGAAAAAAACTGATGTTTTTTATTCCAAATCAATTAAAGTGGGCAGGATCTTTTATATCATTTGAGAGACAAAGACTGTAATATTGATCACTGAAGCCCAAAACCAGACTTGGAAGAGAAATGGTTGAAACCCATGTGAATGGATATAGTTAATGTGTTAATGTGACAATAGCATGGTTAAGATCTTTTTCTAAAGTGCGTATGTTTGTAAGCTCCCACTTCTCCCTCCCAGGTATCCAGGTGGTTTTTTGTCTTAACCTAAATTAAATCCAACTGTCTAAGTAAAATCTAATCAAGCCTCTCAAACCAGGAGTTTGGATTCCTTTCAAGTGAGACTCCTAAAGATTCAAGCGTTATCCACTTTTCACAAACAGATGAATGAAAACTGATAAAGTCTAATCTACTGCCACCTGGGATTTTTGTCAATCAACAAGTGAAGTCCATCTATATCTCCCCTCCAAATCATAATCTCTGCTAACAGTCTCAAGCTGGTTCTGTTTTATAATTATTTTTTTAACCGCAAAATAAAACTACTAATATGATTGGTTGCTTTTACCACTCTATATAGTAAGTTACAGTATACAGGAACATTCTCACTAACCATTCAAAAAATGTCATCATCAAAACAAATATTCCCCCCCTCCAATTCAACAGTGTCCCCTAACATTGTATAGAACCATTTAAACAAAAACAATAGGCTTTTCCCTGTGATGAAAAGAACACCATGCATTCAAAAGAACATCATGCATTTATGTCCACATTTGGACACAAACAGTAGCTGATAGTGTACTGGGGTGGCAGTGCTTACCTGATGTCCTGACAGCTGAGTTGCTGTTGCTTACCAGGCGCAGCAGCATTTCAGGGAGGTGCAAATACACCAGCAAGAGTGCTGGATTGGATCTGCGGGTGCATTTGCAGCATGCTGACCTCCCCGCAGACTTGTCCTCCCCCACTCCCTCCTGGTAAGCCACAGTGACTCAGCTGTTGGGAGGTCATGTAAGTGCCACTGCCCCACCATACCACCCAATACTGGACATAAAGTGTATAGGAGGCTGGGTGAGAACATACCCATGTCTGCTCTATCCCCAACATTCCGACAATGAGCATAAAATTCTGGAAGAGGCTTCTAAATGCATTCAGTTGAACATGCTTCAAAGTCCACCTGAAAACCTGCATTATCAGGGGTCCTGATCAGAGAAGGCTTCTAAGTATGTTCAGCCAAATACACTTAGGAACCCCCTTCATACCTTCCCACTCAACATGGAAACACCAGAGATGGAGCAGATACACTCATTCAAGGACCTTGGGTGTCTGGCCAGTGTGCACACTCCTATTCCCCGCTTTATACCTACACATGCTCTTTTGAACACATGAAGACAACTAATGCTACCTTTTCAATGCTGCTCTGAAACCACAAACTTGAACAAATCTCAGGTGAGCAACCTATTTGGAGAAGTCATGCTAGCCAAGTCACTGATATAGCCCTGCAGACATGCTGAAAAGTACTTATGGGATCAATGGACCTCCCCCTCGTCATCAAAAATAAAATAAAATCCATCAAATCCTTTAATTCTAACTACTTGTGTGAAAACAGCAATGTGGAACATCCAGCCTGCTGGCCAAGTTAGATCCAGCAGGTATAATGTGAGGCAGGTAAAGATGTGGCTGCCTGCCAAAAGCAAGATTTACTGGCACCGCCGATCAACTTTATTATATAAGCTTTATATATTGGTTTATTATACAAGTCTGAATAAGGAATATGTTTGTGATTTAAACAGAAGAGGCATGATATAAGGTTTCTCAAGCCTCTGATGATTTCTGTTTCAGATTTCACAATTAAGTTGCATTTTCAGTCCTAACCACTACATCACATTGGCTGTAAGGCAGTGCTGGTGGCGAAGGGTATATTGCTACGCCATAGCATTGTGTCAAAGTATTGCAGTCTGCAAGTATAAGGGGTTTGGGGAGTGTTCCTAACTGGCCCAGAGGGAGTAACTTAATTGACTGATTTTAAACATCCATATATGCCATCTTTTATTAGTGATTTCAATATGGTTTACAAAAATTAGAACAAGTAGTAAAACAATTAGTACATAAAAAACAATCCGCAGATAAAGGCCACATCTGCACTACACATTTAAAGCAGTATCATACTACTTTGAATAGTTGTGGCTCCCCAAAAGAGTAGTTTAACTGTCAATTCCTCTTCTCAGAGAATTCTAAGAATTGTAGTTCTGTGAGGGCAATAAGGGTCTCCTAACAACTTTCAGCACCCTTTACATATTACAGTTCCCAGGATACTTTGGGGAAAGCCATGACTGTTTAAAGTGGCATGATACTGTTTTAAATGTATAGGGGCCAAAATCACAATTAAAGTCAGAGGGTGATATCCAGCTGTTAGGGATCATCCCTGACTATTGACCATGCTGACTGGGGTGATGGGAACTGGAGTCCAACTGTCAGAGATGTTGGAGGTCACTACAGTGCTTAAATTGGGGAAGGACCACCATTCAGAGACAGAGCACATGCTCTGGCTGCAGAAGGTCCCATGTTCACTCTCTGGCATCTCTAGGTTGGGCTGGGAGTGTTCTCTGTCTAAAACCCTACAGAGCCACTGCCAGTCAGTGTACACAGTACTGAGCAAAAAGACCAATGGTTTGACTTGCTATAAGGCAAGTTTCTAAATTAACATCTGGAGGATCACAGGTTCACAAACATACTCTGAGTAACATAGGTCCATTGATTTCAGTAGCTCTACTCTGAGTATAACTAATGTTGGATATCACCCAGAGAGTTTACAGTATTTTATATCGTGGCTGAGGCCTAAATGACAGCAAAGTAGGTGTTAGGCATACCTCCGTCAGGACAACTATCAAAAGATAGTTGTAACCTTGTTGTAACCAACCTCATCTTTTATGGGGATGACATTTGGAAAAAGGCATCAACATATGGGCACAGGTGAGATGAAAGGAGGCACTCCTTTAAATACTTGGGTCCCCAAGCCCTCAGAGTTACACCTGTTTATTTGTATGTTATGATATAGTTCATTTATATACTGCTTTTTGGCCCAAAGATTACCAAAGAGGCAAACAACACATTAACATAATAAAAAGATACAATAAATAAATCAAACAATATAAAATAACAAAATTATCAAATACCCACCAATCACATTCATGAGCCACATTCATGTTCTCATCACAGACACAAGTCTCCAGCATTCCAGTTCTCACTTGGAAGCCCAATTTACTCACATTCTCTTCCCCCCACCGGCTGCTCCAATATCTCCTCAGGGGCCAATCACCTAGAGGGAGTTCCCTTACCCTCATCAAACCCCGAGGGAGAAAACCAAAAGGGCACCTCCCTCTTCAGGGCTGCCCCACTGGGGGTAACAACCTGTCAACAGTGGCCTCCACGTAAATATGCTCCCACTTGGAAACTAGCCACAGTTGTGGGAAAGTTCTACCTCTGCATTGGTGGGGCTAGCTGGCCAAACCTTCTGGCTCCTCTAGCAAGTTGCTGTTCTGCAGATACATCAGAAAAGGGCTGGGGAGGCCAAGATGGTATCCACCTCCCAGCCAGCAATAGTTCTCCGCTGCTACCTGCTTCTTATATGCGCTACAGAAGGTGGTGGCCTGGAAACTTTTAGAATGACTGCATCTCTGTTACAACAATGCTTTCAATATTAGTTCTAGGATTTTTAAAAAATATGAATTTGAATCATAAAATACCTGCAATGACGCTTTTGTCCCATTCTAACACAACATAAGAACTATTGACTATGCAGGGAGGGAGTGAAAGCTGCAGTTGGCAAGTACAAATAGAAATAAAGGATAATTGTGGGTTTATATTTACAAATGTTTGCTCATATATGAACTGCTTGTTCGTATTTGGATTGCTCATTGCAAGGGAGTTTTACTGGGTAAAGAATATCAGTTGTCTATGGCACCTTAATAAAATAAAAAAAATCAAGTTCTCTTTCATTCTTTCTGCTTATTTTTACATGACATCACATGGAATTGTCCGTGGGAGAGCTTTTCTAACAAAACCCATGCCATCACCAGCTAAAAAAAAAGTTAATTGTACTGGGAGTTTGGATTCACAGCTGTCATCTTTTTAATCGGGTTATTTTTAAAAAAAGTGCCTATGAAAGAAAAAAATTGCAGAGAAATCTAGTTAAAAGTCTTGGAATGTTAAAACAAGGTGAGAATTAAAAAAGCATTTTGAAACCTTTCCACCTTATTCCCAGCTGGCTCGGTAGTTTGACACAAGAGCCCACAGGGCACAAGTGTGAAGGCGCAGGAGTGTGAAGGAGAGGATAGCTTCATACCCCTGTTCATTTCCTTGTCACCTTCAGGCATCAACATGACTTTCAATCCAGAGCTAAGTATTGAACATAGCCACAGCCTGGAGCAAAAAAAAAAAACCATTCTGCAGAGCCCAATGGCAGCAAGCAAAACCCTTGATCTGGAACACTCAGCACCATCAGCTGATATGAAGAAATAATAATAAAAAAAACACTACAGATGCAAACGGTCAAAGTAAGAGGGAAAAAGAATATAGAAAGCCTCCTAGCAGGCTACATACTAGCAGGCAACTGTTTCCTTGTAGATACATTCTTTTGGAATCCCTTCCTTTGCATACTGGGGCATTCCCTTTCCCACCTCCCTAATTCATTACTGTCAACTGATACTCAGCTCAAAAGCATTCTGTATCAGGATATTGTGTTGCCTACTGAACAAAGCAGAGAACAAAAGAGCACATCCATATCCTTGAGGATGCTGAAGACATTAAAGGTTATAGGGTCAGAAAGTAGGAGCAAATGTTTTTATGTGTCACTGCACCACATCCATGTATTACATAATTTATGGAATCAGAAAGTTATATTTATGGCATCTTTTTCAAGACAGATTTGAATTGCCATTAGAAGCGCGGATAATTTTTAAGATGATTCCTGACACCAAGCCCAATTTTGGGTATGCCTTTATGAAGAAATATTGGCCTATCAAATAGAGATGAGGGAGAAATCTGATTCAGTTTGCATTTCAAACCAAATTCACACTTTCCAAAACAACATAACAACCGAAAAACACCCATCCTTTGAAATTCACACTTATTCCAATTTTGCAAGGCAGTCTCCAACCACCGTGTTTACAAAAATGCATGTATTAGGGGTAAGTGTACATAAAAATGAATGTATGAGTGAAAATAACATACAAAATGCATTATATATTGAGAAATTGCTTGCAAAAATATGTACATTAGTCAAAACTGCCCACAAAAATATGTTTCATTAGCAGAAATTTGAACTAAACTACTGGACAATTTTCATGAGGATTTTTAAAAAGAAACTTTTTGCAAATTGCTCCAGAAATGTGGAGAACTGAATTTAAGATTGGAAAAATGAGAAACTGAGAGAAATGAAACTTCCATTCCTACTGCCAAAGAAGTCATTTCAGTGTGAGTACCTGTGGACTGGTATTGATGGTCAAGATCAATGTATCCCAACAATTAAATGTAGGAATTAAATGCTGAAGCAGAGCCAGCATGGCTTCTGCAAGGGAAAGTCCTGTCTCAGTAACCTATTAGAATTCTTTGAGAGTGTCAACAAGCATATAGATAGAGGTGATCCAGTGGACATAGTGTACTTAGACTTTCAAAAAGCGTTTGACAAGGTACCTCACCAAAGGCTTCTGAGGAAGCTTAGCAGTCATGGAATAAGAGGAGAGGTCCTCTTGTGGATAAGGAATTCGTTAAGAAGCAGAAAGCAGAGAGTCGGAATAAATGGACAGTTCTCCCAATGGAGGGCTGTAGAAAGTGGAGTCCCTCAAGGATCGGTATTGGGACCTGTACTTTTCAACTTGTTCATTAATGACCTAGAATTAGGAGTGAGCAGTGAAGTGGCCAAGTTTGCTGACGACACTAAATTGTTCAGGGTTGTTAAAACAAAAAGGGATTGCGAAGAGCTCCAAAAAGACCTCTCCAAACTGAGTGAATGGGCGGAAAAATGGCAAATGCAATTCAATATAAACAAGTGTAAAATTATGCATATTGGAGCAAAAAATCTGAATTTCACATATACGCTCATGGGGTCTGAACTGGCGGTGACCGACCAGGAGAGAGACCTCGGGGTTGTAGTGGACAGCACGATGAAAATGTCGACCCAGTGTGCGGCAGCTGTGAAAAAGGCAAATTCCATGCTAGCGATAATTAGGAAAGGTATTGAAAATAAAACAGCCAATATCATAATGCCGTTGTATAAATCTATGGTGCGGCCGCATTTGGAATACTGTGTACAGTTCTGGTCGCCTCATCTCAAAAAGGATATTATAGAGTTGGAAAAGGTTCAGAAGAGGGCAACCAGAATGATCAAGGGGATGGAGCGACTCCCTTACGAGGAAAGGTTGCAGCATTTGGGGCTTTTTAGTTTAGAGAAAAGGCGGGTCAGAGGAGACATGATAGAAGTGTATAAAATTATGCATGGCATTGAGAAAGTGGATACAGAAAAGTTCTTCTCCCTCTCTCATAATATTAGAACTCGTGGACATTCAAAGAAGCTGAATGTTGGAAGATTCAGGACAGACAAAAGGAAGTACTTCTTTACTCAGCGCATAGTTAAACTATGGAATTTGCTCCCACAAGATGCAGTAATGGCCAACAGCTTGGATGGCTTTAAAAGAAGATTAGACAAATTCATGGAGGACAGGGCTATCAATGGCTACTAGCCATGATGGCTGTGCTCTGCCACCCTAGTCAGAGGCAGCATGCTTCTGAAAACCAGTTGCCGGAAGCCTCAGGAGGGGAGAGTGTTCTTGCACTCGGGTCCTGCTTGCGGGCTTCCCCCAGGCACCTGATTGGCCACTGTGAGAACAGGATGCTGGACAAGATGGGCCACTGGCCTGATCCAGCAGGCTCTTCTTATGTTCTTATGACTCTTCTTCTCTACGGATAGAACCACAGAAACTATGTGAGTACAGCACCACTGTGGTTGCAGAAATATATCCCACGGCATTTCACCTGTATCTGTAGAGGGACTTGATCATGAATTCTACCCTCCACAAAATTATGAGGATGCACAAAATCAAGATTGCCTTGAGCTCCATTGCACATTGGCCATCTTCACCATAAGATGAGGACCACTTCCAAGAATCCACTTTTTTTTTCTTGTGAAAATTGGGAAGTAACTTTTCTCCACATTAATTAGACATTTGTTGCTGGCTGTTTCATTTAACACAACTGAGATTATTATGGAGCTTTTTAAAAAAGATACTATTATATATAATATTGCAATGACTTGGATCCTAAGGTGAATCAACTTAAGGAATTTCACAGAAGGAAAATTTACCATCCCCTCCTTCTCCTGCAGTCCCCAGTGTGAAGCACTTCTGGAGCATCAGAAGCCCTCTTCAGCAATTTGGCATGGGGGGCTGCTGTGGGAGGAGAGCATCACCTATACCCTGAATATGTTTGGCAGGGTAAAAATGCTATTCCCATCATATGATGGGGGTGGGGTGCACCTGTTGGGTCACAAACACCCAAGTTCCCCTTGAAGGAAGATTGAAAGCTTTGCCTCACATCACGTTAGTATACTCATAGTTTTGCCCAGGTGGTAGACAAGAGGTTTTTTCCCCCGTCTATACACAATCAACCTGCCCATGCTTTCTTAAGTTGGATGCAGATCCTCCGGCTGTATTTAATAAATATAATGGCCTCTTGAGTTTTCCCCCTTGGGAAATTTGATCACATAACAATGGTGTAGCATCTGTGAAGTCTATTTAGAGAGAGGGCAATCAGTGTTCTAACTGGTTGGAATCACCAGTGTCACCCATCAAGGAAGCATTGCTTCACTCTACATGGGCTTTATATAGCCAAATCTGGTCTGTTATATAGCATTTTGATGCCTTCCTCTTCACCATGTGATCCCTGACAGATTGAGTGTCAACTGTATGATTAAACTAGAAGAAAGATGCAGCAATGAAGCAACAAAGGAAAATGTAGAAGCAGCAGCAGATGAGAAGGGAAACAACAGAGAGAACAACAGCAGCAACAGAAACTTATTATTTGGATTTATTTTTCAGGAAGCATTTCAGATCACCAAAATGATATTTCAGTCCAAGTCCAAACACTGAAATGGGTAAACACTTGGTTCAGCCCAAAAGAAAATGTGGGGAATTGATGATGGAGCATAACAAATGCTCAGTTCATGACCAAAGTTCATATAGGTTAATTTTCTCACCGTAGACTTCTGCAAATATTTGGTTTGTGTTTACTGTGAAGTAAGCTCCATGTTCTTAAATTTCTTCCCATCTTCCTTTTGCAAACCTTTGTGGGTTTACTTGGCTCAGGGAAAGCAGGCATATTGGGAAGGCATAAAGACTACTGATCAAGGCACAGCCTGATCAAGGCAGAGCCACAGGCCAAGGTTTACAATCCTTAGAGTCAGATCAGGTCATGTGAGGATTGCAGCTGAAAAGCCTTTCCACCCTCACTTGCCAGTGTAAGGGTCTGATCCAGACAGTTTGATTTTGCTCTTCTGTTCTCATTATGAAAATCGATGGGCAGAAGGCGACTGCCAATGTGTTCTGGCGACATTTGGAAAACATTTTTTATGCCTCCTCCAATAAAGCCACTTAACTGTGGGCCTGATCACATTGTGGCTTAAAGCGGATCTGGTGCTTTTTGCAGATCCTTTTAATTTGGACCATTTGCATGACGTGTTTTGCCAATGCGAGTGCATTCAGCTGCTATTGCCTTTAAATCCAGATTAAATCAATGCGATAAAAATCCGAAATTGGTTTGAAAATCTGCACCTGCTTTGGTGCCAATCTGCTGTGTGTGGTTTTTTCTCCGCTGTTTTCAGCTGCACAGGTTGTTTGCCTCCCTTTCTCCACCCCCTACACTGTCTATGGACATCATTTTGTTTCCTGCCACTGACGAACAAGCTTCTGGTCGCTCTAGCCTTCCTTACCCCCACTTTCCCCCCAGCAGGTTCCCTCCCTCGGCCCTTTAAACCAGCTATATGATCCGTTTAGTCACTATTTTACTTTACGAGCCAGGTGGGGGCAGTGAGGGGCAGTGATGGAAGAGAAGGGGCGCTGCACTGCCACTCTCTGCTGCACCTCTCTCTGCCAGGGGGAGGAGGAGCTGCTTCACTCAGTGCCAATTTGTGGGGAAGAGACCAGGCGGGTATTTAGGGCCGGTGCTCGGGGCACAGGCAAGCGAGCAGCCCCTCGCCCCCTCCTGTCCGAGTCGGCAGCAGCAGCAATGAGCAGTCCTGCCAGCCTGCAAAGGCTGCCTTCCCTACAGCCAGCATGAAAGCCTGAGGAGGAGGGAAGAGATGCAGCCCAGAGAGCAGGGCTTGCTGTGGGATGCGCCAGGGCAGCCCTGCTTGGTTTTCTGGAGGGGAAGAAGAGGGGGGTCAACCCGACCCCCCCATCTAACACTTTCCATCCAGAATGCAGCCAGGGAAAGCTTCTGCAGAAGCCCTGTTGCAACTAAGGTCTCGTTCACAAAGAGGTTGTGTGTGCACACACATGCAAAAATATACACACTGTGCACTATAAACATTTAATTCCTTATTCACAAAAAAGGGCTTTGTCTAGAGGAAATGAAACTGACAACAGAAAAGAAGTAATTTGGTGTCAGTTGCACACACCCCCACTGTCTCCCAGCTTAGCGTGAGATTGATAGAAAAAACCAGCCCTTCTCGATTAGCAATGGGAATGTTCCGGAGGGAGTTAACATTTAAATTGGGGGGTGGGGCCACAAGGAAACAGCAATACTAATAAAGGCGAAGGTGTGTGAACAACACAGCAAATTGGAAGGTTGGGAGGATGGATGTGTGTGAATTGTGGAATTCTATCGCAAAGGGAAAACTTCAAATTCAATATGGATTTTAGCTCCCATGTGAAGCTGGCCTGTGTGTAGCATGCGGTTGCAGGCGTCATCCTACTCCCACCAGTTGCTCTTTTTTTCAATTGTGCTTATTCCTCCCCCAAGTAATTTTGCTATTCCCCTTATGCCTCCCTCTGGGGGAGGGAGAGGATTCCACTTCTGAAAGCCTCGCACCTGCTTTGTTCAAAATATAATATTCCTAAAGGCTAAACTAATCCATGACATATGGTAGTCGCAAAATTATCAATATGCATAAGGCCTCTTTTGAGCATTTTTGCTCAGCATATTTAATATAAAACCAACTGTGATCAAAAGAAACCTGTCAGACCCATTTAGGCCCAAAGAGTGTATATTATCATTTTTGAACAAAACAAAACTTGAGGATCACTCTGAATGTTCCAAGGACATTTACAGCTCCCAAAGCGGTAGACAAACACTCATTAAGCAATCAGTTTGCCCACATAGTAAGGCTTTGGGTGCATAAAGCAGCTGTTCCATGCACGGAAACCCACGCAGGATGTTGCTAAGCAGGCAAAAAGGACAAATCGGAAATGAGGATTGTAGACCAGCATTGAATTCTGTGGCTATCACCAAACCAAAATACATAAATGCAGCTGTATATTGATTGAGTCATGTGTTCATTGCATGGGCCACTCACTTGCTCAAAAACAGTTTTTGAAGGGTTTTGAAGGAATTATTCAAACTGTGTTGGATCCCCCCATCCAATTTCAGGGGGGATTATATAAAAATATTCAGAGGCAAATGCCTTTCCTTTTCTGTTTTTACATTTGTTTTGCCACCATTGAAGCAGTGCTACTTTGCACCATCTTTTCCCAGCAACTTTTCCCTCCAACAATGGAATCATGCAATGTTTCATTCATTCATGCAGTAGTGTCATTCCAGGGGCATTGCTGGCAAGGGGTGGGGAAAAGATGGCACTGCTAGCAATATGTCTCCATGAGTCCATGTGCCATCTTGCTAAAATAGAATCAACCAATCAACCAACCAACCAATCAATCAATAACACTTCTCCTCCTCCCCGGAGGAATTGTGCAGAGGAGGCCCCCATTTTCACAGCTTGCTGATGGGGCCACAAAAGTGGGGCCTTTCTTCATTCAGTTCTAGTTTCCATCCAACCAATGCTATGCAATGTTTTGTATCCCTACAAGAACATCCCTCGAACAACACAGACGGTAGCATGCATCTCTTGATTGGCTCCAGTCACATATCTCATTGGTTGATTGGTTCCAGTCACATATCTCATGCTTGTTACACGTAAGCACTCTTCAGATGTTCCTTTACAGTTCCCAGGATTCTTTGGGGTAAGCCATGACTGTTTAAAGTGGTATGTGTTGACGTGTGTGCGTTGTTGCGTGAAACAGCATACATTACGTTGGAGTTAAGTTGAGCAAGAAACTTCTTCAGAGCATTAGAGCATGTTAAGAGTCTTTATTAAGACATTACGGCCAAAGGTTTAAGAGTAAATACATGTAGAGTTTCTTCAGTCACCCCCCCTTCTGGTACATCTCTCCAAAGGTAAACACAGAAGAGAACCTCTCAGTTCAGAGGCAATACACAGAAGACCAGCCTCACAGTTCAGAGGCAATATTCAGAAGACACAACTTACAGACTCTGTTAGAACTTTCCCAGTTGCTATCTCACGTTACCATGACAACCGCTGGCCTTGAATGTCTGCTCACTCTCAGGCCAAGAGATAACAGTTACTTCTCCAAACTTGCAGGCTTTATGGAAAACAACTAGAGACAGTAATGCCCATGGGTCACAGCCCAACATACCCCCCTTTTTTTCCATTAAGACTGCAAATACTTTCCATTGCATCTATAACTTTTCCATTTCAGCAATACAAAGGTAATACATTTCAATACATTGCATCATACAGATCCATATTACATCTCAGTACATTGCAGTACATTTCAGAACATCTCTGCACATTTAGCTAAAACTTTATTTAATCAAACTTTGGCTCATTCCAAACCTTGTCACCAGTTTGCCAAATTTCTCCTCACACAAAGGCTTGGTCATTATGTCAGCCACCATGTTTTGTTTCTTGCTGCTCCAGTCAATGCATGACCCGTGCCACATCACAACCATGCCAGAGGTTGACTTACGACTGCTCAGTTCCCCTGCATGATCTGCATCCACAAAACATTCAAGACCTCCTGTCTTTGCTCCTGACAAATCCAGACTCTTTGTCTTCGTGCCTTTCAGATTTACGTCAAGATCTGGTTTAAATGTTTGCGCTTGTGTTTCTGGACACCAAACTCTGAAATATGCATTCTCTTGTGCTCTAGGTGCATGTTTGCCACGTCTCTTACCCTGTGGCTTGTAAACTCGGCTGTGATGCACTCTTTCAGGCATCAGCGTGACTGCATTACATGAATACTGTGGCTGTGTGCTTTTAACAGCTGTCTTCTTACAGCTCTGACCGTCATTCTCTTTCCGCCCCATTAAACTCAAGGCATCAGCACACTTCACACCCATGGACATTCTAAACAGCCCTTGTGTCATAAAACCCTGACAGACAACTTTGCCTCTTCTCTGCAGAAAACATTTCCCTCTATCAAATGTTACACAATACCCAGAATCCACCAGTTTTTGAACTGATAAAATATTATGAGCCAGTTCTGGAACAAACAAACATTCTGACATTATCCCAAGTTTATTAAATCTCACCAGTCCTCGGGCTTCCACCCGTTTATGTGATCCATCTGCAAGTTGCACAAAATCCTGCTCTTCTTCTGAAGCATAAAACAAACTTCTGTCTTTAATTAATATATGGCTTGCCCCGCTGTCGACAATCCAGTTAACAGGTGCTAAATCTTGAGACTTCTGTTTACAAACAAAGTTCACACTTCCCTGCTTCAAGCCTCCGTCCCTGGAGTTTCGCTTGACTGCACAGTCTTTTCGGAGATGCCCACGAGCCCCACAGGCATAACAAGACTTCAGCCTTTGATGCTTGTAATCCTGTTTGCTTTTGGCTGCCTCCTCTGGTTCGGCACTTTTCTCCTCCTTGCTTCTGACAGCTTCCATCGGCTCGGCTCTCTGCGCCTTCTGCCTCCGCTGCCATTCCTGGGACAAATCCTGCAACGCATCCCACATCTGTTTAGCCGACGGCTCATCTCTCACACACATCAGTTGAGAATCCGATAGAGCCAAGATTATAAACGCCTGCGCCCTCTGGTCTTGACGCTTCCAGGCCGCGGTCAATACCGCCGGGGGTGGTTCATCTATAATGTCCCATAAATCCTCTGTTATCAGCAAAGCCCGCATCCTTGGCTTCCAGCTGCCATAATTCTTTTCATTAAGCCGTTCCATCGGCAAGCCTCCCCCAGACAGGTTTACAGCCATGATGCTCACCTCCGTCTGGTACAATCAATCAAGCTGCCCTCTGGAACTCCGTCTGCCGTTCAGACCAGCAACTTACTCCCGTGTAATGCGCTGTGGATCTGGGCCCATAAGCCCTGTTGATGTGTGTGCGTTGTTGCGTGAAACAGCATACATTACGTTGGAGTTAAGTTGAGCAAGAAACTTCTTCAGAGCATTAGAGCATGTTAAGAGTCTTTATTAAGACATTACGGCCAAAGGTTTAAGAGTAAATACATGTAGAGTTTCTTCAGTCACCCCCCCTTCTGGTACATCTCTCCAAAGGTAAACACAGAAGAGAACCACTCAGTTCAGAGGCAATACACAGAAGACCAGCCTCACAGTTCAGAGGCAATATTCAGAAGACACAACTTACAGACTCTGTTAGAACTTTCCCAGTTGCTATCTCACGTTACCATGACAACCGCTGGCCTTGAATGTCTGCTCACTCTCAGGCCAAGAGATAACAGTTACTTCTCCAAACTTGCAGGCTTTATGGAAAACAACTAGAGACAGTAATGCCCATGGGTCACAGCCCAACAGTATGATACTACTTTAAACGTATAGTGCAGATGGGGCCCTATACAACAATCTGGCTCTCACTCAGGGTGCTATCTCCAAAATTCTCACCCCCACTGGTACTCCTTCCTCTCACCAAGGATTGTCCTCAGACATTTCTAACCCACAAAGCAAATACTCCACACACACACGCACACACACAAATAACCCACAGAACACACAGTAATATAGTGACCACAGTAACTAGCCATATGCACCACCCAATATTAATGAGCAGGAAATGCCTGGGTAAACAGATGGATTTTCAGCGTGTTCCAGAACCACAATACTCTTTGTTCATGTCTTATATCTGAGGGGAGGCTGTGCCACATGGTTCCAGATGTACACAAACTGTTCTATACACTTTTAAATTCCATTTAAAACCTTCCTTGTATTCACATACCCTCTTATAACACACTTCTTCTGAGATTTCTGTCTATGTCTCTGAATTCTAAGAAATGTTGCCTTGACTCCCACTGCCCATTTTGAAATCTTACAGGTTTGTGTCCTGATGGAAACAATACATTAAATAAATGTATGCTGATCTCTGTTTTGCCAACCACTTTTATTTTATTATTCATATACTCTCAGTCGGTCAGAGAGGGGTGCACTTCACAGTCGTGTAGCACAGACATTCTGCTCTGTGCTACTGACTCTCCCGAGACATTAATGACTTCACTTGAAGGTCCACTTTCTCACAGCCTGACAGGACTGAAAATGAAAGCTTTCCATAACAAATGGAAGTGCTTGAAGGAAGGACATTTTCACACTCAGGAAGGAAACTCTTTTAAGTCTTCTTTAAAGGTGTTTATAGCTTCTTTTTCTTAGTACTAAAAAGCTGGACAAATGGAAACTCTTGAAATCAATAGCACTTTACTTCCAGGCTACTATATTTATGATAGGGGTGGTTAAGACACTTGGGTTTTCAACACCTAAGAATCTTCACAAGATTGGTTGATCTAGGATCACTTCTGGGGGATGTCTAAGTCAAAGACAGCAATTGCACCAGGGTCATCAGGAGCTCCAGTTAATTTGAATATATATATATATCTACTTTGTAGTATTTATACCGCTTCCAAGATCCATGTTTTCAAATGGCCATGAAAATTAAGGTTAGTTAGATCATTTTATTTTCTTTAGATTATATGCCTTTTTAGGCAGGGACTTGTTTTTATTGTTTTATTTTATGTACAGTGCCATGTGCATCTGATGGTGCTGTTTAAATATTAATATTACTACTACTACTAATCATCATCATCATCTGAAGCAAGGAAAGAGTAGTCTTAGAAAATGAAGAACAGCTGAAACATGTGCTCAGACACTACCCACCATTTGGGTTCTAAATATTCCAACATACTTGGCGGCACAGTCCAGATTTCCCATGCACTTTGGGAGAAAGTCCAGGCCCAGCTAGGGATTCTCATCTTGGCAGCCTACCTCTCTGCATCCAGTGCTCCTGTGCTCATATACAGAGCTATGTACATGCATTGCTGGATGCATGGGGGCAACTGGGAGGTTCTCTTGGTTTATTGTGTAATCATGTAGCCAAGAAAGCACATTTTTCTAAAACTAAAAATTATTAAAAATAAAGGTGAAGCCTCAATATATTTTATTCTGTACTTGATAGCAGAAATGTGTTTATGTGGCTGGCCTATGAACATGAAGAATACTGCTATTTGCCACAAAAGAAGCTGACAGTAGAAAGCTAGATCAGCATTCCAGACAGCTCCCAGGAAAAAGGAAAACATATTACCAGCCTTTGCCTAATTCTGATAGGGTTGTTGTACAGTTTTAGAATTATGAAAAGAAGAAAAAGTTGTTTATATTTTTACACATTTAACTAAAGACCAGCTGTATGAATGGGGTTGTATGCTAGATAAAGCATACAACCCTATCACTGAATATTAATGTAAATGTAAATGTAAATTTAATTTTTAGGTCGCCTATCTGGCCGAAGCCACTCTAGGCGACGTACATATTAATTTGTACATTATTCCATTTTCTATTAATGTGGAAATGAACAGATTTGGTCAATGAACAATAACTAAAAATAGAGAGTAAGAATTACAACCAGTGCTTTGGAGCTTTTCACATCCCTTGTAAATATCTGGTATGAGCACTGACTAGGGCTTATCGTGCTCAGTTTATGAAATCTGACCTGGCCACTGGAGAGGTTGTCTGGCTGCAATTTCAATGCAACCCCAATGGAAACAACTGCCTTGTTTTGTTTTTAAATCAATACAATCCCTTAGTGCAAATTCCCAAGTTAATCCTCAGGTTCCGAAGCTGATGGGAACAAGCTAATAACTTTTTGTTCAATGTCTCTCTTGGGTGCAGACAAAAAAAGCTTAAGAGAGAATTTGAAGTAAGTCTCAATTTGGAACAACAATATGAAGAAGAAAAACTCACTGCCTTAGTCAAGTTGACAATGCATGCCTTTTAATTTGCAGGAGAGATTTGCTGAACTATTTATAGATCTGCTGTTCTAATCTCCACATGATGCACTCCTATATACATGTCTAGATGTAAATCATATTACATCTAATGGGGCTTACTCCCTGATGAGTGAGTATGGGAATGCAGCCATAGCCATGAAAAAATGATTGCTAAATAGTCATTGGGAGTAATATAACATTAACTCTATTGCAACTGCTACCAACTTGGATTCTCACGGTACAACATCTGAACTCCATTGGCCAGGGCCACATCACCATCTGCCATCCCTGGAGGACAAGAATATAGATACAGCAGAACCCTTCAGCCATGGATGCTGCTATGAATTGGTGATATCATTTATTGGAAGGCAGATCTGGTGATGGTAAGCAGTGGTACACAATTCCTACTCTGCTCCACTCCAGGCAGCCTTGCATGCCCCTGCAAAGGTCATCAAAAGGTACCACCAGGCTTTCAACATCAGAGGGCCTACAGAACAGAATTTCACAGTCCCAGAATTCCACTGTGTGGAGTCAGAAAAATGACCTACACAGCAGTAGTGGCAAACCCTGGCTCTCCTCATATCCCTGAAAGAAAAGGCATTGCGTTAAGCCCCTGTACAGCATATTGTTTCTCCAGAATTAAACTTTCTGACATTGCCTTTTGGAGCTCGGGATATAGCGAGCCAGCTGAAGAAGCCCATGTCTTGATGACACTAATAGCAGCAGATACGGATGATGCTTTCATAATGCTGTATGAGTTTCAGGGACGGTGCTGCTGGGCTCTCTGGCACTTGTGTTGCTTTTGGACAAGATTCCTTCCTTTCACCTTGTTTTGACTGCCCCTTAACACACTTTTTTTCTGCCACCCTTGGCCTCTCCCAAAATTCCTGCCTTGGATCATTTGTGAGGTTTGCAATTACAACATACATATATCCTTTCCAGCCATCACCAGCACGTGCGCAAACTAGCAAGTGCTGCTTTCCCATATAAAGTCTGTGAATCTGCTGTGTGTGTTTAACTGTACAGCCTAGGGTGGACCAGCAGATACCCACAGAAATACCCTTTGCTTCAAAGAAGCCTCATGCAACTACAAGGAACCACATTACATTAACAGATCCTTCTGTTGAGAATATCATGTGTTATTGGCTGATTCCCCATGGTGTATTTTTTCAGGGAGCAGTGGTAGAACAAGCTTGCATAGCTGCTTCATAGATTATGGAGCTCATTAATGTCATGTGTTCACTGCTACTCTGATTTGATTTATCAAAACACTATTTCCAAAAGTAAGAAACTGTGCAGACTTATTACCCTTTTGAAAAATTAAATGACCCCGGGGACTGAATCTGGGACTGCATGCATTAAAACCCCCACAGCTATTCATTGTGTAGCCATTTCAGAAGAAACAAAAAAACAGAATTAAAAAGAAATGTTGACAATGGTGATTTTTTAAAAGAGTATAATTAGATACCATCTCACACAACATGATTTGAACCCCAGTCTTGTGTTCTGCAATAGTTTCAACAACAGGACTAATTCATTATATTTCTGGAATAGATAATTAGCAAAACAATCCAAATGCTCTTTATACCAGGCTTGTGGGGTATAGTGGGTGTTCCTTTGCTTGGGTCTGCCAGCTGAGCTAGTCTCCCACTGGCTCCCAGACATGCCCTTAGGCTGCAGCCATATCCCTTCTTACTTGGGAGTAAGCCTCACTGTATTCAATAGGACTTCTGAGTAGAGACATATAGGACTGCACTGACAGATTCTTAACTAGTGCTGAACTGAGACAGTTTGGTGAATATTTTGCTTGATGCAAACAGTACACAGGAGATTCTTTGGGAGGCACTGCAACGGGGGGGAATCCCTTTTTCTCTCTCTTGGAGTGATTTGCTAAAACAGGGGGAATCTCACTGTAGATCACTGATTTTAAACTGTCAGTTTGCCAGGCTGAAGATGGGGATCAACATATTGACCAGAGAGGGTGAATGACTGTGCTACTGATCACCTCCTTTAAATTGGTAAAGCCATGTGCTATGCAATCCCTTCCTTTTGCCATCAATTTAATAGGCTTATAAGAGTAGGAATTAGGTCCTAGTTGGATAGGATATGCCCTCACTCTGACTCAAATTGTATTGGCCCTCATCCCATTCACAATGTGGTCCTTGATTGGCTGGGATCTTGCCATGAAGGAGTGGAAGGAGAAAGTAGCAGCCCAGGGAAGCAATGGCTGTGAATGCTTCAAATAATACCCCCACAAAAGACAAAAAGAAGGGGGTTTGGAGGAACCATTTTGCCTTCCTCGAAAGCACTATGTTCAAGTGAATACAACTGCAAGTCAATTTTTGGTGCAACCCTATTCTTAACTTTATTAATTTAGAAGCACTATGAACACCTTTACATTAATTCTGAGAAAAAACACAGGTCAGATAAACAGGGGAAGTAGCTTATTTTTGAGACACTGTGTGCTTGCTCATTAATTTCTGATTCTAAGACCATTCATCTTCAAACAAATCAAAAAGAGCTCACAGCCTGTGCTTGGATGAATCATGTTAGACTTATGTTTGGCAGATGTGGTTACTGGTTGACCCCTGTGGTCAAAAGTGACTCATCACCAGTAAATGCCAGCTTTATACTTTGTGATGATACAATTTATTGTTCAGCAACAGGAGAGGCTTCTGTCAGTAATCACACACAGCGTCGTCATCATAACTATCATAGATCTTTTATGAAAGTGACTTTATTTATTAAAATATTTCTATGCCACTTTTCACAAAATGTATCAAAGTGATGTACAATTTAAAACAATAAAACTTCATAAAGCTACAAAAGAACTATGCAGATCATACAGCAATTGAAGAATAAATAACAAAAAGTAAGTGAACTAGTGACCAAGCTATTGGCAAGGGTAAGTAGAGAAAAAATCCTATTTAGGCTGGGATGCTACGCACACTTATACGAAATAAAATCCCATTGAACACAGTGAGACTTACTTCTGAGTCAAAATACATACGATTGCACTGTTAGTTGATTTTAAATCAACTTAAGCTCATTTAGATCTTAAAGGTATGCCTGAAAAGGCAATTCATATAATGCTTTCTGCTGCTTATTATCTCTTCTCTTCTGTCCTCGTGCAAGTCTGCTTACAGGAACAGAGGAACATGAGTGATCTGGGAGCTCATTCATTTCAGCAGATGTGACTTCAGGGACATTTTGCTGTTTCCTTGATCATGGAATTTTCTGCTGTTGAGTTCCCAGTTCACACGTTACATTGCTCAGGGGAGTACACTTAGTTGAAAGAGAAGGGAAATGAGAGGAATAAAATGACAGAGGCTGAGTAATGTGTGAATCAGCCCTGGTCCATAGATAAAAAGAAGGAAGCGAGAAACACAAGTGACTCATATTTCTGTTTTCCATTCTTCTTGTAATGAGAGTCACTTCATTCCTATGGATCCATATTCCAGAAACTTCTCGTCCGATGGAGGAGGAAAAGGAGGAAAGTGCCACATAGTTGCACATTCTCTACACTTTCAGAGTAAAATATGAAAAGAAACTTGCAAAGATGGGACACAGATCTCCATAGATATATAAAAAGAAAGACTGGATACTTCACCATTGTTCCTTAGCCTACATTATTTCAAAAGCATGGTAACAGGAATCACAACTCACTTGTACTTCCTACTCCCCCACTTCAATGTAACATGTAAAGGACGATGATGATGAAGAAATTTATGTATCACCTAACATAAAATGCCACAAACACATTTTTTTTAAAAAAATACATAAATTAACCATCACAAAACCAACACCAACAAAAGAACCCCCACTTTAAGCAAAGTCTATAGTCACAGAGTTCCCTTTCAGAAAATAAGCAACCCCAACAACCCATATCAACCACCAGCTGAGAATAGATGTTAAAACTCAGCCTAAAACACTAAAAATGTTATTACAGTAAATACCATTAAACCACTGAAAACTGCTAAAAAGCCTGGAGAATAAAAGAAAAGTTGTTGCCTGATGCTGAAAATTATTGTAATGTGGGTGCCAGGTGCGTGTCCTTGGGGAGAGCACTCCAAAGGCAGGGTACCCAGAGAGAGAAAGTAGACAAAGGAGAAATGGAAGATTTATGAAGGAATATTTAGCACAATAGGACTCTTGAGATCCTTTGTCACAAAAAGCGAGACCAAGTGAACACCTTGAGATTTTTTAAAAAAATATCATGCTAAAAACAGATAAAAGGATTTTTGTTCAATGTGCAATTAATACATTGAACTCACTGATATAAAATATAATTGAAGCCAAGAGATTAGAAATGATAAAAAATTCTAAGGGATTAGACATCAGTATGAATAAGAAGATCCCGTTAGGGTTTTTTTAAAAAAATGATTCAGGGCATAAGTCAATCATTAAATAACAGGATTTAGGAAGCAAGCATATCTGGAAATTATTCTCACTGTTCAGTCCTATGCCTATTTATCTGGAAGAAAGCCCAGTTGCATTCAATGGAATTTACTTCCAGGTAAGTGTGTGCAAGATTGCAGCCTGAGGGTAGCAGTTTGGTTGCATCCCGCAAATGTAGCTATCATACATCAAATTGCATTGTATTGTCCTCTCAAAATATTTCATTATGGAAATAGCAAGTTTACATCTGCCCACTCTATAAGGTATACACTGATGCTGTATGAACAAACAAGCAAACAACAACAATCCAGAAGCAGTAAGTTTACAACCACAGTAATTCTCAATATCTCACTGATACAGAGCCCTTTCATGAGCTCAGTTCCGTGAAGCCACAGTTCATCAAGCTATCTTTTTCTGCAGCTGTATTGGAAAACATTCTACACAGCAGGAGTAGCTAACCTGGTGCACTCCAGATGTTTTGGACTCCAGCCTATCAACCCCAGTCACCATGGCCAATAGTCAGGTGTGATGGCAGCTTAGTCCAACAACATTTCAAGGGCACCACATTGGCTACTCTTGCCATACAGGAAAAGTTTGCAGCACAAATGAAATATTGATAGACATTTTCCCTCATTCAGATGATGCTGTTTATTGAGACTTGAGCCTCGTTGCCAACTTTCTCCATGGCTTTGGGGAACTCTCATTATTTATTTATTTATTTATTCAGTCAGTCAGTCAGTCAGCCAGTCATTTATTAGATTCATATTCCGCTCTTCCCCCCAGTCGGAAGGGCTTTCTGAATATGCTTTGTATTGTGATGCTTTTATAATACACAGAGGTAACATTCGTTACACATAAATGCACTTTTAATAAGAACACATATTCCCTCTCTGTCCCTCTCACCTTTTGACTGGATAGTAGGAACATAAAATACCTAAGTTAACTTTGCTTTTTCTCCTGATTACTTTAAAGCTGTGGTTGGCAGCCAGTTATTATCATTCAGACACTTAACTGAATTATCTTCAGTTTAGAAGTATTTAGCTCACAAATGTGAGGTTTTGTCAGGTCAGCTTCTTAGTTACAAACAGTCCTTGGAGTTTTCTACTGATAGTTTCATAGCCATATTTTACTGAGTAGTGAATATTCTTTGTTTTGGGGGGTGGAGGAGAGAGAGAGAGAGAGAGCCTTCAGGAAGAAAATAATCCAGCTGTATCGGGACCAGAGCCATCCTACCATTCTAGATGTTTCCTCTTGTCTCAGCAAACTTTTGTTTCCCTTGTTAAGTCCCATGGGGAGCAGAAATTGCAGGTTCTTCACAGGTGTCTGTTTCAAGTACTTTACATTTTTGTACTACATGAATTTTGAAAACAGTTAAACTGTGAATGCTTGTCAAGATTGTAATACTAAGTGTGCACATCCACAGGCCAAACACAGTTGGCCCAGTCCTCCAGGAAGTTGGTTGGCATCAGCATCGTTGAAAGAAATGGGAGCTACACAAGAGCATGATGGAGGTGGCAGAACTTCCCAAGGAATTGTGCCCATATTGGCATCCAATTGGGAGCACAAGACGTGTCCATGAAAAAGCCATAAGACAATTATCCCAAGACATATACAAATTTAAGTAGAAACTAGCCATGCGGGCCACATTGCACATGGTGGTTCCAAATTAGTCCCTTGGCAACTATGTGGAGTGACCAAGGACCACTGTGGTCTGGACCATCCTGTCAACATGTATCATAGCACATAGCACTGGGATAGGCTGAAACCACATACACACATGCATTTCTATAATCTGCCAAGACAATCTCCTCCTTAAGGCATATTGAAACAAGATAGGGTTGCTAAGGAAAGTTGAATGGTGCATTCCTGTCACATTGCAAAATCATGACTGTCACATTGCAAATGATCTCTCTGAAATTATTTTTCATGCATCTTACCCAGGCAGACCTGTCACATGAGAAATAGAAAGGGTAAATAAAGTGTCACACCAGTATCTGAAACATTGCTAACTGGATTTGGATAATATTTGCATTTGTATTCTGGAGCCGATAATTAAGTGACACCATTCCTTCTGTATAGAATGCTCCTGTTGGTAGCTTCTATCAACAATGACATGATTTGTTGACACATATGCACTTAAACACATATGTATATATGCACAAAAAGACATCCAGTTGAAACTGGGAAACATTCTTTGCCTGATGATGCTACATAACTTTGACTTATGAACTGTAACTGCATCTGTGGTATTTATCACAAATCTTTAACAGCTCTAAAAATGAATGGGACTCATGGTACCCACCCCCACACCCACATTTTAAAGATGAAATTTGTGTTTTATTATACACTCACTGCATCTGAAAAATCAGTTCTTAGTTCAGTAGTTACTGAGGCCACAACTTAACAATTCTTGCCTTTTGTCACAACGCTGATTGAAAACCTCTAGCCACAAATGAAGACAGGAAAACACACACATCTCAAAAGCACTAAAACGAGCACCTTAATCCATTGCCATTGTAACAAATCTGAACCACCTATCAAAATGAGAAGCAAAGTCAGGTATTTCTGCAAAGTTTTGCTTTTAGAAGATATGCACCAAAACAGTTACTTACAGCTGGAGAATATCAGTGGGCACGAATGTTTATCCATTGGGAAATTGTGTAGCTGCAGCTGACACTCGGCGTTGATGGTAAGCCTGAAGGGAAACCAGGGAGCTATTACTGTCTCCATCTGATGACAAGTTAAAACATGAAAATATAGTAAAATGATGGCATTTCCAAGGCTCAATTGGGAAATTATTAAAAGTGCTTATTTAAGTTTTATTTTTGGTGTAGGTTTAGTTGGATGTATTTGCTGACATATGTGGTTTTAAGTATGTAGTCCTGGTTCACATGTTACCAGTGGCAGTAAAAGACCTTGGGTGGTGAATAGGTAGGTGAGGCTGCCCTCTACCATGTCCTCATGGAAAATGTACAACGAATTCTCCCAATTAAAGGTTTATCAAAGGAGATATATTATATATCCCTGGCATGGACCAGAGGAGTAAGTCTTCCTTCTGGTGCATGCCCACAGGCCCCACCCTTAGAAATTGGCCAAGGGTACTGATTAGTTCCCAGAACCTGGGCCAGCCCAGGCTGTGGTGCAGCTACAAAGATCAACCAGGGGGTCAGCCACCATCTGTCTGCCATGCTGGAAGTGCAAGTTCATTCCAATACAAAGGGGTGGCAAACTGGGCATTCTGTATGATGTGTAGTAGCAAGGAAGAGGGAGGCTCCATTCTTCCTCCATGTGAGAGTCACTGCTCCAGCAAGCAATGTACAAATTGGGGCATGGTTTGTTTGTTAATATCAGTGGTGCAAACCTTCTTTGAAATTGTTGTCGAGCAATTTCACTTTGAATTCTGCAACAACATTTGAGTTTACAGATTCAAATATGAAGTTGGTAGTACAGTTAAAGCTCACATTGGGAGAGAACAAGAAAGTGACCCTCTCAAGGAAGCTATGATAATATTTTCAATTGTAGATTTTTTTACCCAAAACAGAAAAAAACAAGAGCTTAATAGGAAAAGTAAAGATTGGCATTCCAGAGATCACTGACTGTATTCACAATTGGTTGGTTTTGTAATTTCTAGTCTTTCTATCTCATGGCACTGAAGGCAGTTTACAAATAATGAAATATGAACCAATATTATAAGAAAATACTCAGGATTCATTGAAGTAATCTAAGCAAAATTACTGACATTCTCCAGCAATGAAATGTATAATCAAGCTTGGGAAGATCTTTCCATTTTCCAGACTGAGGAAAAAGGAACCTTTTCCAGACTGAGAAATGCATTGCCTTCTGGGAAATCTTCCAGGGGCTTAATGCCAGTGGCATTTATTTATTTATTATTTATTTAATTTAATTTATATACCGCAGGGCCAGAGACAAAAGTGGGCAATCCAAAGGATATGCATACCATGGTTGCATTCCACCCATGCAAAAGTCACACAAACACACATCTCCCCATCTTCTGTCCAGATAAGCAAGAGTCATCATCACAGTTGAAGGACCCATTCCAGCTAGGCAAAAATACGCAAGGATAGTGCAGAGCAGGGCCAGTGAGAGATGTGACCTGAGGTGGGATGTGGTCTAGGTACAGTCCTGAGGTCCCAATAGAGAGATCTGGATGACCACACTCACACGCCAGGCCAGAGGTTCCCCAGTCCTGATCAACAATATCATATATGTGCAATCAGCCAAGGAGAGAATAATAGATTTACTCAAGAATGGCCAATAAAAAAGGCCCTAACAGAAGGATGTACTGTTGCACCAACTTACTGTTGTACTGTTTCATCAACAATTTTGGATTACATTATATCCACAACATTACTGGTTGGTTCCTCTATGGCTAGATGCAGACATAGTGCTACCAGACTGACTTAATCATTTTCAGTCAATAGTGATAGCCAATGCAGTACCTTTCAGGTGTGGTTGGACTACAACTCCCATTATCCCTGACCATTGGCTATGCTGTCTGGGGCTGATGAGAGTTGAAGTCCAACAATAACTGGAGGGCCAACTCTGGGATAAGTAATTGGGAACAACCCACAGGATCATGTGCTCTTTCCTTTTCCTCTGTTGTTTAGCCATTCCTCCCTCCCTGCAGCTTCATAGTTTACTACAGTTAGTGTTACATCTGTGCCACTTTTGATGCTAACTACAGGTAGTGCCAAACTAGTTTGCAACCATGGTTAGAAATGGCTTTGCAAACTCAAATGGTCTAACTATGATTAGAGACAATGTTGGTGCAAACATAATCAATGTTAATAATTAATTAATTAATTATCTTGCCCTTCCTCCAATCAGGAGCACTCGGTGGCTAACAAACACACACAAAGTAAAACAAACATGCAGTAATAAAAACCATACTTAAAATTATGCAATCACAACAAAATCAGCAACAACAAAGTATCTACAATAAATAATCCCCACCCAAATCAATTCCAGTTATGATCAAAATGCCTGGATTATATTTAGCCTTTGTTTAAATGTTTTATTGTGGGGATGAATCAGATGTTACCTGGGGGAAAGTTCCATACATGAGGCACTGTCACAGGGAATGGCATGTCTCATGTCATGTCACTACACTACTGATGAACAGATAGGGCAATGAGCTCCACAGTGGAACTGAATGATCTTGCAAGTTGGGAGGGCAAAGGGAGAGGATAATGAAAGCTATGTTGGGTGACTGGCAGTGGTTAGTGATATGCTTGACCTGGACAACTACAACAGCTTCTACTATCACCATTCATTTTTGTTCTGCTCTTCAACCTCCAAGACTAGAATGGCTCACCAATCAAAATACCACCAATACTCAACATACTTATAAAACAGCAGAACAGTAAAGCCAAATATTAAAATCACTGTCAGATAAGATTTAAGCCATTTGTTAAAACAGCATATAATGATCCTGGGTGACTAAAAAGGTCTGTATAAGCTAAGTGATAGCACCACACCCAGAGATGGATATGAAGGAACCTACTGGGAGGAAGGGCAGGATATAAATCTAACAAATAAATAAATAACCCAAATATGGATTGACTACAATAATGCTGTAGCATCATAAAGGTATTTTAGCCTCTACTGAGCTAGATAAGATGCACAATTTTATTGCCCATATATATGTCTGTGCGCACAACATTCTGCACGCATATCTCTTTATGTGCTCAGAACCACCTCCTCCATTGAAGTAAATGGGAAATATCTCAGAGAAGTTTCATGGGAATACCAGAATTCTACATGTCAACAACTGGTGGGTAAGAGCTAACATTAAAGGCTAATATTGGGAGCTTTTTTGTTTTTTGTTTTTATGTTTGTTTTGTTTTTGTTTTGCAGTGGGACTGCAATTTATCAACAGGATAGCGAAATGTGTCCTATGACTACACATGATTCTGGTGCATAAATCAGCACAATCCATTATGTTAGCCATCATGTCAAAGTAATACATTCCTAAAGCATCAGGTTGCCTGAACAATTCAACTCATTCCACAATAGAGGCAAGATACCTGGGACACTGCCCAATTTAAGCCAAAGCTTATCTCCAAACTTTATTTTATAGAGTTGAAATAAGCAATCTGTAATTTAAAAAAGAGGGGGAATTATTTCAACTTCCACTCATTGAAAGGGACAAACATATTTCAACTTCCACTCGTTGAAAGGGACAAATATTTTCTTCCTACCTTAGAGTATACAAGATTTTCCCGTCATTCCATATTCTCAGGAGCTGATTAGGTGTGGTAATCCAATGAGCTTCTGCAGTTTTAGAATTCCTGAAGATAGTATCTGGAATCCAAATTAACCCAACCATATTGCTGTTAAGGGTGAGGCTTTTTTTCATGGTACTGTTAAAACGAAGACGGCTGTCAGTCCACGTCTGAGCAAAAAATATGTCAATTTGGTATTCCTGCAATCGGAGAAGATTAGAAACAATTATTTACAATTTAGAACAGCAGGATTATCAGTTTATAAAAATATCAACATTTCACTTAAAATAACCCTTTATTTTGTATCCCATCCCAAAATGAAGAGGTTATATACTTGAGTTGAATTACCTGAGGACACCACTTTATCAATAGATAACAGGGTTCTGCAAAAAATGCCATAAGACTGAATAGAAACTGCCTAAGTTTGAAAGCAGAAGCTTCCTTGTGACCTCTCTCAATTTACCTAATTGTTGGCAAGCCTGATCCTGCCCAGTGTACTGCCTGCTATCACCGCATCTGGCCACACCTTTTCAGTGTTGAGGGAAACCCTCCTGAGTCACTACCCAGCCAAACTCCATGACTCTGAATGTGTGATCTAGGCACGCCCCCATCCCCCAACATTCTTCTCTCAGTCCCAATCCCATTTTTGGCCAAAAGGTGGCTCTTAAGTAATTGCATAATTCATTCATTCATGAAGGCTTGAGGGAATCCCCTTTCCTTATCCTGATGTTGCAGTGTGCAAGTTTATGGAATTCCCTTTCACTGTTCTGGTGCCTCAAGATGCTTGTCAGAGATTCTGGTTGTAATCCACTTCCTGCCCTGCTCTCCCATTATGACAGGCCTATGCAACAATTTAGGCCGCAGTCGTAATCCTACTTACCAGGGAGCAATCTCATACTTACTTCTGACTAGCCAAGGTTAGGATTGTGCTGTTAGAAACTAGCCCACTCTGTCAATTCCCCCTTTTGAGTACTGAGTGTGATATGGTAGGAAAAAAACCTGCTCCTCCAGAGTGGATAAAGCCTGCCAGATTACAGACAAATTGATTGGGGAGCGTTTGTGCTGGACTGGCCACCTTCAAAGTTTTATTTTATTTTAAAAAAAGGAAGCACCTACTTTTTTTTTTCATTTTGGGGCCAAATTGGAGTAAATTTGCAGACAAGAGTGCCTTTATGAGGGCATACATCCTGCCAGATTTCAGTAGAAGAGCTGCAGTGATTTTCCTAGTTCTTGTGGGAAATTGGTCTGAAAACTACAAATATAAGAGAGGTATCCCTGTGTTAGAAACTTGCTAAATTGCAGAAAAATAGGTCCAGGGACTTTTCTACTAGGCACCTTTAAAACTGATGTCAGGGTGGGAAGAACTAAAAGGCATTCACTTTCCAAGTAAAATAATTTCCTTTGATTACAGGCTTCACCTGTCAGTCACAACAGAGGTCTCCTTCTGTCCCTTCCTCACTCTAGTGTGTCTTCCCTCTTTCCCCATCACTCTACTCTGGCATTCTGGCATTGTGACATTACTTTTACTTTCAGCAGATGCTAGACTGCAGCATTTTTTTTATGTTAAGATCACCAAGGCACCATGAAGTACTTCAGAAATCCCCAGTTTGTTTTGTGCCACCTCAGAGAGATCCTGCTTCACATTTGAAAATCCAAAAATCCCTAAGCATCTTGACCATCTCAGGATTCACCAATGCACATCCCTATTAAATTAATAATACATTTGCACTCTCTCTCTCTCTCTCTCTCTCTCTCTCTCTCTCTTGCGTGCTCTGTGTGTGTGAGAGAAACCTAGCAAATATTGATATTTGCAATTGATGGTCATTTTTAATATTTTACATTTCTTACCACCTCAGCCTTCATGCATTGAAAAGAATAAATTTCAGCAATTCTCTCCAACTTGAGAACAAGCCTAGACAGTTGCAACTTGTCACTTTACATTTTACTTTCCTTGCCCTATTTTTACCAGAAAACAATTATTATGATGAAAGTTATTATTTATTAGAAAGCACTTGTGATTTACCAGTAAAAGTCAGCATTTTTATGACATTTGTCTAAAGCCTGATTAAATGTAACTACTGATAAATTTGACAGTTAACCATATTTCTGACATTTCAGCTGAAATCCTGCTTCCACTTACCTGGAAGTAAACCCCATTGAGATTAATAAGACTTACTTCTGAGTAGACAGGTATAGGATTACACCATACTGTAACTGTACAATATGAATTATGAAGCAGCTTGTTAAGGCAAAATTATTTTTAAATAAGTAATTAAAACATGATTTGGCATAACCGCAGTTTCTTTAGTGTGTTTTAGGGAGCTTTAAAGCCACTCTGTCAACAACTTTAGGAAATAGTTCTAAGTGAACTCAATAAGTACTAGTGAATTGATCTATGTATCAGCCGCTGCGATTGGACCAGTTATTTATTGCTTCATTTTGGCCTTAGAGTGGTTTATTTGATTGTGAAGAGATTTCATTAATGATTTATTTAATAAATTCCATATTTTCTTTGATTCAGTGAGCTTTTTCATTGTATATATGCCCCTTAAGTCACTCACCTGAGCCCACAAAGTTACATGGGGATCCGGCTGGGATGTGCATGCAAACCTGCCCCAATATGCTCTGCTGCATGGACTGCTTTTTTTATATTCATATGATTAGCTTAAAGGTTTGAAGAGGCTTCTTCAGTGAATTCTATTGAACACAGAGACTTTGAGAAAGCTAGTGTTCTCACTGGTGGTTATGTTTTTAAGCACAGTCAACTGAACATGCTCAAAACCCCTCTTTAGACCTTTGTGCTAATGACATAATTTATTTATATTATTTATTTATTTATTAATTAAATTTCTATACCGCCCCATAGCCGAAGCTCTCTGGGCGGTTCACAACAGAATAAAACATCAATATACAATTAAAACCACATATAGAATTCAAAAACACACAGGAATACTAAATATTAAGATACTAATATACTAAAATACTAAAATTATTAAATGTAAAGTACAAAGATGTGATAATGTTACATGATTAAAATGCCTGAGAGAAGAGGAAGGTTTTAACCTGGCACCGAAAAGATAACAACGTTGGCACCAGGTGTACTTCAAGGGGGAGATCGTTCTATAGTTCGGTGGCCACCACTGAGAAGGCCCTTTTTCTTGTTGCTACCCTCCGAGTTTCTCTCTGAGTAGGCGCCCGGAGGAGGGCCTTCGATGTTGAACGAAGTGTATGGGTAGGTTCATATCGGGAGAGGCGTTACATGAGGTATTGTGGTCCCAGGCCATGTACGGCTTTATAGGTTAAAACCAGCACCTTGAATTGGGACCGGAAACATATAGGCAGCCAGTGCAAGCGGGCCAGAATCAGTGTTATATGTTCGGACCGCCTGGTCCCTGTTAACAATCTGGCCGCTGCATTTTGCACGAGCTGCAGTTTCTGAACCGTCTTCAAAGGCAGCCCCACGTAGAGCGCATTACAGTAATCTAATTTAGAGGTTACTAGAGCATGAACAACTGAAGTAAGGTTGTCTCTGTCCAGATAGGGGCGTAGCTGGGCCACCAACCAGAGTTGGTAGAAAGCATTCCGTGACACCAAGGCTACCTGAGCCTCAAGTGACAAGGATGGTTCGAAAAGAACGCCCAAGCTACGAACCTGCTCCTTCAGGGGGAGTGCAACCCCATCCAGGACAGGACAAACATCCATCATCTGGTCAGAAGAACCACCCACTAACAGCATTTCAGTCTTGTCTGGATTGAGCCTTAGTTTATTAGCTGTCATCCAGTCCATTGTCGTGGCCAGACACCGGTTCAGCACCTCAACAGCCTCACCTGAAAAAGATGAAAAGGAGAAGTAGAGCTGTGTGTCATCAGCATACTGGTGACAACACACTCCAAAACTCCTGATGACCATACCCAGTGGCTTCATGTAGATGATAAAAATCATGGGGGATAGAACTGACCCCTGCAGAACTCCATACTGGAGGACCCAAGGTGTCGAGCAATACTCCCCATGCACTACCTTCTGGAGGCGACCCACTAAGTAGGAGCAGAACCACTGCCAAGCAGTACCTCCAACTCCCAAATCAGCGAGTCTCCCCAGAAGGATACCATGGTCGATGGTATCAAAGGCCGCTGATAAATCAAGGAGAATCAACAGAGTTACACTCCCCCTGTCTTTCTCCCAACAAAGGTCATCATACAGGGCGACCAAGGCTGTCTCAGTGCCAAAACAGGGCCTGAAACCCGATTGAAATGGATCCAGATAATCGGTCTCATCCAAGAGTGTCTGGAGCTGATCCGCAACCACTCGTTCCAGGACCTTGCCCAGGAATGGGATATTTGCTACCGGCCTATAATTGTTAAAGTTTTCTGGGTCCAGGGAAGATTTCTTCAGGAGCGGTCTCACTACCGCCTCTTTTAGGCAGTCAGGGACCACTCCCTCTCTCAATGAGGCATTAATCACTTCCCTGGCCCATCTGGCTGTTCCATCCCTGCTAGTGTCGTGCCCGGGTTGGGACTCAAGAACAGAATCACTTGATGAAAGCAAATCAGTTTTTATTAGAGTAATTTCCAGACATAGGCTTCTCCGCCTCATGAACTCTTAACATGAACCAAAACCCGCGGCAGGGAAGAGAGTTGATAGAACAGAGTTTCAAGCATTCCCCGTCCCTTATCAAGGGGGCTTTTGGGCCCGGATCCTCTCACTCCGCCTCAAACTGCCCACATCTACGCCCCTTCCCTCCTCTTTTCTTTGGCACCTTTTTAACTGTCTTCGGGTGCGGGGCGACGGGGGGGCGGCTGCCTCCTCCCCTTCTGATTCGGAAAGGATGTTAGGAAGTGGGGGGGTTGGCCCAACACTTCAAGCGATTTCTCTCTACCCTTCTCTGCAGCCGAACGACCTTGGTCCTCCTCCTCCCTCTCTGTCTGTAACTGCAGCACATTCCTAGGGGGGGAGTGCGTGAGAACCGAGTCTGTTGTCTGTTCAAGATTTCCCCCCTCTATCTGGGAAGCTTCCCCCTCCCCTTCAGACGCCTCAGCCCAGCCACCCCCTCTCCTAGCTCATTCTCAGAAACATCAGAATTCCAACCATACATCCTGACATCATCCCCTTCTCCATGCTGTGCTCCCTCCCACCCTGTTGGTTTAGGGCGATGAGGGAATTTCTCATGAAAGTCTCTCACTAAAATGGGGGCGTGAACGTCTTCTGCTTTTTCCCAGGATCTGTCGGCTGGCCCATAATTCTTCCAATGAATTAGATACTGCAGCTGGTTTCTCCTTCTCCTGGAGTCCAGGATCTGCTCCACTTCAAACTCTGTTTGCCCCCCCACCAACATTGGTGCCCCTGGAGATTCTATCGGCCTCAGCTCACTGGGGGGGGGGCGGCCTCTGTTAGCAAGGAACGATGGAATACTGGGTGCATTTTAAAAGTCTCTGGCAACTTTAAACGAAAAGCCACTGGGTTTATTTGAGCCTGGATTTCGAAGGGTCCCACTCTCCTATCCTGCAACTTTCTGCACTTACCCGGCATGTTAAGAAAGCAGGTCGACAGCCATACTTGATCGCCCACCTTGAGGGGGGCCCCCTCACACCGACGTTGGTCAGCAACTCTTTTGTATTCCCTTTTGGCTTCGTCTAATTGTTGTTTCAACACTTGCTGGGCTGCCTGTAATTCCTGGAGAAACTCCTCGGCCGCGGGTACCGGCCCACTGCCTGAGCGGCTGGGAAAAGCTTTGGGATGAAATCCATAATTAGCAAAGAAGGGTGTTTGCCCCATGCTGGTGTGCACGGAATTATTGTAGGCGAATTCTGCAACATGTAAATAGGAAATCCAGTCAGTTTGCTGGTAAGATACGTAACAACGCAGGTATCTCTCCAAAACTGCGTTAAGTTTCTCAGTTTGTCCATCAGTCTCGGGGTGGTGAGATGAGGAGAGCCTTAGCTCCGTTTTCAACTGCTTCCAAACAGCTTTCCAAAACTTAGCTGTGAACTGGGTGCCTCGATCCGAGACGAGGCTGTCTGGCAACCCATGCAATCTGTAAATCTCTTTTATGAACACCTTTGCCGTCTCCTTAGCGTCCAAGGCCCCAGAGCACGGGAGGAAGTGGGCCATTTTAGTCAATGAATCCACGATCACCAAAATAGCAGTCATTCCTTGTGACCTTGGTAGATCGGTTATAAAATCCATGGAGAGGTCCTGCCAGGGCCCCTTTGGAGTGGCTAGAGGTTCCAACAGCCCTGCAGGCCTTCCCGTGCTTGTCTTCGCCCTCAAACACATGGCGCAGGATTTTACATAGTTCTCAACATCTCTGCGCATTTGAGGCCACCAAAAATCCTTAGCTACATTTTGAATGGTTTTAAAAATGCCGAAGTGCCCAGCTGTGACATTGTCATGGCATTGATGCAATACTCTGAGTCTGAAGTCCCCTTTTGGCACATATCTGGCAGTTTTAAACCACAACAACCCATTCCTCCAGTGGAAACTTACTTCTGAGTCCGTGCTCTACTCCATTTCCTGGATGTAATGTTGTATGTCTGGATCCCCCTGCTGGGCCCTCTTGAGCTCTTCTTCCCAGGACGGCTGACAGGCTCCTAACGTGAGTTTTTCTGGTGGGATGATGTGTTGCGGGGGGTGTCAGCCTTTTCGTCTTTGTATTGGGGTTGTCTGGATAGGGCATCCGCCCTCTGATTTTTTGTATGGGAGTGGTACTTTATTTTGAAGTTAAACCTGGCGAAAAACTGCGACCAGCGTATCTGTCTCTGGTTCAATTTCCTAGCTGTCTGTAGGCTCTCAAGATTCTTGTGATCACATCGTACTTCTATCTGATGTTGAGCCCCTCTAAATATTGCCTCCAGTTTTCGAATGCGTCTTTGATAGCTAAAAGTTCCTTTTCCCACACAGTGTAGTTTTTCTCAGCATCCTTGAGCTTTCGAGAGTAGTATGCACACGGGTGCAGTTCCTTCCCACTCCTGTCAGGCTGCAAGTGAACCCCCCCGATCGCCTGGTCTGAGGCGTCAGCTTCCACGACGAAAGGCCGGGTCGGGTCAGCAAAGCGTAGGATAGGTTCGGAGGCAAATTTCTCTTTCAGCTCTTCAAACGCTCTTGCTGCCTGATCTGTCCATTGGAACTTCCCTTTTCCCCTTAAACAGTCTGTGAGGGGGGCGGTTAGTTTGGAGAAGCCCGGGATGAATTTCCTGTAGAAGTTGGCGAAGCCCAAGAAACGTTGCACGTCTTTCTTGGTGGTCGGTTGTCCCCAATCCAACACACAGCTCACCTTTCCGGGATCCATCTCCACTCCCCCTGCTGAAATTCGGTATCCAAGGAAGTCCAGGGAAGACAGGTCAAAGCCACACTTTTCCAGCTTGGCATATAGGTGATTCTCTCTCAGCCTTTCCAGCACAGTTCTCACGTGTTGGTCATGCTCTGACTGGCTCCTTGAAAATATCAGGATGTCATCCAGATAACAAACCACGTACTGGTCCAAGAGGTCTCTAAACACTTTGTTCATGAACTTCTGGAACACTCCTGGACTGTTACTTAACCCAAACAGCATGACCAGGTACTCAAATTGACCATAAGAGGTGTTGAAACTCGTCTTCCATTCATGTCCCTCCTTCATTCGGACCAAATTGTATGCCCCCCTCAGATCCAACTTTGTGAAAATTGTGGCAGAACGCAATCGATCTAATAACTCTGGAATCAGGGGCAGGGGGTAGCTGTTCGGGATGGTAATTTGGTTGAGGGCGCAATAATCATTACAAGGTCGTAATTCACCCCCCATCTTTTTCACGAAGAGTAGGGGGGCTCCTGCAGGCGACTGCGAGGGACGAATAAATCCCCGCTTCAAGTTCTTTTCCAAAAATTCTTTCAGAGCTACTCTCTCTTGTTCTGTGAGGGAGTAGATTTTGCCTGCAGGAATGCTCGCTCCTGGCACCAAATCGATAGCGCAGTCATACGGCCGATGGGGGGGTAAAGTCTCAGCTTCAGTTTCACTAAACACATCCTCAAAGTCCAGATATTTTGAGGGGAGGGTCACCTCCTTGACCTCCTGCACAGCTCCTGCTAGGGCTTTTATTGCTTTCTCTGGCTGACAATTTTCGTGGCAATACTGGGACGTAAACCACACGACTGCTTCTCTCCAGGCTATTTTTGGGTCATGCTTTATCAACCATGGCATTCCCAGAATCACCTCAAAGTTAGACAGGTCTGACACACACAAGGAAATGAACTGTTCGTGCCCCGGGATTTCTAGCTTCAAATCCTCAGTGGCTCTAGTGACCCCCCCCAGACTTTAGTGGTCTGCCATCTATCGTCTCCACTGATAAGGGGGCTTCTAGGTTCCGATACGGGATATGATGGCGTTTGACTAGGGCGGTATCGATGAAGTTTGTAGAGGCTCCACTGTCGATCAACGCTGTTGAGTTGAACTGCACTCCTGTGGAAGTTGTAATCCTAATGGGTAATACCAGAACTCCTTTTGGGGGGGATGGGTTAACCGAGGCCCTTTGCACAGTGCTGCCCCCAGTCCTCCGGCCTGCACTAGGACTGGGTGCTTCCATTTCCCGACGGCCCTGTTCGGTCTCCTTTCAGTTCACAGTCCCTGGCTAGATGGCCTGGCTTGGAACAAATAAAGCAGAGACATTCTCTGCGACGTCTGTCTCTTTCCTCCTCCGACAGCTTCGTCCGCGCCCCTCCCGAGCCGTCCCCCGCGTTGTCTGACGTCCCGGGGGTCGAAGGGATTTTACTGCGGGATACTGAGGCTGAATATTTTTGCACCTCTTGTTTTCTTTCTAACCGTCTTCCTTCCAGTCTGTGATCAATTTGTAGGCACAGCTGGATTAGTCCAGACAAATCAGTTGGAGGTGCGACTCTGGCCAGCTCATCCAGTATCTCAGCATTCAGTCCACTTCGGTACATAAACATCAGTGCTGAGTCATTGTATCCAGTCTCTTGGGATAAGATCTTAAAGGCATTGGTGTATAACAGCACAGTTCCTTTTCCCTGCTTCAGGGCACTCAATTGTCTAGCCACCATCTTGGCTCTTTGGGGATCCTGAAACATTTCAGTCAGGGCTTGTATAAATGCTCCATACCTGCCCAGGATGGCATCCTTTCTGATCAGATAGGGGGTGACCCACTTGGCAGCTTCCCCTTCCAATAGACTGATCACAAATGCCACTTTGGCAGCATCATTGGGGAATTCTCCATCCTTAATGTCCAGGTACATCTCACATTGGGCCACGAAAGTGGAGATCTGGTCGCTCTGGCCCACATATTTGGGTGGTAATCCAATGGGGATCTTGGCCACAGCGGCTGCAGGGGCTGCCCGCATTCGATCTATTGTGGATTTCAGGCTCTGGTTGTCCGATTTCAAGGTTCTCACAGTTGCTAACAGGCTTTGAACGTCCGACTGTAGGTCTGCCACGCTCAACCTCAGTAGCTTCACTTCTTCCGTCTCAGAAGTGGGGTTTACCCCCCCCCAGCAGCTCCCTTTTCCATCTTGTCACGTTCAAGTGGCGGGAGTAAGGAGAGCTGAGTAGTTGGTTCTATCAAACTGTCGTGCCCGGGTTGGGACTCAAGAACAGAATCACTTGATGAAAGCAAATCAGTTTTTATTAGAGTAATTTCCAGACATAGGCTTCTCCACCTCATGAACTCTTAACATGAACCAAAACCCGCGGCAGGGAAGAGAGTTGATAGAACAGAGTTTCAAGCATTCCCCGTCCCTTATCAAGGGGGCTTTCGGGCCCAGATCCTCTCACTCCGCCTCAAACTGCCCACATCTATGCCCCTTCCCTCCTCTTTTCTTTGGCGCCTTTTTAACTGTCTTCGGGTGCGGGGCGATGGGGGGGGGCGGCTGCCTCCTCCCCTTCTGATTCGGAAAGGATGTTAGGAAGTGTGGGGGGGTGGCCCAACACTTCAGGCGATTTCTCTCTACCCTTCTCTGCAGCCGAACAACCTTGGTCCTCCTCCTCCCTCTCTGTCTGTAACTGCAGCACATTACTGGGGGGGAGTGCATGGGAAACGAGTCTGTTATCTGTTCAAGATTTTCCCCCTCTATCTGGGAAGCTTCCCCCTCCCCCTCAGACGCCTCAGCCCAGCCTCCCCCCTCTCCTAGCTCATTCTCAGAAACATCAGAATTCCAACCATACATCCTGACAGCTAGCTTTTATTAGCCAAGAAGGGCAAGGATCCAATACAGAAGTGGTTGCACGCACCTGTCCAAGCACCTTGTCAACGTCCTCAAGCTGTACCAACTGAAATTCATCCAAAAAATCAGGACAAGACTGTGTTCCAGATACTTCATTTGATTCAACTGTTATAACATTGGAGTCTAAGTCCCGACGGATGCAAAAGATTTTTTCTTGGAAGTGTCTAGCAAAGGCATTACAGCAGGCCTCAGATGGTTCTACCGTGTCCCTAGGGCCAGAATGTAGTAGTCCTCGGACAATTTTGAAGAGCTCCGCTGGACGACAGATAGATGATTTAATAGTGTCAGCAAAATATTGTTGTTTTGCTGCTCTCACTGCCCCTAAATACAACCTGGTATAGGCACTTACCAGTGTATAATTGCATCCATCAGGAGTTCATCTCCATTTGCACTCAAGCCGTCTCCTATATTGCTTCATCACTCTCAGCTCTAGAGTATACTATGGAGCTGTATGAGCTCTACATAGGAGAGGGCGCACGGGAGCGATCGTGTCAACTGCCCTGGTCATTTCTGTATTCCACAGTTCAACCAGGGTTTCGACAGGAGCGCCAGCCCTATCAGCCGGAAAACTCCCCAGAGCCCTTTGAAAACCATCCGCATTCATTAGTCTCTGGGGGTGGACCATCTTAACTGGTCCTCCACCTTTGCAGAGGGGAGAAGCCGCTGTAAGTCTAAACTTCAACAAGCGGTGATCTGTCCATGACAAAGGAACTAACAAATTTGTAAGTCGCCTAGAGTGGCCATCGGCCAGATAGGCGACGAAGAAATTAAATTTATTATTATTATTAACTGATGTAAAGTTCCCCACATTCAGATCACCATCTCCATGTCCAGTTGCGAAAACCAAATCTAGAGTATGCCCTGCTACATGAGTTGGGCCAGTGGCATGTTGGGACTTCCCCATGGTTGTCATGGCGGCCATGAAGTCCTGAGCCGCCCTGGATAGGGTAGCCTCGGCATGAATGTTGAGATCCCCCAGTACCAACAATCTGGGGGATCTCAACAATACATCCGAGACCACCTCCGTCAGCTCAGTTAGGGAGTCTGTTGTGCAGCTGGGTGGACGGTACACCAACAGAATCCCCAATCTGTCCCCTTGACCCAACACAAGGTGTAAACACTCCAGACCAGTAGTCACAAGGACAGGGTGCTTGGAAAGGAAAATGGAACTCTTATAGACTACAGCAACCCCCCTCCCCGACCCTCGGGTCTACCCTGATGCTGAACCAAGTACGCTGGTGGGCACAGCTGGGAGAGAGCAACTCCCCCCTGCTCACCCACCCAGGTCTCAGTTATACAAGCCAGATCGGCTGCCTCTTCCAGAAGTAAATCATGGATGAGGGAGGTCTTATTTATATACCGATCTGGCATTTAAAAGCAGCATCCGGAGACCCGACAGCTGGCTGATAGGGCAACCATCAGACCTGTGGATGTGGGGAGGACCGGAACAAGGTACAGTCGTTAACTGCCTGGGCCGAGTTCCCCTCACCTGGCAAGTCCTCCACACAACGTCATATCTCCCTCTACCCGTCACTATACTGATTGGGGCCCCCTCAAATCTTCCCACTCGGTTCTGTATCCTCTCTCCCAGGCACATAGCATGGGCCTACTGACTTTCACCATACACATACACACACACCCTTACACACACCCAATCCTCTGCAGAAAGCAGGAGCCACTACAATTAATAAATAGAAATGCTGTAAGTAATAGCTGATGTAATCTGAAGGGCAGCTCAGGGGTGTTGCGGGCAGGGCTTGGGTGTGCACTTTTGCTCTGTCCCCAGTTTAAGCCTTTTCACGTTCAGGTGAATGCCAGAACACAGATACTGGGAACAGTGTTACGACAGTGCTGAGCAGGCTGGTATTTTATGGAACACACATTATTTGTGTTTTTGCTACTGAGCATGGGGAAAGTGATCTGGATGTGGGGAGTTTTACAACACTCCCTTTGTCATGGACAGACCACTGCTTGCTGAAGTTTAGACTTTCAGTAACCTCTTCCCTCTGCAAGGGTGGGGGACCTATTAAAATGGTCCACCCCCGGAGACTAATGGATCCTGAAGGTTTTCAAAGGGCTCTGGGGGATTTTCCGGCTGATAGGACTGGCGCTCCTGCTGAAGCCCTGGTCGCTCTGTGGAATACGGAGATGACCCGGGCTGTAAACACGATCGCTCCTGCACGCCCTCTCCTGTGTAGAGCTCATACAGCTCCATGGTATACTCCGGAGCTGAGAGCGATGAAGCAAGATAGGAGGAGGCTTGAGCGGAAACGGAGACGAACTCCCGACGGATACAATTATGCGCTGGTTAGTGCTTCAACTAAGCTCTATGTAGGAGCAGTGAAGGCAGCTAAAAAACATCATTTTGCTGCCACTATTAAATCATCTCTTTGCCGCCCAGCGGAGCTCTTTCGAGTTGTCCGGGGGCTTCTCCATTCAAACCCTCCGGACACGGTGGAATCATCGGAGGCCCGCTGTAATCAGTTTGCAGATCACTTCCAGAATAAGATCTCATGTATCCGCCAGGACCTAGACTCTCAAGTTATAGCAGTAGATCCTAGTGAGATGTCCGGAGCACAGTCTTGTCCTGTTTTGTTGGATGAGCTTCAGTTGGTTCAACTCGAGGACGTGGACAAGGTGCTTGGACAGGTACGTGCAACCACTTCGGTACTGGATCCTTGCCCCTCCTGGCTGATAAAAACTAGTAGGAATGGAACAGGTAGCTGGGCCAAGGAAGTGATAAATGCCTCTTTACGAGAGGGAGTGGTCCCGGGCTGTCTGAAAGAGGCAGTGGTGAGACCACTCCTGAAAAAGCCTTCCTTGGACCCAGACAATTTTAACAGCTACAGGCCAGTGGCGAATGTTCCATTCCTGGGCAAGGTCTTGGAACGGGTGGTTGCTGGCCAGCTCCAGGCGCTATTGGATGAAACTGATTATCTAGATCCATTTCAATCGGGTTTTAGGCCCGGTTTTGGCACTGAGACAGCCTTGGTCGCCCTGTATGATGACCTATGTCGGGAAAGAGACAGAGGGAGTGTAACTCTGTTGATTCTCCTTGATCTCTCAGCGGCTTTTGATACCATCGACCATGGTATCCTTCTGGAGAGGCTCACGGAGTTGGGAGTTGGAGGTACTGCTTGGCAGTGGTTCCGCTCCTACTTGGCGGGTCGTCTCCAGAAGGTAGTGCTTGGGGAACATTGCTCGACACCGCAGGCTCTCCAATATGGGGTCCCGCAGGGGTCAGTTTTGTCCCCCCTGCTTTTTAATATCTACATGAAGCCGTTGGGAGAGGTCATCAGGAGTTTTGGAGTGCGTTGTCATCAGTATGCTGATGACACGCAGCTCTACTTCTCCTTTTCATCTTCTTCAGGTGAGGCTGTCGATTTGCTGAACCGTTGCCTGGGCGCGACAATGGACTGGATGAGAGTTAACAAACTGAAGCTCAATCCAGACAAGACTGAGATGCTGTTGGTGGACGGGTTCTCTGATCGGATGGTGGATATATACCCTGTCCTGGATGGGGTTACACTCCCCCTAAAGGACCGGGTTCGTAGTCTGGGAGTCTTTTTAGACTCTTCCCTCTCACTTGAGGCTCAAGTAGCCTCGGTGGTTAGGAATGCGTTTTACCAACTTCGGTTGGTAGCCCAGCTACGTCCCTATTTGAGTAAAGAGGACCTTACATCAGTGGTACATGCTCTGGTAACCTCATGTTTGGATTACTGTAATGCGCTTTACGTAGGGCTACCTTTGAAGACAGTTCGGAAGCTACAACTAGTGCAAAATGCGGCGGCCAGATTGCTGACAAGGACCAAGCGGTCCGAGCATATAACACCTGTTCTGGCCAGCTTGCACTGGTTGCCAATATGTTTCCGGGCTAGATTCAAAGTGTTGGTATTAACCTATAAAGCCTTATACGGTGTGGGACTACGATACCTTGCGGAACGCCTCTTCCGATATGAACCGGCCCGTGCACTACGTTCTGCTACGAAGGCCCTCCTCCGGGTTCCAACTCACAGGGAGGCCCGGAGGGTGATGACAAGATCTAGGGCCTTCTCAGTGGTGGCCCCCGAACTATGGAACAGTCTCCCCGAGGAAGTACGCCTGGCGCCGACTCTGCTCTCCTTCCGGCGCCAGGTCAAAACCTTCCTATTCTCTGAAGCATTTTAAGTTACACTGATTTACTTTTAAAAATGTTTATTGTATTGGATTGTTGATCGTATTTTAGTATTATTTTGTTATTCATTGTATTTTTATGCTATTTTATGTTCACCACCCAGAGAGCTATTGCTAGTCGGGCGGTATATAAATTTAATAAATAAATAAAATAAATAAAATATAAATAAATATTTAGCATGACTAGTGTTTATAACTAGAGTTTGGACCCTCTGGGTATTTTAATGCATATTTTAAAACTTTCAAAGAAATGGTCTTAAATAATGTTCCTATGTGTAGAAGCACAATTTATCATACAATTAAATACAGCCTGAGGACAGGTTGCGGTTTGATTGCTACAGTAAGGTAATTTAATCCACAGAGTATCACTTCATTATTTTACCTTGTTGAAAGAGGCTTTAAAGAAGCACACATATAAAGAAATCTTCAGCTTGGGAGCCCTGAGACTTGGCTGCTCCAAGGATAAAGTTTCATGTGTGACCTGAATAGAAACTTAGCGACCCCTTCTTGGAACTGTGTACGCCCAATGTGAACTAGATGGCAGAGCAATATACAGTCTCTGTCTACTTAACCAGCTCTTTCTGGTGATTAGAAATAGCTCACCAGGTGGAACAGTGTCACTATGCTAGCTTCCCAGCAGCTAGGTTGCTATTGCTTATCGGGGGGGGGGATGTGAGGTGCCACAGTATAAATTCACATGCAGAACCAATCTAGGCCATTCACACCATACGTTTATTCCACTATTATTCCACTTTAAATAGTCATGGCTTCCCCCAGAGAATCCTGGGAAGTGTAGTTTGTGAAGGATGCTGAGAGCTGTTAGGAAACTTCTATTCTCCTCATGGAGCTACAACTGCCAGAGTGGTTAGTCAGTCCCTTTTCCCAGTCACTCTAAAAACTGTAGCTCTATGAGGGGAATAGGAGCCTCCTAAGAACCCTCAACTCCATTAGCAAACTATACTTCCAAAGATTGTTTGGAGGAAGTCATGATTCTTTAAAGTGGAATAAAAGTGGAACAAATGTTGCGAATGTGTCCCCCATGTTCCTGCCATTGCATTTGTACCATGCTGACATCTCCACTGCCTTGTCCCTCCCCTTCTCTCACCAGGTGAGCCACTTCTGATGATGACTAGTCCATGGGAGAGTGGATTCTATATATTCTTCCTCTATTTTGAGTCAGCTTAATTTTCTGTGTAAATTTTAAAAAGAAATAGTCGTGGTAACTTTATGTGATTTGGTTAACTTCCTGATAATGCAAGTTCTATTTTACTTTGAATTTTTAGGGGAATAGATATATATTTATTAGGGCTGTGCTCTATATTTGGTGGCGGACCGAACTGAATTGAGCCTCTTTGGAGGCATATAGACCTTAACCGAGTTGGGTTGAGATAGCCCCGGATTGCTACAGGTTGGGTACGACAGTCCTCCTCAGAGCCCACAGATCAGGGCCATGAGGTGGATAGGGACAGCTGTGCACAGCCCTAGTATTAATCCAGTTTTGTCAAAATTGTCATTTTGATGTGTCTAAAATAATTTGTAATTTTAACATTCTTTAGTTATGTCTTATATTTTGTGTATACTGTGTTTGTACTTTATGATATAAGGTGTATGATGAAACAAGGAAATTTTGTCTTAGCGCGTAACCTATAAACAATAACCTTATTTTGGAGCTGACCCTGTCAATGCTTGCACTTTTGGAGTCCAGTTCATTAAGAACATCACCTCTATGGAAGCCTGGCAATGTCATGAAGAGATATTGATCGTGGAGAATCACATTTTTGTGGAGTGTGTGTGGGTGTTGTAAGGAGGCATGTATATTTTGGAGTTTTTTATTCTTTGGTTTATATTAATAGATCAAGGCATGGGAGTCCAGATATAGTGCACTCTTAGAAACAGCCCTCACAATGATGCCACATTTTAGAATGGCTAGTAAATGTTTTCTGACCTCAGGAAGGCAAGTATTGATAAGTTAGTGAGTAATAAGAAAGATTTAAATTGAAAATTAAGCCAAAGGATAATCCCTTTAACTGAACAATAGTTCAAACCAAAACCTAAGATCATGAGTTTACAAGATAAGCATGTGTTTCCTAGAAACAGAAATTTACATTAACACATCCTACTGAAGACATTGTATAATTTCTAACTTCGCTTAGTTAAAACAAACTCTAAAAGTATATGTCTTCTTTCTTCTCATGCATTCACTACCTACTTCCATTTCCATGTAACCCACTGATACATTTAAACTGAAGATTTTGCCTGGATTAAAGCAGCACACTGTGGCTCAATGAACCTTCTGACATCACATTGCTCCGTAGGATCATCTAACACTCAGCATGGGACACCGGGATAAGGAAAGCATGAGAATAGTATCCTTGGCTACTTGGCGATATCTAGAAGGGGAGAGTTTAACTGTTGCCAGGCATATAGCTCTTTATCCTGACTTTGCAACCTGGTTTTCTTCAGAAAAGGTATATTCTCAAACTATACCCTTTTCTTCTTTTCTTCTTGTTTCTTCAGTGTGAATCTATGTGCTCACTATCTTGGGTTTGGTTGTGGGTAGGGCATCTCTATACTTTTATAGATATTGTAATAGCCAGAAGATGCCCACAGTTGAAGCTGAAAATTTGATGCTATATTTTTCCTTTTCCTTCTAATTACCCAATCTTTTGTTCACATTTTTCTGTGTGTGGTGTTACTGGGGTTAAGGGCAAGGTTATATACATTTAGAGCAACTTGTGGCTTTTCTTGACTTTACAAAAGGTTCCACTACACTCTTGGAGTATGAGTCTTATGTGGGGTACACATGCAGAAGGGTTCAGACTTACATGAGTAACTGTGAGTATGTACATGCACTTTATACTAAGTGGCCTAAAAACTACTGTGAGGATCTCCCTTTGTTGTTCTTTGGCTTGTTATTCCTGTTGTTCCGCTTCTGGTATTTTCTCATTCCACCATTCACACAAGGCCTCTTCTCACCCTCAGCCCACATCTTTCAAACACACTGGAAATATACTAGCAGCACCAACATTTCTAATCTTATTATTCTCTGCAACACAAGCATCCTCTTTCTGCTGAGGTACTGAATGATACCAGTATACAGAGAGTCTAACATAAGAACAGAGTAAGCTGTCTTATATGAAGTTAGACAACTGGTCAAGCTAGCAGTATTGTCTCTCCAGGGTTTCAGGCAGGGGACATTTCAGTACTACCTGGAGATGCCAAGGATTGAACCAGGGGCCTCCTGCATGTAAGGCAGATACTCTCGCACTGAGCTATGGCCTTTCCCCTAACTGTGCAAACCTCAGCCTACTTACTATGACCTGGGAGACCAGGGTTCAAATCCCCACACAGCCATGAAGCTCACTGGGTGACTTTGGGCCAGTCACTGCCTCTCAGCCTTACAGGAAGGCAATGGTAAACCCCCTCTGAATACCACTTACCATGAAAACCCTATTTGTACGGTCGCCATAAGTCAGAATTGACTTGAAGGCAGTCCATTTCCATTTTTCACTCCTGGCAGGGAAAAAGCATGCATGGGATTGTGTTGTTATTCTTGGGGGGGGGGGGACACCACTGCAGTTTTTCCTCCCACAAATAAAGATGGTATCACTGTAACTGTTCCCTCCTCACGATTGTTCTATTCCTTCCTATTCCCAAAAGGAATCATGGCAGCTGGTTCATACCAAAAATATCATACAAATTATATGTTTTCCACTTATAATTATAATGTTTTCTGGAGATGCCGGTGCTGTGTGTGGCATCATCAGAAAACATTATAAGATAGGATTACAACAGTCCACCCAGTACTCCTCCTGTACAAGCTCCATTTATTTAAGTGGGCCTTTGGGGGAGAAGACCAGCTGGTATAGTACAGTGAGGAGGAGAGCCTGGCTGGGAGTCCAGAATCTATCAGTTCAAATCCCCACTCGTGTCTCCTGGGTGTCAAGGGCCAACTAAAGATCACCCCCACAGTGAGTGGCTCAGGGGTTACATGCCCTGCCACCTGTGCAGCCATGGGCAAGCTACATAGTCCCAAGGAGCCCAGTTGCCCCCCAGCTGGCAGTTGCAGACAAGTTAGGGGCTGGCTTGTGCAGCTGTGGCAAGCTGAGCAGACCCTAGCCAGCTGGGGAGGACTAGCCTCAGAGGGAGGCAATGGTAAACCTCCTCTGAATACCGCTTACCATGAAATCCCTATTCGTAGGGTAGCCATAAGTCGGGATGGACTTGAAGGCAGTCCATTTCCATTTCCATTTGGGGGAGAAGAACAGCTTACTGGATTGCTTCTCGTGCTTCTGAAACTACCCAGGCACCTGCCTGTGCACAGTGTAATCCTTACAACTCTTCTGCTCAAGAAACACTGTCATGTAGTGTAAAATATTTTGAAACATTTCCATTTCTTGCCTTGAATCTCCACCCCCCCTTTTTGCATAGATGTACACACACACACACACACACACACACACACACAGAGAGAGAGAGAGAGAGAGAGAGAGAGAGAGAATAAAATACAGACCCCCTTGGAAAGGCTATAGGGAGTATGATTTAATTTTTAAAAGATGATACAGATTTAATCTATAGTTTATTTCTATAAATGGAGTTGGCAATAAAACACATGTGGCAACCCAGGCATTCTAGAAATGCCTTATTAATTACCTGGCTGGCATTAGAGGTAATAACAACATCCTCTCTAACTTTTCCAAATTACAAGTTACCATCTGTTGTCATAGTAACTCTTCCTCCTCTCTCCTATCCCAGTAACAGTTCCCCAGTTGCTATAGGAACATATTACAACAGGTTTGTCTTTACAGTACAGCTACTGTTCTTTCTCTATATTGTAAAATATGCACCCTTGCTACTGATGATTATCTATATATGTGCATGGCAATGGAATCTCCTAGAAGTGTCTTGTGCCTGTTGTGTCACTCAACAGATCACTCAGCATCAAGTCCTGCTGCTGCAGCTGCCAGTACTGTAATTACTTGAAATCTCTAAAACACAGACATACGAGATCTGTTTTTGCAAAATTACTGCTTGTGACTCTTACGTATTTTATGCCCCTTTAAATCCTCAATCATGCCTGAGACTTATGATGTGGTTCTGTAACTGTTGGATAAATATCACTTACATCACAAATAAATATATTTTACACACTGTCTCCTGCAAAAGAAACAATGCTGATAGTTTAATAAGATTGCAACAGCACTGTGTGGCTTCAAAAAGTAACAGGATGCTGCTGTCCTGTCACTGTTTGGGGGATGACATTCAACTATATACTGGCAAATTCAGGTTGCACAATTAAAGTGGATTTGATGCTCTTGTACAACAAACCTGCTTCAGCAAAACCAAACGCAGATGTTTTCCAGCATGGAAAGAGCTGGAGAAATGAAGTGGAAAGTGACACTGTATAGCTTCCCTGCAATTAAATTAGAATGAATGTTCAATAAGCCGTCAATGTCACATAACCTCCATTCAAACTTCGTGCAAACTAATCAGAATGAATCTCAAAATACAGGTCATCTGGAAGCAACCACAGTTTCAACTTGCCAGACATCCATTATTAAATTGTCAAGCCAGTAAACCAGCTCACTGCTCCTTTTTAAGGGATCAAACCTACACTTCCATTCTTTAGAAGACTGCTGCCCCTTTCAATGGCTATTCCAGTCTGTAGAACTCCTGATCGCACAGGCCCTTGGGCTAGAGCACATTTAATTAAATGTACAACTACCACTGAAAAGCAGCAACTGCACATTCAGTTTTTTCCTTTCCCTCCATAATGTCTAAGGACAGCTTACTGGTATCCTTTCCTCATACAATAGGCTACTGTCTGGCATGGGTATGGTAAAACATGCATCACTGTGGGCATCAGGTTAGGTTGGTATTGCTCTTTCACTATACTATCTAGGTATTAAAAGTTATTCCCTTTATTATAATTGGTTTGTGGGATTACTGGATGAGTTATGGTCCCCCCACAAAGCAACATGTAGTAACACAGATAACTCATTTTGAACCCAGTACAAACTAAAACAGTACTTTAACTGTATAATCAAGGTAAATTTGCAACAGAATAGCCAAATTTGCAGTGGGTGGTCAAAAAGCGAGGGGGGAGTTTGTTGAAGCTAGTTTGATGAATTGTAAAGATGTTACACAACTCACCCTTTACGTTATAAATCTGTGGGGATACACACATTGATTTCCGTTCTGTGAATTGCACAGATATCACACACAATGACTTTTGAAATGTTGTTGAAAATGTATTTTAAAGTTGTTTATTTCTAGCATGGTTTTTGCAATGACCATAACAGATGGAGCAATGAGTGGCTATTTATATATGAGTCTATGCTATGGTTGAGGAAGGAGTATCAACATAAATATTGAAGGTGGGGGACATGAGTAAACATGGCACTAGCGGGCAGATGGTACTATTTTTGTCTCTTCAGGTAAAAGGTGAAAGGCTCACAGGTAATATGAAATGCAGATGTTCAGAGCTACATATGAAAAAAGGGTTGTGCTCAGCTGTGTTGGACTACAATCTTGACACATTTTAAGACCAATTCAGCATGCACACTTTCATTGAAAAACTCATTTCTTGGTCACTTCAATTTGGAAAAGAAATCTTAGTGCGCATTTCTGTTTCAATTAACCCTACAATCCTGAACATACTTTTTTGGAAATAGATCAGGGAGACTTCCACCAAACTGAACATGATTAGGGTCAAGCAATCATTATTAACCAGCACTGGTGAGAGTATTTCAGTTAAAATATTTGAGGTAATTGCTGAGCATTAGAGGATCCTGCCTGTTAATAAGGTCTTTTTTGAGTGCACTCCAATCTGCAGATTCATTGGCTGGAAGGGGTTTGGATGGGCTGGAAGTGCTCCTTTGCCAGAGGAGAGAAGCTCCCCTGGCAGGGTGTGTGAGCATGAATGCATGTGCATCCTCCACAGAGGATCCTGGTATACTTGTGGAAAGTCAGAAGAAAGCGCCGCTGCAGTTTCAAATTAATTAACCACCAACTCCAAATTCACAATGAAGTAACTTTGTCCTGCTGATGCAACTGTTTAAATTTATTTTAACTGTACCCATTCTATGCATTCCTCTTGCACTCATCCAGCTCTAATCAAATACAAATACCAAAGCTTGATGTAAATTTAATCAGCAGCCAGAAATTGTGCAGATTTACCCATTATTTAAACCTCTTGAGAAAATAAAATAAAAAATCAACGCTAAGAACATCTTCTTGTCTTAGCTGTGTTTTGTAATTAAAGGCTTGTTCTTTTGTCCTTTTAGGAAGCAACATACTTTAGCTTAATATTTGTTGCTGCAGCATAGGCTCTATTATGGCTCTGGGAGACCGTTATCCCATAACAATGCTTCTAAACTCTCTCTCTCTCTCTCTCATAAAAACAGACAGCTCTCAGGGGCATTTTTTAATATGGGACTATGCACCTCTTTACAAGGCTGTTTCTGAGCCTAACTCAAAGCTCTCTCAGAACTGAGTTAATTAATTAAAAATAAATAATTAGTGACAGGATGAAGTTGCCTTTGCTAATTCAGAGAATCAGGCATTCTCTGATTCCTCATTGCAATAAAAGGTGGCCCCATACCTCAGGAGAGGGAGTAATGAGGGTAATCCTCTGATAAATTTAACTGGAATTCCTTTGTCTTCCCTAAGATTTTTTTTTCCTGAGCAGGGACTCCCAAAATTCCTTTGCATTTTGATTTTAAATGGCATTTCAGTGGCAACTCTATGTAAGGTTGGTTGAGAACAAAATCCCCTCCCCAATCAATTGCATCCCTTGATTGTTACTGCTGAATGTTCAAAAACCCTCAAGGTGGTTCCTCAAGCATTTAACAGCATCACCCCCTTCCCTAATAAGCAGGTAGCAGATGGAGAAGGGGAAGGAGCAAGCAGGTGACAGAGGGCTTGGGTGCACACATGACAGGCTTGATGGGCCTCTCCTCTGGGGGGGGGAAGAGATGTTCAGAGCCTCCTTGCTCACCAGAGGCCTTCTGACACTTGCCACCCACTTTCCCTTCCTCACGGTAAAGGGAAGTGGATAGTACATGGAAAGGTCACGTTTTTTGGGGGGGTTAGCTCAAGGTGAGCTATGCCCACTATCCTTTTTATTCTTTGTCATTCATTTGAACAGGAGGGCTCACATAGGCAAGCACATTTCTTACCCTCTCCCTAACTCTAGCCTAGGCAATCCTGGGCTGGCCTTCCTAAATGACAATTCTTTGCTAGTCACCAAACACACCATGACTGCACATGCAATTCTACCTCACACATTGCATGCTGCTTCTTTGGACAGCAAATTAACATTATTTCTGATGACAGTTGCCTATTCACATTTTAAAGATCAGCCATGAGGGCTCCCTTAATAAGGCCACCTCTGCATGGAATTTCCAAAGCAGGGGCTCACAGAAGGGTGTCTCTATTGGCTGCCTGCCAGCAATGAAATTCCCATATCTGGGAGACTTGCCAAATAGGATTCTTATTTATTTAAATATTTTAGTGGTGTTGTATCTGTACTCCTGTTGAATGTGACTTGTGCCAACCTTCTGAGACATGGTAATAAAATAAACAGAGAAGTGGAGATCATGTCTCACAATTTGAGACTTTGGTCACATCCACTTCATACATTTAGAGCACATGATTTCCCCAAAAGATTCCTGGGAAGTGTAAGTTTTATCATTTCAAAAAGCTACAATTCCCAGCACCCTTAACAAACTACAATTCCCAGGATGCTTTAGGGGAAGCAATGTGATTTAAATGTATGGTATGGATTCAGCCTTAGCAATTCTAAAATAATTAGTTAGGACTGAAAAGACAACTAATGAATCGCCTTCAAGGAACTCTGCAGGCTGAACAGATTCAAAGAAGGACAAGGCTCTTGGACTTTGAATAGGTCATGAGAAAATGGAGTTTCAGTAGATGGAATGATCTCACCGTTGCGACTCTTAAAGGAGGGTGAGCCCTCTTTTGCATCTGATCACCCTGAGCCTGCTAGCTATAGGAATAGACCTCATATACTGATACCAGTATCACACTCAGGCATCTCTACCAGAGGGTTTCATTGCTTGTGGAGCAATCATTGGGATTGGGCCAGTAGCTCATCAGGCTCATCATTTAGGGAATATTTTTCTCCTCTCATATTAATTTTTTTTAAAAGCCTCTGGTCCGCTGATGTCTGATTTGGCAATTAGCATGCAGCATCAATGTACGGTCCAAACAGAAACAGCTCCAAATACCGGTGGTGGTGGTAAAGTATGTGTGGGGAAAGGCTGGTGCAATCTTCTATCAAGATTAACACATACCAGCTGGCAAGCCAACGAAATTATCAGTATGAATAACAATCAAATTAAAATCAGTAATTAAAATCTAGCACCTGTTGTCACGAATGAGAGCTACACTGGAAATGTACTAATATATTGCAAGAGCAACTATGCACCTTTTGGAGACTTGAATACGAAAGTGTCTAATCACAGTTGGGCTACACCTTCTAACAAAAGTCTTTGGATGAAATCCATGCTGGCAGTTGTAATACACATAACAGATAAGGAGGGAGTCTTAACGGGATGATGATGATTTAAATTTATATCCCACCTTTCTTCCTAAAGAGAGACCAGTAAGAATCCAATAAAAATGTAACAATGTGATAAAAACTACCAACATTTAAAAAAATTATGAACATCAGAGGCACAAATTTAGCTCAGATCTACTAACTATGCAATCCTATATTGAACTAAATGGAACTTACTCCTGAGCAGACATGTAGATGATTGTGTTGTCTGTGAAAGAATTACATTTCAAATATTATTTTAGTGCACTATCTGCTAGAATTTTATATCTGAGTATTGGCATTTTGCATCCCCATATTATTCAAGTGAATCTGAGCAATTGTTTCCTTAAAACAGAATATGAGAAGGGAACATATCTCTGAGTGCATTCTGGAAGGCCTGCACATTAGATCACTGAAGCAGAAGCTTTACTGCAGAGGTGGGGAACCTTTCTCAGCTGGATAGCCACATCCCCTTCTGGGCAGCCTTCCAGGGACTGTATGCCAGTGGGCAAAGCAACACATGCAAATGTTACCTTTTACAGTAGACTGGTTTCTACACATGCTACACATCCTTCTCTCTCTCTACCCAGGCAAGTGAGAGGCCTAAGCAAGAATTCAAGCACACATTTCAGCCAGGCGAAAAACACTCAAGGATGGTGCAAACTGGTAAGGGTGTGACCTGGGGAAGAGGATGTGGCTGGGGGCAGGATGTGGCCTGGCTAGAGTCTCAAGGGCCAGAAAGAGAGGCCTCAAGGCCACATTTGCTCCCCCAGCCCATGGCTTTCTAAACCGTTTTTAAAATCACTATCTTGTTTCAGATAGACAAGATATGGAGCAAAGCTGCATGTAGATGCATGTGTTGTTTTTATAAAAGGAACTTCTAGGAGCTTTTATATATTATTCTTTTATTAAAAACTTTTATCTAACGTGCCCCATAAGTAGAGTTCTTTGCTGTGGGCAACTCACAGATTAAAAAACAGCAACATTAAAATATGGCAGTACAAGGTATAACAAATTAATGTAAAGAAATAAAACATAATTTAAAACTATGATGCTAACACAGACAGCCAAAGTTCCTGGAGAAGCTTAGTAATCTTAGATGTGTAGAATGTACATTCAAAGTGTTCATTTGTATCCAAGGGGGTTGGGCAGACACCTCTGCTTCAATTTTGCCATCCCATTCATAGGTGGATAGCAATCTGAAACCCAAAATTTCAAATCTGAAACCCAAACATTCCTGGGGGAGGGTAGCAAATCCTCAAATGCAGCAAAGGGACTTCTTACATTTTAAAATTCTTTTTCTAGATTTCTACATTTTTATTCTTCTTCTAAATTACACAGCCACAAGAGTGGCTGTATACTATAGCCAGCATGGATTTTTCGCATTCCGCAATGTTAAATTGAAAACACCCCCATGCCATTCTGCTGCTACCCATAAGCTCATTTCAAAACAAAAACTTACAAAACTTATAGTCCTGAACTCAGAAATGCTTGCTTAACAACCCTCTAAGTTTTCATGGCGATAAATAAACCATTCAGAGGAGAACTGAGAGTTCAGTGTAAAACAAGAGAAAAAAAACCCCAGACCCCTGTTGGACTTTTTTCTGTCAGTGGTCTCATAATTTGTTGAAACTGATTAAAAATCAGACTTGTTCACAGAGTACCTGTAACCCTATGACTGACCTTGCCCTTTAAACTCTCCCAAGGCTACATCTCCTCTCCCTCTAGACTATACCCCACTGGCCCTGCTGCACACCCTGAGTGTTTTTGCCTGGCTGGAATGCCCATTGCTTATGTAAATGGAGCATAGGCAGGGTGCATAAGTATGTTAATATTACCTTACTACAAAAGGTAAAATTTACATCCATTGCTCAGTTTCCCTCTGGCCCTGCCCAACACTAGAATGTAGCCCTCAGAAGGTGGCCAGAAGATAGGGGTGCCATATTCCAGTTACATAAATCAGGGCAGGCTAATTTGCATATTATGCAAATTATTTGCCAATTATGCAAATAAAGCATATTAATAGTTGCATTATCTAGCTGCTTTTTTAACTTAGTAATTACCAACAAAAACTGAAGGAATATGTGAGAAATCTTTTTTTTTTTAATGTACATTTTCAACCTTAAATGCCTAGGCTCTAGTTTCCAACATTATGGAATATTTATTTATGTATTAAGACGATTTATATCCTACCCTTCCGCTGTTAAAAAGAGAGCTCAGGGCAGCTAACAAATGTAATAAAAACACTAAAAGTGTAACTTTTCAAGAAAAGTTTGGGAACCCTTGGTGTAAGGCATCTGCCTATGTTCCTATGCTGTTCTCACCCCTCATTTAGGTGCCTGGGATGCACGCATGTGGACATACCTCTTTACAGTTATGGAAAGTGATTCTTAATAATGTGTTATCTGCTCTAGGTCTCCAGACACAAGGTTGCATAGGTGTTTATGGGTGTGACCGTAAAATATTTTGTGACGTTCAAGTTCTATATGACATCAATTAGTAAATGTGCTTAGGATCGCACCAATGGCATTTCCAAATATGTACTTTCACACAGACTTTGGTTTTCTATAGCACAGTGTTTGTCCAAACCTACACACTTGGGGGCACTACTTGCACACCCCTTCCATAAGCATATCAAGTCTGGACACACGCCAAGAGACAGACAACAGGGCACTCAAAACAAACAGACAAAAAAGTGTGTTTTTGTTTTCTGAGGAGGAAGCTCTTCCTTGGGAAAGTCTTTTTTATTATTATCAGCAGCAGCAGCAGCAGCAGCAGCAGCAGCAGCAGCATTAAAATACCACCTTTTCTCCAAGGAGCTCAAGGTTCTAGCCCTTCTCATTTTAATCGCCACAACAACCCTGTGACAGGTTAGGCAGAAGAGCAGCGACTGGCCCAGGATCACCCAGCAAGCTTCATGGCTGAGTAGAGATTCAAACCCTAGTCTCTCAGGTCTTTGTCTAACACTCTAACCACTATGCCACACTGGCTCAACTTTGAAAACTCTCTCTTTCTCTCTCTCTCTCTCTCTCTCTCTCTCACACACACACACACACTCACGATTTCAAAGAAAGCAAGACCTGCAGACAACATGTGATACATTTACAGGTCTGAGCTGGCCAATTCCCCCCTCCCCATGCTTCCAAAGGCTGCTTTCACCCAAGACAAAAAGAGACACCATGAGTCTCCTAGGAAGAGAGAGGAGCTTGAATCAGGAGGGGGAGGGAAGAGGAGAAGAAGGGAAACCATACTTCCAACTTGCTGGGCAGGCCAGAGGAGGAGGAAAGTGGGTGGAAGCTGCAGACACTTTAAAGCAAAGGTTGCTGCTACTGCTGCTGCTTTGCTCTGGAGGTGACTCCCCCATCCCTGGTTGCTTGGTTGGGGGCTGCGATCTGCCACGGCACGGAGCTCAACGTGCATGTGTGCACACGCATGTACGCATGCATGTGCACGTGCACACACACACACATGCACACACACTCACAAAACACAGAGGGAAGGATGTTTACTCCCTCCCGAGTACAGCTAAAGCTAAGGGAGAAGGGATGGGGTTTTTTGTCAGTTTCATTGTTTCTTGTCAATTGCATACTTCTCAGAGCCTGGGGGTATAATTGACATGAAACTGATAAGAGGCAAATAGAATTCCTATGTGCTATTCCCATTATCAGTAAATTGGGTTGATACAGATTTAAAGGCACAGTAGCTCCTCTCTGCAGCTCGACACCCACCAAGGAAACCCAGACCACCTAATGGGTTAAGAGGGCACCAGGTAGCATGACTATAATCCAGGTAAAAACTGGCTAACCGGGCAATATGGCAACCCCTACCAAAAAAGAATGTGTCCCTCAGGCTGAAAAACGTTCCCTACCCCTCCTGCCAAGAATTTCTGGTATGGCAAACAGCTGGCTACAGCTGGCAGTTTCTCAGCTAAATGGTGTGTCATTTTCAACTGCCACCTTGCTCTTCCTTGTCATTTCTCACAGACAGTCATCACAAGCAATCATTTGTATTCCTGAAGATGCTCTTTCAACTGCTTTAAAATTCATTCTCAGTTGCACTCACTGTGGCTTCATTGGTAATCCACTTCATGCAGGCTTTATTCTGTACACAAGAAAGTCTGAAACTATTGTTTGATTCACATTACATCTTCTTATTTTCCAGCCGGTTTCTACATCTCACTGATTGAGTGCACTCACCTTGTCTTTGCCCTATGGCTTCTTTAGCTGTTCCAGCTAAAATTCTCAGAGGCACTACTGACAAAACTCATACCTCCCAGTGTTTCACAAATTAAAAAAAATAGGGACCTATATGATTGTAACACCCCTATTACTTATTTAGGACATTGATTTCTCACTATTCCCCCAAGGAGCTCAGTGGTGGGTGGGTTTACATGGACTTCCCACCCCACCATATCCTCAGTGTTTTTTGGGTAAAATATGAGATGCTGGTACTCATATCTTGGCAAAAGTACCATGGATGCCAGCACAAAATGGCTGCCATGGGCAGCAAACAAAACAAGAAATGACAGTACTCTGAAGCAGTGAGTATTGTCACAAAAAAGCACTGCTTGTAATAACCCTGTGGGGTAGGTTAGACTGAGAGAAATTAACTGGTGCAAGATCCCCCAGTGAGCTTCATGGCTGAATGGAGATTTGAACTCTGGTCTCCCAGATCCTGGCCCAACACTCTAGCCACTATACCACACAGCAGCTATTCAACCTCTAAGGTTCACTACCTCTGCCTACTGTTCTCTCCTTCTCATACCATTACACATTGCTGAAGGCTCTCCTCTGCCTGTTGTATGTTGCATTCATTTATTCTGAAATGGGGGCCCTATGGACATGAGAAAGGGCCTTCTCTGTTAGGTTTCCCCAGCCCAACTCTAGAATTCCCTTCCCCTGGAAGCCTGGATGGTGAAGACTTGATGGATTCCCACCTGCAGATAAAAACTTTTTTTCTGTCCCAGACTTTTGGAGTTAACTGGGAACCACCAGTGGTTGTTTGGCCTTGGGTCTCTGCTCTATTAGGGTTTAATTAACAGGATTGTTTTAAAATTTCTTTATATTTTCTGCTTACTGTATTTTCACCTATTGCTGGAAATCACCCCTGGGATCTTGTTGACATGGTGAAGTGCAGCTTACAATTCTGAGAAATGAAGAAATAATACCAACTTCAGGGAGGGCCATTTTAATCAGGGGTCCTGCTGTTGCTTGCCCTCCCTACAGTGCTATTTACATTATTTTTAAAAAATGCATATGAATTGTATCTACACAATTAACATCTTGTCCAGTTTGGATTTAAGAGTTGTATGGAAAGACCAAACCAGGTGACATTCTTTACCCTAAAGGAGAACAGGACAAAGCACAGACCATTCCAATACAAGAAGAAAGAAAAAAGAAAAGGCAACAGAGTCTATGGACAGGAAGGACACTTCAGTGGTGGTGACCTGCAAGGTGTGTGCAATGTTTGTTTTCTTGTCTGAAAACAACATAGTGTACACGTGCAACAAGTGCTAGATGGTGGCTCTGTTGGAACAAAAAGTGAGAAGCCTGGAACGGTGGGTGACCACACTGAAGGGTATAAGAGAAGATTCACTAATAGGCAAAAACCCTTGCAGTTTAAGAACGTACCTATAGCCCACAGATATTTCTAACAAATTTTAAAAAGCAGGGAAATTGGGCAGCTATAGTGAATGCACCAGGGGAGCCGGAGGCCTGACCTCCTCTCTCAGATATTGGACTGCCCTACAAATTTGTCAAAATGCAAGCACAATTTGGGTTGGTCTTTCACAGTCCAATCCACTTGCTGTGTAGCTTGGAAGAATTTGGTAACATGTGCCTCTGAGCATATGAGGAGTGGTGGTAACACCGGACATCTCCAAAGATGGAGAATTATATTTTTGTATGTTTGTTGGTGTTCTTCTTACTTTGCTTCTTTCCTGTGTTACTAATATTTCTACAGAGAATCTAAACTAGAAAATTTTATTTCCCTCATTATTCATCCTAGAAATCTGTGTCAAATTTATTTTCATTAATTTCAAAGGCTTTTTATTGGTCAATGTCATATGATGGTGAGGACAGCTTTTTGTGTTTCAAATTGGAGGTTATGTTCTATTTCTGTTTTGGGTGCATTAACAGTTGAATCTGAAACTGCAGTTTGATGTAAAATCAGACTGATTACAATATGTTGCTACTTCAGCAATGACTCTAGCAGTTGGAAAAAAGAGGATGCATGTTTTCAGCCTGCTATGTTTAAACCACTTTATTTAAGGCAAAGGTGGACATGGTCAATTAAAAACATAGAGCACACCTAGAATTTTGCTAAAATATATTTCACCTCCCACTGGTTTTATCTTGTGCAAATTGAGACACTTCTGAGGTCCACTGGAGACTATTCTGCAGACATCAGTGCCATTATTCCACAATTATGTTTGGAGTTTTGTTAGTGTAAATTTTGCAAAGTGTTGCTGTACTTCACACATTCATAGAAATAAAAGAAAAAGACAATGATTTCCTGTAGGAAACTTCACTAAAATTGCAAAGTAAATCAAATATATTTAAAGTGACCATCTGAACTATATCAACTGTCTTAATAATGTTGCTTCCTTCCTGCTAAAACAAGATCAGCACAGCACATGTCTTCTTTCTATTATTTAGGCTGATTGCAGGTGTTGCCACCACTCACCATATGCTCAGAGGCACATGTTACCAAATTCTTCCAAGCTACACAGGAAGTGGATTGGACTGTGAAAGACCACCCAAATTGTGTTTGCGTTTTGTCCAATTTGTAGGGCAGTCCATATCTCAGAGAGGAGGTCAGGTCTCCTGCTCCCCTGGTGCATTCACTATAGCTGCCCAATTTCCCTGCTTTTCAAAGTTTGATAGAAATATCTGTGGTCTATAGGTACATTCTTAAACTGCAAGGTTTTTTGCCTATTAGTGAATTTCCCCGCTTTTTAATCTGGGAGGTAAGAAAAGGGATCCTGTGCAAGTTTGCTGAGAATGGATTGATCATGTGCATGCTTATTGAGTTCAGTGGGATTTACTCCCCTGCAATGATGCTTAGGATAGGTGAAACTGACCACAGGGGATGGGGAGGGAGGAGGAGGGAGGGGAGGAAAGGCAGAGGGGAGGACTGGGATGGGAGCAGGCCAGAGGGGGAGGGGAGAAGAACAGATGTGACCATTTGCATGTTTATTGAGTTCAGTGCGATTTACTCCCATGCAATCATTATTAGGATAGGTAAAACTGACCGGGGGGGGGGACAGAGAGCTGAAATGGGCAGGGGAAGAGGAAGAGGGGAGGGGAGGAGGAAGGGAGAGGAAAGGGGAAGGAGGGGAAAGGCAGGTCTGATCATTTTCATGATTATTGAGTTCTATCGGATTTACTCCTAGGCAATCAAGGTTAGGATAGGTAAAACTGATCATGGGGGAGGGGGGAGGGAGAGGGAAGGGGAAGGAGTATATTGGAGGGGGCAAAGGAAGGGGGAGGGGAGGGCAGGTTTGATAATTTGCATGCTTATAGAGTTCAATGTTATTTACGTCCATGCAATCATGCTGAAGATAGGTAAAACTGACCATGGGGAGGAGGAAGGGGAGGGAAAGGGGGAAGGGGGGAAGGGGGAGGAGGGGATGGGAAGGGGAGGAAGGGGCAAAGGAAGGGGGAGGGAATGGGCAAGAGGGTGGGGATAGGAGGGAGTTAAATGGAGGGTGGGTTTGGTCATTTGCATAATTTTTGAGTTCAATGGGATTTATTATTTCTGTGCAATCATGTTTGAAAATGGAAATAGACTGCCTTCAAATCAACTGGACTTATGGTGACCCTTTAAATAGGGTTAATTTTAGAAAAGTACCATTGGAATCAATTGAACTTTCTGCTCAGTAAATATTGTCAGAACTGGGCTGCCCCAATCATAGGGCTACAATGGGGGTTAAGACCCAGTAGCCTTCCTGATGTTGCTGGACTACAGCTCACATCATTCCTGACCACTGGACACACTGTCTGTGACTGGTGGGTGATGTAGTCCAACAACGACTGGAGGACCATAGGTTCCCTACCTCTGGGCTACAAGGAATTTGTTTTTATATCCCTTGCCCAAAGGTAGGAACATCCACAATTCCAAATTGTATTAAACCCTCTTTTAAAACTGTGTGATATACAGATTAATCCCTAAATATGATATAAGCTTTGAGGAAGGAGATACATGAGCAAAAAAAATGGTGCCTTCACATTTTACTTTATTTCAGAAACAAAATATTACATGGCAATAATGTTCCTACTCCCATTTCAGTGGGAAGTGAACTGCTGCTGTCTTTCTTTACTTCCCTCAGTGCTGAGAATGGAGTGTGACTATCCCATTCTCTATTCATTGACTAAAGCTGGGATGGGGAACCTGTGGCCCTCCAGTAGTTGCTGGACTCCAACTCCCATCATCCCTGACTATTGGCCATACTGGCAGGGACTGATGGGAGTTTGAGTCCAACAACATCTGGAGGGTTAGATGTTGCCCACCAATGGGATGGGAAACCTGTGGCCCTCCAGAAGTAGTTGGACTACAACTCCCATCATCCCTGACCTTTAGCCATACTGGCAGACACTGATGGGAATTGGAGTCCAATAGCATTTGGAGGGCCAGATGTTACCACTAATGGACTAGAAGACATTGCCTTTGCAAAAAATCACTTTGCCCAACTGTGTTTGCTTGGGTGTATGAATAATATAGTTTACATGCCACTCTAGAATCAACCACATCTTCATTCTGCTGATGTCCCAGTAGCTAATAACATCTGAATCTTTTAGCAATATGGCTGCTGGTTACATTTAAGCCTTCTAATGGTACAGGACCATCTGGCAGGAGTTCCAGTAGAAATCTGACAATATAAATACATCTTGTTCTAAGCCACATTTCACTGATGTTTTTGCTTTAAATGCACAAGTACCTACTCTGAGTTTTAAAAGAAGTGAACAAAACTACACTAGAAATCTAAATAAAATGGCTTGAGCATTTTGTTGTGAATCAGTTTCTAAAAGATGAAGTTCAGATCTACAAAGACAGTATGAGATATTAGAACATTAAAAAAAACAATAGAAAAGTTGCATTCCTACATGTCCTTGACTTCAGCACTTATTAGAAAATGTAATGCACGGTTGTAACACTACTTATCACTGGAATTACAAAGAGCCAAGCTCCTGCTTTCAAAATGCAATTTAATTATTCTCTTCTGCTATCCCCTTGATTGTTTCTGTACCTAATATTTGATTGGGTTTATATATAAGTATTCATCGTACAATAACAATTTCTAATCAGTGTGGCTTCAACATTTTCATTACAAGCAAAATTGTCTGATTTTATCACTTCTGTTTATCTGAATTGTGTTGGTGGTTTAAACCCTTTATCAAGTAGCTGCATGTTTGGATTGCAAGCTGTGATTTATTTATTTATTTATTTATTTGTCTGTCTGTCTGTCTGTCTGTTTTTTTGTGGGCATTGACGTCAGGGTTATCAGATTCACCAACTAATTTGTACATACAGGTGGTTCAGCCGCTCCACAATTGTCCTTGGGCGAAAAAGAGCTGTAGGTACCATTGCACAGTGTGTTTTAAAGTGCAAATTTCTACTGCACCCCTCACCACTAGTACTGATAAAATTAAAGGAATGTGTGTTGCAAAAGACGGGGAAATTACATTGAGTTGCTTCTGTATCTTGAGAACAACAATGATATATTGAATTACTTGACATATTATTTGGGAATTAGCAGTCAAGATTTAATAATACAGCCATATATTCACAAGGAATCAGAGTTAATGGTGTGTGCCCAGTCTTAACTTTGCCATTTTCTGACTTGATTGTTTATTCATGAACCCTTCACGTTCTATTTATGTAGCTATTTGTCTGTAATAAGAAACAAACGTGGACAATAAGGATACTTGTTAAAGCTTTCACCCGGTTTCGGCAATGAAGATTTCAAATATGGTTATCTATGTGACATCCTTGATAGGATTCTTCAAAGGAGTCCCAACAGCATACTTCAAATGAGAATTACTATGTTCTGTGGGAGGGCGGGGTGAACCAAGGCTTAGGATGCAATCCCAACCCTTGGCTGGCAGTGGTGGGGCTTGATGAAGCAGTGGAACCAGTGCCGGTCAAGGCGCAAGGAAGAGGGCAGGAAAATGCTCCTGATGATGCCTGTTGCCATCATGTGGTCTGCTGGATCCTGTGCAGGTCTAGCCCTATCTCCACCACCCAAATGCCCATTTAATGGCTTTTTGGGGCTGATTTCATGTTGACAGAATGGCAATGCCATGCAATAGCAACTACCCACCTGCCATTTGGCAGGTACACTGGGGTGCTCCTTGCCAGTAGGGCTTCCTTGCTAACAGCAGGGTTCCCACACCGGAGGGATATCTCTCCCCCATCCAGACCCCTTCCAACGTGGCAGATTGGGGTTTTGGATTGCTCAGCCTGTATTGAAAGTGAATCCATTCCAAAGGAATTCAAATGCCCTTGGAGAATCAGCAAATTGCAAAAGAATTTAGGCAACTGAAATGCAGTCATGACAGTTACACCACATAAAATCTCATTTGTGCATTTTCATGGACATATTTTTCCAAATGCATCTGTAAATAGTTTTCCTAGAGCTGTTCAGAATCTGACTGTTTAGTACGTTCATCCAGTTTAATATTCATTATTGTCTGAAAACTAATTCACTAATAGGCAAAAAACCTTGCAGTTTAAGAACATACCTATAGCCCACAGATATTTCTATCAAACTTTAAAAAGCAGGGAAATTGGGCAGCTATAGTGAATGCACCAGGGGAGCAGGAGACCTGACCTCCACTCTCAGATTTTGGACTGCCCTACAAATTGGTCAAAATGCAAACACAATTTGGGTTGGTCTTTCACAGTCCAATCCACTTCCTGTGTAGCTTGGAAGAATTTGGTAACATGTGCATGCTTATTGAGTTCAGTGGGATTTACTCCCCTGCAATCATGCTTAGGATAGGTGAAACTGACCACAGGGAATGGGGAGGAGGGAGGGCAGGAAGGGTGGAGGGGAGGATGGGGATGGGAGCAGGAAGGAGGGGGAGGGGAGGAGGACAGGTTTGATCATTTGCATGTTTATTGAGTTCAGTGGGATTTAATCCCGTGCAATCAAGAGGAAGAAGGAAGAGGTGAGGGGAGGAGGAAGGGAGAGGAGGGGGAAGGAGGGGAAAGCCAGGTCTGATCATTTGCATGCTTATTGAGTTCAACGGGATTTACTATTATGTAATCAAGGTTAGGTAAAACTGACCATGGAGGAGGAGCAGAGGGAGGGGAGAGGAGAGGGAAGGAGAAAGGGATGGGAGAGGGGAGTGGAAGGAGGGGGAGAGGGAAGGAGGGGATTGGAGAGGGAGGAGTAAAGGAAGGGGCAGGTAGGGCAGGTTTGATCATTTGCATGCTTATTGAGTTCAATGGTATTTACTCCCGTGCAATCATGCTTAAGATAGGTAAAACTGACCATGGGGAGGAGGAGGGGAAGGAGAGGAGAAGGAGGGGACTTGAGGGGAAGGAAGGGGCAAGAGGGAGGAGATAGGAAGGAGAAGGGAGGGTGGGTTTGATAAGGTGCATACATTTTGAGTTCAATGGAATTTATTTCTGTGCAAACATGTTTGAAAGTGGAAATGGACTGCCTTCAAGTTGATCCCGACTTATGGTTACCCTATGAATAGGGTTTCCATGGTAAATGGTATTCAGAGGTGGTTTTACCATTGTCTTCCTCTGAGGCTGAGAGGCAGAGACTGGCCCAAGGTCACCCTTTGAGCTTCATGGCTGTGTGGGGATTCGAATCCTGGTCTCCCAGGTCATAGTCCAAACCTGGGGGAAGGGCAGGGAGGGGAGGAGGAGGGGGAGGGGAGGAGATTGGGTGGGTTGGCACTGGGCAGAGGGGAAGCCCCTTTCCTTTCCAAAAGGAAAATGTGAACAGTATCATTGCTTTTCAGTATTTCCCCCACCTTTTTATTCTACAGCAGGCACATGTAGCCTCCCACCCCAATTTAAACAACGATGTCCCTGGCCATATCCACACCAGACCTTTATTTCACTTTGGACAGTCATGGCTTCTCCCAAAGAATCCTGGGAAGTGTAGTTAGTGAAGGGTGCTCAGAGTTGATAGGAGATTCCCTGTTCCCCTCACAGGCCTTCAATCAGAGCAGCTGACTATTAAACCAGCTCACTGGAACTCTCTCAGGGGAATAGGAGTCTTCTCTCAGCACCCTTCACAAACTACACTTCCCAGGATTCTCTGAGGGAAGCCATGACTGTCTCACATAAAATCAAAGTCTGGTGTGGGTGTGGCCCTGATTACACAAGCCAAATAGCTGGAAGTCTGGCTTTTAGAACACTGACAGCTGGTTCTTACTGAGCATGCCCGACATTATCATTGAGTTCAAGCCAAAATGTATTAAATTAATTAAAAATCAGCCAGACATTTTTTTTAACTTTTAAACTGCAGAAGATGAAGATCAGCATATGGGGCAAGGTCAGTATTAGGATTATAGGTACTCTGTGACCATGGCTGATTTTTAATGAATTTCAACAGATTATGAGAACTCTGACAGAAAAAAGTCCAAAAGGGGTCTGGTTTTTTTCTCTCCCTCTTTAGACTTTGAACTCTTGATTCTTTCTGACTAATTTGTTTATCACCATGAAAATTTACAGGGTTGTTAAGCAAGTGTTTCTGAATTCAGGACTATAAGTTTTGAAGCATAAGAATGGGAAGGGGGTATTTTCAATTTAACATTGCAGAATGTGAAAAATCCACGCTGGCTATAGTATACAACCTCTCTCATTGCTGTATAATAAACATCTTGAAAATATTTGTTGGGGTGGAAGTGACAAAAAACATCCCCTGTGTGAATCCTATTAGCAAGAATGGAAGTGGTGCAGATGTGGTCTTTCACTGGGACTCTTCCATCGGCATCTCTTAAAAATTTCAGAGCCAGGCATTGCATCATCCAATAGTCAAGAACAGTTTTTTATACCTCTGTCCTGCCATTAGTCTCTTTAATATACATCGATGCATATTTCCACACGATTGTTGACTTCATTTCCTTCACTACCTATAAGCCAACTCCACATTACAAGCAATCCAAGAGCCACAATCTCAAGACAAAAGCAGCCCCGGGAAGGAAGTTGGGGCAGAGAAGTGGTGGATGAAATGAGTACTTAACCTGTTCCCTGACTGTCATTTTGCTGCTCCAGTTCACCCCTCATAAAGCTCTTCTTACTTTCACAGCATAGTCTTTGTCCATTTGTGTGTAATGTGTAGTTGAGTCCAATTTCCAGGATTCAGATTTGTATTTTGACCTCTTCCATATCAGTCTAAAATAAACTGGAACGCTGTGCTGGTTTCAGAACTGACAAAGTACATTGATGAACTATAATTATTTTATTTATATGCATTCAGGGAAGTGAGCTGCCACCTGTGAATACCCTCAGAAGAAAAGCCAGGAAGCTTTTTAGGGCACTAAAGAGCCCTTTATCTTCTGGTGTCAGTATCAATGCTTGTGATACTATGTGGGTAGGAGAGTTGGGGAAACAGACAGGGAGAATAACTCTGGATCACACACACACAAATCTCTTAAACTTAGAAAAGAAAATGTTTTAATTACATTTAATAAAAGAAAATGTACTAATGCCTGTAGAACAAATTAAGAGACTTGAAGCAGCGAACAGGGAGAGTAACTCAGGGACACAGAGGGAAGGCACAGATTGAGGGAATAGCTATCAGAAAGTGGCTTGCAAAAAGCATAGTGACAGAACATGAAGGGTACAGAGACTGAGGAGTCTTAAGTAAACTTGCATGCTGACCTTGGGGGTCCATTTTGACCCCAGGTGCACTTTTCACTGTGTAATTTACACATAGTAGACCTACTAGTCTAGGACACTGTCTCAAATTGTAACCTGTATAAAATCCCCAAATTTCAGCCAGTTGCCACTTACCTTCTGGAAACAAAAGACCCTATGAATCAGTGACCTCTAATAGCATCTGTTGTAAACCACCCTGTTCAGATCTTGTAAGTTCAAGTCTGTGGCTTCCTTTAGGGAGAAAGTTCGTCTCTTGTTTGGTCTTCCTCTTTTTCTACTCCCTTCTGTTTTTCCCAGCATTATTGTCTTTTCTAATGAATCATGTCTTCTCATTATGTGTCCAAAGTATGATAACCTCAGTTTCATCATTTTAGCTTCTAGTGATAGTTCTGGTTTAATTTGTTCTAACATCCAATGATTTGTCTCTTTTGTGGTCCATGGTATCTGTAATACTCTCCTCCAGGTCTAAATATACCCAAACACAAAGCCCTGTGGACATGTTTCTGCCCTAGGTACATTTTTGCACATGAGTAGACCTGCAGGGTTGTCCTTCTAGGACAGTCATAAACTGTCACCCATACAATGTCCCCAAATTTTAGCCAGTTACCACTTACTGTTTTCCTTCTGGAAACAAAAACCACTGAGGGCCACAAAATACCCCAGAAATTATGTTGTACTCAGTATGCATGGGGAAGGGACCAGCATATACTGCTCAGAAAAGTTCTAATTCCTCTGAATAAGCGCTTTTTTGCTCAAGGTGCTTTGGTATTGCCAAGCACACGTGTGCTGACAACACAGACAAAAATGGCCTCTGGGGGACAAAGTTACCCCATCCTTCCATTGGAAATCTCACTGGGGTACAAACATACCCCAAAGTCAGCCAGTGTGGGTTTTTTTCAGGGTCTAAAGGACTTTGCACAACTCCTATCTCATTCTTAAGTGGTTGCAAACCGCACTTGCAGTGGCAACACTATCTAGTAGCAGGATAGTTGAAATCAGAAATCAAATAAAATGCAAACAAATCGGACCAGCAGGAAGACAGCTTCTTTGGAGATATAGATGAAGTAACATTATAAACAAAGCACTGCCCAGAATTTAGTTTCCTAACAATGTGTAAAATGTAGCATACTTCATCATTAGGATTAGGGTACTGTTAAATTATTTTTTTAACCAGACTGTCAGTGTCAGCATTATTTTCCAGCTGAACTGGCTTGACAGAGCATTAGTGAACACAGTACGTACTCTGTCTAGGCTTCCATCGAAAGCAGTATCTAACATCCTGAAACAGTATTTGAAAATCTCATGAATCTCAGGTAGGTTTCAATGTAACCATGTTTAGCATTACATTCTAAATGCTTTTTGTTGTTGTTGTTTATCCTTAACTAATATGGATTCATGAAAAATCCCTAAAAAATGTGTGCTATGCTAGGAATTGAATATTATATGAATAGTTAAATTTGTTAGCCACTTTTGACAGTACCAGTCATTAAGACATGCACATTGAGGGCCAGAAGGCTCAAATCTGGAAATCAGACATAGAGTCCCTACTCACTGTGCCACCCAAACAATGGCTGATGGAAAAAACTACAGGAAAATAAAACCAACTGTCAGAGGAATATAGGGCAGGGAGTCAGACAACTGGCCTGAATAAATCATACTTAACTTCTATAACGATTAGGCTGAACTGAAATGGACTTCCCAACTTCTGTGTTTACAGGCTGCTATACAGAGGTGCAGTGGTTAAGGTGTTGGGCTACGACCTGGGAGACCAGGGTTTGAATCCCCACATAGCCATGAAGCTCATTGGGTGACCTTGGGCCAGTCACTGCCTCTCAGCCTCGTGAAAACCATATGCATAGGGTCACCATAAGTCAGAATCGACTTGAAGGCAGTACGTTTACATTACATATAAAGGTGGGGGTGGTGTCTTTTGATATGGTGAGGCAGATCAGGGAGTCCCCAATTCTGAGTAGCTCTGTTGCCTCAGTTTTTCCAAAATGCTAGTGTATGGTTGTTTTCCCTCCCCTTTTCTGTTCTGAGAAGCAAAACAAGCTGACTGGGGAACCATACAGAACTCAAGAGGAAAGGGGGTGCAGAGGAGAGGAGATGGGGTGGAGAAATAGCAGGGATTTCTCATTCTGACAGACATGTCTAACTTTTCATCACAGTGAATTATTTTTCCAGTGCTCTCCAATCACAATGATTTTGGGGGAAGAATAAACAGAGTTGTCTTCATCTGGGTTTCCATTTTTCTCTGAGTTTCAGTTATGAGAGCTGCACATAAGTGGATAGAGATAGACAATTGGGGTGTCCTTCTTTCCCAATCATTCTTTTTCCTAACAAATAATTAAAAATCATAGCACTTTCTCTGTTTTCATAGAGGATACTTCCAAGAAAGTGAGGGCAGACTGACAAAAAATGGCCTTGTCACATTTTTATGATGAAGATACATTTATCTAGTATGACAGCCCCTGGACCTATTTGTCTGAGTTTAGGCACGTCTCTTACCCAGGCTACCTATCTCCATTGTTTTGTTTTCAAATGGATTGACCCCCAAATACTAGGGGAGAAGATGTGATTTCTTATTTCCCATCTCCAAATGGTCTACCTTTGCTGGATAACCTCTGCACTTATTTTTCTGAAATTTGGCAGGCTTCATCCTCTAAGAAGTGGTGGCCATGCCTGCAATTTGCATCCAATTGTGCAAAAATAAAGTTAGGGATTTTTCTTTAAAAAAAAGAAAGAAAGAAAGTGTTTCCTGCACAAAACCCTAATTGGATCTGTCTGAAATTTGGCAGGCTTAATCCACTCGGGAAGTTCCGTAGCCTGCAAATTTCATCCACTTTTGTGAACAGGAAAAGAAAGTTATAGCTGTTTTTAAATTCCCCATTATGAATCAATGGGGCAAAATAGAGCTTCAGATTTAATGAATGACATTTGGAGTCAAGTAACAAATTAAATCAGAACACAGAGTGAATCCAAAACAGCATGAGCTGCTTCCAAACATTTTAGATACAGATACAAGGCAAATCTTGTGGTTGCTTCACACTCATAGTATTTGTGATACAGAGTTGGTCCATTTTGTGTGCTCTGAACTGTTAGCTAGCAGCCCCTCAAGACTACAACCCTTGGGAAGGTATGGGCATAACCACCCTGAACTCCAGATTGGAGGAATAGCAAGATAAAAGACTCTTGAATGAATGAATAAGTAAATAATATGAAGAAGAAAACAGTACAATGAAGACCTAGTAAATGCTGTGAACAGAGTACTCTGTGAAGAGCTGTTCGCTCATCTGAGATTTCTAGAAGCTCAGTATGATGGAGTTCCTAGTATCCAATCAGTTTTATTGTTCACTTTATCAATGCTAAACTGAAGTGATGGTATTTTCTTAACCCTCCTCTCAGCATTGCAAGAATTCTTCATTAAAGTGGTCTGATATTCATATTTGCAAAGAGAACACAGATCAATGAAGTTTTGTGTGGATATATTATATGCCATGCATTGTATATTAAAATGAAATAATGTCGATTCACATCGAATTTGAACAGCAAGATTACATTATATGGTGAGATATTACATGAAATTATTTATCAGCATTCAAGGTACTTATTACTATGAGAGTATCATCAGTTAAATCTGCATATACGAGTACAGACAAATTCTACCATAATGACATATTATGGGAAACAAATATTAGTAGCCACTATAAAAAGCCATGCATTAATTAATAAACTAGGTTTTTGTAGAATATTTTATCTTTTGTAAGAAGCATCTTATTTATTATTAGTGACTACAAATAATAATACTAATAATCATGTAGCATATAACTTTGTCCCTCATTCCTCAAGAATGCAATCTATTTTGCACAGAGGTAGAAGCTACAGCTGAAGTCCATTTTTTGCACTGTACTCTCAGGCTATTTATAGCTGCAACAAGGTAATCTGTAAGGTTTCTGTCTCTATAGAAACTACTGAAAACAGAGTCTCTTTCTTCACTTAAAGTAGTCAAGACTGACTTGATCTCCTTGTTTTTGTGATATACTGCAGAGGTGGATAAATTAGGTAGCGAGGAGAGTTTCCTCCTCATGGTTGTTGTCCAGTCCAATATAAAAGGATTTGATAAAAATATTGAAATGACATAGTTTTAGCATTAATCAGGTTATTGTTTATTTTAGGTTCTTTCCAGGAGTGGCCGGTGGGGAGGGTTGGCAGTGCATTCTTGGCCTCTCAGCAGCAGCATCACTGCTGCTTTCTGGGAGAAAGAGGGGAAGGGGCAAGGCAGCAGGGAGGTTGGCATTGTACACACACACTGGTGGAAGGACTGGATTGGTTTCACTAGTGCATCTGCACAGTGCCGACCTCCTTGTTGCCTCCCCTCTCCCCCTCCCCCTCCTTGTATGCAGTAGCCACACTACTTCAGGGAGGACAGGTGCACACTGCCACCCCTCTCTGCTGGCCACTCCTGGTCCTTTCTCCACTTCTGCCTTGAAGCATAGCCTTGGGTCCAATGGTGTACTTGTGTGAGTAGGAGAACACCCACTCATGCAAGTGATTCTCTGTTCCAGCTGCAGTCATCCACACCACATGCCATGCTGTGGGAAGATCCCCAGTCTTCAGGGGTTGTCCCACCCACTTTTTGCCTCTGGCCCAAACCACCACTGGTAGGTGGCTCCATGAGGAAATGTGAAACTGTTAATCCATGCAGGACATCCAGAAGTTTATCCATGAATAGAAGCCAGCTTTGGGTACAAAATGCCCTCTAGATTGGACTACAGGGGCAGCATTCAATGTTAGTCCTACTCAGCAGAGACGACCCATTGAAGTTAATAGATACAACAAACTTAAGTTGATTAATTTCAATGAGACTACTATGAGCAGTGCTTAGTTGAATACAACCCCAGGATTTTTTCCATCTTCACTGAATGTGAATACGGAAGAAAATGAGATATACCTACCAAAGTGGAGGAAATTACCAATTGTTGTCAAGCTTTATGTGTAGGTATGCATTCAGTTTCAAAGAATCAAAATTGAGCAGAGGATTTGTTTTTCATTTTCCCTTCTCACCAAAATTTGGAGTGTGATACAAGTCAGTATGAGTCTCTAGGAAGATTATCTGTTTTCTCAAAACTAAGCGTGGTGTGTGTGTTTCTGGTCTTCAAAATAAGTTAGGGCACTGTCCAAACATCCTGCTGTTGCTGCTGGGCCTCTGTGGAGTGGTGGAGGCACTGCTCTATCTGCACTCCTGCCATTCACAGCAGCTGTGGCAGAAGGTCAAGGGGCAGGATGATTGGGCCTGACCCCTGCGCCACCTCCAGGCTGGAGCAGCAATCTGGCCTGGATTGGACTGGTGTCAGCTGGCAATGACTGTGAAACCATCTTGAGACAGCTAGTCCCCTCCTTCAGAGCCCCTAGGCACTGGGAAGTGGGGCAGTTGCCCCAGGCCCCATGCTTTGGGGGGTCCGCTCTTGGCGATCTGCTCACCAGCCGGCTCCTCCCTCCCTGCCTGCTCACCTTCGCCACGCCAGGCAGGGTGCAGTGCTTGCTCACTCTCTTTCTCTCCGCCCGGGACAGGGGTTCGCTCGCCTGCCCGCCCACCCACCATGCCGAAGCTGCTGCTGCCACCACTGCTCCTGCTGTAGTCAGCGAGCAGTAGCCACCCCAGGGACAGCGAGCTGGGCCAGCAGTTCTGGGACTGGTGCCTTTGCACCTATGGCGACTCGGCCAAGACCAAGACGGTGACCCGGAGCAAATGTGGGGGCCCCCCAACTATGGTTTAACCCCGGGCCCCGCACATGCTAAGGGAGGGCCTGCCCTCCTTACACTCAGAACACCCCATTTTGGGTCTTACCTCTGGGGTCTGCCAGCGGAGATCTCACCAGAGCATCTCCCACATGTCTCCACATTTGGAGGGCAGCAAGAAGTCAGCTCAGCCCAGCTTGGTGTGTGTGTGTATTGGATTATTCTGTTAATGTTTAAAGAACTTTCTCTCTCAGAAAAGGGAAGAAGGAAGACCTGTTGGCCTTATACCGCCAGAGTTGTATATAACATATGCTATTTCATGCACAGTAAATATCTAAAAAATCATTTAAGCACATTTTGTCTTCAAATCATAAGAAAAGTTCAATATGGAGATGAAATGTCCAGTGGAAGAAGTCTCACACAACATCCCAACAATCACAGTGAGTGCAACGTGTGAATCAGGCCATTGATCAAGTTTATATTGTATTATCACTGTAAGGTTTTGCTAGGAATTCTTGACAAGAAAAATAAAAATGAGGCCAGGGAAGAGAATTATCAGTCACATACTTGGGCTCAAAACTCCAAACTCCAACTCTTTGAGAATATATGACTATACTATGAGAAGCTTCACTTGATATTCAGGGAAAATTGGGACCATGCTAGACTCTTTTCTGAATGGAATAACCAGACACTGACTGAAATGAGGCATAAATCTTCCTCAGAAGAAATTTTTGAATGAATGGGGGTTGATTGAGAGCCAGCTCTATTTCTGAAACAATGAAACTGACTTCATAATCAACATCCACTCTTTTCTTTCCATTTTTAAATGCTTTTTAGAGGCAGGAATTCCAAAAAGGACACTTGGGTAGTGCTCTGCCATCATGTCTAAAGCAGGAAGTCAGCTTGGTGAGCCTTGGAGGGAGGTGATCATGTCCCTCCCATATACTGTGATATGATCAAGACAAATTCAAAGTCAGCTCATTTAGAGCCACAGACTGATTTAAGCAAGTTGACTTTCACTTAAGCCAAAACACAATACCTGCTGATCACTTTGACAGGAGTTTTATCACCAATTTAGTGCCTGTCAAATGTTTTGAACTACAACTCACATCAGAATAAAGTGACACTGTTTTCAACAGTGCAATCCTATGCACATCAACTCATAAGCAAGTCTTACTGAGTTCGATGGGACATACTCTTAGATACATGTGTATAGGTTTGCATCCTAATGAAGTTTTTTCTTTTTTTAAAAAAAACTCTATTTTTTCTTTTGAATATTTATGTGAAGAGGGAATGTCTTTTTATTTTATTTTATTTGTAAAATGTATAGCACAATCCTTAGCCAAAAAGGCTGGCATAGTGCTTAATTTGTAAAAGTTCCATACAAGAAACAAAACGAATTACATAGACTCCAATACATAGAACCTACATGAGAAAAATATGAGTCATGAAATCAGGAGCAACCAAGAGGAAGGGCTTGCCCACATTACCTTTCACTTCCCCAGGCTGACCTGTGATTGGCCTTCCCTTGCTGATGGAAGGAAGCCACTTCCTGTTTTGATGCTCTACAGCACTTTAAAAGAATTATAAGGCAGCCAGAATGCCAGAACCCGAAGGTGAGACCCAGCAAGAGAAGGGATCATCTTAGTTCATCTTAGCCTCCACTCTCCGCTTTCCACTGACCTGCTCCCTCTCTGCTTGATCCTGCCATCAGTTGTGGGAGAAGGATGTTCTAGGAGCAGCAACAGCCATGTCTACTGCTTCAACTATTTGGCTGATGCAGTGGCACTTTAAAAGAATTGGGGGATGGCCAGAGGATATGCCTCTGGCATGCATCTGACATGTGTCAAAGTGCCCCAATGTGTGTTACTTAGGGTAAGTTCAGTAAGGCAGTAGACAAAACATTTAGAGCGCAATCCAACTCATATATGCGCCAGACTGGGGGGAGTTGGATGCAGCACACCCATGCTGAGCTGGCAGGCTCCCAGAGCTCTGTCAGCAGAAGCCCCCTGCCATGAAGCTGCGGTGCTGCCAGGACCCTGCTGGTGCTGCCAGGGGTCTGTTGGGGATGGACAGCCCGATGGACAGAAAGCCGGCAGAAGCCAGTGGTAGCCTTGAAAATGGAACATTCCGGGGGCGTGGAGGGGAAGGAGCTGCAGGGGGCTTAGGAGAGATCCTCCTTGCATTCGGAGCCCTCCTCTGGGTCCTGATACAGCTGAAATCTCAGCAGGGCAAAAGGCCAACAGAATAAAAAAAATGTAATGGGCATCTACGGGGAATGCTTATTCCCTAGGAGGCCAATTCATGGGAGCTGGCTTCTTCCTTCCCACTTGTGCACGCAGTTTCCAATGAAGCTAGCACTCAGCTGGCCTAGTGGCTCCTGAGCGGGAAGTGGATGCCATAAAGCTTTCTGCCAGCTCCTCCTCCGCTGCCCCCCCTGCTGGCTTTCCACCATTTGGATTGCTCTGTTAAAGTATGAGGTCAGCAAACACAGTCTCTCTCTCTCTCTCTCTCTCTCTCTCTCTCTCACACACACACACACACACACACACACTTTTGTAGGTGCATCTCATTTATTTTATTATCTAATTGATTTAATTGTGAATTGCTTAAATTTGTATTCAATGTAAACCACTCTGAGAACCATTGTGGCTGAAACATGGCCTATAAATGAATGAATTTATGAATGAATGAATGAATGAAATTCATGTTCTAGCTGAATTAATTTATTACACTGATTCACCTAAAGCATGAACTGTATTGATTGCTTCAATTTTGGATGCAATGTTCTCAGACTGAATAGGTAACCTATGGCCTTCCAGGCACTATAGGACTCCAGCTCCACTAGCCTCAGTCAGCTAATGGTTAGGGATTGGGATGGATGTATCTGTCAATATTAGTTCTCTCCATTTCTTTTTCCCCCAATCTTAGATTCACATTTCTGCAGCAATTTGCGAGTTTTTATTTTAAAAATCCTCATGAAAGATTTTCAGAATATGGTGCGAATTCTCCTAATAAACACAATTTTGAATACAGTTTTGACTAATGTACACACTTTTGTAAATTCCCCTAACATAATGCATTTCTGTATGATCTCTTCATCAATATATTCATTTTTATGTACACCCCCTTACTATATTCATTTTTGTCAATTTTATTTCATTGGAGAACTACATCGCAAAATTCAGATAAATGTGAAGTTTGTAGGATGGCTGTATTCAGTTCTCAGACTGTTTCAGAAAGTGTGAATTTGATAAATTAAGCTTTGAATGTGAATCAAATTTAATTCCCCTCCCCCCATCCCTAGTCAGGGATAATAGAGTTGGAGTCCAATGACATCTGGAGGCCATCCTTGTTCTAAGAACTCCAAGTAAACACTAGATCTCAGGAAAGTTTCTCATTTTGGGCACTAATATGAAAAGCTCAGTGGAAGAGGAGCCAGCAGGAAGGTCCATGACATCCTATTGCCATTTGGGACCCTCCGGGCCAACTGAACATGGACTCAGCCAGGAACTGCATGCAGGGACTAGAAAATAAAAGCCAGCTCTCACGAATACCACTACCAGGAGTAAGTACTCTGTACTGACATCCATTGTAATCATTTTCTTAGACCAATCTTTTTCTTGCCGTAAGTTTGACCCAGATTGGGACCTGCAGAAATGCTCCCAACATGAGCAGAATGTGGCCTAAGTCTCCCCCTCAGCCCTTCCTCTGATACCCCCCTTTTTGGCTTTCTGCCGGGCTGGGCTTCCCTGCCAGACCCCCAGCAAAGCCAGCAGGGTCCCAGCTCTGCCACAGCTGAACCAGGATGTGAGGCTTCTGCTGGTGGAGCCTAGCTGAACTGGGACCCTGCCAACTCAGCTGGGGGTCCGCCATATCTGACTCCCCTCAGCCTGGTGTAAATAGCGGTTGGATTGCACCCTAAATAACTGAGGCAATGTTTCAGTAGTATTTGATGATCAAAGTCAAAGAGCCCAGACAGCCAGTCTTTAAAAAGCCCTTCCCCCTTATCAATGTCTACATTTACACCAAATTGGGTTGTTGTGGTTATGTGCCTCCAAGTCAACTATGACTTATGGCGACCCTATGAATCAGTGACCCCCAAGAGCATCTGTCATGAACCACCCTGTTCAGATCTTGTAAGTTCAGGTCTGTGGCTTCCTTTATGGAATCAATCAATCTCTTGTTTGGCCTTTCTCTTTTTCTACTCCCTTCTGTTTTTCCCATCATTATTGTCTTGTCTAATGAATCGTGTCTTCTCATTATGTGTCCAAAGTATGATAACCTCAGTTTCATCATTTTAGCTTCTAGTGATAGTTCTGGTTTAATTTGTTCTAACACCCAATTATTTGTCTTTGAGTTTTAAAAAGAACTGCATTTCCAAAGATTTGATTGCACTTTTTCTATAGATTGCAGAAATAACTTACAATATCAAGGGAGCCAGAATAATTGGTGAGCAATTATGTTTCACATTAGTCAAGGCTGTACAGGGTAGTGGGGAAAATAGGAAGAAATAATGGGCTTCTGAGTCATATGAATTTTTAGAATTCATATTTGTGTCTTGTAGATGAAATGTACATATTGTAATAGAACGGAATGTCCAATGGCAGATGGTTCTTATACATGTCTCTGCAGACACATTCCAAAAATGTACCCAAGGATCACAGTGTGCATTATATTATTACTTTCCCCAGACATAAAAAAAACCTAGATATTTGCATATACAATACAGGGGATGGAGTACTCTGAGACCAAATAAAATTTGAAATGTTCATATTTACTTAAAAGTGAAACAGTCAGGAAAACTCAGTGGTGAAAAACTAGCACAAAGCACTTCTCCTGCACAATTCAACATATTTTCACTTGACGATAAGTAGGGATGGGCAAATCTGTCCGTTTTTTCTCTGAATTTCTCAGTTTTCTACGTTTTCACTTCAGTTTGCATGTTTGTTTTGAAAATGTCATAAAAATCCATCAGCATTTTAGTGAAACAAGAGGCAAGAAAATGTAAATTCATACACAATGTTAGGAGTACTGTGAAATATTTGCTAAAGTACCCTGTAAATTTTATCCTGTGATGTATAAGGATATATTTCATTCATTCATTCATCAACAGAGCAATCAAAGTTGTCGGGCACCATCTATTGTGTTGCCCTGTTGCCACAATGGTTGCTTACACACAGCAGCAAAGCAGGTTGCCAAAATGTTGCAGGCAGGCAGGTAAGGGCTGCTGGTAGTCTCTTACCTGGGCCCCACAAAACGTGGACTTGTCCCTGCATTTGCAAACATACCACTGAAATGGATAATAGCAAGAGAAACATAGAAAGCTGCCTCATGCCTGGTCAAACTATTTGTCTATCTAGCTCAATATGGTCTATTCTGACTGGGAGCAAGTCTCCAGAATTTCAGGCAGAGACTTTAACCATCACCTACTTGGTCCTTTTAACTGGAGATGTCAGGGGTTCATCCTGGGACCTTCTGCAAGCAAGGCATGTGTTTGACCCTAGAGTTATGATCCCTCCTATAGGAGGAAACAAGGGAAGACCCAAGAACAATATTGGCATATTTTTTTAAAAAAAAAACTGCACCAAAAATTAGAGAATTATCCCTGATAGTATACATCTACAGCAGATACAGGTTTGCAAGAGAATCACATGACTGAGAATGTAATGGAAGGACAAATTGATGACGAACATATCCACATGCAATTAAAAACGTGCTAACCTGGCAGAACAGCATAGCCATTTGACATGTCAACTAGTATGCCTGTATAGGCTTCCTTAAGGAACACATAGGATATAAAAGGAAAGAAGAGACTTTCTGTTACACATGATTTTACTTACAAGGCCATAATGAGGCACTTTGGTCTCCTTCTCACAATGCAGCATACATCCCTTCACATATGCAATGCAATTTTCAAGGCAATTACCTACTTCCAGCTTTCAGCATGCCCTCAGAAAGATATTTCCACTTAAGGATAACTGACTTTCAGAGATAATTGGCTGTGCTCTTCGTAGATTCATTGCTGAGACTGAAGTAAAGATAGTAGTCTTTATTACAAATGGGTCATCACCAATGGGTTCAGTGGTAACACTCCTTTAAAAATTTACACACACACACACACACACACACTAACCAACTAAGAAAACTTAAAAAAAAAACCTATATGGAAAATGTACCAGAAAGTGTACTGAATCCTAATTTAAAAAGGAAGACTCCTTTGGTGCCAGGTCTGTGTATGACTGTATATCAGGAGTGGCTAACCCCCAGTTCAGGAGCCTAATCTGCCCCTACCTCAAGCTTATTTTTCTGGGCCTCCAACAGCCCCCCAAAGAAAAGAAAAAGTGAAGCAAACACAGTGCTGGGGTGGGCAGAGCTCAGTGCTCTGACTGGGATGCAAATCCCTCCCAGGTCATCCCACTGATCAACTGATGAGCGGAGAGGGGGAAATAGCTCCCCAATTGATCTGCATGGATCAGCTGAGGAAGAGGGCTATCCACCTGTGTGCATACAGGTGTAAGAGAGTTTGGGGTGGCCACATCCACCATTGGCATGTGGTCCCTGGAGGGATGGTCAAGGATGGATACGGATCTCGGGCCAAAAAAATGTTAACCACACCTATTGTATATTATAGTATTGTTAGTATTGTAAACAGGGTTCCTACATTCAACCACAAATGAACTTACCAAATTAAAGAACATATAGGTTTCATTGTACACATGTAGGGGAGATTGGACTGCACAAAGCTAGATGAAGAACTTTTGTACCAGACACAGTTTGTGAAACTTTTATAAATGGAAACATGAATACATATACATACACCCAGCATTCCCTTGTAAACATTTCTCCCTTTGAAATGTGAACTAATGCTTAAGCTATATTCTAACACCATTATGCTGTCTGTTTTACCACCCCTCATCAGTGATAGCCAATGACGTCGCATGAGGCTGAAGAAACATGGATGTGGCATAGTGGCAGGGGAACATATGGTCAGTTTTAACTCATGCTAGGAAGGGGGAAATGTGACACAGACATGCCATTTTCCATGCCGCAAGTTTTTTGTAATGCATATATCTGCTCTAAAATAGAATAACCTCTCGGTTAAATGTGTAAGGATAGTCCTGTGTAAGGATGGAAGGATCAGCCAGTTTCAGTTTTTTCAGTTTCTCATTTTCCTAGTCATAAATTCAGTTCTCCACATTTCTGCAGCAATGTGTCATTATTATTATTTTTTAAATCCTCATGAAAAATCTTCAGCATTTTAATGAGGATTTCTCCTAATAAACACGTTTTTGTATGCAGTTTTGACTAATGCACACTTTTTTGCAAACAATTTCTCCTAACATAATGCATTTTTGAATGTTATTTTCATGAATATATTCATTTTTATGCACATTTTCCCCTAATATGTGCATTTTTGTAAACATTAGTTGGCTGGAGAACCGCATCACAAAATCTGGATACGTGTGAATTTTGAAAGATGCCTGTGTTTCGGTTCTCATGTTGCACAAATCTGAAAGTGCAAATTCGATAGAACCAGCTTTAAATGTGAACTGAATCAAATATCTCCTCCATCCCTAGTCCTATACTTAGTTTTATAATTTGAGCACAAAGTCTGCACCTTTTGGGATGTTCTGTTTAGTACAAAATTTGAGCAGATGCTTTTTTACTGCCTGTACAACCTGGATGACATTAGAACTCAATTTTAATGTTTCATGTAATCCAACATATGATAATCTCATTCTATTTATAAAGTGACTGCTAAGAACAAAGGGGAACATTTTCAAACAGAACATTTTCCAAATGGATAGATATAAGAGGTATATTCCTGCTGACTTTTAATGGTATCAATGGGCAGGTTTGCAAATGGTAGAACAGCATGAAGGCTCCTAATTTCCATTGAAAGCCAGTTCTTGACATTCTGAAACACGCCGAGTGCTAATCCAGTGCAAGTTAGACCATCATTAAAGTACCAACCCAGAACCAAGTGCCTAGCCAATACTGCTATTCCATGCACTTCCATTACACTTAGAATTACAGCTTTGGGGTGGAGTAATTTCCCCCCCTTTGAACTAAAGTAATATTTAATAGGCAGAGAAGTGGTCCCCATCTGTTGCTTGATTTTAAAACATTTTATTATTTGCAAGACTAGCTACATCTATGGCAAACCAAAGGCAATATGAATAGCAAGGATCCACTGTGCATGCAATGATATCAATAAATAATATATTGCATAAAAATCCTTGGGAGTGGGAGAGAAGGAGAGAATAAATAAATAAATAGATATGATAAAAGCAAAGTTGTAGACATGCACAGAAAACAACATGTTAGAAATGCTAGGGTACCCATTTAGAATGAGAGCATTTGCTCATAACCCCCCCCCCTCTCTCTCTCTCTCTCTTTCTCCAACCCCTGCTCTCTCTCCCTCATATAATATGGCTTCCCGCAGAACCTTATTAAGCAAATCAGTATGAATCTTGAAATGACTTTGCAAGTGAAAGGGCAAATAAAAGCAGATGGGGGAAAAGAAAAACCTCAAGAAGTTGCCTCAATTAGCCAGAGAAAGGTCTTTGAGCATGGATAACATTATTCTGACCAGGGATGGAAGCATGTGTCAATTTTGGTTTTCTCATTTTTTTCCAATCTTACATTCAGTTCTCCACATTTATGCAGCAATTTGCAGTTGTTGTGGTGATGGTTGTTTAAAAAAATCTGACAAAACGAATGCAACACCATTTCTTTAGTTTCCCTTAAAACGTTTGAAGGATACATTTTCAGAATAGCTTCTTTCAGCCACAATAAACATCTGTTTCAATGGAATGGTGCCAGGGGCTGCATATACACACCAGACCTAATGGCTGTTCTCTTGATAACTATCTACAGCCTACCAACTACAATTCAGTTACCTTGCAATTTGCACTAAACCTTTCCGCAATCTCTTGCAGAATAATCTCTAAGGTACTGCAATATTTATTGCTCTCTTAAAAATGGCACTGTTGTCTGTGAAACGACAATAGTAGCTGTGTGCAGTTCTGACTGTTACTGTCAAATGCCACCTTTTCCCCTATTATAAGATGTTTTTCGAGCATGACAGGGATTTCTCTTCAACAATTCTGCATTTTGAATGGGAGTGGGAAATGTGAAGTTCCCTTTGCTTTGTCTGCCAGCAGACCGTTTTGGAGGTTCAAAATAATTGGAGCATTGTGAGCTCATTTATTTTGTCTCCTCCACCTTTTCTCTTCTACAAAGCCCCTCTGAGCAAACAGATCGACAGTTCCCTGCATTACCAGCCCTGTAGTTTTCGTCTCTCTGGAAGGGCAGCAGGAAAATCAGCTTGAGAAAGAAGACAGGTAGTGATATTTCTATTTCAAAACATTATGCTTTTTTCCTAGTAATTAGTTATTCCACATGGTAGAAAATGAGAGCCTATTTATGGAAACTTCAGAAGTAGCAAGATTGGCCATGATGGAGTAATGTGATGTCAGGTGTGAGATGAGCTTAATTTGAGCCACAGGTTACATTGACATTCAAACCTAGGAGAAGGGCAGTAGCTCAGTGGTACAACATCTGCCTTGCTCAATCCCCGGTTGAGCATTATTCCTGCCTGAAACCCTGGAGAGCTGCTGCCAGTCAGTGTGAACAACACTAAGCTAGATGGACCGATGGTCTGACTTAGTGTAAGGCAGCCTCCTATGGTTTAATCCCCAAACATATTTGAATGACTAAGATGCCTCTTAGAGTACATTTCCTCCACTACTCTACACATCTGGGATCATAGTGCAGTGCTTGCATGTTCTGGGATGTGACATATAGGTGACCTAACCTAGAACTAGTGTTCTGATGTCCAGCATACCACCCAAAGGAAATGATGACCCAAGCAAGATAGAGATTAGCAGGCCCAGAACAAGGACCAAGCTGCTGATCCCAGATCACAGCTAATCCTGCAGCTGAGGCAGAAAGAACAAGTTGTCACAGCAGTGTCTTGGTTCAACTGGCAGAGCTTTATGGTAGTAAAGATGAAAGCCCCACAGTCTAAATGTTGCATCTGGCTAGTTAAAGAGCTGACACATTTTCTGCAGCTTTAGGCAGTGCCAACTTCTTTGGGGAAGTGCCTCATCTCTCTACTAATCCTCCAAGGAGTCCCACTCATCAGAATCTAGTGGCTCTGGGTTCAGGGAACGAGAGGTGAGCTCAGGTCCCAGCAGATCCACATGGGAAGTGGATCCATATCCTCCTCATGGCTGCTGTTGTAAGAGGACTCTACATCTAGGTCTCAGGCCATGACTCCTAGCCCCTTACATGGCTACATATGAAGCTGCATAGTAAAAACCTTTCTTTTCCAGAATATATATCCTTCCCTTTCTGCAGGGAGCTCAAGGCAGCATAAAAGGTTATTCCCAACCTCTTTTATCCTTAGCTTAGGTTGAGTGGTAGTGACTGACCCAAAGTCGCCCCTGTGAGCTGCATGGCTAGGTACAGATTTCAACCTGAGCCTCATATAGGAATGGAGGAAAATTCTGATTCAGTTTGCATTTAAAGCTGAATCTATCAAATTTGCACTTTCTAAAACAATGTGAGAACCAAAACACAGCCATCCTTCAACATTTGCAAAATGTGCAGTTCTCCAATCAACCAATGCTTACACAAATACATATACTAGGAGGAAATGTGCTTAAAAATGAATGTATTAGTGAAAATATGTTAGTCAAAACTGCTTACAAAGAGGAGCATAGTAGGAGAAATTCACATGAAAATGATGAAGAATTTTGATGAGCATTTTTTTTAAAAATTGCAAATTGCTGCAGAAATGTGGAGAACTGAATTTAAGATTGGAAAAATGAGAAACTGAAAGAACCGAAATTAACAGAAGCTTTTGTCCTTATCCCCACAATCCTAACTTGACACTCTGTCCACCACAACACCCCAATTCTGAATTTGAGCCTAGGAAGGACCTTTAACTACAGCATCAGATACATTGATAGGCCTGTGGAAAATGCCATTAGAATTTCCAATATTTAATATGGACGGCCATACTACCCTGAACACGCCCGATCTCGGAAGCTATGCAGGGTCAGGCCTCCTTAGTATTTGGATGGGAGACCACCTGGGAATACCGGGTGCTGTAGGCTTAGAGAAAGGCAATGGTAAACCACCTCTGAATACCTCTTACCATGAAAATCCTATGAATATATCCCTCCCCCAAAAAACATTCATAGGGTCGACATAAGTTGTAATCGATTTGAAGGCATATATGGATTAATGGCTGTTCAGATTTACTCACTTTGGAATTCATCTGTGTAGGCCCTGCGTGAAGATCATACCCATAATGTAGCTGTCCAGCAGACCTGGAGTGTAGCTACACCCAGTGGGAGAGGCACATAGCTTTGATCCCACTCCTCCATTGCACAAAGTCTATACCGCCTTCCCAACTCTCGTAATTCATGTGAAGGGTCCAGAAGTAACAGACAAAGGATTAGAAACAAGTAAGAATGTTTTTGCTTTTCAACATGAGGAAGAGGGTTCAATGAATGAGATGAAACCAGCAGCAAGCCACTCTACTTAGTATCCTCTCTCATATTGGTTAATTATAAATGTAAAGACTTTGACATTGTTACCTTTGACATTGTTACAGTGTCAACTTTTATCTGGCAAAATGTGCATGTAAGTAGAGTTGCTGCTGAATTCCAAAATATTCAGAAACCTGTAATTGTTCACCTCCATAATGTGGAGTAGGCTTACCAGCATCTGCTGGATGTCAAGAAGGTAACTTGAAATAAGCATTCACACATTTGGACCTCCCAAGGTTTGTGCAATCACCTGGAGTGCCAGCACAAGTCAACAATTCTCTGCATACACCATGTGAAATGATATAATGCAGGGGTGGGGAAGCTGTGGCACTCCAGATGTTGTTGGGCTTTCATCATCCCCAACTAGAATGGCCAATGGTTGGGGAAGATGGGAGTTTTAGTCCAACAACATCTGGAGGGGATACAACAAACTCTACTTATAGAATGGCCATCCAATTTTGATGGAATGTTTTGGGTTCCTTCTTGGGCAAAACATCCAAGAAATGTAAAGGGAAACAAAAAGTTTCTATAAAACAAGTAAAATTTCTCAGGAAATTTTTACATATCTTGAGTGTTGGTAACATAAAATCCACACATCATAGTCACAGAGAGAGAGAGACAGAGAGAGACAGAGAGAGATTCAAAGTGCTACTGTTCCATATCAGGATTACATTGTCGTTGCTTCTCAAAAGGCATATGCTTCAAATTAGGATGTGTATTTTCTCTTTCTTACAAATTCAAGGAGAAAAGCATGAAATACACAAAAGTGACAAATGTCCTCAGGGCCGGTGCCAGGTATGACTGGGCCCTTGGGCATCTGCCTGCCCCAGGCCAGCTGCGGTGTAGCCCAATAATCCACCCTGATACAGGTAGCACAAGGCTAATAAGCTTGCCCACATGCCCCACCTACCTCTCATGTCATGTGAATGAAGCCTGTATGCCATCTTGGCAAGCATGGGAGCGCAGCATGCAATGCATTTATACTGACAAGAGAGGTAGGTGGGCATGCATGTGGACTTATTGAAGCCCATGCTGTCTGCATTGGGGGGGTACCTGAGAGTTCCCTCTCTGCAATCCATGGCAGGGTCAGGTTGTAGGACACAGCCACGGAACAAAGAATGGGAGCACCACCCTCCCACCCTTAGGAGGGGCCCTTTAGGGGCCCTAGGCTAGGGCCCAACCTGGCCACCCTCTGGTGACACTAAAGAATGTCATGCTTTTTGTATTGGCCTCTGATAAACAAAGCAGAGAATGACATGGAAAGCAGTCCCTTCCTAATTAACATTTCATTGGAGATGTGTTATAAAAGTCCCTGCTTCAGTTAAAACAGAATTAAAACAAATAAACCAAACCCAGCCAACTGTGACATATATAGTACTCATCTGGGATTTCTGTTTGTTTGCATATGTGTGGCTTTGCTTCTTTCCAATTTAAAAGGAAGACATTTTAAAATGTTCTGCTAAATGTTCTTGAGGTGTTAGGATGTTTGGAAATATAATTTTACAGGAAATATCTTCCACAGAGAATCCATTGTGCTTGCCAACTTTCAAGAGTTTACAGCTATTTTTTAAAAAAAAATTGACTTCCTTCTTCATCATCTCATCCAAATCTTGAAATTGGCTGTGTTTTGTTGTTGTTGTTGTTGCTGCTGCTGCTGTTCATCATCAGCAGCAGCAACAACAAAACAAAATAAAACAGCAGCAGCAGCAGCAACAACAACAACAATAATATCCCTTCCTTCCTTCCAGAAGGAGCCCAGGGTGGCAACAAAACACTAAAGACATCTTTAAAACACCTTTAAAATGAAACATCTTTTAAAACAACTTTAAAACATCTTTAAAAATCAATCATTAAAACATATTTTTTTTAAAAAAAATCTAAAAAGTAATTCCAGCGCAGATGCAGACTGGGATAAGGTCTCTACTTAAAAGGCTTGTTGAGAGGAAGGTCTTCAGCAGGCACCGAAAAGATAACAGAGATGGTACCTGTCTAATATTTAAGGAGAGTGAATTCCAAAGGGTAGGTACCACTACACCAAAGATCCGCTTCCTATGTTGTGCCGATCACATGGTATCTGGAGGAGGCCCTCACCTGCACAGCGCAGTGATCGACCAGGTATATAAAGGGTAAGACGATCATTCAGGTATCCTGGTCCCAAGCTGTGTAAGGCTTTGTACACCAAAACAAGCACCTTGAACTTCGCCTGGCAGGTAATAGGCAGCCAGTGCAATTCTTTTAGCAGCAGGTGACATATTGAAGTTATCCTGCCACAGCAAGCAGTCGCACTGCTGCATTTTGCATGTGTTGTTGCTGTTTTTTCATTCTCAGTGTTTTGTTCTGCATTTTCAGCAAAGTTCACAAGAGTAAATGAAAGCCACCTCTGTTTTGTATTCACATGCAATCCAATCCTATGCTTGCTTGTTCGCAAGTGAGTCCACCTTTGTCCAATGGGACTGTATTCTAAGTAAGTGTGCATAGAACTAGGGATATCAGAAAATTCAGAGAAAAACAGAGAAGGAAATGGAAATTGCTGGTGTTCACTTCATCCTATGTATGAAATGGAAATCAAACCAGCAAATATGATTGGTATTCACTGTTGTTGTTTTCAATCCACTAATGATACACAACAACCCCTCCCCCCAGGTAAATTGCATTGTGTTTGGGAATGGAAAGATCTGCCAGTTTCAGTTCTCTCAGTTTCTCATTTTTCCATTCTTTTTTTCCAACCAGTTCACATTTCTGTAGCAATTTGCATTTTTTTAAATCCTCATGAACATTCTCCAGTATTTTAGTGCAAATTTCTTAATAATTTTTGTAGGCAGCTTTAACTAATTTTCACTTTTTTGCAAGCAATTTCAAAAGTGTGCTTTTGCATGTTATTTTCACTCATATATTTGTTTTTATGCACACTTTCACCTGACATACACATTTTTGTAAACATTGGTTGGTTGGCAAACTGCATTACAAAATTCAAATAAGTGCAAATTTTGAAGGATTGCTATGTTTTGGTTCTCATATCTTTTGGTAAAGTGCAATTTTGATAGGCTTGGCTTCAAGTGCAAACTAAATCTAATTTCTCGCTCATCTCTAACTGTGTTTCCTTTGCACTGAAATGGTGTGCAGTAAGCTAATGATAATGTAATTAGTTATGTACAATTTCACAACAGCTGAAACAACATAGTTTTTGTCAGAAGCTGAACAGTGGAGAGAAAATCTATGCCTTTTTACAATTGCAGCCAGAGAGTAACCACTGAGTTCAAGAACACGATCCAGCCGGGGGGGAAAGCACAGGGAGGATGTGAAGAAAGGCCAGTGAGGAGTGCAACTGGGAAAGAGGCGTGGCCTCATAAAAGTCTCGAGGGCCACATAGCGAGGCCTGAAAGGCTGCAGTTGCCTCCCTCCCCCGGCCTGATTGGTTTATCCTGTATTCTGTATTCTGCGAAGAAGAAACAGTGAATTGTTAAAATAATCGTACTACAACAAACCAGAATGAAAAGATGTAAGGTGAGGCATATTCATTTGAATATGAGCCAGTAAAAGATTTCTCTAATTGTTTTACTACTGTGGTCAATTTTATAGGAGTATGTGTGAAGATAGAGTAATTGCCATGTAAACATTTCTGGGCTTGCAGACAGACACTCTGTAGGTGTGAAGAAATGAGTAAGTATCCTAATTTACAAGATGTAACCACAGATGTTTCCAACTTGCTTAAATTCGTACAGGATGTTAGCAAGAGGATGAATTAATATCTCACGCCAGGATAAAATGTACTGACACTTGCAATGATAACTTGAAGTGATGCACATTATTAACACATTCCTTGACATCTGAGCATATAACAATTTCTTTGCCTTCAAAATTAATGTTGGCATATTCAATGAAACAGTGAAGTCCCGGGAGAAAATTTAGCTTTAGTGTGTGCATTTCATCTATCTTACTTTCTATAAAATACATGTTCTCCTGCCTATAAATGAGTTTCTGTGGTTTTAAAGTTACTGTTTGTGATCTTATAACTGAGAAGATCGAACACGACCAATTTTTGCTTTCTGGCTAAGAGTGCATTTGAATGGTGCTTCATTTATATCCTACAATTTTGGTTTTTTAAAGTGTATTTTATTGAATTTGTGATGAACACCTTAATCACGTTTCTTTAGTGATTGGATTTATGCAGGATGCATGGGCAGTACAAGCATATGCATATTTTGAAACATTAGCCTACACTGCTTTCCAGCTTGTTCACACTTCAGACACGATGAACTGCGGGGACAAGGAAGGCTCTGTGATCTGCCCAGACAGCATGCTGTCGTCAGCATAGGAAGTGCACCAACATAAAATGTATCTATCTTTCCTGTGATATTTCCTATGCTCCGGATTACACAACATAAGAGCTAGCTAGGCAGCTGTTGTGCAAATAGGTCTATGCCACAGATGTGTGATTTTAAAGAATTTCTGAACAAAGATATATTTATTGCATACTTTGACGTCTTTTAAAAAGTAAAGTCATTTGGTACCTTCCCTTTTTAAAATAGCAATGTCTGTATGACCAGAATATTATTTCCCTTCCTCCTTTCTGCGTTCAGTAGGAGAATTTTCATGAAGTTATATGACTGGGTGATTTTGGTCACCAGGAGGCTGTGATAAATGTCATTACTTTTCATTGTTATTTCAAAATTTGGAAATGAATAGAATACTCCACCAACTTAAACCAAACACCCACATGTTTGCCTCAAAGACCTTTAAATATGATTTCAAGATTCAAATGATTTTTAATATTCTAAGCATAAGAAATAGCTAAGGCAAGACATTTGCACTGTCAAAGAGTGCAGTTCACCTAAGCCCTGCTATTATCAATAGGAAAGGGGCATCATTTTCAATGGGATTTAGCCACACACAACTATTTCTGGGTTGCTCCAAGCATTATTAAAATACTTCCCTTTATGGATTATTAACAGTTTAGAGCAGGGGTGGGCAGAAGGTAGATTGGCATCTCTGGCTGATCTGCAGTAGATCAGTAAGGGTTTCTAATCATCAAACGCCGTGGAGACTGGAGCCTTGAATGTCAGTGGGGTAGTGAATCTGTTCTGGGTCTTTGTCTGAACTTCCAAGGAACTGCCCAAGATGCTGAACCTATGCTGGGAATGGGCTTCAGCATCTTAGACAGCTCCTTGAAACTTCGGAGTAAAAGGGACGGAGGAGAAATTCATTTAGTTAACACTTTAATGAGAAACTACCTAACTCACATTTCTCAAACCAATACATGAATTGAAACAGAGCGATCGTTTGAAATTTGCAGTCCACCAAAATTTGTGATGCTGTTCTCCAACCAAACAATATGCACAAAAATGAATATATATATGTAAGGGGACTATGTACATAAAATGCACATATTGGTGAAGATAATACACAAAATGCATTATATTAGGAGAAATTGTGTACATTAGTCAAAACTGCATACAGAAATGTGTTTGTTAGGATAAGTTTGCACTAAAATGTGGATAATTTTCATGAGGATTTTAAAGAAATTGGCAAGTTGCTGCAAACATGTGGATTTAAGATTGGAAAGATGAGAAACTCAGAGAACCAAAATTGGCAGATTCATCCCATCCTTAATCAAGCCTTGCAAGAAACAGGTTCCTGCAAGGAGCTGTATTGAGACTAGGGCTGTTGCAATGTATCTCTCACTCTCATGGCCTCATTTATAGGTTGCAAAAGTGGGGGGCATTATGGCTACTTTTGGGTAAGGAAGTTTCCCCCAGAATGCTCTGTTTTGTTCTGGGACATTATGGGCATTTAAACCTTTTGGCTTGCTGCAAAAAAGTATCCCAAAAATCTGCCTTCCCCAGCGCCAAGGAGTGGACACAGTTTGGCCCTCTCTGTTATTTTGCCCAAAACATATTATATATCAGACTTAAATAACCTTAAAACAACAACAGCAGGGACTTCCGGGAAGGGTTGCTTTGCCTGTGTTGCCTCTGAGCCGAGCTCTCGTCTCAGAAGAAGCTTTTTCAGCTCTAAAATCAGTCACAACGTTCTTTTTGACTGGTAAAGATTTTCTCCCGGGCAGGGAGAAACGTAGAGATTAACCACAAAGCCTGTTTTTGTGGGGAGGACTGGATTTCATTTATTTATGAGAGAAGGTTCAAACTGCAATGCCGGACGGACTTTCATCAAGCTCTAGCTGATTACAGCGACACGTTTATCTTTACTTTAAAGAAAAACGGACTCTAACAGGCAGATAAGCATCCTTCTTTCTATCTTCTTTTTTCATTTGGTTTAAATTGGTGTAGCAAAAAAGAGATTTGTCAATGAATCAGCTGTGAAGAATTTCTAGGTGAGTTATGGCTTTTCTCTTTCACTAACGAAATTAAGGAGGAAAGAAATCGAAAAAGCTTATCTTTGTTTTTATCGCAAAAAGCTGTCCTGGAGGTGCATTCTAAAGATACCAACGGAAGAGGGATTTCTATTTCGAGGAGGGGGGGGGAATTTGTTTTTGGTCTATTTCATTTTGACGAATCTGCTTGTTCACGACACCACTAATTGTTTTGATGTTGGGAACTAAGTTTGTTTTGTATTCCTGAACACATAGAGATAAGGCAGGCTGTACTGTCTTCACTGATATAAGCAAGTCTGGAATATTAACCCAATTGTGGCTGAAATAATTTTTGTTTCTGTGGTTTTAAGAATGACAACCAGGAAAGTGATTGAGACCATGGAAGAAATTATGTTTCAGAAAATAATGGATGAGATTGAGATAACGAAACAAACCCTGAGACAGGGTAGACAGGAGATGAAAATTGAATTTAACAAAATGATGCAGGAGCTTAAAGAAATAGTGGATTCTGTGAGAGAGGAGTTTGATGGGATAGGGAAGCTACAAGCCCTGGAGATTGGAACAAATGTGAAATTGGAAAAAGATTTGGAGTTTATGGATGTTAGAAATAAAATTTACTGTTTGGAATTCAACGTTGTCTCTGAAGAAATTAATGAAGATTTTGGTGGTAAAGTTATCAATGTCTTGGATAATTTTCTGGACTGGAATGATGTGATGGAGCTTGACATAGAAAAAATCTATGGAGTTGGCTACAGATATGTGACAGTGGAGAAACTCTTAAGAGATGAGCCAGTGCATTTTGTAAACAAGAAGAACAGAGATATGACTTTGCAGCAATATTTCAGCAACATATTCAGAATTCTTGACTGGAATGATGTGATGGGGCTAGACATAGAAAAAAATTATGGAATTAACTACAAATATGTGACAGAGCAGACATGCACACAGAGCAGAGATGTGACTTTACAACAATATTTCAACAACATATTCAGAATTGATGGCAAGGACATATTTGTGATGGGGGAAATTCCCATCAGACTCTTGTTATATGACTATGGCTATGACAGCAAGATCATCATGGGATACTGATAATGGATGAATGGATACTGAAACCACTGGATTTAACAGGACTATTGAAGATGGAAGATGGAATTAATATTGATAATGGAAGAATGGTTATGGAAATTATTGGACTTAACAGATTTGACGAGATGGATTAATTGATATGTTTATTTGGACTATGGCTATGACAATAAGATTATTATGGGATACTGATAACGGAAGAATGGCTACTGAAATTACTGGACTTAACAGGATTATTGAAGATGGAAGATGGAATTAATATAGATAATGGAAGAATGGCTATTGAAATTATTGGGCCTAACAGATTTGAATCAGATGGATTAAGCGATATGTTTATTTGGAGAAAAATTGAAAGATATATCTCTCAAGGAATTGAAACCTCTCTTTGACTTTTTGTGGAAAGAATAAAATAATGTTTATGAGATTTGATGATTAATTAAGATAACTACTGGAGGAAAGTGATTTTATAATATAATTTTAGAGATAGGATTGTTATATATTGTAGACCTATAACTGATCTGCGACAAATCGGAAGTCAACATCTTATTTTATTGTTTAATTGTTTTTGTTTTGTTTTGTTTCTTGTCTTTGAAAATGTGAATAAAAATTAATGATAAAAAAAACAAAAAACAACAGCAACAGATCAGCACGTTCAGCAAGGGCAAGGCCAATCTCCATCAATACCTTTTTAGCCAGAGTACTGGATGAATAAATATGTTTTTAACAGGTGCTAAAAAACATCAGCACTGATTGAATCTGAGAGGGAATAATCAGGGTGACAGAATCAAGAATGTGTTGCTGCACAGCAAATGCTCGGCAAATGCAACACAGTTAAGAGAGATGCAATTACGGTATGTAGCTATAGGCTATTTCAACAGTAAATGGCAGAAAATAAGGACCTAGAAATCTAGAATCTAGATTTATAAATTACAAAATTAGGACCCTCTTTGAATCTAGACAATAAGGACCCTCTTCACCACCTGGGAGACCAGGGTTCAAATCCCCACATAGCCATGAAGCTCACTGGGTGTCCTTGGGGCCAGTCACTGCCTCTCAGCCTCATGAAAACCCTATCCATAGGGTCACCATAAGTTGCAATCGACTTGAAGGCAGTACGTACATTCAAATCTAGAGAAGAGTGCCTAGGTATGCCTGTCCTGTTTCCATTACTCCATGTTTTTTTCTCATTTGATGGTTGCAGTGTTTCACGACCCTGAGACCCTGAGACTCTCATTCTGAAGAGTTCCTTTATGATAAGTTTGTGGGGAAGTTGCAACAATGAATGAGCTGATAAGTGGAAAGTGAAAGCAATCTGATTGTTCTACTTAGATCAGGTCCCCCATAGATGACATATGCCAACATGCATAGTGTATTTTGGATATAAAAGATAGATGTAAGAGATAGATCTGGAGTTATTATCAGCAAATCAGCAAAGGACAGCCCTTGACAATGACTGTTACAGATATTTTAACAAATTGATATAAATATAATAAATCAAAACATTTTATGTATGAGTTGCATGGTGATTCAGTAGTTTGCAATGACTATTTATGCAGGGGAAAAGGTCCCTTGGGATGTCCATAAATAGATATTTGTTATTCCTGTATTTAATATGCTGCCTAAGTGTTCACTGGTGCTAGAACAGCGTCTGGAAACTGGATGCCAGAAACCTGTCTGAAAGAGCTACCTTTAAATACACAGAGCAGACTGAATGAAATATAGTTCATTGATCCATAGTTACTGTAGCTCACATATCTGATGCATGTTTCTAAGTTTTGATTTTAAAAATTAAATAAATACCTGCTTCTTTTTAGTCTGTCACACTAAGGTGTTCTTATCTGTAACAGTAATATCCAGGATATACAGTACCAGACTTAATAAGGGAAGGGAGGGGAGTATGTTGACTGCTGCAAATGTCCTAATCTACAATCTGGGGGCAGGGAGTTTGAAATACTGTGATATCAACTTGATAAAAAGTTGGCTTGCTAGCCCCTTAAGATGCAAACTCATCAGTGTGCCATCCTGATCTCCCTAGCAGTTCAAACAAATTACAATCAGAAAGTTTCACACAGGCCAATATATACAGCTATATGTTAACGTTTCAAAACGGTTGCAAAGTTGTATACTTAAGTCAGACAATGAACTTTTACCTAATGATGAGATAAAAATATCTTTCAAATAAATAATCTTTGAAGACCTGTAAGTCACAGGACATTTGGAAAATTAAGATCAGGCAGGTAAGACTGTTAAGAGTACCACTATAGAAAAAGAAGCATTTCATAAAGTTCAGATTTCCGTACTGTACTTCTAGAGATCTGCATTCTTCCTCATTCTTCATCTTCTTTTCACCCATGAAGGTCAAAGGACTGTATTACTCAATCTCCAAAATGGGCAAAATAGCCAGTGAAACACAATCCTGGGGGCAAACACAAAGGGACATGGGGACATTGACTGCACATTATCCTTACAAATTGATGATGTTCAGGACAACTCTCCAACTTGTCCAACATGCCTGGACTCACCCTGTAAGAGCATTATATTTAAATCCAAGCCATAGAATTATGCAATTTATCAATTTGTCAAAACTATGGAACCACTATATATGCTTAAGACTTCTTATCCCAATGCACATCATAACATTGTGGGAATGGTAGTCTGAGACAAAGAGCCACATCCTAGCCAATATCACCATTATATCTCAGAACCAGAAGAACTCAAGCAAAAGCATAGAGCGGTGATGTGCCACCCCCCATCAATTAACGAGAAAAGAAATTGCATTTGAAAATGATCAGTGCAGAGACGATATTTTGGTGAAATTCTCATGGGTGAGTTGTAGAGTTTTTATTGTGCTATTTAACTCTCTTTCAAAGTGGCCAAGGGCTGCTTTTGATGTGAGTGTATTGCTTTCATGCTACAGATGTTATCTCTGGTGGTCTGTTCTCTGCAGCCTTCCCAGATGCCCCTGCTTCCTGAAAACCCTATCATACCCTTGGGCTGGGTTTTCCTGTAAGTGCAGAAGGCAGGCTTTCATATGTCTGGCCACTGCTAACAGTTATTTCTTTAACAAAAAATGGAAGTATTCTTATTTTTAAATAAATCAATAAAAAATTAAGGTAAAAAGAAATCTTCCCTTAAAAACTCAGGCCATGGATATCCACCTTCCTCAATTAAAAGCTATAGGAAGAGGGCATGAAGTAACTGTTCCAATGGGGCTTTTTCAGATCAGGAAGCACTGGCAGCCAAGGATGCTGCAGGAAAAAAAAATCTAATCAATGGGAAAACAAACGCACACCACCCTTGGCCACCTCACAATAAAGAAAAATCAATCCCACACCTAATTTAAGTTTGTAAATTTAAAATTGTGAAGAAATTCTAAAACACCATGCAAAAGAGGCAGAAAAACAGAAGCCTCTTTTGCAAGAGAAGACAACTTTTGAGAAATTGAAGGACAGGTTTCGGCTCAGCACTAGTAAAGAATTATATTATTGGCCCATTATGCAAAGATCACTCTTTTTTGAAGCATTTATTTTAGGTGCTGGCGATGTAGGAGTGTGTGCTTTCGGTGTGGTCCCAGTGAACTTCACAAACAATTATGAATTGTTTGATGGCTCTAATTCATTAAAGTCTTCCATGTAACCATTTCAAAACATTAGCACTGGATGATTTGCATTTAACATTTACTGTACAACCAAATCACTATTATTATATTAAAGGCATGGTAATTTATCACAACATAATTAGCAGAAAAGTCATGCATATAAATTAGTCCTATTTTCAGACACCAGGAGAGCCCGAGTTCCTGCTGGGTTAGGGAATGCAAATTCTTCCGCAAGATGATTTCACAAGTAATATCTTGCTGACTCCCTGTTATTTGTTTAGAAAACCATAAAACAAAAAAAGTCTGAAATGATTCCATTCCAACCACATTCAGCACCTACTCCTTGGGATGGACAGGCATGAGAATGCAATATTTTACAGGCCAACATTTAATATTACTAAAGAATGACTTGTACATCCCTTATTCATCAACATGAAATGTTGGTATGGCAAAGTATTTGAGGTTATTTTGTTAGAAATATTGTAAGTACATTATGGGAGCATGCTGCATTATTAAGGGCATCTGTTGTTTGAACTGGGCCAAGGAATGTACACCCCAATGTGTGCAGGCACTGAATGTGCAATCTGTGCTCTAGAAAAGTCAAGAGTAGGAATAACATGTACAGCCCAAGCGTACTGAGGTGTATATTTACAGGTTCTAGTTCAGACAGATCTTCAAACATGTGGAAGCTGGGTGAAATGGAAGGTCGAGAGGAAGCAATCCTAACCTCTCTTTCACACATACAGCCTAAACACGTTTGGAATGTCTGCACTTGGTTGATGTACTTGGGGAAGGTGCAATTTTACTTTGAAACTCAATCCTTCCTTCTATTCATTTAAATCGGGGGGTTAACCTGTAGCTCTCCAGATATTACTGGACTACAGTTCCCATCATCCCTGGCCATTGCTCATGGTGGGTGGAGTCTAACAACATCTGGAAGTAAGTCACAGGAGGGAAATTGGTAGTCCTAGCCATTTTTCTCTTATAATTTTCTTTAAATTGCAAATTTTAATTATTATGTAATATTTGAAAACTGAACCGGGTATAACTGAGAAAACTCTTGTTGTAGAGCTGATTATTCATTAATTGTTCATAAGCTTGTCCCTATTGTACTGGAACTGCTCTTTGCCTCCCTGTCTAATAAACAATTAATAGACAATTCCCAATTGCTAAACAAATGGAACCATCTCATTTTCGAGGTGCAGTAACTAACAATTAATATAATTTTCTATAACACACTTTCCAGCTCTCTCGAAGACTTGTTCTGTTTTATTTTATTTTTGCATTTACAGAAAAACCTAGAGATGGCACTACTCTTTATTTTTCATAGTAATCTTCATCCTCACTATTGGATACAGCTGACTGCAAAACGTTTGACAGTAACCTTCAGCTGTATTTATGCATATAATGAGAGCCAAGGACTGCCCAACAAACACCTTTTATGCCCTGCAATAGACCTTCTGTAGCCTCCTAAGTGTCACATTCTGCCTTCAGCAATGGGTGCAAACAGAAAGCACTTGTGAGCCATGAAGCCATCTGCTTGAACATCTGTGCCTTGAAGTAGCCAATGAATGAACTTGTTGAACTTTATTTAGAAAATTCATAAGCATATTGTGTCACTGTGAGATGATGGTCATTTTCGTTCCCAATGAAGTTCCAGATGTAGAATTGCTATAGATTTCTGCATCAGGTGTGTAATGTCTACAGCAATGCTAGCCCAAATAATGCCTGGTCCAGTGTCAGGTTGTCTTGGTAACACTTGTCCGACCCTCGTCTAGCCCTTATATATGAATTATTCAACATTCTGTTATTTATCTTGTGGTGTGCTCAAGGCCACTCCAATCCAGCCCCTTTGTGTGCATATAGGTAACTACACCATGCTTGACATGGGCAGGGTATGATCCTTCTATTTAATGGTAGAGAACATACATGTACATATAGTCTGATGGTACATCAGTATGGCTTGTCATTCCTATCCAGTATGTGGCATTCTGGACCTCCTATTGGACAGGGATGCTTTCAAAAGTAGCTCATCTGAATTTCTAAATACCTCATCTAGTTTCTGAATTAGGAATTCTCTATTCTCTTATTTCCAAATTTTGTTAACACAGTGATAATTTTGTCTACACTATGCCGACAGTTTTCTGGCACCTGTCATTTTTGTCAATGTATTCATGTCTTTGTAGGAATATGCAAATGCTCTGGAGGAAGTGAAACCTGTGGCAAACTGAGCAAGCTCCAATTTATTGTAATAAATTTTAGACATTCTATTTAAACCTGAATTTGGGAAGAGTGGAACAATAAAGAAGCAGAATGAAGGAAATCCTTTTCTTACTAATCCTGGAATCCTGAAAAGCTTTGAACAACAGTATGTGAAGTGCAACCACCCTCACACACAAAAAGTAATCTTGAATCTGTCCATGTTACTGTTTACAGATTGCCTTTCTACTTGGGAGGTAGCATGAGATACCATAAGGGACATTTTTTTCTTTCTCTTTCCCCTGACTCCAAGAACATTGTGCTCATGCCAAAAGCCATAGCAAAGAATGAAAAAAATTGATCCAGAAGAGATCCACAATGTAATTTATTATTTTTCTTCCTGCATAAGAAAAGAAAAGATCTAGTATCTGTGATTAGAAACTATATTCTCACCTGTATGTGCAATAGAAAAATACTTAATACTGTTCCTTTAAAAAAAACAACTCGTCAGACTGCCTGTCCAGAAATTTTTAAAATTATTCTTGTCTTCAGCTTGTGTTATTTACCACATCCACCATCCTCCCCTTTCTCTCTTTTGGTAATGCTGGTAATAGGTACATAACAGCAGAAATTGTAGTAAAGGGGGGTTGTACACAAGGTGCTTCTGCTGCTTAGCTTCTGCCTGTTAAAAGGCACAGAGCCTCTGAACATAATAAGACTGATAACCTTTTGTGCAGCATCTGGGTTTCTAGACAATTGTCTGCTTTCTCCATCTTGAAAGAGCTGAGATACTACAACTAAAAGCTAATCGATACTGCAGTCAGGTTCATTGATCAGAGCAGTAGGAAAAAGGTAGTGAAACAATAATCTTCAGAGACAGAAAGACAGCAGCTATGGAAAGTGGACCGGTCAGAAAGAAGCAAAGGTATTAAGCTTGGCACTCACATTCAAAAACACTTGACTGAACTCAAGGTCTCTCAGTCACGCAATACACATTTGCCATATTTCCTTCCTTGATTTATAAAGAACCAAGGCAGTGTTCCAATCTTTTTCCTCACAGAGGCTCTCCTGCGTAACAGAAATAAACTCAGCATAGCTTTCTTTAGCATAGATTTGCAGGAATGCACCTACGGAATGTTCCCACGTCATGCCAGTCTGAAAGGCACACAGCTTCCATCAAGGGAAAAGGAGAGAAATCCTAAAGACAACATAACGGGGAAGGGCCATAACAGTTACAACAGCATCTAGCTTCTTCTGGAGCTGGTTCAGCCAGTCAGTTTCCACCCGCTCACACCATTCTCCAAGGATCATCTCTAAACTCCCATCCCAATTTTTCTTGTTAAGAAATGTCCCTAAATTATTACAATCACTACAGAACGTACCAGGTAGGGCTGGGAAAGACTCCCACATCAAATTCTGGAGAGCCAGTGCTTATCATAGTGAGCTACCAGACCAATGGACAATGGACTAGGCATGGGCAAATTTGTCACTTTTGGTTTTTCTCGGTTTCTCATTTCTCCAATCTTAACTTCAGTTCCCTACTTTTGCACATCAGTTTGTGATTATTATTATTATTTTTAAAGCCCTCATGAAAATTAATCAGCATTTGTGTGCAAATGTTTTTTAATATACACATTTTTGTATGCAGTGTCGCCTAATAGACACATTTTTGCAAATGTTTTCCCTCATATTTACATTTTCTTTAATATAATGCATTTTGTGTTTTCATTAATATATGCATGTTTATGCACATTTTATGCTAGCATATGCATTTTTGTGTGCATTACTTGGCTGCAGAGCTGCATTGCAAAATTCAGAGAAGTGTGAATTCAAAGGATGGCACTGTTTCAGTTCACATATTATTTCGGAAAGTGAAAATGAGGTAGATTCACCTTGAAATGTGAACTAAAGAGATTTTCTCTCACATCCCTAGGTATAAAGCACCTTTCTCTGTTCCTGTGGGGTGTGTGGTATATGAATGTTACTTGTTGAAATGAAGCCAAGAGGCCCTGCTTCCTTAAGAGGTGACTGGAATTGTTACCACAGACATATGATTCCCATTAGTCAGCACTGCTCAATGCATTTTCATCTGTAGATGTTAACTACACTTTACATGCAAATGTGTGGATTAAGGGCCTAGCACAATTTTTGTTTTCCGGAAGGGCAATTGAAGAGGGATTTCCCCTCATCTGCCGCTTCCCAGCTCTAAACTGACTACTATTGGCTTGCCCCCTGTAGAGCAGGGGTAGTCAATGTGATGACCTTGGGATGTTGCTGGGATCTGGCATGCACCATGTTGGCTAACCCTGCTATAGATCTTCAAATAGGTGTTTGCTCAGTTGCAACCCTGACAGGGACAAGAGAAAGTAAACAGGTGGATCATCTTCCTGAGCAACCATTCCCTCTACAGCAGGGGTAGCCAAAATTTCGTTAATGCCTAAGGATGCAAGTAAATTGAGCAGTGCTAACAAATGGAAACTATCCATGGTAACAATTGATGTCACCTCCAAATGTTGTTGGACTTCAATTTTCATCAGCCTTTGATAGCATGGCCAGTGGTTAGGGACAATGGAGACTGGAGTACAGCAGCATCTGGAGGACACATAACAATGGCTACCCCTGCTCTACAGCAAAGGTGGGGAACTTGCGTCCCTCCAGACAGGCCCGCCCTTAGCTTGTGTGGGGCCCAGGGCAAAAGCATAGTTGGGGGCCCCCCCACATTCTTTATATATATATATATTTAGAGAGAGAGAGAGAGAAATTTTATTTATGAATATATGTAATTATAATATTTACATATGAGGCTAACAACCTATTAAATACAAATATGATTACCTTCAAGTCCCAGTCCAACACTCTAAGCACTACACTGCAGTGGCTCATACCCTGTCATCTGACTTCTGTTCTCTCTGTGTACAGTTTATATACTACTTGAGGTGGGCTGTGATTGGGTGCTAAGTTACACCATAGCCTTAGCATCACCATTCCAAGATGGGCATAGTAGGAGGTGGTGGCAGATTTTGGTTCCCACTGGCTTGAAAACCAGCCCATCCAATCTACCATCTTGTTCTCACTGTGGGCAACCAGATGCCTCTGGGAAGCCTGCAGGCAGGACTACTAACACCAACACCAGTAACAATAATGGGTTGTATTCAATTGTAGCTTTGCAGTCATGAAAAGCACTTCTACTCACAGAAGGCAGGACACCAGATTTCTGCCAATCCCCCCTAATCACTGCATCCCCCCAATGCCTCTCACCCCAAAAAGCACTCCTGAGGGTTGGGTACTCTCTGGAATAGTATGGAATATGAGGAGACAGTTGCAGTAGATAGGGGTGGATTGATGAAAATTAGGTGCCCCAACTTTCTTGTAAGTGCTATCAGCTAGTGCAGGGGTCAGGGACCTTTTTTCAGCCCAAGGATTGCATTTCCTTGTGGGCAACCTGCCAGGGCCCACATACCAATGATGGAGGCATAAGTGGGCGGAGCAACAGATATGATTTGTACCTGTATACAGGATGCGGGCAAGCAAGAGGCATCATCACAATTCAAGGACACATTCTCGTTCAGTAGTGTAGTGGCAAATTCAGAAGTGCAGGGTCCCTTCATGATAGTCACGGTCACACATCCTCCTATCCTTTTTGTTTGTTTGTTTCTAGGTTGAGAATGAGGTCCTTGTTAATGCCTTCTCCCACAACAATGGACACCCCTAGGAGCCAATAAGCATGAAATGGAAGTGTGCTAGCTATTGAGGAGAGTCTTCTCAGTGACTGACCCACCTCCTTTCACTCTGATTGGTTCCAATCAGCAGGAAAGGACAAGGAAGCATGTTAGAAAACTTCTCAGTGGCAAACACACTCCCCTTTCATGCTGATTGGCTCACAATTGGAGACATAGTGACCCCGCTGAGACCCTGCTCCTAAAAAAACTAAAGCATTGAAGACCCCTGTGACCCCAGATGACTACACCCCTGGATTAGACAAACTCACAAAAATAAGGCTATCAATGGCTACTAGACATGATGGTTATGTTCTACCTCCACTATGAAAGACAGTATGCCTCTGCATACCCATTGTGAGGAATCACAAGTGGGGAAAGTGCTGTTGCACTCAGTCCTACTTGTGGGCTTTCCATTGGGGCATCTGGTTGGCCACTGTGAGAACAGGATGCTGGACTAGATGGGCCACTTGCCTGATCCAACAGGGCTCTTCATATGTTCTTATGTTTTGGTCTTTCAAAAAGAAAAACTCAAGATTTTTTTGGTCTGCAAACAGATGGAAGAATCATGGGGAAAACACTGAGGAACAGTGACTGGAGGAGCATGTCATGTGGATATGCCATTCAAAAAGTATGTGAATGAAGCATGGAAATTTCACATTTAGCGTCTTGTGCGCAAGCCCCAGGTATTCGGAAAGAGGAGGGGATATGAAACAGGCAGGAGAACAGATGTGGCAACACTTAAGGAGTGTTTTCCACATCACCCAAACCCAGTTCAATACCACTTTCTACTGTAGCTACAAAACATAAATATTAATTCAACACACACACAAACACACATGTGCCAACAGTGAAGTAGGATTATGAAACCAGGTGGCCTGTTCACTCTGCTGGAATCCGGATGTTATAAAAATCCAGCCCCTTAACCTGTATTCCTGCATTGAGCAAGGACTTGGACTAAATGGCTTTATAGGCCCATTCCAACTCTACTATTTATGATTCTATTATTTTATCCTTTGTTTCCAAGGCTTTCTCTTCAACCATGAGGACTAGTGACTCAGCAGCAAGGGCAATTCCCATCCGTGTGGGTATGCATGAAACCTCCCCAAGTCAACACATTTCAAAACATCCTCCATGAAAAACGCCACCATCTGTTTCACCAGCATGCTTTGCACTGTTCCCCCCCCCAATTTCCTGCATCCATAACAAATCCTGGACTGGCAAGATAGCACATTCAGTGTTGTTGTTTTTAAATGGCTTTTTGCCACATTCTGTCTCACATTCACAAGTGACACGCATACACTGGTATTGGGGGGGAAAAGGCAGACTTTGGAAGAAAATCACTTGCCAGTCCCTGCCCATAATCAGTCACCCCGCCCCCTAGAAGCAGGGAACACGACATAGCAACTGCTGCATCAGGCCTCAAAAAAGGAAAAGGAAAAAAACCACACATCCAGATTAACCCTGATCCTCCTGTGACCCCAAGACACCCCCCCTTCCTTTGAATCTTTTGGCAGCTGCTCAAAGCAGCTACAGCCCGGGCTTGATCTAGAAAACCTGAGAGAAATTGGTAAAAGGGAGAGTGGAGGCAGAACCCGAGGGGCTTTAGGACCTGGCGAGGCTAGGCGGCTTTGCCCAAACAGATAGGCAGGCAGGCTGCACACACAGAAACCAAGGCTGTAATCCAGTACACTCTTAAAGTTCCACTGAACCCAATGACCCTTACTTCTGAGTAGACATGTATTGGATTGCAGCCCAAAGTGCCTGGGATATCTGTCCCTCTCCAGGTTGGCAAAGAGAAGATCCACCCACACGACAGAGCGTCCCTCCTTTGGGGCAGGAAAGGAGCGCTGTTTCTTCTCCGCCTTTACAAGGCAGCTTCTGGGCACTGGGTGAAAACCAGAGCGTGTTTTTACTGTTTGCAACTATGTCTACCTACTCCACAGGCCGGAGGCGGCAATGGAGCTGCGAAAGGCAGGTCGCTGCTGCTGTCGCTGCTGCCATTACGGTCATCTCAGGCGAGTCTCCTTGCTGCTGCATATCCGCTCCCAACTGGCCCCAGACGCCGCAGGGCACCAGCGCAGCACAGGCTGCAGTGCAACAGAGCGCCAGCGGAGGAGCCCCTCCTGGCTCCTGCTTTGAGCATAAAGCTTTCTTGCATGGCCAGGGGAAGAAGAGGAGAAGTGCAGCTCCATCCCAAGCAGACCTCCCGCCTCCAAGAGAGAGGTGTTGGGGTGGCAGACTGGAGGGGGCCGGCAGATCGCTTAGTGTGCCCCCCCAAAGCGTGGGGCCCGGGGCAACTGCACCTCTTCCTGGTGCCTAGGGGTGGTACTGCCTCCAAATGTTGCTGAAGTACAACTCCCATTCATCCCTCTTGTCCATTCTAGCTAGGTCTGATGGGAGCTGGAGTTCAATAACATCTGGGGGGACACAGGTTCCCCACCCTTGCACCTCAGTCCTATCTAGAGCCCTTCCAGGCACTTTTCAAAATTCCTGTTTTCTCTATTAAGTCTGTAATGGCTTGCATGCAGTATACTTAAGAGACAGGCTTGCCATGGTTTTTATGGACTCAGCTCCAGTGACTTTAACAACAGTCTGATGTACAAAAATTAAGGAGGTGAATCTTTTGATAGCATGAAGATACATGGCAAAAAGAACTTTGCCTGCTTAATTTGCATAGCAGACTGCAGTTAAAGGCATAGGATTGAGAGGAATAAAGAGGTGCAAGTATTATAAAGACACTACCTCATTCTCACTGACCCATTAAGGCTGCTTCATACATTACAAAAAGGGTATTTCTTTCTACACATAAACCACTTTGGGATTTTCGATAGATAGATAGATAGATAGATAGATAGATAGATAGATAGATAGATAGATAGATAGATAGATAGATAGATAGATAGATAGATAGATAGATAGATAGATAGATAGATAGATAGATAGATAGATAGATAGATAGATAGATAGATAGATAGATTCCTCTCTTCTCTTGGGGCTTTTTAATTTAGAGAAAAGATGAGTAAGAGTACTAAGAAGTGATATGACAGGAGTGTATAAAATTATGTATGGCATGGAGAAAGTGGATAGAGAAAAGTTTTCTCTCTCTCTCTCATAACACTAGAAGTTGTGGACACCCAAAGAAGTTGAATGCTGGAGAATTCAGAACACACAAAAGAAGGTACTTCTACATGCAGTTAAACTATGGAATTTGCTTCCACAGGACGCAGCGATGCCCACCAGCTTTGATGGCTTTAAGAGAGGATTGGGCAAAATCATAGAGGACAAGGTTATCAGTGGCTACTAGCCATGATGGTTATCTTCTGCCTCCACTGTCAGAGGCAGTATGCTTCTGAATATCAGTTGTTGGTAACCACAGAAGGGGAGAATGCTGCTGCACTCTGGTCCTGTTTGTGGGCTTCCCATAGGTATCTGGTTGGCCACTGTGAGAACAGGATGGTTGGACTAGATGATCCATTGGCCTGATCCAGCAGGCTTGTATGTTCTTATGTTCCATTTTCCACCCCACATTAACATTCTCATGTGGCACAAATGTATGAGAGAACTCGAAGGCCACTTTTCACGTTCCATGTCAAAGGAGGTTCAAGATTCAGTTTTCTGTGAATGTACTTGCTTAAATAAAACTTAACTTCAATCAATAACTGAAGGAAAAAATGCATTTCCCAGGCGTGGGAGCTGGAGGGCACTTTAAAATTCATGGAAGGTCTGTGACAAATAATTACTACTATTAACCTAGCTAGCTCCAACACATGTAATTATGTGTTATAACACAACACAGTTGGTCTTAACTCAGTTTATTTCTTGATGTTACAGTGAAACAATAGTTTCTCTGTTGCTAAGTGTGCAGCAAATAAGTTGCTGAGATCTTAAGTGAACTCTATAGAAATACAAATGTATAGAAAACCATAAGAATAATCGGGAAGAAATTAGTTCCAAGAAAAAATCTCCAGAAGAGAGTAATCAAGTACAGCAAGGGGTGAAATAAGCTGAGGTGCCTATCTTGACTATCACATCAAATGTATACAGAGCTTTGTGGCATCTGAGCAAATCAACAAAGGGATGTTCACACATTACATTCCACAAGTACACAATCTGTGTACCTATGTACACAAATAGTTGAGGAGTATACTCGTTGAATGTAACATGTAAACATTCCTTTGTTGATTTGCTATGATGTCACATTCCTTTGTTGATTTGCTATGATGTCACATTCCTTTGTTGATTTGCTATGATGTTTACATTTGATGTGATAGTCAATAAATCCACCTCAGCTTTGTTCACACTCTGAGTGCTTGTGTACACCATAGCTAAGCTGTACAAATCAGCAAGTGGTCACCCTTTCTCATAAACACTTGCACATGTGTTGAGTGTAGGTGTGTTCAGTGTAATGTGTGAAAAAGCCTTGAAGGTGCATGGACAATCCTAAGAAGGTGAGCCCTGAGTCTAATGCTGCAAGTCCAATTCACTCACACCAGATTATTATATAGCAATGATAAGCATAAATTTTAAAGATCAAATGTAGACTGAATGAAATAATGAATTCTCACAGTGTTATTGTAGCAAACAGTGACATACTGCCACTGACAAATCTATTTTAGTAAGTGAAATAAGTAGGCAGCCTTCTCTTAAGTGACACTGACACAGACATATTTAGACAATATCAATCCAATATGTTAGCATTAATTGCTTATGTTCATCTTTTCATAGTGATAATACTGAAAATGTAAGTCATCCTGTCATATGGAACATGAAAACACAGAGAATACTTGTGCAAGTTGCACTAATTGAGGGTCATTCTGCTGCAATGATTCTGCAGTTGTCTAGGATGGATTATGCACTACTCAGGGCTGATGCTATTGGTCAGCATGGTAAGACCCACACATAAGCAAGGAGCCCACCAACAACCACTACTGGATGCCACCATTTTATTTCATCTTGTGTGCCCAACTGGATCACCACCAAAAACTACTGGATACCACCATTTTGTTTCCCTTTGTACTGGATCAAGGGCAAAGCAGCAAGGAAGAGAGTGAGAGGATCCCCATTCTCCTTTCAGCTTCTCCGAACATCACATCAGGGCTGGCTGTATAATTAGGCACAGTGAAGCAATTCCCTCAGGCGGCAGACAAAGGGGGGACAGAACATCGGTACCACTTTCAGCCATTCCTCCTGAATCCCTGGCCATTTCCTTCTGTTAGAGATGAGAGCTGTTTTAGCCCCACGTTGTGGTGATCTGCTCTCCCTTGCTGCTTCCAGACCCAGACAAGATGGAAGGAATTATGGCAGAAGTCATTGCAGCAGCAGCTGTTGCTGTCAGATCTGGACAAGAAGGGAAAGATACTGGCAGTAGCAGCAGTAGGAAGAAGGAACATCTACCACTGCATCCACCACTTCAGAACCATTAGTGGCACACGAATGGTGAGCAATGGCAAGGAGCCCATAGATATACCTGATGGCCCAGAAAGAGCAGAAGCCAACACTAGTGCTCCATTCAAATATTGTACCTCTGATGAAGACACAATACCTACTGTGATGTTTTAATGGGAACGTTTTATTGCATATTTTAATGATGGATGTTTCTATTTTAATGTTTGTTTAACCAGTTTTTATACTTTGTAAACTGCTTAGCATAACAACAATGTGACATTGCACACTCCAGACACTGATCTGTGAAAATCATAGAATCATAGAACAGAAGAGTTGGAAGAGGCCTATAAGGCCACTGAGTCCAACCCCCTGCTCAGTGCAGGAATCCAACAGAAAGCATACCTGTAGAAAAAAAATAGTTGTGTCAGAAGTAAAAGATAATGATGTTCTAAATTATTAGTATGCATGCAATTTTAGATCTTCTAACTTGCAACAGGCGAGGCAGCTTGCTCTTTTACAGTACTTACTGCCAGGCCATTGAGAATTACTGTTCCCATTTAAAGAACTGATGGGCTTGCTATTATGCAGAGTGCTGGGATTTTTCTATGGAGCCTAGCTGAAGAGTATGCTCTTGTGCATCCTTCCCATTCTGTGCCATTGGCTTAATGTACAACATAAAAGGTCACTGCCTTTTCTTCCCTTCGCTTTTCTTTATTTTCCAGATACAGAACTGTTGAAAAAACAGCTCATAGATTTATGACTCTTAACTGCAATGCATGATTTATTTTTAAACCCCCCACATTAAGGACATTTATTGCCTTGCATCCTGAGTAGCTGCTTCTTCAACAAAAGGAAGCAAAGCAGTGCTGTTGCACACTTTCCATTTGTAGGAAATTATAGCTTGACCAACATGGAAAGAAGAGTGCTAGCCTGCTTTAGATTCAACAGAAAAACTGGAATGTGGTGGACAACAGGGAAGGAGGTGTCTATTGGTGCAGATATTATACTATGTTTGCAAGGGATTTTTGTGGGGGGGATGAGAAATTGCAATGATAAATGATACACAGCAACCCCAAAAACATGGTGTATGTAACCATCTGCTTTAATCCAGTTATGCATCCATTAATTACATGGGAGGGGGCAGTTTGAACTACCATCAGTGACCCTTCTAGGATTTAACTCAAAAAGATGGGCATGTTGAAAATGTATACTTTACCCAATGTGCCTTGGGTTGCCTTGATTTAATCATGAAACTTATGCCAAGGGCCATTAGATACATAAGCATTAGAAATCAGGCCAATATCAATTATATTTGACTCTTTGCTTCTTAAATTATTTAAATTAGTCCAATAATGAATTTGAAAATAGTACTGATATCTGTGGTATCAGTATAGGTTGAGTCTGTTAAAAATGAATTAATTTAATCTTTAGAGTTTATGAGTAGATGATACTTGATGCTAGTCCTACTCAGAGTAGACCTACTGAAGTTTCCAATTAGCTACTGGGCCTTGTTCAAGGTTCTCGTTTGGAGTACAAAGCCCTACACAGAGTAGGACCAGGATATTTGAAAAATCATCTTACCCCTTGTATATCCAGTCAATCACTGCGCTCTGCAGGTGAGGGCCTCCTGCAGATACCATCTTATCAGATGGTCCATTCCATACAACATAGGAAGCAAACCTTTAGTGATATGGCACCAATACTTTGGAATATCTTCCCCTTAAATATTAGGCAGGTGCCATCTCTGTTATCTTTTCATTGCCTGTTGAAGACCTTCCTCTTTCAATAAGCCTTTTAAATAGAGACCTTATCCCAGTCTGCATTTGTCCTGGAATTACTTTTTAAGATGTTTTAAAGATGTTTTGTTTTAATATCTTTCTAAATATTTTTTGAATATGTTTTAAAGTCTTTTGTTTTTAAGATGTTTTAAAGTATTTTAGTGCTTTTGTTTGCCTCCCTGAACTCCTTCTGAGAGGAAGGATGGGATATAAATTTAATAAATAAATATCAAATAAATAATATACATGGTTAACTTAGGTTTATTAATTTCAGTCGATTTACTCTGAGTAGGACTTAGTTGAATACAGCTCAGTAAGTGTACACGTCTGATGTTCTGATAACCTTGAATACATTGATGGTTTTATTTTCTAGGTTGAACATGGACAACACTCTATCCTGTGACTTAAGATAAACTACATGAGAAGTTGCTTGTTGGAATCAAGAGTTTAGGCATAATCTTTTAAAAAGTTTGATATAACACTGACATCAGCTTCATTGTTCCCTGAACCTACAGAAGAAGACTGGAACTGCATTGCATCATCGAGTCATGCTGTCTGTCGAGTAAGGGCAGGTTACAGAAAGTACTGTGTTTATACTGTGCCTCCCATTTCTCATGGTGTTAGTGATTACTCTGTGAAAAGCTCTAAGAAGTCACTCCAGATCTCTTGGGTTTGTGGTTTTTATACAGCTTTACAGTGCAGGATTTTTTCATGGGCTACCACTTGTAAAAGGTCCTGCACTGGAGGAGAAGGAGGAATTGACTGAACAAATCATTATAAAAATGTGAAAAATACTGACACTGAAATATCAAGGGTATGTATTAGCATATTGAAGCTATGCTGTAAGAAAGCACAATATCTGAGCTGTAGAACATGTTTGCAGCTTGGATGGTGGTTGAAGTACCGTAATTCTTCTCCTAGCCTGAAGGTTTGCTGATCCTAGAACAAATATCTGAAACGAGTTAATGATCAGGGAATAAATTCTGCACTCCAAAATACTGAAGTGATTTTATGACTTACTGATCACTCAAACATTCATTATCTTGCTGTGTTTAACGAATACACATCACAAAAATTGACCCTGAAATATTGTCCAAATTCATTGTACAGTGTGCCAGAAAATGTTGTTGGTGTTTCATAATGCCATTCATTTTCATTAATAAAGATATCAGGAAATGACAAACTCTCCTGAAACTGACAGCCTGATCCTATAAACTCACAGGACTGGATGTACAGATCTCATACTGCTGCAAGAAGGCATAACATCTTCCTCTGCCTGGCACAGATGTGCCGCACAGAACAGGGATAGGTCTAATATTTCCCATAGGTGTCAAGAACAATGGCACACTCACTGTTTTTGTCCTTTTCTGTAAGACAGATTTCTGGGGAATGGAATAGATACACTTGCTGTAAGAACTAGGTTAGCACAGCAGCTAACAAACTACAGATACAATCCCACAGCCTGTTTACTAAAGAGTAAGCCTTATTCAAATGAGTAGACTTGACTTCTTATTCAAACCAATGACTTCCTTCTGAGTAGACATGTATACTCAGTATAAGTATACACTATAAGCTATGAACTAGGAAGTTCTTGTTTCAAATCATACCTCTTACCTGAGACTGATCCTGTATCTTTAGGAGAAGAGAAAGTCAGCCAAGTGCAGGTGTTCTTGCAACACTGTAATGAGAAAAACTACAAGGTGGAATTCTCCCTTTCCCCTGCACAACTTTTAAAGACCTCTTGGTTGCCAGGCCCGGCCTCCAAGAGGTCTTCTGTATCTTTAAAAGTTGTGTAGGGGGAAGGGAGAATTCCACCTGGTGGTTTTTCTCATTACAGTGTTGCAAGAACACCTGCACTTGGCTGACTTTCTCTTCTCCTAAAGATACAGGATCAGTCTCAGGCCAGGAACCTGGCAACCCTACTCTACCATGGACACAGTAGGCAAAACTCTATTCCTCAGCCTTAGCACTCCATCTATAATATGAAGATAATACTAGTGACCTACCTTGCAGGGCCATTATAACATTTACTTTGAACAACCAAAACTCAATACAAATGCTAAGCACTATTAGCATGGCCTCATGAGCAACCTTGCAGGGGCCACATGCCACAGGTGAGTGGGGCCAGCGGCAAAAGTGAATGGAGCAATGGCTGTGATCCTTACTTTTGCACAGGAGGTTGTGTTCCAGACACACAAAACTGAGAAGATTCTACACACATGCCACTCTGTTCTCCACGCAGGGGAGATGATAGGTGTGGCTTGATGAGCGGCATGGCCTGCCGAGAGTCCAGAGAACCAGAAAGAGAGGCGAGGGGCTGCATTTGCACCTCCAGGCCTCCTATTATATTATTATATTATATTTTTTTTATTTTTTATTTTTTTTAAAAAAACATTCAATTAAGTTGGATAGTGATTGGAGATTTTTAACAAAACAATGACCCTGAATGGACTTTGCTTGCTTTATGGCCTACTGAGAGAACAAGTTTGAATATTCTTGTAGGTAATGGACTTCAACCTTTTGGTAAACCAAGGCCTATAATTTGTGGCATTTATTTTTAGAGTCGCATTTTGAAGAACTTTATGGGTTTAATAGGTATGAAAATGGAAACAGAAATAAGTAAAAAAAGAAAACTAAAAGCCTTCTGAGTTTTCTGAAGGGGTTTCTTTAGAGTTTGGATTAGTTATTTCCTCCCTGCTATTTAAAGGAAAATATATTCAGTCATTGGGAAACTGCCAAGGCACTTTAAAAGATCACAAAATATTCAAAGTGCATTTGATTAAAAATGCCCTTGCATAGATTGGGCACTATCAGATATTATTTCTTTTTAATGAATGATTTTTTTCACATGCTTTTTATCAATTTTGAAGTGAAATCAGTGCTGATTTGTTAGCCAATAGGTACGAAGGCAAATGCACACAGCTATTGGATTAATGCTTGATGCCCAATGCTTCACTTGATTTAGATTTGCTCTCCCCAGAGGTAATACCATGCAATGTATGAATTAGAACTGTGCATCCCTGCTATATATACAGCTGCTTGCATGAATCTAAGTATTTCTTCAGACCCTAGCCACAAATGTTTGATTCTTAATTAAAGGGGGAGTAAGGTCCCTCTATTAGTGGATGAATTCCTGCATTCTTGCCAAGAACTGATGTACTAGGAAGGAACATCAAGTCCAAGCAGTGCCGGTGTGTGCACAAAGGACAAAGAGCTGTAAATCGACTTTAACTCAAAAGAAGTGTTATCTTTTGGGACACATCTTTTCCAACAAAAACATAGATTGCATGAATTAGATGCGCATGTGGAAGTGGTGTGGTTTCGTTGCCCTTGGGGCACTGAGTCTGGGCAGGTGAGGAAGTTGTGGGGGACATTCATTTTACTGGGGCATTATTGGGTTAAGTGCATTATGCCTGGTGGTACTTGAGGGATGCCCTTTAGTCCTGACGTGTATTTTGGGTGAATGCTGGAAAGTGGGGCCTGGGTGCACGTGTGGGTTCTAACCCAAGGTTCATCTAGCAAGGAGACAGCGATTTCCCCCCATCCTTTGCTGAGGAGCCACACCCAGCACTTGTATCAGATGCCCAGAGGTCTGGAGATATGCTCCTCTACCAGAATTAGCGAAATTCCTCATCTGCCCACAGTTTCTGAATTCAGTTAATTTGGAAAGCAGTTCCTCCAAGCCTACTTATTATACAGCCACAAGAGTGGCTGTATACTATAGCCAGCATGGATTTTTCACATTCCACAATGTTAAATTGAAAATACCCCCATGCCATTCTGATGCTTCCCATAATGCGCCCCCTGCGATGTAGAGCTCATACAGCTCCGTGGTATACCCCGGAGCTGAGAGTGATGAAACAAGAGAGGAGGAGGCTGGAGTGCAGATGGAGGCGAACTCCCAACGAATGTAACCATGCTTTGGTATGTGCCACCAATAAGTTGTATATGAAAGCGGTAAGGACAGCGAAAAAACTTTATTTCGCTGCCTCTATTAGGTCATCCTTATGCCACCCAGCGGAGCTTTTTAAAGTTGTGCGGGGGCTTTTACACTCTGGCCCTCACGATATTATAGAAACATCTGAAGCCTGCTGAAACGAAATTGCTGGACACTTTCAAAATAAGATTGCTTGCATCCGTAGGGACTTAGACTCCGATGTTGTGACAGATGAATCCAGTGAAGTGTCCGGAGCACGGCCTTGTCCTTTATTATTGGATGAGTTTCAGTTGGTGCAGCTCGAGAAAGTGGACAAGGTGCTTGGAATGGTCCGGGCAACCACGTCTGTTCTGGATCCTTGCCCATCTTGGCTAGTGAAAGCTAGCAGGGCTGGAACCACCGGCTGGGCCAAGGAAGTGGTTAATGCCTTCTTGAGAGAGGGAGTAGTCCCTAGTAGCCTCAAGGAGGCAATAGTGAGACCTCTTTTAAAGAAACCTTCCCTGGACCCAGATAATTTGAACAACTACAGACTGGTGGCGAATGTCCCCTTTTTGGGCAAGGTTTTGGAGCGGGTGGTTGCTAACCAGCTCCAGGTGCTCTTGGATGAAACCGATTATCTGGATCCGTTTCAATCCGGTTTTAGGCCCGGTTTCGGCACTGAAACAGCCTTGGTCGCCATGTATGATGACCTTTGTCGGGAGAGGGACAGGGGGAGTGTGACTTTGTTGATTCTCCTTGATCTCTCAGCGGTGTTTGATACCATCGACCATGGTATCCTTCTGGGGAGACTTGCGGAGTTGGGAGTTGGGGGTACTGCTTGGCAGTGGTTCCGCTCCTACTTCGCGGATCGTCACCAGAAGGTAGTGCTTGGGGAACATTACTCGACACCCTGGACTCTCCATTGTGGAGTCCCTCAGGGGTCGGTTTTGTCCCCCATGCTTTTTAACATCTATATGAAGCCTCTGGGTGCAGTCATCAGGAGTTTTGGAGTGCGTTGTCATCAGTATGCTGATGACACGCAACTCTATTTCTCCTTTTCATCTTCTTCAGGTGAGTCTGTTGATGTGCTGAACCATTGCCTGACCGCAATAATGGACTGGATGAGAGCTAATAAACTGAGACTCAATCCAGACAAGACTGAGACACTGTTGATGAACGCCTTCCCCGCTCAGATGGTGGATGTGCATCCTGTTCTGGATGAGGTTACACTCCCCCTGAAAGAACAGGTCCGTAGTTTGGGGGTCCTTTTTGACCCTTCCTTGTCTCTTGAGGCTCAAGTGGCCTTGGTGGCACGGAACGCGTTTTACCATCTCCGTTTGGTAGCCCAACTACGCCCCTATCTGGATGGCGACGACCTCACCTCAGTTGTTCATGCTCTGGTAACTTCGAGATTGGATTACTGTAATGCGCTATACATACGGCTGCCCTTGAAGACAGTTCAGAAGCTTCAGCTAGTGCAGAATGCGGCAGCTAGACTATTGACGAGGACCAGTTGGTCTTCGCACATAACTCCTGCTCTGGCTCGCCTGCACTGGCTACCTATTTGCTTCCGGGCGAGATTCAAGGTGCTGGTCATGACCTATAAAGCCTTACATGGCGTGGGACCGCAATACCTGGTGGAACGCCTCTCCCGCTATGAACCTACCCGCTCACTTTGTTCAGCATCTAAGGCCCTCCTCCGGGTACCAACCCATCGTGAAGCCCGGAGGGTGGTTACTAGATCTAGGGCCTTTTCTGTGGTGGCCCCCGAGTTGTGGAATAGCCTCCCCAAAGAGGTACACCTGGCGCCTACATTATTATCTTTCCGGCGCCAGGTAAAGACCTTCTTATGCTCCCAGGCATTTTAATCATTTTAATCTTTTAATCTTTTTAATCTTGTAATACTAATCCTTTTATCATCTTATATTTTGTTTAATTGTATTTTGTTTTCATTGTGTCTTATATGTTTTGTGATTTTATTATGATGATGTATGTATTTTATCCTATTCTGTTTACCGCCCTGAGAGCTACTTGCTATGGGCGGTATATAAATGCAACAAAATAAATAAAATAAATAAAATAAGCTCATTTCAAATGAAACCTTACAAAACTTATAGTCCTGAACTCAGAAACGCTTGCTTAACAACCCTCTTAATTTTCATGGCAATACACAAAACAGTCAGAAAGAGTTCAAAGTCTAAAAAGAGAAGAAGAAAAAACCCCAGAGCCCTTTTGGACTTTTTTCTGTCAGAGTTCTCATAATCTGTTGAAATTCATTAAAAATCAGCCATGTTCACAGAGTGCCTGTAATCCTGTTACTGACCTTGCCCCATACTCTGACATTCATCTTCTGCAGTTTAAAAGTTAAACAAATGCCTGGATGAGTTTTAATTAATTTAAGAAATTTTGGAGGGAACTCAATGATAATGTTGGGCATGCTTAGTAAGAACCAATTGTCAGTGTTCTAAAACCCAGAACCACAGCTGCTTGGCTTGCCTGATCAGGGGGCCACACACACACCAGACTTTGATTTCATGGGAGACAGTCATGGCTTCCCCCACAGAATCCTGGGAAGTGTAGTTTGTGAAGGGTGCTGAGAGGAGACTCCTATTCCACTGACAGAGCTCCAGTGGCCAGACTGGTTTAACAGTCAGCCACTCTAATAGAAGGTCTGTGAGGGGAACAGGCCATCTCCTAGCAACTCTCAGCACTCTTCACTAACTACATGTCCCAGGATTCTTTGAGAGTAGCCATGACTGTCTAAAGAGAAATAAAGGCCTAGTGTGGATGTGGCCAGGGACAGCTTTCGTTTAAATTTGGGTGGGAGGCTACATGTGCCTCCTGTAGAACAAAAAGGTGGGGGAAACCCTGAAAAAGAATGATACTGTTCACAGTGTTTTCCTTTTGGAAAGGAAAGGGGCTTCCTCTCTGCCCAGTGCCCACCCACCCAATCTCCTCCCCTCCCTGCTCCTCCCCTGGGTCAGTGTTGGACTATGACCTGGGAGACCAGGGTTTGAATCCCCACACAGCCATGAAGCTCAGTGGGTGACCTTGGGCCAGTCACTGCCTCTCAGCCTCAGAGGAAGGCAATGGTAAACCCCCTCTGAATACTGTTTACCATGAAAACCCTATTCATGGGGTCGCCATAAGTCAGGATTGACTTGAAGGCAGTCCATTTCCATTTTCAAACATGATTACCCATTGAACTTAAAAAGTATGCAAATGATCAAACCCACCCTCCCTTCTCCACCCTCCTATCCCCATCCACTTCTTCCTCTCCCCTTCCTCCTCCCCATGGTCAGTTTTACCTGTCTTAAGCATGATTGCACGGATGTAAATACCACTGAACTGTATAAGCATGCAAATGATCAAACCTGCCCTCCCCCTTCCTTTGCCCCCCTCCAATCCACTCCTTCCCCTTCCCCCATGGTCAGTTTTACCTATCCTAACCATGATTGCATAGTAAATCCCATTGAATTCAATAAGCATGCAAATGATCAGACCTGCCTTTCCACTCTTTCCCTTCTCTTCTCCCTTCCTCCTTCCCTTCCCTCTTCCTTCTTCCTCCTCCCCTGCCCACTCTAGCCCTCCCTCCTTCCCCCCTGGTCAATTTTACCTATCCTAAGCTTGATTGCACAGGAGTAAACGTCACTGATCTCAATAAACATGCAAATGATCAAATCTGTCCTTCTCCCTTCACCCTCCTGCCTGCTCCCATCCCAGCCCTCCCTTCCCTCTTCCTCCCCCCTCCACCTCCTCTGCTCCCCATCCCCTGTCGTCAGTTTCATCTATCCTAAGCATGATTGCAGGGGAGTAAATCCCATTGAACTCAATAAGCACGCAAACTATCAATCCATTCTCAGCAAACTTGCACAGGATCCCATTTCTTACCTCCCAGATTAAAAAGCAGAGAAATTCACTAACAGGCAAAAAAAAAACACCCTTGCGGTTTAAGAATGTACCTATAGCCAAAATATATTTCTATCAAACTTTAAAAAGCAGGGAAATTGGGCAGCTATAATAAATGCACCAGGGAAGCAGGAGACCTGACCTCCACTCTGAGATATTGGACTGCCCTACACATTTGTAAAAATGCAAACACAATTTGGGCTGGTCGTTCATAGTCCAATCCACTTCCTGTGTAGCTTGGAAGAATTTAGTAACATGTGCTACTGCTGCTACCACTATGTGTCCTTAGAAAGTAACAGAGCAACGAGTTAAGAGAAGATGACTTGTGCTGATAAAGTGAAGATGCACTTGTGTTAGCAGTAGCATCTTGCAGACAATATCTTTAGCCCAACCTGAAATTGCATAATTCACTACCCATCATCCTGCACACCAAACTCTCTCAAATGAAATATCACCTCTTCTGGAACAACAGCATTTCTTGTGGCACCATAAAGCCTACCTTCTTCTAAAACCACAATGGAGATCATTGGGTCAAACTTTTACCAGGTTAAGGCATACATTCTTTATTGTGAAGGAATGCTACACTGGGGGTCATTTCACACGTTTGAGCACTGACAATTCTGCATTTATGGGATAGTGGACACTTCATATGGGTGTGACATTTATTGTTGGTTGTTCACATTTTCCCAATTTCCACAATTCACTTCCACTTCAAAAAAGGGCAAAAGGATTATGTACAATATGAATATTGTGTTGCATGTTTGGTTAGATGGTAGCTGGGACTCACATGGGACTTGCATTCTCTTGCCATTAGGTTTGCCAAATTATGCAGATTCTAAAGGAAGAGTCCTTGGGGTTAGGGGACGAAGCTCAGAGCAGATCTAGGAGGCAGTATTCAGAATATTTTATAGCATGCCCAGGGCTCAAAACCTTCTGCTTGGAGGGACTGGGGGACTGAACCCAACAACTGTTTGGCAGGTCTGGGATGCTGGAACTGGCAAGCTGAGGGATGAAAGTCAATGGGTCTTTGATGGATCCAGATGATAAATCCATCACATTTTTGGTGGGGCTTGGGATGTAGGGATGGGGATGTAATTCAGCATGGAGGCATTCAAGAGGCAGCTGGACAGCCACCTGTCAGGAATGCCTTAATTTGGATTCCTGCATTGAACAGGGGGTTGGGCTCAGAGGTTGGAAAAGTTACTTTTTTAAAACTACAACTCCCATCAGCCCCAGCCAGCATGGCCACTGGAGTGGGCTGATGGGAGCTGTAGTTCAAAAAAGTAACTTTTCCAAGCTCTGGTTGGGCTCAATGGCCTTATAGGCCTCTTCCAATTCTACTATTCTAGGATTCATGGTGTTTTATGGTTCCAGGGAACAGAGACCAGCATAGATTTTGGGGTGGGACTGGAGGGGGCAAAGCCCAGTGGAGGTTTTTGCCAGATCCATGTGGCTTATCAAATCATGTTTTGGTAGGTCAGACAGCAAAAGCTGTAAGTTCACCTAAGTTGTACTGATATAGTTACACTTTTTAAAAAAAAAAAAAGTCCAAGCAAGGAAGCAGATGTGTCTCTTTCTTTTCTGGCAACTGACTAGGCTGTGAGGGTTTTTTTCCTGATTATCTGACAACTATACGCCCCATAAAACATAAAAACATTTAGTGTTGTTTGAAATGCTTCCTTGAAATCCCCTTGAGCCCCTTCTGTGCAAGTAGTGCACATGCCCAAATGTTCTCAATATGGAATAGATATTTTTTTTAAAAAACCCTATTTTCTTTTCAATGGAGGGTATTGCATTCCTGTAAATTACATAATTACATAAAATTATATAAACATCAAACACTGATGAAGTGTCAATGTACTATGAGCAAATTAGCCCATTCACCCAGAATAAGGTGGTAGACTGAGATGGGAGAACTGTGATACATGCCACTGCAGACTGCAACAAGCGGAGGATCATTTTTTAAAAAAATGTTTCCCCATGTAGAAGAAAAACAAAATTCTCTGTCTGTAGAAAGGTTTAGCAAGCCCCTCTCCTTGATGTGCAGGTTTAAAAAAAAAAAACCATCTATAGTGCAAAGTGGTACAGTTCAGACTTCCTTGTGTGCAATGTGTAGATCACTTGAAAACAAACACAGGGTCATCAATGGCACGACCACACACTTAACTCATGCCAGAATATCACTTGTGGAGAGGGTGAAGGCTGAAGATCCTATTGTCTGATGTGAATTGAAGGTCTTCCTGTACTGTAGAATAGACTGACAAATTATCTGTTTATCTTTCTCTCTTAAGACTATTATGCAAACTTTTAAAAAGAGGCCTTTCCATTTAAAGTGGACTTTTGTAGTAAACAGATAGCAAATTTGGCATCCTTATTTTCTTTAAATTACAGTTCACTTCTGAATCTAATTTCAGCAGCTTTAGCACTGTCGAACTTGTTATGTCTTTTGGGGATTCACAACGTAAAGTGAAAAAAGGAGCATCTCTACTGAGACTGAATTATTTATATCTCATTTTACCTAGGATAAAACCTTCAGTTAAAAAATCAAAACCCTTCTTTAAATGTTAGTTCCATGCAGTGCAAACCCAATCCATGTCTACTCAGATGGAAGTCCCATTGACTTCATGAGACTTATTCCCATAGAAGTGTACATAGGATCACAGCCCTAACTGATGCAAAATAACATTAATTTCAATAACCAATATTATTGGACTTCATTAATTTTTTTGCTATCCAGAGACAACTCTCTGGTGGACTAAATGGACCTCTGGTCTGATCCGGGAATGTATTTCTTACGTTCCTAGCAAATGTTGATGTAAATGGTTGATCCAAAAATTAGTTTGATGTCTCCTGCCACTAACCTCTGCTGTATTTGGGGTTTTTTTTAGAGGTGGGTCAGGGAAGTATGTGTCTAGGCCATGGGCCAGAGGGATAGGAGCGGGACTGCCATCTCTGTGATAGTAGTTAGGGGGAGATGGGGGGAAAGGTACACAGGGGAGGAGGGCTAGTTATATCAGATCCCTTGTCTCCTCTGATTCACCTGCTGTATTTCAGTAGTTGGGGATACTGGTTAGCTGCCCCCCTATCCTTGTAGTGGTGGTGTTAAATACCAAGTCCGTCCAAAATATATCTATTATCCACAATTTGATTGTGGATGAGGGGCTGATTTGGCATGCACAACTGAGACCTGGGCAGATGAGCTTGGTGGCCCTCTGCTAACCCAGCTATGGCCACCTGGGTACTCAGTGCAGCATCATTCTAGGTCAGAGAGGCAGGGTGAGGGAGATGCAGCAGTCGTCCATTAAAATTTCATCTCCCTCACTAGGAGGATGATCTACACTATGTCTGGGGTGGCTCCATAACAACCATGGTTCTATCTCAGTATATCAATGGCCCAACACATGTTGCTGGACATACCCTTGATCTTGACCTGGGTTTTGTCTTTTTAGAAAGACTGAAACAATATTAAGAAAGGAAAACAGATGCAGATACAAAACTTACTCTCTCCGCAAGCAAAAATATGACCATAGTTACAAATAACACTTACAGACAAACTATAAACATCCTTGGGTCACCCCCTTACCTGCTCAAAGATAGCACATGGCCTATCTTGAGGATTCCGAGCATGGTAATGACACAGATTTCCTTTGTGTTCAAGCTTATATACCCCACTTTAACCTCTGTTCCAATAAATCCATGCCTATCTCATTCTATATTAATTTATGCTAAAATTCTTAAGTTGAAAGGTCCACGTGACTAAGAGAAGGATGAGTTTTACCCTAAAGTCCATCCCCCATGACTTAGGCTGTTTACTACCCATTAGTTCCCAAAAACTATACCCCAATGACTTCATGTGCATAGCCCCTATTTCCTATTCCTAATACATGGTCACAACCTATTCCCCTTTACCTCCATGGCCAATTTACAAAGAGTGCTCAACTTATGGAGAGTTCCTAACTGGCCTTGTCCTATATTCCCTCACATATTAACCACAAGATGTTCCTTGATGTGTTGTTTTGCTCTTTGTGGCCACCAAGTTACTGACAGCACTGAGCCACTGTCCAAGATCGCTTTGTACTTCCTCTAATTCCCTGCTGTATGCTTACCCTCACAAGCCCCTGCCATCATTGCTTATTATCTATACAAAAGTTGTCCCTAGAGAGATGAAATTCGAGGGCTATATATTTAAAGTAGCAGTTCGCACTGAGAGTGATCATTTGCCCTTGGAACTTTCACTCCCTATTTCTGGTGGTGCTCATTTATATAAACCCCTTGTGATATCTTCAAATTCATCAGCACAGACAGATTTTAATAAGATCAAATGGTCTCTTGAAACAGGCTTGGCATTTAATAAACTTATTCAACTTCTTCATATCACCCAAGCTGTAAATTGGTTGGCTCTAGCCAACGAGCCCTGTTTAGCTGTGACTTCTTATGAAGAAGTAATTCAGGATATCAATGCCTTTTTTTATACTGCTCCTAAGTACAATTCCAAACATCAGAGGGATAGATATAATAAATGGTTCGACGAAGATTGTAGGAACTTAAAGAGAACCATCCGCTCTGTCTACCGCAGCTATTGTAGGAATAACTAACGCCAATTACCATATTCCTATTACGTACTATGTAAAGAGTATAAGCAACTCATAACTAGGAAAAAAGGTGAGGCTGTCAGGGATTCCTGGCGCTTACTTGTAGCTGCAACCATTACACGTAACACTAAGCCTTTTTGGCAGTTAGTTACTGCAGCGTTAGCTAACCGCAAGGGCGGTTCTGACTGCCATATTCCAGCTGATACTTGGGAGGGGCATTTTCGGACCGTTTTTAACAATGTTGATTCTGTATGGCACCCCTCCTCTCCTGTACTACCACCTGATATTCCTGAATGGCCTCCAGTTGACCCGGACAGTGTTGTAGAATTAATAACTCAACTTAAAACCTGGCAAGGCATCTGGCCCAGATGGCATTCCCCCTGAGCTGTTAAAATGTAATATTACCTGGTGGGCGTCTATGCTGGTGTCTCTCTTTACGATAATTAATAAATTGGGAGTGATTCCAGCATCCTGGCTGAGAGCATTTATTATTCCCATATATAAGAATGGCCCTAAAAATGACCCAAGTAACTATCGGCCTATCAGCTTGCTCTCTGTGGTGGGAAAGATTTATGCTAGCTATTTGGGCTCTAAGTTGAAAATGTGGGTTAGTGCCAACAATATCTTAGGCAAGGAGAAGAATGGATTTAAAGTGGGCCATTCTACTATAGATCACTGTCTGGTTCTAGCTCAGTTAGCATATAAGTATTCTAAGCCCCATAGAGGCAAATTATTTGCAGGTCCAGGTTTTAATGGAAACTGGGATCTAAAAGAATTGATCATGTTAATTCGTTCTGATATCTGGGGATTTGGTTTCAAGAGTCGGGCAGCTGGAAATCCCATATTAACTATATTAAAGCTAAGGCAAAAAAGAACTTAGGGGCCCTAACCTGTTTTTATTTCTCCAAAGGAGGCCAATTTGTTCCAGCTGCAATTAGTATTATTAGATCCAAAGTAATCCCGATGGTGTTATACGGGGTGCCGGTTTGGACTCCCTTTCAAAAGGGGCACCTTGAAGGAGTCCTACATGCCTTCTTAAGATCTATTCTGGGGTTTCCCAGATGCATTTCTGGGGCTTCCCTTACGCTAGAAGTCAGTTTACACTCTGTAAACTGCCTAGCATGGCTGCACACTATTTACTATTGGCTTCGAAGCTTTTCTAAGCCTGCTCCTGAATCCCTTGCTAGACAGATCTTAAACCCCTTGTATAACGCCTCATGGTTTAACCTGTTCACACAAAAAATAGCATCAATAGGTCTCTCCCCAGTAGATCTGCAGGGAATGGAATTAATTGTGGCCAAGGGAATGGTAAAACAATGTCTGGAGGATATTGATAATCAGGAGTTATATGCAGCAGCTTCTGGTCCATGTTCCCCCCATGCCCTGGGCTTAGCTGTAACACCTAGTAAAGAAGGGATGCAATATCTAACCTGGCTTTCTGTTCCAAAGTACAGACGTGCTTTTTGTTTGGCACATTTTGATGTACTACCCTCCAAACTTCTGGAGGGTAGATATAAGAAGGTACCGAGAAATCAAAGATACTGCCTTTGTGGTATATGCGAAGTGGAGTCAATTCTGCATGTCCTTTTTAAATGTAAATTGCATGCTCAAGTTAGAAATGATCTTTTATCTCCCATTACTCATGCTATTTCTGGTTGTACGATGGATGCTCTTTTACTAATTCTCCTCCAGGGTCTGGATAAAGATATCACCTTATCTGTAGCCAAATTTCTGAACCAAGCCATGACGATAAGAAAGAATCTGATCAAGTATAACCCTTGATTTGTGAATTTGATAACCTTTGCTTAAGCTCATATATCCATTGTCACTCTGCTATGTGATTATTGTTGTTATGTATATGATATGTTTGTGATGGTCTGTGGACTATGCAATAAAGATTGATTGATTGATACAAAAGTTGTCTATAAGGTTTCTTGGAATACTACCAGTATAATAAAACCTACACTTCTAAGCTCCTACCTACTGAATAAAGTATTACTCTCTTTATAACATATAGCTACGCAACTAAGCCATTTTTAGTCCCTAATGTCATCATTAAGAGGTGAAAACACTCAGGCTAACTTCTATAAGGCCTACTAGCAAAATTTCTGATGTCCTTAAACTCCTCACATTGGCCTTTTAGGGTTGTCTGGCTGGGCCTAGGAAGTGGTTAATATTTCATTGGAGGAGGGGGAAGTACTATCTGTACTAAGCTGTACCCAGCTTTCCCTGTTAGGTGTAGCAGCCACATTTCTTGGTGGGGCATTTTGGGGGGGGGTGCATAGTGCCAGCCATCCCCCCCAAACACTCACTGGTGGAGAGGATGTGAGGGGCCAGGCCAGGGAATGGGAAAGGCAGTGAGTGTGTTAACTTACATGGATGAAGCGAAATCCCCAGGAATACCAGACTCAAAAGTTTGATTTTGCCTATACCTATAGTCCTGGTTTACATGTGATCCATCTCTGTGTTCTGATTCTTTATGAACTGAACTACTTTGGTAATGACAGTGAACTCCTGAGCTTGGCTTTGATGTTGCATTAGGTACCTCAGTTTTAGATTCCACCCAAAAAGCAAACTTGCCCATACTACAAGTTTTGGGAAGGGCAGAAAGAAAATAAATACTTTAGGAGATGTGTTTGTTAACTCCTCCTTGAGAACACCTCCTTCTAGTCTTGTTCCTGACCTTTAGATTTTCCTTGCATTTGGACAATCAAGGGAAACCTTTTTAACTGGCTGCTATATAAAGGACTAACTAAGCAATTGTAAACTAATTATGGAAAGTAGTTGGAATTTATTTTTACTAGTTGCTGGGTTGATTTTTCTGCCCAGAAACCCTGAAAAGGCCTAACGTTAAGCTGCACATATTGGGAAAATCAGAAATTAGCCCTGAGTTACAGCTTAGGTAACCAGCTTAGGTAACCAGCCAGCCTGCTGGCTAACACAGCAAATTTTCTATTCCTCTAGGGCTGTTTTCATCCTCTGCCATTAAGTACTCATGAAAAAATAAAAAATAGCCACTGTGATTTTGAATATAGTGAGTGCTTTAAAAGAGTAAAGGGCAGCAGTGTAGTCACAAATTTAGAAGTGCAGGATCTAGAGTTGCCAGGTCTCTGGTTTTGCCCAGAGACTCTGGATTTTTGGGGTCCTCTCTGGGTCTCTGGGTGAATCACCCCAATCTAGGACTCCCAGCTTTCATTTTTTTAAAAAATAAATAAATTCCTGACTCAAGAGATATACACCAAAATGTTAGCCACCCCACAACTTCTGTTAAATGAGCTCGTAGCTGGCTACTCTAACCCCGCTTAAGTGAAGTTAGAGTTGTGATTGACAAGGGATTTGTTGAACTCCAGGCAATAGCTAGAACCCATTGCAAGTTTAAAAAACGGTTGCTTTTTCATGCTTGCTTGAAAATTTCATAAATGAAGTTTATAGTTTTCAGCAGTACCCAAAGCCTCTTTCTCTCTGTGTGCAGGAGATCTAGAACAAAAATTAGTCATAAATGGTGTTCAGGGAGGACGCATGCACGCGATCGCCGGAGCAACAGGGTAAACCGCAAGTTCCGCTAACCCTGATGCTGTTTTAAAAAAGCTTTGGCACGAAAATGGAAGAAAACTCAATTAAAAATATCTACAAGATAGCGGAGCGTTACCTCCAGCGATAGAACAAAAAAAAGAAAGAAATACTCCCTCACAGCACAAATACTTTTACTGAGGACATCGTGGGTAAAAGAAATAATAGGGAAACCGCGTTTTCAAAATGGCTGCGAAAACTTCTAAAATGTCAAAAAGTGAGTCAATACGAATATTAACTCCCGAATTAGACCAAGACTTAATTACAGCACAACTATCTTCACAATTTGCATGTCTTCAAAGCTCTCTGCTTCAAAAATGGGATGACAGCTTTAAAATCTTGGATGAAAAAATATCTTCTTTAACAAACAAAATGGAGGATACTGCTAAAACTGCAAATGAAGCACTAGAAATAGGCATTCAACACACAGATGTAATCAAACATATTATACTCAATCAGAGAGACATATTAAATCGTGTGGATGACCAGGAGAATCGGGGCCGTCGACAGAATCTGAGAGTGCGAGGGATTAAAGAATGGACAGATAATAAAGATATCACCCAGGTCTTAATAAATTGGTGGTCATCAATAATTCCAGAAGCAAACATCACTGCATCTGACATAGAACGTGCTCATAGAAGCCTGGGCCCTCGACCAAAAAATAATGCCTCACCAAGAGACATTATAGTCGCATTCTATAACTTTGCAAAAAAAGAAGAGATGCTCAAAATTATGCGTAAAAAAGACCAAACTGAATTTGAAGGTAGTCCTGTACTATTTCTTCAAGACCTGAGTACAGAAACATTACGCAAACGGAAATCGTTTTGCCCTGCCACAGAAGTATTGCGAACAGCAGGCATTAAATATCGTTGGGGCTTTCCATTTGCATTGATAATAGAAACAGATGGTGTTCAACACAGAGCATCAAGCAGACAGGAATTGGTGAGTTTACTGGCGCTATTCAATCTGAAATCTCCATGGGAAGAAGAGGAATTGGAATCTGATGATCTCATCAACATGGTACTCGAGGGAGAAGATTGGAAATCCTTTCCTCAAGCTACTAAATGCAGAAGACATCAACAACATGACATATCTATCAATTCAACCAATCCTCAGAGATCAATGAGATCAACATCCACAAGAAAGAAATAATGTTCAAATGGTTGGTTATTAGATAAATCAACACAAGGAAAAAATTTCAAGGGAACAAGATAATATCACGCAAAAAGGCTATATCTGTGTCATCTGCAACATGTTGGTGTTAGTGGAAACATATAGATTTATTTGGTTAAAAGTTATTGTATTGTTTGGATTTACAATATATTCACAAGAGGCAAAAAGCCTCAGAAATTCAACCAACTAACACAGGGCTGTCTCAGACAATACCTGTAAGCAGGGAAATTTTTCTCTGTCTTTAGTTAGTTAGGTACGGGAGTTGAATGTTGGGGGGGGAGTTACATGTTACTTGGGATTTACAGAGCCGCATCTTAAATTTTTGTCAATATAAATGGTTTTATATAGAAGTAATAGGGAGAGATTGGAGTCATGATAGAAAGCATTGGAATATACAGGTGATCAAAATAGATCAATTAAGTATAACATATGGCTGAACTTAAAGTGTTAACATTGAATGTGAGGGGCATGGGAGATGTCATAAAAAGACGGAGGGTTTCGGATTACATTAAGACTCAGCAACCTTCAATCATATTTTTACAAGAAATATACAAGCCAAAACCCAACTGTCATCTTCTTCCACATAACTATTTCGGTAAACAAATTTTAGCGGTAGGAAGCAATCATTCAAGGGGAGGGAATCATTTTTGCTAAATCAATAGATTTCCAGGTTCAAAAACAACAAATAGATTCAGAAGGTAGATATATCTTTACTTCAGGACTATTACAAAATCGTAATTTTACACTTGCATCAATTTATTCTCCTAATACTAATCAGTTTAATTTTTTATCCAGGATACTAAAAAAACTTGAGAAGTTTGCATCAGGAGAAATCAGGAGAAATGGAGACTTAAATATGACTTGTGACCCCAAGTTAGACAGAAGCAGAGCTTGGAAAAGTTACTTTTTTGAACTACAGCTCCCATCAGCCTAATCCAGTGGCCATGTTGCCTAGGCCATGTTGCCTTTTGCCAAGCACTCTCCTGCTCACGCATGGACAATTAATACCCATAAAATAGAACAGGTTTCTCATTTCAAATACCTTGGTATACTTTTTCATTCCTCTCTGTCCTGGAATCCCCATATCCGAGGGGCTATTTCTACTGCTCGCAACTCAGCCAGTGGTATTCGAAGGTTCTTCTTCACTAAAGGAGGACAATACATTCCGGCAGCCCTAAAGGTTTTTAGATCCAAAACTATTTCTCAACTTCTCTACGGGGTACCTTTATGGATTGGCGCCTTCAACTCTTCTGCGGAGGCAGTTCTCTCCTTGTTTCTCAGACAAATTTTTGGCGTTCCCAGGTGCGTTCCTGCGGCGGTCCTTAGGTTAGAATCTGGCCTAGTCTCACTTGAGTCTCAAGCGTGGTTGGCCGCCCTAAATTTCTGGTTTAAAATGTCTTATGAAAAATCTACTGGCTATCTCCCTTTACTCTGGGAAGACTCTTTTACCTCGAAATGGGCCCGTACATTTACAAATTACCTTGCAAGTATTGGCCTCTCAATTGAACATCTGATGTCCCTCGCTCCAGAGACAGTTAAACATTCTATCCGGACTCGTATCAACGATATGGACTTCCAACGCTCCATAACTGCAGCCACCTCGACCTGCTCTCCTATTCGCTTTGGTGTGAGCTTTGTGCCTATGCTCAGTGCCCCTTATCTGGAAACTCTTACGATCCCCAAATATCGTCTAGCCTTTACAAAGGCTAGATTTAACTGTCTTATCTCTGCCTTACTTGAAGGGAGATTTAAACGTATCCCGTATGCAAACCGATTATGCCTTTGTGGTGTCAGCGCCATAGAAACTCTCTCTCATGTCATCTTTGAGTGCGCCCTATATGACGATATTCGCTCCAAATTCATAACCCCCATCATAAATAAATACCCCTACAAACCGCTTAACTGTTTACTTTTACATCTTTTGTCAGCAGCTAATAAGGATACTATCTTGTCAGTTGCTAAATTTATTTTTGCGGCTCAATCAATTCGGAAGGCATCTATCCTTTCAGAAGCTTCCGCCACCCAACTGTAACTGTTTTCCTTGTTGTTTTATTGTTTTACTGTTTTAACATGACTGCAACTTTGTAACCTTTTATTATAAATGTATGTAGTTTTATTTATAAATGTCTTTTGGTCTATGACCGTATCAATAAAGATTGATTGATTGATTGATACATATAATTCCCCCAGATTCAAAACTTTTTCCAGGTTAGATTACATTCTGGTCTTTCAAAATTTAATAACAAACATTACTAGGGCAGACATATATCCCAGACTGGTTTCAGATCATGCTGCAGTTGGAGCATATTTAAACACTCTTTCACATACTCCATATACTCCAATATGGAGATTTGACTCATTTCTTCTTACAGATCGATCAATTACCAAAACACTACAGGGAAATTTGAAAGAATATTTTGATATAAATAATAGCCCTGAAATCACGGCTAACATTATATGGGACGCTATGAAAGCAACAATGAGAGGTCACTGTATAAATGAAATGACCAAAAAGAAACATAATATTGAACCTATTAAAACTCAGCTAGTATTAGAAGTGAAAAAACTAGAATCTCAACACAAACAAAATAACTCTGAAACCACTCTAAAGGAATTGCAAAAGAAAAAACATGAAATAGAAGCTATAGAATCTGCAAAAATAGCTAAATCCATCGGGTACACGAAACAAAAATATTATGAATGGGGAAATAAAAATTCTAAATTACTAGCTCATGCCCTAAAATCACGGCATATAGCTACTAAAATCATGGCAATATCACATCAAGAAAAAACAACATATGATACTAAAGAAATCAATAATTGCTTTATGGATTTTTATAAGGAATTATATAATAATATACCCACCAAAACAGAAAAAAATCCAAGAGTATCTTTTTGATTTTTCTCCCCTCACCTTCTCAAATGCTCAGGAAAAATCCTTAAATCAAGACATAACAATAGAAGAAGTATCTGCTGCAATTACAAGACTCAAACACAATAAAGCACCCGGGCCAGATGGATTTAATAGCACATTCTATAAAGCTTTTAAAGAAATACTAATCCCACATTTAACCCAATTATTTAATTACGTCTGGACAGGAGGAAACATTCCAGACACTTGGAAGACTTCCCGTATAATTGTCATCCCCAAACCAAATAAAGACAAATTGAAAGTAGAATCGTATCGACCAATAAATCTTCTCAACCAAAGAACTATTCACATCCATAATTGCAATAGACTTAATTCAATGATAGCTGATTTGGTTCACATAGATCAAACAGGATTTATTACAGGTAGACACATCTCAGATCCCATCAGAAGACTACTCAACATCATATTTCATGCTAAATATCATAAAAAATCACTAGGTATTTTATCAGATATTTACAAGGCCTTCGATTGTCTGAATTGGAATTATTTAAAAAAGGTACTAGATAAATATCATCTGGGAGAAAGAGTATTAAATATGATAAACCGTCTATATGACACAACTACTGCAGTGATACGCACTAACAACTTGGATTCCAACTCTATACCAATACAAAGGGGCACAAAACAAGGATGTCCTTTATCCCCACTATTATTTGCCCTTTCCTTAGAACCGCTAGCCATGAAACTATGCTCACATGTTCAAATAAAAGGTTATCAAACTAATATAAATGAGGAAGAACATTTACTAAATTCATATGCAGATGATATGACACTAATGCCGGGGAAGCCAATCACAATCAGCCCCATTACTTAAACTAATGCTAGAAACATTTTCAGAAATGTTAACTTTAACAATGTTTTTGCATGCAATGTTTTTGCATGTTGGTCCACAGGACCAATTGATGATTCGTAAAACATTAGGAGTTAACATATGTAATTCTGCTTTTAGATATTTGGGAATTTTAATCCCTAAAAATATCTCAAAATTATTTCATATTATTTATTGTCCTCTAATAAAGAAAATGAAGATAGATTTAAATAAATGGAAAAAAATTAATTTCACCACATTAGGTCGGATAGCGGCCATACGAATGAAAATAATACCCAGATTCCTTTGTTTCAGGTGCTTCCCCTTCTTATTACTCGTAACACTATTCGTAAATGGCAGAACATAATAAATAACCATATTTCAAAACAAAAGACCACAACTAGCACTAACCTCTTTTTACACTCAGACAACTTCAGGGGGATGGGGACGTCCAAATTTATATTTATATTACATAGCATTCCAAATACGTCAACTTAGTTTCATGATAATGAGATCAAAAAAGACTTGGATTAGACTGGAGGAATCTATGTTATCTAATAGTAAGCTATGGAATTTACCTTTCCTACCAATTTGTCATACTTGGCTTAAAAATATTAATAACCCATTCACAAAGTCTAACTTCACTATTTGGAAACATTGGCAAATGAAACTATCCCCGATATATTCCCCTTTGACTCCCCTGCAAGTCTATCCGAATGCAGGAGATGATTTTCTGAAAAAATATATGGAAATAGGGGAAAAGAAAAAATACTTCAGACTTAGAGATTTCTTTCCACAAGGCAAACCAATCACTATCCAACAACCGAAAACAGATATCCCTTCATGGAATTTAGACTGGCTACATACACACCAATTGAATTCTATACTAAAAGACCCTCAAATTAAAACATACGCTACTAAAGATATTACACAATTTGAAAAAGTTTTGTTGGAAAATGGTCATAATGGAAAAGGATTGGTATCTAAAATGTATAAAATATTACTGGAATATGACATGGGACATTTTACAGGATTAAAAAATCAATGGGAAAGAGATCTGGGTTATCAATTGGAGATATCTGATTGGTCCTCAATATTTGTATCTAAATACAATAAAACTGTTTCAGCCATGCACAAAGAGACTACTTTGAAAACGTTGCATAGATGGTACTCCACACCAGTTCAATTCTCAAATATTTCTTCTTCAATATCCCCCCTATGTTGGAGGGGTTGTAACCAAAAAGGAACGTACTTTCATCTATGGTGGACTTGCTCAAGGGTCAATGGATTTTGGATTTCAATTCAAGATGAACTCAACAAAATTACGAAAGAAACAGTACATTTAACACCGGAATTATTCTTATTATCTTTATTCAAAGGTGAAAATAACACACTAAAATCAAAACATCTAATTTCCAAATTATTATTGGCAGCAAGAATAACGGTATTACAACATTAGAAGCACCTAGATGAATTGAGCTTGCAGATCTGGTACAGCAAAAGCTGGACAATGGCAATACTGGACAAAATCACACTACACCTTCGATTTATGAGAGGTGCTGCTAAACCAGAAACATTTATGTCAATATGGTGGAGATTTATCGACTTCACTTCACAACAAGATCTACACAAACAACTTTCCCCATCAGCAAAAGCTATTTGGTTTTCCTGAGCAATTAATTAGTTCCTTATAATTTTATATCTCTTATGATTATGTTATGCTAAATATTCAAGCTTCAAAACACTCACTTGTATATTAATACTTACCTTTTTATTTTATTTCTACAGCTTTGCATATACATTAAACAATTCATAAATAATGGCTCTAGGGAGGGGGGAGGGGATTAGGGTTACTGTTATATTGTTTATGTTAAATTTTTGTATAATAATAAAAGATTAATAAAAAGAATTTTAAAAAATCTAGAACAAAAGTTCATAGCAGGATCTTGGTAGGCATGCACAATAAACAATTTCAGTTATTATAATAAAAGTGTACTTGCAGTGTTTTTTTAAATTACTTGCAAAAATAGCATATTATGCATTTTATCTTTCAAATAATTTTTGAACAGAATTTTTTTTAAAAGTGTACATGCAGGTTATGATGCAATTACAATGTGTTATACTTTTCTAATTATGAGGAGTCAAACAAGTTTAAATTTTCCTGGACTGTTGAAGAGGGCAGATTATTTTTCTAATTCATAGCCTGTTTTGAAAACCTTCTCACCATGAAGCTTTAATCCTATACTCACTATTCTGAGAGTAAAATTGCAATGCTAATCCCACATACTGGGAGTAAACCTTAACAAATTCAATAGGATTTACTTTCAGTAGATATGGTTAGGATTAGTGTTATAAATCAATGGGACTTTTGCATGAACATAGCAAAGGATTGTGTTGTAAATCTCTCCCCCCTCCCCAATCCTTTTAAAAAAACAATTAAGCGGGGCTTACTTAAGTACTGTATCACTGCTGTTATTTCATAGGAAATTCATCTTGATTTCATTTTTTTAAAAAAATGTTTTGTAATGACCAACTGGTTTTGACAATAAACTATTATATGAAGTGTATGCATTTTTACATATGTGTGTGTGTATATGGAGTCTTTCCAACAATCCTGTGAGGTAGGGTCGCCGACTGGAAACCTATCTTTGCAAAGGATCCCTAGTCAAGCTTTACCAACAGCACAATCCAAACTATATTTACTCAGAAGTAAGTCCTACTGAGTTTATTAGTCCCTTAGTAAGTGTGTTTAGAACTGCAGCCTTCAGTGACATCTATCTTTACACCTGAGTGCTCCTATCTAACATCTCCACAGCACTAGGCTTTCTTCCTACAATGAACTTCTGGTGACTGGCCTGGCCTGAGGGCACTTAAACCCTTCTTTAAGAGGAGCAAGTAGGCTAGATTAAATGTCCCTTACCCAGGCTCCATAAGCAGATAAGAAAGAATTATTCCATCACTTCAGCTGGACCTGGGAATACCATCTTTTAGCTAAAATTTCTATCTTAATTTACAATTAGAGAATTTTTTTGTTTGAATGGTATGCTCCAAGCAACTGTGGTTGATGTTTAATGTATCATGCTTAATGACATCACTAGGGCCTGCCCCATGACATCACTAGGACCCACCCCATCACATCACTAGGGCCTGCCCCCATGACATCACTAGGGCCCACCACTGAAATCTCAAGGCTTGGGATGCTTCTGACATGGCAACCCTAGCAGGGTCCCTTCCTGATAGCCATGCCATGCCCCCTTCTAAGATTATATAACCTAATAAGATTATACAATAAAAATAAGCTTTCAGTCTCTGTGATTGATAAGTGAGTTGTTTGGATACCAGGAATTCCTTGGATCCTATGTAGCTGCTCTTTTCCCCTCTCCTGCACTTAGCTAGTGGCTTCTGTCTCCTTGTAATCTCCACTAAGATAATGAACTCCATATAAGTTATTTTCTGCAGATTCTACTATACAATAAGGGGGGGTGGTCACCAGTATTCAGATGACTCTGTTCCATCTGAATTGGAAGAAGTGATTAGATCAGTGCTTGGAGGCAGTGATGGGCTGGATGTGTGCCTATAAATTGAAGATGGATCCTGAAAAGATACAGGTGTTATGTGTCTAGAGTTCTCGAGTCCAGGAGTTGGGGAGACAGCCTGTCCTGGATGGGGTTGCACTCCACTGGAAGGATCAGGTCCGTAACTTGGGGATGATCTTGAATTCAACCTTGTCACTGGAGGCTCAGGTGGCTTCAGTGGCTAGGAGTGACTTTCTTCCAGCTATGGCTGGTTTGCTAGCTACAGCCCCTTTGGGGACAGAGATGACTTGGCTATGGTACTCCATGCTATAGTAACTTCCAGATTGGGTTATTGCAATGCACACTATGTAGAGCTGCCCTTGAAGACGACTAAGAAACTTCAACTGGTCCAAAATGCAAAGGCCAGATTATTGGTTAGGATTTGTCATGAGCTATGGTTGGAGTTCTGATGTTTCTGAGAATGAACTAGGAGAGGGGGGCAGCTGGGCTGAGGCATCTGGAGGGGAGGGAGAAGCTTCCCAGATAGAGGGGGGAAATCTTGAACAGACAACAGACTCGGTTCTCACGCACTCCCCCCCTAGGAATGTGCTGCCGTTACAGACAGAGAGGGAGGAGGAGGACCAAGGTCGTTCGGCTGCAGAGAAGGGTAGAGAGAAATCGCCTGACGCGTTGGGCCAACCCCCCCACGTCCTACCATCCTTTCCGAATCAGAAGGGGAGGAGGCAGCCGCCCCCCCATTGCTCCGCACCCGAAGACAGTTAAAACGGCGCCAAAGAAAAGAGGAGGGAAGGGGCGTAGATGTGGGCAGTTTGAGGCGGAGTGAGAGGATCAGGTTCCGAAAGCCCCCTTGATAAGGGACGGGGAATGCTGGAAACTCTGTTCTATCAACTCTCTTCCATGCCGCGGGTTTTGGTTCGTGTTAAGAGTTCATGAGGCGGAGAAGCCTATGTCTGGAAATTACTCTAATAAAAACTGATTTGCTTTCATCAAGTGATTCTGTTCTTGACTCCCAACCCGGGCACGACAGTTTGATAGAACCAACTACTCAACCCTCCTTACTCCCGCCACTTGAACGTGACAAGATGGAAAAGGGAGCTGCTGGGGGGGTAAACCCCACTTCTGAGACGGAAGAAGTTAAGCTACTGAGGTTGAGCGTGGCAGACCTACAGTCGGATGTTCAAAGCCTGTTAGCAACTGTGAGAACCTTGAAATTGGACAACCAGAGCCTGAAATCCACAATAGATCGAATGCAGGCAGCCCCTGCAGCCGCCGTAGCCAAGATCCCCATTGGATTACCACCCAAATATGCGGGCCAGAGCGACCAGATCTCCACTTTTGTGGCCCAATGTGAGATGTACCTGGACATTAAGGATGGAGAATTCCCCAATGATGCTGCCAAAGTGGCATTTGTGATCAGTCTATTGGATGGGGAAGCTGCCAAGTGGGTCACCCCCTATCTGATCAGAAAGGATGCCATCCTGGGCAGGTATGGAGCATTTATACAAGCCCTGACCAAAATGTTTCAGGATCCCCAAAGAGCCGAGATGGTGGCTAGGCAATTGAGTACCCTGAAGCAGGGAAAAGGAACTGTGCTGGAATACACCAATGCCTTTAAGATCTTATCCCAACAGACTGGATACAATGACTCAGCACTGAAGTTTATGTACCGAAGTGGACTGAATGCTGAGATATTGGATGAGCTGGCCAGAGTCGCACCTCCAACTGACTTGTCTGGACTAATCCAGCTGTGCCTACAAATTGATCACAGACTGGAAGGAAGACGGTTAGAAAGAAAACAAGAGGTGCAAAAATATTCAGCCTCAGTATCCCGCAGTAAAATCCCTTCGACCCCCGGGACATCAGGCAACGCGGGGGATGGTTCGGGAGGGGCGCGGACGAAGCTGTCGGAGGAGGAAAGAGACAGACGTTGCAGAGAATGCCTCTGCTTTATTTGTTCCAAGCCAGGCCATCTAGCCAGGGACTGTGAACTGAAAGGAGACCGAACAGGGCCGTCGGGAAACGGAAGCACCCAGTCCTAGTGCAGGCTGGAGGACTGGGGGCAGCGCTGTGTAAAGGGCCTCCGTTAACCCATCCCCCCCTAAAAGAAGTTCTGGTATTACCCATTAGGATTACAACTTCCACAGGAGTGCAGTTCTACTCAACAGCGTTGATCGACAGTGGAGCCTCTACAAACTTCATCAATACCGCCCTAGTCAAACGCCATCATATCCCATATTGGAAACTAGAAGCCCCCTTATCAGTGGAGACGATAGATGGCAGACCATTAAAGTCCGGGGGGGTCACTAGAGCCACTGAGGATTTGAAGCTAGAAATCCCAGGGCACAAAGAGTTCATTTCCTTGTGTGTGTCAGACCTGTCTAACTTTGAGGTGATTCTGGGAATGCCATGGTTGATAAACCATGACCCAAAAATAGCCTGGAGAGAAGCAGTCGTGTGGTTTACGTCCCAGTATTGCCACGAAAATTGTCAGCCAGAGAAAGCAATAAAAGCCCTAGCAGGAGCTGTGCAGGAGGTCAAGGAGGTGACCCTCCCCTCGAAATACCTGGACTTTGAGGATGTGTTTAGTGAAAGTGAAGCTGAGACTTTACCCCCCCATCGGCCGTATGACTGCGCTATCGATTTGGTGCCAGGAGCGAGCATTCCTGCAGGCAAAATCTACTCCCTCACAGAACAAGAGAGAGTAGCTCTGAAAGAATTTTTGGAAAAGAACTTGAAGCGGGGATTTATTCGTCCCTCGCAGTCGCCTGCAGGAGCCCCCCTACTCTTCGTGAAAAAGATGGGGGGTGAATTACGACCTTGTAATGATTATCGCGCCCTCAACCAAATTACCATCCTGAACAGCTACCCCCTGCCCCTGATTCCAGAGTTATTAGATCGATTGCGTTCTGCCACAATTTTCACAAAGTTGGATCTGAGGGGGGCATACAATTTGGTCCGAATGAAGGAGGGACATGAATGGAAGACGAGTTTCAACACCTCTTATGGTCAATTTGAGTACCTGGTCATGCCGTTTGGGTTAAGTAACAGTCCAGGAGTGTTCCAGAAGTTCATGAACGAAGTATTTAGTGACCTCTTGGACCAGTACGTGGTTTGTTATCTGGATGACATCCTGATATTTTCAAGGAGCCAGTCAGAGCATGACCAACACGTGAGAACTGTGCTGGGAAAGCTGAGAGAGAATCACCTATATGCCAAGCTGGAAAAGTGTGGCTTTGACCTGTCTTCCCTGGACTTCCTTGGATACCGATTTTCAGCAGGGGGAGTGGAGATGGATCCCGGAAAGGTGAGCTGTGTGTTGGATTGGGGACAATCAACCACCAAGAAAGACGTGCAACGTTTCTTGGGCTTCGCCAACTTCTACAGAAAATTCATCCCGGGCTTCTCCACACTAACCGCCCCCCTCACCAACTGTTTAAGGGGAAAAGGGAAGTTTCAATGGACAGATCAGGCAGCAAGAGCGTTTGAAGAGCTGAAAGAGAAATTTGCCTCCGAATCTATCCTACGCTTTGCTGACCCGACCCGGCCTTTCATCGTGGAAGCTGACGCCTCGGACTGGGCAATCGGGGGGGTTCTCTTGCAGCCTGACAGGGGTGGGAAGGAACTGCACCCGTGTGCATACTACTCTCGAAAGCTCAAGGATGCTGAGAAAAACTACACTGTGTGGGAAAAGGAACTTTTAGCTATCAAAGACGCATTCGAAAACTGGAGGCAATACTTAGAGGGGGCTCAACATCAGATAGAAGTACAATCTGATCACAAGAACCTTGAGAGTCTACAGACAGCTCGGAAATTGAACCAGAGACAAATACGCTGGTCGCAGTTTTTCGCCAGGTTTAACTTCAAAATAAAATACCACTCCCATACAAAAAATCAGAGGGCGGATGCCCTATCCAGACAACCCCAATACAAAGACGAAAAGGCTGACACCCCCCCAACACATCATCCCACCGAAAAAACTCACATTAGGAGCCTGTCAGCCGTCCTGGGAAGAAGAGCTCAAGAGGGCCCAGCAGGGGGATCCAGACATACAACATTACATCCAGGAAATGGAGCAGAGCACGGACTCAGAAGTAAGTTTCCACTGGAGGGATGGGTTGTTGTGGTTTAAAACTGCCAGATATGTGCCAAAAGGGGACTTCAGACTCAGAGTATTGCATCAATGCCATGACAATGTCACAGCTGGGCACTTCGGCATTTTTAAAACCATTCAAAATGTAGCTAAGGATTTTTGGTGGCCCCAAATGCGCAGAGATGTTGAGAACTATGTAAAATCCTGCGTCGTGTGTCTGAGGGCGAAGACAAGCACGGGAAGGCCTGCAGGGCTGTTGGAACCTTTAGCCACTCCAAAGGGTCCCTGGCAGGACCTCTCCATGGATTTTATAACCGATCTACCAAGGTCACAAGGAATGACTGCTATTTTGGTGATCGTGGATTCATTGACTAAAATGGCCCACTTCCTCCCTTGCTCTGGGGCCTTGGACGCTAGGGAGACGGCAAAGGTGTTCATAAAAGAGATTTACAGATTGCATGGGTTACCAGACAGCCTCGTCTCGGATCGAGGCACCCAGTTCACAGCTAAATTTTGGAAGGCTGTCTGGAAGCAGTTGGAAACGGAGCTAAGGCTCTCCTCCTCTCATCACCCCCAGACTGATGGACAAACTGAGAAACTTAACGCAGTTTTGGAGAGATACCTGCGTTGTTACGTATCTTACCAGCAAACTGACTGGATTTCCTATTTACATGTTGCAGAATTCACCTACAATAATTCCGTGCACACCAGCATGGGGCAAACACCCTTCTTTGCTAATTATGGATTTCATCCCAAGGCTTTTCCCAGCCACTCAGGCAGTGGGCCAGTACCCACGCCTGAGGAGTTTCTCCAGGAATTACAGGCAGCCCAGCAAGTGTTGAAACAACAATTAGACGAAGCCAAAAGGGAATACAAAAGAGTTGCTGATCAACGTCGGTGTGAGGGGGGCCCCCTCAAGGTGGGAGATCAAGTATGGCTGTCGACCCGCTTCCTTAACATGCCGGGTAAGTGCAGAAAGTTGCAGGATAGGAGAGTGGGACCCTTCGAAATCCAGGCTCAAATAAACCCAGTGGCTTTTCGTTTAAAGTTGCCAGAGACTTTTAAAATGCACCCAGTATTCCATCGTTCCTTGCTAACGAAGGCCGCCCCCCCCCAGTGAGCTGAGGCCGATAGAATCTCCAGGGGCACTGATGTTGGTGGGGGGACAAACAGAGTTTGAAGTGGAGCAGATCCTGGACTCCAGGAGAAGGAGAAACCAGCTGCAGTATCTAATCCATTGGAAGAATTATGGGCCAGCTGACAGATCCTGGGAAAAAGCAGAAGACGTTCACGCCCCCATTTTAGTGAGAGACTTTCATGAGAAATTCCCTCATCGCCCCAAACCAACAGGGTGGGAGGGAGTACAGCATGGAGAAGAGGATGATGTCATGAGCTTTGGTTGGAGTTCTGATATTTCTGAGAATGAACTAGGAGAGGGGGGCAGCTGGGCTGAGGCGTCTGGAGGGGAGGAGGAAGCTTCCCAGATAGAGGGGGGAAATCTTGAACAGACAACAGACTCGGTTCTCACGCACTCCCCCCCTAGGAATGTGCTGCCGTTACAGACAGAGAGGGAGGAGGAGGACCAAGGTCGTTCGGCTGCAGAGAAGGGTAGAGAGAAATCGCCTGATGCGTTGGGCCAACCCCCCCACGTCCTACCATCCTTTCCGAATCAGAAGGGGAGGAGGCAGCCACCCCCCCATCGCCCTGCACCCGAAGACAGTTAAAACGGCGCCAAAGAAAAGAGGAGGGAAGGGGCGTAGATGTGGGCAGTTTGAGACGGAGTGAGAGGATTTTATCCCCTGGGATAAAAACCAAAGAAATGATGAAATTTTAAAAGGGGTAGGCCTAGAAGTAGGCATTGTGAGAGCAGGGACACAGGATATAAATTCAGAAGAGCAACATTACCACAGGCCTAACCACAAGTGCCAAAGACACTTGAAGAGAGACACTGCTTACAAGTGCCTGTACGCTAATGCTAGGAGCCTCCGAACCAAGATGGGAGAACTGGAGTGCTTGGTCTTAGAGGAGAGCATTGATATAGTGAGCATAATGGAGACCTGGTGGAATGGAGAAAACCAGTGGGATACGGTTATCCCTGGATATAAACTACATTGGAAGGACAGGGAAGGACGTATTGGTGGCGGAGTCGCTCTATACGTGAAAGAAGGCATTGAATCCAGCAAGCTCGAAACCCCAAAAGAGGCAGACTCCTCCACAGAATCGTTGTGGGTGGTGATACCGTGCCCCAGGAGGGACTTAATACTGGGAACGATCTATCGTCCCCCTGATCAAAATGCTCAGGGAGACCTTGAGATGAGATATGAAATTGAGGAAGCATCCAAACTAGGAAAGGTGGTAGTAATTGGTGACTTCAACTACCCGGACATAGACTGGCTGCATATGTGTTCCAGTCATGACAAAGAAGCAAAGTTTCTAGATATTCTAAATGACTATTCCCTAGATCAGTTGGTCATGGAACCGACCAGAGGGACGGCAACCCTGGACTTAATCCTCAGTGGGGACCGGGACCTGGTATGAGATGTAAGTGTTGTTGAACCGATTGGGAGCAGTGACCACAGTGTTATTAAATTAAACATACATGTAACTGGCCAATTGCCAAGAAAATCCAACACGGTCACATTTGACTTCAAAAGAGGAAACTTCACAAAAATGAGGGGATTGGTAAAAAGAAAGCTGAAAAACAAAGTCCAGAGGGTCACATCACTCGAAAATGCTTGGAAGTTGTTTAAAAACACTATATTAGAAGCTCAACTGGAGTGCATACCGCAGATCAGAAAAGGTACCGCCAGGGCCAAGAAGATGCCAGCATGGTTAACCAGCAAAGTCAAGGAAGCTCTTAGAGGCAAAAAGTCTTCCTTCAGAAAATGGAAGTCTTGTCCGAATGAAGAAAATAAAAAAGAACACAAACTCTGGCAAAAGAAATGCAAGAAGACAATAAGGGATGCTAAAAAAGAATTTGAGGAGCACATTGCTAAGAACATAAAAACGAACAACAAAAAATTCTATAAATACATTCAAAGCAGGAGACCATCTAGGGAGACGATTGGACCCTTGGATGATAGGGGAGTCAAAGGTGTACTAAAGAACGATAAGGAGATTGCAGAGAAGCTAAATGAATTCTTTGCATCTGTCTTCACAGTGGAAGATATAGGGCAGATCCCTGAACCTGAACTAACATTTGCAGGAAGGGATTCTGAGGAACTGAGACAAATAGTGGTAACGAGAGAGGAAGTTCTAAGCTTAATGGACAATATAAAAACTGACAAATCACCGGGCCCGGATGGCATCCACCCGAGAGTTCTCAAAGAACTCAAAGGTGAAATTGCTGATCTGCTAACTAAAATATGTAACTTGTCCCTCGGGTCCTCCTCCGTGCCTGAGGACTGGAAAGTGGCAAATGTAACGCCAATCTTCAAAAAGGGATCCAGAGGGGATCCCGGAAATTACAGGCCAGTTAGCTTAACTTCTGTCCCTGGAAAACTGGTAGAAAGTATGATTAAAGCTAGATTAAGAGCTTTCTGCTATAGGGCGGTCTAAAAATGTAATAAAATAAAATAAAATAAATTAACTAAGCACACAGAAGAACAAGCCTTGCTGAAGCAGAGCCAGCATGGCTTCTGCAAGGGAAAGTCCTTTCTCAGTAACCTATTAGAATTCTTTGAGAGTGTCAACAAGCATATAGATACAGGTGATCCAGTGGACATAGTGTACTTAGACTTTCAAAAAGCGTTTGACAAGGTACCTCACCAAAGGCTTCTGAGGAAGCTTAGCAGTCATGGAATAAGAGGAGAGGTCCTCTTGTGGATAAGGAATTGGTTAAGAAGCAGAAAGCAGAGAGTAGGAATAAACGGAGAGTTCTCCCAATGGAGGGCTGTAGAAAGTGGAGTCCCTCAAGGATCGGTATTGGGACCTGTACTTTTCAACTTGTTCATTAATGACCTAGAATTAGGAGTGAGCAGTGAAGTGGCCAAGTTTGCTGATGACACTAAATTGTTCAGGGTTGTTAAAACAAAAAGGGATTGCGAAGAGCTCCAAAAAGACCTCTCCAAATTGAGTGAATGGGCGGAAAAATGGCAAATGCAATTCAATATAAACAAGTGTAAAATTATGCATATTGGAGCAAAAAATCTGAATTTCACATATACGCTCATGGGGTCTGAACTGGCGGTGACCGACCAGGAGAGAGACCTCGGGGTTGTAGTGGACAGCACGATGAAAATGTCGACCCAGTGTGCGGCAGCTGTGAAAAAGGCAAATTCCATGCTAGAAATAATTAGGAAAGGTATTGAAAATAAAACAGCCGATATCATAATGCCGTTGTATAAATCTATGGTGCGGCCGCATTTGGAATACTGTGTACAGTTCTGGTCGCCTCATCTCAAAAAGGATATTATAGAGTTGGAAAAGGTTCAGAAGAGGGCAACCAGAATGATCAAGGGGATGGAGCGACTCCCTTACGAGGAAAGGTTGCAGCATTTGGGGCTTTTTAGTTTAGAGAAAAGGCGGGTCAGAGGAGACATGATAGAAGTGTATAAAATTATGCATGGCATTGAGAAAGTGGATAGAGAAAAGTTCTTCTCCCTCTCTCATAATACTAGAACTCGTGGACATTCAAAGAAGCTGAATGTTGGAAGATTCAGGACAGACAAAAGGAAGGACTTCTTTACTCAGCGCATAGTTAAACTATGGAATTTGCTCCCACAGGATGCAGTAATGGCCACCAGCTTGGATGGCTTTAAAAGAAGATTAGACAAATTCATGGACGACAGGGCTATCAATGGCTACTAGCCATGATGGCTGTACTCTGCCACCCTAGTCAGAGGCAGCATGCTTCTGAAAACCAGTTGCCGGAAGCCTCAGGAGGGGAGAGTGTTCTTGCACTCGGGTCCTGCTTGCGGGCTTCCCCCAGGCACCTGGTTGGCCACTGTGAGAACAGGATGCTGGACTAGATGGGCCACTGGCCTGATCCAGCAGGCTCTTCTTATGTTCTTATGTTCTTATGTTTAGGATCAGGGCCCGAAATCCCCCTTGATAAGGGACGGGGAATGCTGGAAACTCTGTTCTATCAACTCTCTTCCATGCCGCGGGTTTTGGTTCGTGTTAAGAGTTCATGAGGCGGAGAAGCCTATGTCTGGAAATTACTCTAATAAAAACTGATTTGCTTTCATCAAGTGATTCTGTTCTTGACTCCCAACCCGGGCACGACAGGATTCCATTTAGATTTCATATAAACCCTGTTCTAAAACAGCTGCATTGGTTGCCAGTTTCCAGGTGCAATTCAAAGTGTTAATCTTGTGTTTAAAGCCCTAAACAATTTAGGTCCTAGATATCTGAAAGGCCACCTCTGTCCCTATAAGCCCTCGCTGGTGTTGGGAGGAGTCCGCTTGATAGTTCCTCTGCACTCAGAAGTTGAGGGTGTGTGGCCTGGGAGAGGGCATTCTTTGTGGCAGACCTAGGTTATGGAATTCCCGCCCCAAGGGGTGCATCTGATGTCTTCACTATATAGCTTCTGTCATATGCTGAAGACACACCTCTTCACCCGGCCTTTGACACTTGAGATTTTAGGACCTTCTCTAGTTGTGCATGTAATTTGTTTCAAACTGTTTTTAATATTGTATTTTATATTGTTGTGACCCACACTGGATCCTTCTGCTAAAGGGCAGGCAATAAATTTAATAATAAGAATAACTACCACATCTCTTTCTTAACATACAGTAGGGCCCCGCTTATATGGCGGGTTCCGTTCTGGACCCCCGCCGTAAAGCAGAAATCGCCGTAAAGCGGAACCTATAGACTATAATGGGGCCGTCGCGCAAAAATGACGCAAAAACGTCGCAAAAGAGCAAAAATCGGCTTTAAAATAGAAAACGAAAGCCACCGCATTAGCGGAACGCCGGTAAGCAAAGCCCCAGTAAGCGGGGCCCTACTGTATGACCCATTTTTCAGAATCACAATACAGGTCTATGATAAATCTGTACAAACTTGCAACCTGCCATGCTGAATATATCCCAGCAGTCACAGCTACATATGAAGGCCAATTCTAGGTTTGGCATACCTGTTGGATTTTACTGCCTTTCTGGGACTACAAAACCAGAGGTGTTGTGAAGTATATTGCAAGTCAAAACATATGGATTTGTGTCCTACTTTACAGAGGGCAGTTCTCGATTTGAAGCAATCCTCTGTTTGAAGGACTGTTTGGTCGAAATTTGGTTGAAAGATAAAGAATCCTAAGAAGGGAGAGCAGGAGGGGCCTTCAAGTTGCCCATCAAGAGTTAGCACCTTGACATCAGACTGAGCAGGTGCACGGGTCACCTTATCACAGTCTCCCCCACCACACGAGGTGTAATAGCTCTATTTAAATTATAGTTACTGTTCCTAAATTTGCAACAGTACATATAAATTAGCATATGCACATTTTATGCAGATTTGTTTTCCATTTGCCTTTTTTTTTTTAGTGAAGCACTTCTCCTTTTTGGAGATATGTAAGTGGCCACCGTGCTGTTGGGCTGCATTTGGCTCGATAGGTCACAACGTTACGCACAGGCCTGGTCTATTTATTTATTATTACATTTATATCCCACTTTTCCTCCAAGGAGCTCAAGATGGCTTACAAACATGGTTCTCCCTCTCCTGATTTTATCCTCACAACAATCCTGTGAGCTAGGCTAGGTTGAGACGCAATGACGGTTCCAGGGTCAGTCAGTGAGCTTCATGGCAGAGCAGTGATTTGAACTGTCATCTCCCAAATCCCAGTCCAACACTTCAACCACTACACCACACTGGCTCTTTGATGATCTTTAGCAAAAAGCTTATTCCCACTCTCTCAACCCATTTGAAACATCCATCTAGGGTAAAATGACAGTCTAAACTATATTTCTGACTGTATGCATGTTGCTTAGGGAAAATGTTCAGTAACTGAGGGTGTGAAGCAGAGACTTGGCAAACATGCAGACACTTCCATACTTGCTGCGCTGCATGGTGAACTGCGTTGCTCATTATCACATGCCGTCATCACCATTTCCCGTCCTTCCCTCCCGTCTCGTTGATCTATTTTTTAAAGGCCTTTTAAGTGAAAATGCGCCTGTCGATTTGTTCATGTTTTATTCCAGTGCAGTGTGATTTTCAAGGTTATGTATATCTCCGCACTCCTTCTGACTTTAATTGTTTCCTGACTCAATATATTAAAATCATAATGGGATTCTGTGATTTTGTCTAATATACCCCTTACACTCCCTGCCTGCCACTGTAACCTTCTGTTATAAATAAAGTAAATGCCTGCTGAATTCCTGCTTTCAGAGTAAGACAATTTAAAAAATGTTTAAGTAGGGGACACATCTTGCAGTTGTAATAAAGGTCATTAATTTCAGTCAGCATTAATTTTCAGATCGCTTGTCAACAGCAGTTTCTCCTATTTCCTTGTTTTCTTTGCAAATGAATATCTACCCCAATAAAGTGACTGAGATCATTGATGGATACCTGTTATTATGGCAGGTGTCAAAATCTTAGTAAATGTTGACATACACCAGTAATTCTTAGCATTTTAGAAGGGCTGAGAACAAATCCCAAAGCCAATCCAGTGCTTTTACATTCTCATTCTATTATATACTAGTAAAGGTAACATCGCCATTTATCATGGCAACTTGCTAAATGTCCAAAAAAAAGCCTTGAGAAACAAACATCGCTGACATTTTCTAATAAATTTGAAGGCCAACCAAAATTTGATCATCTGAAGTAAGAGATGATAGTTACTATGGAACACCAAGACTTGTCCTCCCCTCCCCCTTCTTCTCCAATGGGATCCCTGTTTTTGGTTGCAAAACCATCACTTGTTAGAGGCAGGGTTGAGCATGGATTTTGTTGCATTGCAAAAATGCCTCTAAGGGGCAACACTTTACTCCAACAAAGGAGCAACCACGTAATATTGATTGATAGGCAAGAAAGGAAAGGAATGGAAAGTAGAAGGGGAAATGAGTTGGGAATTTAAATTTTGCCCTGACGATCATCTCATAGGGAGTAAAGAGCAGATTTTGCCCACTCTACCCTTCCCCTCAGCTGTATTCCAGATTGACTTCATAGAAATCAATGGGTTCTGTTTTTTGGTTATAGTAGGGTGTGACACTAGATTATGACTAGGGATGGGGGAGAAATTCAATTCAGTTCACGTGTAAAGGGCAACTTGCCTAATTTGCACTTTCCAAAACAGTATGCAAACCAAAACAACCATCTTTCAAAAGTAGCACTGCAGTGCAGTTATCCAGCCAAGTAATGTGTACAATATTGCATATGCTAAGGTCAAGTGTGCATAAAATGAATATATTAGTGAAAATAATATACAAAAATGCATTACATTCAGGGAAATTGCTTTACAAAAATGTGTTTATTAGGCAAAATTGCATAAAAATGTGTATATTAGGAGAACCTCACACTAAAATGCTGATGAATTTTCATGACGCCCTTTTCCAGGGCTGGCCCCTGACATGCCGGGCCCTTGGACACAAGCCTGCCCCGGGTCCCGGTGCTCCCGTTCCACAATTCGCAGCAGGATTGCTGCCGCGGATCACAAGGTGAGAGCTTCACAGCCCCCGCCATTCCTTTGCTTCAACCTACCTTTCTCAGCTGTTGTGCATGCAGCACTGCCCTTAACCAAGATGGTGGCTGAGGTTTCCCTAAGGGACTGAAACCTATGCCGCCATCTTGGCTCATGGCAGGGATGCGTGCATGTATTGGGGATTCTATATGTTTTGTTTACCATGATGTAACTTCCTGAAACTGTGGGGTTATTTACCTTCTCTTCCTCCTCTTTTGTCTGGGGATATTGATCCTTTTGCATATTCTCCATTAACCTCTAGCAGAGGGAGCAGGCAGATGCTCCTTCCAGGAGCATCCTCACCAATGACTGAAAATGGACTGAGACTACAGATTATTTCTGTCTAAGCTAGAGCCTATGCTTTCTTAAACATATGAAGGTCGTGAGTAAATATTCTTTTATTCTTTTTACCTACGAAGATTGTCTCTGTTGGTTTATTTGATTGACTAGTATGTCTGAGAGGTGTGGGACTGGTTATTCTCAAATCTGCTGTTGCATTTATACTTTGCTAAGAAATAGGATTACATATTGTTCCTGTTTCATTTAACCAAACAAGAACTTAGCCATCATGGCTAGTAGTCATTGATAACCTTGTCCTTTATGCCTTGATGCCTTGATTTAACATTTTTGTTAAATGCTCTGATTTTACATTATAACTATTTTAGTTTTATAAGTGATCAAATTCCCTTTTAATTTTATTTAAGTATTTAGATTTCTTGTTTTATATGTTATGTCTGTTGTAAATAGCTCTATGATTTAGTTCTTTTAATCCTTCTGGTTGTATCTGCAATGGCCTTTTGCCCAAGCAGTAATAATAAAGTGAAATGAAATGAAACGTATCATCCATGATTTTGTCTAATTCTCTTTTAAAGCCATCCAGGTTGGTGGCCATCACTGCTTCCTGTGGGAGCAAATTCCATAGCTTAACTGTGCACTGCACGAAGTCCTTTCTTTTGTCTGTTCTGAATCTTCCAACATTCAGTTTCAATGGATGTCCATGAGTTGTAGTGTTATGAGAGAGGGAGAAAAACTTTTCTCTATCCACTTTCTCCACACCATCCATAATTTTATACACTTGTATCATGTTCCTCTTACTCACCTTTTCTCTAAACTACAAAGTCCCAAATGCTGTAATCTTTCATTGTAGGGGAATTGCTCCAACCCCTTTATCATTTTGCTTGCCCTTTTTTGGAACCTTTTCCAGCTTGACAGTATCCTTTTTGAGGTGACCATAGCTGTACACAGTATTCCAAGTGCAGTCGCACCATAGAATAACAGCATTGTGATCTGTTATGCAAACCTCTGGTGTGGCAGGGCTTGGAATACCATGCACCAGCCACAACCAAGGGGAGCTTGTTTCCCTAGTGTGTGTGCTTGTCAATAATCACTCGAGGAGGGTAACAGAATAGAAGCTATGACAGGCCAACACACCTCACCAGCTATGTGTTGCAGCTGGTGAGGTCCTTGGCAATTCTCCTGCTTTGAGTTTTGAAGTCCCAGCAAGATTGTAGAACATGTGTAGTTTACAAAGCAGGTAACTTAACTTACAATTTACATGGTTTTTCATTCATGAGTAAGTCTTTATCTTCTCTTAGAATTTTCTGGTGTTTTTTTTTTTAAAGGAAGTTCACTGAATTACATTTATTTATTTATTTATTTATTTATTTATTTCATTTTTAAACCGCCCATAGCTAATAGCTCTCTGGGCGGTGAACAAAACAAGATTAAAATACAATATTACAATAAAATTACAATAAAATCAACAACAAGTTAAACGGAAAAAAAAATTAAATGAAACACATTGAACATTAAAATGCCTGGGAGTATAGCCAGGTCTTAACCTGGTGCCTAAAAGAAAGTACCGAAGGTGCCAGGCGTATCTCCACAGGTAGGCTGTTCCACAGTTCGGGGGCCACTACAGAAAAGGCCCTAGATCTAATAACAATCCTCCGGGCATCCTGATGAGTTGGTACCCGGAGGAGGGCCTTGGATATTGAACGAAGTGAACGGGTAGGTTCATAGCGGGAGAGGCGTTCCACAAGGTATTGTGGTCCCACACCGTGTAAGGCTTTATAGGTCAAAACCGGCACCTTGAATCTGGCTTGGAAACAAATAGGCAGCCAGTGCAGGCGGGCCAGGACAGGTGTTATATGCGCAGACCAGCGGGTCCTCGTTAACAACCTGGCTGCCGCATTTTGCACTAGCTGAAGTTTCCGAACAGTCTTCAAGGGCAGCCCTACGTAGAGCGCATTACAGTAGTCCAGTCTAGAGGTTACCAGAGCGTGAACAACTGAGGCGAGATCGTCACTGTCCAGATAGGGGCGTAGTTGGGCTACTAAGCAAAGATGGTAAAACGCATTCCGTGCCACCGAGGCCACTTGAGCCTCAAGCGACAAGGAAGGGTCAAAAAGGACCCCCAAGCTACGAACCTGTTCCTTCAAGGGGAGTGTAACCCCATCTAGAACAGGATGAACATCCACCATCTGGGCAGGTAAAGAGCTCACCAACAGTGTCTCAGTCTTGTCTGGATTAAGTTTCAGTTTATCCTTTTTGAGGTGACCATAGCTGTACACAGTATTCCAAGTGCAGTCGCACCATAGAATAACAGCATTGTGATCTGTTATGCAAACCTCTGGTGTGGCAGGGCTTGGAATACCATGCACCAGCCACAACCAAGGGGAGCTTGTTTCCCTAGTGTGTGTGCTTGTCAATAATCACTCGAGGAGGGTAACAGAATAGAAGCTATGACAGGCCAACACACCTCACCAGCTATGTGTTGCAGCTGGTGAGGTCCTTGGCAATTCTTCTGCTTTGAGTTTTGAAGTCCCAGCAAGATTGTAGAACATGTGTAGTTTACACAGCAGGTAACTTGAATCATCTTAGAGAGGAAAGGTCAAAAGTTAGCTCTCAGAACCTTCCCTTGCTAACGTATGTGGGAGTACACGCATATATATATATATATATGCTTTTCTTTTTTCTTCTTCTTCTTTTTTTGCAAATTATGTCCTCCAAGGTATTTCAGGCGTTCAATACAAATTAAAGACAGAGGCATTTATTTTATTTTATTATACTTGTATCGCGGCCCATAGCCGAAGCTCTCTTGGGCGGTTTACAGTTAAAACAGATACAATTTAAAACAGATCTTATAAAAACAATTTAAAACACAACTTAAAAATTAAACAGTACAAAACACATGCTAAAATGCCTCGGAGAAGAGGAAAGTCTTGACCTGGCGCTGAAAAGATAACAGTGTTGACGCCAGGCGCACCTCATCAGAAGGATCATTTCATAATTTGGGGGCCACCACTGAGAAGGCCCTCTCCCTTGTTGCCATCCTCCGAGCTTCCCTTGGAGTAGGCACCCAGAGGAGGGCCTTTGATCTTGACCATAGCATACGGGTGGGTTTGTATCAGGAGAGGCGTTCCATCAGGTATTCTGGTCCCAAGCCGTGTAAGGCTTTATAGGTCAAAACCAGCACCTTGAATCGAGCTCGGAAACATACAGGCAGCCAGTGCAAGCGGGCCAGAATCGGTTTTATATGTTCGGACCGTCTGGTCCCTGTTACCAATCTGGCTGCTGCATTTTGCACAAGCTGCAGTTTCTGAACCGTCTTCAAAGGCAGCCCCACGTAGAGTGCATTGCAGTAATCTAATTTGGAGGTTACCAGAGCATGGACAACTGAAGCCAGGTTATCCCTGTCCAGATAGGGATGTAGTTGGGCCACCAACCAAAGTTGGTAGAAGGCACTCTGTGCCACCGAGGCTACCTGAGCCTCAAGTGACAGAGATGATTCTAGGAGAACCCCCAAGCTATGAACCTGCTCTTTCAGGGGGAGGGCAACCCCATCCAGAACAGGTTGGACATCCACCATCTGGTCAGAAGAACCACCCACTAGCAGCATCTCAGTCTTGTCTGGATTGAGCCTCAATTAATTAGCCCTCATCCAGTCCATTGTCGCAGCCAGGCACCGGTTCAGCACAATGACAGCCTCACCTGAAGAAGATGCAAAGGAGAAATAGAGCTGCGTGTCATCAGCATACTGATGGCAACGCACTCCAAAGCTCCGGATGACCGCACCCAACAGTTTCATGTAGATGTTGAACAGCATGGGGGACAGAACTGACCCCTGCGTAACCCCATACTGGAGAGTCCAGGGTGCCGAGCAATGTTCCCCAAGCACCACCTTCTGGAGGCAACCTGCCAAGTAGGAGTGGAACCACCGCCATGCAGTACCTCCCACTCCCAACTCAGCCAGTCTTCCCAGAAGGATACCATGGTCGATGGTATCAAAAGCCGCTGAGAGATCAAGGAGAATCAACAGAGTCACACTCCCCCTGACTCTCTCCCGACAAAGGTCATCATACAGGGCAACCAAGGCTCTTTCTTTCTTTTTTTTTACAATAATTTTTATTCAAATTTTCATAAAACATACAAAACAAAATCATAAAACATTCAAAGACAAAAAACAAAACAAAACAAAAATGATTAAACAAAAAAATAAAATGTTGACTTCCCATTTGTCGCAGATCAAATCAGTTATAGGTCTACAATATATAACAATCCTGTCTCTTAAATTATATTATAAAATCACTTTCCTCCAGTAGTTATCTTAATTAATCATCAAATCTCATAAACATTACTTTATTCTTTCCACAAAAAGTCAAAGAGAGGTTTCAATTCTTTAAGAAATTTATCTATCAATTTTTCTCCAAATAAACATGTCGATTAATCCATCTCGTTAATAATAATAATAATCTTATTGTCATAACCATAGTCCAAATAAACATATCGATTAATCCATCTCATCAAAATCTGTTAGGTCCAATAATTTCAATAGCCATTATTCCATCATCCATCTTCAATAGTCCTGTTAAGTCCAGTAATTTCAGTGTCCAATCTTCCATTATCAGTATTCCATAATAATCTTGCTGTCATAGCCATAGTCATATAATAAGAGTCTGATGGGAATTTCCTCTATCCCAAATATTTTCTTGCCATCAATTCTGAATAAGTTGCTGAAATATTGTTGTAAAGTCATATCTCTGTTCTTCTTTTTTACAAAATGCGCTGGCTCATCTCTTGAGAGTTTTTCCATTATCACATGGCTGCAGTTAATTCCATAGATTTTCTCTATATCAAGCTCCATCACGTCATTCCAGTCCAGAAGATTATCCAAGCCATTGATAACTTTATCTCTAATATCTTCATTAATTTCTTCAGAGATAACGTTAAATTCCAAACAGTAGATTTTATTTCTAATACCCATAAACTCCAGATCTTTTTCCAATTCCACATTTGTTCCAATCTCCAGGGCTTGTATCTTCCCTTTATTTTTTCTTTTCTCATCTCTGATCTCATTCTCCTCTCTCACAGGATCCCCTATTTCTTTAAGCTCCTGCGTCATTTTGCTCAGTTCAATTTTCAGCTCCAGGGCAACCAAGGCTCTTTCCATGCCAAAACCAGGCCTGAAACCCGACTGAAATGGATCCAGATAATCGGTCTCATCCAAGAGTGTCTGGAGCTGGCCCGCAACCACTCATTCAAGGACCTTGCCCAGGAATAGAACATTTCCTACCATGCCCTAATGGATAAGCCTGTACTGTATGTACCTTGTTATTTGCCTATAAAACGAGGGACCCTTTCTCCTATCTGTCTGAAATTTGGCAGGTTTGATCCCATGGAGCAGTTGTAAAAAGTTAATAATTTTATGATAATTGGATAGAAAAAACACAGTAATTACAGGCAATAGAGAAAACAGAATTTCACACACACACAGCACCCACTGAAATCATCTCCCACTTTGAAAACCCATGAAAACGTTCCTCTGTGGGTGAGTGTGTGGGCAGGAGGATAATAAGAAAAATCAGTTCAAATAGCTGATATGCTTTACATATTTTGAAACAACATCGACATAATTTTCAATATAGCATTGGGTGGGTATTTATTTTTTAGTTCCTAACTCACAAACAATTGTGTGCATGGTTCAAATAACTTTTAATAGGCTAGGTCTCACCACAGTCCAAAGGCAATCAGTACTATTACCCTGAAACTGGCATTTAAAACTCATTAATCTTTGGAATAATTTCTTATGGCAATTACAGTATTCAAGAGACTGACAAGCTTCATTTAATCTACACATAATCTTTCTTTAAAAAAAAACGAATGAAGTTATATTAAATACTTTATAGAAACGGATAGCCTTGCCAATATAACCTAAATCATTAGGACCTTTGTTCTGTGCTATGCTAGGCTATGCATTCAAATTTTATCCACTTTATGTTCCTTACTTTGGTTTTACAATCAGTCAGGAAAATCTTTTTCCGTTATGTAAACAGTAATTATTAACATACTAAAAAGTGGCTTTCAGAGTGAAATGCTCATAACATAAAGGTGATACATAGATGTGCAGAATCTAAAAGGCATCAAAGTGTATAAAGTCATTATAGCTTAGTTAAATGGGATGTTTATGTTTTTAGCTTTAACAGCTTACACGTTATACAAGTTCAAAATCATCCTGTGAAATGTGGGCAATTGTCTTTCAAGTATATCTCTTTGGACCCAGGCTAATTAGGTAGAAGACAAGCAGAGGGAGAGGTGTTTTTCATTGTCTTGAGCTGACTCACAGTTCATGGCAGCTCACTACTGATTTCAACTTTGTCACTTTGACTAATTTATTTCATTCTGCAAGAATTTGTCCTCCCTTCTTCAGAAATCCAAACAGACAAAGGAAGACTCTCATCCACAGTTCCTCATGAGAAGTGTTATGGGTTTGGGGGCTGAGATAAATTATTTCTATGAGTCCCCTTCTAGCCTCTGATCCTGTAACTTGGAGGTGGGCTCTGCAATGGAGAAACCTGCTCTGCTGGTCAAATGAGTCTCTTTTGTTAATCTAATAGAGTAGCCAGGTGGGCTAATGGGTCTGCCAAGTGCCCATTAACTGGTGAATGGACCAGGGAGATCCTATTATTATTGAAACTCTTCAGGAGAGCGCCCCCCTGGGGGGCCTGAGAAAGACTTGTGAGTCTGAGAAAAGGCTGGGAACTGGAGACATGCAGAAAGGCTGGATCCCCCCACACCATGGCTTTAGGATGCCTCCTGTAAGCCTGATGGAAAAGAAAGATCTATTGGACTGCTGATGCTTTGAACCCCTTCATCTTAAGCTCAGGTTGGAATGTGTAAATAAACCATATTTCATAAAGACACCGCAGTCTCTGCTGAATTTCTTTCCAAGGAAACCAAACCATGGACAAGCACAGGGACCCCTGGAGATCTGTCATCACTCTAGAGATTGGGGTGATGTGCAACATTGGTGTTAACAGGGGGATTAAATTTCCTGGAGCAAGGGAGCACCGGGAGCAAGGTGTGCCAGAGTCAAAATGGAGGGAGAACCATCAACCCTCCTGGAACAGATGAAACTGATGTTCCAGCAGCAAGCAGAACGGATTGAGCAATGTCACCAGGAGGACCAGCAGCAAAGGCAATCAAAGGGCCAAGAGCACTGGCAACAAATGGGGGATATATTTGGAAGCACCTCTGGAGAGAAAAAAGAGACCCCATGTGAGGAGGTGAGAGCCCTGCCAGATCAGCCACTACAAGGGGTTGAGAGTGACCCAGGAGCCCAGCTGCAAAGCACCCAGACTGGAGTGGCTAAAGAGAGCCAGAAAGTGGATGGGCAGCTGGAGGGCTTGGACTGTGAGGGGTTGCAGTCAGTAGTGGAGAAGGAAGAAGAGGCTTTGATTGTCCAGGAGTCTGCCAGTGAGGAAGACACCAGAAAGCTGGAAATAAGGCCCCAAGAACTGAAGGAGGACAGGTTGGAAAATGAAGAGGAAGATGCCTTGGAGAAAAGTGGAATACAGGCTGGAGAAGACATGCTGCTCATAGATTTCTCTGCTCCATGTGTGCCTGCTGTTGAAGACGTAATGCAGGAGGAGTAGGAAAGGTCCTTGGAGAACAGTGAACCACAGGCATGGCTGGCTCCAGGAATGCCGGGGCCCTTGGGCATCAGCTTGCCCTAGGCCCCGGCATGTGCGCGCGTTTGCATTCGCATGCATCGCATTCACACGTGCACGCACCCCACCCCCACCTACCTGTCTCCTGTCTTTTACTATTGCCCTTAACCAAGATGGTGGCCGCGGTTTCCCTAAGGGGATGAAGCCTCCACCGCCATCTTTGTTGATGGCATGCATGCGTGCTATGCGTGTGCATCTCTGCCATCAACTAAGATGGCGGCAGGGGCTTCAGTACCTTAGGGAAACCGCAGTCGCCATCTTTGTTAAGGGCAACAGTAAAAGACAGCAGACAGGTAAGTGGGGAGACATGGGGGATGTGGGGGCCCTGTGGATCAGAGAAGGGGAGCAGAGGGGCAGCTGAGGGGCCCCCTGTAGCTCCAGGGACCATCGGGTCAGTGCCCAACCTGACTGCCCTTTAGAACCGGCCCTGACTACAGGCTGGAGAAGAGCAGCTGTTGATAGAGTTCTTCACCCTGCGTGTGCCAGCTGTGGAAGAGAAAGTGCAGGAGGAAAAGTTGGAGGTGTGTGTGTGAGAAGAGCTGCCAGCACCCAGAGAAATGGCTGTGCAAGAAAAAGTGCAGGAGAAGCCTGAGGTGGGAGTGCAAGTCCAAGAGGAGCTCCCAATGCCTGGAGAGATGGGTGAGATAAAATCTCCAAGTGACTGTGCCCCTTGGGTACCCCATAATGGCCTTATAGGATGGGACCCAGTTCCTATGATGGTTGCAATCCCTGAGCAAATTCCAGCAGTGAGAGGTACCCAGCGCCCTGTGAGTTTGAAGGGCAAGAGACACTGGGAGGGCCCGTGATTTACTCTGGAGATGGTAAGGGAGATGCTTTGAAACCCTCCATCTTAAGCTTAGCTTGGAATGTATGTAAATAAATAAACCATATTTCATAAAGACACCACAGTCTCTGCTGACCTTCTTTCCAAGGAAGCCAAACCCTGGGTAAATTTGGGACCCCTGGAGATCTCTCACTACTTGGAGATTGGGGTAGCACGCAACAGAATAAGCCCTTTCAAAAAGTAGACTCCATGCCTTCAAAACAGGCAATGCACCCTGCTTCTTCCCCCGTGTAATCATCCCTGCCCTCTCCACCCCAAACATTTATGCACATGCATAGCCTCCCCCTTTAGACCAAGATGCCCAGTGCATGGAGATTTGGGAGTGGAAGCAGTGGAAGACTGCAGGAGTGACAATATTTGGGGCGGAGCCTGCACCATTCTCCATGCACTGAGCCTAATTTCTGAAGAGGGCTAAGAACAATGTGTACGCCAAGTCTCTGGTATTCAATGGCAATATATATGTAAAGTTCTCTTTTTGTAAATTGGACAAGGAATTATTAACAAATGGTCAAGGAATACATAATCACTTTGAATGAGTTGAAATCTACAGGGTCTGATTAACTACATCCTAGGGTATTGAAGGAACTGGCTGAAGAGCTCTTGGAACCACTGTCTATTATCTTTGAGAAATCATGGAGGATGGGTGAAGTGCCGAATGACTGGAGGAGGGCTAATGTCCCTATTTTCAAAAAAGGTAAAAAGGAGAAACCTGGAAACTACAGACCAGTCAGCCTGACACTGATCCCTGAGAAAATTCTGGAGCAGATTATAAAGCAGTCAGTCTGTAAGCACCTTGAAAACAATGCAATGATTACTAGAAGCCAACATAGATATATCAAGAACAAATCCTGCCAGACTAATCTCGTCTCATTTTTTTGATTGGTAACCTCCCTGGTAGACTGTAGGATTGATGTGGACATAATATATCCCAATTGCAGCAAAGCTTTTGACAAAGTGCCCCATGATATTCTGATTTGCATGCTAGCTAAATATGGGCTGGATGGAACAGCTGTCAAGTGGATCCACAGCTGGCTATAGCATTGTACTCAAAGAGTGCTTATCTCAAAGACGGGGGAGTTAACAAAGAGTACAGCAGGGCTCGGTCCTGGGCCTAGTGCTCTTTAACATTTTTATTATTGACTTGGATGAAGAGGTGCAAGGAATGCTTATCAGATTTGCAGATGATACAAAACTGGGAGTGAAAGCTCGGTCTGGAGGACAGAAACAAAATTCAAAGAGATCTTCATAGGCTGGAGCATTGGGCTGAAAACAACAGAATGAAATTTAATAGAAAGAAGTGCAAAGTTCTACACCTAGGAAAAAGAAACCAAATGCACAGTTATAAGATGGGGAATACTTGGCTCATCAATACTACATGTGAGAAGGATCTTGGAATTGTTGTTCATCACAAGCTGAGCGAACACTGCAATGTAGCTGCAAAAAAGGCAAATGCTATTTTAGGCTGCATTAACAGAAGTATAGTTTCCAAATCGCGTGAAGTACTACTTCCCCTCTATTCGGCACTGGTTAGGCCTCATCTTGAGTGCTGTGTCCAGTTCTGGACACCGCACTTACAGAAGGATGTAGACAAACTGGAACAGAAGAGGCCCACAAGGATGATCAGGATGGAAACAAAGCCCTATGAGCAGAGAAGGAGAGAACTGGGCATGTTTAACCTTGAGGAGAGAAGACTGAGGGGAGATATGATAGCACTCTTCAAGTACTTGAAATGTCACACAGAGGAGGGCCAGGATCTTTTCTCCATCATCCCAGAGTGCAGGACAGGAAATAATGGGCTCAAGTTACAGGAAGCCAGATTTCAACTGAACATCAGGAAAAACTTCCTAACTGTTAGAGCAGTATGACAATGGAACCAATTACTTAGGGAGGTGCTGGGCTCTCCAAAACTGGAGGCATTCAAGAGGGAGCTGGGCAACCACCTGTCAGGTATGTTTTAACCAGAGCTTGGAGAAGTTACTTTTTTGAACTACAACTCCCATCAGCCCCAGCCAGCATGGCCACTGGATTGGGCTGATGGGAGTTGTAGTTCAAAAAAGTAACTTTTCCAAGCTCTGGTTTTAACTTAGATTCCTGCATGAGCATGAGGTTGGACTTGATGGTGACATAGGCCCCTTCCAACTCTAGGATTCTATGATTCTGTGCCAGATTTTATTTATTTATTGAGAGTGCTTATAAACTATGATATTTGGTCTCAAAGCGGTACACTCAAAATAAAAATATAAAAGCATATATAATACGAAATGCGACAAACTAAATCCAACGGAATGCACAACGCTCACTGGCAACTGTAGTCAATACAACTGTAGTTCCCCTGGTGTCATTTTTTTTATTATTAAATCAAATCCTTGAACAATGTCATCATTACTCTTAAACCATCCAGGAGACACTTGGATGTCCTGGTCCATAAAATACCATTGTTCTTTTTTAATAACATGACAATAGAATTCAAACCCTGGTTCTGTATAGCACTTAATGTAGCACTATTTTACCTAGAACAGTCCAACAATACTCATCCCTGTGGGCATGATCCCAAGTATGTTTGCTCAGCCGTAAGTCTCACTTGGTTCTACAAACTGTATTACAGACTGCAGTCTTCAATCCGCAATGATCATGGTGCATTTAAAGCACCTGGAGCTTCTCCAGTTCACAGGAGTTACTGAAACTAGCCCTTTTAAGCAGTGCTTTAAGCAGTCTTCTTTCCACTTGAAGCAATCAGATCATTTTGTCCATCTTTTTACATTTTTATTTTTTATTAGACCACCCGAGCATTTGCAAAAACAAAACAAAATGAGACCTAAAAAGAAAAAGAAAAAAATAAAGGCAAAACTATAGCTATGGGAGAGGGGATCATGATACTGGACATGGCAATGGTTGTGCAATCAGAAAATGCAGGACAAGCAATGCAGAAGATGAGGCTTTGCGAGACATGTACACTGCACACAGGCTACAAATCCTTCCAGGTGCATCAATATTCCAGCTCTTTATTTATTCCAGCTATTTATATACTGTTTAATCACTGAAGTTTCAAAGCATTTTACCAGTCCACACTGGATAAGCTGGTGCAACTGCATTCTCAGACAAATAGACATAAAGTAGTTCTTAAAAACGGAGGGAAAAACACCAAAATGCAATGGGTTGGCAGCAATTCCCTGGATTCTCCACAATAATGAATGCAAAGTCAGAGAAAATGACTGGTGTGGAAGCAGCCTATGTTTCAGAGAGAACTGTACAGCTAAAGGAGACTTCAGTAAGAGCAATTTGTCTGCATTTTGCCTGTTAGGCACTGTGCATGGAGTGAAAAAAATGAGAAAGAGGGAAGACAGGATTTTTGTGAGACAGGGGGAAATAAAATCTGTCAGAGGAAGGATCTCATAACTCAGTTTCAGGAGGACACTTCCATTGATTTGAAGTTTATTAAAAGTAATTGATCTGGCTCGACAGTTTTTGTGCTGGGGATTTGTCAGAAGGGTCAACTTTGGCCATGCACACACAATGTGGGAGGAGGATATAGTCCATTACAGACTGATGTACAATTTGCAAAACTTTAAGGATACTAAAAAGGTAAAGGTGTCCTCACACTTGTAGTGCAAGTCGTTTCCGACTCTTAGGGTGACGTCTTGTGATGTTTACTAGGCAGACCATATATATGGGGTGGGATTGCCAGTTCCTTCCCTGGCCTTTCTTTACCCCCCAGCATATGCCGGGTACTCATTTTACCGACCACGGATGGATGGAAGGCTGAGTGGACCTCGACCCCTTTTACCGGAGATTCGACTTCCTCCTTCCGTTGCAGTCAAACTCCAGCCGTGAGCGGAGCTTTCGGCTGCGTTACCGCCGCTTACCACTCTGCACCACGGAGGATACTAGGATAATAATAATCTAATAATAATACTAGGGATAATAATAATCAAATAATAAATAAATAAATAAATAAGGATACAGATTCTAAAGAGATTCAGGAGGATTTGGGTTCCACAAGGGTGAAACACAGTTAACAATTGTGCCTGCTACACAAGAACCGCATTCACACATTAAGTTCTATGCATTAAGTTTACAGCTGAACTCTTTTTCCACCCCTCAATTGTGTTGCAAAATACAATTTCCTATAAATTTCTTATCCAAAGAACGCAGGCATATCTTTATCTTTAAAAAAAACAATGTGATGTAAGTTAGGGTGAGAGGTGGCATCTTTCCTAGAGAGGGCACGAGTCAGCTTCATGACTGAGGAGACCCCAAATCTTCTCAATACTTAATCTACAGTGTAGTAGCTTCCTATCAATACAAGGGAAATTCAAACTACTACTGAGTTCAATGTGCCTGGTATTGTACATTATAAATAATAGAGCATCATCATAGAAAATAGTCATCTCCCTACACAGATGTTTTGACAAGACAGACTCTTCATTTTATTTTGTATATATTCAATAGGGGAGTAATAAGAATAATTCACATTGGTTGGGTTTTTTAATGTGGCAAACACTGTATATATTTTAAGAGAAAAAATATGTGAACCCATCTTATGAGAGCTGTAATACATGTCTAGATCTTTTATTTGCTAGTTTGCAAGAAAAACTTTCAAAAGTGGATTGAACTAGGGAGTGGTGAGACTTGACCTTAACAGCATGGCAAGATCATTCAAAAACACAGTTTGGACTGGTAACATAAAATAATGAGGACAACCCCACACACTTTTCAGTCCAACAGATCAGAATTAAAATATTCTTTTCCATTGAATTAAATGGGACTTAAATGTGGTGGATTTTACCCAGAGGAATTTGCCTTGGGTACTAAAGAGTCAAGGAAACTTGAATTTTGTACATATTTTTATGTGTTAATTAACTCAAGAATGGCTCACATGCTGGACATTAATCTTTGACTAAGCACTATCGATAACTAGTAATATTCAGGTCTATCTTGATTTCAGATTTTAAAAGAAATACTGGTGAAATGCATTAGTTCAGTTATTGTTTAGAGAGAGTCTCAGTGGAGATGAAATTGAAATAATGGGTTGTGTGAAGTATATGAAGATGATATATCATTCTGTCTGTGCAACTGTTGCAATCAGCAGAACAAGGCATTGTTTCTCCTCCCTCAGGCACAATTAAGCTAGGAATAATCTAAGCATTGAGGTATGTCTTGCAAAAACTGATTTCATTATAGTAAAGAGCAAAATTAAGTGCAAGATAAAAATGTGCATTACCTAAAGGACCAAACTGCTACTTTAATAGCCATCATGTAGAACTTAAATCCAGAAATGGGATGTTGACTGAAAACATATATTTTAAATATATATATTTGTATCCCCACTGTGAAGCTTAAAAATGTAACTTTGGGGAAGAGAGAATGCAATGGTCATCATCACTTCACCAACTCACCAGACCAATTCAATCTCTTGAAGATCTTGCCTGCCTGCTATTGCCAACCTTCTTTTCTAAAATAGTTCAGGGCTGCTTCTTGAGAGATGTTACTTATTTTATTGTGTTTATTTTAATAATGAGGCATTGCAACCTGAGTTCTTTTCCCCATCTGATGTTACACTGAACCAGAGAAGAACTTGCCCTGTCATCCTTGCCAGCCACTGCATGGTGAAAACACATTAGTAGTGCCAATCTGGCACTCCTACTGGTGTTTGCACCATGCTGACCTAGTTGCCACTTGCCCCTCCCCCTTTCCATCCTGATATGCAGCAGGGATGCGGGTGACTAGAGGTCTGCTGCAACCCATCTCGCTGTCTGCTATTGGTGACATGATGTTGTGGGGAGGGAAAGGGAATAGAAAGAAAAAGAAAGCCGGAAGAGGGGGGAAGAGAAAGTGCAAAAGACAGACCAGCTGCTTTAACCTTGTGCTGCTGCAGTCACAGCAATCACTGCAGAAAAGGAAGAAAGAGACCTCCTTCCACTATCCCAGCCACCTTGATCTCCTTCTGGGAGGAAGGGCAGGATATAAATTTAATTTAAAAATTTAATAAATAAATATAAATTTAATAAATCAGTAATAATAAATGAATATTGCTGGAGCAGCTAGCATGGCTATAACAAACGTTTGGAAGCTGATGGCAATTATAAGCACATTCAGACTCATTATTGTTGAACATTCTTCTATCTTTGTTCATAATTGCTAGTCCCAAGTCAAACTGAGCTGGCAGGGCCCACCATTGTCTATGCTTCTTGCTTGAATACCCAAATACAAAATGATGTGTACCTAGCTTAGGGTTGCCATATTCCAGTTCCACAAATTCAGACAGGCCAATTTGCATACTATGCAAATTATTTGCATATTATTTGCATATTATGCAAATATTTGCATATTATTTGCATACTATGCAAATTATTTGCATATTATTTGCATATTATGCAAATATTTGCATATTAATATTTGGATTGTCCAGTTGTTTTCTTTTTGTGCCTAGGAATTACCACCAAAAACTGGGGAAAGATGTGAGAATTTTTTTTAAAAAGCAACATTTTCAGCCTTAAATGCCTTGACTCTAGTTTCCAACACTATGGAATGTTTATTGATTGATTAAGAGGATTTATATCCTGCCCTTCTGCTGTTAAAAACAGAGCTCAGCACAGCTTACAAATATAATAAAAACAATACAAATACACAATCAATATAAAAACATAATAAAAACACAAAATAGCAAACATAAAGTAAGTCAGGACAGCAGTACGGTTAACCATTACATATACGATATATTTTAGAGATGTGGTGGGTGGAGAAAAACAAGAAGCCAAAATGTTAGGAAAAGGAGTCTTTCACACCACATGCTCAGGTCTAAATACTGTTGCAGCAAGTTTTACAAGTTCCTCCAGTATTCCACTGGTGCAGGCACTCAGACCTTCAAAGTATCTGTATGTTTCTTAGGTTTTATAAAAGCAGAGCTTTGCTTAACTCAAAAGTTCTTCTCCCTTTGATCAACCACATCTACACAGCTTCCACCTCCATACACAAAATGAAACTGGGCCTGGAAGTGTGCAACAACCCTACACATACCTTGCTAATTAGATTACCAATGCCAGGATGTATGTCTTATTGACTACTCTCCTACTACTCTCCTGCTCCCCCCCCCGGGCATCATGAAAGACCCAGTCCTGGGCTCAGAAAGAAAATAAATATCTGGTCCTCTTCAAAGTACTCATAAGCCTCTTGTTTTAATTAAAATAATAATTATAAATTCTTGCTCTTATCGCTAATGGGAGTTAATTATCTTGCATATGCTGCTGTTGCTTCTATGGCTGTAACGGAGTGAGGTTAAAGATAAGTGAAATGCAAATAGGAGAACAACAACACAAAAGGCAGTAACACTTTCCTAAATGTAATACCATACCAACCACAACAAGATTCCTATGAGTAAGGCAGAAAACTCAGCATCCCACAACCAGTCAAGATTCATAACCAAAAACCCAAACTAAAAAAATCCTAGCAGCCAGTCAGCCAAGGTCACAGAAATCCCCATGAAGCACAACCTGACCTGGGGACTGCAGTTAATGCAGAATGCTGCAGCACAATTGCTGACATGAGTGAGATCCTGTCAGCACATAATACCTCTGCTCTGAAATCTGCATTGGTTGCTGATTTGCTACCAGGCCAAGTTCAAGCTGTGCTTTCAATGTTATGGGTGCCACATAGTACTTGTTCTACTCTTGTAAGAAATCAGTCCTGTAAAGTGGCAGCACCTACGCTTTGGAACTCCTTGCCTATTGACATTAGGCAGACACCTCTTCTCAGCACCTGCTAAAATCAGTTTTCTTGAGGCAAGCCTCTCCAGGTATGTGGAAGCTATTGTGTTTTTAAATCTCTTTTTAACTCATTGTTGGTTTTATTATTTTGAATGTTTTTAAGTATCTGTCCTTAACCTTTTGCCAATAATTTTATTGTTTTAATTCTTTCTGTAAACCGCTTTGAGATATTTTACAATAAAGCGGTACATAAATGTTGTAAATAAAAATACATAAATAAATGTTGGAGTCACTGTGGCCCTTGAGTCTCTTCCCACTTTTAGGAACCAAGGAATCTGCCTTATACTGATTCTGGCCATTTCATACCATGATTTCTTAAATGCAATACCATACCAACCACAACAAGATTCCTATGAGTAAGGCAGAAAACTAAGCATCTCACAACCAGTCAGGATTCCTAACCAAAAACCAAAAATATGATAAATGGAGAAATATTTATATAAGCATGACTATCAAATATATTTATTATTTACACAAACTGTAAAGATATTTGTAGTGCAATCCTAGGTTTATTTATTCAGAAGCAAGTCCCAGTGTATTCAGTGGGGCTTACTCAAACGGGCAAAAATCCAACCTCAAGTGATAAGCAACTTCATTCACACAACCCAGAATTCCGAATCACGCCACTTTACGCTGTTTTACAACTGTTTATACTTGTTTTTATGGTTATAGGATTTTAAATGGCTTTATTTCTTGTTGTGAGCTGCCTTGGTTTCCAACCCTACCTCACAGGGTTGTTGGATAGACTCCACACGCGCACACACGCACACACGCACACACGCACACACGCACACACGCACACACGCACACACGCACACACGCACACACGCACACACGCACACACGCACACACACTGCAGATGTGTAAATACATACAGCCCATATAATAGTTTATTGTCAAACCAGTTTGTCATTGCAGAAAAATCAGTATTAGTTTTAAAAAAATCAGTATTACTTTCCTACAGAGTAAAAATTGTAATACCTAAGTAAGCCCTGCCTACTTGCTTTAAAATAGGACTGAAAGGGGAGACAGAAAGAGTTAGAACACAAACACAACTCTTTTTTACATTCACTCCAAAGTCCCATTGATTTTCAGCACATTCATAAACATGTCTACTCAAAAGTAAGTCCTATTGAATTCAATGGGATTTACTCTGGGCATATGGGATTAGCATTGCTTTTACAAAAGCAAGTATTGGGAAGGTTTTCAAAACACTGCCCAGGATCTGACTCCTGCGCACAAGAGGAAAAAAACCTGAAATGTATATACTTACCCAATTTATGATATTTTCTGATAAACAGGGGGGGAAATCACCATTTTCTGGCATTGCAATGACATTTTCTAGACACTGCCTCAGGTCAATGAAACTGAAACACAACCCTGACTTCACTGATTGGCTGCAATCCTGAACGGGTGGGGTTAAAGCTACGAAGTGCTATACAGTACTGTTTAAAGAAAGATTTAACAGTCAGGGCGGCTGATGTTTTTATGTATATCTCGAGAACCGGACCACCTAGAAACTTAATTGTTTTTTTAAATTAAAGCTGAGAATCCGGGCCACCTAAGGGGCTAAACAGGCGCCAGGTGGCATGCAAAGAATCTGGGTAAAATCTGGCTAACCGGGCAATATGGCAACCCTAACCAAGCTCCATTTGTGGATAGGGTTGCCAGGTGTCCAGTTTTTGCCTGGAGACTCTGATTTTTGGGGGTCCTCTCCAGGTCTCCAGGTGAGTCACCTTAATCCCTGGACTCTTAGCTTTCATTTAAAAAACAAGTTTCTAGGTGGACTGCTTAAAAAGATATACGCATCAACCCCCCTGCAACTTCTTTTTGTACCAGCTGCTCCAATCCCTGCCCTTTCAGGTTTTTAGCCAATAAGTGAAGTCAGGCTTGTGATTGATAAGATTTGTTGACCCCCATGCATTAGCTAAACCCCATATCAAGTTCTGAGAACAGTTTCCTTTTTCTGCTTTTCTCACATGAGGGATTCAGTAAATATATAGCTTTCAGCAGCATAAAGAGTACTTTCTCTGTACAGGATTGGGACTTGCTTTTGGGTAAACATGCATAGGATTGCACTCAGAGCTTGGAAAAGTTACTTTTTTGAACTACAACTCCCATCAGCCCCAGCCAGCATGGCCACTGGATTGGGCTGATGGGAGTTGTAGTTCACAAAAGTAACTTTTCCAAGTTCTGATTGCACTACAACAGAAGATCACGGCAGGATCTTGGTAGGCATAAAAGTGTACATGCAGTATTTTTTTAAATTACTTGCAAAAATGGCATATTATACCATTTTATCTTTCAACTAATTTTTGAACAGAAGTTTTAAAAAGTGTACATGCTGCAGTGTTACACTTTTCTAATTAAGGAATCAAATGAGTTTAAATTTTACTGGACTGTTGAAGTGGGCAATTTATTTGTCTTATTCATAACCTGTTTTGAAAACCTTCCCAATATTAATCTTTTCTGGGAGTAAAGCTGCAATACTAATTCCACACACCTGGGAGCTAACCCCATCAATTCAGTAGGACTTACTCTTGAGTAGACATAGTTAGGATTGTGCTGAAAATCAATAGGACTTTTGAGTGAGCATAGAAAAGGATTGTGTTGTAACCCTTTCTCTCCCCCCTCCAATCCTTTTTTTTTTAAGCAGTTAGGCAGGGCTTACTTGTCACTGCTTTTATTTGGCAGGAAACTACTTATTTGTTTTTTAAAAAATGTTCTGCAATGGCCAAATGGTTTTGACAATAAACTAATATATGGGGTATATGTATTCTTATTACATCTCTAGTGTGTGTATATGGAATCTTTCCAACAATCCTGTGAGGTACGGTTGGAAACCAAGGCAGCTCACAACAAGAAATAAAGCCATTTAAAATCCAATACCACAAAGCAAATATAAAACAGTTGCAAAACAGCTTAAAGTGCTATGATTCTGAATTCTGAAGTTCCTTATCACTTGAGGTTGCAGTCATGAGCACACTTCCCTGTTTGAGTAAGCCCCATTGAATACTTTGGGATTTGCTTCTGAGTAAACATGCATGGGATTGCACTATAAATATCTTTACAGGTTGTGTAAATAAACATCTTTGACATTCATGCTTATATAAATATTTCTTCTTACTATGCCTTGATATTATCTGATTTCACTGTATGGTTGTAAATTATTATTTATAAATTATAATTTCCTCTACATTTTAAGTGTGCCCTTCTTCTTTGGGGTGGTCATGGTCCCCCTCTGTTGTTCTCACCCCGAGGGGCAGATCAGGCTGAGAGACCGTGCATAGCCCATGGTCACCTAGTAAACTTTTTAAAACAGGGCTGCAGCTCAGTGGCAGGGCACATGCTTTGCATGCAGAGGTTCAAAATTCGATCTCTGAAAGAGAATCCTGGACAGCCGATGCCAGTCCATGTCATCAGTACTGAGCTAGATAGTACCAAATAGTCTGACTTGGTATAAAATAGGAAAGAGACCCAAGGACTACAGTGACTCCAAAATTTATTTATGTATTTTATTACAACATTTTTATACCATTTTATTGTAAAAAACCTCAAAGGAGTTTATAGAAGGAATTAAAACAATAAAATTATTGGCAAAACAGTTAAAGACAGATATTTTAAACATTCAAAATAATAAAACCAACCAGTTAAAAACAGATAAAAAATTTAATGCGTCTACATGCCTGGGTAGGCTTGCTTAAACAAAAATGTTTTTAGCAGGTGCCAAAATGAGTACAATGAAAGCGCCTGCCTAATGTCAATAGGCATTACTGTTGGGCTGGTGACCAGTTGGCATTACTGTCTCTAGTAGTTTTCCATGAAGCCTGCAAGTGTGAAGACGTAACTGTGGTTAAGGGGGAGTTATGTCTATGATCTGTCTGGGAACGGACTGCCAGGGTCGTTGCTATGGTAGCCATCTGATAACGACTGGGAAAGTTCTAACAGAGACTATGTGTTGTGTTCTTCTGAATTATGCCTCTGAGCTGAGAGGCTGTCTTTTGTGTTTAGCTATGGAGACAGATGTACCAGAAGGGGGGGTGACTGAAGAATCTCTACATGTATTTACTCTTAAGCCTCTGGCCTTAATGTCTTAATAAAGACTCTTAACATGCTCTGAAGACGTTTTCTTGCTCAACTTAACTCCAACGTAATGTATGCTGTTTCACACAACAACACACAAGCCAACAGGGAGTTCCAAAGTGTAGGTGCTGCCACATGAAAGGACTGATTTCTTACAAGAGCAGAACAAGTACTATGTGGCACCTGTAACACAGAAATCACACCTTGAACTTGGTCTGATAGCAAATTGGCAACCAGTGCTGATTTCAGAGAAGAGGTATTATGTGCTGACAGGGTCTCACTCATGTCAGCAATCGTGCCACAGCATTCTGCATTAACTGCAGCCCTTGGGTTGCTGCATGGGGATTTCTGTGACTTTGGCTAACTGGCTGCCAGGATTTTTTCAGTTTTGGTTAGGAACCCTGACTGCTTGAGGAATGCTGAGTTTTCTGTCTTTACTCATAGGAATCTTGTGGTTGGTATGGTATTGCATTTAGGAAATCATCACTTTCTTTTTTTTTCTATTTGCATTTCATTTACCTTTGACTTTACTCCCTTATATCCATAGAAGCATCAACAGTGGTTCCATGTGGTCATCTCAACCCCCGTAAACCCACTGATGATGCATCTTTATTATTTGCATAATGATTTGTTTCTTGCCCAATAGTGGTTAAAGAGAATTCACATACTGGAAAATGGGCTTCAATTGCTGCTGTTCCCAAACTACTGAAGGAAGACCAAACTATTTGTGTTTTCTCTCTGTCAGTTATTACTCACTGGAATTGGGTTGGCTGTCAGAGTGAGTTTATAGCAGCTCAGAGAGTAGACAGGAAACAGTAACTCTTTTCTTAACTTCTACCCATTTCTCAAACCACTCTCTGAGGTGAAGGATCAAGTCTGTAAAGATGTTTGGAGCAGCCACGTTAAAAGGCAGGCAGGGCATTTCGGGCAAGGGGTTGCCAACCCTGCTTTGATATGGATATCGTTGCACAGGATCCCTAGTCAAGCTTTACCAACAGCACAATCCTAACATATCTATTCAGAAATAGCTCCTGTTGAGTTCTATGGGGCTTAGTCATAGAATCATAGAATCATAGAGTTGGAAGGGGCCTTGTAGGCCATCGAGTCCAACCCCCTGCTCACAGCAGGAAATCCACAGCTAGAGCATCTCCCACAGATAGCTGTCCAGCCTCTGCTTGAAGACATCCAGCGAAGGGGATCCCACCACCTCCCTAGGCAGTCGGTTCCATTGCCGAACCGCCCTTACTGTCAAGAAGTTCCTTCTAATGTCCAATCTGAATCTACGCTCCTGCAACTTAAAACCATTAGACCTAGTCCTACCCTCTGGGGCAGCAGAGAACAAATCTGTACCCTCCTCTATGTGACAGCCCTTCAGGTACTTAAAGAGTGCAATCATATCACCCCTCAGCCTTCTCTTCACCAGACTGAACATGCCAAGTTCCTTCAACCTTTCCTCATAAGACTTGTTCTCCATACTGGCTATCATCCTCGTCGCCCTCTTCTGAACCCGCTCTAACTTGTCTATATCTTTCTTAAAATGAGGCGCCCAGAACTGAACGCAGTATTCCAGATGAGGCCTGACCAATGCAGAATATAGTGGGACTATTACTTCCCTCGACCTGGAAACTATAGCTCTGCTTATGCAGCCCAAAACCGCATTTGCCTTTTTTGCCGCAGCATCACACTGCTGGGTCATGTTCAACTTGCGATCCACTACAATTCCAAGGTCCTTCTCACACGCACTACTGCTAAGCCGGGTATTTCCCATCCTGTACCCGTGCATTTTGTTTTTGTGGCCAAAATGCAGAATCCTGCATTTGTCTTTATTGAATGTCATTTTATTAATTTCAGCCCAATTTTCTAGTCTATCCAGGTCCCTTTGGATTTTATTCCTGTCTTCCATTGTGTTAGCTATCCCTCCCAGTTTCGTATCATCCGCAAACTTCATAAGGCTTCCCTCCACTCCATCATCTAAGTCATTGAGAAAAATGTTGAAGAGTATCGACCCCAGGATAGAACTCTGTGGCACTTCACTTGAGACCTCCTTCCAGTCCGAAGCAGAGCCACCGACGACCACTCTTTGAGTACGGTTTTCCAACCAGTTGTGAATCCACCTGACAGTATTTCCATGTAGTCCGCATTTGACCAGTTTGCTAATCAAAAGGTCGTGGGGGACTTTGTCAAACACCTTGCTGAAATCTAGATAGATGACATCTACAGCATTTCCACCATCTACTAAGCTAGTGACCCGATCAAAAAAAGAGATGAGATTAGTTTGACAGGATTTTTTCTTGACAAACCCATGCTGGCTCCTTCTAATCACAGCATTGTCATCTAGATAGTTGCCAATGGACTCTTTTATTATCCGTTCTAATATCTTTCCCGGTATTGAAGTCAGACTGACCGGCCTGTAATTCCCCGGATCTTCTTTTTTTCCCCTTTTTAAAGAGCGGGACGACGTTTGCCCATCTCCAATCCTCCGGCACCTCTCCCGTTCTCCATGATTTCTCAAAGATGATGGCAAGAGGTTCCGAGAGTACATCCGCAAGTTCCTTCAATACTCTGGGATGCAGTTCATCAGGCCCTGGAGATTTGAACTCATTTAGGTTAACTAGGTATTTCCTGACTATCTCCTTATCAATCTCGAGCCGCAGTCCTGACCCCTTACTGAGATTGCTACCGATGCAAGGTTGCACACTGTTCCCTTTTTGGGAGAAAACAGAGGCAAAATAGGTGTTGAGCAGTTCTGCTTTTTCCTCGTTATCTGTCAACATTTTGCCATCCTCATTGAGCAGCAGTCCCACCGTTTGCTTGGTCTTTCTCTTGCTTTGAACATATCTGAAAAACCCCTTTTTGTTGTTCCTCGCTTCCCTCGCCAGCCTCAGCTCATTCTGGGTTTTAGCTTTCCTTACGCTATTCCTGCAAGCCCGAGCCGCTCGTCGGTACTCTTCCTTGGTGATGCGTCCTTCCTTCCATTCTTTATACATACTCTTTTTTACTTTTACCTCCTCCACCAGTCTTCCGTGTAGCCACATTGGCTTTTTCCGATGTCTTCCATTTTTCTTCCTCTTTGGAATTGTTTGCGATTGTGCTTTTTGTAATACGTTCTTCATGAACTCCCACGCTTCTTGGGCTCCTTTTTTCTTTAGTCTATCTAGCCACGGGATCCTACCCATCATTTCCCTGAGCTTGCTAAAATCGGCTTTCCTGAAATCCAAGGTCCATGTTTGACTATATTCTTCTTTGGCTTTCCCCAGAATCCCGAATTCCAGCATTATGTGGTCACTTTCTCCCAAGGTACCGACCGCTTTAATTCCCGTGACCAATTCGTCCGTGTTAGTTAAGATCAGGTCCAGGATTGCCGATCCCCTTGTTCCTTCTTCTACTTTTTGAAAGAGGAAATTATTAGCAAGGCCCATCAGGAATTTGTTGGAGGCTTTGTGCTTCGCAGAGTTTGTCTCCCAGCAGATATCCGGGTAGTTGAAGTCCCCCATCACTACTACTTCTTGCCTCCTTGAGATTTCAGAGATTTGTTTGAGAAAGGCCTCGTCTACCACCAATTCTTGGCCAGGGGGTCTGTAGTAGACACCTACTACCGTGTCGGTTTTATTTGTTTCTCCATTTATTTTTACCCAAATGGTCTCTATCGGACCACTTTGTTTGCTCTCTTGGATTTCCATAGAGGTGTATTTGTCTTTGACGTATAACACTACTCCCCCTCCTTTTCTGTTGCTTCTATTCTTTCTGTAGAGTTTATATCCTTGAATGGCTATATTCCAATCATGGGAGTCATCCCACCAAGTTTCTGTTATCCCTATGAAGTCATATTTGCCTTGATGCACTAAGACTTCAAGCTCCTCTTGCTTGTTTCCCAAGCTCCGCGCATTGGTATATAGACAACAGAAGTCTCTTTTGTCCCGATTGGATTCCTCCGTTAATATACTGTGAGCTTTGCCGTGCATCCCTTAGTCCCTTAGTAAGTTTAGAATTGCAGCCTTCAGGGGCATCCAACTTTATTCCTGAGTGCTCTCATCTAAAATATCCACAACGCTAGGCTTCCTTCTTCCTACAATGGCTTTCTGGTGACTGGCCTGGCCTGAGGGCACTTAAACCCTTCTTGCCAGAAGCAAGTAGGCTGGATAAATTTTCCTTACCCATGCTTTTTAAACAGGTGAAAAGGAAGGATCCCATCACTTCAGCTGGACCTGGAGACAACCTTATTTAACTAAGATTTCTATCTTAATTTCCAATCAGAGATTTTTTTTTGTTTGAGTGGTATGCTCCACTGTGTGATGTATCATGCTTAATGACATCACTAGAGCCAGCCCCCTATATCACTAGAGCACACCCCATGGCATCAATAAATGTATGCAAAATGAGCACAAGGACCCCTCACAGCAAAAGTGATTTGTAGTAACCCAATAATCTTAGTCAGGTATGTGGGTGGGCGGGATAACTTTTGCCTTCCAGATGTTCATAGAATCATAGAACAGTAGAGTTGGAAGGGGCCTATAAGGCCATCGAGTCCAACCCCCTGCCCAATGCAGGAATCCAAATCAAAGCATTCCTGACAGATGGCTGTCCAGCTGCCTCTTGAATGCCTCCAGTGTCGGAGATCCCACTACCTCTCTAGGTAATTGGTTCCATCGTCGTATGGCTCTGAACTGTTGCTGAACTACAACTCCCATCATCCAGGCCATATGTGATGCTTCTGACCTGGCAACCCTAGCTGGGAGTGTTTCTGCCTGAAACCCTAGACAGCCACTGCCAGTCAGTGTAGACAGTGCTGAGCTAGAAAGACCAATGGTCTGACTTGATACAAGGCAGCTTCCTAAATTAACATCTGGATAAATATCACTAGGGCCAGCCCACTATGACATCACTAGGGCACGCCCCTGAAATCTCAGGGTTTGGGATGCTTCTGACCTGGCAACCCTATTTGTGGGGGGTGGGTGACCTTTTTAAATGATCACTTTCTTCACCAAAATCCACAGTGAAAAAAATGACCGGGAAAGACTCAGGACTTTTTACAGACAATGGCAATGTAAATTATTATGAATTCATCTCTAGATGGCATTTTCACACCAAAAATGAATATGGGCATATGGTTTGAGCTGGTTCTTGAAAATACTGCCGTGCTGAGAACATGAAACCACTGAAATGCAACTTACCAAAAAGTTTAATCTATCCATGGGTCTGAATGGAGAAAGTTGTTTTCTGTTGCTTTACCCAGCAGTGCTAAGAATCAGGGGTGGGAAACTTTTGGCCCTCTAAATGTTGGTGAACTATAGTTCCCATCACCCCAGCAGGCATGGCTAATGGCCTGGATGATGGGAGCTGTAGTTCAGCAACATCTGGAAGGCCAAAGTTATCCTGCCCACCCACACACCTGACTAAGATTATTGGGTTACTACAAATCACTTTTGCTGTGAGGGGTCCTTGTGCTCATTTTGCATACATTTAATTTCTAATTGAATTGTTATCATCTGCACTTTTATGTTTATTTCTATTGTTTGTTTCACAGAATCATGGAATAGTAGAGTTGGAAGGGGCCTATAAGGTCATCAGGTCCAACCCCCTCCTCAAGGCAGGAATCCAATTCAAAGCATCCCCAACAGGCAGCTGTCCAGATGCCTCTTGAATGCCTCCAGTGTTGGAGAGGGTTGGTTTGTTTGACTGAGATTATTTTTAAACCACTCGTCATCACATGAGATTCAATGTTGGTTTACAAATATGTATAATTAAAACAATGACAAACAACACATGTAGTTCAACAGAAAATAAAACCACATTAAATGCAAATCTTGCAAATAAACCCATTAACCCCACATCAATAAATACAGCACAACAATGACTACAGCAGAGTTTACAATTATACAGTACATAAACAGCTTAGTCTCAAAGGCCTGATTAAAAAGGTGCGTCTTCAAACCACACCTAAAACTCAGTAAGCAGGGAATCAACTGTACTTCTAGAGGGAAGGGATTCCACAAATGGGGGGCCATGACTGAGAGGCCCTTCACGGTGTCATCGCCCAAGCAGCAATGTTCTTCAGTGGCAGACAGTGGAAGAGATGCTTCGTCAAGTAATTGGGACCCCAGTCATTCTGAGCCTTATAAGTTAATGCCAAAACCTTGAATTGGTCTCAGTAGCATAACTGCAGTCAGTGCACATCACACAGGACTAGTCTGATACGGTCCTGTTTAGAAATACTGTTTACCACTCTGCCAGCTGCATTATGCACTAGCTGATGCTTCTGAACTATCTTCACAGGTTACCCCATGTAGAGTGTCTCTGTAGTCCAATTTAACTCCAACTTTTACCTTTTAAAAAAAATTGCAGCCATGTATACCTGCCAACTGGGGATGCCTCAGATGAAATGGGTTCTAGTCTATGAAAATTAATACCATAATAAAATGTGTTTGTCTTTAAGATGTCACAGGACTCTTGGTTCTTCTCATCACATCAGACAGCTCTGACAGTGATTCTGTTTCAAAACATTAAGTTCCTTTTTGATAGGTTGCCTAACAAAACCTATCATCAAACGTTTTGCCTCACACTAGTAAGAAATAGGACTGCTGCCAGTCCCAGGTAAGACTGCTGGTCTGAGGCAGTGCTTTCTCATCCAGGTAGCATTTGATGTAAGAAATCATCCAAAAAGCAAAAGAAAGATTGAGGCCAGTACAGACCAGGAAACTTAAGTGCTTCTACCTATGTCCCAACTCCACATGTTTGTAGGAAATCTCATTGATTTCAGTGAAGACTATTTCCATGCATGAGTACTTGGCATTACAGGCAGACATTTTATTTGAGTCATTCCACAGCAAACATTTTACAGGTTCCAGATGGCAAATTCTGAGTTTTTGAGTCATCTAAGTTTGAAAAGTATCAAACTGGATTTTTTTTTTAAAATCCTTTCTATTCTAAAAAAACAAAAATGCATAAATCTTCAGCACTGGTAATATGTTTTCTGTGTTTTAAATATATTTTTGGAATTCTATTATCCAAAATTACTTTGGACTTCACTCCATTACAGTCCATGACATATTCAATTTTCTGCCGCTGCTGCTTTCCACATCAATAAATTCTCCATTGTCTGTAATCATTTTAAGCATTTTCATACTTCACATATCTCTTAACACTCTAGAAAATGTACACAAATATGGGTTCATCTTAAAATCAGCTTGCAAGGTTTTGCCTTGTCTAGGGCAGACAACACCTGGCCTTCCCAGGTGATTGATTTTTAAACAATCCTGCAGAGATGTGTGCACGCGCACCACAAAAATGGTCCCCAGCTTGTAACTGGTATGCCCGCAATCTACATTTCTACACTCGGATGTGCCAGATTATGTTGCTATGCTGTTGAGCAGCTGAATGCATTTACATATGCACCCAAAAGGGTTTGCCTATGGAGATACTATGAACGTTTTTAAAACTATGTTTTCCATTTGCAGCTCCCATGGGATCCTTTATTAGGGATTATGAGTTGTGTCCAATGCTGTACAAACAGTGTTCCACTCACCTAGTGGAACTTCCCCTTCCCCACGTGTCCCCCAAATCTGCTACACAGGATCCCCCAACCCTTTGGAGCACATTTTGAGGGTCCATTGTGCAAGTGGAGTCTGTTGCACAAGCAAAACTGCAGTGTTGGATGACTGCAACAGCTTATCTCATTGGCAGCTATGCAGACTTCTTCTTTTTAATCTAGTTACTGCTTCCTGAGAGTTGCGGCCTGGTGACCTGATGGGAGTTGCAATCCAAAACATCTGGAGGGCACCAGGTTGGAGAAAGCTGCTTTACAATGTAATATTATCAACTCTCTTTCTATGACCATTTTTATGCAGACCTGCTCTGAGAAGGAAAATATCTTATCAGATAAGAACTTTCACCCCAACTCAATTCTGTTCAATTGGGTCAATTCACACACTTAACGCGATTCATCAAGTTCAGAAGGATCAAGTGCGGAGAGATCAAGTGATATGCATGCACATGTGAACCAGATGTTAAATGTATGCACAAGTACTAAATTGCAAAAACCATGTATAACGAATGTTAAACAGAAAATGAAAGATGACTGTGAAAAAAATGGCACAGGAGATAATAAAAAACAAAATTAGCATTGTTAACTTCAATTTCTTTCTTCCATGGCATCAACTAAGTAAGCCTGAGAACCTTTGTATAATTCACAATTCTTACCTTAGACTTGGTTCAACTATTACAAAAAGCATTTCAGAAGAGCAGTGCCGAAACACTGATGTTTAAGTCTTCCTTGCTCTACTACTGAAACATGCAAAGCAGCTGCTCATGGATGTCACTTGAAGGTCTCTGTTCCACAACTACTGTAGAGCCACAACCTTTAGAAATGCTTCTAATAGATTCCGAAGTTTCCAAGCAGCTATAAGATTACTCAAATAACAAAAATATTTCTTTGCTAGATATGAGTAAAATACCCTTCAATTCATGTTGTGCACTTAACTGTTTCCATTATACAGTCATATGCAATAATGGATTCCAAGAGGAGGCTTGTGAAGCACAAGTGGGTGTGCCATGAACCCAACTAAGGTAGGTAATGCTAATGGCACCATTTTCTTTTCTTTTTTATTAGATTTTCTTAAAAAAAGGAAAAGGATGGTAGAAAGGAGGACAGGGAGGAAGGCAGACAGTAAAGAACGAAAAACAGTAAGGGTGGTGTAAGACTGATATAAACAGTCAAAGAGGGTCCCATTTTGCTGGCAAAGGCTGAAAGCTTTTTTAAAATGACTAAAACAGAAGATGTTATACCCTTTAAGAACATCAGGTAACAGAAAATAATTCAGCAGGTCAGGAGATTACTGTTTCCACCGATTATCCCTATCCTCATCCTGGCATCTAAAGGATCTGTAGCATTTTCACAGTCTGAGTCAATGAGGAGGTCTTTCGATGTTCCATCATTTGTGACCATTTCACAGCAGGCACCAAATGCTAGACCATTAGGTGCTGCTTCTGCCATAGGATTGAATGCCCTAGTGTACTTCCTTGTTCCATGGCATGTAGTCATATTTCTTATCAAGAAAAAAGTCTCTGCACTCAGTGGATCATCATTTTCTAAGAATACAGGAGGACAGAAAGCAAACAAGAGATCTCTGAAAGCGTAGGTTTTTGTAAGAAGTACTTTTCCAATTTAAACAGCGTGTGCTTGATGGCAGTTTCCCTTGAAACATTCTCCAGTCTTGCTGCGGCAAAATTGTTTGGTAATCAGCTGTGTCTTGCTGGGCATCTGCTGGACCAGGGACTCTTCATTCATATCTTCTGCAAGCATGGATGATGACAGAGCTTTAAGGAACTTCTTTAAGGATCAATTCCAGTTAATGTAATGGCGGCATAGGAAGAGGAGCTGTGTTTGTAGCTCCTGCCGCTTATCTTTTTTAAACATCTTTTAATCATTCTTTTACATTCTCAGCACTTAGCACTTTAATATTCTTAACCTCGGCTTTATTGAGACTGGTGGTTTACCTGAGGATTAGAAAGGATTGGAAAGGTGAGCGAATGTTCTTTCCAACTGCTTCCACCCACCCTTCTACAATCTCGGTGTGGTAACCGAGGACCGCGGGAGACGGGTGTTGCGACTAACTGAGTCCGGGGATGGTAGCGGCCTCTATTTTTCTGCTGCTGCTGTTATTCGTTTGTTCTTCGGTGTGACCAGTGCTGTGGTGGGGGTGTTTTGCTTTTTGTCCCCCCCCAGCTTTTGTTGGTTTGTGCCTGCTGTCCCGGTGTGCTGGTCTCGGCCATTGTCGCCTCCTGAGTCGGTTTCCATCTCTACCTCTGATTGTTCTGGGGCTTTTGCCGAAGTATTCCTGGGTGGTTGTGTTGTCGCTGCCACCGCGGTTTCGCACCCGGATTGTCGTCGGAACTGCTGTGGGCTTGGGCGCTGCTCCGCTGTTGTTGCTGCTTCGATCCTGCGACTCGTTACACCATCATCATTGTGCGACTGTCGTGGACCTGGACGTCGCCTTCCTGCTGTGCGGCGGTTTCGAGTGTTGGGCGCTTGCCGCCGCTGCCGTTGCGACCTTACGCCCGAGTTGTTATTGCCGTTGCTGCGATCGCCATGGATCTGGGTATTGCTTCACTGCTGCTTCATCCCAACACCCTCGAACTATTCTAGGATTATCATCATCGTCGCTGCTAACCGTAGTGCTGCTGCCTGGACCCTGCAGCCTTTGTGGTCGCTGTCATTGATGCTGCTGTTTGGTTAGGGAGCATCGTTCGTTCCATCGCTCCTCTGCCCTTGCGACCCGCTGTTGTGACCCGCTGGCTGCTGGGACTTTACTGGTGCTGTTGTGCTATTTGTATGAGTGCATGAATGGTGGTATGAGTGAGTGTGTGATTGTGTATTAAATATGAGTTTTGTTATTTATTTTATTTTTATCATGTGCCTGGGCGAGAGGATAGTGTGTTGGGAGGGAGGACCAGAGGGGGCCCCAATTAGTGCAGTGACGGGTAATGGGAGGCATGGTGCTGTGAGGAAGACATGCCAGTTAAGGGGAACTCGGCCCAGGCAATTGGTGGCTGTACCGTATTCCGGTCCTCCTCACACCCACAGGATTGCAGGTAGTCTTATCAGCCAACCCTCGGATCTCCAGTTGCTGCTTCTTAATGCCAGATCGGTAAATAACAAAACCTCCCTCATCCATGATTTAATTGTGGATGAGGCGGCCGATCTGGCATGTATTACCGAAACCTGGGTGAGCGATCTGGGAGGTATTAATCTCTCCCAGTTGTGCCCACCTGGATATTCGGTCCAGCATCTGGGTAGATCCGAGGGTCGGGGAGGGGGAATCACTGTGGTCTATAAAAGTTCCATTCCTCTCATTAGGCACCCTATCCAGGTGGCTAATGGCCTGGAGTGTCTGCACATTGTGTTGGGTCAGCGAGACAGACTGGGAATACTGCTGGTGTACCGTCCACCCTGCTGCCCAGCAGCTTCCCTAACTGAGCTGACGGAGGTGGTCTCGGATTTGGTGTTGCGATCCCCCAAACTTCTGGTATTGGGGGATCTCAACATTCATGCCGAGGCCACCTTGTCTGGAGCGGCTCAGGACTTCATGACATCCATGACAGCCATGGGGCTGTCTCAATTTGTTACTGGCCCTACGCATGTGTCGGGACATACTCTAGACTTGATTTTTGCCACTGGGCTAGGGGATGGTGATCTGGGAGTGAGGAATCTTACATCTATTCCTTTGTCATGGGCAGATCACCGCCTATTGAGATTTAGACTCACACTGTTTTCTCCCCTCTGCAAGGGTGGAGGACCAATTAAGATGGTCCGTCCCCGGAGACTAATGAATCCTGAGGGATTTCAAAGGGCTCTGGGGAATTTTCCGGCTGATAAAACTGACGACTCTGTTGAAACCCTGGTCACTCTGTGGAATACGGAAATGACCCGGGCAGTTGACACAATCGCCCCGGTGCGCCCTCTCCGTTGCAGAGCTCAATTGGCCCCTTGGTTTACCTCAGAGCTAAGAGTGATGAAGCAAGAAAGGAGACGGCTTGAGTGCAAATGGAGGCGAACTCCTGACGGCTGTAATTATGCTCTTGTGAAGGTCTCTTCTAAACGTTATGTGAAGGCGGTGAGGGCAGCAAAGAAGCAGTACTTTGCTGCCTCTATTCAGTCATCTTGTAACCGCCCAGCAGAACTTTTTAAAGTTGTCCGGGGACTTCTACACTCTAGTCCTCCGGATGCAATTCAATCATCAATAACCCGCTGTAATGAATTCATGAGGCACTTCCAAGATAAGATCACTAACATCCGCCGGGACCTTGACTCCAATATTGTAGCAGTTGAACCTAATGAGGTGTCCAGAACACAGTCCTGTCCGGTTTTATTGGATGAGTTTCAGTTAGTAAAGCTCGAGGATGTGGACAAGGTGCTTGGACAGGTGCGGGCGACCACTTCTGCTCTGGATCCTTGCCCCTCATGGCTAATAAAAGCTAGCAGGAATGGAACGGCCGGTTGGGCCAAGGAGGTGATTAATGCCTCATTACGAGAGGGAGTGGTCCCACCCTGCCTGAAACAGGAAGATGATTCGGAAACTTCAGCTAGTGCAGAATGCTGCGGCCAGAGTTCTTACTGGGACGAAGAAATTCGACCATATAACACCTATTCTGGCCCAACTGCACTGGCTACCAATATGTTTCCGGGCCAGATTCAAAGTGTTGGTTCTTACCTATAAAGCCCTTAATGGCATCAGACCGCAATATCTGATGGAACGCCTCTCCCGCTATGTACCTACCCGTTCACTGTGCTCGACAGCTAAGGCTCTTCTCCGGGTCCCAACTTATAAGGAGGCCCGGAGATCAGCAACTAGATCCAGGGCCTTTTCAGTGGTGGCCCCCGAATTATGGAATGCCCTCCCAAATGAGATACGCCTGGCGCCTTCTTTGTTATCCTTTCAGCGCCAGGTAAAAACCTACCTCTTTGCCCAGGCATTTTAACCTTAATTTAATGTTAATTTTAAATTTAATTTTATTGTATTTTTTATTTTTAGTTGTATTTTAATTTTGTTTTTAATATGTTTTATAATCTACAATTGCTTGTATTTTAATTGTGGTTTTATCTTGTTGTACACCGCCCTGAGAGCTTATTGCTATAGGGCGGTTTAGAAATGTAATTAAATAAATAAATAAATAAATTCTCTTCTTCAAGTAGCCTGCATAGTAGGTCTCTGTGATATTCAGAGCAGGTTCAGTATCATGTTATTTTTCTCTTCATTCAGTTTGGGACGTTACTTGACTACTCCCAGAACAGGTTCATCGAGTTCTAAGTCATTGATTTTAAAAAATGTACATCATACAGTGTATTCAACTGTCCCAATAATGTTTCATTGTCTTGGAATGATTATACTGATAGCCCCAGATTTATTTATTTGTTAAGACAGTCTGTGTCATGCTTATACAGAATTAAAGTTAGAAGCTCAATTTGTGAAACACTTTCATTGTGATACTAAAGAGGGTAAAAGAACTCTGTTGAAAGAAGCAACATTCTGTCTTTTTGGTTCTGGTTTTGTGTGTGTGTGTGGCAATGCATTCTTACATTACAAATCCAAATGCTATGTGATGGAGTTCATGAGGGCCATTGGATGATGATCCCATCAAACCTTCTCTGCTTTTGGATCTATTTTGAGGGAGAAGAGTGCTTCCAGAAAGGGCCAGACAGCCAGAACCCCCACTGATGGTAACTCTATCAAGTTCCCCACTGTAAGTTCCCCCTGTAATTGTATGACATCATGTCAGCTGTCTGAGGGAAGAACAATGTGGGGAAAACTGCTTTGTCACCTGGTCTGGACATTGTCACCAGCTTTGCTCCTGGATCTGATTTTGGGGTCAAAGTGCTTCCCAGAGAGGGATCCACTCTTTATCAAAGACAAGATGCCCACAACCACACTGACTCTAGCAATGAGTTGCTGTTCTTAACTGCATTATAAAAATTGTAACTAGGGATACAAAAAGGCATTGATTTCTGTTCCAACCCATGTTCATCACATGCAGTGCTGTCTCCATTCCACTGCAGTTCAGCTTCCAACAAAAACTATGTTATTTGTCTCACTGTCTGCTGTAGTGGAATTTTACATAATTAGTTGTGAAATTAATTACATTTTTAAATTACTAATTATGAAATTAATTATGTTATTCCACACCATTCATTTCAATGCACAGGAAACTCAATGCAAACCACCACCACCAATAACCTATCGTATTGACTGGATTGATTTCCTTTCTGGATATCAGATAAATAAGTGAACATTGGCAATCTTGCACCCATGTCTGTTTCAGTTGGAATTCTCTGATATACCTCACTTCAGCTTTAAGAACTTGCACTGGAGCTTGCTTTCCCTCCTCCCTCCCATTCCTTTTTCTTTGTGTGCCATGTCTTTTTAGATTGTAAGCTTGAGAGTGAGGAGTGTCTTAATTCTGGTTTTTTGTATGCCACTTTAAGAACATTTTTTGGCTAAAAGGCAAGGTATAAATGCCACAAATAAATAAACATCCCACCATGAAAATAGCTATGGCTGAAAACTGTCTCATTTATTTCAGCCTGGAAAAGCAAGATGTTCTCCTGGCCACCAGCAACACTGATGTGGAAACGTCCCCAGTCTTCTTCCCATTCCATGTGATTCTTGTTTTCAAACATTAGTAAAGCAATGTGGGATCTACCCATGGGAAAGTGGTAAGTGTACCACTCCAGTATGGTATGAATTAGCCAAAGCAGAGAAATTGGAGGTGGCAGAAGCCTGAAAATAGAGAGGAAGGATACCTTGGGGGCTTTCTTGGTGCTGAACCCAATTACTTTCTCCACAAGGCCTGAGCCCAACAAAATATAACTCAATTGAATGAGCATCCAATCTCCTAAATTCATCCATATATCTATAAACACTGTAGCATACAAGATCAACAGTGTCTGTTTTGTAGGTGGTGGAGGGCTTCCCCCATCCTGAATCACAATTATGCTGTTTCACTTTGAGGTACACCAGCACAATTTCACATTTCCTGGCCTTCTGCACCAGTCTCACCATGGAGTCAAGACACCATCATTACAGCAAACAGCCAATATCACTGCACTACCATTTATGAAATTAGCTTTCCATGCCTTTGCACTGGAATTGCATAAATGCTTTAATGCCATCCACTGTGTGGTAAGAATCATATCTATGACCCTAACTGATTTAAGCATCAGTGTCTGGCTGTAAATAATCTAATACAAAAAACCAGAAATGTTTATAATAACCTTAAAGCTGTCAGACACTTGAAAACTGAAAAACAAAATTCATATTGAAGGAAGAGAAAGCAATTTGTGCAAGGTCTCTCCCCTGCCCACCATATTCACATTCTTCTGCTTCTGCTTTAGCAAGCTCATATTTTCATATAAAGTTTTTGAACAATCCCTTAACAGCAGGAAAGGAGTACTTCAACACAATATAATTTGTCATCGTGGAACTACAAGGACATGTTCAGGTTTGGTTACAGTAGGCATTATTTTATCTCCATAGCAAATCCCAAATGTAAATAGATATACCCCTAGTATGCTCTGATGCACACACAGACCTTTTACATATTAAATGTTTCATTCCCATTGAGGGACCTGTGCACAATGTTTTTCCTACCATTGAAGTGAATGGAGAAATCCTTGTTGATGGAAATAACATTCTTACTCTTCAAGGGGGGAATGTTTTGCCTCCTCTCCCTCCCTTACAACAAGGAAAATTCAGGAGATTAACTCCCAAAGGGAGGGGTTGGAGAAGAGGAGTTATGTGGGGCCCGATGGGCCAATCAAAGGCTGTGTACACAGTCCTGTTTACTCTGCATCCAATGCACTCCCACTTTCTGGTTTAGGTTAATTTGGCTTGCAGATCTTCTCTTTGTTACATTAATAAATATAACCTATTTTTCACCGACTCTTTTCTTCATGAGTTTTTCGTGTGGGTGTGTGAGCAAAGTTCCTTGTGTACAACGCAGCCCATGGTTTCAAAGCAAATCACTGTAATGGATAGTCATAGTGAATATCTTGTGTGACTTACATTACTGAAATATCTGTTATCCATAATTCTATTGTTACAGTACAGAAATACTAGCTCATTTATCAAGATACATATTGTCCCCCCCCATACTGAAAGTGCTGACCAGCTTGCCGCTGATCACATCTCCAGTTTATTGCTTTTCACTGTTTCCTACTGAAAGTTACTTTTTCTTTCATTGATTTATGACAACAGTTTGCAATACCTTATCTGGCACAGTTATACTCAGCTGTATGTATGCCATTGTCATTTTGGGAGGTTAAAAAAAAAATTGGATGCTTGCTGTGTAACTAAGAAGAACATTGATTAATCCTTAGTTTGCAGTTGTGTTATTCTCGTCTAGCCAATCTTCCTGTATCTTTGACTGCTCATAAATATATGATAAATTTCACTTGATATGGCCTAATGACGTGGACAAGGTGCTTACAATGATCCGGCCATCAATGTGTCCTCTTGACCCTTGCCCTCCTTGGCCTATTAAAGCTTGCCAAGGGACCTTGACCGAGTTGATCCAGGGCATGGTCAATGCATCATTGCGGGAGGGAGTGGTTCCAGCCTCCCTGAAAAAGGCGGTGATCCGACCACTCCTGAAAAAGCCCACGCTGGACCCACTGGTTTGTGACAACTACTGCCCGGTCACAAATACCCCTTTTTAGGGAAGGTGATTGAGGTGCGACCCTGTTATTCTTACTTGATTTCTCAGTGGCTTTTGATACCATTGACCATGGTATTCTTCTGGGATGACTTGGCGAGTTGGGTATTGGAGGCACTGTTTTACAGTGGTTCTGATCCTATATCCAGGGTTGTTTTCAGAAAATAGCATTGGGTAGTTGTTTTTCGGGGCCCTGGCAGTTGTGCTGTGGGATGCTGCAGGGTATCATTTTGTCCCCGATGCTGTTTAGCATCTATATGAAGCCTTTGGGAGCAGTCATCAGGAGATTTGGGGTGAGATGTCAGCAGTATGCTGACGATACCCAGCTCTATTTCTCTGTAACATCTAAATCGGGAGAGGCCATGCAAGTCCTGGACCACTGCCTGGACTCATTGATGGGCCTGATGAGGGCCAATAAACTGAGTCTGAATCCTAGCAAGATGGAGACTCTGTGGGTTGGTGGTTCCTGAGTTTGGATAATTGGTAATTGCCTGCTTTGGATTGGGTCGTACTCCCTCTGAAAGAGTACATCTGTAGGCTGGGGGTACTCCTGGATCCACCTTTGTCACTAGAGGCCCAGATGACCTCTGTGGCTAGGAGTGCCTTTTACCAGTTTTGGCTGGTAAGTCAGCTATGGCTGTTTCTGGACCAGGATAGCCAGACCATCGTTGTCCATGTACTGGTAACAAAAAGAGGGGGAGGGACCCTCAAAGTGCCAAGCCAGTGAAAAAGCCAGTAGTAGAAACGGGAATGTTTTTAATAAATGCCTGACACATTTTGGGTACAAGTCACCCAAAATTCTAATAAGTAGGGAAAAGAGGGGAGAGACAACTGAGGTAGAATATATTACAAAGTACAACTAAAACTGCACATAAAGATGCATACCACAAAAATGTAATAAAGAAGAATGAATATACAAGATTAGTATACAAGATTGTGCTAGTGCACATCTTTTCCAAAATCTAAAAAAAAATAAAAGGAAAAATAAATGCAAAGACATTCCACTATACACATGAATTTAAAAACCATATCAAAGACTTGATATGTAAAAAATAAAACTAGCTTAGAAAAAGAACAATTTATGGAAAAAAATTGATGAAAAATACTTTGAAATATACCAGCAGCCAAAAGAATTTTTTACTTGGCTACCACTATTGCAAATGCACTAAAGAATAAAACAATGAAAAAAGACTCAGCAAAATTGGTACAAATGCCATACAACTGTCTCACAGGTGTGTGAAAATACAAAATGGAGAGAGAGAAATGGCTCTAAAATATGAGCAAAAAAACCTTTTAGCACCCAACAATATAAAATTGCTGAAAATATGCACTGCTGGTCGAAAAGGAAAAAATTAGATTGAAAAATGCAAATAAACATACATGTGGATAATATATACTGCTGTTGTACATCATGTAATAACACTAATTTAACAGAACACTCACATTAAACAAACAACCAGAATGTAAAAATTCTAAAACTACTCATACAAGAAATCTGAAACAGAAAATAAATTATGTCAATACCTCTAGAAAATATAATGTAGCTATCTTGTCAGTAAAGCCAGATGGATAAGTTCTTACACACAGCTGACTATAAAGTAAGAAACAAGCAGCTCCCACACAGGTGGAAATGGCAATGCACTAAAGACAATTTTTTCTTAAAGGTGTAATTGTGCTTAATGTGACAGAAAAATTTGCAAAGGAAAAAATAATAAACCCTATTTATTAGAATTTTGTAGCCAGTGTCCAGCAAATTGTGGAACCATTTATATTTAACTGATCAATATTTTAAATAGGTTATTATGTTTCGTATGATTGAAAACTGTTTTTAATGTTGTATATTTGTTTTTTTATGACAGATTGCCCTTGACAAAGGGTAACTTGTACCCGAAACACGTCAGGCATTTATTAAAAACATTCCTGTTTCTACTACTGACTTTTTCACTGGCTTGGCACTTTGATCGCCCCCCCCCAATTCTTTTTGTTACTGTTGTTTTTGGGTGCCTCCCCCCTCGCTTCCATGTACTGGTAACCTCCAGGCTGGATTACTGTAATGCACTATGTAGGGCTGCCTTTGAGGTTGGTCCAGAAGCTGCAGCTGGTGCAAAATATGGCAGCGAGACTGCTCACTGGGACAGGGTATCGCCAACTTGCACCCTGCTGCTGAAAGAATTGCACTGGCTACCTATTAGCTACTAGGTTATCCGGATCCATTTCAGTCGGGTTTCAGGCTTGGTTTTGGCACAGAAACAGCCTTGGTCGCCCTGTATGATGGCCTTTGTCGGGAGAGAGACAGGGGGAGTGTGACTCTGTTGATTCTCCTTGATCTCTCAGCGGCTTTTGATACCATCGACCATGGTATCCTTCTGGGGAGACTGGCTGAGTTGGGAGTGGGAGGTACTGCATTGCGGTGGTTCCACTCCTACTTGGCAGGTCGCCTCCAGAAGGTGGTGCTTGGGGAACATTACTCGGAACCCTGGACTCTCCAGTATGGGGTTCCGCAGGGGTCAGTTCTGTCCCCCATGCTGTTCAACAACTACATGAAACTGTTGGGTGCGGTCATCCAGAGCTTTGGAGTGCGTTGCCATCAGTATGCTGATGACACGCAGCTCTATTTCTCCTTTTCATCTTCTTCAGGTGAGGCTGTCATTGTGCTGAACCGGTGCCTGGCTGTGACAATGGACTGGATGAGGGCTAATAAACTGAGGCTCAATCCAGACAAGACTGAGATGCTGCTAGTGGGTGGTTCTTCTGACCAGATGGTGGATGTCCAACCTGTTCTGGATGGGGTTGCACTCCCCCTGAAGGAGCAGGTTTGTAGCTTGGGGGTTCTCCTAGAACCATCTCTGTCACTTGAGGCTCAGGTAGCCTCGGTGGCACAGAGTGCCTTCTACCAACTTCGGTTGGTGGCACAACTAAGTCCCTATCTGGACAGGGATAACCTGACTTCAGTTGTCCATGTTCTGATAACCTCCAAATGAGATTACTGCAATGCACTCTATGTGGGGCTGCCTTTGAAGACGGTTCGGAAACTGCAGCTTGTGCAAAATGCAGCGGCCAGATTGGTAACAGGGACCAGACGGTCCGAACATATAAAACTGATTCTGGCCTGCTTGCATTGGCTGCCTGTATGTTTCCGAGCTCAATTCAAAGTGCTGGTTTTGACCTATAAAGCCTTACATGGCTTGGGATCAGAATACCTGATGGAACGCCTATCCCAACACAAACCCACTTGTACACTACGCTGAACATCCAAGGCCCTCCTCCGGGTGCCTACTCGAAGCTCAGAGGGTGGCAACAAGGGAGAGGGCCTTCTCAGTGGTGGCCCCAAATTATGGAATGATGTGGCCGACGAGGTGCGCCTGGCGCCAACACTGTTATCTTTTCATCGTCAGGTCAAGACTTTCCTCTTCTCCCAGGCATTTTAGCATGTGTTCTAAATTGTTTTTATATTGTTTTAAATTTTAAAATTGTCTTTCAAATTGTTTTTAAAATATGTGTTTTAAATTGTATATTTGTTTTAATGTTTTTGATTGCTGTAAACCGCCCAGAGAGCTTCGGCTATGGGGCGGTATATAAGTGCAGTAAATAAATAAATAAATAGGCTAAGTTCAAGGTTCTAGTTTTGATGTACAAAGCCCTATACAGCTTGGGACCAGGATACCTGAAAGACTGTCTTATCCCTTTTATACCCACTCGATCACTGCACTCTGCATGTGAGGGCCTCCTGCATATACCATCTTATCAGGAGGTCAGTTCTGCACAACATAGGAAATGTACCTTTAGTGTAGTGGCACCTACCCTTTGGAATTCCTTCCTCTTAAATATTAGAGAGGCACCATTTCTGTTATCTTTTTGGTGCCTACTGAAGATCTTCCTCTTTCAACAAGCCTTTTAAGTAGAGACCTTATCCCAGTCTGCGTCTGTGTTGGAATTGCTTTTTAATATGTTTTTAAAGCTTTTTTTTAAAATATGTTTTTAAGTATGATTTGTTTTATTATATTTTAAAGTCTGTTTTTAAGATGTTTTAAAATGTTTTTAGAGCTTTTGTTTGCCTCCCTGGCTCCTACTAGGAGGAAGGGTGGGATATAAATCTAATAAATGAATAAAATAAATAAATAAAATTTAAATGTTAAAAATGTGGAAAGCTTCTTATTTATATCAAACTCTCACATCCACATTTTAACTTAATATATATTTGCCGCTTTTCCTTTCAATAAAAGTCAAGTAAGAATGATGTAGCCTTCAGCGATGTAGCTGACGTGGTTGTGTGGAGTGTTTAAATGATTATTAATCTTCCCATGAAAGTGAAGTGCCAATAAATAAAAAGTAGAGGTTTTTTTTAAAAGTCAGCTACAGAAAGGGAAGGGTATTTTAAAAAGATGCTCTGATAAAATGAAAGGCCAAATTAAATCTGCTAGCTTTTAGGACTTAAACCCACACTGTCAGCACTTTAACACAAATAAACCACAGCAGCAGCAACTTCTCAGTGAAAACCATTGTATGATTCTTTGATTATTAAAATAAAGTACTTGTAGAGCAAATGCAACATTTTACAATTAAAAACTTTATTTGCTAAAGCCCAATCAACTGGGGTTCAGTCGAAGACAAAGAAAAAAAGGACATTCAGGGAGTACTCCACAGTCTCACACCTGAACTGAGGGCTCATCCACACGGCAGCATAACTATGTACTAAACATGCTGTTTTTACCTCTATTTTCTATTTGCACTGTCCACAATAAGAACTCAGTGCCAGCTGCAAACACACTGTTTTCTATTCACACTGGGGGGAAGGATTAATCACAGTTTTCTAAAGACCACACTCTCTAATTTAACATTTCCACTCCTTCTGGTTTCTTGGCAACCAAGGATGCTCAGTTTGTTCTACCAGTAAGTGTCATATTAAAAAAAACAATGTGGAAGTGCAATTATTTGTATTTTCACTGGTATAATATAGCTGAAATATAAATCATTGTTTGAGCAGTGTTTTGCTTTTGCACACAAGTTAGGGGACAAAAGAAAATAAAGGCACCGCTTGCAGCAACATGAAAAAGGCCAGCAAAAGGAGGAGAGCAACCTGCAGTTGCTTGTCAGCCTACAGGAAATAAAATGAATGAAGGGAAGAGGAGTGAGTGGGTTTGGATAGGGGAATGACTGTCACACCCACTTAAAAGTATGGGAGCAAAGCGTCTGCAAGCACTACAGAAACAGAGTGAAGATTTTTTTCCTTCCCTTTTCATATTACCAGAGGATTGGGTTAGTACAGATTTACAGGGGGAAAACTGTGTGATAGCTTCTGTTTGTTAGTAACGTCATGTGAACTATGCAAATTTAAAGATGTGAGTAGCACCAAACACACACTAAACCACTGTGTAGATGACCCCTGAGAATCAGTGGTATAGTGGTTAGAGTGATGGACTAGGGCCTGGGAGACCACAGTTCAACTCCCCAACTAGCCATATGACCTTGGCTCTTTGGGTGACCTTGAGCTGGTCACAGTTTCTCAGCCTAGCCTATCTCACAGGGTTGTCACAAGGATAAAATGGGAAAGGGAAAACCATGTATGCCCCCTTGAGCTTCTTGGAGGAAAGATGGGATTGAAATGTAATGACAAATAGTAAAGTGACTGATAAGCATACCAGGAAATCAGACACTAGTGCAAGTTGTTAATCTAGCTTGGGGGGGGGGCTTTAGGCCTTGGAGTCAAATGTGGCCCTCCAGGACTGTCTACCTGACCCTCAGCATTCTCACCAGCCCTCTTCTCATGCCACACCCCTCACTGGCCCTGTTCACTCCCTCCTTGAGTGCTTTTCCTGGCTGCTGAGTGCTTTGTTTTCAGAGTAGTCATCCTGTCTCCCATCCTGCTCCAGTTGTATATATCTATTCTAAATAATTAAACCGCACTAGCTGATGCCCCTCATGGATTGATTTATCTGGTTCTAACTTCCTACGTGTACTTCAAGATCATCTCACTGTTGCTGTTTATTCACAGGCCTGCACAGAGCTTGGAAGATTGCTTTTAAAAAGTAATAAATTACAGTTACAGTTACATGGGCCCCAAAAAGTAGTAATTACTGTTACAATAACAATTGCTCTGAAAGTAACTGATTACTTTACTTTTCCTCAAAAGTAATTGCTACAATTACATTTTAGTTACTTTTTAAAAAAAATTGCCTACAAGGTGCTGGCCTTGGCTGCTGCACATCTCAGTAGCCTAAAACAACATTAAAAATAAGCACACACACAGAGAGGGTAGTAGAATAAAAAAAATTTATCTGTAAGATTAACAGAATGGCATAACAGAATCTCACATCCCCTCACCCCACCCCCAGCAATGATGATACCCCAACACACATATTTTTGTATATATTTATTGCCTCCAGCTCTTTTCTCCTTCCACTCCTGTCAATTTTTAAACAATTGTTTTCTCCACGCCATCTCCACCTCCTCCCTCGTTGCCTCCTAAGCACCCATAGAGCATGACGGAACAACAATGCTGCACAGAAGCCCAATTTGAAGCACATGATTTTTATTCACAAATCAGAGGAGCAGAAGACTTCCCCTGCTCCCCCCCAAGTAATGCACAAAAGTAATGCTGGAAACATTACAATTACTCCTCAAAAGTAATAAAGTTACTACTCATTCTATTACCAGCAAAATGTAATGAAGTTACCCACTTGTTACTCAAAAAAGTAATAAATTACAAGTAATTCATTACTTTTAACTAGTTACTTCCAAGCTCTGGGCCTGCACCAGCCTGGACCAAACTCTAAATGCAAGGTACTATTGCACTGTAGACATATGTGTATGTAGAGTTGCTGCAAAGGGATAAAATAGTCAACAAAGTCACGCTGGACTTCAGAAGAACTGTTGGGAGAACAGTCATGAACATAACCTTACAAGCTTCCCAATCTTTGTTTGTTTTTTACAACTGGAATATTGCAAGCTTAAGAGATTGCTGAAGATTTAATGACATAGCTATTCTGCAATGATGGCAACATTTCATAACATTTCCCATGAAAGCCAACTTCTCCTTGAACATTAGCTGGCCTCCTGCCTGCATTCCCTATTTCCCTTTGTGTGTGGTCTCTTCTTCCATCCAATTTCTAGCAGAGAGCAGCTAGAATTATAGTCATCCTATGTTTCTTTTGTATAAGCCTTGCTTGGCTCAAGTTTCCAATTTTTTTTCTCTTGCTTTGGTTCAGAAAGGGCCTGCAATTTCAACTGTCAACAAGCATTTTTATTCCATGTGCTGTTTTTTCTCAAAAACATTTGAGCTTGCCATGAACCCAATCAAATAATGTAGATTTTTGCCATTGCCTAATCCAGAGATACACACTACAATTGTCCTGGCTAACTGTGCCAAATGACAAGAGTTTGTCATTTCTTGTTTGACCATGCTTTCCTTGAACTAGAAACCCTTCACATTTTCCAGAGGGGCATCTACTCTCTCTCTCTCTCTCTCTCTCCTGGAAGAATTTAGCCACTTCAAATTTACAATTGGTATGGCCAGTGCTTTTTGGGTAAAAGAAATGAGGTAGGTACCAGTACTCATATGTAGATAAATCTGCAGTGGGTGCCAGCACACAATGGTTGCCATGGGCCACAAAAAAAAAAAAAGAGGTGCTGGTACTCTATACCAGTGAATACTCTCCCCCCCCTCTCTGTCACACACACACACACACACACACACACACACACACACACACACACACACACAAATCCTGGGCACATCTGACCTGCTTCATTATCCAGCTTTTAATACCCCCTCCATTGTTCAGCTTCTTATCAGGTGGTTAATTGTTATTATGGCTTTCTGGTCTGGCATTTTAGCAGTGGGGGAGTTTAGTCTGCCTGCCTTCATGGCATCTCTTGATTTGAGCAACCTATTCCAACTCTTCTGCCCACAGTGTCATTTACTCTGCTGAACTAGCACTGCAAGAATAAAACAGAGCACTCTGTTTTCCAAAGTCCAAGCCACAGAGTCTGAAAGAGCCTAATTTTTCCAGATCCTTCAACTGTAAATAATTCTATTGTGTATGCAGAGCCCACCAGGTACTATTCATGTAACCTGTTTGCAATATATGGATTTAACTTTTGGCATCACACAGTTTCCTTAACTAAGAGCAATTGGTCACAATAGGCTCTGTGTGTGTGTGTGCGGTAAGAAAGATGCAAGAGCCCAATCTGAGAAAAAAGAGTAAAGGGCCAGGTGGATATATAGACATGTTTTATGCATTGGTAGAATGTTGCAATATTGTAATAATTTTGTTCAGCTAGGAACAATTTCATCCAGCTAGTGTCACCTTTCAGCTATGAGATGAGACAGTTCTACTCTGATAGCCTGTTTGCATTTTAGCATTGGAATCAGCTGGGGCATGAACTCAAGAGAAATAAAAGAAGAGCTGAGAAGCATAGGTCTCCTAGCTACGTTTGGTCAAATTGTTTGATGTACACTGTTGATAATACATAAGCAAATATTAAAATAAAGGTAAGTACTATGACTTGTGAGCAGGCACCAAGGTTAACCAAAAAGTATTTCCTCCATCCCAGCCTCCATGCCTACAACAATTCCACTAGGATAGGTGTAGCCAATGTTGGTGTCCTCCAAATGTTGTTGGACTCCAACTCCCATCCAATCCAGCCAGCATGGCCAATGTCAGGGCACCACACTGGCCATTGCTGCACTAGGAGTATTCAGCTGGAATGAATTCTATGAACAGTGGGCGGCATCTAACTAACTCTTCTCATCAGCTCAAGGATTTCTGCTTGTGCAATGGAACTTTCCCCCTCTTCTCCTCGCATGTAGCCTGTACTCTCCTCAGATCTTCTCCAAAGGGTTGGGGGAACTGCCAGAACAGATTTAGGAGGTATGCAGAGAGAGGAGGCGGAATGTTCCACTGTGCAAGCAGAAATCCTTGTGCTGATGGAAGGAGTTAGTTAGATGTCATCCACTGTTCCTAAAGCCTGACATAACACATTGAATGGATGGTGTAGGAACCATATCAGACTTGTAACTTCTAATGCCATTCCGGGAAACAGCCATGTGGGTGAAGCCATCAACATAGTTACTTTCCACACCACACCAAGTGATTCCTTCCCTTCTAATGTTACCATGGAATGGCACGCTAAGAAACAATCCTCATTCAGGTAACGGTTGACCAGATCTTAGACGCCCTAGCTAAACAGTGTAAAACAAGCTAAACCTGATAAAATTGTTTCTGAACTGTACTACTTCAGACTGCAGAGGGGAGATCACATGACTGAATTTTTCCAGTATTGAATATAAGATAGAGCTCTATTTACATGCTGCTCGTGTGCAGGGTAATACTGTGTTTCCTTGGACAAGAGACACACTTTTAGCTCCACCCCCAACATCATGCCTTCTTCCTTAAACAACCATGCATTGCTAGTGGTTGTCTGATGAAAAAGCCCCAATGTGCTAGCGTGATCAGGACACCCAGTTGTGCAGATGATCCAATCACATGGAGTCCATACACACAAACAAGTGCTTGCACATTGGGGGTTGTCTTCAGACAACTACACAATGACAGGTACTTAGGAGTGGGAATTAAAGCATGGCTCAGCTCCAAGTAAACTCAGTACACATGAGTAATATATGAACAAGACTTACATGTCAGGGAGAAAGATTCTATCCTAGCCTTCTACCTGACATGCTAGTTTTTGATGTGTATATGCCTGCAGCTGCTATAGCACAGTGGGAAGGAGAGCCTGGCTGGGAGTTCAGAGTCTGTGAGTTCAAATACCTGCTCATGTCTCCTGGGTGTCAAGGGCCAGCTAAAGATCACCCCCACAGTGAGTGGCTCAGGGGTTACGTGCCCTGCCACCTGTGCAGCTGTGGGCAAGCTGCAGAGTCCCAAGGAGCCCAGTTGCCCCCCAGCTGGCAGTTGCGGACAAGGAAGGGGCTGGCTTGTGCAGCTGTGGCAAGCTGAGCAGGCCCTATCCAGCTGGGAAGGACTAGCCTCAGAGGGAGGCATTGGTAAACCCCCTCTGAATACCGCTTACCATGAACACCCTATTCATAGGGTCACCCTAAGTCAAGATCGACTTAAAGACAGTCCATTTCCATTTCCATTTTCATGCAATATCCAACGGTTGTGGGAGTAGAAGGCACCTCATGTAACAAGTCATTCTTCCCTCCATTCCCTTTGAACCCCACATGGAAAATCTCTCCAGAGGGTTGTGGGGACCTATGGAACATTGAGGGATGTGTCATCTGAGCTACGGTGAGAGAGAGGAATTGATTGAAATTGGGTATTGGGTTTTTGCATCAGTGGAGCTCTGCTTATGCAAGATTCCTCTGCCTAATTTGGTGTAATTCCTTCATCCCACTGGAGCCCTGTACAACAAAACCAACAATGTTTCAATGGATCCCCACAACCCTCTGGAGAGGATTTGGGAGAGGAGGGGACTGTGGAAGGGAATAAGGGAAGGGACAGCTGAGTTGCACCAGGTGCTTTCCACATGTGCAATTATTGGATAGAATCCTCCTCCTCCTCCTCTTCTTCTTCTTCCTCCATGAAGGAACATTTAACCATGCAATCCACTACCTATACTCTGTAGTAGTACAGTCCAGGAGCAGTTGTTGCCTGGGGAGCAGAGTTTCTAGATAGCCTCCCAAGCAAAGTCAGTCAACAGTTCCACCTTTTACCGGTTAAATAAATGTCCACATAGTGTGTTCTGGAGCATTTCAGTGCTTTTCATTTAACTCTAATACACTTTGAATTATACTGTAGAGACCCATTGGTCATCTTTTAATGAGAGGTTAATAGTCCGGGCTGGCATAATGGCTTCCACACAGGCACAGCAAGAGAAATCCAGATCAGGCTTTTAAGTATATTTATTTTTATACCACCTTTCAGGCCCTCCCAAAATGATTCACAGTTAAAAGCATTAAAACAATTTAAGACATAAAACAGCAGCCATCTAACTTCAGAGGGTTTTTGTGTGTGTGATAGACTCACCAGCATGGAGTTCCGGCACCTCTTTTCTTGCTGCTCGTGGCAACCATTTTGTACTGGCACTCACAGCAGTTTTATCAAGGTAAGAGTACCGGCACCTCACCTTTTACCAAAAAAAAAAAAAAAAAGCACTGTGTACCATAACACATAGATAAAACAGCAGTAGTTAATCAGACTCAAGGTCCATCTAATCCTGCAATCTGCTGCCCACAGAGGCCAACCAAAGGTCTATCCACAGTACTTCTGAACAGCCAGTAATAATACAAATTCTGAATCACAGGTGCTCTAACATGATTTTCTGAAGAGCCTTAAAGAGATTTCCACAAGAATAAGAATACCTTTGCATGAGTGGACCTGTTTTCCAGCTATTCCCACATGCTCATTTACATGATACAACAAATACATGCAGCCACTATTGAATATGTGTGTGCTATCATGATGTGCATCCACACCATACTGGTGTTGAGCAAGCTGCCATTCTTTGAATTTCGGACAATGTTAAATGTTGTGCTGCTAAGCTGGCAATATGATGCGTGCCTAATATGGTACAACCTTTGTAGAGCGATGATTCGACTTTGTCTCCATTTAAGAGATTGGTGAGATAGAATGACTTGCTGAAGGCTACAGTGTCTGTCAGTGAGAAGAATTAGATTACAGGAGCATCTCACTGCAAATCTGTATATAAAGCACTTCTCTTGGCTCCTGCCTCTTTCTCCATCCAGAACTCCCTCTCCATCCCTATCTGTGTCCACATATGTTTCCATTTGGCTGGGAATGCAGTGTGCCCATCCTAATGGTTTCTAATCCTTTACTTTTTCAAAAATATAATATGACCTTTATTGCTTGTTAGTTTGAACCTCATTCAACTTGCATTATGTGGATGCTCCACAGTGTATGTGTAAGTGTATATTCTACACCAGGAGTTCCCAGACTGTGCTCTGTGGGCCACTTGAGGTCTGCGAGCTTCATTAAGGTGGTCAGCAGTGAGGCCACATTAAATATGCATATTGATTTTTAATTGTGTTTTATTGCTTTCTTAATTTCTTATGTTGTATTTGATTGCATTACAGTTTGAATTCTACAGAAGGCAAATTGCACTACAACAAAATACAATATAGGGAATAAAAGAAGCAATGCAAATACAATTAAAAATCATACAGTATGGCATTACAATTGCTACAATAGGCAGAAAAATCATTAAGTGGTCCACCACGACCATCAGTAATTTTCAAGTGGTCCATGGGGGAAAAAAGTTTGGGAACTACTGGTCTACACTGATCACCTCTATCAGTTTTCATTGCCTGTTGGGGGAAGAGGGAAAATTGTACCTGTGATCAGAACCCCTCCACAAAGCTATCTAGCAGAGTCCAAACATAAAACAGATGCTTTAGGTAGCCGGTCATTCATTTACTAGTGGGAAAACCACATGATTCATCTCTGATGTTCTAGAGCAGCCTTTCCCAACCAGTGTGGCTCCAGATGTTGTTGGACCACAATTCCCATCTTTCCTGACCATTGGCAATGCTGGCTGAGGCTGATGGGAGTTGCGGTCCAACAACATCTGGAGGCACACTGGTTGGGAAAGGCTGTTCTAGATGTATGTGGGTTTGGGTTGCTGTTTGTTGTACCACACCCAATTGACCTGATCAAGAAAGCTTATTCAGACACAGAAACATGCTTTGAGGTGCAGATCACCCTTCCTAAATTGGGGTGAATGTTTGGGGAGGGTTACATGTTATCATACGTTTTACTCATTCAAGACACAATTTAGGGATATCATGAAGTGTGCTTAAATTCCATCAAGATGTCCAGAATCCTAAAATGACTTGGGCAGCTACATTACTGACCTGGGTGGGTGAATCTGTCAATTTTGGTTTCTCTCAATTTCTCATTTTTTCCAATCTTAAATTCAGTTTGCTACATTTCCACATCAGTTCACTTTAAAAAAAAAAACTCCTCATGAAAATTCATTAGGATTTTAATGTCAATTTCTTCTAATATACACATGATCGTACACAATTTCCCCTAATATACACATTTTTGCCCAGCATTTTCCCCTAATGTAAGGCATTTTTGTATGTTACTTTCACTAACATATGCATTTTTAGGCACACTTTATATATGTATTTTTGTAGACATTACTTGGCTTAAGAACTACAATGCAAAACTTGGAGAAGTGAAAATTTTGAAGGATGGCTGCATTTTCAATTTGTTTATCGTTTCAGAAAGTGTGAATTAGATGGCTCACCTTTAAATGCAAACTGAATAAAATTTCTCCTCCATCCCTTCTCATTGAAAGAAGACAAACTTACTTTGGAATTATTAGCCACTGAGTCAGTTTTAAGGTTCTGCTACTTCGGAATGCTTTTTTGTGTGTCTAAATCTAAGGTCACATTCACACCATATATTTATTCCACTATTATTCCACTTTAAACAGTCGTGGTTTCCCCCAAAGGATCCTGGGGAATGTAGTTTGTGAAAGGTGCTGAGAGTTATTAGGAGGCCTCTGTTCACCTCAGAGAGCTACAATTCCTTGAGTGGTTTAACAATCAATCGTTTTTCCCAGGGAATTCTGGGAATTGCAGCTGTGTGAGGTAAACAGGGAGTCTCCTAACAACTATCAGCCCTACAAACTACACTTCCCAGAATGTAGCCTAAGTCAGTCGAGCCAATAGGGCATTGGTTCTCTTCAGGCTGAAAGCTCTGTGTTGATCCCACTGCAGAGCAACTGCAGAAGTCTCTGGGAGCTTGAGGAAACATAATTTAGCTGTCTGCATTGGAGCTCAGATTTAGAGCGGCAGGTATGCAAATTCTGGTAAACATTAAAAATTTAAACCTGAAACTGTCAGTACAGAGCATTGTGGATCAGACTCAACCCTGCTTCAACCTTCTCCCCTACTCTGGTGCAAAACTCCTGGCCTTAGAGTGTAATCCAGGTCAATCTTCTTCCAATCCTTTACTTGCACCCGGCTGCCCTACCATTGGGAAGAGCAAGCGGGTTATCTCAGACGACATATGCTGGAGGTCAGGGAGGCATGTCAAGGTGTTGGAGGAAAGAGCTGTGTACACCATGCAGTCTGCCTTGCATCCCCCACTCCACTTGGGGTGTAGCGGAGGAAGCTGTGCCATTGCCAGCATTGAAGCAAGATTTAACTGCCAGTCCAGTTGGCTTCTGTACATGGAACAGGGACAGCACCTTGTCTTTTGCCTCATGCAGCCAAAGTCTTAGTCTGACCCTGTGTGACAGTGGCAGGCATGAGGACAGCAGATACTGCAGTCAGAGCTACATCAGGCTCTACTGCACTGTCTATCCCTAATGGACTTTCAGGCACACTGAGAAGTGAGTCAATGCCACACTATGGCTGCATACACACAGCATTTTATTCTTGAACCAATGGAGACTGGGTACCTTTTTTCTACTTAGCCCACACACAGTCTAGATATACTACATAATGCATACATACTGCAAGATATCTTGAAAGCTTTTTAAAAAAAATGTTTTTAAAGATGTTTTGTTTCGATGTATTTTAAAGTCTGTTTTTATGACATTTTAAAGTGTTTTAATGCTTTTGTTTGTCACCCTGGGCTCCTGCTGGGAGGAAAGGTGGGATATAAATAAAATAATAAATAAATTAAATAAATAAAAATATTTGTTGCCCCTGGACAGTGCTTTTTGAGAAACTGGTTTTGTCCTGAAAATAAAAGCTCATTGAACATTGATTCTGTATTACCCCACAATGTGAAAACAGATGTAGGCAGTCCCTGCAATTGGTGTGAGGGTGTATCCACACCTGCCCATTGACATTGTGGGTAGGCATCACCATTTCCTCCTTCATTCATCTGGAGCATGTGCAGGGAGGAAAAGGTGTGAATCACCTAATCAAGGGGAGGGTTTTCAAATGAGTATCAGGTAACCACACCCACTCTTGTGGACAGCAGGAGGTAGAATCAATCTAGATTGAAACCAGCATGTTGAGGACAAACATGAACAATTCTGGATTAAGAAAAAACTACATCTATCCACTACAAGCGGGTTAGTGTGTACGCAGCCCAGATGTCCTTTCCATGTACTGAAGAGTGTGCTTGGCCAATGCAAGGCAGAGGCAGTATCAAAGGTCCTCAGCACTACAGCTATGAAGCATCATGCTGTTTGCAGATGCCTGTCTCTCTCCACATGTTCTTGTGTTCCTGCCAGTACAGAAAATAGCGACAGGAGCCCCATGCTGTCTGGGTTTGTTTCTCATCTCCCATTAAGGGTTTCGAAGTAATGAGAAAACAAAAACATCCACTTGGATTTCTAAACATGTGACAGACAAGTATACTGCAAGATTGATCACAGTTATTTTCTAATATGTAGTGTAATAAAAATGGGGCAATCATTGTCTCAGTTGACTGGACAAGCAAATTAAAAATGATATTTCTTGGCTTATGCAAAGTACATTACTGCACCAGCTGCTGTAGCTCAAGTTGAGTCTGAATGGTTTTCTTAATATTGTTATTAAACCGCCTATCATTTACTTCAGCATAAGTGCCACTGATGGCCCGTTAATATCCTTTTCTTTCTCTTCACCAAAATGTTCAGGCATAATTAAAGAAGGCAAACTAGTCACATTTTAATAAATAAACAAATATATAAAAAAAGCTGGAGTTAACTGATGAGTTCTTCACTCATGAATTTTCCATGTATAGATAACGGTTACAAATCTATCTGCAAATATTCAATGAACATTTTATGCAAATGTATTTCTAAGCCATAGGCTAATGAACTATTTGCTGGTTTTGGTGCTCAGTGTTCTTTGAGCATAACACCCAGATCAAGTTATATCTTTGCTGTAAGATGTACAACGTCTTTCTTTCATTCTTTGTTGAGATCATATAATGTACACACACATACCTGTGTGCGTGTGTATGTGCATGTTGTGTGTGTGTGTGTGTGTGTGTGTGTGTGTGTGTGTGTGTGTGTGTGTGTGAGAGAGAGAGAGAGAGAGAGAGAGAGAGAGAGAGAGAGAGAGAGAGAGAGAGAGAGAGAGAGAGATTCCAGTATGATTGCATGTACCTAGGATACTTGTATGCATGAAATGAATGCACTTCTGGTGTGAATGCAAAAATACTTATCTGAAGAACAGTAACTGATGTGGTTATTCAAGTGCTCCATTTCATAAAGCTTATTTTTTAAGAGAGAGAGAGAGACTCCTAACACAATGTCAAACTTCTCTAATTTGGAAGGCAGGTTCAAAAGGGGCATGATTTTCTTATCTTCTAACTTCTTTCTACTTACAATATGCTTTAAAATGTGCATGTGAGGGATATGGTTTTGACTTTCCCTTCAGATGTGGAATGTCAGAACTGCTCTCAAGTGTCCCTGTTAGTGTAATCTGTTTACTTTTTTTTTTTTTTGCTATCCTCAATGCACTCATAATAACCCTTTACTCTGTGCACCTGCAATTATGGCAGATTATGGTGCCGTTGAACTACTTCTCACAGTTTTGGTAGAGAGTTCTTGTGCAATTGGTTGAGTGGTGTCCTACAAGTCTCCCAAGGAAAAGGAAGATACCCTTTCCCCTGAGGCATCCCTATGATCACCACAAAACTAGCCTCCTGGTTGCTCAAGCTGATCTTATCCCTGAGTAAGCACCAACACATCAGGTTGTCCTTTAGAGAAACCATTGGGAGGTGTGTGTGTATGAGTGCAGGGGGGGGGGTCTGCCATTTTTGAGCAACTTGATATTTCACTATATAACTATTAGGGACACTTGAGGAATTTGGTGGATATGAATGCCAAAGAGGACTCATCTGATCTGCAGCTCCCAGATGAATGTGCAGACTTAAAAAAAAAAATCACATGTAAGCAAGATGGACTAGACTTACCAGTGAACACATGTGAAAAGGAAATAAACCAGATTATACCTGATCTATTTCTGCCCATTCACACTACATGCACATACTTCTGTAGCAGTTTGGAAGGAGCCCAGTAATAATTTTAGACTCTGAGAATCTTTTTTTTGGGGGGGGGATTCTTTGAAAGGGGCACAGCTCAGTGGTAGAGCAGCAGCTTTTCATGCAAAAGTTCCCAAGTTCAGTCCCCAGCATCGCCAGGTAGGGCTAGGAAGGGTGCTTTACCTGAAACCCCAAAGAGCTGCTGCCAACCAGTGTAGACAATCCTGGACTCGATGGACCAATGGTCTGACAATATAAGGCAGCTTCCTGTATTTCATGTATCCCCAATGGCACTACTTTAAAATGGGGTAAACAAGCCCTGATGCATTTGGGGGCTGCCTAGCTCATTCTGTCGAGTGGGGCCCTGAGCTTCCATGCTGAAGTCCTGCCCTGATGGCACCATTGGGAAGGACAGCACTTTACTATAGCAATGGAGCTGGGTAGTAGGACAGCCAAGAACCATTGCATCATTGGGTGGCATTCCTTAAAGACTAATGTATAAATAAAAGAAATAATCCCTGCCAACGAGCATTTTGGTCAGCATTGCATTATCATCATAATCACTAGTGTGGTGTAGTAGTTAGAGTGTTGGACTAGAACCTGGGAGATGAGGGTTCGAATCCCCACTCAGCCATGAAGCTCAATTGGTGACGATGGGCCAGTCACTACCTCTCAGCCTAACCTACCTCACAGGGTTGTTGTGGAGATTAAATTAGGAGGGGGAGAACCATATACACCACCTTGAGCTCCTTGAAGAAAAGGTGGAATATAGATATGATGATTTTTTTTAAAAAAATGTCTTCATCTGAAGAAACTAATGTATAGCAATGGCTATTCCATGCTAGGGATCTGTTGGCTAGTGCTGGTTCAAAAGCATTCCATCACCCTAACACTATCTATTTGAGTTCATTCTTTGTCTGCTAACAGCTGCTTTGACCCGTGCATTTTTTCCTTCACAAAAATATTGATATTAATATTGATATTTTGAAAGGAAATTAGATATATTAAAGGAAATATCAATAAAATTCACATTCTTAATACTAATATTTTAGATGTGGATTTAAAAAAAAATAAATTCATTTTCAAATATAACCATGGAAAATTGCTACATAAAAATCCGATCTGCAACTATAGAGAATAAGCAAATTAATGGAAAATTTGGTACTAAATCCTAATCGGGCAGAAATCCCTATTTCATGCCACAGTTTTTTGTTTTTTCGTTTCAGCATGTTCATATTAAATGTTACCTTTACCTAATACAATTCTTACAGCTGATTAGTAAAATTCTTATGGCAAAGTCTAAAACAATTTTCAAATAATTAGTCAGGCCTCACCGCTCCCCTAATTATTACAGATGATTAGTCCAATTATTTTGAAAACTAAAATGAGGAACAGAGTGACTTATGCAAGGTCAAATGGCTGATGAGTGAAGGCTTGAAAAAGAAACAAAAAAAAATTCAACCAGTGAAGCAAATATACCCCATTCTACAAAGTAGACACAAGAAACAAATGTCAGCATGCATTAACAAATGTTCAGTTTATAGAAAATAGAAGGTTTATAATATGTTGCCTCCCCTCAACCACTCCAAACAAACAACAATACAATCAATCAAACATACCATTTCAAAGAGCAAATCGGGTGTACTCCTTTTGCGTCCCATGCAGAATACAATATGGTCTGGTATGAATGACAACCCACAATCATTTGTACATGTCTGTCTCGAACTGATCAGGTTTTCTGTTATTCTTTCAAGAGGCTATAAAACCAGAGTTCTGTTTTTAGAATCAAGTGGCTATCATATTGGCCCTGTTCACACGTTACAGTCAACGAGTGTACAGTCTGTGTACCTGGGTACAGAAGTAGTCAGCTGTACACTCGTACAGTTATTCACATGTAATAGTCAACGAGTGTACAGGCTGTGTACCTGGGTACACAAGTAGCTGGGCTGTACACTCGTACAGTTATTCACATGTAACATTCAACGAGTGTACAGTCTATTATATACACATTTGCTGCCAGGGAAAGAAAATGGCTTCAATGACACTTATTAAATGCGCCATTGAAGCAATTCCCTTTTACTGGCAACAAGGCAAGGCATGCTGGGTCTGTTATACTTCCTGTTTCTTGTCAAGGGGTGCATTCAATAGAAAGAGTGTTGGCAGAAAAAGGAATGTAGTTTTACTCTTTTCATTTTTCCTGCAGATTCTTAAGTTTTTAAAATCAAAACACCAACTTTTAAAAAGAAAATACTAACCTGTAACTATCATAATTATAGTTATTAAAATATTGCATTTTTCATTGCCTGTTATTAGAGTATGTATGGGGTTTGATGTAGGCTTTCATGGAACAATCCTATACATGTCTATACAGTCCTATAGAGATCAATAGGACTTACTCATAGATAAATGTGTGAAAGTGCAGACCTAAATATATTGAATATTTATATATGAAAATATTTTGAGGGGGCTGCAACAAAAACAAGCTGCTTAAAAGATTATGAACTGAAACTATTCTTCCAACATGGTACACCTGATTATTTCTTGAGGATATCATGAGTTTTAATACACAAAACTACACTCAAAATATAAATGTGGGGGAAATTATTTATCAGTTGGGCTTTCCAGCCTACTGCTCCCACTGTAACATACTCTGTTCCCTGTGACCTCCTCCCTTCAGGAAGGCAGCTTGGCTGCCAGGAAGGAAGGGGGAAAGCGGCCTTTCCTTGCAGCCTTGCTTCTTTTTGCTTCACAAAACCCTCTCGTTCTGAGTAAGGACATCATCAGTAGTGGTAGTGTGAGGAGACGGCAGTCAGTGGTAGTAATTCCTCCTTCTTTCTGGTAGCTCCACCTCAGCCTCCTTTGGTGCCTGCCATGTATTTTAGAGGCAGATGCCTGCCTTTGGTGCACCTGAAAGATGCTCTAGCACTTCAGCAAAACTCCTCCCTTCTCATTTGGAGCAAGGAGGAGGTGTCATCTGCAGCGGCAATGGAGAGCAGACAGTGTCCAAGGAGTGAAGACTTTTTAAAAATAATAATAAATTTCTTTACTGTTCGCAGCCCCTTCCGGATTACTTCACACACACCCAGGTTGGGAACCACTGATCTATGTCATAATATTTAGCTTTTGGATAGCACTTTAAATGCAGGGTGGGCAGAACGTAGATCAAAATGTATTGGTGTATCTCAGGATGACTCACAGAAGATCAGTGAGGATTTGAGACTCCTGTTTCACAGTGAAAACAAGAAAATGACCACCCCACCATTATACTGCTGAAATGAAGAAAGTGGGGGGTAATCTGAGTGGATTTTTGTGTGGAAAGACTGTGAGCTCAGTTCAATTTTGAAACTCCAAACAAATTCCTGGGCTAAGAATTATTTAATTCTAAGTGCATATATTTTGTGGCTTGCTCTGGTTGGTGGATCTTGGGTTTTTCTAATAATAATAATTAAAAAATCAATACAAAAATCCTGAAGTCTAACCATCCTGATCTAGAGTATTAGATCCTGATCTAGTCTAACCATCTGAACCATAGAGTATTTACCACCCTGGGCTCCTGCTGGAAGGACAGGATAGAAATCAAATAAATAAATAAATAATCAAAACATTACAAGCCTACAAGGCACGTTCGTGTTACCATAAAACCATGTGATGCAGCTACGCCTGACAGCAGTTTCTAATGGAGGCAGCCATTAACATGTGTTTGACCATCAGGTGTGTCTAAGTTTGATGCACGACACTTGACATAGAAGGTAAGAGCTGCAGAGAGATGAGCAAATCCACAATTTTTTCCTTCTCAATTTCTGGATACACAGTAGAAAGGTGACATTGCTTTTTTGAGAATGCCGCCTTTGGCAATGTTTTGAAGAGTCTTACCTCTGCTATTGTAGTTTCATTCTTGCAAGCACTCCTTTGAACCATGCTACAACAACCCTGCAAGGTAGGTCTGTGCCCATACAAATGATTTAGTGCAGGGATGGCCAGAAGATAGACTGTAATCTATTGGTAGATCCCTGGGAGATTTGTAATTAATTGGCAAGCACTTCTGGCTTCCAGTTGTTTAACAATAGCAACAAAAGGACACACATCCGTTTTGAAGTTTGACAACTTAAATTAAGAATACTTGTGGAAAGCAGGAATAGATCTATGTGTGGAAAGACTGTGAGCTCATCTCAGTTCTGATAACCCTGTGCTCAGCAGCTTCTCAGACACCATGTTCTTTCATACTAGACGTATGTCTTTTGCAGCTGGCTGCAGTTGGTGGTTCTTGAGGTTCTAGTAAAACGCAGGATGGATCCCTGACTCTGCAATAGCAGTGCTCTCTCAGTAATGGCAACATTGCCACTCACTGAATGAGACAATGTGCCTGCAAGTTCAGGGCTGGTGGCACCACCATCCTGCAGCACGTGGGCACACACCTGCAAGCTTGTGCTGCATTCCACCAAAGTACCCCCAACCTTGCCATCTCTGTGCCACTGCCATTCTCTCCCCCCCCCGTATCACTGCTGACCTATGTCATCAAATTATTGGAAGAGTCTTGGCTAAATTTCTCTTCTTGACCTTTAAGAGGAAATAGAAAGCACACAACAGAATTTACCTTACCATTGATTTCAATAGGTTTTAAAAGACCAAGGAAGAGAAGTATAGTGGGTAATTTATATTGGATTTATAGAGGTACTGTAGTGTACAAGTTCTGCAAAAGCCAGTGTGGTGTAGTGATAAGAGTACTGGGCTAGGGCCTGGGAGACCTGGATTCAAACCCTCATTCAGCCATGAAACTCATTGGATGACTTCTGGGCTAATCACCTTCTTAGCCTAAACTACCTCATAGGGCTGTTCTGAGGATATATTTGAGAGGTGCAGGACTATGTATTCCACACTGAGCTCTTTGCAAGAAAGTTGAGACGTAAAGGAAATAAGGCATTAAATAAGATTAAGGCTACAATCCTTTGCACAATTACTTGAGAGTAAGCTCCATTGAATTGTGAAAGTTACTTTTGATAAACCTGCTTGGGATTATGTTGTTAAGATACAAGGGATAGCTATTACCCAAAATTTCTATTATTTATTGATAACTATCATTTCTGAGCAATGTGTTACCTAGCCATTAAGTTATTTTATTATTGCAGTTGTGATAGCAGCTATTATTCATTACCTGCACAGGGGGGTTGGAGCAAGTTTTGGAATCTATTTGTGGCACTATCCTGAATAGTAGGTGTACTACTCGTAACAAGCAACAATAAGAGTCACGTGATGACACACTGAACATTTAACAGACATTATAAATTATATTTATTGATAAATCACCTAGTATTTAAAGGAAAGGACTGAATTTAGAAGTTAAAGGCTGTAATTCTATATTCACATTCACATCAGGAGTAAGCCCCATTAAACTCAGTGGAACTTACTTCTGAGTAAACATGGCTGAGACTGCACTGGACTGTGAGCAGACACAGAGGCAAACTCCCCTCCCTTTCTCTGCCCCCCCCAACTGTTTATTTTAAGAGGCTGGAATCCTAATGCTTCTTACCTGAGAGTAAGTCCCACCAAACTGAATGGAATTTACTTTAGAGTAGGCATGGAGTTAGGATTATACTTTAACAATGTAAACAGTCCTTGCCTAGCTCTAGCTTCTCTGGCAGAACACTTGCTTTTTTTTAGGCAATCCTAACTCCACTTACCTGTGAGTAAGCCCCATTGAACTCAGTGGGATTTACTTCTGAGTAGACATTTTCCCTCCTTCCTTCCCACAAGCACATTGCTAGCACAAACAAGCTCCACTCTACTTACCTCGGAGTAAGCCCCACTGAACTCAGTGGGATTTACTTCTGAGTAGACATTTTTAAAATTCAAATGTGAATCCTGCAAAGCTCTCTCCTCTCCTTTTCCCCCCTCTGTCCTTTCCTCAAACTCACTCATTGCCAGCACACAGAAGCATTGCACTCAATGGGACTTACTTCTGAGTAGACCTTTTAAAAATTGCAGTGAGTCCTTCAAAGCCCCCCCCCCCATTTTCTGCCTCTTTCCTTCCCTCAAGCTCATTCGTTGCTTCAGGCTGGTCTCCCTTCCCTTCCCTTGCCTCCATTTTAGCTTTACTTTTGCCTCTTTCCTTCCCTCAAGCTCATTCATTGCTTCAGGCTGGTCTCCCTTCCCTTCCCTTGCCTCCATTTTAGCTTTACTTTTGCCTCTTTCCTTCCCTCAAGCTCATTCGTTGCTTCAGGCTGGTCTCCCTTCCCTTCCCTTGCCTCCATTTTAGCTTTACTTTTGCCTCTTTCCTTCCCTCAAGCTCATTCGTTGCTTCAGGCTGGTCTCCCTTCCCTTCCCTTGCCTCCATTTTAGCTTTACTTTTGCCTCTTTCCTTCCCTCAAGCTCATTCGTTGCTTCAGGCTGGTCTCCCTTCCCTTCCCTTGCCTCCATTTTAGTTTTACTCTTCTTTCCCGCTCCGTGGCTCCAGCAACTGACGTTTCCTTCAGTCCACTTCTGATTGGCTGCTGCAGCTGCTAGGAGGGAGGCTCAGGCTGTCCCCGGGGAGAAACTGATTGCTCACGATCAGCTCCACGGATACAGCATGCAGGGAGAATCACCACGTGAGTAGAAGAGGGCTTTTTTCAGGAGGCCTGTACACGTGGTGATTTTTGAAGTCACCAAGTGTACACTCTTTCTCACGAGCAGCTGTACCTGGGTACAGAGTAATGTGTGAATACCCCTATTGTAAAACACAAATCAGCACTTTAGCCTTGTCTGGGCATTAACCTTGGGCAGAGAATGGCAACACAAAGATGCAGGGTCATGTGCCTCAGCTCTGCCTCCAATATCCACATCCACTGTACTCCCGACACTTCCATGTGAAATGGGAACGTCTGAAAGGGGCTTTGAAACAGGTTCAGATGAACAGAGCCCAAGTGGTGTAATGGTTAGAGTGTTAGACCATGACTTGGAAGACCAGAGTTTGAATCCCCACTCAGCCATGAAGCTCACTGGGTCACCTTGGGCCAGTCACTGTCTCGCAGCCTAACCTACCTCACAGGGTTGTTGTGAGGATAAAATGGGGAAGGGAGAAACATGTACACCACCTTGAGCTCCTTAGAGGAAAGGTGTGATATACATGTAAATCATCATCATGATCATTATCCCTAAGTTAGGGAACCCTGCATTATTCTGGATCACAAGGCGGCTTCTAAGCACGTTCAGCCAAATGCACTTAGGAGCCCCTTCAGATTCAGGAAGGTCAGGGTTGGAGTAGACAGGGCAATGTGCATAGGAATGTCAGGAACAGAGCTGGCATCTGCGGTCCTTACTCATATTGCATAATGTCTGAATATGGCTTTTCAGTAACTATGCATTCTCCCTTCCACAGATTGTTGCATCTGTAGCAATCAGTAAAAGTAGCTTGGGATAATTGTGCGAGGAGGTGGGAAATAAACAAGCCAGACACATGTATGGGGTAAACTAGGGCCACTTTATTAACTATAACTTAAGAACTTAAGAACATATGAACTCAAGAACTTATAAACATCTGACTTCTAAAATGCATAGGGAATTGAAACATGTGCAGGAAATCCATTAATTCTTGTCACGCTCCTAAGCCTGTCATGCCTGGGCGAGCCTACCCCGCAGGGAGTCAAGCTGTTCATGCTTCCAGCTCTCTCCCCCTGCCACACCCTTCAGGTGCAGAGGGAGGTCTTTCTGATTCACGCGCCCCTGAAGCCCCAAAACTCCAGGTGAGTGACACAGGTTAACCTCAACAGTGTCCATACCTGGCCCCACAAGGTCCCACAGCCTTGTGCACAAGTCTCTGGAGTAACTGTCACCCAGTCTGGCCCTGCTGAGGATGCTGTTTCCACAGCCTCTGCTATATCGTTCACCCCAGGGAAGCCCTCCTCTCCTGCCTCCTCCTTCTCCATGCTGGCGGGGATGTGTGGGCATGGAAGGGATCAGTGGCAAATTGGCAGTGGCAGATTCCATTTATAATCTTAAGTGTGATTTATTGAAATAAACCAGCTTCATAAACTATGGTTTGAAGCTGGATTGTTTCAACAAAACATAGCTAAAATTAATCATGCTTTGTTGGATTCAAATGACACAATAAACTGTGGCTAATCTAACCTGGAAGCAAAATATTGTGAACTTTTACTTCCAGACATGCCAGAGGAGAAAGGACATGAACCCAAGGCTCACCTAGGCTCATTCCCATGAATTGTATCCAGAACCTTGGGTCTCCAGATGCTTCTGGACTACAACCAGAGATGGGGGAGAATTTCATTTGGTTCATATTTTAAAGTGAACTGATACGTACCTCCCAGACTAATATATGGATGAAAATGTAATCACACTTCTCTGAATTTTGTGGAACACTTCTCAGCTCAAAACATACCAAAAACCATTAAACTAGGGTTAAAATATGTTTAGAAATGTGGACATTGCACTAAAATACATATTTAAATACATATTTTGTGATAAAATACATATTTACGTACATATTTAAATACAAATTTTCATAAGCACTTTTAAAAAACAAATTTGCAGATTAATGCAAAAACAGGATAGAGTGGACTTACAGATAAACACATGAGACTTTGACATAGACCAGAAATCATCTGATCTATCCATCTCTACAACCTCCACAGGAAGCATGGTCAATATTCAGGGCCTTTGAGGCACTGAAATGCTCCCTTTTCAAATAGTTATAGAAATCAGAATTCCTTGAGCCCCATGTGTAACATTTTAAGCTTACTTTCTATTACAGAAGGATTTTAATAATTTTGAAACCATTGTAAGTAAAACAGAGTCAGATAATTATCTCCAAGCTTCTTTGTATAGTGTATATGGCTGCCTAAGGAAACCAGAATGGAAACTTGTTGCTTGAAACTGACATTCCCATGTAGGTAGTTAGTTAATTTCACATTTCTGGTTGGATTATGGGATTTGGACACTTTGATGATTCCATGAGAAACAGAAATGGTGAACACTGGAGTCGACATAATTTCTTCTTCCTCTCCCAATGTGAGGCCGTCTGTGTGCAAAGAGGCACAGACACTAAAGTGTCATGGTGCCCTCCAATGATCTCAAACGGAAGTCCTGCTATAGGAGATAACCACTATTTCCAGTTATTATTATTTCATTTGGAAATCCTGAAATATGGGTATTCTAAAAAACAGAGTGAATCGTTTTAATTGTACTCTGTTAGGTCAAGAGATTTAAATGCTCTCCAAGAGCTTTCAGTTGAGACAGAAAAGTTGGCAGTAGTGCCATAAAACTGTCTTAAAATAATAGCCTTCACTTTATGACTGGCTGAGTAAACCTTGTTTTCCAGTTTAATTGAACATGTGATTGTTAGAAAATATATACTGATTGCATTTGCCAGATTCAATGCAAACCTTTTCAGATGCTGCTAACTGCAGCCTTGTTCATTAAATTTTAATGCTTAGCTTGAGTCACACCAAGCAGCATTTTTTAAAAGTTTCGACAAGTCATTTCTAGTACTGCTCCATTGTCCACAACAATGCCAAGGAATGCAAAACAATTCATGGGCAGTAAGCAGCATTTTTAATGGTACTTATGTCAAGATTTCATTTTTGCAAACAATTTAATATGTTTTGGCCTATGGAGCTTTATTAAACGTAAGTACAGACGAATGAATTAATTTATTAATTGTTTAAGCTGTAGGCCATAACGTTAACATCGAAGATACAAATAGGGCACAGTACATAATAGCTTGTCAACAGTATCAAAATAACAGAAGAAGACTCAATTACCTAATTTATACAGAGTATTCTGACAGTAAACAACACTACAGCTATTAAAATTAGCCCAAATAACAGCCACAGCAACAGTGCAACCTTATGTTCTCTTCAAGATCATGTGGTGTTTCTCCTCCAAGGCATCTCCAATCCATATTCATAACCGTGGATGTTTTATACTAAAGATATAATGCCAGGTCCCTCTTTTGAAGTGGTTCACACTGAAAAATACAAAGCTTTAGGGATGGCCCAACATTTTGCTTCCAAAGATGAAAGGCAAGATGGTGCTTCACCATTAAGGGATGGAATTTTTTGAACATCTCACAGTCAGGCTTATCTCCATGGATTTTTTTTTCTAATTCCCATTTTGCTCCTTCATTCAGCCCCCCCCGTTTCACTAACAATATGAACAATTCGCACAGATTGTATGCATTATTATACTATATATATACCCTCCAGGTTTCTTAAAGTAACCAGCGCATACATAAACCAATGCAAACTGTATAAAATATGTATGCATTGCTATACTTATAAAATTATGCTGCAGAAATATAAGAAATAAAGTCCAACTATAGTATGGGGCTTGACTCTTTTATATGTACAGTATTATACATACAATATTCATATTTTTTCATATGATTTTACATATAATTAATTGGGCTTTTTAAAATAACTGACAATGCTCAAGTGGTTCAGACGTAAGCAAGCACTCAATAGAAGAGGTGGTCCATTGTGAGCAAATCTCGACCAGGTTGGAAGCATCAAATGGGTATAAATCCATTGAAAATGGATTTGTCCTCCATCCCTGTCCCAATTGCATGTATAGAAGCTCACTGGACTGGCAGCTGAATCTTACTTCAATGCTTAAAATGGAATAGTGTCCTCCACTGCACATGAGCAGGCTAGCTATGCAGGCGCCAGAGCAGAAAATTGGAACACACAGCTTTGTCCTACAACACAAGGATATGGCAAAGAGACTCAGGAGGAACAACTGAGTGGGCTGCCCCCACTATTTACCACATGAAGCAGTTGCCTCACTCCATAGGGGCAGCCCTGCATAGAAAGATCCACATAACTTACCTGATGGGAGTTCTGTTGGCAGATCTAAAGTTATCTCATGAGTGTTTCCTACTAAGCCTCCAGAAATGATCACTGGGATAGCTTTCCCCTTCCTTTCACTGCTATCCTCCACTGCCTTTCAGTCTGCAACACCATGAAAGGACGGATGTAGGAACAAAGTGAAATCATATCTGTCACCATTGGGATGAAGATATTCAATGCTTCTAGACCAGAACTTGGAAAAGTTACTTTTTTGAACTACAGCTCCCATCAGTCCAATCCAGTGGCCATGCTGGCTGGGGCTGATGGGAGTTGTAGTTCAAAAAAGTAACTTTTCCAAGCTCTGTTCTAGACCTCCCACTATGTTGCTTGCTTGAGATAATGACACAGTTGGTCTAGGTCAGCCTTTCCCAACCAGTGTGGCTCCAGATGTTGTTGGACCACAATTTCCATCTTTCCTGACAATTGGCAATGCTGGCTGAGGCTGATGGAAGTTGTGGTCCAACAACATCTGGAGGCACACTGGTTGGGAAAGGCTGGTCTAGGTTGCCTGCCAGTCTGTTCCAGCCATGCAACCGTGATGTGATTCTATTTGTTTCCAAGTAAGGAATATTCTAAAATTACACTTAAGAACCTGGAAGCAAGAGCTTGGTTTGAAATAGTTTTACCTTGAATTATTGTTCCTGAACAGAATTTTGTACATGAAATGCATATATGAACACATAGTTCTATTGGGGATTTGGCCCTGTTTTCAACTAACTAGAAATTCCAGCTGTTGTTGAACATTTTGTCTTGGCTTAAGGAAGTTTATATGGAAATGTAGTGTTCAGACAGGAGTATTTCATTACACAGATGGTTGTGTTTGAAAATAACCTTGAAATGAAATAGAAATGCAGACACAGTGTGAAAATTGACTTTTATATTGGTACAGGGGAGGGAGAAGAGGGTGGGGGAATCAATGCCAACCACAGTCATTCCTTTCTTTCAACATCTCAAAGGTTCATGGGAAATTACAGCCAGATACTTTTGTAGCCACACCTGGGCAATCTTGTCTGGTGCCAATATATACTTAGTTTCTGACTCTTGATGCCTAGAACCTTTTTCTGTTGAACTAGTAAGAAAAATATGTGAACTAAAATGCCATGTCCCCCCTCAATATTATTATTGTTTTTGTTGTTGATGATAATAACAATAACAACAACAATAACAACTATAATAAAAGCACCAAAATAATTTGGCTGGAACCCATTAGGCAAAATTCTGGAGTTCAAGCAAAAGTGTTTCCAGCCCTCTCCAACCTCTTCTCCAAACATACACAAACAGATACTTAGACTGCAATCCTGTACTCATTTACCTGTGAGTAAAGCCCACTGAACCTAATGGAGCTTATTTCTGAGTATATGCGTACTGGATTGCGCTGCACAAGAAATGCTTAGTCTAAGTACTTTGGGATGGCTAATGTTTGATTCACTCTTTTGGCCCAAATACGGAAACAATATCCAGTACTGAAAGCATTACTGCAAACATTTCCATTTCTAAGAGCCCAAAATTTCCTTCTGAATGATTTTTTTCCCCCACCATGAAAACCAGGCAAAGGAGCTTGCAATAAAAATCCAAGAGAGGACATGAGGGAGGGGAGCACTTAAACCTTTCCCCTCCCAGGCAAAGATACAGAAACCTGTAGATATTTTCTACTTAGGATGGCCACGTGTCCTACTTTACAGAGGACAGTCTTCTCTTTGAAAGTGTCCTCTATTTGAAGGACAGTCCAGTCTCACTTTGGTGTAAAAGTAAATAATCCTAAGAAGGAAGAGCAAGGGCCTTCAAGGTGCCCATCAACAGTTAGTACCAGGCCAGCAAAATGAGCAGGTATGGAAAGAGCTGTCAGGTTTGGTTCTCTCCGTTTCTCCTTTTTCCAATTTGAAATTCAGTTCTGCAGCAGTTTGTGAATTTTAAAGAAATTCTCATGAAATTACCCACTGTTAGTGCATATTTCTCCTTCTAAACACATTTCTGTATGCAGTTTTGACTAATGTATACATTTGTTGCAAGCAATTTCTCCTAATATAATGCATTTTGTATGTTATTTTTGCTAATGTATGCATTTTATGCACAATTTATGCTAACATACGCATTTATACCTGTTAGGATATGCAGCAGCAGTAGCAAGAGGCAGCAGCAGCACAAAATGAAGGGAACAGGGCAGAGTAAGGAGGAAATGGGGGTAGAAAATGAGGAAGGGGAAGTTCGAGAGAGAGAAGTGGAAGAAAGCAAAGGCAGCACAGAGACACAGGGATTTCAAGGACAGCACAGAAACAGAGCAAACAGGCGAAGGTGGCACAAAAGCAGAGGGAGCAAACAAAGTCTACATCGAGGCAAACAGAAAAGGAAAAGGTGAGGAAGGCAAGCATTGTGTCCAAGGAATCAGAGCCACCTAGACAGAAGGACCACATTCCTAGGAGTGAAAGAAACTACCTCAGTGGCTAGTCAAGAGGGAGGAAAAATCACTGTGGGGCTGGCCAGGGTCCATAGTCTACAGAAGCACTGATGACCAATTAAATAATTGTAATAAACCAGAGACAGAGCATGTTCAATGATGGTAAGTGCCCCAAACTCAGCCTGAATGCAAGGCTCATCAGGAGTCTCTGGAAATAAGAGACCTTCTGGCATCAAGGATTCTTGAGACTGGGAGAGGGGCAGGACTAGGATCATCACACAAGTATTTCTAAATTTGCATTGCTACACATAGATCCACAACTTTATGCAAATAATATTTAGGATAGTTACATGGATCTCTGTGCAGTAGCAACTGGTAGGAAGGGTGCTATCATGCACCTGACCTCCCAGCAGGAGAGTTACTGCCACTTACCAGGAGGATGGGGGGAGGGGCAAGGCAGTGGTGACATTGACATTGTGTGAGTACACTGGAAGGAGCACTGAATGGTCTCTACTGGTGTCCCTGCACAGCACTGTCTCCACCGTCTTAGCCTCCTCCTCTCCTTCCTTGTAAGAGTGCATGGTTCAGCTGGTGGGAGGGCAGGTTTGTGGTGCCACCCCTCCCCACCAGTCACTACTGCCTCCATTTAATGTATATGTTGCTCCTAACTTCAGGCTTGGCTTTTCTAAGCAAAGATCATTTGCGATTAGCCAGGGCAATAATATTGATTTCATTTTTAAAAATTGCTAAACCACTGAACATTTAAAAATATCTAAGTAGTATACAATCAAACACAGCATAAAATAAAACATAACATAAAAATGACATACAAACAGCAAAATACAACATCAGAGGTGCAACAATCCAACTTTAAGGGTCAAGGAAGGCCTGGGCAACAGATACCTACAACAGATAACTGATGGTTTCTCACAAATCGAAGAAGTAAGGGTGTTTCAGACTGCAGGGGCCACCATAGAAAATGGCCAACTGTAACCAACGACTCTGGAGCCCAAATGCATGACTGCCAGATGCTTCTAGGAAGCCCAAAGCAGGATGAAATGGTTTTGCTCTTTCCCATTGTTTGTCTCCCAACAACTGCTTCATTGATATATTGCCTCTGGACTTGGAAGGTCCATGTCATGGCTAGTAGCCATAAACCAATCATCCATGAATTTGTCTAATACTTTTTCAAGCCCATAAAGCCAATGGACGTTTTGTGACAGTCAGTTCCAAAAATGAATTATGCATTGTACAAAGAAGTACTTCCTTCTATCTGTCTTGAAATGGTGTCAGTGCCAATAAATTTATTTGGGGGACCCAAAGTTCCAGTGTTTTGAAAAAGGAGCAATACATATTTATAATTTGGTAAAATTCTAACATCTTCCCCATTAGTTGTTATTTTTATAAACCAAAACACCTCAAACACTTTGGCTTTTCCGTACAGGGAAGTTGCTCCAACCCCATTGCTTGTCACTTTCTCCACTTTTCTGAGTTCTACAGATTTTTGCATTCGTGAACACCACCATCTTTCTTTATGCATGGCAACCATTTGGATATCTGCATGCGTGCATACATGTCTATTTCAGTCTCCCAGAATGGTAGCTGAAATGGCATGTTGCAAAAATTGACATGTAGAAGGAAGCTCTGAAATTGTTTCTGAAGCATGTCTGGGTCCAAGATCTAAACTGGTTGAGTTGTCATATTCAGTTTAAGTGAACTAATATATTGATAACAGCAATAGCAATGCTTGTACTTCATCTTGGAATTAGCTGATCCCATTCACATTATAAATTTTACCTTGGACATTTCCCCATCTAATTATCCCATGGACCAATTGTCTGACACAGCTGTTAGCCTAATAATCTTGCAGACTGTGAGCTGTTTAATTCCTAACTGAGAGAGATTCCCAAATATGAAGCAGGCCAAAGTATCTACATAGTGCCAATCAACAATCTGTATTCTCTCAAGCTGATAGGTAAGAAGTCCAAGCTGTTATTTTAGCAACGGGGTTAAGGCTATCCTGCAGAGCAAATTTGTCTTAGTATACTATACTGGAGCATAGTTTCTACAGATGAAAGTGTATTCGACAGTAATAGTATATGGCACATTGCTGAGACTACAGAGGAATTGTGCCATCAATAAAGGAGGCCAGGCAACAGAAATGCTTTGGAAGTAACAGCACAAAAATGTTTTTTTAAAAGCATTTCCATTCCTTGCTTTTCAACTTTTTACAAGATATGTGACATCTGAAGAAATTTTCCAAAACTACTGGACACCCTGACCACACTCCCAAATTATTAGTTTTAATAAGTATGTTAAAGCACAATCCTATGCTTGGCTACTCATAAGTAATATATAGGATGGAACTCAAGTTCCAGTGAGTTCAGTGGGGCTTTGTCCCAGATAAGCAGTTACAACAGGTGTGGGGAACCTTTGACCTTCCAGATGTTGCTTAACTGTAACTCACATCATCCCTGGCCATTGACCATGCTCACTGGGGCTGATGGGAGTTGTTGTTTAGCAACATCTGGAGGGCCAAAAGTTGCTCACACCTGGGCTGGATTGCCTTCAAGTCGATTCTGACTTACGGCGACCCTATGAATAGGGTTTTCATGGTAAGCTGTATTCAGAGGTGGTTTACCTTTGCCTTCCTCTGCCCACACCTGGGTTACAGGATCACAATATTACCTATTTTCTTATTACTGGCACCAATCACTGACACCTAATTTATATCTAATATTGAAACATTTTCTCCAACTATACCTCTTTAGCTTGTTGAATATTAAGCTTTCTCACTTTCAAATATGATCAAACAAACTCGCTACTCCTAAGTTTTTACACCCTGAGAATTTGAGAACTTTTGAAAACTACAGTTATATGACATATGATAAAACATACAGATGCGTGTCACATTTTCTCTTCCCACTTCACTTGTATTTTCCATATCTGTATCTCCTGGATATACAAACAGATGCTATGTAAGCTGTTCCTAACATTATCAAGCAACAATCAGTTGTATGTGAGAAAGGCAGAGGAATGTCCAGGCACGGGCATGGCGGTACATGATGCACACAATCTGTGCAGTGGCCAACAGCAGCCAGTTGATGTCACAGGCTGTGCCATGCTCTGCTAATGGAATTCAATGAGATCTACTCTGAAGAACTGTGCATAAGATTGCAGCCCTAAGCATCAGTTGCATAGATGGATTAATCCAAAGTAGTCTGTCATTTGTGCTAAGATGGAAGCTATAGCAACTTCAAGCCAAGTGAGACTTTTGGGGTGGTACAGTAATCCTAATATGAACACTGTAGTTCCAATTTTTCAGGCAACTTTGCTTCACTATAACACCAGTCTAATTTTGATTAGTTAATAATAACTGCAGTGAAGGTGTAAATAGTGGAAGTAAATTTACTATACTCAGTTTTGATGAATCTCATGTTAGTGGAAGTTCTTAACGTTCATCATTCTTGAAGGTACCACAGCTCACTGATTTTAATTTCTTTTGTTTGCCTTTTTTTATCCCCAAAGTGATAATTCCCTTTGTAACTTCAGTGGGCCATGATATATTTCTTCAATAAAAATAAACATTGGTCTTCACTCAGATGTGCCATAAAGGTATACATTCAACCCCACCCCCTAACATCCTGGATATTGATACAGAGAAATGGAACAAAACATATTACTTTGTTTGTATGTTTCATTAGGCAGCAAGATCCCTTGACTGTTCTTCTAATCAGAAATATCAGTTTGAAATGTTTCAGCTGTGAAGATCACTATGCCCCATAAACAACTGCATCAGGCTGGGTTCTGGTAAAGCTTTTCTCAAGCTGCTACTCCAATACAGCGTAATTTGAAAGCAACTACTTTCTATGCTTGTTTTTAGATGTCATTATTGTGTTTCCTTTCAGCTACTTTAGTTGCCCAAACTGTCTCAGTACACCAGAGAGTTTTACAGAGGCCCATTCCAACAAAGCAGGGATCTGTTGAATATGAGGATTGGCATAAACATTAATCATTCCTGTTTTAAAAGTCTGGAAACTAAAGTACATCACATGCAGTGCTCTCCTTTGTATGTTTACTCAAAATTAAAAATAAAACTTACTCCAAAATAGGGGTGGAAATATCTATCAATTACAATTCTCCCCGTTTCTCATTTTTCCAATCTTAAATTCAGTTCTCCACATTTTTCCAGCAATTTCCTAAGTTTTTTTAAATTCCTCATGAAACTTCAGCATTTTAGTGCTAATTTCTCCTAAAAGCACATTTTTGTAGGCAGTTTCTCCAAATATGATGCATTTTGTATATTTTCACTATCTATTTTATGCACTTTTCCCCATAATGTGTGCACTTTTTAAAACATTGGTTGGTTGGAAAGCTACATCATAAAAATTTGATAAGTGTGAATTTTGAAGGATGGCTGTGTTTTAGTTCTGATATTGTTTCAGAAAGTGCAAATTTGATCGATTTGGTTTTAAATATGAACTGAATCAAATTTCTCCCTGATCTCTACTCCAAAGTAAGTGGGTGATAGATTGCCATCTGAGTGTATCATACACATATAGAATCACAGACAGTGGCTAAAAGTGTGAATTAACTCTTGGCCACAGAGACATAGTGGGTTGGATCCAAAGACACTACTCCAAAAATGGAATGTGGTTTTTGCTCATGAAAGGGTGGGTCTATACCTTGCACTTTTATTTATTTATTTATTTATTTATTCTATTTCTATGCCGCCGTTTGGCCAAAAGGCCCTCAAGGCGGCTCACAAGGTTGTGGCTCTGCAGGACACTACAGCTACTTGTTTCCCTGGCACTCCTCCAAAAAGCTCCTTAGAAGTGGTGCAAGTTAATTCCCTCCCATTGGAAGGGCAAAACAACAACAAAACAAAAAAGAATAAACTACCAACCCCACCACTTCCTGCCCTGCTTGCCCCAGATCTCTGCCCCCATCCCTTCTCCTCCAAGAAAGTGCTCTATGCTTTGCAATCCCCACTCCCTTTTTCTTATATACGCCACAAAATTTCACAGCTGGAGCTTAAGCAAATTGCTTATTAGAACTACAAAGGATTTATAGTTTTAAAGTAGTAGTGGTGAGCCTTCTCCTTGATATGCTGGTTATATGTGTGCAGAAAGTAGGAAAAATCTGCAGAACTTGGATTCTAAACCAGACTCGCTTGATTCTATCAGGTGTGTAACTAAAATGTTACACACAAAGAATGAAATTAAATCCAAAGTTATTATCCCACTTGTGCAAATTGTTGCACAACTGTAAGCATGAGAGCTGCTATAGAAACTATACCTTACACTAGATTGTTGCCCTTCTGTTCTCCATGATTCCCCCGTGAAAATGGCAGGAAAGAACAGTATGCCAGTATACCGCCCCAAACTCTGTCACTTTACTCTTGTGATTTTCTGGGTTAATGCTCCATTCAGCTCAGTGGAGCTTACTTCTAAGCAGATGTTTAGACTGTGCTGAAAATTAATTTACCTTAGGAGCCAAACCACTGTTATTAATTTTTTGACTGGATGATGTGGATCAGATAAAGGAGTTTCTATGGTTTGCTGTTTTATTTCAACTCCTCCTTCTCCTTCTAAACCTGCTATAGTTTGATATATATTGTTCTGTATATTCCCTTGTATGAAACCTTTGCCACCAGGAGGCTACTAACCTAATCAAGGAAACAATCATCCAGTCCTGTAAACCTGCTACTTCCATCTATAAACAAGCAAGGAATAGAAACATCTGTTTCTGTCGAGCCTCAGCTCCCTCAAGGGAACCAAGGAGGGGGGCTGGATGAGTTGCAGATCCCTCAGTTAGAGCAAGGGGAAGAATCAGAGGGTGTAGATGTTTTTGAGGATCATGGGGGAGGGGGTGTGGTTGACTCTGTGCCAGTTCCCACAGACAGTTCTACCACCAAAGAAGACTTTGCACCACCTCCAGCCGCCTCAACAGAACTGTTGGAGGATGTCCTGGCGCGTGCGCCAACTCAAGCCCCCCTGAGCTCCCCTCTTCATCCTGAAGCCTCCTGAAGCCGAGCCTGTACCTATCGAGACTGTATTGTCAGACGAGCCACCAGAGTCGCACTCCCTTTCGCCCCGTGCGAGACGTCGCAAGAAGTGCCTTGTCCAGAGGGAGGCTCCTCGGAGTCAGAGTTTATGGGCGAAAACCTTCCCTACTTAAGGCAGCACCCCCCTGATCTGGGTGCTGAGTCAACTTTCTTCACACGCTGCAGAGTATGCTTAGGTAGCTTAGTTGGGGACAGTAGTGAGTTAGTGTAGCAAGGTCTATGAAGCACGCTGCATTTGACGTCTCAGTTACTCTAATAAAACAAGAATTAATTTCATCCTCATCTCTGTCTAGTGAATTTGGCCACACATAATGTGATTTCTTTATCAGAGCCCTGAAGGAGGGTTGATAGAAGTACACTCATGGAGCGATCTGGGAAGGCTTGAAGAATAGGAGTTAAAAGGTCATTTCTGGCACCATCATAAAATTTACAATTAAAAAGAACATGAGAAACCGTCTCCACTTCAGATATGTCACAAGGGCAATACCTATGAATCCTCGGGATCTTATTGTACCTGCCCTCTAAAAGTTTAGAGGGCAAAGCATCGAAGCGAGCCAGTGAGAAGGCCCTTCTATACTTAGGGACAGAAAGCCAACGTAGGTAGTGCATCCCTTCCTTGCTAGGGGGTGTGCCAAACCCAATGTGCGGGGGGAACGGCCCGGAGGCTGCAACATAGAGCTCTTGGTTGTCAATGTCGACTAATTGCTGTTTCACCATTGCCTTGGCCCCATTGAGTTCCATTTCAAGCAGGTCTACAGGGGAAAGACCTACCGAGGCAATTTTCTCCAATACCAATTTGGACCAAGATGTATTAGATGAGTCACTTAAGATCTGTCTCACATGTGACTCTTGGGTAAGTGTGGAAAAACACCGAAGCCAATAATGAATAGTCCAAATCGGGGCCCCATATAACAATGTCAGGATTATTTTAGATCTGATAACGCATACTGCAGCTGGAACACATTTCCCACCTTTAGAGAAATAAAAACGGGTTAATACTCCCAAATTTTTCTCTGCTTTAGCTTTGATATAATTAGCTTGAGATTTCCAACTGACCGTCCCTTGAAACCAGATCCCCACGTACTTAAAGGTGTTTACCTGTTCGATTCTGACAGAACCTAAATACCAAGGAAACCTAGCCTTTCTCTTAGAGAACACAATTACTTTGGATTTAGCATGATTGATAGTTAGAGAATTACCTTTACAGTAATCCGCAAAACCCAAGAGTAATCTTTTTAGACCCAACTGGGTTTGAGATATTAAAACCGAGTCATCTGCATAAAGCAGGATAGACACTTTGGCAGACCCTAATTTAGGGGGGTGGGATTGTATCCTTCCCAAGACAGAGGGAAGATCAGCCAAGTATAAATTAAATAAGGTGGGGGCTAGAACACATCCTTGCCTAACACCTTGTGAAGAGCGTATTTCTAGTGAAAGGTGGCCACAATGGCTACAGCAAACTTGAATGGAGGTGTTATGATATAAAGCCGATATCAGAAACAGAAGTCTCTTCTCAATGGAGACATATTCTAGTTTGCTCCACAGACGTTCCCGGGAGATGGAGTTGAAAGCAGACTTCAGGTCAATGAAGGCTGCGAAAAGTTCACCTCCACGAAGCTTGGAGTGTTTGTACACCAGCTGAGCTAGGACCAAGCAATGATCAAGAGTAGAGCAACCTGATTTAAATCCAATCTGCTCTACTCCCATGATATTATTGGCACTTACCCACAATTTCAGCTTGGAACCTAAATAGCTGGCATACATCTTACCCACAAGAGCAGACTAATTGGCCGGTAGTTGCTCGGGTCATTTTTAGGTCTGCTCTTATAGATAGGGATGATAAAAGCTCTTAGCCAAGTTGCGGAGATCAATCCCAATTTATTGATTACCATGAAAAGAGAGGGCAACAGAGAAGCCCACCAGCTAATGTTGCATTTCAGCAACTCCGGGAGAATACCATCGGGACCAGGGGCCTTGCCCAATTTAAGTTGTGAAAGTAACTCCACGATAGTGTTAGAGTCAACAGGGGGCCACTCGGGAATATCAGACCGCAAAGGGAGAGGGGGACTGGAACCTAAAGAATCAGAATTGTTAAACACAGCCCAAAAATGCTCCTCCCAGATATCAGCTGGGATGTGACAGTCGGGACTTCACTTATGGCTGCCCAGGGCTCCAGAGACTATCTGCCAAAAAGACTTGGTGCTACGCATGATATTTGCAGCTATAAGCATTCGCCAAGAGTCCCTGACAGCCTCATTTTTCTTCCTAGTTGTGAGTTTCTTGTACTCTTTTCATAATACATAATAGGAATGTGGGAGTTGGCATTCATTATTGTTACAGTAGCAGCAGTAAGCAGAGCGAATTCTCCACCTTAGATCCTTACATTCTCTATCAAACCAACTATTGGATCTGTCTATCGGGTATCTGAAGGTATGCGAAGAGATGGTATGAAGTGTGGCATTTAAATCCTGAATCAAGTCCTCATAAATTGCCAAGCCTAAACTGGGCAGACTGTCCAAGGTTAACCGACTCACTAATCAGCTTATGTGGGGAAGTTGAACAAAATTATTAAATGCCTGGCCTGTTTTGGAGGACCACTTAATCTTATTAAAACCAGCCAGTGGTGGTAGATTTGAGAGTACCAAGGAAGGTTTATGTAACTGTGCTCCACCTGAGACAGAAAGAAAAAATTCCAGGGGCAGATGATCGCTCACAGAGCAGACCGCTATTCTAAAAAGATAATGCACAGCTTCCAATGTCTTAGGTATGATTATATAATCTACCACACTCAATCCCCGGGGAGAAATATAGGTGAACTCCCCCCAGTCATCGCCAGCGCGAGAACCATTTAAAATACATAAATCCTATTTAAAAACAAACTGAAGCAAACCAACTCCTGCTAAATTTAAATAATGATCTTTAGAATGACGAGCATTGCATCTTAAGTGATTCCTATCAACATTAGAGAGGAACCCAATCGAGGGAGCATCCTCCAAGTAAGTTCCTGTCCTTGCGTTAAAATCTCCTGCTATAATTGGAAATGCATAGATAAAAATAGATGACCAGTAAGCATATAAAGAGTCAAGTTTGAGCCAGTTGGACAGAACAACCTCCCTATTAAACGTTGGAGGAAAGTAGATATTAAATAAGAGTAAAGATAGCTGTAACGACCTTAGTTCTAAAATCATGGCCAACACCATAGAGTCACTATCCATAAAATCAGTAACCGGAAGCTCAGTTAGTTTGGCATCCAGTGAGGAAGAGACCAGAACACGCAAACCCTGTCTGGCTCTACCCTTACTCTTACTTGGGAATGCAGGGGAACAAAATGACACAAACCCATCAGCAAAGATATGATCTCTGCATCAGGTCTCCTGGAACAGAATAATATCAAATTTGTTCAAATAGGCCAAAGAGTTAAGGTCCCGGCTTTTAGTTTTCCACCCAGCAATGTTCCAAGAGAGGATTTTTAATGAGGAGCCAGACGGCAACCGTAGTCAGTCTGACTCTTCGATTTTATCCAAAATGCCTTGGGAGGCCTTCAGGACACAGCAATTAGCGGGTGGAACATAAAGGGCAAAAGATTGAACAATGGGAATAGGACAGCTACTGTGGCGAACTGGAGGACAGCTGCTTGCAAAATAGCACCGCACAGAATTGATCCCTGCTGTGGTCAGAAAGGGAAAAAGAGATACAATGTCTCCTTCCACATTATTTCCTGGTCATATGTTTAATTAGGGTGTTTTTTTTACACTAATTACACATTAGCCCTGCTGCCAATGTTATTTGAGACTGGCTACGAGTTGGGGCAGGTGGCACCTGAGTTGACTCAGAGTGGGTTGGGCTGATGCCCTCCCCCGACTGGAGCTACGGGCAGATTGGGGGAAGGCGCACAGCCCTAAAAATACATTTGGGAACCAGATAAGGGGTTTAGCCACCTTCACAGTATACAATTTCAACTTAAAGGGTGTGAAGAGGGATTTACCTTCTTGCTGAAATAAATCTACAGCTGTGAAAACACTAGTTGCCTACAGTAAAGTATTTCCATAGGCCACACCTGGAGGGGTTACAGATTGATCTGCTGATCAGTTACGAAATCTCTTTCAAGCTGATTTTTTAAAAAACAAACAAACACACACTTGAGCTGATGCTACAGTAAGAAGGGACAGGGCTTGACTTGCATTGTGTGCCCATTTTCAGAAAAGAGAGGTGGGAGAGGTACACCGGAACTGGCAGAAAGGTACATGTGTCTCTACCTTACGTCTGTTAGACATATGTATTTTGCCTGGCTCAGTTACATGATAATATGGATTGTGGACTGCCAGTTCAGAGGCAATGCTGAAAGGAAGCTGCCTTTAAAAACAAATCAATAAAGTAGTTTTGGTATTTGTGTCATTGGTGGGAAAGTGCAAGACCACAAAGTGCCATAATTAATTCTTCATTTGAAAGTTATCCTCTAGATACCATGCAGAAATCACAGATTTGCAGATTTTTGCATCTGGCAGAAGCAATGCCCAGCTCAACAAAGAAGGGAGATACCAGTGACCTTTCCAGAGCAGCTGAAAATATAGAGCATTTCCGCAGTGTTGTTGGACACCTTGGGGATTTCCTCTTTCGCTTCATGCCTCTACTATTGGGGATACAGTTATTATATAACATTGTAGAGGCTCAGATACATTATAACATTGTAACATAATGCCCTTTCAATGTTAATTTGCAACAATTTATGTAACTTGCACACTGAAGTCAATGAAAAGGAACACTGCTTTTCCAGCATTACATTTCAGTCGCCAAGACAACCACCCCCTGCCTTCCACACATTAGACTCTGAGAACATTGCTAGCCAGGTACAAGGATGCCTATTTAGGACAGTAAAATTTAATTGCTCTAAATTTGAATCCATAGGGCTGTGAACGAAAGACAAATGTGTTTAATTTTTGTTTAAAGGCTGTTGCATTACTGCTGTGCTTAATCCTGCCTGAGTTTCATGACAATCTTTCCTCCCTGGGAAAGAGGCGTTGTTTTCTTCTGCATCTTCCACAGGGACCAGGAGAACTTTGCAAAAATGAAAATTGATGGAAGGACAGAGGGGGTTGTGCTTATCTTAGGAACCAATCAAGGTGGATGGGGTATGTTTTCATAAAAGGTGGTTCAAGGTCTCTTATTCTTATATTGGGGAGGGGGGCAGTTAAGTTCCAATGTACACCGCCCAGAGAGCCTTGCTATGGGCGGTATAAAAATTGAATTAAATAAAAATTACAGGGAAAAATACTTTGCACATTTCATTTCTAAAGTACTTTCATTGTTTATGAGGGTTTCTGTACCTTCTTGGCTGGAGAGGAATTTTTGGTGAAAGACATGCTTCTCCATGGCTGAATTTCTGTGGGCCAGGGGTAGAACTACCACTGTTAAACTCAAAGTTGTGATGTTCTCCTACTCAATTGTCTTTGCTAACTGATTGTAGAAATGTGACCTGCAACAAAAAGTTGTAGTGTGGAATGCTCTTGTTCCAAGTTCCAGTCAAACAGTCATGCCCTATTCCAGGATACTCCATTACATTCCCACCACCTATCCCAGTTTCCCATTACCTTTTTAAACCATTCTTCAGCTGATCCGCATGGAGGTTTATTAAGCATTCACTGTGAATTGTTTGGAGGGGGTGTTACATGATGTTGTGTCAAAGTACTGTTATCCTACATAACAGTGTATTCCCATATATATTACAACTTTCCTCTAAGTTACATGTCTTACACTCTGAAACTTTATTTTATTATAAAATTAGACCAATAAAATGTCTATGGCACATGTTACCAAATTCTTCCAAGCTACATAAGAAGTGGAAAGACCAACCCAAATTGTGTTTGCATTTTTACAAATGTGTAGGGCAGTACAATCTCTCAGAGAGAAGGTCAGGTCTCCTGCTCCCCTGGTGCATTCGCTATAGCTGCCCAATTTCCCTGTTTTTTTAACGTTTGATAGAAATATCTTTTGGCTATAGGTACATTCTAAACCGCAATGTTTTTTACCTGTTAGTGAATTTCTCTGCTTTTTAATGCGGGAGGTAAGAAATGGGATCCTGTGCAAGTTTGCTGAGAATGGATGAATCATTTGCATGCTTATTGAGTTCAGTGGGATGTACTCCTCCACAATCATGTTTAGGATAGGCAAAACCGACCACAGAGGAGGGGGAGGGAGAGGGCAGGTTTGATCATTTGCATGTTTATTGAGCTCAATTGGATTTACTCCCATGCAATCATGCTTAGGATATATAAAACTGACCATGGGGAGGGAAGGATGGAGTGGGCAGGGGAGGGGGGAAAAGGAAGAGGGGTAGGGAGGAAGAAAGGAGTAGAAAGTGAGAGGAGAGGGGAAGGAGGGAAAAGGCAGGTCTGACCATGGGGGAGGGGGAGGGCAGAGGGGAGGGGGAGGGGAAGGGAAGGGAGGGGTGAAGGTGAGAAGGGGCAAGAGGGAGGGGATAGGGAGGAGGAGGAGGGGAGGGCCAGTTTGATCATGTGCATGCTTTTTGAGTTCAGTGTGATTTACGCCTTTGCAATAATACTTAGGATAGGTGAAACTGACCTGGGGGAGAGGCAGGGAGGGGGGAGGCAGGGGCGTCACCAGCGGGGTGCGGGGTGTGTGGACTGCACCCGGGTGACACCATGGAGGGGGTGACACCAGAGCCGCCTGGCCCCGCCCCTAGGCTGCGGCACGGAAGAAGCAGGGCAGGCCGCAGGTGGACGCCGTGGACAGCGGAGAGCTGAGCTGCCTGGTCTGCGTGGCGCGTGCACTAACACGTCATCGGAGGCAAGACACGCACCCCCACGCAGCCCCCCTACCTCTCTACAGTAGTTTTTACCATTGCCCTTACTTAAGATGGCGGCCGCAGTTTCCCTAAGGGGAATGAAGCCTCCGCCGCCATCTTTGTTGATGGCACACGTGCATGCTACGCACGCATCTCTGCCATCAACTAAGATGGCAGCAGCGGCTTCAGTACCTTAGGGAAACTGCGGCCGCCATCTTAAGTAAGGGCAATGGTAAAGACTACTGTCGACAGGTAAGGGGGCTGCATAGGGGTGCGAGGGGTGTGCGGATCGCGGAAGAATGAAGCTCATGGGCCACTGTTTAACCCCTGACCTAGAGAATCTACCAACCATCACAAGCACCACATAGTTATTAGTCATCATGGTTTCATATACAAGTTTGGAATTCTGTGGACTGATCCTCCTGGTAGCTCAAAAACTACATGACAGATAAATATCTGGTTCTTGCATTGTTTTCTGTTTTACCATTTATTCTTATTTTTCTGATTATTGCTATTTTAGTGAGGTCTTATTTTTATCGCTTACTGCTATTTATATTGTAGTGTGATTTTGTATTTGCTTTGTTTATTTATTTGCTTATTTTGTATTGATTTTTTACAGTGTAATCCAATCCTCTCCATATCTACTTGGACGTAAGTCCCTTTGAGTGCAATGGGGCTTTCTCCCAAGCTTGCAGCAAAGAACTGCAGCCCTAATGTGTTTTATTATTTGGTTTCTTAGTAGCTTTGTTTATTTGATAAAGAGAAAGCAGGCTATACTTTTCAAATTAAATAATAATAAATAATAAAAAGTATCATAACTGTCAATGGCTGTGATTATATTTATTTATTATATGATTTATATCCCGCCCTTCCTCCCAGTAGGAGCCCAGGGCGGCAAACAAAAGCACTAAAAGCACTTTAAAACATCATAAAAGCAGACTTTAAAATATATTAAAACATCTTTGAAAATAATTTTTAAAAGCTTTGAAAAAACATCTTTTTTTAAAAAAGAAAAGGCTTAAAAACATATTAAAAAGCAATTCCACCACAGACTCAGACTGGGATAAGGTCTCAACTTAAAAGAACAAGTTGAAAGAACAAGTTCCTTATCACTTGAGGCTGTAGTTCTCTGCACACTTTTGAGTAAGCCCCATTGAATACATTGGGACTTGCTTCTGAGTAAACAAACATCGGATTGCACTATAAATATATTTACAGATTGTGTAATTCATAAACATATTTGAGAGTCATGTTTATATAAATATTTCTTCATACTGTGTCCCAATAAGTATTTGATTTCACACTACGGTCGTAGATGTTTTTTCCCTCTACATTTTAACTGTGCCCTTCTTCCTGGGGGTGGTCATGGTTCTCCATTGTTTTCATCCTGAGGGGAGGATAGGCTGAGAGATGGTGAGTAGCACATTTAAGGTCACCTCCCCCCCCCTTTTTTATTTATTTGTATTTATTTTATATTTCTCCAATATCTTCCCCTGGCTGTTTTTATGTATTTTAAATATTTTTAGATTAAATAAATGGGAAATCATAATTCTGAACCTCCCTAAAAACAATTTACCTATCCTTATGTTTTGGCAAAGTGATGGTGTGAAGGCATGCTGGTAGAACAAGAGACCATGTTTGAGGCATGTTATAAGGTGTTTGAGGACTTTGTCACACATTACTTTTTGAGACCTGTTGTTGGAAAGAACACATGCACGTATTGAATGGTGGCTTGGGTGCTGTTTTTTCAGTCTACGCTGCATGCGTAGGGAAGGTGATACATCATCTGGCAGCTAGCTTCATAACGTGAGAATGAAAAACATTTGGATCACCATTCACTTGTTTACGTTTCTCACTATTGAGACCACTTCATATATTACTTTTTCATACACAGAAATTTAATCTTTGTATAGGAAAAAGTATTTTGTAAAATGTGAAGGACAGTGGCTGCCCAGTCAGTATAGCCACTATACAAGATCTACTCAGCCACTGTAATTACATTTTTGTTTTGAGTGCCCTTTTGTCTGGGTCTTGGTTGAGGTGCGTATCCAACTTTGATGTGCTTATGGAAGGGGTGTGCAAGTAGTGCCCCCTCCCAAGTGTGGAGGCTTGGACAAACATTGTGTTATGGAAAACCAAAGTGAAAGTACATATTTGGGAATGCTGTCATGGCCCCGTCAGAGGACTCATCAGACGAGGATGACTCGGGAGTAACAGCAGCAGACCCAGAAGCAGCAGACCCAGAAGGAGAAATGGAGGAAACTCCTGAGAACCCAGCTCCTTCTCCCCCTCAGCTGCAGAGCACCCCAGACACAGCTGAAGCCCTTCAGCCAGATGCAGACAGGGAACAGGATACTCCTCCCTCACCTGCAGAACGTAGACAACAGAAGGTCAGGCAGAAGAGGGGCAGGCCTGTCCACTTAAGGCCAAAATGCTGATGGCTCACACCTGCTGACACACCTGCTGACACACCTGCTCCTTAAAAGTCAAACCTTGGCTTCAGCTTGCTGCTGACTACAACGTCAGGTGTGACCGCTGTGTTTCTTCCTATCCCCTGAACCTTGACTTAGACTGATCTCTCGGCAAACTAGACCCGGACCTTCACTGACATCTCTTCTGGATTTCTGGCTTGGCACGTAAGCTTTGAACGGCCTCTGCCCTTATCTTGCTTCCTCCTTGCTAGCCTGGCAGATTTATAGCCAAGCTGCCGGCTGAGGACTTACGGCCTGGCAATTAGCAAGGAATCTCCAGCCCTGCCTGCACCCCCACCAACACTGCTGTCTCAGTGAAGAGCTGATAAATGCCATCATTGTAATCCTAAACACATTTAATAAATAATATCGAACTTGCACGTCACAAAATATATTACGGTCATGTCCCTCTGCTTTTTTGGGAGCAGGGTCTCTATGTCTCCAAGCATCCTACAGTCAGCATGAAAAGGAAGTGTGTTAGTCACTGAGAAGAGTCTTCTAATATGCATGCTTCCTTGCCTTTCCTGCTGATTGGAGCCAATCAGAGTGAAGGGAGGTTAGTCAGCCACTGAGAAGACTCTTCTCAGTTGCTAACGTTCTCCACTTACATGCTGATTGGCTCCTAGAGATGTTTGTTGTGAGAGAATGCATTAACAAAGATCTCATTCTTAATCCAGGAGTAAGAAAGGGTGTATGTGGCTGCAACTATCATGAAGGGACTCTGCACTTATGAATTTTCTACTAAACAACTGATAAATACCTATGTAACTTTGTGTCTGGAGACTTATTATTAAGAATCACTTTCCATAATTGTAAGGAGGTATGTCCACACGCATGCATCCCAGGCACCTAAATGAGGGGTGAGAGCAGCATAGGGACATAAGCAGATGTCTTATACCAGGGGTTCCCAAACTTTTCTTCTGCATAGACCACTTGAAAATTGCTGAGGGTCTGAAAGTATCTGAAAAATTACTATGGGCAAGATAATTAACTCCCATTAGTGATAAGAGCAAGAATTTGGGCTGTGTGTATGATATTGTAATTTAAAGGTGTAATTTAAATTTTGCTAGTTGTTTATGTCACTACTATTGCCATTATATTCAGTGATATATGGGAATTACGATTTACGAGTAACATTAGTACAAAAGACATTACTAAGGGTTCTGTATGGTCTGGTACGGGAGGAGGTCCATGGGGGTGACACCATGAGTTACCGCACCGGGTGACACCAACCCTAGTGACGCCACTGGGAGGAGGAGGGCAGGAATAGGAGGGGAGAGAGGAAATGGGAGGGGGAGGAGATTGGGTGGGTGGGCACTGGGCAGAGGGGAAGCTCCTTTCCTTTCCAAAAGGAAAACACTATGAACAGTATCATTCTTTTTCAGGGTTTCCCCCACCTTTTTATTCTCCCACCCAAATTTAAACCAAAGCTGTCCCTGGCCACATCCACACTAGACCTTTATTTCACTTTAGACACTTTAATGGCTTCTTCCAAAGAATCCTGGGAAGTGTAGTTAGTGAACGGTGCTAAGAGCTGATAGGAGAGGCCCTGTTCCCCTCACAGAGCTTCAATCAGAGCAGCTGACTGTTAAACCACTCTGGCCACTGGAGCTCTCTCAGGGGAGTAAGAGTCTCCTTTCAGCACCCTTCACATACTACACTTCCCAGGATTCTCTGGGGCAAGCCATGACTGTCTCACGTGGAATCAAAGTCTGGTGTGGGTGTGGCTCCCTGATTAGGCAAGCCCAGCAGCTGGGAGTCTGGTTTTTAGAATACTGACAGTTGGTTCTTACTGAGCATGCCTGACATTATCGAGTTCAATGCTAAATTTCTTAAATTAATTAAAAATCAGCCAGGCATTTTTTAAACTTTTAAACTGCAGAAGATGAAGGTCAGAGTATGGGGCAAGGTCAGTAATAGGATTACAGGTACTCTGTGAACATGGCTGAGTTTTAATTAATTTCAACAGATTATGAGAACTCTGACAGAAAAAGGTCCAAAAGGGATCTAGTTTTTTTCTCTCTTTTTACACTTTGAACTCTCAATTCTCTCTTCCTGTTTTTTGTATCACCATGAAAATATAGAGAGTTGTTAAGGAAGCGTTTCTGAGTTCAGGACTATAAATTTTGTAAGGTTTTGTTTTGCAATGAGCTTATGGGAAGGATCAGAATGGCATGGGGCACATTTTCAATTTAACATTGTGGAATGCGAAAGATCTATGCTGACTATAGTATACAGCCACTCTCATGGCATGAACTTGTATAACTGCTCTGTATTGTATAGTTGTATTTTGTTCTTTTTAAAATTCATTCTTATTACAAAACTGAACATATATACAGAGTGAGAGAGCGAGAGAATCTCAAAATGCACCTGGATAAGATTTGTAGTGGCAGAAAAGCTTTGACGAATAACACTTCATCCACCACTTCTTCCACGATGTGCAGTGTTTTCCTCCAGAGTTGAAATTCAAGTGGCTGTGTTTGAATTTTTAGAGGAGTGAGGGCTGAAGGGTAGGAACTTTTGCCCTGGGTAAACACAGGCCACATCCACACCATACATTTAAAGCACTCTCATACCTCTTCAAGAATCCTCCCCCCCCAAAAAAAAAAACCTTGGGACTGTAATTTGTTAAGGATGCAGAGAATTGTTAGGAGACCCCTTTCCCCCATGCAGAGCTACAATTCTCAGAGTTCCCTGGGAAGAGGATTGATTATTAAAACACAATTAAGCTTCAGTTTTCATTAAAGCTACGTACAGTTACATTTTGTGTGTGTGTGTGTGTTGTAACTTGGGACAACTCTGTTAATGAACTTCTTGGCATTCATTTTGAGTTGCTTCACATGCATCCAGTAGTTCCAGTCCTTCGTTTTATATACTGTACTTGTTAGTTCATTCATATGATCAGGCAGAAGGCGACTTGTTTCAGGGACAGGGCATAGAATTCTATTTAGTGATGAAAAGGAATGCTGAACTATAGTTGTTGTGTTCAGAAGTAGCCAGAAATGAATTCCTACTTTGTTCATTTCAGGAAACATAGCACCAAGATTGCATCAAAATTATAATTATTTTCAACTGGAGAATGGCAACATGGTGTCAGACAAGTTGATTTTTTATGTGGAGAGGAGTATCCATCCCTGCATGGCTGTAGGGAACTGGTTAGGCATGTTCTAGGACAATGTTTCCTAACTAGTGGGCCACCAGATGTTGTTGGACCACAATTCCCATCTTTCCTGACCATTGGCAATGCTGGCTGAGGCTGATGGGAGTTGTGGTCCAACAACATCTGGTGGCCCACTAGTTGGGAAAGGCTGTTCTAGGATGTACTCTCAACGTAAGACCGTTAGATGAACTTCTGGATCAGGTCAGTGGACCATCTAGTCCAGCATCATGTTCTCACAGTGCCCAACCAGATGCCTTTGAGAAGCCAGAAAGCAGGACCTGAGCACAAGAACATTTTCCACTTCTTTCCATGAATTGGTATTCAGAAGCTTACCGCCTCCAATAGTGAAGGGTTAGCATTTCCGTTCATGCTGATTGATAGCAAAGTCTAGAATACACCCCTAAGCACTCATGAAAATTTTACTTGGCTGGTAAATTTCTGTGAAAAGTGTTCTCTGCAGGTAGGAAGATAGGGAAACATCAAATAATGGTAGACAGCACAGCCACTTTCTGGAAACCACTCTTAATCTCCATGGTGAGCACACATCAAAGTGGGTCTTTCCAGCCATTTCTTACGGTAACCTTCATTTACTAGAGGCTCATAATTTCATGTCCATTTGTAAGCCCACACATCTGAACCCAGGCAAACCATCATATAGGGAAAGTGATGCTTGTTTGTGCATGTTTATCCTAAGCTGTGCAACCCTTTAGATGACAAAAATAACCCATCATTATAGAATACTTAACTAGTTATCATTTTGAGCCAAGTATTTAATGCAGGCATTTGTGCAATGCAAGTTGAAATACCCCTGTGAATTATCTATTCACTAATGAAAAGCTCATTAGCCTCTCCTGCCACTGTAAGATCCATCAAGACTTCACGATTTTTAATGATGTGATAGAACAAGTGTCCCTTTTCTCCTTTTCCACTCCAGATTATAAGGTCCCTCTGTAGCTAAGCAAGGTATCTTAATTAGATTTGTAAAACAGTCTGACATATGCTTGTGATCAGGAGTGCATTGCCAGTGCTCTGGAGTGCTGAATACTCTACTGTCATTCTAGGGGATAATGTAAAAGAGTAGTTGGGATTTGTGCTGTAAAGTTTATATTAGTGCTGGGCTGAAGAAGGGAGTAGAAAAAGAGGAAGACCAAACAAGAGATGGACTGACTCCATTAAGGAAGCCACAAACCTGAACTTACAAGATCTGAACAGCGTGGTTTACAACACATGCTATTGGATGGCGCTGAGTCATAGGGTCGCCATAACTCAAAATCGACTTGAAGGCACATAACAACAACAATAACTAATAATCACTAGTGCCCTCCCTTGTCACACAATGGGTGGACCTGCCAGAGGCTTCTGTGAAACTGCAGATATCTCTTGTGCATCCAAGGGCTCTGAGTGGATCAGAGTGGCGCTGCTAAGCATCATGCCAGGTGCTGATTTACATCCCCAGCTGCTGCCCTCTGAACAAAATGGCAGGATTACCAAGAGGCATTTGCAATATTGCAGATGCCTCTGGGATATCTTCTCAGAGTGGGGAAGGGATAGGCACTGGTAAGTGAGGTGGGAAGTCCGAGATTGGCACTGGACAAGCAAAAGGAAGTATCACCTCGGGCTTCCCTGCCAGGTGCCTGTTACCTTTCCCAGGTTTAAATTAGAGGACATGTGAGAGGCATCTGCATGATTAATGGGACATCATTTCATTCTGTACTGGATAACTGGGAAGATTATTCAGCCATGGGTAATGGGCCCTCCCCAGTCAATGGCCATAGGGGAGAACTGACATTATGGCAGGGAGAGAGATCCTCTCCTTGAGCAGCTTATCTGGGTTGCAGGCTAGGGGATTCAATCCAAGAATTTAACTGTCTTTGCTAAGTTAGACTTTTTGGGTTATATCCATCAATGGCTTTGCAAACCCCCATGGATTAATGGTGCCTGAAAACCCCTATTGTCCCAGCTTCATCCTTACCTGTCCCAAATCTGATGTGATTCTTAGCCGAGATGTATATTTTTAGGACCCACTCTATTTTGTCATATTAGGTTGTTTTTAATTGTTTTTAATGCCATATTTTAAAATGGTTGTAATCTGCCCTGGGACTTTTGGGTGAAGGGTGGGTAATAAATGTTAATAATAACAAAATGGCCTTGCAGGCCAAATTGGGGGGGTATTAGAGGGCCTAATTAGGCCAGGGTTTCCCCCACTTCTGGTCACACAAGGCATGGCACCTGATTTTCACCCATCTTCCCTATCAACTGAAGTCTCCCTGACTTCTGAAAAGCTGCTCCTATGAGTGGGGGGATTCTCTGGAACAATATTAAGTGTTTATTCATTTATTTATTTCATAATATTTTTGTCCCACCCTTCATTATTAATGTTCTCAGGGTGAATACTGACAGTTTAAAATACAGTAAAATCAAACAATGAAGAAACACACAGCTAGAGAGCAGCGAATGTATCCATCTGTCCCAGTACAAGCTCAATAAAAACAAAGTCTTTCAGCTGGCACCAAAAGATGGGTAGTATACACTGCAGCTAGATCTTGAGGAGAGAGTATAGAGCCAGTGTTCCACTGCTGAGCAGGCCCCCTGGTGGGTCACAGCTTCTCATATGATATTACAAGAAGGGCCTCCCTGGCTGATCTCATAGACTGAATAAGACAACATGAAGAAAGGAAGTCCTTCAAATACTTGGGCCCTGATCTATTGGACTTTATACATCAAAAGCATTACCTTGAATTTGGCTCAGTGACAGGCAAAGAGTGCAGGTCTTTAAGGACAGGTGTATCATAGCCCCATGCAGAAAGGCCTATCTACACTCTAGCTGTTGCATTTTACACCATCTGCTGTCTTTGAACCATCTTCAAGGGCAGTCACAGTAGAACAAATTATGACAGTCCAAATGGGGGCTTCCTAGGGCATGGCTGACCGAGGCCAGGCTATCCCCTGTAAAGTATGAATTGGAGGGGTGCAGTAGGTAGGGAAGATCAGTGAAAAATCAGGTACCTCACCCTGTGCAAACAGAAGCACTTCCCACTAGTGCAAAGCTATCAGTTAAAACCCTTCATGTTCTCCATCACATTGTGCCTATAACAGAAATCTAACCAAGGATTAATTTGGTTAGGCGCATTACAAAGGTTAAGAACCAGGCCTTCTGTGATGCATATCACACCATGCTTATGTGCATGTAAAGTATAATGGCAAAATTCTTACCCATTGTGTGCTCTTAAGAATAAGGAATTTTCTGTTCCTGTCTATCTGAAGTCCATGCAGAATAACATGCCTGATTTCCTGATTACTGCATATTAACTGCAATTCTATGCAAGACAATCCTCAATATTGGTTGGGTCCAATATCTGAAAGGATAATTAAGCTGTTGAATCTGTGGGGAAATCTTCAGCTGAATGCTTTGTATTTGAAGTGCTGCCATCTTCCTGTCCCAATATATTTTCTTTGATAAATGGTGCATATTGGGGATGCACCAGCCATTTACATGCATAAGTACACACACAGTCCTAACACAACACCATTGAGGAAATGCACAAGTTCTAGCTTGGGCATTAATGATATGCTTATTGATGGAAAGCCTCCAAGAAAGTACAGCAATACCCTTTGTTAGAATCAACCAAAATGCCACACTTTTCTCAAGAGAACATAATAGTTCACCTGGATGTTTATATTAATCCAATTATGGAAGCCCTAATTCCACTTTCATTCTCATCGGAATCTTGTGGGTTCTGGAGAGAAGCAGCTCTGCGAGCTTCTTTGCCACAAGGAAGCCTCACTCTGTATGCACAAAATGAAAAATGGAAATGGACTGCCTTCAAGTCGATCCTGACTTATGGTGACCCTATGAAGAGGGTTTTCCTGGTAAGTGGTATTCAGAGGGGGTTTACCATTGCCTCCCTCTGAGGCTGAGAGGCAGTGACTGGCCCATGGTCACCCAGTGAGCATTGTAGCTGTGTGGGGATTCAAACCCTGGTCTCCCAGGTCGTAGTCCAACACTCTAACCACTATGCCACACTGGGTTTCTAACTAGAATGGAACTTCTCTAGAATTCAGTATGTTCCCGGTCAGTTCTAACCCTTTCAGATCCTTCAAGTCACTTCCAGATTCCACTTGCGGGGAAACTTGGTGACATCTCTAAATAAATAGCCCTTTATATTTAGGGTGGAATTAGGTGCCACAAGAGGCAACTGCTCTAAGACTCCTACTCTCCTCTTTCATATAACATCCAGTAAAAAAACCAATGAGCACAAAAGCCAAGTATTTGCCATTTCTTCTTTCTGTGAGCAGAATACTGTGGAATCACAGAGATTTCATGAAACTGGACTCTATCTGTAATGAAAGAGCAGCTTTGCTAACTTGAACTGAAGTCATAGATGGAAAAGCAGCAGCATGGGGTAATTAAAGGACTAGATCTTCATTTGCTCATACCCGTCATGACCTTTCCAAGACTGTGATACTACACAATATGCATTGGTTATCTGACAACAGGAAGCGCAGTTTCTCAAATAACAGTAATCATGAAGATCAGTGAATGCTAATAGGCTAATGTGGGGTTATTTCTAACTGCTTTTGACAGATTGTCAAATGAGACTGAATAAGAGAATAAAGCATTGCTAGTCAAAGAACTATACTATATCAATTTGTTGTACATAAACTCCAAGTACTAAATTTATTGGGTTGCAAGTGGATTAACAGTGCAATCCTATACATTTCTACTAAAAAGCAAGAACCACTTAATTCAATGGGGCTTATTTCCAGGTGAGTGTGCATAGGAGTGCAGCCTAATTCAGTTGAACTTAATTTTCATTTAAACCAATGGGAGTTAAGGTAAGTTACTACTAAATTGTCCCATTCACTGCAATAGGATCAACTAACCTAGTCTGGGTCCAACCTACTGACATATTAAAAAGTGAACCAATGCATCATCATGGCCACATTGTGCATGTGTAACCACAATAGTATATTATAAGCAAAAAGAGTGTTTTTTGGCTGGGGGGGGCAGTCCAAAAAAAGTCCTAAAAGCAATTCACTTTCTAGATCTGTGTTCTTTTTACTTTGCCTGGAAAAGCTAACCACCCTTAAATCAGAAGTGACACAGCTTATCATAAATCATTTCAGCCAAAGTTCATATGTGCTGTAAGGGGCGCTCTGATCTTCTGCGTATGGGCTGTCTCATTCAATTCAGTGGAGGAACTCAAGCCATACATATGTTCCTTTGTCAATCCAGCATATCTTGGTCTCATCCACTGACAGATTGGATAACTCTTGTGGGAGGAGGGCCTTCAGTATCCATAAGAAATGGTTGGACTGGGACACCAGAATCATATGTTGTCCAATCATGTGGTTGTCAGGGGAATCCTGTCCTCAAGTTTTCTGGGAAGCTCTACCCAATTTGCATCATGACTGGATTTTAATTTTTTGTCCAATATAGGACAAAAATAAGGGACACTATAATAAGCCAGTAGTTGGAGTTTCCCATCCATCCAGGGCTTGTGGTGAGTGCACAAATTTTCTGCACTGGACAAATGGCTAACATCTTACAATATGTGTAATCCCCCTTTTAAAAATTGAAGTAACGAGCACTGAGGAATCTCTCCTAATGTGCTTATACAGTGGCTGTACCCTTATATACACCTATTTGACTTTGATAGAGGGGGCTTAGATGCTTACTGAATACATCTGCACAATCTTACAGTATGTAAGCATTTGGCCCAGCACTATTAAAAACCAAAATAAACCTATTTATTTTAAAAGGTATATATAGGCTTTTAAAACCCTCAGCACAATGAATTACTGCTGGACAATTTTGCATTTAAATTCCATAATAAGAGAGAACTATCCTGCTGGGAGGTAATCGTTCATAGTGCATTAATTACAATATATTATCACCACAATTAATTCAAACAAGTATGTAAAAGAGACGAAAACAGAGCACCCTCAATGTACAATGCAATGAATGCAGTCTTCCCATCATTTATGCCTGGAAAAAACCCACTGATTTCAGTGGGACTTTAAAATGTTCCTTTATGTTGGCATCCTGCTGCTCATGAAAGAGCTGAGAGCAGCAAAAGTTAGTCAATGAAGCGTTACAACAGCTTTCCAAACATGTGCCAAAGACGTGTGCATAATTCAGAGATGAAATGTGCCTACTACTAAGGCTCAATCATATCTTATATTTAATTTAAAGAAATCATGTGCTTCCTTTTAAGACAAAATCTTCTAGAGTGGCTTGCAAAAACAAAAATTCAAGGTAGAACACAATTAAACAGAACCAACATAAAAAACACCTTCTATAAATTCTTCAGGCTAAACAGGAGTTGATGATGATGTACACAAACTGCAGCATGCCAAACTTTGTGATCATTGAAAGCACAGGCCAGAGATAAGAAAACCTGTGGCCCTCCAGATATTGTTGGACTCTAACTCCCATCAGCTCCAGCCAGAATGGCCAAAAGGATTGTGGGTGCTGTAGTCCAGCAACCATCTGGAGAGCCACAGGTTCCCTATCCCTGACATAGACAAATAAACAAATTCCTGTGCATGTCTACAGTTCAGTGGGGCTTGCTCCCAGTTCAAGGGGAACAGAATTGCAGACCTGAAGTGCCAGGTACCATAGAGGTGGCTCTTGTGAACGATGCTTCACTCATATTGAAGCCTGTTTGCGTAATTGATGAGCTATTACGCTGAGCCAGAGATTAACTGCTCTGAAATTTCTTCTTCATGAAGTGAACAGCTAGACTGCATCTGCCAGGGCACATGCCCTCTGCCTCTAATGCGTACTCAGTGCATAGACAGTGTTGGGGGGGGGTCCACACAGAGGTAACAGGCTCAGTCCTACGCTGCCCTTCACACTTTCAGTACATATGTAGTTGGGTCACATATGAATAGCCCTTATGTGACCACAAATGTCTGAGGAAGGGGCCAATCACCATATGCTTTTTTTAAAAAAATGAAAATTGCTCTAAAATAGCCAGTGTGCTTTGCCCTAGTTTTACTGATATCACATCAGTCTCTTGGATCCTGCACTGACAACTCATCTGATATTCATCAAGCTGCAGTTAACATTAGGAGTGAGGGTGCGGGGAACTGAATTGCCTAATTAGGACAAACACATGCATGCACATTATCGGTTTGCTCCAGTATAATGACAACAAAGAGCTTGTTGTTGTGAAAGCTCGAATGACTGTATAATTTATACAGCCTAAAGAAATAAAGCTGAATCTTACAAAAGCAAGAAGTTTTTCCCCCAAAAGAAGTGGGAGAGACAACGCTTTAAAAAGAGAGCTCCTCTTAATAGAAATGTGTAGCATTTAAAACCCCACAGCAGCTGTCTGCACCTTTTAGCTCTAAAAGGGGGTGGGGGATAGGGGTGGGGACTGCTGATTTTTGTATTTCTACAGGCATAATTGTGCTGCAGTTACTCTTAGATCATGAAGTTGCTTCTACTGAGCCAGACCATAACTCCATCTAGCCTAATGCTGTCTAGAGATCCTTTAAACTGCCATGCCATGGATTGAACCTGGGGCCTTCTGTGTCCAAGGCATTTGCCCTGCCACTGAGTTACAGCCCCTCTTCCAAAGTCTCCCATATCTGCAGGATTAATTTTGAAGCAGTTAGGTGGACAATTCTTAGCTTCCAATGGTTGCCAAGGACACAAAATGACCCAAGCATTTAAAATAGTACAGATGCTGTACACAGAGTTAGACATGCAGCCGCTTCCAAATTACCTAACTGATGGTAAGTCAACAGGACTTCTATGAACTGAGTTTGGTGGCAAACGGAACCAGTCACCCACAGGGAGTGACAGGTTTGAATTTACAAGGTTCTGTCTTTTGTCTCCGATACCATAACCATGAAGTATCCATTCAAACAATTCACCTTTCCTAAGAAAACTGTACACTTATCTTAGAACTGGAACGAAAAGCAATAGAAAATTTAGTGTAAATGTAGGCGTTCTAAACCACCTGTGAAACTACAATGTTACATGGCACTGCTTTTAGGTTTAATTTGTTCTTGATGTTTTATATCGTAATGAAAAACATGTTCACAATTCATCAGTTACATAGAATATCTATACTCTCCAGTAGGGATGAGCGAGAATTTGATTCAGTTCTCATTTCAAGCTGGATCTATCACATTTGCAGTTTCCAAAACAACGCGAGACCCAAAATAGAGCAATCCTTCAAAGTCCACCAACCAAACAATGTTTACAAAAATGCATGTTAGGGGAAAGTGTGCTTAAAAATGAATATATGAGTAAAAATAACATGCAAAAATGCATTATATGATGAGGAAACAGCTTGCAAAAATGTGTACACTAGTCATGAGGATTTAAAAAAGCATAGCAAATCACTGCAGAAATGTGGAGAACTGAATCTAGGACTGGAAAAATGAGAAACTGAGGAAACCAAAATTGACAGATCAATCCATCGCTGGTCTCCAGGTAAAGAAGTCATCATTTCTATAAATCTTGTATATAAAACAAAGTTAACGTAAAATGTAGCATGTTTGCTACTGTTGTCTACTGCAAAAAAACTGTGAGTTTGACTTAGGGCTGGAGACAGATCTAAAGAATTGCTGGATTTTGTATTTTCAAAAATGGGGAATTGGCCATTGTGCATTTTTTCATCTCAGCACCCCAGGTGTATAGGACTGAGCTGTACATCTGCCACCTCTTCCTACACTGCAGTCATCTGGGACCAATGAAAATGTTATGGTTTTAACAGCAATCCAGCTTTTCTCTCCCCCCCCCTTTGCTTAACATCCAGCCTGATTTGAGCCCTATTAGGACATTCTTCAATCCCAAATTTGTTTGTTTCTTTGTTTATTTAGCAGGATTTATATACCTCTTAATCCACAAAAAAACCTTTAGCGGTTTACACAAAAACAATATAAAATTTTCATTAAAAAGACCAATTAAGATTAATGTAACATTTATCAAGATATAAATAAAATCAGCAATTTTATTTATAAAACTGATGAGGTGTGCCTGGTGCCAACACTGTTATCTTTTCGGCGCCAGGTCAAGACTATCCTCTTCTCCCAAGCATTTTAGCATGTGTTTTAAATTGTTTTAAATTTTTAAATTGTGTTTTAAATTGTTTTTAAAAGATGTATAAATTTGTTTTAATGTTTTTAGTTACTGTAAACTGCCCAGAGAGCTTCAGATATGGGGCGGTATATAAATACAATAAATAAATAAATAATAAACGTACATGTTCTAGTTGTACATTAAAATGACAGCAACTGCAAGTTGAACAACATGGGAGCAAGGAGGAGGACTGTGCATAACAGCCCTGTTCCTAATGTAGTGTGCTCTCCCCCTGTCATCCACACATAAGGCCAGAAATGAAGCCCCACTTACCTGCGCAGCATGGATAAGCGGGGCATAGTTGCGAGGAGGGAGCGATGCTGCCGCGGCCATCTTCGTTAAGGGCAATGTCGTGTGTCGCAGCGTTATGTGTGCGTGACGTGCAGCAGGGAGGGGAGGGGCCATGGGCCTATTTAAGGCCAGGCCGCCCCTCCTACCTCCTCTTTCAGCGAGCGACGAGAGGACGACGAGGGACATAGCAGAGAAAGCTGCAGGACAGTCGGCGTTGCTTGGGCCTATTAGGCCTAATTGGTTACCCCCAGAGGGGGTTTTGGGAGCCCCAACAGCTATGGGTGGTAGCGTTGCAGCGTGGCTGCGACTGGGGCAGGCCTCGTAAAGGGGCCTGACCAGTGGGCCTCGTAGTGGGGCCTAGCAGCGGCACGTCCGATACCCCGCCCACCTAGCAGTTGTGGAGGGGTTGATTGAGGCTTTTTATTGAGCAGCGCGACGTTAGTGCTGCTGCTGGTTAAAAGAAAGACACAGGAAGTTTAAAAATAAATGAGACTATACTGGATATACAAACAAAATTAAATATAGTCATGCTAATACACTGGTTAAAGACAGACTCACGCACATAAAGGGAAATTAAAAATAAATCAGAATAAAAGGGACGAACAAAAGAAATTGTGTCTAATCCTTCTAGTTTAAGTTCCCTCTGAGCACTCTTCCCCCAACAGGTTCAGCTTAGCCCCCTCTGATGATATACACAGGTTGGTTCTTTATTATATTATTACAGGGTGGATGCATGATGTGATGGCAGAGCCCTTTCATGAGGCTTATGACTTCTTGCTAGGCCCAGGCATAGGTACAACTTCTTGCTAGGCCCGGGCATATAGGAGGTTTGAAGTACTTAATTATATGATTATTATACTACATACTAGTATATTGGTGGGGCCTAGTGAGCCTTTTTAGCCTTTGGACCTTTCATAGTTATATGATAATAAGGGTGGAGATAACAGTTTGCTAGAAAATGTCTAAATCGCTGTATCTTAAGTGAGCGGTCCTTTTGCATTCCAAGTGTTAATTTCAGGCTATTTGTTCACTCTGAGACAGAAGAGGCATGTACCTGAATTTAGTTAGGAATGGAAAGTTTAGCAGATGGTAATCATATTGATTGGGGAATAAAGAGGAAAGCCCGATTTGCCTAATAGAGATCCCTCATATTACAGGATCTTAGACTCTTATTGACATAGGGCTGCCTTTTAAGGTCCAGGCAGACTCTTCCCCCCTTTACTGAGGATTGTGGCACCAACAACGAAACATCATTACCTGAAATTACATTTTAGTTAGGACTTCTGATATCATTACCTGGAATTACATATAGCGTGCAACTGTTGCATTGGCTCATCTATTTAGATGTGTGTTGGAAAACCTGCTATAGTGCAGCCACATATTGGTGACAGCAACACATCCTCAGCATCTGCTGCTCTTGGATTTATGATATCATTTACTAGAAAGGGATATAGGATGTTAATTTTGCATTTTGGACATCTATTATGATAGGTGTTTGGAAGCCTACAAGGGGGAGGCCGCTGCAGTCGGCCAAATATGGGTGGCAGCGCCATATCTCCAGTATCTGTGCTTTGGGGAACTGGGTTAGCTGCACTAAAATGGTGGCTGGGAAAGTGTGCTTACTCATAAATTATTTCCTTTCTTTATGTGAAACAGGGAAATATGAGGCCAGTGGCCCTCACAGCAGTGAGGAGAAGCACCCAGCAGTAGCTGCTCAAGGAAAGCGTTCCTCCCCTGTTAAGCTCGAGGTACTGGGACCTTGCTTGCAGACTGCCCAGTTCCTGGGGAGGTTTGTTTTGTTATGGGGTTTTCTTTCAGTTTCTGGATCCCATATTGTAGTCTCAGGGCTTGCCTTAAGGGACTGCACTCTTAAATTTGTCTTGGGCATAGACGCAATGGCAATCAGTAATGGCTTCCTACCAGTTAGTTAATGCACTGCTTATGAGAAAGTATGACATCTAATCTGTTTTTTCATCTACTGTGGGGATACAAGGGGATTTATAGCTGCTGGGTTTTTGCCTTTTCAGTCAATTCTATGAGGTAGAGCATTACATATAGGCTGCTCTATTCTCGCATGGAGCGCTTCAGCTCCTTCCTTGAAGGGGCTGTCAGGATGAGAGGGTAAAAATAAAAATTTGGATGCATGTTAACACCTGATGTCACAGATTATGGAATGGCTATGTAACTGGTTCATCTTAATGGCTGCGTCAATGGACCATCCTGCCCGGTGTTAACCTTCCTGGGCATACCACCTAATTCACCACCAATCATACTCATGTGGTCAGTCAGTAAGGGCTTCATGCCAGTTAGGCCAAGAAAGTGTTTCTTGTCTGCCCTCCAGGTATTAGAGGTCTTTTCCGGTGGTTTATGAGGTCGTAGCAGGGCTTCCACAGCCTTACTACAGGTTCAGGTTTGTGGCTGTATAATAATTTAATGCTTGTTGTTATCAAATATTGATCAAGAAATTAGAGCCAAACTGCAGGTTACATTTTATATTCTTGCCCAAATCATTTGGTCTAGTTTTCCCACACTCCTGGGGAAGAACTAACTAACTTGCTGTAGAATTATGTGACATAGCTCAGGGCTAGAGCCTCTGAACTGCAGGCTGAAGGTCCATAGCATCTCTAGATAGGGCTGGGAGGTAGAACTAGAAGTCCGTGGATGCATCGGGGTTATTGTGCTGGCTGCAGGCTTGGACTTATAGGCAGTGAGGCTTGGGAACTCTCCCGTCCATTTTAGGTAGGGTTATGGCCCTTGTCTGTTCCTTTGTTCTCTAGTGCCCAGATTTTAATGTTTTCTTTTGGGGCATGGTAAGGTAGACTCAGGTGGAGCAGTTCAGCTGTGCTGTGTAACCGCACATTGGGAGATTGGGGAGCAGAGTCAAAGATGGCCATAAGCCAGTCTGTCGCCCCAGCATGCTCAACAGCTATCAAAATGCAGGAGGGGTTTTTCCCAGGACTTCTGGGCCGGCAAGGGCTATGCACCAGAGTGGCCTATTCAGTGAGTCACCTGCTGGGATTGCCTAGTGAATGGCTGGAGACTGGGCCTCTCAGTCCAAGCACTTTGAGGTAAAGGCTGATGATTTTCCCACTTATTCCAGGGACTTCAGAGTCCGCCGTATGTTAGCTGGGTGGGCTAGAGAACACCCTGCCACCCTCGATCCCTGTTGCCCTTTCTCACGGGACATTTTATTGAGTATGGTGGGCCAGTGAAAAACAGTATGCTCCTCAAGCTATGAAGCGAGACTATTCCAGGCGGCAGCCCTTATGCTGGTTTTTGGAGCTTTTAGGATAGGTGAGGTGGTGGCCGGATCCAAGGGAGATTTGTCTCGACGGGCCCTCCAGCAATCAGATGTCTCCATGGAAGGGAGTTGTACCTGTATAACATTGATGGACCGGCAATGTTGCTGGACAGGGATGGAGCAGCTGCGCACCCTATCCTGGGCTTACAGTTAGGCCTCAGTCAATGGGCTGCAGTGTGGTGGCTTGGCTGGCAAGGAATACTTTGGGATGGGCTCCTACCCACTTTGTTTCAGCTTGGTTCAGTGCAGACATCTCCGCATGTGGTGGTCATTCCCCGAGTTGGGAATGACCTCAGTATTTGGGGCAAGGCCCTCAGGTGGCGGGCATGTGCAGACATGCAGTTCAGGACGCAACTATGGCCTCGGTTACCTAAGGGCATGGTCCTCAGTTTGGCAGGCATGGGCGGACATGCAGTTCAGGAGGCAACGGAAGGACATGGGCCTCAGTTTGGCAGGCTTGTGCGGACATGCAGTTCAGGAGGCAACGGAAGGGCATGGGCCTCAGTTTGGCAGGCATGTGCGGACATGCAGTTCAGGAGGCAACAGAAGGGCATGGCCCTCAGTTTGACAGGCATGTGCGGACATGCAGTTCAGGAGGCAACGATGGCCTCGGTTACTTAAGGGCATGGCCCTCAGTTTGGCAGGCATGTGCGGACATGCAGTTCAGGAGGCAACGATGGCCTCGGTTACTTAAGGGCATGGCCCTCAGTTTGGCAGGCATTTGAGGACATGCAGTTGGCGAGGCAACGGAAGGGCATGGCCCTCAGTTTGGCAGGCATGTGCGGACATGCAGTTCAGGAGGCAACGGAATGGCATGGCCCTCAGTTTGGCAGGCATGTGTGGACATGCAGTTCAGGAGGCAACAATGGCCTCGGTTACTTAAGGGCATGGCCCTCAGTTGCAACGAAAGGGCATGGTCCTCAGTTTGGCAGGCATGCATGGCATGCAGTTAATAAGGCAACGTCGGCCTTGGGTACGTCTGCTTTGGTCAGACATACTCCCGCGAAGGGTTTGGCATTGTGTCTGGAGCCCGATAGGGATGGACCAAGCGCGAAAGAAGGTCAACCGGCAAATTCGGTTGCCTATTCTGGGGCAGGGGGGTTTGGCTATTTCACACCCTGCATTCGGCATTGGATGGGTGAACTGTACAGGGCCAATGGCGTTCACCTGTCTGACGCAGGTAACGTCTTTTTGGCAGACCTGCAGAGGTGTCTGCGAGAGGTGCTTCTCGGCAGTGGGTAAAAGGGGACTAAATAGAGATTTGTCCCCTTTTTGTGGCGGGAAGGTGCGGAAAGGGAAATAGGTAAGGACAGCTCGGTGGCCCCCTTAGGCACCTTTGGAGGTGATTGGCGGTTCCAGAGGCCTGTCTGTCAGAGCTTTGCGGCTTGAGGGCAGGATATGGGCTGCTTTTGGGGCCAACTTAACTCATCCACCCGAGGGTTGTGTGGCCCCAGGGGGTGGTGACCTGAGAAGGCCCCCCTACTCACCTACTGGGTGTGGCTGGCGGAAGGGGTAAGCAGATGGGGCTTGCCCTTGTCCCAAGCAGGGGCTGGTCGCCCATGAGCTGTATGGCAAGATGCTTTCTTATAGATAGTTCCGCACCTAGGTTTCCCTCTGCAGGTCACTTTAAAAGGTGTTTTTGTATAGTTTAATAAAGTGGCCCTTGTTCAACCCAACCTTGTCTTATATCGCCCCTTCACTCGCAAATGTAGTAGCAAATTCAGAAGTGCAGGGTCTCTTCGTAATAGTCACAGCCATTCCTCCTTCTAAAATTATACAACCTTCTAAGATGATAGAATAATCTGGCCAGGTTCATCTATTGCTTTCTGCTTCTCAATACTTAAGAACATAAGAACATAAGAAGAGCCTGCTGGATCAGGCCAGTGGCCCATCTAGTCCAGCATCCTGTTCTCACAGTGGCCAACCAAGTGCCTGGGGGAAGCCCGCAAGCAGGACCTGAGTGCAAGAACACTCTCCCCTCCTGAGGCTTCCGGCAACTGGTTTTCAGAAGCATGCTGCCTCTGACTAGGGTGGCAGAGCACAGCCATCATGGCTAGTAGCCATTGATAGCCCTGTCCTCCATGAATTTGTCTAATCTTCTTTTAAAGCCATCCAAGCTGGTGGCCATTACTGCATCTTGTGGGAGCAAATTCCATAGTTTAACTATGCGCTGAGTAAAGAAGTACTTCCTTTTGTCTGTCCTGAATCTTCCAACATTCAGCTTCTTTGAATGTCCACGAGTTCTTGTATTATGAGAGAGGGAGAAGAACTTTTCTCTATCCACTTTCTCCATGCCATGCATAATTTTATACACTTCTATCATGTCTCCTCTGACCCGCCTTTTCTCTAAACTAAAAAGGCCCAAATGCTGCAACTCCTCTGAACCTTTTCCAACTCTATAATATCCTTTTTGAGATGAGGCGACCAGAACTGTACACAGTATTCCAAGTGCGGCCGCACCATAGATTTATACAATGGCATTATGATATCGGCTGTTTTATTTTCAATACCTTTCCTAATTATCGCTAGCATGGAATTTGCCTTTTTCACAGCTGCCGCACACTGGGTCGACATTTTCATCGTGCTAGCCACTACAACCCTGAGGTCTCTCTCCTGGTCGGTCACCGCCAGTTCAGACCCCATGAGCGTATATGTGAAATTAAGATTTTTTGCTCCAATATGCATAATTTTACACTTGTTTATATTGAATTGCATTTGCCATTTTTCCGCCCGTTCACTCAGTTTGGAGAGGTCTTTTTGAAGCTCTTCGCAATCCCTTTTTGTTTTAACAACCCTGAACAATTTAGTGTCGTCAGCAAACTTGGCCACTTCACTGCTCACTCCTAATTCTAGGTCATTAATGAACAAGTTGAAAAGTACAGGTCCCAATACCGATCCTTGAGGGACTCCACTTTCTACAGCCCTCCATTGGGAGAACTGCCCGTTTATTCCTAATCTCTGCTTTCTGCTTCTTAACCAATTCCTTATCCACAAGAGGACCTCTCCTCTTATTCCATGACTGCTAGGCTTCCTCAGAAGTCTTTGGTGAGGTACCTTGTCAAACGCTTTTTGAAAGTCTAAGTACACTATGTCCACTGGATCACCTCTATCTATATGCTTGTTGACACTCTCAAAGAATTCTAGTAGGTTACTGAGACAGGACTTTCCCTTGCAGAAGCCATGCTGGCTCTGCTTCAGCAAGGCTTGTTCTTCTATGTGCTTAGTTAATCTAGCTTTAATAATACTTTCTACCAGTTTCCCAGGGACAGAGGTTAAGCTAACTGGCCTGTAATTTCCGGGATCCCCTCTGGATCCCTTTTTGAAGATTGGCGTTACATTTGCCACTTTCCAGTCCTCAGGCACAGAGGAGGACCCGAGGGACAAGTTACATATTTTAGTTAGCAGATCAGCAATTTCACATTTGAGTTCTTTGAGAACTCTTGGGTGGATGCCATCCGGGCCCGGTGATTTGTCAGTTTTTATATTGTCCATTAAGCCTAGAACTTCCTCTCTCATTACCATTATTTGTCTCAGTTCCTCAGAATCCCTTCCTGAAAATGTTAGTTCAGGTTCAGGGATCTGCCCTATATCTTCCACTGTGAAGACAGATGCAAAGAATTCATTTAGCTTCTCTGCAATCTCCTTATCGTTCTTTAGTACGCCTTTGACTCCCTTATCATCCAAGGGTCCAATCGCCTCCCTAGATGGTCTCCTGCTTTGAATGTATTTATAGAACTTTTTGTTGTTGGTTTTTATGTTCTTAGCAATTAGTTCTTGTTAATGTCTTCTAACACAACAAGAGACGTCCCTAGGAGCTAATCAACATGAAAGGGGAATGTATTACCTACTAAGAAGAGTCTTCTCAGTGGCTGACTCATCTACTTTCATTCTGATTGGTTCTGATCAGCAGGAAAGGACAAGGAAGTATGTTAGAAAGCTCATTTCCATGGCCAGCATACTCCCTTTTTATGCTCATTGGCTTCTAGGATGCAGGACACATAGGGACCCTGCTGGAACCTGGCTCCCAGAAAAGAAGAGGTCTAAGTCTCCCCAAGACCCTGGATGACTATACCCCCAGCATATAGCACAAATATTTACAGTAAGGGAACCTTTGCATGGATGTGCAAAGGCTTCTCCAGAATTTGCAACTTTGAATGGTTTGCAGATTCTACGAAAAACTCATGTGCAACTATATGCATGTAATGGGGAATTTTATATGTTTTATAATCATGAGGAGTTAAATATTGAACTTCAGGCCTAATGGGGCCCTGAGAGTCAAGCTTGTAGAGAAAACCTGGATCTTAATATTTAACTCAAAAACCTGTTGCCATGGCAGCGGTCAGAGAGACCTTCTTGTGTTCTTTGCCAAGACCTGGCCGAGGCAGAAAATTAATTACCTATTGTTCAGAATCAAGGAGTGTTTAAATTTTGGGAAATGAGTAGGGATTTCCAATGTTTGATTCTTGAATGCCATCTAGGGGATAAGTAATCAAATGTTTTAATAAATAGATTTTAGTAAAGATTTAAATAACAGTGTATTAAATTTATAACTTTATAGGTGTCTTTCCATAAAGAAAAGGGTACATCTGGGGTGGCCTGCTTGTCTGTCTATATATCTAAGTGGCTAAGAAACAAATACTAGTTAACCAGTTCTTTCTTTTTGTCTGTGTGACTTCAAAATGAGCTCAAGTGTTTTAAATAAAATTCTCTTTCATGAGCTATGTATTTCATAAGCAAGGGAATGGGATTTCTGAGAAAGTATGAGGACATAAGAACTCCTATGGCAAAAGGAATAGAACTGGGGGTGCTCATACATTCACAAACACCCTGAGGGAACTTGTCCAAAATATTTCTAGGTGTGCCTGAGTCAGCCTGACTGATCAGAAATAATGCAACAATGGAAGTACCAAGTATGCTTGAGAACATGTTCACAGTAGAAACTGTTCTAACTAGAACCAAAGGTCATTAGTCTTGAAGAGACAATAGGACAATGGTAACATTTATGATATGGACAGAATCTTGGAATCACCAAGGGAATTAGCTAATGCTTTCTTATTGGTTTGGAATGAATGTTGAGAGGAGGAACTGTGATGTTGGGTGGGCAAGGACTCATAAGATTGGTGAATTACTGTCACATGTTGCAATATTAAGGTATACAAGAGCTTGCACACAGTGTCTCAGTGCAGTCTCTCCTGGATGTTTCTGGAGGCTGACCCTGCATGTGCTGGCATGTGCTTGTAAAGAATAAAGGCCTACCTTTTTGCTCCAAGCCTGTGTCTTCAATTTTATTTCAGAACCCCCAGCAAAAGATCCCAATGGAGAAAGAATTCTCCTACACATGGAGTCTCCCTTGCTACCAACGTTCACACTGTACACATGGACATTGGCAGAAGAGCATGCAACATTGGAGGCAGGGCTATTTGGCACAGCCACACTCTTTCCTCCCATGTGATTTATATAGGGTGGTATCCAATACTAGCACTACTCAGAATAGATCCATTGAAATCAGTAGACATGACTAACTTGTGTTTATTCATTTCAGTGGGTCTACTCCAGGTAGGAGCTGAATACAACCCATATTATTTATGGCATTTATATACCACTTAATCATTAGCATTTCTACATGGTGTACATAAAGATTAAACCATACCAAAAACAATACAATACAAATTCGTCATAAAAACAAACAGAAACCCATGCTCAACATGAAACTGAAGAACAGCCAAACAGGACTTAAGAGTTCTGGATATTTTGTGACATTTTCGTTGGCCTAATAAAAGTATTGTAAAAGGATTGTCCTACTAAGTATTTTGGATTTTTTTTTATGGGCCAACACAGGTACATTTATTTTTTATAAGGTTAACAGTGGTGAAAATTATTCATATGCTCAGCTATGCTCATAGGCAGAGCAGAAGATCTGCTCTTCCCAAAGGTACTCTCAATTTACCTACTATTCTGCAGCATCCTGACAATAATCAAGCAGATCACTAAGAACATAAGAAGAGCCAGTGGATCAGGCCACTGGTCCATCTAGTCCAACATCCTGTTCTCATGGTGGCCAACCAGATGCTGATACATGGAGGAGCCTACTGCCTGTTTAATTGGGCATTAGCACTAACCAGTGGGCTTGTTTGCAAAGGGAGTTAGCTTCTTGTGTGTCTTGTGTCTCAAAACTCAAACAAGAGGGTGTATTCCCTGACCAGTGCAAATGCCAAGGTAGCCTTTAAATGTTTATGTCAATCTATATCCATGCACTGAGCATGTAACTTGAACACAACAGCTTCATAAAATAAATATCATAGCTATAAATATCTAACGCTAACAATGGTCAATGGTTATATCTTCATTCACACTAATTAACTGATACATGTAAATATATCATTTGGTGTTACTGGATTATTTTTAAACGAATAGCTCATACACCCTAAGGTGAAATAACATATACAGTTTGCAGTAGACTGGTATCTTCTGTAGCCAATGTTCCATAGGCAGAAACATTTCACCCCAACAGGCTCACCCACAGCAAATCCTTTTCTACCAATTCCTTGCAGCTGTTTTATAGGACAGAGTGCATTGGGACTTACTCCCAAATAAATTACACAATTGTAGCCTAATAGGCTGTTATGAAGAGGAGAGAGTAGATGCATTTCCACACAAAGGTGCAGAATCAGAATCTAAGAACAAGATCCTCTGGTACCCTTCTATGTCTATGCTTCTGATTTTCTAATACTATTCCAGCACATCATGTCTGAAGTCTGCAGCAGATTACAAATCTGTGCAACCTGAAAGATAGCAGCCAGACATTCAGCTTAACTCTGACCATAAGGAGGGAACTATAGGATAACAACCCAGTCCAGAAAATCCGTAAAAACAAAACATAAGCATGTTGAACAGCAATAGACCAAACCATGAGATAATTCTTGATCATATAAACACTTCCAGATCAAGCTACCTGACCTTGCCTGCTCTGTATGGGGGCTCACCTTGCTGTATACCTGTTTCCCCACCTTCCTTCCAGAGCAATTTGTCCCTGATTTGCAGGAGCAGGGTCTGACAGAGATTAAATTGAAAAGTCCAGTAATTTGAGAGGATGACTCCACCTGCACTATACATTTAAAGCACTATTATCCACTGTAAAACAGTCATGGCTTTCCCCAGTACTAGGAAATGTGGTTTGTGAAAGGCACTGAGAGGTGCTGGGAGACCCCTGTTTCCCACACAGAGCTACCATTCTGTGAGAGTTCCCTGGGAAGAGGGGTTGATTGTTTCACCACTCTGAATTTGTAGCTCCTTAACAAGGAGTTCCCAGGATTATTATTTATTTATTTAATTATTTAATTTGTATCCCGCCCTTCCTCCCAGCAGGAGCTCAGGGTGGCAAACAAGGCACTAAAAACACTTTAAAACATCATAAAAACAAATCTTAAAATACATTAAGACTAAACACATTTTAAAAACTTTTTTAAAGGGTTAAAAACATTATTAAAAACATATTAAGCAATTCTGACACAGACGCTTTTGACACAGGATGCTTTTGGCAAAGCCACGTCTGTTTAAAGTGACATAATATAGCTTTAAAGGTATGTGAAGATGAGTCCTACAAAACACAGGGTGCAAGACATGCCTATCCCCACCTTTTGAGCCAAACTAGGTGAGACACCAGTGAGCCATTATCAGATTTCCAGTCACTTTAGATCTCTTCTAAAAAGAGCCATGGAAGGGGATGAGTGGGAATTCTACCTGGGGTTGCCATATTGCCAGGTTTTACTCAGATTCTAACCATGCTATCGAGAGCCTACTTAGTCTCTAGCCCAGCCTTTCCCAACCAGTGTGCCTCCGGATGTTATTGGACCACAATTCCCATCTTTCCTGACCATTGGCAATGCTGGCTGAGGCTGATGGGAGTTGTGGTCCAACAACATCTGGAGGTACAATGTTGGGAAAGGCTGCTCTAGCCCTTGTGGATCCAGAGAAACAAGGCAAAATGTGGAGGCAGTTTTCTGCCCATTTTGTGAGAAATCAGCCTACTCCTGGCTTCCAATGTTCTTAACCAATGAGAGACACCACAGCTGTCCTGGAAAACTCAAGAATTTCCTGCTGCATATGCAGAATCTAGCAGTTTAGAAAACTGTACATGCTTACTTGATCAACACATGCAGCTCCACCCATTTTCCATAGACTTTCTGGCTGAGTCAGCAAGGAGAAGCAGCCTTCATCTCAATTGCCTCTTTTTCTCAGGGTATGTGTCTTGAGTGGTGAATGCAATGGGAGTGTCTGCCTGACATCATAAGGGATGGACTGAATGGGTTTTAATCCACCAAATGCTTGTTTTCCTGAACAAATACAAGATATAAAAGCAAGCCTCTCTGTAGGAAAGGCTGCAATATTAGTACTTACATTTTGACCCTGCCTCCACCCTGTTAAATGGTGCTTGTGTTTTATTATGTTTTTATATTGATTATATATTTTTATTGTTTTTACTATCTTTATTATCGTTGGTTTTGAGCTCTGTTTTTAACGAAAGGGCAGTATATAAATCCTCTTAATAAATAAATATTTCATAGTGTTGGAAACTAGAGTCTAGGCATTCAAGGCTGAAAATATAAGAGTTAAAAAACAAAAAGATTCCTCACATCCTCCTCCAGTTTTTGGTGGTAATTACTACGCACAAAAATAAAACAAATGGACAATGCAACTATTAATATGCTTAATTTGCATAATTAGCAAATAATTTGTATGATATGCTAATTATCCTGCCCAGATTTGTGCAACTGTAATATGGCAACCCTAACCTGGAGAACTTCAGGAGGTGACACCAGGTTTATCAGGGCAAATAGCAGCTTAATGATTTACACTGTCAAAACTGGGGGGGGAGGCTTAAACTCTCCTACCTTAGCACTAGGATCCCAATCCAATTTCTTCAATAGCTGCATTTACAAGAAATGTGAAGAGATCACTGATCTCCGCTGCCTCATCAAGGTTAGCTCTCTGTTTGCAAATACCTAAGTTACGGTCAGTCAAGTTACAGTTTCTAAAAGACACATGTAGATTACTCTTGGTTTTGGCAAGTATGGTAGCAGTGGTGGTCCCAAGTCACAAACCCAAACTGGGAGCAGGAGCAGGGGAAGAGATAGATTGAGATCTGTACAATTAGTTCTCCTTTTTGCCACCCCCTGACTGCAAACAGATCTTTGTAGCCGCCAGTCACACACCAGCATACATTGGCAATATAGGCTTGTCAATTAATCAAGGCAATTGTCTGTTTTATAATAGCTCCGGCATGTGAACTTGACAATTGCGATTAAATGTAAAGTTCTTTTGTGTAATAGTTTTTGTGCTGCTATTTTTAAAGAATATATTTGCTTGGCAATATATGAATTCAGTCCCTTTTATATCTCATTTACAGTTCTCCGGCATAGATTAGTAAAGTATATTACCATGAACACAAGTGTCTTTGTAACACAGGAATAAATTTAAATTGCTTGTACATTCATTACTTTGAAAGATAATGATGGAGTCCTTGACTACATGGGAGAACTGTTTTGTTGATAACAAACACCCCTCATATTGCTAAATAGATATTGTGTTATTAAAAAGAATACCTATATCCTGCCTGTACCTCATTCTTCTGCTGTCCCTTGTAGGGATGGAGGAGAAATTCAATTCAGTTTGCATTTAAAGATGAACTTACCTAATTCATACTTTCTGAAACAATATGTGAACAGTCATCCTTCAAAACTTACACTCCATCAAATTTTGCAGTCTAGTTCTCCTGCCAAGTAATATGTACAAAAATGCACATACCAAGGTAAAGTGTGCATATATTAGTGGAAGTAACATACCATATGCATTATATTAGGGGAAACTGCTTTGTCTATATTAGGCAAGTTGCATACAAAAATGTGCATATTAGGAGAAATTTGCACTAAAATGCTGAGGAATTTTCATGAGGATTTTTTGTTGTTTAAAAAAGCAAACCGATGTGGAGTAGTGAATTTAAGATTTGAAAAAAGAAATTGAGAGAAACTAACACTGACATATTTGTCCAGCTTTAGTTCCTAGCTTTCAGTAAAAATAACAAGTTCCACAACAGAGGTTTCAGCCATAGTACAGGCTAGTTTCACTTTAGAGATGAGTCAGAATTAATTGTTCTGTTTTCTTTAAGAACTGTAGCTGTAAATAGGAGTGGTGTGTGAATCTTCTTGCCCAGGCTCTAGGCACATTAACTTCTCAAATTTGCTAGACACTAGATGAAATATTTTAGTTGTGAGTCCCCTGTCTTGCTATTGTACTGCAATGATGTCATGGAATGTTTGCAAATATTCTAACTGCAGTGCCCTCGTTACATATAATTAAAGAAATGTGTTCTACAATTAATGTTAGGATACCACTTCAAAGAGGCAAGAGGAAGGCTTTAGGGTTTGTTGGACCCACTGTGGGGAAAAGAAGGACTACCACGAGTACCTTGGTTTCCTGTGGGATTTTCTGGGATACTGATTTTGAAGGCCTAGAAGAAAAGTTCCTAAAACTGCTTAGCATTATAATCAGTGGTTTGTTTGGAATAAAGATATGACATGCTGAAAGTTAAAATGGGAGTTGGGGTGATGTGAAGCAAAATACTGGATTCAATAGGAACAGAATGGAGGGCAGGACTTTGGACAGGTACAGGAGGCATTTTGTGAGTGCAGCTGTGGCTGCTGATATCAAAAATTTACTCTTCAATCACCCATCATCTGCAAGTAAAGGAAACTGTATCTCCAAAAGATACCATTTAAAATAGATTGCCACTCAAACTATGCTAGTTCAAGGAATGTTGTTGTGAGATTCTATTTTGTATTTTAGAATTTGGACTCAGACTTGTCTTATTGAATAAAAGCAGTATCCCCAATGTTGTGGGATTTGTCACTTGCTCGGTGGGATCCACGTGACTACTGAGGTTCTTTCTATGGCTGCTGAGGGTCTTTCTACACTACACACATAACTGTTTTGTAGTTAGCTGTCATGTCTTCCTTCTCCCTCCTATCAAATCCTCAGAAATCCTGAGTCTGATGAGAGTGCTGAGAAATCTATGTTAGAAAGCTCTAGCCCAGAGATGGGAAATCTGTGGCCCTCCAGATGCTGTTGGACAACCATAATCCCTGGGCATTGGCCTTGTTGGTTGAGGCTGATGGGAACTGTAGTTCAAAAACATCTATAGCACCACAGGTTCCCCATCCCTGCTCTAACCCCTTTGCAGAACTATTGCCCCAAGGGTTCTTTGGGGGGAGAGAACAGCTATTAAACTAGATAGTTGCAGAGAGGGAGTTGGTGAGGGAATACACGGCAGCTGTTGGCTCTCTTATGGCCAATGACTAGGGTCACTTCTGAATACCATGTTTGTGAAAGGAGCTGTCTCTGGAAGGAAAGAGTCCTTCAGAAGAGGACAAAAAACTGTTGGGAGGTTGTTTCTCTATCCTGTCAAGAAAAAAAAGTTATAGAGTTCCAAACTGACAATATTGCAGGATCCATAAGGATCAAGAGTTGCTGCTGCTGCTGCTGTTGTTGATTGTGGGGATTCTTTTTTGTTTGCTTTTCCTTCCCAAGATTAGGCCAGGATACTTGTTTTACCCTGTTTACTGATTCCCATGCATTATTTCCAATATCTCTCCTTTCCTTGAATATAGGTTGCACTCAGTTATATCTTAAAAACTGTTACAGTTGCTATAAGATGACTAAATAATTTAAGTATTGGGGGGGAATACAGTCCCCATACAACCAACCTAAAAAGCATTTTGGATGGCATTTAACATGGATTAGGCTGCCCTTATAATCAAAATTATGCTGTTGGCTAACAGCAACCCAGTATTCTAAAGAGGATAGTTTTTCACCTACCGGACAGCATCTTCACAGAACAAAAGGGTTGGCAGGCAGATTCCTTCCTTTAAAGGTATCACAAGAGCACAACAGCAAGCATAAATTCCTCCATAGGCATATGGAGTATGGGGAACCTCCAGCCGGCAGGCCAATCTTGGCTGGCCAGGGGATCCAGGTTTTCCCCCAACATGCCCACCTGTCGATCAGGTTCAATCCTGCTGGGGTCTGTTTTGCCAGCACATTCCCTGCAGCCAGCAGGACTGAACCCTCTGCTCACTATTGGGGTCTGCTTTACTAGTGCATTCCCCACAGAGAATGCACTGGCAAAGCAGCCTCTTACAGCTAGCAGAATTAAACCTGTTCATTATCTGGTGTGTGGAAGGTTCAATCCTGCTAGGTGCTGCTTTGCCAGTGCATTCCCACAAGAACACATTGGTGAAGCAGACCCCTGTAGCCAGCAGGATTGAGCTCTCTGCTCATTTATCCTGATGGGTGCTGCTTCACCAATATGTTTCTTGAGGGGAATGTGCTACTCACGCAGACACCTCCCCACCACCCTACAGGTTACCCCGCCCACCTGCCAAAGTTGTTATTGTTAATGTTTATTTATACCCCGCCTTTTGGCCAAACGGCCCTCAAGGCGGCTTACAGAAAAAGTAAACACAAATATAAAAATACATCAACAAGGCAATACATCAATAAAGCAATACATCAATAAAGCACACAACTGTTTCTGCACACAACTATTTCAGTGCAGGGGATTGTATCCAATGCTAATCCAACTCAGAGTAAAGCTACTGAAGTTAATGAAGCTGAATAACTTAGGTTTATTAATTTCAGTAGGCATACTCTAAGTAGGGCTTGCAATGGGTAAAACCCAGGGTCCTGTTCTTTTCATTTGGTCGGTTTCACTTCAATCTTTCTAGAACTTTCAAAATGAAAAAAATAATAATAAAGGATTAATTAGGCTCTGGATTTCTGCAGCCTCTCATATGGCTGAGAGAGTTGACCTGTGGTGGGTGGGAGGAGATAAAGATCTGGCCTTGCAGGTCAAAAGGTTTTTCCACTCCTGGGGTAGGGTGCAGCAGCCACCTCAGACAACAAATTTTGGGTGTCAACTAATTGTTATTCATTTAATTTGTTGTATTTTTTACTGCCAGGAAGGGAGAGAGGCCATTGTGGGATTTTCTGCCTGAGGTGTCAAAATAATTTGACCAGTTTTGGGTACTATGCACCATGACTGAGGTGGTGGGTGGGTGGTGCTCCGCCTCAGGCACCAGAATGTTTTGGACCAACCCTGATGTTACACTCTGCTATTTGTTTTTTGAACCATTATCATTTTTTGCACTCTTGGGGACAGTGTGCATGGTACATTTATCATGCAGATACAGTATGAACCACTCCCTGTATGATGGCTTACCCCCACTGCCACTATACCAAAGTCACAGGTTCCTGCTGCTGGCTGGCATTAGCATAGGGACATGCTATGTGATGTGAACAGAACAGCAACAGCATGACTGACTATGGCAGCCATTACTCAGATGGTATTTCATGCAGCCTCTTCTGCAATAAACATAACAAGTAGACAACACGTCTGAACAGAATATTGCAAAGTTCACTTTATAAATAACTCATTCATTCACTTATTCATAGGGGTAGCAAAGTCATTAGGGTAATCTCACAGCTAAGGCCCAATTGAAAAAAAACAGCATATGAGACAAGTTTCCATCAATCTCTCAAGTAACCCCAAAACATTTACAAGACTTCCTAGGTAGATTTGGTTGGCCCCCTCACTTTTAAGTTTCAGATGAGCCACTAAGACTTTGTTTCACCATGCTTTTAACAAGAGTTATGTTCTGTTTCCTTGTTGCTAATACTGATTGTTTTATCCCACTTTTCGCTTAAAGGGATAAAATTGATTTTCGTAATTTCACCTTTTTTCTTGTGAAGTGAACTGTTTTATGTGTTTTATTATGGTTGTAAGTCACTTGAGTTTCTTTTATAAAGAAAAGCAGGGTATACTTCCTTGAAATGAAATAAAATAACTTATTTCGGACCCCTAAGAAAGCTGCACTCAACTAATCCAAGCTCCAAGTGGGAGGAAGCAAGCCTAATCTTGCCCATATTAAGGACTATGTTTGCCAATGCCTGCTTTCCTACTTTCCTTTCCAAAGGAAAATGGCCAGTTTCTCTCTGCTTGCTAACTTGGAAACTGACCAGCCTCAGTCATAGCGGAGGAGGAGGAGAAGGAGGTGAAGCCATTTTCCTTTCCTTTATCAATATTTTATTTCAAATTATCAAAAATTTATTTCTTTCTAGCAAGCAGAGAGAGACCAGCTGTTTTACTTTTGGAAAGGAAAGGAGAAAAGCAGCTTTCAGTACCTTCCCACTCCCATTTCCTCCTCAGCAAGCCCAAAGTCCTTAATGTAAGAGTCCTTAATGTGGGCAACACTTGGCTTGCTTCCTCCCACTTGGAAAATAATCTTTCAAAATACTGATATTTTGAAAGGCAAAATTGATAAATGAAAAAATCAATATTTTGGGAAAAAAACATTGACAATTTGAAATAAAATATTAATATTTTCAAAGAAAATATAAATATCAATGTCAATATTCTGTGCAAGGGGAAAAATGGATCATAAAACCAGCAGCTAGCAGGCAGAGAATAAATTTGAATCAATACTGCCTGTTAGGTTGACAGAATGCTTTGGAAGCAACATCTGCCAACAGATCCCATCCCTAACATGTAATAAGTAGGTAAGTAAATAAATAAATAAATGTTACCTTTGCATAATTCAGATAAACAGCTTTCCCAAGTTCAAATTAGTAAAGGAAAAGGAAGAATGAGGAAAATGAAGCAGGACTGAGTGCAGATAAACAGCTAGGAGGTTTGCAGGCAGAAGAGTTTCTCTTTCCAAGAATTAAAGCTGAAATACTCAAACACCCAAATTCTGTGCCAAATTCCCAACATCACATAAATGGACATCTACGGATACCCTCTGCTCTGCTTTTTTTTTTCTTTTTTCTTTTTTTTTTGTCCTAGTGTTGCTAAATGGATGGTTTGTGTGGGATCTCTTTTACACCATCACCCAAATCCAGCAATTTCCTGCAGTCTGAGAAGCTCTAGAACACATGTCTGCTTTTATACTTGATCTTCCCACCCCTCCCCCATTGATCAAGACAGCAACTGCAGGTTGATAAGGCTCTATGAAGATTCTGGAGTCCATACAGTGCTCTGGAGCAGGGCAACACAATGTCATGTGCTAATTTCATTCATTGAAATTGTTGTGCACAAATGTGTCCAAGGGCGCATTTCCCCCAAAACATGCACTTATAAAGCAGCATTCCCTGTCCTGCCTCATGATGAATGATTGTGCTATTGGGAAAACAAATCATCTCATTTCGACACAGACTGTTTTTTCAATCCTTATCTAAATTGAGCTTCATGGTGGTTAGTCTTTTCAGTTGTGGAAGATGGCAAGTATTAAAGAGATTGCAGGGATTTCTGTGTCCCATTGTAAAAGTACACACATATGCCTCCAACCATCTCCGAATCTCTTGTTTCTATTCCTTTTTTAAATGAGCACAATGAGAGAAGGTAGTTAGTGGCAACACACTGTAAAAAATGCATAAATGCAAATTTAACTATAGTCACAAGGGAAACCCCCAAATCTCTTGATATATCCACTAAAAGGATTTCCCACCTACTTCTTTGAGCTAAATAGGAGAAATGTTCAACTAGACTGAAAAACACAGTTGGGAGGGGGCCTGAAGGCGCGAAAATGTGAGAAACATCGAGAAGAAAGTTACATCAGCCAATTCCTGATTGGTCAATTAATCTTGGACCGTTAGGATCCTTTTCCCTTAAGTATAGGGCTAGAGACCCATAGCCTTTGCTCTCTGTTCTCTGCCTATGCTGACTGGCACCAGAGTTCCAAACCTTTCTGCCTTATGGTTCCAGGGGTTGCTTATGGGAAGGCAACCTATGTCTGGTTCCATTGCTTTATGTTGAACATCCATCTCTCTTAGGAGAGGTGCCACGCAACCAACTACCTCGTGAGTAAGTAGTTAGGTGAGTTAGTTTGTTATTTTCTTGTTGTGTGTATGAATTCTCTTGTAAGAACCTAAACCCCTGTTGGGTGAATGGTCTTAAAGGATTACTTGCTGCTATATGATATGTGCACTTATATTTCTTAATAAAGCTACTTCTATTTAACCTGGTGTGTTCATTTGAGAGAAGGGGTGGTTCTGAATTCAGTACTTTGACCCATCTCAGTCACTCACTACCAAAGAGGGTTAAGAAGTTAAAGGCTTGGATTTTAAGTGTTAAACCAGAGGTGCCTGGCAAGGAGTGTAACTGTGACTCTTGCCTTTTAGGACCTTGGTTTTATATATCTTCTGGGCTCAGAGATCCCCTGGCTCTGAGTGGACCAGTATACAGGGGTGGTGGCAGCCTACCTTCTACCTTGCAGGGTTGTTGTGAGCGTACACAGCCTTGGCAAGGGTGAAGTAATAGCTTTTTGGTTCCAGTCTCATTTCCCTAAGGGTGGGGGTCTGAGTCTGATGCATGAACCCAGTACCTTGGGGGTCTGGGGGGCATGACTAACAATTATTTATATGCTTCAGCCAAACAGTTTCTGATAGATACTATACAAATAAGCCCCACTGAGTTCAATGAAACCTATTCCATGTAAGTGTGTGTAGGATTGCAGCCTTTTTTATTTAATTTCTAACAAAATACATAAACATTTCACAAAACTAACTTAGAATACATCTGGTAATGCGTACAGAAAGAAAAAAACAAGATACATTACCATGTATATTCAAAATTTTCTGTGTATCCTTATGTGGATGACAATAGCTAAGCATAATAAACAAATTAAACCATTTCAGAAGACTGGGATAAATAGCCCATCCAAAGCGAAATTTTGGGAAATTGCTGGAGACTTCATTGAAACAGATCTATTCACATAAGACAAGAATAGGGACCAAACACGGTGAAATTTGTCCTTTTGAGACAAAACACATATCACCCTGCTGTGCTGCATCAGCCTTTCAGACAGAGCGATCTCCCATACTCTTGCCTGGCCACCTTTTGGTTGTGAGGTCCTCAGCTGTTTTCAGTTGAGCTGCTATTATTATTATTATTATTATTATTATTATTATTATTATTATTATTATTATATTTATATTTATATCCCGCCCTTCCTCCCAGCAGGAGCCCAGGGCAGCAAACAAAAGCACCAAAAACATTAAAACATCATAAAAACAGACTTTAAAACACATTAAAACAAAACGTCTTCAAAAATGTTACTTTAAAAAGCTTTCTCTTTTAACAGCTGCTAATAACATAAACACTAAATCCTTGTGAGCAATTGCAGTCTCTAAATGCTGTTGTAGATAGTAAAGCTAGAGCTGGATTAGGGAATAGGAATTGTCCAGTAATGTCTGATACTTTCCCAAAGATATTTGACCAAAATACCTGAACTAATGGGCATTCCACACCCCCTGCAGCACAGCAGCGAAATTATATTGTTTATACAGTGTAGCTTCAATGGGGTCCAATGCCAATTTAGAATAACTTTTAGGGAGGCTTCTTGTATTTTAGCAGAAGTTGTCTTTTGGGGAGGTTTGGACCAAATTTGCATCTAAGTTTGATCCTCAAACTGAACCCCCAGTTTATCCTCTCATAGCTTTCTCAGCCTTGAAGTGTCACTCATTTTAGCAGCAATCAAAATGTTATATAACATAGCTGCCAACCCTTTCATAGATACAGTGGAGTGTACACATATAGATTCAAAGGAAGCAGTGAGTGCATGCCCATCTTTTTCCTACAAAGCTTGAGAATAAGAGATCATATCTGCATTATGTGCAGCCAGGATTGCAGCCTTAACAACATCATTCTAACTTTAAGAATTTGTGCTTGAGCTTGAGCTTGAGATTTTTCTGATTAAGTGACCTGTAGTTTTTTCTTTTAAAAATAATAGTTTCAGAGCCTCTCAAGAGCTAGAACTAAGGGGTGAAACTAGTTGTCTCATGGAAAGAGGGCTGGAGAACATACTGGAGAGAAAGTAGGGAGGATAAAATTCCTTGTTTGCAAGTGAGCTGAATGTGCCTGCATAAATTGCTATACTTTGTAACAAAGAATGGTGTTAAAGCTTATTGGGATAACTGTTTATTGAGTAACATATATTAAGGGACACATAAAGAAGCTACAGAATTCTGGCTGGCCTCTGAACATTCACATACACAGAGCTTCATTATCTTATTTTTCAAATATGTATTTTATTCATTTCCAAATGGCTGTACAAACCTGGGATAAGCAATAATAAAAAATTGGAGGACAGTACAGGAAAGCATTATGCCCTAATAAAGACATATATTATGAACATTCTCTCTGCCCCCAGTGCAAGGATTGCATGCATTTAAACTAGAACATTAATCAGCCTTATCGAGCTGCTCCACGTGTGAACATGGGTAATGGGTAGTGGTGGTGGTGGTGGTGCAGAATGACAGCAGTGTTCTATTTACATATGCTATAAAGGGAAAGCATGCATTATAAAGCCACGAGAGTGGCTGTATACTATAGCCAGCGTGGATTCTTCACATTCCGCAATGTTAAATTGAAAATACCCCCATGTCATTCTGATGCTCCCAAAAGCTCATTTCAAAACAAACCTTACAAAACTTATAGTCCTGAACTCAGAATGCTTGCTTAACAACCCTCTCAATTTTCATGGCGATAAACAAAACAGTCAGAAAGAAAGAGTTCTCATAATCTGTTGAAATTCATTAAAAATCAGCCATGTTCACAGAGTACCTTTAATCCTGTTACTGACCTTGCCCCATACTCTGGCCTTCATCTTCTGCAGTTGAAAAGTTAAAAAAATGCCTGGCTGATTTTTAATTAATTTAAGAAATTTTGCATTAAACTGAATGATAATGTTGGGCATGCTCAGTAAGTACCAACTGTCAGTGTTCTAAAAGCCAGACTCACAGCTGCTTGGCTTGCCTAAGAAGGGAGCCACACCCACACCAGACTTTGATTTTACGTGAGACAGTCATGGCTTCCCTCAGAGAATCCTGGGAAGTGTAGTTTGTGAAGGGTGCTGAGAGGAGACTTATTCCCCTGAGAGAGCGCCAGTGGCTAGAGTGGTTTAACAGTCAGCTTCTCTGATTGAAGCTCTGTGAGGGGAACAGGGCATCTCCAGCAACTCTCAGCACCGTTCACTAACTACAATTCCCAGGATTCTTTGAGAGAAGCCATGACTGTCCAAAGTGAAATAAAGGCCTGGTGTGGATGTGGCCAGGGACAGCTTTGGTTTAAATTTGGGTGGGAGGCTGCATGTGCCTGCTGTAGAATAAAAAGGTGGGGGAAACCCTGAAAGGCAATGATACTGTCCACAATGTTTTCCTTTTGGAAAGCAAAGGGGCTTCCCCTCTGCCCAGTGCCCACCCATCCAATCTCCTCCCCACCCCTCCCCTCCTTGCCCCTCCCCGAGGTCAGTGTTGGACTACGACCTGGGAGACCAGGATTCAAATCCCCGAACAGCCATGAAGCTGACTGGGTGGCAATGGTAAAACTACCTCTGAATACCGTTTACCATGAAAACCCTATTCATAGGGTCGCCATAGGTTGGGATCGACTTGAAGGCAGTCCATTTCCACTTTCAAACATGATTGCAGAGAAATAAATCCCATTGAACTCAAAAAGTATGCAACTGATCAAACCCACCCTCCCTTCTCTCTCCAATCCTCTTCCTCTTGCCCCTTCCCTCCCATACCCGCCCCCCAATCCCCTCCTTCCCCTCCCCTCCTCTTCTCCCTCTCTCTCCTCATCCTAATGTTCGGTTTTACCTATCTTAAGCATGATTGCATGGGAGTAGATACTATTGAACTCAATAAGCGTGCAAATGATCAAACCTGCCCTCCCCTTCCCCTTCCATTGCCCCTCCCACTCCAATCCCCTCCTTCCACTCCACTCTCCCCTCCCTTTCTGCTTCCCTCTCCTCTCCCTTCCCCCTGCTCCTCCCCCATGGTCAGTGTTACCTATGCTAACCATGATTACATAGGAGTAAATCCCTTTGAACTCAATAAGAATGCAAATTTTCAGACCTGACTTTCCCCTCCTTCCCCTCTCCTCTCCCTTCCTCCTCCCCTCCCCTCTTCCTTCTTTCTCCTTCCTTGCCCACTCCAGCAGTCCCTCCCTTCCCGCCCGGTCAGTTTTACCTATCCTAAGCATGATTGCATGGGAGTAAATCCCACTGAACTCAATAAACATGCAAATGATCAAACCTGTCCTCCTCCCCTCTCCCCCTTCCTGCTCCCCTCCCCTCCTCCCCTCCACCCTTCTCCTCTCCCTCCTCCTCCTCCCCTCTTCCCCTTCCTGCTACCCTCCCCCTCCTCCCCTCCCCATCCCCTGTGGTCAGTTTCACCTATCCTAAGCATGATTGCAGGGGAGTAAATTCCCCTGAACTCAATAAGCATGCAAATGATCAATCCATTCTCAGTAAGCTTGCACAAGACCCCATTTCTGGGTTCCTGCTGGGAGGAAAGGCAGGATATAAATAAATAATAAATAAATAAATACCTCTTGGATTAAAAAGCAGTGAAATTCACTAATAGGCAAAAAACCTTGCAGTTTAAGAACGTACCTGTAGCCCACAGATATTTTTATCAAACTTTTAAAAGCAGGGAAATTGGGCAGTTATAGTGAATGCACCAGGGGAGCAGGAGACCTGACCTCCTCTCGGAGACATTGTACTGCCCTACAAATTGGTCAAAATGCAAACTTAATTTGGGTTGGTCTTTCAGAGTCCAATCCACTTCCTGTGTAGCTTGGAAGAATTTGGTAACATGTGCCTCTGAGCATATGGTGAGTGGTGGCAACACCTGCAATCAGCCCAATAATAGAAACAAGATATGTGTTGTGCTGATATTGTTTTAGCAGGGAGGAAGCAACATTATTAAGACAGTTGACAGAGTTCAGATAGTCACTTTAAATATGTCTGATTTACTTTGCAATTTTAGTGAAGTTTCCTATTGGAAACCATTTTCTTTTGCTTCTGTTTCTGTGAGTATGTGAAGTACAGCAACACTTTGCAAACTTTACACTAAAAAAGTCCAAAAACTGTGGAATAATGGCACTGACTATTCTGCAGAAACTCTCCAGTGGACATCAGGAGTGTCTCAGTGTGCACAAGATAAAACAGTGGGAGATGAAATATATTCTAGCAAAATTCTAGCTGTGCTATATGTTTTTAATTGACTGTGCCCACCTTGCCTTAAATGAAGCGGTTTAAACATAGCAGGCTGAAAACATGCATCCTCTTTTTCCCAACAGCTAGAGCCATTGCTGCAGTAGCAACATATTGTAATCAGTCTGATTTTACATCAAACTGCAGTTTTAGATTCAACTGTTAATGCACCCAAAATAGAATTAGAACATGAAACATAAAAGGCTGTCTTCACCATCATATGACAATGACAAAAAAAAAAGGCTTTCAAATTTATAAAAATAAATTTGACACAAGTTTCTAGGATGAATAATGAGGGAAATAAAATTTTCTAGATTAGATTCTCTATAGAAACAATAGTAATACAATAATGAAGCAAAGTAAGAAGAACACCAACAAACATACAAAAATGTAATTCTCCATCTTTGGAGATGGCAGGTATTGCCACCACTCACCATGGTGCACATTTTGCCAAATTCTTCCAAGCTACACAGAAAGTGGATTGGATTGTGAAAGACCAACCCAAATTGTGTTTGCATTTTGACAAATTTGTAGGGCAGTCCAATATCTCAGAGAGGAGGTCAGGTCTCCTGCTACCCTGGTGCATTCACTATAGCTGCCCAATTTCCCTGCTTTTAAAAGTTGGATAGAATATCTGTGGGCTATAGGCACGTTCTTAAACCACAAGGTTTTTTGCCTATTAGTGAATAACCAAGTAGGCATCCATTATTTCCACTGCCCCCACATAATGCATTTGGATGGAGGAGAGGGTAGGAGATCTGCAGACTCAAGAAAGTAGTAGTAGCACCAACAGAAAGACAATGGTGGCCATTCACTGTAAATTTGTCAGCTTGAATAAGACAAAGTGTGTATTAAATTCCTTAATACAAGAAAGACAGGAACAAAAGTATTTCTTACCATAGCACACTCAGTATGATCTCATGTTATATGATCCGGTAGTTTTATTAAACAGTCTGTAAGATGCATGAAATCTCACAGTCCAGCTATCTAGATTTTGAGACGTAAAATCATAACCTGGTCTAGTAAGGTTTCTGGCATTTTTATGTAGACAATGTAAGAAGGCATTAGATCCCCTGGAGTTTAGTTAGTTTGATATAAGAAAAATCAAATGTTTTGATTTTTTAGATTCCTTGAAACTGCACATCTGTATTAATGAAATTAATTAATTAATACAAATGGAATTAATGAATTAATACAGTGAAATCAGTATGAGAAACAATTAAAGATTTTACATCATATTATACCCAGATCCTGTCATTTATAGTGCAATCCTATATATGTTGATTTAGATGAAGGTCCCTCTGATTTCAGTGAGATTTAGTCCCAAATATAGACTTAACCTATTCATCAAGAATGATTTGCTGGTTTGTACCTCTATTTTAATTTATTGAGAGCACAATCCTATAGACTACTCAGGAAGAAATCCCATTGAGTTCAGTAGCACTTACTTCCATGTACGTGAGTATAGGATTGCAGCATTAGTGTTATTTTTAATTAAATAATGCAGCAGAGAGTTCTGTGCAGTTCTCTCCCCACCCACCCCTTCAAAAAAATGAATCTATTAGCTCTACTCCACAAGTTACCCACTTACTCTGGAGGAATCCTGTTGACTTTAATGAGATTGCTCAAGACTAATTGGGTGCTTGACCTCTGGAAAAATCATTAGCACTCTTCCTGTGAACTTCACTGTGGGTTTAAATGAACTCAGAAAGATTCAACCGATCATGCATATTATTTTTGAGTTAGAGTTCATCTGCCTTGTCCAATGGGAATTTCCCTCTGCAATAACACAGAAATTGTCTCTAGTGCTAACTGGGACTAAATCTGTGATTCTGTCTTCATTGGGAATCAAGTTATCAGTTTTCATAACTGATAACCATTGCAAGAAATGTAAGGGTAATTAATTCTGACATGCAAGCATACAGGGAAACCTTTTTTTTTTCATTTCAAAAATGTTCATATATTGTTAGGAAACTGCTTTATACCAAGTCAAACCATTAGACTAACCAGCTTAGTATTGTCGTCAGTGACTGACACCGGCTCTCCAGAGTTTCAGACAGGGAACATTCCAAGCCCTACCTGGAGATAGTGGGGACTGAAGCTGGGACCTTCTGCATGCACAGCAGATTATCTTACACTGAGCACACATTCAATATGGTACTCATAGGTTAAACAACTCTTTCTAAAGGGGCACATGTCCTCTCTAGATAACACAAGTTAAATTGGGTTATTATTTACACACCATGGTGGATTCTGCAAGTTTAAGAAATGATCTTGTAGATGAGTTTATGAAGGTCAGGGTACTCATACAAGGCTCAGTGAGAATGAAGGTGATTGCAAGAAGATCTGACAGGTAGAGAAATAAGATTGAGAGTGCAGGTGGAGTTAGAAGGAAGGCAAACCTGATGGAAGATGATAAACTATGGAGGGCAATACAACAGGAAGCATATACCAGTATGAAAGAGCCAAAAGGAAGCCAGCGGAAGGTTTCAAACTGGAAAGCTGCACGATCAAACCAATGTATTTTATTTTTAGCAAAAATTACAATGGATAACTCCAAATTTGGAGGAACAAAGTAAACAGATAAGTCTGTTATTTTAAAATATTTAATTGCAGAATAGCTGCAACCAACACTGTAAAACAAAAAGTTCAAACAGACAAACCATGTTGTTATTGGGCCAGGTCCTGCTTCTTACTTATTTAATAAAATGGTTGAATAATAAAACAATAGTTCAGAGACGTGGCTTAGCAGTAGAGCATCTGCTTTACACACCACATGCAGGTTCAATCCCCAGCATCTTCAAGAAGGGCTGGGAATGTTCCCCTGTCTGAAACCCTGGAGAGCCACTGCCAGTCTGTGTAGATGTTACTGACTTACTGACTATAAGGCAGCTTCCTGTGTTCCTAATCCACAATAACCAATAGAATCCTCATAGGTAACAGAACTCAGCAGGCCAGCAGACTTACCCAAAGGCCTGGGCAAATAGAAGTTTTCAGCACTAGCTGAAGAACAATCTAAAAGTAGGCACCAGCAGCCATAATGGAGAAGGGAGGGAACTCCATAATTGGGGCATCTATACCGAGAATGCCCTCTCCTGTTTGCCTGTGCTAGCTCCAGAAAATGAGGGAGTGATCCAAACGCAAGATCCATCAGGATGAGTGGAGTCTAGAATAGGTGGAACTTTGGCTGAGCCGGCTGAGCGTGGGCTCAGCTGGGGCTATACCAACTGAAATCTCTCAGCTCAGCTAGAGTTATGCCAGTGTAAGTCCTTCATTCTGGCTCAGCTGGACCTCATCAGGCTAAGGTGAAGCCAGCTCAAGTCCCAAAAAAGAAGCAGGGGTGGGATGGGACAGGGGTAAACTTACCCTATTCTAAACTCTATTCAGCTCAGTCATGTGACCAAGCAACCCAGGGGAAGTCACACTGGCAAAAAGGGTGATGTCAGTCAAATTCTACTTTAAGGCTTGTTCTCCCTCTGCCAGGCTCGGGCTGGCTCAAAAATGGCAGTAGCTCCACTCCTGAATGGAATTGGGAATAAGGGTAAATTACACCATCATAATTTATGCTGGCTCCCTATCATTTGAACTACTATCTTAGAAAACTCAAGTACTTTTAAGAATCATAGATGAGAACATTCCTCCAGGAGTTTCTGGTACCTTTCCTGAAACCCTTAAAGCTACAGTTGCCCTGTACCTTTAAGCAGGCCTTAGGTGGGAAACCTCAGGCCCATGGGAAATGTTGCCCTCCAGGTTTCACCATCTGACCCTCAGAAGTCTCCTCAGACCACACACACACACACCTGGCCTTGCTTTGTACTCTTAGTGTTTTTGCATGGCTGGAATGTGTGTTTGAACTCTGAGAATGCCTCTTGCTTATCTGGATGGAAGACAGAGAGGGTTGTGTGAGTGTGTGTAGAAACTAGCCTACTGTACATTGGTAAAAATTGCATTTGTTGATCCACCCACTTTTGCCCCTGGCTCCACCCATGTGGCCCTCAGAAGGTTGCACAGAAGGGGATGCAGCCCTTGGGCTGAAACATATTCCCCACTGCCTTAAAGTCAAGTTTTAAAACTAATGGCCAAATGTCCTTATATAAATCTTCTTTAAACTCCAAACACAGTGGCAATAATGTACTGACAGTGCATTTTTATGCATCTTCGCTATTGTGGAGAAATGCTATATATGTGTTTGTGTTTTTAAAAAAAATATTATGTGACCTCAGTGACTGCCACTAAGCCTTGTTTTAGTACATTGTTGCAAGCCTGCTTGGCAGTTGTTGCTTAATGACAGGTTCTGAGAGGAGAGAGACACCATTGTTCTGAAATTCTAGTAGATGGGCCCTGATCAGGTAAATTCTTTCTGATTGGCTGCAGGGTTCAGGCAGGAGGGAGTTAACTGTCAGTCAGAGTTAGCAGTTAAGAGTTGGTGAGGGTGAGGAGTTGGTTGGTTGGTAACAATAGCTGGGGGAAGGACTGAGGCCACCCTGACCCAGGGTGTCGTTAATAGTGGTCTGGTGAAGATCAGAAGGGAGCTGGTGTCTGAGGTGGTCTGAGAGGCTGCCCTCAAGAAAGGTTTTGCCAGAGGGAAGTAACACAGTTGGGGGTATAACACTGGCTAAACTGTCCCACAGCCAGGAGCACATTCAGAGGAGCTTTGGGGCACAAAGGTAGATTGGTCCCAGTAGCTGGACTGGATTGTGGAAGTAACTGGTTGGAGTGGAGGTTTAGGGAACCTGGCCTGATGGGAGAGCCACTTAAAGGTGGGAGGCTGGAACGGTGTCTCTGGAGTCTTTTGAACACATCAGCAAGCACCTGTAAAGTCCCAAAATAAGTAACAATTTCCTTTTGTAAACAATATCCCTTTAATAAACCTACACAAATAGTTTAACATTTATACTGTCTCTTGGTGGTGTCATCTCACACCTAAAGCCTGCCATACATGCTACTAGGAGGGTTTAAAGAAATATTCTGTGTGCATTGGTAACAGTGAAAGGGTTAAGGAAGCCTGTTTTACCTGAAGTGAGGCTGAGGAACCAAGGAAATCCCTGACAGCTATATATAATGCTGCGCCACATGAGATGTTGCTTTTAAACTAGATGTTTATAGACATAGCTCAGAGCAGATTGATACACACCGGCAGAGAGACACAATGAGCCCAAGCAGCTACCCTTCATCATGGCTTCAAAGGACCATCTTTTTATGGCATGCTCCACCAAGCACCAGATTTCATTCATTTTTGTGGGCTTCAGATAGGAGCAGTGCTGCTTGGCTTGTGAACTGGCAGGTTCTACCTGGAAAGTATCCAGTTCCCCTGGCTATGCTATTTATTAAGCCCAACAGTGAAAGATGATGGAATCCTAGCACTTTTAATTCTCTGCTGTAAGAAAAAATGCATTAAGTATTTACAGGTATGACTCTCTCTTGACTGAAAGTTTTCTTGCTTCACATTTTTGTGCTTCTGGAAGCTGGCCAACGTCCTTCATCTCTCTATCCCTCTGTTTATTTCTAGCATTGGTATTTTGATGGGTAGCAACATAAATTACAGCTTTATTACATCATGTACTTCTCACAAGCAATGGGGCTTGGTTCTTTTATATTTTCACTCAATTTAAAATAGATTTTAAATGACACAAGTATTTTATGGTTATGAAATGACAGCCACTGATGAGTAAGATAAACTTTTACAGAGAAACCACTGATTTCTTTTAGTGTACATGAGAATCAATAAAAATTGCATTAGATCCCAGTAATGTATCTGTCATGGGCATTTCATGACTAGTAATGTTAATTTAAGCTACAAGCCTTTCCCAACCTTTGGATCCCCAGATATTGTTAGACTACAACTCCCATCAGCAACAGCTAGCATGGCCAGGGGTCAGGAATTATGGGAACTGTAGTCCAGCAACATCTGGGTTAAGAAAGGCTGTTTTAGAGTAACTCCCACTGAATTCAGTAAGACTTAGCCCTGAGTAGACATGTGTGACATTCCTGTGCCTCTGGGATTACCACCTCCTGATTCCCAAATGCCTGGATCAGAAAATTCCCAAGAAGTCCTCTTCGGCCTGGGTCAGATATGCCCTCTGAACCACAAGCTTCAGCCCCCCCCTTTTTCCCCAAAGGTGACCACTGGTGTAATCTGTCTGTAAGATCAGTATAGGTGTAGGTACAGAAAAGGACCTTAGTATGGTAGTATTCTTGTCCAAGCTAACACGTGATTTTGAATCACACAAACTTTATTATATACAAGAAGTTGAATGTGATAGTAAATGAATAAGTTGTTATTGTCCCTGTCCTACCTATCTGTCCTACCTCACTAATCCCAATGAAATTCTCCCCCAAAACAACAGCCCTTCTAACTAGATGTTCTCTTCTTGGCCCCTAATCCTATCTAACTCTAACTGTTAAACCCTAACAGTTTTCTCTTCAACACTCCCTTCGGAATTCTCATTCACATCCCTCCCACCTTTCAGTCTTATCTCATTTACATCTACTAACATTCTATTAACAATTTCTTTCATGAACACAATTTCAGAACAGCTTTAAACATATAAATAATTCTGATTTCATTACAACATGCATAGGATTATTCTATAAGGCAAGAACCATAGGTGTTGCTGGGACATTTGAGGTAGAATTCAGAGATGGCATCACTGGGCCAGGAGAAAAATAGACACAGGCCCCTTTCACACTGCACTTTATTCCGTTATTCTGACGATTTATTTCCTGTTAATTTGTGCATAAAATTTGAGCTTTCACACGACATAACCGGCAGCTCTGGAATTCTGGTGGTATGTATTGGAAGTTCAGCGCTAATTTCCGTAATAAATGATACCTGAAAAATTCCGATAGCTGGCTGGGAAACCTGAAGACTGTGGGTGTTTAGCGCTAGCTGCCGCTGCTCACGTGACAGCCATCCCAGCATGCAGTGCATTCCTGCCCTTACCAACAGCCCTCCCAGCATGCAGCTTTCACTCAGCCTGTGCTGTTGCTGCTTGTGCTCAATCAGAGCCTCTGCTGCTGCGCTGCTGTGCCTCTCAGCTGATTGCGATCGCTCCTCTTTCAATCCCCCCTCACACCGAAAGAACAGGCCTCAAACCAGCTTATCCGGTGTCGTGGGAGGCCAAATGAAGGGGAGGGGAGAAAAACTGTGCTCTGTGTGTGAAAGACTGTTGCGCAAAATGCCGGTATAACAGGTACTGCAGTATGAAAGGGATTTTTGAAATATGGAACAAAGCGCTACCTTTTTAATCCGGTAAACTAGCGCTATTAGCCCCATGTATGAAAGCAGCCAAAGAGAGGGGCAACACAAAGAAAAACCATAGAAGTGCTTCCAAGGTAAGGAGAAAGTTGGTTTAGTTCACATTTTAATGTGAATCTATCTAATCTGCAGTTTCTGAAACAACGCACAAACTGAAATGAAACTCTCTTTTGAATTTTATCCTTCTCTGCATGTTGCTATGTTCAACTAAACTTTACAAAATGTGTATCTTTGGGAAGAGGGTGCATAAAAATACATATATTAATGAAAATTATACATAGAACACATTCTATTAGTGAAAATTGCTTGCAACAATGTGTATGTTAGGAGAAATATGAAACACACTTGAATTTTCATGAGGGCTTGCTTAAAAAAAATTCACAAACTGGTGTACAAATGTAATGAATTGAATTTATGAGTGGAATAATGACAAATGGAGAGAAATGGAAATTGTCATACTCGTCCATCCCTATTCCAGAACCTGGTTAATTGTGATATAACAAGCAGTTGTCAGTAACAGGTTTTTTTTTTTTAACTTATCAAATTTTCCCCAGAAAAGGTAAATCAAGATTAAAGGTGGTAGGGAAATACAGGCTAGCATTTTGATTACAATGACATCATGAGGATACTGCAAAAACTTGCATGCATGAGGACAACTGATCCCACAATAAACGCCCTTTGGGAAGCTCCCTCAGAAAAGACAGAACTGGCAATCAGAAATACACAGAGATCTCCATGTGCAAACCCCTTGACACAGCCAGGTGAATTATGTAAGGCCATTCTCAGTTCATCTGAGTTAGAAAAAGAAGCACGGTTATCACTATCTAGCTAACCAGCATGGAAACTGGGGCTCTTGAGAAGGAACTTCACATGCTGCATCAATGAAGACCTGCTAGCAGCTTTTTTTTCCAGGCAGATAAGGGTTTTCCCACCCACCCCTTACTTTTCCGAGCATTCCATTGGCCAGGTCAAATGGCTGGTGATCCTTCCTCCTTAATAATAGAGTAGCATATTGTTACAGTACAGTAAGGTGGATTTCTGTCTACCAGAAGCTTCTGCTAGGTTTGTGACTTTTCTTTTATGGCTGCAGTGCAAGTAGAGTTGCAGATTGATAAAAGAGAACAGGCAAATATCTCAACATGGCAATAAAAAACCCTCGGACTGAAAACACACCCACCTAATATGAACTCTAAGGGGTTCTGTAATCTCTTGGCTCTATTCTTAAAACCCACTGGTACTACCACCACACCACCATTGCCATTACCATTTGGGAATCACTGCTCAGGGGGTGAATGAAATTCACTATGTTTCTTATTATGATTCCATTAAGTATTAAGCATACATGTGGCTTTCATGGGAATGCTGTATATAAAAAAGTGGGAGTGGAAAATTCCAGAGGTGGTGGTTGTTGCGCCCATACCACCCCTCACCAACCCACTTCCATTGACAGAGGGGGGCACTGTGTTTTTACCAGAGCTTGGAAAAGTTACTTTTTTGAACTACAGCTCCCATCAGCCTAATCCAGTGGCCATGTTGCCTAGGGCTGATGGGAGTTGTAGTTCAAAAAAGTAACTTTTCCAAGCTCTGGCTTTTACTTACTCCATGCCACCCAATATAGTAAAGCTAATAGGGATTCCCTTTTATTTCCTCAGCTCTGATGCTATATGGCTCAGATATTAGGCAAGCCTGAACTCCCCTGTGCCACTTTGTCTTTTTAAAGTTCACAGCTATGAGTTAATCCTGTGACCTAACATTAAATTCTTCTTCAAATATGCTGCCACCACACATACTAAATACCTGAACCAGCCATTAGCATAGCCGATGACCAGGTGTGTGTGTGAAAAAACTTTTTTAACTCTACACTCTTTTAACACTAACCTAGTCCTGTCCAACATAAACTAAACTGTCATAACTGTCACACACTCAAACATTCAACTCTCAGATACTCAGCCAATCACCATACATAACACACCAACATTCCATTCACTCATTCCCCCTTCCAACACTTTTCTTTACCTTATTATAAAGCCACGAGTGTTTGAAAGGCTTTGAAATTAATAAAAATAAATTTGACACAGATTTCTAGGATGAATAATGAGGGAAATAAAATTTTCTAGTGTAGATTCTCTGTAGAAACATTAATAACAGAGGAAAGAAGCAAAGTAAGAAGAACACCAGCAAACATACAAAAATATAATTCTCTATCTTTGGAGAAGGCAAGTGTTGCCACCACTCACCATATGCTCAGAGGCACATGTTACCAAATTCTTCCAAGCTACACAGGAAGTGGATTGGACTGTGAAAGACCAACCCAAATTGTGTTTGCATTTTGACCAATTTGTAGGGCAGTACAATATCTCAGAGAGGAGTTCAGGTCTCCTGCTCCCCTGGTGCATTCACTATAGCTTCCTAATTTCCCTGCTTTTTAAAGTTTGATAGAATAGCTGTGGGCTATAGGTATGTTCTTAAACCGCAAGGGTTTTTGCCTATTAGTGAATATTCTATAATATAACCACATACCATAAAAATTATGACAGCAGCAAACATTACGCTACAGTATGGAACATCACAGTGGTCCATGTTTTTTGAGAAGGCTTATACAACTTATGATCAATCAAGCCAGCTGGAGGCCACCAGTCACATACTGTGGCAGCCATCCATGTGCTTCGTAACCATACAATTTTTGCATTTCCAGACAAGCAAGAAATAGAAAAGGCAGTTTTATCAAGGTCCTGAGTGGATGGGATTCTGGCTGGTTCCTTCGTAGGTTAAAGTTATTCCTGACTGTTTATGGTAAAGAATGACTGTCATTCTGCTCATCAATTCCAGAAGTAAGATGCCATTTCTATCACAGTTAAGGAAAGCCTGAATATATATACAGTAGGGCCCCACTCATATGGCGGGTTACGTTCCGGACCCCCACTGAAAAGTGAAAACCGCTGAAAAGTGGAGCTCATTGAATAGAATGGTGCGCGATGCCCAAAAACCACCGTAAAAGCGGAACAAGCACCGTATGAGTGGGGCTTTAGTCAAATTGCGTCTAATTGAGACCGCCGCATTAGCGAAGCACTGTAAAGCAAAGCGCTGTAAAGCAAAGTGCTGTAAAGCGGGGCCCTACTGTAAATAGTGATTTATATACAGTCCATAAACAATAATTGGGAAAGAGTGGCAATTTCACAAGAAACGAGTTTGCCCAAGAACATTACTCTGATATTTCCACAGCTGCAAATGCTTCTGCAATATATTTTGGGGCTATGTAAATAAGTCAAAAGAGAAAAGAAGAGAGAAAAGGAAAATGCAGATTTCATCGTGAGCCGAGAATAATATTCAGCCGGAAAGCGCTCATTTTCAGACATCTGTTTTAAAAAGTACCTAGTGAGTCTGGCAGAGAAGAAAAATGATCATGTGGGGATCCTAACACTGAAGTTGGAAGAATTCAATCAGGGCATTGTTAAGCCTGGTGGATGGGCTTCATTCTATAACTCTCAACTGTGAAGAAAAGAGTGAGGTGGAAACAGTGGAAGCATAACACATATAATTGGGAGTAGACTAGAAAATGGGTAGAGAGGGAGAAGATAGTAAAAGAACATAAAAGGAAGCTCAGCTGAGTTATATTTAATCAGCATATAAGAGTGAACGAGTCAGCAATTATCTAATGGATGAGAAATCAGTCGTACATAGAAATAAGGATGTTTATTTTTTACGTAGTATCTCACATAGAGCCAGAAGGGGCAACATTTTCTCCAGTCCAGTCCATCACCTGAAAGGGAGTGAGCTCATGTCTGTCCTCTCCATCTACCTGTCTCACTTGCAACGCCCTGCACAAATACTCTACATTGACAATGTAAAATTCAAATATGGCCTATGTATATAGGAGAGGGGTCAGCAACCTTTTTGGACCAGTGGGCCCATTTAAAATTTTGAGAGAGAGAGTAATATGGGCACCAGTCACAAAATGGGATGCCATGGGGGGGTGGCATAACACAAAATAGCTGCCATGGGAGGCATGGTATTACACAAAATTAGAGATAGCACAGTCATTGCTCTTCTCCCTCTCCTCTCCCCCCAACAACTTCGAGTTTATCATGGCAAGTCAGTCATGTTTTGTTGGTCCTGATTTTGGAGATGCAGCTGAAGAACCCTGTTTTCCCCATCGCTAATCCTAACCAAAGCCTAGGCTGCCATCCTGTATCCACTTACATGGGATTAATCCCCATTAAACACAAAGAGACTTACTTTTGAAGTAGAAATATATATCATTTTACTGTGAGTTAACTGCACCATGAATTCTTAATGAGTGCCTAGTTTTTAGCTCCCACACAGCAGAAAACACCTACCTAAGCCTGTTTGCAAAGTTCTCGCATTTTGCATTTGCCAATGGGGGAGGGGTGCCTTTACCGTTGTGCAGTAGTATTTGCAAAAAATATGTATAGCAAGTGCCTGATCTCAGATGAACCTATCACAGGAAAGATGCATTCTAGCTGCTAGGAAAAAAGGAAGGGCAAACTACAGAGATTCCAACTGCTACAAAAAATGAGAGAGAAGCAGGAAAAGTGAACTAAAGGAGAAGGAAAAAGAGAATCTCTTTAGGACCCCAGGGATTCCTTTTTTTTTTCCCAATTATTTTTTATTCAAATTTTCAAAACCAAAACAATACAAAAAGAAAAAAACACAAATCAATAACTAATACAATAAAAAAAGAAAAAAATATTGACTTCCGATTTGTCGTAGTTCAGCTATAAGTCTATAATATATAACAAGCCTGTCTCTTAATAGATTATAAAATCACCTTCCTCCAGCGGTTATCGTAGTTGGTATCAAATCTCATTAACATCATATCATTTTATTCTTCCACAAAAAGTCAAAGAGAAGTTTCCAATCCTTGAGATATATGTCCATCAATTTTTTTTCTAGATGAACATGTCAATTAATCCAACTCATCAAGTCTACTAAGTCCAGTAATTTCAAATCGCTCTTCTTCCATTATCCGTGTTGGTTCCATCTTCCATCTTCCATCTTTACGCACCCAGTAATCTTGCTGTCATAGTCATGTAATAAGAGTCTGATAGGAATTTCCTTTATCACAGATATTTCCTTGCCATCAATTCCGAACGTATCACTGAAGTATTGTTGCAAAGCCGCATCTCTGTTCCTCTTTTTTACAGAATACACTAGCACATCTCTTGAAGGTTTTTCCATTGACACAAAACAGGAATTAATTCTGTTAACTTTCTCCATTTCAAGTTCCATCAAATCCTTCCAGTCCAGGAATTTTTTCGAACCGATAATATCTTTATCTCCAATCTCTTCATCAATTCCTTCAGGGACAACGCTGAGTTCCAAACCATAATATTTGTCTCCAGGATCCATCACAGCCAGGAAATCCAAATATTTTTCCAAGTCCATATTGAATCCAATCTCCATAGTTTGAACCTTGCCTTTAATTTTTCTTTCATCCTTTTTTGGTTTTCCAGATCTATCTTTATTCTCCTTTCTCATAGAATCCTGAATTTCTTTCAGCTCCTGTCTCATTTCTTCAAATTCAATTCTCAACGCTTGTCTATTATTTCTCAGTTCTTGTTTTATTGACTTAATCCCATTCATTATTTTCTGAAACATATCTAAAGATAAAGTCCCTTCTTGTACATCCATGATCTTCTTAATTGTCATTCTTAAAACCAAAGGAACAAAACTCCTTCAATTTTCAATGTCCCAAGCAAAGAGCAGTTTATTTCTTTATCCAGTTACAAAGGAGTTAATCTTTCAAACCAACTGACGTCACACTCTAAACAGCACGGATTTCCTTATCTCTTATATGCCCAGAAGTGCAAAAACAGCTTTAGTTCACAGCATCCAAATAACTAGTAGCAGAAAGAATGAGCAGATTCGTCAAAAAAAAAGTAGACCAGAAAAAATAGTCCCAGACATATATTACACAAAAGTCTTATAAATAATTTTAAAAAATCCAATCAGAAACCCCTCATCCAATGTAATCTTTATAATGCTGATTTCCATGCCAGCTTTTTGCAATAAAAAAAAAAATAGGCTATTTTTATTTTCTTCCCCCTTAGTTCCGTGAGTAAAAGAGAAGGTTTTGACTCACCCAGGTTTTCTTAATTGCTGGTTCTTTGACAAATCTCTTTAGCTATATAGATAACAAAATAATGAGCATAGACAGGAGAAAGCTTGTCTGTTAATCCGTTTTTCTTTGAAGAAAAGAAAACGGCTCACTTATTCAGCTGAGCTAGCTAGAAATCCTACCTCCGTCCGAGCTGCTGGAAGACCTTCTTTCACAGACAATTCTAATGAATTCCAGTCTCCAACAAACACAACAAAGCTGTGTGGGAAATCTCACGTTTCTTCCTTATCCGGAAGAAATTATCCCCAGTCAAAAAAAACCCTTCTGACTGGATTTAAAACTGAAAAAGTTTCATCCAAGACGGGAGCCCGTCTCAGAGGCAGCACAGGCGGAGGGATCCTCCTGGGAAGTCAGAACCCCAGGGATTCCTATTGCCTGGTGTCCAAACAGCTCACTTATCAGTCACAGCTCTGACTTTATTCCTTGGCTAATAACACTGACAGGCAGGAGCAGACAGGCTGGCTCATTGCACATAAATAACTTAGAAGGGTCATTTTGGCTCATTTTGCTCATAATTTTCTTTCCAGGAGGGCTTTTAAAAAAGCTCAGACACTGGGGGCCCTGTCTGGGGGTGCCAATGAAGATCTTTGTGGGTGCTATGGCACCCATGGACTCAGCTCGACTCCAACAAACATCTTCCCCAAAAAAGAGGTGGGGGGGGAAGAGTGGGAGCAGTATTTTCTTTTCTCAATTTTAATGTGAAGATGATGTGCTAAGAGAGAGAGAAAGAGTCTCAGCACTGGAGAATATACATCTCTCCAAATGGGACCTGGAAATCTGGGGAAAGGAAGCACAACTTGTTTATGCTTCTTCTTTGATTACTTCTCTTGAACATCATGAAGGGGTTTAAATACATAGCAACTAGTGAGCTGCCCAAACCTCCTGCTTGCAGACCACCTTACTTAAATGGATTGAAGAAGAAAATGCTTGTATTTACCTCTCCTGCATTACTTTGAAATGTTAACCAGGAAAATAAGTGATAGCCCATTGATTAAATGTTGGTGTGAAATGTTGGATTTGGAAAAGTTTTGAAATATCACTGTGGGGTGGGGTTCGGAGACTCATGTAGAACAAAAACAAATAGTCCTCTACAAAGTTTTTCTGCTAGCAGGGATCCCCTAATTTCTATTGTTGTTATAGACATAAAAATAATCTTAAATAATGGGAAAGGTTGAATAAATTCCCATGATAGCGATGAATCATGGCTCTCCCAAGACAGAGCACCTAATGGCATTTTGTTAAGAAATGGCAAGTCATAGTGTTCTATTAACTCCCCCCCGCCCATATATATATAAAGGAAAGTTAAAAAGAAAATTGATATAGCAATGTAAAGTTCAAATTTGGTTTCCTGCATTAAATGACATGTAATAGTTCTCAGTCAGACAGCTCACATTTCTTTGGACACAAATACAATTTGTTATTTTCATTACAGTGGTGTCAGAATGTTTGGGAAATCTACATTTCAAATCGCTCTGGTTCTGAATGATTACTTCTCAACTAACATCACCATTCCTTTTTTTTTTAGTACTGATGGAAACCCTTTTTACTTTGGACATGTTATGAGAAACAGCATCTCTAATTTTACCTAATCTTTTTAAAAAATGTTTTCTTTGACACAAGTATTAAAACATACAGAAGTTAAAACATTCAGGATGATATCCAACATTGGTCATACTTAAGTCTTTTGATTTCAGTGGGTCTGCTCTACATATGACTTAGTTGGATATTACCTACACATTCTATATAAAAGACACTCTTCTGTATGAGAAAATTTACAATAGGCAGATTATTACCCTCTAAATTGGGTTTAATCTTTCAAATTGCTCATAACCCAGTAACAAAGAGTTCTGTAATAAAAACAACCATTGGGCTCTGTATTTCATTAACAAGTTCAAAAGCATTTGAAGATTGGGGAACTCAGCTATGCAGCTGATCCACCTGCACCTCTACTTGCCCCACACTTGACATCATGTATTATGTCATGTGTGGGGCAGGCGGGTGTGGTTTGAGGAAATGGCCACATGGGCCAAGTTGAGACCCATGCCAGGCCATATTCCACCTGCAGCCTAGAGGTTCCCCAACTCTGACCCAATCCACAGAACTCTTTCCTATTGTTTTGACGCCAAGGGCAAACATCACTGAGCATTGTTATTTTTCAGCTTGGACAGTAGCTTACTCACGGAGAACAGATCATGCGAACACTCATCCTCAAAGCATGGTAGACCCTTTGTATGACTTCTTTTTCTACAAAGTGAAATCCTAACCAAAAATGTTAAATGCAAATTTGGAAGGAATCAAACTAGTCATCCCATTCAATCTATTGTCTAAAGGCAAAATTACTTTTTTAAAAAAGACTTACACACAGTGAAGTACTCAGTGCTCATGTGAATCCAGTACTGGAATTTTAAGTCAAGAAGAAGGAAGGCCTACAAAGATGAGGTACTCAGCATGGAGTCACTTTCCCCTTGTATGTTATTTTTTTTTTAAAAGTATAAGTCTGCAGGCAGGGACTGTCTTATATTGTTTGTCTGTATGTAAGCCACTCTGGGAGCATTTTAGGCTGAGGTGTGGGGTACATATACAAGCAATCTATCAATGTTACTGTGTAATATGTGATCAGAGAAAAGTATAAGTGGGATAAAAGTTTGGTAGTTTGTATTTTTATTTGGATCTCTGCTTAACAAGGTTACTTGGAGCCATTCCAAACTGCAAGGCAAATGGCCCATCACTGGAGCCCCTGAAGATGGAGAAAAAACTAAAGCCCTTGAGGTTTCAGTGAAGAGATGATTCTGGGCAGGAAAATATGGAATGTGCAGTTCCTCAACATGAGCAATCTTAATAAATGACTGAAACAACAACAAAAAGATGGAATATGTAGAAAGTACTAGAGCAACTGACAGTAACACATTTAGTCAAAGTAAAATATTTAATTCATTTTTCTTCAGGTGAATGCGAAGAATGCCAAGTAAGAGAACCATCTGCTTCAGTCTTACAAGTGACAAATAGCTAATTATCTTCTTTTCCCGTAACTACAAATCAATGGGGATGTCTTGTGCAAGCAGTGTACAGCATGGATTCCTCTAATTCATATTGCCTAATATGTGTCTATTAAGCATTTATCCTCTTTAAAAGGAGCAAGGCAAAATTGGGTGTGCATAGTCAGAGCAAAGAGAGGTATGTGAAATGCAATCATGTCTGCACCTCTTGAGTAATCATATCTGGGTGGAGTCAGGCTGAAGTGTATGTCATGCCAGTCCAAGTCACTTGTATGCCATGTTTATGTGGGATGTGGGATGTAATTTTATTCTGAACTCAAATTGGATGCCAAGATGGGCAGATCCTAATTTCAGGAATTGCAACAATGTTATGAACATAATGTACAATCTCCTATATCCTGAGGATTACACTTATTTCTTTCTTGCATTTGTATCCCAATTTTTGGCCCAGCAGAATCCCCCACAATTGCAATAACCAACAAAACCACAAAGCAAAAATGGAGCAGCTACAATTATATATATGTAGCCATCCCCAATTTAGTATTGAGTGATTGTAGCCTTGTGTAAATATAATTCACATATTTACCCTGTTCTTCCACAAACGAGTTCAGGGTGGTTTGCATGGCAAGTGTCCCATATTAGCATCATAACATTCCCACAAATATATTGGGCTAAGAGACAGTGATATGCCCAAGGTAATCCAGTGGGCTTCATAACCAAACAGGATTTGAATCCCAGTCTCCCTGATCTAACACTCTATCCCACTATAACACACTGACTGTATTACTCTGATACAGCAAGGATCATAATCAAACTTGCAAGGTCAGTAATCCAGCAGTAGACTTCTACTAAAATGCTCCTTACTTAGAGTCAGTTCAGTATTTCCCTCACTACTCAAGCACTACTCAAGTCACTACTCCTCCGTGGCTATAAGATCCTCCGTGGCGCAGAGTGGTAAGCGGCGGTAACGCAGCCGAAGCTCTGCTCACGGCCGGAGTTCGATTCCATCGGAAGGAGGAAGTCGAGTCTCCGGTAAAAGGGGTCGAGGTCCACTGAGCCTTCCATCCATCCGTGGTCGGTAAAATGAGTACCCGGCATATGCTGGGGGGTAAAGAAAGACCAGGGAAGGAACTGGCAATCCCACCCCATATATACGGTCTGCCTAGTAAACGCCACAAGACATCACCCTAAGAGTCGGAAACGACTTGCACTGTAAGTGCGGGGACACCTTTACCTTTACTCAAGCAGAGGAGTTGTGAGATTGTCTTGTTTACCCCTAGCCAATGTGAAATTAAGGAAACAAGGATTTAATCTCACAGAGGCTCAAATTCAACTTTCACTGAATCCTGACAATATTATACATTCACAAGCATGGCTGTATGCTATAGCCAGCATGGATTTTTCACATTCCACCATGTTAAATGAAAATATCCCCACATATACCATTCTGGTGCTTTGTATAGCCCCAATTCAAAACAAAAACCTATGTTGTTGGACTTGGAATCTCTTGCTCTACAACCCTGAAAGTTTTCATGGCGATACACAACCACCCCAGAGAGAACACACAAGTTAAAGGGAAAAATGGGAGGAGAAATATCAAGAAGTCTCTTGGACTTTTTCTGCAGATATTCTCATAATATGTGGAAATTAATTAAAAATCAGAGATGATAGTAGAATATGTCTAATCAAATCCCTGAGCTTGCCCCAAACTCAGAGTTTAATCTTCAGGAGTTTTAAAGTAAAAAAAACCCTGCATGGTTGATTTTTAATTAATTTATCAAAAATAACATGAGAGTCAATTATAATGCCCTGCAAGCACAGTTGAAACCAAGAGTATGTATTTGTCCTTTCATAGTACAACCCTAACCATACCTACTCAGAAGTAAGTCCCACTGAGCTCAATGGGACTTACTCCCAGATAGGTGGGGTTGAGATAAGGATTGCAGCATCACTTTGAAGGGAAGATAGGAAGAGGTAGGGTTGCCAGGTTCTTGGCCTCAAACTGATCCTGTATCTTTAGGAGAAGAGAAGGTCAGCCAAGTGCAGGTGTTCTTGCAACTCTGTAATGAGAAAAACCACAAGGTAGAATTCTGCCTTCCCGCTGCCTAACTTTTAAAGATACAGAAGACCTCTTGGTTGCCAGGCCCGGCCTCCAAGAGGTCTTCTGTATCTTTAAAAGTTGTGGAGGGGCGAGGGAGAATTCCACCTTGTGGTTTTTCCCATTACAGAGTTGCAAGAACACCTGCACTTGGCTGACCTTCTCTTCTCCTAAAGATACAGGATCAGTCTCAGGCCATGGACCTGGCAACCCTAGGAGGAGGTGAAAGGACAGCAGAGAGGCAATGAAGAGTGAAAAGTGGTGGGGGGGGGTCCTGAGATCTGAGTGGCCCTTGTGGGCTCAGACAAGTGAAAACTGCTTTCTTGAGAAAAGGTGAAAGGATGTAAGGAAGTAATAAGCTAGTAAAAGAGGGGGAAGAGAGGCTAAGAATCTGAAGTCACAGTGCACTCCTAACCATGTCTACTCAGAAGTAAGTTCCACTGAGTTTAATGGGGCTTACTCCTGAGTAAGTGAATATAGAATTGCAGCCTTTAACATCGAAATTCCATTCTTTTCTTTAATTGCTAGGTGATTTATCAATAAATGTTATTTATAATAAGTCTACTAAATGTTCGATGTATCATCATGGGACTCCTGTTGCTGTGGATTATCACAGCTATTCTTCAGGATTGTGCCACAAATAGATTCCAGAAAAAGTCTGCTTTAAACCTGCCCCAAACACCTGTGACATGTGATGAATAATAGCTGCAATCACAACTGCAATAATAAAATAACATAATCGGAAATGGTAGTTATCAATAAATAGAAACTTTGGGTAACAGTTATTCTTTGTGTCTTAACAACATAATTCCAAGCAGATTTACTCAAAAGTAACTTTTTCTGTTCACTCTCAAGTAAATGTGCATAGGATTGTAGTTTTATTTTTATTTAATGCATTATTTTCTTTATATCCCACCTTTCCTGCAAAGAGCTGAAAGTGGTATACATGGTCCTACGTCTCCTCAGTATATCCTCAGAAGAACCCTATAAGATAGTTCAGGCTGAGAGAAGGTGACTAGCCCAAAAGCCACCCAGTGAGCTTCATGGTTGAGTGAGGATTTGAACCCAAGTCTCCCAGGACCTAGCCCAACAGTCTTATCACTGCACCACGCTGGCTTTGGCAGAACCTGCACATTGCAGTACATCTATAAATCACAATATAATATAAATTACCCCACTATACTTTTCTTTCTTGGTCTTTTAAACGCTTTTGAAATCAGTAGTAATGTAAATTCTGTTGTGTATTTTACATTTGTTCCTAAAGGCCAAGAGAGAGAAATATAGCCAGCACTCTTCCAATAATTTGATGGCATAGATCAGCAGGGACACAAGAAGAGGGCAGAACAGCAGTGACACTGGGATGGCAAGGTTGGGGGTATTTTGGGGGGTGGCAGTAAGAGCCTGCAGGTGTGTGCCCACCTGCTGCAGGATGGTGATGCCACCAACCCTGAACTTGCAGACACCTTGCCCCATCCCACTCAGTGAGTGGCAGCACTGCCATCACTGGGAGGGCATTGCTGTTTGCATAGTCATGGGGTGACTGAAGTTAATGTCTTGGTTCTTTCTTCATATGTTCTCATTTGCTTTACAGTACAATCTCTAAACATGTTTACAAGTGTGTTAGTCCCATGAAGCACAATGACTCCCATTGCAAATGTGTGTAGGTTTGCAACCTTGGTGTAGGATTTATCAGCAGGTCTCAACTGGAAAATCTTAATAAGGATTCCTAATGTCTTTAATGTGCATTGTTAAAAATTTACTAAACTAGGGGAGGGCAGACTTCAGGTCTGAGAGTCTGGGATCTACTCTGTGTTCTACTAGAACACCAAGAGCCACCAACTGAGCCACCCTAGGCTCCTACTGGGAGGAAGGGTGGGATATAAATCAAATAATAAAATAAATAAATAAACTACAGCCAGCTGCAAAAGACATACATTCAGTATGAAAGAGCATAGTGTCTCTGAGAAGTTGCTGAGTGCAGGGTTATCAGAACTGAGATGAGCTCACAGTCTTTCCACACATAGATCTATTCCTAGTTTCCACAAGCTCTCTTAATTTCAGTTGTCAAATTTCCAAATGGGTGTGTTAGCATTTTGTTGCTATAGTTAAACAACTAGAAGCCAGAAGCTCTTGCCAATCAACTACAAATCTCCCAAGGAATTACCAACAGTCCTACCAGGGATCTACCAATAGGGATCTACCCACCCCGTTTCTGGTCACTCCTGCACTGAATCATTTGTATGGACACTAGCTAACCTTACAGGGTTGCAGCATGGTTCCAAGGAGTGCTTGCAAGAATGAAACTACAATGGCAGAGGTAAGACTCTTCAAAACATTGCCAAAGAAGGCATTCTCAAAGAAGCAATATCACCTTTCTACTGTGTACCCAGAAACTGAGAAGAAAAGAATTATGGATTTGCTCATCTCTGTACAACTCTCCCCTTCTGCCTCAAGTGTCATGCATCAGAATGAGACACACCTGATGGTCAAACACAAGGTAATGGCTGCCTCCATTAGAGACTGCTGCTAGAAGCACCTGCATCATATGGTTTTATGGTAAAGCATGTCATTTTAACACAAACCTGTCTTACAGGGTTGTGATACTCTACCCATCAGGATGCAGTTTTTGGTATTGATCTTTTCCCCCACAAATACCCAAGATCCACCGACCAGAGCCAGCCACAAAATATATACACTTAGTATTAAATAATTCTCAGCCCAGAAATTTGTTTTGAGTTCCAGAATTGAATTGAGCTCACAGTCCTTCCACACAAAAACCCACTCCTGATTACCATCCCCCAGGTTTCTTCTTTTCAGCCATATAATGCTTGGAGGTGTGTGCCATTTTGTTGTTTTCATTGTTAAACAATTAGGAGTTGGAACTCCTCACTGATCTTCTGCAAGTCATCCTGAGATCTGCCAGTACATCTTGATCTACTTTTTATTCACCCTGCATCTAAAGTGGTATCCCAAAGCTAACCATTATTACATAGACCAAAAAAGAGGTGATATCACTTTTTGATACTGAGCTGCTAACATTTCCACTAAAAAACCATAAAAACCACAACCCAGAGCTTTCCTGTTTCCTAAATACTAGGAAAGACATACCACTAGCTTGGAAGACCATAGAAATGGAAACATTTCAGTTTGTAGTCTTACAGGCTTTCTTGTCAGTTGTAATTAGTGGTGAGATTATTGGTTAATACAAAAGATACATTTTATTTAATAATTATTTTCCAAAGAATAAAATAATTGTTTGCCTGCCTCTTCTAAATTTGAACAAAACTATGGCTCTCCCCCTTTTTTCCTTTCTCCCTCCTCCCCCCAGGCTTGACAATGGTTTCTGAGGAAATGTGTGTGAAATTGCAGGTAGACTGCAATCCTATGTGCACAGAATGATCATATGGACTTGGGCATATTACTTTCTCTTAGGGCCTCGGTAACTCTAGAGGCGCCTTTGGTTGGGCTGTTTATATCTTTTCTAGTGCTGTATATATCTGTTGAGTTCTGTGGACTTATTCCCAGGTATGTCTCAGCCTACTGGGGTAGAGTCAGTCTCTAAGTTTTACCTTAGCTTAACATAATGGTAAGCATATAATAGAAAAGGTGTGTTCTATTAAACAATGCCATTTTCTTCAGGGAGGCCAGGGGAAGTCTTGGTATCAGTAATTTGTTAAGATTTTTATAATTAAAAAAAATGAAAGAAGGAGGATAACAAATAGCTCAACGTAGGAAGTTGCCTCATCAGACCATTGGTCCATCCATGTGGACAGCATGCAGGGAGAGTCAACACGTGAACAAAAGGCCTCTTTCTTCAGGGGACCAGTATTTTTCAAAGCACCATGTGTAGACTCTTTCTCAAGAGCAGATGAACCCAGGTACAGGGGGCTTGTACCCAGGTACAGAGTAACATGTGAATACCCCTAAAGACATCTTGTGTAGAAGCACTTTATCAGAGACCTTGTAGAGCTGCTGCCGATCAAAAGTTGATAAGACTGGGCCTCTTGGACCAGTGGTGTGGCTCAGGATAAAGCAGCTTTATGGATTTTGCTTGCTAAGTGAAATGAGTGTGACCTACAAATACTAGATACTGTAAGGCTGCAATCCAATATGTGTCTACTCAGAAGTAAGCTCCATTGGATTCAAGGGGATTTACTCCCAAGTAAGTGAGTATTGGCTTGCAGCCAAAATTAGCAACCTGGAGGTCCAAACACTGGCCCCAGGAAATTAAAATCTTATCTAGAAAATGTATAATGCAGAATAGAAAAAAAGATACTTTAATATATATATTATAGAATAGAAAAGGTCACTTTAATATGTATATGTATAGTATTGTATACTGTACTAAAATATATAGTGTAATTTATTTTGATAGGAAGATTCAAGTTTTCAGACAAGTGGGTATTACTGCTACTGCTACTATTACACAAGGCCAGAAGTGGAAGAAGAATGAAGAATTAGAGCAAACTTGGCCTGACCAAGATGTATGTGTTCACCCTGTTATACTTAAACCACTCCTGTTAAGAAAGGGTGGGCATGGTCCATTAAGTGTTGCTGTACTTCACATATTCGCAGAAACTGAAGCAAAGGAAAAGAAAAGAATTTACCATAGGAAATTTCACTAAAATTGCAAAGTAAATCAAACATATTTAAAGTGACTATCTGAACTATATCAACTGTCTTTATATTGTTGCTTCCTCCCTGCTAAAATGAAACCAGAACAGCACATGTCTTGTTTCAGTTACTTGGACTGATTGCAAGTGTTGCCACCACTCACCGTATGCTCAGAGGCAAATGTTACCCAATTCTTCCAAGCTACACGGGAAGTGGATCAGACTTTGAAATACCATCCCAAATTGTGTTTGCATTTTTACAAATTTGTAGGTCAATACAATATCTCAGAGAGGAGGTCAGGTCTCTTGTTCCCCTGGTACACTCACTATAGCCTCCCAATTTCCCTGCTTTTTAAAGTTTGATAGAAATATCTGTTGGCTATAGGTATGTTCTTAAAACACAAGGGTTTTTTTTAGCTATTAGTGAATCTGAGTGTTTGATTAGCCTTCATTTTTTATTTCCCCCCACTAAAATGGACACACAGAGATGTCACTTGAATAAAGAAAACATCAAGAAAGTGCTCTGACTTGCTCGCACACAAACCACATTCTTCCAAAACTCTCACCCTCAATAAGCAAAGAAAACAGATTTTTATTGGCCTCATTTCAGAGAAAGTTACTTGAAGTTAAGTCCTGCAGAAGTCAATGGATGCAAAACAAAGAGTAACAAATGCATTAATTTCAATTGCATTTAAGGATCAACAATTGTCTTTGGATCAGGGTCATTAGAGATTGAGAAAACTATTGGCATAAAAGCTTTTAGATGTGTGCAAAATTAAACTAAACATTACAATGAATTATACTGATACGCAGAAAGAAAAAATCTGAGCAAGTTACTTATCCTAAATTCATTTATTATACCATCATGACATTCTTCATATTAGTAAAAGCAAGGAAACAGAATTAATAGCACAACCCAACACAAGTTTTCTCAGAAGTGAGCCCCACATCCAGATAAGTATACATAGGATTTCAAACCTTACAGTGCAATCTTATGCAGGTTTATTTGGGAGCATGCCCCACTGAATTTAGTGAGACATAAGTCCCATATAAATTTGTATAAGATTACAGCCCTAATGTCAGATGAGTGTAGCTGCAAAAATCCTTTACGACCAGAATTACAGCTAAAAATAGAATTAAATTAAGTTCATTGTAGACCAGCACATTCATTCACATAATTTATTGGGTATCTTTTTGCAGCTGAAGCTTTGTTCATATACCAGCAACAATTAAATGTTAGCTAACTGTGCATATACACTCCACAGATCGTTTAGATAGATGTTCATTGTTTTATATGACACTGCCAAGTTCACTGCTGTGAACAAATGCTGTTATAAGTCCAAGCATATTTTTACTTCCTGAGTAGAGTTATGCATTTTAAAGAGAAATAAAAATAAAAAGAAATAAAAATAAAGCACCACCCTATGCATGTCCACGCAGAAGTAGGCTGCAATGATTTCAGCTAGGCTTCCAGGTAAGTTAGTTATTTCCCAGTAAATGGATATAGGATTATAGCCTCAATGCATTTATTTGCGAACTTCTAGGAGACTCACAACAATGTAACAGAATTTAAATTAAAATAATCTGCAATACTCTTCAAATCAGAACTACACACCCCACACAGTTACAGCAGAAGAATAAAAAAAACTGTATAGTTAGCCTCCTGAAAGTCCCAGCAGCGTAAAATGGTCTTCAGTAGTGAGCAACGTCCAAATGACCATGTCAGCTCTTCACTGAGACAGCAGTGTCGGTGGGGGTGCAGGCAGGGCTGGAGATTCCTTGGTACTTGCCAGGCCGTAAGTCCTCAGCCGGCAGCTTGGCTATAAATCTGCCAGGCTAGCAAGGAGGAAGCAAGATAAGGGCAGAGGCCGTTCAAAGCTTATGTGCCAAGCCAGAAATCCAGAAGAGATGTCAGTGAAGGTACGGGTCTAGTTTGTCGAGAGATCAGTCCAAGTCAAGGTTCAGGGGATAGGAAGACACACAGTGGTCACGCCTGACGTTGTAGTCAGCAACAAGCTGAAGCCAAGGTTTGACTTTTAAGGAGCAGGTTTGTCAGCAGGTGTGAGCCATCAGCATTTTGGCCTTAAGTGGACAGGCCTGCCCCTCTTCTGCCTGACCTTCTGTTGTCTACGTTCTGCAGGTGAGGGGGGGAGTATCCTGTTCCCTGTCTGCATCTGGCTGAAGGGCTTTAGCTGTGTCTGGGGTGCTCTGCAGCTGAGGGGGAGAAGGAGCTGAGTTCTCAGGAGTTTCCTCCATTTCTCCTTCTGGGTCTGCTGCTTCTGGGTCTGCTGCTGTTACTCCCGAGTCATCCTCGTCTGATGAGTCCTCTGATGGGGCCATGACAGACCAAGAGGGGGGCCAAGTTTGACAAATCTTAAGGAATTAAAAATTCCAAAGCACAGTTGTCATGGGAAAAGGCCCCTGGTCCTTCTAGCCAGCATTCTGACTTCAGTATGATGAGCAGTGGAGACTAGTCCTTAAGAATGAGTAGGGCACTGCCTCACCAACTTCAGTCTGCCCTCAGCCAGTCCCTACCAGCCTGCTTTTTACTTACAACATGTCCAGCAGGTGGTGTTAGCTATGAACTCCTTCCTCCATAGTCTCAGTGTTGTCTCTGTAGAACTCAACAGGGCCAAAGTTGGGGACAACACTAAAATGATTTGGCTTCTCCTGTTATTGGCTCTGGTTAAAACTATTGTTGGCCTACTTGCCTCCAGCCCCATCAGTTCCAATGGCCACCAGCCTCCACTGATGAGGAAGCAGTCAACATCAATTTCCATCCTTGCCTCAGTCTCTGCAAAGGTTTATGTGGGAGCAGGTATTCCCTTTAAATATCCTGGACCTCCAAACCTGAACACTGTTCATCAGTCAGTGATATATTTATGAATGCAGCTGCAGTTAGTCACACAGGCTTCCAAAAGATATCAGGCCAGGTTTTCAATGGCAAAACACGTCAGCATTTTAAAATTTAGTAATTAAGGCTTCAGTCCTACACAATTACTCAGTAGTAAACCCCACTGAGTGTGGTGAATAAACTTCTGAATAAACCCATGCATAAGGATTGCGCTGTTAGTTTGCATCACCACATTTTCTGCAGTCGGCATTGTTTCATCATTTCTAAAACAACATGGCAAGCATATTTTCCCTGGCTGTATCACTGTTTCAGTTGTGTATTCCAAAAGATAAACTGAATATTCATAATTTGCAAGAATATCTGTATGTGTGTGGCAGACAGATCACAGCAGGATACTGCTGAGCATTCTCTCTCCCACCCCCACCCCAGGAAAGGTACAAAGAAATGTCAGGAAAGCTGAGGTAGATCAGAACATAGAATGACAACAACAACAATAACACTTCACCTCATCTCATGTTTAGGAAAAATTAAAGAGATCAGATATTGATGCTAAGAGCAGCTGTGCCAATAAAATTATTGACTGTAAGACACTTACCATATTTATTGATGACACGGGGCCAATGCTATTAACATAAATGTCAACATCAATGACAGTTGGTTTCACTGTGAAAGAAAAAAACAAAAAAGGCAGCATTTAATAGTGCCCCGGAGACAACACAGGGCATCCTGTTAAACATTTCTGTAATTATAGCCTTCCAAATCTCAGATCAGTTTTGAAACAATGGCACAGCACAGACTCTAGTTTTCCCCTCTTTTAAAATCCTCATTTCCTAAAGCAACAGCTTTGGAATTAGTTCATGCTGTCTATACTCTGGTACCCAAGGCTCTGCATTTCATCTTCATTCCCATCTGCAGCTACCTCTGGAGGAAAGAACGTAGGACCTGCACTACGTTGTCAGTTGCTGGGGACCAGCCAACTCTGCAGATCAGTGGAAGGGCTGTGTTTGTGGGTCAGCATTTTTACCATCAGATAGCCCCTGAATTGGTCTGCAGCTCCTTCTGCCTCCTCCCTCTGGACAAAAGAGCTTGGAATTAGGATATCAACTGCCGTGGATCAGAAGAGACAGTGCCATAGAAAGCTTAGAGGACAACCAATCAGGAAGCTAGATGTGAACTTTATCGTCTCCCTCCAAAAGGATCATTTGCTGTGCTGTAGTGTTATGACTATTTGTGGAATCTATGGCAATTTACTGGTGTTGAACAGTTATAAATATTGTACTTGGACTGATGGGTTTGTTTTGTTATTATCCATAACTGCTTTGTAACCACACAGCGGTGAAAACGGTATAAATAAATACCAAATAAATAACAAGACAAGAAAAGCAATAGGATATTTCTGACTTTGCCTGGATACAACTAAGTCCAGTAGCACCTAGTGACTTAAACTATATGTAATGACATGATCCACACAGACTGCCATGAAACACTTCCACATAAGGGCTGAACCAGAATGCCCCCCATTTCCCCATACATTTTTTGGGGGGGGGCAGAAAAATGGGATGGATATTTTGGCTATTTTTTTCAGAGAGGAAAATTACCCTAAACCACTGGAGAGAGGCTTATCTTCTGCTATTTTCTTTCTTTACTGTCTCTGTACAGCAAGTGTCGGTGTGGGTGGGTAGAGGTGTGGGTCTGTACCTTGGAGCAGCGGGTCATCATTTCTTTCACAGAAGGAGATGGGACAATGCTATATCTTGGCACAAGAAACAAAATATAACTCCATCCCAGCACCTTCTGGAAAGAGAATAATGATAGCCAGCAGTTGCCTGCCTACCAAATGCCTTATCTAGTCTAGCATCCTGTTTTCCACAGTGGCTAACCAGAAGGCTATGGGAAGCCCACCAGCAGGACACAAGGAAAGGATCTAAAGCGAAGCTAGATAACTTGTGGCCCTCTGAATTTTGTTGGGCTCCAAGTCCCACCATCTCTGACCGTTGACCATATTGGCTAGGGAATAGAATAGCAACCTAATTGTTGTTAAGAGACCTTGGGAGCCAAACCAGGTTGAAAAGCAGGTTGCATATGTAGTAAATAAAGAAACCTTGTCCATAAATAAAACAACAAAATAAATCTTGTCTGTGAGCTTGATTGATAGTGGAACACATGGAAAATGTCTAAATGAAACACAATTGGCCAAACGTTTAATTTGCTGATGCACAACCAAGCCAAACATAGACAAGCAGTGGCTTAATAAATTTCCTGATGTTGTTGTCAGCCGGACACTACTGACAACACCTGGCAGGCCACAATACATAGAAGAAGAGTGTGCAAAGATCAATATTAAAAAGGCATCCTTACACAATGTACTGCAGTGTAAATGACACACAAGATAACTGACCATATTTGTATTTATATATAGTATGTATTTAGGTAATAACTTACAACTGACTTCTATAAACAATGAAAAATGTCAATAGGGCATATAAATATTCAGTAAGTATATAATCCTACAAAAAGCAGCTAAAATGCTACTGCTGTACTAAAATAGTACATTAATAAACTGGACTGAAGATATCTATCTATCTATCTATCTATCTATCTATCTATCATCTATATCAGCAATTAGGGGGCAAATAGCAGGTGGCTTCCTCTTCCGTGCCTTGCCCGTGAACTTCCTTTGCTAACTTCTACAAACATAAGTCCATCTAGAAACAAATGTGAAATGAACTTTGGGTCTGATTCAGCATGGCAGTTCTTGCATTTCTCATATGTACCTGTGATGATGTACGCATCCCAAGGTGCTTGAGAAAACTTTGCATGGTTCACAGTACTATTGATCTAGCAGGTACATGAAATGCAAACAAGAAAAAAGCTTTAAAACATTTCTGTTTATAAATCCCATTGGTTATATTTACATGAATCACAATTCATTTCAGTAGTAAATGAAATGATTTCATGGGGACTGTAGCAGTGGAATACAGAATCTCAAAAGTAGTGTAGGGGACATTGTTGGATATCAACTGGGAAGATATAGGTTCAAATTCATGTTCATTCATAGAAATCAGTGGATAGTCTTGGTCAGGTTGCTATTTCTTAGTTAAACTTATTCCACAGGGTTGCTGTGAGCCCAGATGCAGAAGAAATACAAATAAATCATAACCATAGACTTGGGCTGTGTACATTCAAAGCAAAACCCCTCCAAGTATCATGGCAGCTGTGGTTTGTTAAGCATGCTGGAAATTGTAGCTCTGTGAGGGTAAACCACAGTTCCCAGGATTCTTTGGGGAGATGTGCTTTGAATGTGCTTTAAAGATATTCAGAGTGTAGTGGCAAATTCTTCATAATAGTAATGCCACACCCCTCACAGCCATTCCCCCCCCCACAGCCACAGCCACATCTAAGATTATACAACCATCTAAGATTATACAATAAAATGAGCATTCAGGCTGCTTTCACACATGGGGCTGATTACATTAGTTTAACAGATTAAAAAGGTAGCGCTTCTGTCTCAATTTCTAAAATCCGTTTCACACTGCAGTACCTATTGCGTTAAAGAAGAGCAGCTTTTTCCATTGATATACTGGTATTTCGCTCAACTGTCTTTCACATGGCTTGTTTTCATCCCTCACCCATTACACACATGCACACTGTTCCCCACTGTGTAGGAGGTCTAAGATCTTGTCCCGTCACCATGCAAGCTCTCTCCCTTTAGGAACTGACTTTTTAAATTGTTTTAGTTGTGTCAAGACAGGTGTGTGTGTGGGAAATGCTACTGCTATCTGTGCCGATGCTGGAATACCGGTACAACGTTCATCAGGCAAAAAAAAAAAAATGCAACTAAAGGGCAGGAACACTCTGCATGCTGGGATCCCTGTCATGTGAGCGGCTACTGCTAGTGAAAAACTCCTGCGATCTTCCGGGTTCCCAGCCTTGCTAATGGATTATTTCTGGTATCATTTATCATGGAAATGTGTGCTAAACATTCCACTAGAATTCTGGAGTTAGCTTGTGAATTCTGGAGCTAGCTTGTGAATTATGTGAAAGATCAAATATAAAGCGCAAATTACCAGGTAAGAAATCGTCAGAATAATGGAATAAAGTGCAGTGTGAAAGCAGCCTCAGTCTCTTACTTTGTTTGGAGTACTTCCCCTTACTGATGCATTGCAATGTTCAGTATAGATTTCATTGTGTTGCCTTTTAGCTAGATCTGCTATTTTCTGTGCATATATATGGGAAAATGCAATAAGATGCTGTAAGGCAGCCTTTCCCAACATTTGGGTCCCAGATGTTGCTGGACTACAGTTCTCATCATCCCTGACCATTGACCAGCAACATCTAGGGACCCAAAGGTTGAGAAAGGCTGCTGAAAGGTAAGGAACTTCATTTGCTGAGTTTTCCTTCTTGGGTGTCATACTAAGACTCGGAGACTGCATTTGTGCAGAGCTTATGAGTTTTAGGAGGAAACTTAAACATGGAAATTCCTGGTCCTAACCTCTGATGTTGGCTGCACCACATGCTCTCTCTCTCTCTCTCTCTCTCTCTCTCTCTCTCTCTCTCTCTCTCTCTCTCTGGCATATTCATTTTCATTTCACCTTACCATGAGCGACACACACACACATACAGAACACATTAAACACTGAAACACCATCACACACCCACATATCCCCCCGAACATATTTTTTCTCTTTCCCTCTTCCTTCCCTGTTACTCCTGGCTTTGGGCTAGAAACTTCCCCCTTCCCCCTTTCTTTGCTCCTGGGTTGAGAATAAGATCTTTATTAAACAAACTGGATGCTGTGCAGCAAAGACAGAGAGAAAGAGAGACCTTTAGCCAAAGTTTTCCCCTTCCGTACCTCTCCTTCCACTTCCCTTGCTTGTATTCCATCATCATCTCCACACTCCTCAGTCCTCCCCCACACACACACCTTCTCCCACAACAACAGACGTCCCTTGGAGCCAATCAACATGAAAAGGGAGTGTGTTAGCTCTCGAGAAGAACCTTCTCAGTGGCTGACTTGCCTCCTTTCACTCTAATTAACTCCAATCAGCAGAAAAGGACACTGAAACATAGGGACCCTGCTGGGACCATGCTCCCAAAAAGATGCCCAGGAACCCTGGATGACTATACCCCTTAGGGTATGGTGTTTATGCAGCCTAAGGCTCACTTCATTGCTAGTGGGACATTAAAGTTTCTCCCCAGTGTTATGTAGCTTTAGCTTGCTACTTGATATTACTGGTCAGTTTAAAATAAGAAATTAATGAATCAAGAATACCCAGAATTTCATCTCATCATTTACGATGATGTAATACAGGCCACATTCACACTGTACATTTGTTTCACTATTGTTCCACTCTAAATAGCCATGGCTTCCCCCAAAGAATCTTGGGAAGTGTAGTTTGTGAAGGGTGCTGAGATGAGACGCCCTATTTCCTTCACAGAGCTATAATCACCAGAAGAGAGGCTGACTGTTAAGCCACACTGGAGCTCTGCCAGGGGAATAGGAGTCTCCTAACAACTCTCAGCACCCTTCACAAACTACACTTCCCAGGATTGTTTAAAGTGGAATAATAGTGGAATAAATGTATGGTGTGAATGTGGCCATAGTTAAGAATTGTTTTCTATACAACAGTTTTGGCCAGTTTATTAATGTCAGAAATTTGTATTCAGTCTAAATTTAAAAAGTGGACATGGATGAATTTCAATCCTTGCATTTCAAAAACTTGGTATAATTGCTGAGACATTATATATAAAAATAATGAGTAAAACCTAACTGAAGGATTTAAAAAGTAATAATAATCCAATAACCAGAATTTCACATTCAAGTTGTTCTAATCTCTAGAGTTAAAGAACAGTTGCTCTGTGACAATTTGGGAGAGTTAATTAAAACCATAAATTCAAACTGAACCTAAAGGATAACCTCGAATCAACTGAAGTCCTGGCTTCAGCAATCAAAAAAAGAGAATCTGAACTCAGCTGAACAAATACAACTGATTAATCAATGGAACCCTGATTGTAACACAACTGAAAACAAATGGCAGTCTATCTGCTGCTCCTCTTAAGAAGAGAAGCTGGAAAATGAAATAATTGAGGGAACTCTATAAGTCCATAATAGATGTAATTTAAAGAAATATTACATGGACTAAAAAAGCACAGGGCAGAACAATACAGGGACATCGCAATCAGTGATTCTATGAATCTTCGAGTCCATTCTTGAACAGGGGCAATGTGAACTTTATCACATATCTTGTGTTGACAAGGGTTCAAAGCAAGGCATGTCTCAATGAGCTTGGCTGTTCTCAAATGCTGAAAGGAAAAAGACAAGGGCCTAGACTGGGTCACAGGGTTTCTCTTTCATTCTCTCAGTGAATTGTCACTACACAAAATTCTGCCTCTTCCCCTTCGACTACGCAGAAAGGAAGGGGAAAGAGGCTATGGCTTGCTCCTCAACCTTGGACTGACCCCAGGATTTGGAAGATGGAAAAGAGACTATAGGAAAAAATAAGAAACCTGATAGTACAGCTTAAGAGCAGGGGTAGCCAATGTGGTGCCCTCCTGATGTTATTGGGCTACAACTTCTATCATAACTTACCATTGGCCATGTTGGCTGGGACTAGTGCAAGCTGTAATTCAACAACTTCTGAAGGGTACCCCTATTGAGAGCAATGCGGAAATCATGTTGTTTCTTAACAGCTATGGAGAGAGCCCAGATTTCTTTTTAGTCACTGGTTTGCTGGCAATAAGGGACCATTGCCATAAAAATAAAACAGATATGATCTCTGGGTAAATGCATACTACACATTTTTATAAACTGTCAGACATTTATAAATTGTCAGAAATAAAGAGCAGCCAATGAAAAGAAGTAACCAACCTGACACTTGCTGTTTAGCACAAATCAATGTGCTAAACAATTGCAGTGCAATCTTATCTCAAAAGTAAGTCCCACTGAGTTCAATGGAGCTTACTCCCTGGTAAGTGGTACAGGAAGTACATCCTGAGGTGGCAATCATAAATACATTTACTAGGAAGGAAATCCTATTGAACTCAGTGGGACTTACTTCTAATTAAACAGGATTGCACTGTAATTGTCAAAAAGTGTTCCAGGAAACATAGAACTAACAAGATCTAAGAAGCCCTCCTGACTTACAAGTAAAGGTCTAAAAATATGTTTTGTTTCCAGTAGAAAGTCACCAATAAAATGTTTTAGATCTACAATGGAGCAGAACAGATACAGAGGCCCCTTGAATAAGACTGTGGCTTATTTTCCTTGGTTAACAACAGAAGGCGTTGCACCTCATCTTCTTTGGATCATTTCAGTTTGTTCTTAGTGCGAAGACATCTATCACAGAAGGAGCTCAGTATCACTGCCATTTTAAGTATGATCCAGCACTTTGAGCCTAGGAATCTTCATTTTGTTTGGCAAATCAAAGCACAGAGAACCAGGACAAGATTATACTTACTACTTACAACAGGAATGACTCTTGCTTGTAAGGCAAAGAGGATGAGAACTCCAGAACACACAGAATATGCTTTCCCCCCTGCCTAGTGTTTGATGCAATAAAGTCATCCAGGGTTTGTATAGTAATGGTCTGTCAAGAGTTTTGGCAAAGGAAAGTTCCATGCCAGAGGCAGTGCAATCACTGGTAAACACATTAGCACCTATTAGCAACAATCAAAGGTTAGGAAGCTCCACCCCAAAAGTGTACACAAAACCTATATAACACTCCACACACTTTTGCACTAACCACCTATGGTGGGAAAACACAGGTCCTACTAGTACTCTAGGTATCCTTCTTCCCTCCTTTGATCTAAGAAAACCCCTCTCTCAGGTAACCAAACCTATAAGAGAAGCAAGCAACTGGAATTCAATGTTCAGTTGAGGTTGGTCCAATATGGTTGGTCCTTCAGGAATACAGTCTGTTCAGTCAGCTTTGTTCACCCTCCTACCTTCTCCCGCCCCAGGTAATATCTGCACATTGAGACCAGGATACCTGAAATACCATCTTACCCCTTATATACCTAGTTGATCACTGCGCTCTGCAGGTGAGGGCCTCCTGCAGATACCATCTTATCAGGAGGTTCGTTCTGCACAATATATGAAACAGACCTTTAGTGTGGCGGCACCTACCCTATGGAATTCCCTCCCTTTGAATATTAGGCAGGCACCATCTCTGCTATCTTTTCGGTGCCTTTTGAAGACTTTCCTCTTTCAACAAGCCTTTTAGGTTGAGACCTATCCCAGTCTGCATCTGTGTTAGAATTGCTTAATATGTTTTTTTAATAATGTTTTTAACCCTTTTTAAAGTTGTTTTTTTTAAATGTTTTTAATGCTGTTTTGTTTTAATGTATTTTAAGATCTGTTTTTATGATGTTTTAAAGTGTTTTAGTGCTTTGTTTGCCGCCCTGGGCTCCTGCTGGGAGGAAGGGTGGGATACAAATTAAATAATAAATAAATAAATAATAAATAATAATTGATCTGTTTTCTGCTTCCTTTTTTCCATTTTGAATCATTCAAGCAAGTCTGCCTCCCAGCAAAGTGTTTATTTAGCCTCTTCCTTTTCATCTGCTGCCTACTGCCATATCCTCTCTTTATTAGGTATCAGCTTTTTCCTGCTATCTCACATCTCCAGAACATTGTTCCTTCCTGTCCACTCTGTCCCAGTTCCCTCTGTCTTCTACAGATTTAACCAAATAGTTATTGGTCTGATCTGAATGCAATTAATATATTTCTTTAATAAACCATTTATTTGATTATACTGACACTGGCACCTCATCTTGTTGCCAATCCTCTCTTCTAGAAAGATCTAGTTGTCCCATGGCATACCATGATTCTTGGTGCAAGGCATTCCTGCACACATGTAGTTAGTGGCACTTGTAAATGACAATACAAGGTAACACATAGCTCCCTGGGACCTTACATATGTCACTGTAGAACTATCTGTTTGCTGGTGAAATCTCCTTGCACAGTACTAGAAAGCTATCACAGTAGGAGTTCAATTTTGATACCTGGCCATCACATAAACATCAGAAGAGCCCTACTGGATCAGGCCAAAGGGCTATGTAGTTTAAGTTTGGCATCCTTTTCCCCACAATGGCTAACCAAATGCCTATGGGAAGCCCACAGGCACAACATACAGAAAGGATCTAGAACAGGGGGACTAACTTGTGGCCGCCCTGCAGATGTTGCTGGACTACAACTCCCATCATCCCTGACCATTGGCCATGCTGGCTAGGGCTAACGGCAGCTGGATTCAAATAACATCTGAAGGGCAAAAGTTACCCCATTCCCAATCTAGAACTTCAATTGCTTGACATTTGTTTGTTTGTTTTTTACGAATATATATTTGAATACCACTATTTCATTTTAGAACAAAGCAGTAAAAAAACCCTCTGAATCTCTATTGGCAGAGCATTCCAGAGAACTGGGCCAATGATACTGAAGGCTCAATTTCATGTCAACGATAAATGAGCCTCGCCAACTCGGGGAACAACCAAAGCCGCTCCTGCAGATGATCTCAGTGATTGAGCTGGGATATAAGAGTTTAGATGGTCCCTAAGATACCCTGGACCTAAATTGTTCAGTGCTTTCTAAATTAATACAAGAACCTTGAATCTGGCTAGGTAGTGGATGAGCAGTCAGTGTGGATGTTTTAAGAGTGGTGTCACATGTTATCAATCATGTGCCCCCATCAGCAATCTGGCTATCACATTTTGCACCAGCTGCAGCTTCTGAACCAGGCCCAAGGACAGCCCCACATAGAACACATTGCAGTAATCCAGCCTCAAGGTTAACAATGCATGGACTACAGTGGTCAGGCTGTCCTTGTCCAGGAAAGGCAGTAGCTAACAAACCAGACAAAGCAGGTAAAATATGTGCAGAACACAGAGTATACTGTAAAAATGTGTCAGAGTGACCGTTTACTCTGTACTTTTTCTCTGTACTTTGTGTACTTCCACACATAAGCTACACTTGAAAATTGATCTAAACAGAGGCAAATAGATATAAGAGTGATTAGTTCTCTCAAAGTGTTTCAGTAGGGCAGGGGTGGGACACTTGTGGCCAGACGCTTTTGGACTCCAGCTCCCATCAGCTCCTACCTGCATGGACAATGGTCATGGACAATGGGGGTTGGAGTTCGGAAACAGCTGTAGGGCCACAGGTTCCACATCTCTTCAGTAAGGCACCACAACTGAGTGTTCTCAATTGCATATTTTAATAAGGCTTTATTTAAGCATGGTCTGGAGCCTTCTGACATACAGCAAAGGTCATTCCTCACAGTCATATTGCCCAGTGGGCAGGGAGAATGTTTATGCCAGCCCTCTCAAATCTCTCAGTGAGGTGGTAAAATGGATCCCCAGCTCTCCAGTATTGCTTTTTCAGAGGGATCAGACAAAAATAGTTTGGAAGTGCTGTCAGCAACCATAGCATTATATGTATATCATAGGTGGAAGACTGATTAAAGGTTGTCAACAGAGAAATCAACTTTCTCAAATCAACTTCTTTGAAACAGTTCTTAACACAGGGAGGTTATTTTCCATCAAAGAAGGGGGGAGCAAATGTGTCCAAATTTCAACACTGTCAGGCTGACATCTGGTAGCACCAACTGACAAATATTTAGAGCTGTCTAGTTGTTTGCCACATACATTGTAATATCCAAACATCCTGTTGCTAATTAAGAAGGCCATTGATGACACTAATGAAAACATGAATGAAGGTTACCCTGGTTATTTGGAAAGCTGGCAATATCCATCTGACAATTCCCACTAAGTGCAAATCTTGTAGCAGTAAATCAAGGGGTAATTCTGCTGCCATATATGTCAGCACAGATCTAAAACAGGCTCCCTGGGTTTAACAGTATTACACTTCCCTATTTATTTGTTTGTTTGTTTGTTTGTTTGTTTGTTTGTTTGTTTGTTTGTTTGTTTGTTTGTTTGTTTGTTTGATTGATTGATTGATTGATTGATTGATTGATTGATTGATATCCCACCCTTTCTCCTAGTAGGAGCCCAAATTTTATAAGTTTGATATAACTATTCTGTTTAATTGAAAAACCCCAGAAAAGATGCCTAATGTTTGTTTGTTTGTTTGTTTTAATTAGGGATTTCATCTTAAATTGCAACAAGATAGTGAATATATTTGTGATCATCAAACAACATAAAACAATGAACACACTCCCTTGTCTCTGTTGAATGCCCTGAGCTGGCAAGGAATTCCCTCTGCCCACATCCCCACCCTGGGTGGTGTTCAGCCTGCATAGGAAGGGACAATTCGAAGACTCCATCATCAGTCACTGAATGACAAGGGCAGGGGACTCCTGGGAAGGACTTAGAGAGAAGAAAGGGGAGGGCAGTCAATTGTGCTGTACTTCCAGAGGACAGTGCAATCACAATGGCAACACAGTAGTTCTTGAAGACATTGTTTTTGGAGAAACGAGCCTTAGCTCAGAGAGAAAGCAGATGCTTTGCATGCAGAAGGTCCCAAGTCGGGCCCAGAAAACCCAGTTGGCACCCCAAGCCACTGCTAGTGGCAGTAGACAATACCAGGTTAGATGAGTCAATGGACTGGCAATATAAGGCAACCTTATATGCTATGGAGGGATGGGGAACACATTTGATTCAGCTTGCATTTAAAGGTGAACTTTCCAAATTCACACTTTCTAAAACAGTATGCGAACCAAAACTCAGCCATTCTTCAAACTTGGCACTTCTCCAAATTCTGCAATGCAGTTCTCCAGCCAATTAAAGTGTTCAAAAATGTGTATACCAGGGTAACGTTTTTGGAGGATATGGCTATGCATATAAATGCATATATTCCTGAAAATAGCATACAGTATGTATTATATCTGGGGGAAATGTGTATATTAGGCAAACCTTCATACAAAAATGGGTATATTAGGAGACATTCACGCTAAAATGCTGACAAATTTTCATACAAACATTTTTTTAAAAAAAAAATACACACTGATATGGAAGTGTGGAGAACGGAACTTCAGACTGGAAAAATTAGAAAATGAGAGAAACTAAAAGAGGCATATTCACTCATCCCTAAATTGTCATGTGCACTATTTTTTCATACTCTTCCTTCTCTTGTTCTGATTCACATGCTTCAATTTTGTTTTCCACTTTTGATTGTTCTTCCAATGCCCTCACTTTTTGAGTTCTCTTTGTTGGAAGTGGGGCAAGAGCAACTCCTGTTTTGTTCTTTTGTTTAAGCTCCAGAGGGAAGATAGAGCTAGGGTCCTCCAAATGGATAGGCTTTGTTTACCTTTTACCTGTGATGCTCTGACTGACTTCCTTCTGTCGCTAGACTGTGACGCCTTTAGGGAAGCTTACCTGCCCCACCTCCTTTTGCCCTTTCCATTTCTTTGTTCTCCGGCTGTCCAGGAGAGAGGAGACATCCCTTTGTCTCTGCTCTCTCCAAGGAAGGGGCTGAATCCCACACCTGGGCGTTATGCCTCCAACTTAGCTAGTTAGTTAGAACTAGGTATGCCTTTCTATCTACTATGTATTTCTATAAATAAAGTAGCTTTTCTTATTTTACTAAGTCTCCAGTCTCAGTGATGCTGATGCAGGGTAAAAGCCTGCTTTCTTAGGCAAACGCACACACATGCTGGCACACTTGCATTTCAACATCTGCTGTTACTGTCTGCTGCTGTGGTGCTGCTTTTAAACGAAATTAAGCAACACAACTACACACAGCGCAATACTCTTGTCCACGTTCATTCAACTGGTTTCATCTTATTTTGTTTGGAGACACTGGGAAAGTGGATTAAAGTTCCAAAATTTTGCAACGTATGAAAATATTTAGAATTTTTAAAAACCCAGTGGCTTAAGCATACACAATGGGACCTTGGTCACACCCCCACCATACATTTAAAGCACTCTTATACCACTTTAACAGTCATGGCCTCCTTCAAAGAATCCTGGGAACTATAGTTTATTTTTTTTTTTACAATAATTTTTATTCAAATTTTCATAAAACATAGAAAACAAAATCATAAAACATTCAAAGACAAAAAACAAAACAAAACAAAAATGATTAAACAAAAAAAATAAAATGTTGACTTCCCATTTGTCACATATCAAATCAGTTATAGGTCTACAATATATAACAATCCTGTCTCTTAAATCATATTATAAAATCACTTTCCTCCAGTAGTTATCTTAATTAATCATCAAATCTCATAAACATTACTTTATTCTTTCCACAAAAAGTCAAAGAGAGGTTTCAATTCTTTAAGAAATATATCTATCAATTTTTCTCCAAATAAACATTTCGATTAATCCATCTCATCAGAATCTGTTAGGTCCAATAATTTCAATAGCCATTATTCCATTATCCCTATTAGTTCCATCTTCCATCTTCAATAGTCCTGTTAAGTCCAGTAATTTCAGTGTCCAATCTTCCATTATCAGTATTCCATAATAATCTTGCTGTTGTAACCATAGTCATATAATAAGAGTCTGATGGGAATTTCCTCTATCCCAAATATTTTCTTGCCATCCATTCTGAATAAGTTGCTGAAATACTGTTGTAAAGTCATATCTGTGTTCTTCTTTTTTACAAAATGCACTGGCTCATCTCTTAAGAGTTTTTCCATTGTCACATGGCTGCAGTTAATTCCATAGATTTTCTCTATATCAAGCTCCATCACATCATTCCAGTCCAGAAGATTATCCAAGCCATTGATAACTTTATCTCTAATATCTTCATTAATTTCTTCAGAGATAACGTTAAATTCCAAACAGTAGATTTTATTTCTAAAATCCATAAACTCCAGATCTTTTTCCAATTCCACATTTGTTCCAATCTCCAGGGCTTGTATCTTCCCTTTATTTTTTCTTTTCTCATCTCTGATCTCATTCTCCTCTCTCACAGGATCCCCTATTTCTTTAAGCTCCTGCGTCATTTTTCTCAGTTCAATTTTCAGCTCCTTACTGCCCTGTCGCAGGGTTTGTTTCGTTATCTCAATCTCATCCATTATTTTCTGAAACATAGTTACTTCCAGATTCTCAGCCACTTTCTTGATTGCCATTTTTAAAACCACGAAAACAAAGCAAAACAAAAATAAAGAAGAACCACTTCTTATTTCAGCAACAATTGGGTTAATATTCCAGGCTTGATGACATCACAGTATAAACAGAGCAACCTGCCTTATCTCTCTATGTTCAAGAATGCAAAACAAATTTAGTTCCCAGCATCAAAACAGTTAGTGGCGTCGTGAAGAAGCAGATTCGTCAAAATAAAATAGACCAAAAAGAGAATAGTCCCAGACAATATAATATTCCTCGGAGTAGAAATCAGGAATAGAAATCCCTCTTCTGTTTATTATCTTTAGAATGCACTTCCAGGACAGCTTTTTGTGACAGAAACAGAGATAAGCTGTTAATTTCGTGAATAACAGAAAAGAGTTATATCTCACCCAGAAGTTGTCCAAAGCCGATCAATCTGACAAATCTCCTTTTGCTGTAACAATTTAAACCAAGTAAAAAAAAATAATAGAAAGAAGGGTGCTTGCCTGTTAGTCCGTTCTCTCTTTAAAGAAAAGATAAACGTATCGCTTAAGCAGATAGAGCTTGTTAGAAAGTCCATCCGGCATTGTTGGCTGGACCTTATCTCATAAATTAATGAAATCCAGTCCTCCCAACAAAAACAGGCTTTTGAGGTTGATCTCTACGTTTCTCCCTGCCCGGGAGAAATTTCATCAGTAAAAAAAAAAAAGTGTTCTGACTGATTTATATCTGAATAAGCTTCTTTTGAGGCGGGAGCCCGTCCCAAAAGCAGGCACAAGCGAAGTCACCCTTCCCGGAAGTCGGGAACTATAGTTTATTAAGGGTCCTGAGAATTGTTAGGAGACTCTTCACAGACCTTCAATTCCCAACACAAATGAATCCAATCTAAGAGGGAATCCCACAAACCATTATATGATATAATCATTGTTGTCTCAAATTTCTCACTGCTAACTCAGTCATGACCCTTTTCATTCTGCTTTAGCCTTCTTCACTATGCTGAAATGTAATATAATTTCTGATTATCTTTCTTTGGCAAAAGAATCAAGGGCTTTCCGCTTACTTTGACACTGTTGCCCATTCCTTTCTTCTCGTATTACTCTTGGTTCCTGCAGTTCTGTCCTAGATTGCAGTCATGTTTATCTTTCTACTAAAACTTTAGTGTTTCTGTCGATGGTTCTGTCTGCAAGTGTTTTTCAGAGTTTTGTCCTTGGGCTCCTTCTGTACACTCACTAATGATCAGAGAATGTCCACGGCATGATCCACACTGAGCCAGTTTTATGGTTTTGTGAAAGGTTATGTCTTCCTTCTTCAGACATTACATTACTATACTTCACGGGGGGGAGAGATGTCAGCACTTCAAATATTTTATTGGTCACGTGTCTTGGTACAGCTAAAGAAAATCTGTTTGACCCAATTTCAGTGGCACTGGTATCTAACTCTTCACAGATAAAAATATGTATCTAAGTTAGTTCACGATTCTTGTTGGAAATATAACATAATTAAGGCCAAATTTTTGGACCTGTCCCAAAATTAAACTCTGGAAAACAACTTTTAATCACATTAGGAGCATGACTGCTTTAGATGCATCAAGGTCATCCTACTAGAATATCTAAAAGAAGTAATTCAGAAATCAGATTGAGAACGGATATTGAATTTATTAGGAGCAGACAAATTGGATACAACCCCCATCTTGTAAAAGGATGCACCTACTATTTCTGCACAGTTTTTTTTTTTAGGTGGAATATAGGAATAATGATGACATGAAACTGACATACTATGTAAGAGGGCATGCAGGAAAACAATGAAGCAACAAATTTATAGACCACTGGTATTTGTAGTGCACTAGAATGACAAACATGGAGATAAAGCTAAATCACATTACAATGCCTATTATTTAAATTATACTGGTTTTATTTAAAATTAACCAGAATCAGATAGAAACAATTAGCCTGATCCTGTTTACTCAGTTTCAGATATAATTCAATAAGGCTTTTCTTATGTGCCTGGTATATAATAGAAACACACAAATTTCCATTATGCTTCAAATAATGCAGTATCAGTTTTCTTTAAAAGCTGTTATTTTATTTTAATTGGAGAACCAATTCCAAATAATATATGGAAATACACCTGGGCAAATACAAACAAGTTTTGCAACATCATTAGCTCTAATTGGTAATTCATTAAAACTGTGGACAAGGTTGGTGTCTCAGTCTATCTATAATATATAAGACTAATAGCAGTAGTTGTTGGAAATGTAGAAAGGACAGGGATGATCCCCTGCCCTCGGTGGATGTATCTGGTGGTAAGGAAGTACTGGCAAGAAACATCATGGAATATTCAAATATCTTGGCATATTTGGCATGTTTAGATCCCAAAGGACAAAGAGAAGCTATTGTTCTATATGACTGCAGCAGCAAGGATACCTTATACAAATTATTGGAAGGAAGGAAGCTACTTGTGGGAATCTGCTACATTAAACAAGACTACTAGGATCCTATGGATCAGGCAGCGCAGTGAGTCCTCTCCTCTTGCAGAGGATGCCTAAATAGAACATCCATGTGAAGGCAATAGATCTGATCGATCTCATTGTTATACAGAACAGATCCAGTGCCAAAGCTTGCTCATGTGTCCCACCATATGTAGAAGGCACATACCAGGCAATGTGTGACCCTAACTCTCACTTTGTGAGTTTTGCCACATTGTTCTGAAATCAGATGACCTGTGTGGCCCCAAAACTAGGCATGCCAGGTTCATGGCATCATGACAACTGTAGAGGCATTGAACCCACTTATGAGGTAGTGCTCCATAGGAGTAAAATATTGGTGCAAACTGGCACTGCAGGAGTTCTTTTGGGGAAGGGAGGCATTTAGGATACACCCAGTGGAGATTGGTCCATTAGGATGACTGGGACACTTCCTCACCAATCTCAGCCAGCCCCCACCTGCCTTCTTACTTACCATTCATCAGAGGGTGGCTCTGCTTGTCATTGGCTGTCATTGGCTCTGGCTCCACCTACTCTTGGTCTCCCTGCCTTCTACCCTACCAATGAGCACCAGCCACTACTGCATATACTTCAACTGACTCTAGACACACCCATCCAGGTATATCCTTCAACACTGGACTACACATTTGCCATTTTAGTTTGAAATGAGCATTGCACTAAAAACAAAGTGCTTCTATTTAATCTTGGTTGTTGTTGTTGTTGTTATTATTATTATATTATCCTTCCTAGATCTAGAAAGATGCATCCGTCACCCTGTAATGGAAAATAGCATTTTGTATAAGAGCCTAAGTAACACAGCTTTAATGTAGCAGTCACAACTGACTGTCAAAGAACTAGCACTGGCAAAGGCAGCTTTTACACTTCATCCTCATTGTTACTGGCAAAATGAAAGACAAAAATCAATTCTCCAGCATTTTGTACTTCTGAAGCAGTGCAATGGATATAACTACAGAAGAAGACAAAAACTGCAAGCAGTGAAATGTCTCTGGGTGAAAAAAGACTAAAACAACATATAACATGATTAAAGAATGCAAAACAATAAAATAAAATATAACAACACTCCCTACTTTGAGGGAGACACTCATAGAAATAATTTTAAGAAGGGGGGAGCAACAGAAAGAGAAGAAAATGGTGTTTTGTAGCACTGATTACCCTCTTGGACAGTTGACATTTATGTCAGGGTTACTAGCTTGAAATTGAATGAGCCCACAAATCACTTGGAAGATTTGCTGCTACCAGGTTCTAAACCTGATAGACTCTAATTGCATTTCCGTTATGATGGTTTTATTTAAAAGAGCTCCTATCTTTCGATTTTTGTTATTCAGACCAGAGAAAGCAGAATCTTTATATTTTCAAATGTGGTGGAAGGTTGGCCTTTTGTAGACAGAGAGAAAGCTTTCTGAAAAGAGAAAGCTATGGCTAGGGAGAAAAAAAGCATGTAGACTATTTTTTGAGATTTCTAGCTATAGGGATGGAGGAGAAATTTGATTCGGTTTGCATTTAAAGCAGAATCTATAAGATCCACACTTTTCAAAACAATATGAGAACTGAAACACAGCCATCCTTCAGAATTCACACTTATGTGAGTTTTTGCAATACAGTTCTCCTACCAATATCTACAAAAATGAATATATTAGTGGAAAAAAATACCAAAACGCATTATAGTAGGAGAAATTGCTTGCAAAAATGTGAACATTAGTGAAAACTGCATACAAAAATTTGTTTATTAGGAGAAATTTGCACTAAAATGCTGAAGAATGTTCATGAGGATTTTTTTTAAAAAATGCAAATTTCTGCAGAAATGTGGAGAACTGAATTTAAGATTGGAAAAATGAGAAACTGAGAGATCATACTTATGGAGTGTTTGAGATGTCTGATATGTTAAGTTCAAATGCCAAAGGCTAGGGTCCAAAGCAACATGAATGTTTTCTTTATGCATAGTGGCTTTTCACTTTTGCAGCCTTCCAGTTACAACAGTGGAACCCACCCATCCCCATACTTTGTACTAAACTCCTACAACCCAGGTGGTTGAAGATCCCACCACTCTTGGAAATACTATTTTTTCAGTGAAAAGGCAATAAGTCTTGGTTGTAAGTCGCCCAGAGTGGCAGATTAACCTCTGCCAGATAGGCGTCTAACAAATCTCATAAATAAATAAATAAATAAAATAAACATAATTGCTGGTTTACATTAAAGAAATACAGTCTTAACCCACAGAGCTGGAGAAATGTCTCTCTAGGGATAGAATATGTTGAACGGTGCCAGTCTGAAAGCATTCTGTCAGCCTAATAGGCTGGTATTGATTCGCGTTTGGTCTTTGTCCACTCGCTGCTGCTTTACCAATCCATTTTTCCCCTTGCAAAAAAATATAGATATTAATATCAATATTTTTAAAGAACTATTGATAAAAGGAAATCTTGATATTTTGAAAGGAAATATTGATAAACGCAAGGAAATGTTGATAAAATTATTGTTTTTAATATTGATAATTTAGATTCAATTTTTTTAAAAAAAAAACATTTTTGAAAATAGCTGCAGAAAATCACTACATAAAAATCCAGTCTGTAACAATAGAGAATAAGTGAATTAATAGAAAATTTGGTACCAAATCCGAACTGGGCAGAATTCTAGCACATCGCCACTTACAGCACTATCCAATGCATGTTTGTTTACTCATAAGCAAGTTTCACTGTGTCCAGTGGAGGTTATATGCAGTTAAGGGAGCACAAGGTTGTAGCTGTGGGGCCACAGAAAATGAATAAAAGGCCAATGGTTTTCAAGGGGCTTCTCTTTGTATTTTGACCCTAGGTGCTATTATGCTGTTAGCTTTGCAGATAGTACTACACTAACAACTGGTTACATAAGCATAACTTTGTAACTAATCTTTACTATAACAAACAAAGAATGGGATCTTCTTGAGAGCTAGCTCATAGGTGTCACATGCACCCAATGGAGTTCTGTCAGTTCTTTCCCACGTTTTGAAACAAGCCTTAGATTCGTAAGTGTTTTGCCTTGGAACATGGTTAAAGATATCGTAATTGCTATAACAATTAGAAGTCAAAAGACCCTTTGGGTGATTGTTGTGTGGCTCTTTAGACCCTGGCTTTAAGAAATGGACAGGAGAGGGATGAACCATGCATTCCATTTCAGTAAGGATAAAATTTAGGGGTAAGTTTTTAAGCTTAACCTAAGTAACCAACCAGACAAAGACAATGGCATGCTTTTGATATGTTTAACTCACGCCCTTTAATACTCATGTTAGATTATTTTGAAATATTGTATTCTACACATAATATTTAGATATTTAATTAAACAACAGGTTTTGAAACTAGAGAATGCCCCCTCTCCCATAGAAGAGGTGTAAGAGTTAGCCATATGACCTTCGTGTTTGGCAGACAGTTGAATGATACTTGGGTTAATACCTGATCCAGGTTCTCCAATATAAAATGTATTTAATATCAGCCAAGCTGAAATACATTTAATATTTTTCTACCCCTCCTAATTATTCAAACTGATATGCTGAAAACCAAACACAGCTTAAAATTTAAACCACTGCAGTAGAATGATAAAAAATGTTGTCCTTCTCCCTCCCCAAATGTTCACCTGAATAATATTAATATTTATTTATATAATTTACAGTATATATATTATATATAAAAGAGGGGACAGCCCACAAACCTTTCCGTGGAGGGAATTCCAAAACCTATATGACACCACTGCAAGGACCAGTCTCCAGTTGCCTTCTGCCTAACATCTGATGGCATGGAGCAAAACTTCCATTGACAATTGTAGCATATGGTCAAGTTGATATGGGAAAACTTTGGATACCCAGATACATTCAGAACTTTATAAGTTAATGCCAACACTTTGAACTGAGCCTAGAAAAGATCTAGAAGCTAGCTTTTTAAGCACTTGGAGTGTTGTGCTCAGATCGGCAAGCCCTTGTTAACAATCTGGCCATCTTATTCTGAATCAATTGCTTCCAAATGTTTTTCAAATGCAGACCTATGTAGAGTGCATTAATACATTAATCTAATCTGGTAGTTACCAAAGCATGGATGAGAATAGCAAAATTAGTAGCCCCTAAAGTGAGCTCTAGACTGTGTTCTGTTGTATTTCTCCTGATTTTTTCTCTCTACCTGTGTTCTAGCAGCCAGTCAAACTGCTTCATCCTCCCAAGCTCCCTAGGAAGCAGATTGGGATCTAATCAATAGAAGACAGTCTTTAAGAGTGATCATCATTTCCCTACCCCATAGATCCTGTAGGACTTCAACAGGAGTGACAACCACCTCAGCAGGAAATTCTCCTAAATGCCATCAGGAAATCATCAAAAGCCATCTGTCTCCGGGAGAACACCACCCTAACTAGTCCTCCGCTCCTGCAGAGCTTCAAGCTCCTATGAGTTTAAACATTACTAAGTAGTGATTTGTCCATAAGAAAGAATTGTTGGCATCTTCCCCACTGGCATCTTAGCCAGCTGAGAACACTAAATCAAGCATAGGGCCCATCATGTGAGTAGGGCCCTAAGCACTCTAGTATAGTGTCATGAAATCCTGAGCCATTCCTAACAAAGGAGCCTCAGTACTCCAGTAACAATTGCCAGGGGACCCCCACATCAGATCCAAAACCATATTTGCCACCTCAGGCAAGGAGTCTGTTGAGCAGTGAGATCAGCAGCATGTCACTAGAATGTCTATCCTAACCCAGATGCATACACTCAAATAGGACTTTTCCAAGCAGAAGACCTGGAGAGGGAGATGGAATTCCATTAAACCACAGCAACAAGGGTTATTCTTCTTTCCTTCCATTTGCTGGCATTTGCTAATATTACTTCACAAAAACTCACTGCTATTTGCAGTTTATCGAAGTTATTTAAGAACCTCAATGCAGTCCTGAGTTATATGCTCTTTTTTCCCCATCTGTTGGAATATATGAGATGTCAAATAATTTGACTCCTTGATCTAAGCTGAGATTTATGATTGCATGCTGACAGATAATGGAAATTATTTTGCCCATGGATGATCTTTCAGTGTTGGAAAAAATGTGTAACCATAGCTAATCTTAGGGAAACTTGCACTCTTATTAGGTTGTTCCCTGTAGAATCATAACATGATTTATCCTGCTCATTCTGGGCCTGTGTGGGAGAGATGATTTATTTCCAGAGTTTGTGACCTGGGGACAGAGTGTCCAAAATAAAATGAAATAACACTCCTGAAATTTTGTTGCAGATGTTGCTACTGGCTATGAATCATGTTATTGTTCGAACTTGAAGAGTTCCTTTCTATCAGGTGTTAGAAGCTTTTTAAGCCGAGCGTGGAATATTAATGAAATGGAAATATTAGCTGCCTTGCATTGAAAACACAATATTTTCTAAGCAAGGTCATGTTAACATTGGGCTAAAATGGATAGATCTTAATTAGTAACAAATTGCCTTCAGAGATAGAGATGGGTTATTCAGCCAAGTAGCTAAAAACCCACCTCACCCCAAAATCACTCAATTTCAGTTCTCTCCGTTTCTCATTTTTCCAATCTTAAATTCGGTTCTCTACATTTCTGCAAAATTTGCAATTTGTTTTTTTTTTAAAAATCCTCATGAAAGTTCTTCAGCATTTTAGTGCAAATTTCTCCTAATAAACACATTATTTGTACGCAGTTTTGACTAATTACACATTTTTGCAAGCAATTTCTCATCATATCATGCATTTTGGTATGTTATTTTTATGCACATATATGCATTTTTGTAAACATTGTTTGATTGGAAAACTATACTGCAAATTTCAGATAAGTGCAAATTTCGAAGGATGCCTGTGTTTCAGATCTCATATTTTTTGACAATGTGCAAATTTGATAGATTCAGTTTTAAATGTGAACTGAACCAAATTTCTTCCTCTTTGCTAGTTAAAGCAAATAATGTTCTGCCCTGTACCTATTTTGAGGCTTACATTGATTCTTCCTTGCAGCCCAGAGGTTGGACCTGATGGCCTTTTAGTCCTTCCCATCTCTTTTGACTTTATGAGGTGATTCCAGTTTTGTTTGTCCATGCTTACTAATGGGTTCTGAGCTGCTCTGCTTAAGCTACTGCTAACAGGCCCTTTCTTAATTCAGTTTTCTAAGGAAGACTCGAGCATATTGGGGATCTATTTGCAAAGCTACTGCATGAGCCTTCTCAATCTGTCTAGATGGCTGCTGTGCCACTTTTTGCTAGAATTCTACGGTTGTCGTATCTAACATTATGTGAGTGGAAGGCAACTTACACAACCGATCTTCCCCTCCCCTCTTCTGTCTGCAGTCCCCTGTGCACACCCACGCAGCCAGGAAAAGTGCTCCAAAGGGGTGGGGTGGGGGGAGAACCTGCCAAACACTGTAGACTATGTCTTATGAGGCTACAATGGGAGGGGGAAATCAACTGAAATCAGTCAGGGGAAATTCATATTTTGACACATAATATGAATCACACATTTTTTTTAAAAGTATTCTTAAACTTTTATTTTGAAGAAAATGCCACTGTGGGGCTCCAATCTGGCACATATTCCTGACTGGGATGGTGTGTGTGTGTCAGTTTCCTGCTAAGAATCGTTCCAGCTGTAATTTGCCCCTTTTTACTTCAAACAGCACCTATGGGGCAGGAGGGCACTTTTGGCAGGGAAATGTAATGGGGGCCCTGATCCACACCAAGAACATATTCTGGATGTGGACCTCATGGCACTTTTTTCCCCTTCAGAATACAAGTATCCACTTTAAGGACACTGTGGTGTGTGTGTGTGTGTGTGTGTGTGTGTGTGTGTGTATCATGTCACACATGTAGCTTGTCTCTACCATTAGTGTGTGCTTATGTGTGCACAAACTTTATAGGAATTCTGTCTCAGTGTGGATAGGTAGGTAGGTAGGTAGGTAGGTAGTTGGGTAGACAGACAGACAGACAGAATAAGATGAGCCGAGAAAGCAGAATTACAATCTAGTAACATAGGATTGAAAAAGAGTAGAAGGAAAACAGAGGGGAGGAGTTTTTTTGTTCTAGCATAGCTGTTGCATTGACTCTGGACAGGGTGGGCACTTCTTGTTGCTGTAATAACTGAGAGAAGACACAGTCAACTGACTCCACACTGTTAAGAAGAGCACCAAATTAATTGTCTTTTTACCATGTTTCTCTTTGCAGACATGTCTTGAGTTCTTGTCGATCCCTCTATAAAAATAATTCAGTGGCAGACTATGTCACTTTCTATGCCTAACCTTCTCATGTCTTTCTGTACTGGTGATGACAAGGATGTTAAAGAGTGTGTGTGTGTGTGTGTGTGTGTGTGTGTGTGTGTGTGTGTGTGTGTGTGTGTGTGTGTGTGTGTGTGTGTGTGAGAGAGAGAGAGAGAGAGAGAGAGAGAGAGAGAGAGAAGTGTAACAGCATCAGTACCCAGACCAACCTGCTCAACCCAAATTGAAGTGTGCCAACAGAAGAGAGCAGGTGCATTATTAAGATTGCTTGAAAACAGATCACTTTCCTGATGGCTCAAATGAGCTATTGAAGCTAACTCCTGCCCTCAGTGCCAGAGAGCACCTGTAGGATAAATTCTGAAAGCTCCCTTTGAGCATTTGCTGATAATGTTCCATCGGTTTGGCCAAAAAAACAGCAAAAGGATATTGTGACATCCTTAACCCTCCAAGTCACTTCATAAGACTTTCAACTTTCAAATTATGCATCATCACCAATAATACCTACAGAGCCAAGGGCTTCCCATGCATAAAACAAAAAAGATTTTCAGTAACATGTAGTCCGGCAGTGGCGGCTGATGTCTATTGGGACTGATGGGGTGGAAGGTGGAAGTGCCAGCAGTAAGTGTAGTCAGAGCAAATGACAGGCAGAGCTTGCTAGTTTTGCCCCCTTCCTGTAGAGTTCTACAAGGGCAGCACTAAAACTAAGGGGGAGGAAGCTGAGAGGCAGTGCCATCCCCTTAACCAGTAGTGGCTGATCCATTAGGGCAAATGGGGCATTGTTCCACCAGCCTCAGTTGACCCTCAGGCAGCCCCCACTTGCCTGCCTTCTTACTTACAACCAGTTCAGGGAATGTTCCTGGCTGTCAGCTTCCTCCTTTGTAATCTCAGCGCTGCCATTGTAGATGGCAGCAAGGAGGAAGTTAGGGTCTAGACTAGCATTAGTTGACTCTGCATATCATTGGCTCTGACTCCACCTACTGTTGAGTTCTCTGCTTTCCACCCCATCCGTCTCAATGGGCACCAGCTGCCACTGCTCAGGTCCTTTATGGCTTCTTGTCCAGTGGCCACCAGTTCAACTCCCAATTGAAAGCTGGCAAGGGAATGGAGGAGGTTGTACCTTAGGGGAAGAGTGGTAGAGCAGATGCTTTATAGGCAGCATTTCCTGGCATCTCCTGTTAAATGGTCAGACAGCAGGTGAAGCGAAAGCTCCTTGCCTGAGGCTCTGGGGAACTGCTGCCAATCAGAATGGACAATATTGGAGTAGGCTGATCAGTGTTCAGCCTCTGCATAAAGCAGCTTCATATATCCATATGTGTAAGGAGAGCCCTGTTGTGCAGAATTACAATCTAGTAAGATGGAACCGAAATAAAGAAGGATGAAGAAATACAATGGAGGGGGAATTTGGGACGGCTAAAATGAAAAGGTAGAACTTCAACACTTACTTAATATAGAACAAACTGAATTTCAGTGTGTGTGTGGTGAGGGTTTGCAGTGGTAGAGAAAAGGCAATGAAGAATAAATCAAGGATGTAACTCTTGAGCTTGACACACCAAAACTATAGAGGAAAATTAGACCTGAAGGATTTCTTGCAGGATCAGACCAAAGATCTACCTAGTCCATCACTCATTTGCCAGCAAAATTTCCAATACTATATCTAAATCTTGCTTGTGGAACCAGTCAGTTTTTGCAGCCTGATGATACTGAGGTTGCTTGTGTGTATGCACCCAACAACAGGCCCTCTTGACTCTTGCCCTTAATGACTGATTAAAGCTAGCTGGGGGGCATGACTAGGTGGGTCCAGGGTGTGATGAACATATATTTGAATGAGGGGGTGGTGCCTGGTGCTTTGAAAGAGACAGTAGCGTGACCACTCATGAAAAAAACCCCGGACCCAATGGTATTTAAAACTACTACCCAGTCACAAATACCCTCTTTTGCAGTCCTGTTGTGGAGGTACAGTTGCAGACATTCCTGGAGGAAACCAATTATCTAGATATATTCCAATCAGGGTTCAGGAATGAATTGGTCTTGGTTATACTAATGGATTACCTTTATTGGGGGAGGGTCAGAGTCAGTGTAACCCTGTGTACCTTCTTGATTTATCATCAGCTTTGGATACCATCCTCTTGGACCATCTATGAAACATTAGCACTGGGGATGATGTTCTGCAGTGGCTCTGGTCTTATTTCCAGAAGCAGTTCCGGAACATATTATTAGATTATGTTTCTCAGGCCCCTGACTCTTGAGCTGCTGATGTGCTGCAGGGCACTATATTGTCTCCAATGCTATTTAACATCTATATGAAGTTGTTGGGAGTGGTTGTTTTTGGAGTGAGGTATCATCAGTACATTGATGATAAACAACTCTATTTCTATGTAACATCTAAATTGATAATGGCTGAACAGGCCCTTGACTAATGTCTGGATGCAGTGGTAGACTGGATGAGGGAAAATAAACTGAATCCTGGAAAGACTGAATCCTGACAAGATGGAGCATCTGTGGGTGGGTGCCTTACAGGTCTCAGAAGTCAGTAAGTTATCTGCCTTGGATGGGATCTCACTGAATTGAGGAGAAGCCCGGAGGTGCTTCTCAATCCAGCTCTGTCACTGGAGGCACAGATGTCCTCAGTGGCTAGGAGTGCCTTCGGCTGGTAAGACAGCTATAGCCATTCCTGGATCAGGATAGCTTGGCCTCAGTTATCTGTCATTGGTAACCTCAAGGCTGGATTACTGCAATGTGCTCTATGTGGGTCTACCCTTGAAATTGGTCTGGGGGCTGCCACTAGTGCAGAAAGTGATGGCTAGGTTACTTTTGGGGCTAACTATCACCAGCATATAACACCTTGTTTATGGGATTTGCACTGGCTACAAATCTGCTACCAGGCTCAAGGTTTTGGTACTAACATATAAGGCCCTATACAGCTCAGGACCAGGTTACTTGAGAGAATGCCTTATCCATTATTTACCCAGTAGATCACTACAATCTGCAAGAGAGTTTCTCCTTAAAGTCTCAAAAATACCAGAAGCCCACTCCACAGGAACTCAGAGTAGGGCTTGTTTTGTGGAACAGCATCCCTATTCAGATATATATAGCAGGCACCCACTATGTGGATGAAAAGGTATCTGCCTTAGCTGTTCATTTTGTGTTGTTTTTAACTATCTTTAGCTTTTTTTGTACCATTTTAAAAATGATTTTTAGCTGTTTTTATGGAATGGTATGGTTGTAAATCATCTTGAGGCTAACATAAAAGATGTTTAATACATTAAATCATCATCATCTCCTGGAGGGTTGGGGAATCCTTCAAAGCAGATTTTAAGGGGTCACAGAGGGCTGCTGGCAGTGAAAGAATCACCAAAAATTCCCCCTTCCCTGTTCCACTGACATATGACTTCCATCAGTGAAGTGACATCAATTGGATACCAATCATAGCTATCATGTCACATACAGCTGCAGATGTATCCTCTATGAATTTACCTAATAAAAGCTATCTACGTTAATGCCCATTATTACATCAGTGGCAGTGGATTCCATACATTAATTAATTATACAATCTGTTCTGTCCTTAACCTACTACCAATCAACTTCATTGTGTACCCAAACTGTAGTATTATAACAGAGGAATTCAAATGTTTGGTTATTAATACTCTTCTCACTATTCATAATTTTATAACTAAAAAGCACTGAAATATCTTAACTTTTCATGCAAGGGAAGATGATCTAGCCCCCTGATCATTCCAGTTGACCTTTTCTATATATTTTCTAGTTTTACATCAACATTTTCAAGATGGGGCAACCAAAGTGTACTATACAAGAATTCTAAATGCGGCCATTTGATAAAATGCATATAATTTCATTATGATACAAACAACGCAATTCTATACATGTCTACTCAGAAGTTGGTTCCGTTGAGTTCCATGGGGCTTACTCCTGCGTAAGTGTTACAGAATTTAGCTTTATTGTTTTATTTTTGTATTATTTACTGATTGTCTGGTGTCTAGAATCTAATCTATACTATAGACTGTAATTAGCCTGAACCAAAACCCAACACTGCTCTGATCTCATGCATAATGGTCACTACAAGGTTCTTCTCTGATCATGCACATTGGTTATTAAAACAAAAAATATGGACGCAGCCATCTGCAATAAGATTTATCCACTACAGAAAAATTAAAGGAAAAGCACTCACTTCCAATGTCTGGTCGCAGCTTTTTATCATAGTCTCTCAGCAACTTGTTTAACAACAGTGTCACATCAGTGTCGTGCGTTTTTGGAGACATTACCCATTTCTGATTTGTAGTGAAATCTTCAAAGTCATCCTCTTCAACCTTTCTTGAACTGCAATTGGGAAATAAGCCATATGACAGTGTCACATGAGAAAGAGCAGAATATACCTTCGATTCATAAGAACATAAGAAGAGCCTGCTGGATCAGGCCAGTGGCCCATCTAGTCCAGCATCCTGTTCTCACAGTGGCCAACCAGGTGCCTGGGGGAAGCCCGCAAGAAGGACCCGAGTGCAAGAACACTCTCCCCTCCTGAGGCTTCCGGCAACTGGTTTTCAGAAGCATGCTGCCTCTGACTAGGGTGGCAGAGCACAGCCATCCTGGCTAGTAGCCATTGATAGCCCTGTCCTCCATGAATGTGTCTAATCTTCTTTTAAAGCCATCCAAGCTGGTGGCCATTACTGCATCTTGAGGGAGCAAATTCCATAGTTTAACTTTGCGCTGAGTAAAGAAGTACTTCCTTTTGTCTGTCCTGAATCTTCCAACATTCAGCTTCTTTGAATGTCCACGAGTTCTAGTATTATGAGAGAGGGAGAAGAACTTTTCTCTATCCACTTTCTCAATGCCATGCATAATTTTATACACTTCTATCATGTCTCCTCTGACCCGCCTTTTCTCTAAACTAAAAAGCCCCAAATGCTGCAACCTTTCCTCGTAAGGGAGTCGCTCCATCCCCTTGATCATTCTGGTTGCCCTCTTCTGAACCTTTTCCAACTCTATAATATCCTTTTAGAGATGAGGCGACCAGAACTGTACACAGTATTCCAAATGCGGCCACACCATAGATTTATACAACGGCATTATGATATCGGCTGTTTTATTTTCAATACCTTTCCTAATTATTTCTAGCATGGAATTTGCCTTTTTCACAGCTGCCGCACACTGGGTCGACATTTTCATCGTGCTGTCCACTACAACCCCGAGGTCTCTCTCCTGTTCGGTCACCGCCAGTTCAGACCCCATGAGCGTATATGTGAAATTAAGATTTTTTGCTCCAATATGCATAATTTTACACTTGTTTATATTGAATTGCATTCCTCCATAATTCATTTGGGTTCACAGGGAAGCTTTCAGAGTTCTTTGTTTTTCCCATTTAAATAAAATATTTTCTCAGAGGCTATGCTAACTGCCACAGATGAAAATCTAAGTAGGGCACTCTAATGGAAAATAATTGCATAGTCTCACATCATTACTTCTCACTAGATCATGAATTTAAGGATAAATGCCACTTTTCTTCTATATCAATGTGATGCCTTATTTTATGTAGTTTTAACTTGCAGTAGCAGCCTCTGGTGGAAGAGCACCCTGCAGAACTCCCAATATTCATATCTTGCCTGGGAAGTATATGAGGAGAAGAATCAGCAATTTTACTATTTCCTGGTAATATCATCCTGTTAAAAAGTTATTATGTATTCTCAGCATTTGAGTTTTGTTATTTAATTCAACATAAGGGTATGAAAATAAGAAACTTGAACACCATGGTCTTGGATCCTAAGATAAGTTAACTGAAGGAAGTTCATGAAAGGAAAGTTACCAGCCACCTCCTCCTCCTTGCAGAATGTGTGCCCCCCCCAGCCTCTCCAAAGAGCTGGGGGGAGTCTTCCTGGACAACATGGAATGAGGCATCAGGTAGCAATGTCCCTCTCAGTGATGGCTGGTGGTTCCGTGTCAGTGGAGCAGTGGAATCTGCTCCAGGTTTTAGTCCAAACTTTCAAGGAGCTGTCTGAGGTGTTCAGAACCTTGGATAACTCCTTGAAAGTTCAGACTGAAACCTGGAGTGGATTCCACTGTCCCATTGACATGGAGCCACTAGCCACCACTGTTCGCTCTCATGAACTTCCTTCACTTAACTCATCTTAGGAACCAAATCTGATTTTGAGTGCTCTCCCCTCCTCCAGCAGCCCCTTCTACCCATCCTACATTGATCAGAAGGTTTCCCTCCGCCCCCTGTCCTATCTTGTAGTGTAGGGAGTTCTTTTGGGGGGGGGGTAGAATAAACAGCACTGGATTGGACAGAGAAAGAGTCTGACTAGATGCAAGGCATTTTTGTGTGCTGAAAACATGATGAATCTTACTCCTATTTGACACATACAAGAACTCTATATATGTACATATGGAGAAATAAATGAAAGCATTCCCAGATACCAGCTTAAATGTGTAGATGAGCCCTCAGAGTGAAGATGAAAAATAATGTTTTGCATATATGCTTTTCTCCTGTATATCCAAGGCACTTGGCACAATGAGACAGCCAGTGGTGTCTGGTGGCTATTAGGACTGGTAGGGCGGAAGGCAGGGAGGCCAACAGTAGGCAGAGCTAGAGCCAATGACAAATGGACCCAACCAATTCTAGTTTTGATTGTCTCCATCCTCCCCCCTGCTGAGTCTGCTCCCTTTCTCCCTCTTCAACTTTAAATTTCTAAGACGTCTTGTATTTTCTCTCTCTCAAATGCTGACGCCTATGAGTTGTCAAGGTACATTAAATTGAATATTTTCTTTCTGTGATTAGCTATGAAAGGGTACAAAGCAAATTCAGTCTGTATTCAGCTGCAGTCAGTGCAACTCCACTGCATGCACAGTAGACCTGGGTAGATTACTGAATCCATTTCCCCTGTGGCAGATTTCTCTGCAGTAAACCTACAACCAAACCTGAGTCCCATGCTGCTCCAACTACATACCTGCATCTTACTGGTTTTCAGTACATGCCAACTTTATTATCCAGGAAGAGGAGACAAAGTACATAGGAAGTTATCTTAAGTTACTTGGGTCATCTGGGGTAGTCAACATGGTATCCTCTAGAAGTTGTTGGGTTATAACTGCCATTGTCCCTGACCATTGACCATGCTGGTTGGGCTGATGGGAGTTGTAGTCCAGCAACAATTGGAAGGCATCACATTGGCTATCCTGGTCTACACTGAAAAGCAGCAGCTTGTTGGTCTTTCAGACAGGAGACTTTTCGCAGCCCTACCTGGGGATGCCAAGGAAGAAATCTGGAACACAGAAACATAGGAAGCTGTTTTATACCAAGTCAGGCCGGTGGTCCATCTAACTCAGTATTTTCTATACAAACTGACAGCCACTGTTCAAGATTGAGACAGGAGTCTTCTCTGGCCCTACCTGGACACACTGGTCCAGGACCTTCTGCATGCAAAGTAGATGCTCTGCCACTGAGATGTGCCCCTTTCCCATACAAAGCATGCACTTTACCACTAGGCTACAATCCTTTCCCAAGTCCCCAATGATTTTCCCAAGTACTGGGCAGTTGTCAGCCAACCTGCTCCCTACACCATCGCTCAATGGCATAGCACACATAAGGTCCAAGATTCATTCCCCAGCATTTCTAGGTAGGGATGGGGATGGATATTTGCCTGAAATTCTGGAGATCAGGGGTGTAGTCATCCAGGGTTGGGGGGATCACAGACCCCTTACTTTTTGGGGAGCAGGCTCCCAGCCAGGTCCCTATGTATGAGCCAACCATCATGACAGGGAAGCATGTTAGCCACTGAGAAGAGTCAATTGAAGCCAATCAGAATGAAAGGAAGTGTGTCAGCCACTCAGAAGACTCTTCATCTTCATTGGCTCTTAGGGATGTCTGTTGTAATGGAGTGTGGACTCAGGGGCAGCAGGGAGAACAAGGAAATGAGGGAAAGTAGAAAGGAAAAGTGACCCTGAGGGTGCGTGGCTGTGACTAACATGAAGGGATCCTGCACTTCTGAATTTACTGCTACACTACTGCTAGAGAGATGCTGTCAGTAGACAATATGGAGCTCAACGGACCTCTGCTCTGATTTGGTATAAGATTGTTTCCTATGTTATTCTCTGTTATCCTGTGTATTTTCAATGGGTTCAAGAAATGAAAGGGAACTCTGTGAATTTATCCTGTGTATAACTGGCTTTTCCATACTCCTGATGGAACAAACAGGTAAAGAAACTTTTAAAAAACAGCAAATGCACACAAGAGAGAAATGATACTCTGGGATGCCCTTTTGTGTAAGACTGAGTACATGTAGGTGAAATAAATGTACGCTCTTCTCCCCCCCCCCTTTTTTTTTTTACCTTTTCTCTGTATCTTAAAGTCCTTGGAGCAGGAACACCTTCCTTTTTCTGCAACTTTAACTCTGGATCTCTAGAATCCACCACTGCCAAATGGTTTTGTACATGGTGAATGGAAACAGGTAGATAAAGCAAATTATGATGGCCAGAGGCATTGCTACAAATGAGTTCTTGGGAAATACGCCCCAAATATTTTCCTAAGTGCCCTGAGCATTTTGGGGTAGATCATAAATTCAGATGATATTGAATTGGGGGGTGACTGGTTTACTGGGTAGGTAAGATATTGATTTGGGGAAATACATTGATTTAAGATTATCTTGTCCAGATGATTTGAAGGGTAATGAATGAGTGGGGGGTAGTTAATAGAGGGTAAATGAATTGAAGAGGAACTAATTTGGAGTGGAGCATTGAGGGGTGCAACTTAACTGAAGACTCTATTTGGGGTTATTTGGATAGGGAAACAATTGGCCTGCCTTCTCTGCCATTACAATTCTAAATTTGCATCTACACATATACATTTGCACATGCAAATTCGTGTCTATAGGAATAAGCCTCAAATCTTTATAAATTCTGAGCAGTGCCCCTGAGTACTGTAAAAAGAACTGATCGGAAACTAACAATGAACATGCCTCTGAGGCGGCCAAACAGTGTTTTGGAGAAAAGAAAGTGAAGCATGGCTCTATCTATATTCATGTCAAACATTTCACTTTAAAAATAATAAAAAAGGCTATGAACAGTTACCAGATTACATGTGGGTGGGTGAGATTAGGAAGAGAGTTAACTCTGCATGCATATATGTTATTGATTTTAGGAGGGAAGAAAAAGACTTATTTTTCTGTAAAGAGAAGCTTCTGATTGTATTGACATTATTTTCATGGAAAATTGAATGACTTAATAGAAATTGCCCACTGGGAAATGTATTTGAGTTTAATCGTGAAAGTGTTTACTATGCAGACAACACAATGGCCCTGTATTGAGAGGAGTGTTTCTTCTAGGGCTTCCTTACAGCCCTTACTTGAAGGCATGAAAGCCCTCACATCATTCATCTGATCCCCAGATTGCCAACCCTCATTGCTGGCTTCCTGCAGTGTTGGTCACGCTCAGTCCACATAGCTGGCAAGATGCTCTTTGTACATATCAGGGCTGAGCCAAGATGCTGTGTGGAATACTAATCCTGAAACTGTCCCAAAATGTTATCAATGAAATTTTTCACCGAACCATCTTGAGTAATGGGATGAAAGGATGGATCATCTTATGGATCGTAACTAACTAGATACAGAACAGGAAGCACATTGTAGGAGTTAATGGATAGCTTTGATTGCGAGCTGTGGAATCCCCTACAATCTGTATTGGGAAGAACCAGTGTTATTTAATGTGTTCATAAATTATCTGGAGTCAGATGTGAGCAGTGGGGTGAGCAGTGGTGGCTGGTGCCCATTAGAACTGGTGGGGTGACAGATAGGGAGCCCAAACAGTAGGTGGAACCAGAGCCAGTAATAGGGAAGCCAACCAATTTTTGTTTTGTTCCCATCTTCTTCTGTGTTGACTTCTACAAAGGCAACACTAAGACTAAAAAACTGGTAGTCACTCCACCACCCCTGGACTGGCTGTAAGATGGCAAGCTGGTTTGGCTGGCTGAGGGCAGACAGAGGTTGCCCTATTTGCCAGAATGCAGCAGCCTCCACCGGAGGTGACCAAATCTGTGGATGATACCAGATTACTCAAGAGATCAAATTCCCAAGCAGACTGTGAAGAACTCTAAAAGACCTGTCCAGACTGGGTAAATGAACAACAAAACTGCAAATGAGATTCAATGTAAGTGGAAAGTGATACACATTAAAGCGGGAAATTCTACTACACTATACACTGATGCGATCTGAAATGGCTGCAATAAACCAGGAAAGAGATCTGAGGACTGTGATGGAAAGAGTTCAATGAAATCCTCAACTCAGTGCATCAGCGGCGAGAGAGGCAAATTCCATTTCAAGGATTATTGGGAAAGAAATTGAAAAGAAAGGGACTAATACCATCCTGCCTGGATATAAATTGATGGCCACTTTTTGAATGCTGTGTACAATTCTGGTCACCTCATCTTAAAAAGGATGTCATGGGTGGGAAAAGTGCAGAAAAGGACAAGCAAAATGAGACCAAGGAGACAGAGCTGCTTCTCTACAAGAAAAGGCAACAGTGATGGGAGCTCTTTAGTTGAGGGGGGGAACATGAGAAAGGGAGGACACAGTAGAGATTTATAAAGTTATACATGGTGTGCTAAAAAAAATGGACATGCAGGAGCTGTTCTGTCATAATACTAGAACTCAGCCCTTCCTCCAAATACATTGACTAGCAGTAGGTTGGGGACAGACCAAAGGAACTCTTCTTCACACAATACACAATGAGAATTCATTGCCGCAAAAATATGGCGACGCATGTTGGCTTAGATAACTTGGGAGGTAGACAAGTTCATGGGCATGGGACAAGTCCATAGCCAAATTACCAATGGTCAAAGGCAAGACATCTCTGACTTTCAGTTGCTGGAGAGAGTTGTTGTCTTCATATGGGCTTTTGGGAAGCAGGGTGCTTGACTAGATTCAGTGGGCCTCTTGTGTTATGAATGAGCTGGGGCCTGGGATTATTGTGTGTGCACATGCATGCACGTATGTGCGCACATGTGCATTCTGGTGAAACTTAGGCCCAGACAGATTTTGTTTTTGTTTGTTCTTATGTGCCTTCAAGATGATTATGATTTATGGCGAACCTATGAATCAAGCGACAAAAATCTGGGGTGAGACAGGCAGAATGGAATGGAGACCATGGGGGGGGGAGAGAATCCTGTTTTATTTGTGTATTTCCACTCCTATTAAATACCCAATCAAGTGTGGAGAAAGCATGTGGCATGCCCTGATTGTTGGAAGTACAACAGCAGGGATCATTCAGTTAGTAACCTAAGAGGTTAAATCTGTTTTCAGTTAGCCAGTTAACCAAAAGGGGGAGGGGTGGAGGTCAAAATAGTGTGATCCTTACCGAGGTAAGTTATACTGTGACTGGCTGTGTAGATCTGAGGGAATTTTCCTCTGTATGTTTAGTTGTTGAATATCTTCCTGACTTATGGAAGACAAAACCCCTCTGTTTATTTCTCCTCAAGTTATACCCTGTTCTTGTTCAGTTTCCCTTAGTAAAGGATTTCCTTACTCTCTGGACTCCATCTGCTTTATTCATGCCACTCTGCTAACACTGATCAGTCTCCGGTGTTATCTAGAATCAGGTCTCTCTTAGCAGGAGATTCAGACTTTTCTTTATGATGTAGTGGAAGGTAAATGCTATATTACACCTGACTTGGGAGATCCTTGATCAGAATTTCCTGTTGTGTTTTTAAAAACAAACAACAACTTTAAAGCAGCTGCATAGGGCTTCCAATATGACGAGAAAAATGGTGTTGGGAGATCTGGTGTTTCATCTCACACACACACCCTGCTGATCTAAATCACCTTTCTGAAGTTGCTATTTGCCTCACTGAGTAAAAGGTACTTGTATGGTGTCTAGGATTTCCTCTTGAAAGGTAAATAGCAGCTTTTGGAGGAGAGGAGTGCAATTTAGATTTGGTGGGCAACCATGAGAGGAAAGGATTCCCCCAGGGCCGTTTCCGCAGTCAAATTCACAGCCCAACATGACTGCTGCTTTGAAGGAGAAAAGAAAAACATGGGAGATTTTCATTGCTGATCTCATGTGTCTGTTAAGTTGAGCCGAAAGTGATAAACAACGTGTGTGTGTGTGTGTGTGTGTGTACGTGTGTGTGTGTGTGTGTGAGAGAGAGAGAGAGAGATGCCTGTGCATGACAAACAATGGTCAGCCAAAGATTAAGGTAACTGAGAATGTTGATCAAATTAATTCCTGGTGCCAAGGAATTTAAGTTACTTTGTTTTTTGGGGGAAATGTACAGAACGCAGAGAGCACATACTTTGCATGCAGGCGGCCTGGCATCTTCAGTTCAAACAGAGAGATGGGGAGCCTGTAGCCTTCCAAATGCTGTTGGACTCCACCTCCCATCAGCCCCAGCCAGTGTGGCCAAAGGTCAGGGGTGATGGGAGCTGGAGTGCAACAACAACCAGAGGGCCACCGGTTTCCCCGACCTTGAGTTCAAAGGATACCTGCAAAGCTGGGGAAAACCTATCCCTGCCTGAGACTCTGAGAGAGCTACTGCCAGCAAGAGTAGACAGCACTGGGCCGAAGGACCAGTAATCTGGCTCAGTATAAGGGAGCTTCATGGTTCACTGATGGTGCTATATAAAATCATTCCCTCTGGCAGCTGTACAGTGCATACAGAGCCATTCCTGCCCACCATGTCACCATGGTGGGTTGTGTGGCTGGATCACTGCAGAGGTGCTCTTTTGCATACGATGACACAGCTCTTCCCCATACAGTAAGTGGGGCAATATTCATTCACACTGCTTTTCCACCACTGCTGGCACAACCACAACAGGGTTTGCATTTCACCAGTGGCTGTTGGGCACTGTTAAGGAAGGAACAGCCCTAGCACAGCAAGCACTGGTGCATGCAGAAGGGTCCCATAGCCAGGTAGGCCTGGAGAAAAACCCTGCCACAGCCCCCCTGAGAGGAGCAGCCAGTCAGTATAGACAATACTGAGGTAAGATGGGCCAGTGGTCTCCCGCAGTAAAAGGCAGCTTCCTAAATCAGATGGTAGAAGCTGTGAGATCTGATCATCCTTGTGAGTATTCCAGAAGAAGTCATATGGAAAAGAAAGTGTTGGATGGATCTGGGACTGAGCAACTACTTTGTTTCTCTTCCAGCACTAATTAAGGGTTGGATGAGGGCTGCTTTTTCAAATACTCCACGGTCTCATTCCCCCCCAAAAAGGGATTATGGGAGTACATCAACACTTTCCCCCCACCCTCCAAGCAATTCAATAATATCACAGTGCATCGGCGAGATGGGATAGGCTAGAAAGGGTGGAAATGAACAAAACAAAATGTTCATTAAAGCAATTAAAGCAACGAGTCAATCAAATGATTTTAAATAAATAGATGTGCATAGAATGAGGGTAGGTGCCGTTTGGAACGAGCGACAAAGTATTGTGGTGCCTTAAAGACTAAACTCATTTTACTATGGCATAGCCTTTCATTGATTGGAGCCCACCAGTACCACCTCATCACAAGCCTTGAAGCCTTTAAGGCAGGAATTGGGACTCTGTGGCTCTCCAGATGCTGTTGGGCTCCAACTTCCCTCAGTCGCAGGCACTATAGCCAATGGTCAGGGATGGCGGGAGTTGTAGTCCAACAACCACGGAAGGGCCTCAGGTTCCACACCCCTGCTTTAAGATGCCACAAGATTTGTGTTGGTTTTGCTGCCCCAGACCGACAGGGATTCCGCTCTAAAAGTTCTTCTCTTGAAGAGGCATCCCTCCCTGTATGATCGTGATAGGGGAATGCCTCTTTTAAGCTGCCCCACCTTCTGCAGTTTTTGCAAGTGGTGCTACATTTCAAAAAAAATCATTACTTTTAAAAAGGTGTTGTCCAGTTAATCAGGGCTGCCTTTTTAGTTGGATGAAAAGGTTTTTAATCCGATTCATTGTTTAAAGGCTGCAAGGAGCATAACTGCCTTGATCGGGGACAATTTAGAGGGGAAACAGGAGTTACCTGGCGTTATGTGTGTGGATACCATAGAAATGAAATCGTTCTCATGCTACAGTTACCAAGAAAGGAAAACCGAATATTCTTTGCGCGGTGAGTTCCCAGTAATGTGGTGCAACTGCAACATTCTGCAATGTTGATCAATATTCTGCTTGTTAATTGTAGTTTAGCAGTGAGCGGTGGAATTATTTCTGTGATGAGGAGAGGGGTGGAAGAGAAGGGGAGAATGGAATCCTAAGGAAACTGAGCCATGTCAAGAGTCTCAAAGAAATCAAGATCTGAATTACCAGGGTGGCATTTCATTGACATGCAGTGAGGTTTCCAGAACGGATTGTGACATGAGTATTAAGGCATTATCGTAACCCGGTATAATCGTATTATCAAAGGAACCCGTCTCTCCTGGTAGTCCCCTGCAACAAGGTATTTAGACAATCGCTTCGATCCGCCCAAAGAAATGAGCGTCGCAAGACAGTCCAAATCGGTTGCGGAAAAACAAAAGCGGCTTAATAAAGCGAGTCGTCTGTGCAACTGGTTTTTCTCAGTTTGATCAATTTCGTTCTGTTCGGCCGGACGGGTCCTTTTACTTGCAAGTCTAAAGATTAGACTTCCCAGTATTCGCCTGCCCCATCTTGACAGTGGCAAGACCACAAAAAGATCCTCGAGTTAACGTCATTCCCGGCAGCAAACCGCAGACCAGTGTCTTGTTCAAGAGGATACCGCTCTAGACTCAAAGACCGCTGGGAGAATCTCACCCCCCGACACAGCCGGCTTTTGACAGTCAGGGCGATTGTCATAAACCTAGCTTTGCGAGGGAGGCTCTCTTTAGATTCCCCCCAAACCGAAGCGAAGTCAAGAGGAAACTTTTCTGCCAAGCCGGAGGAAGATGCATTCCCGCGAAGGAGAGCGGAGAGCTTTGAAGTTCCCTGAAAGCAACTCCAGAGCAGATCAAAACGACGACGGATTTCTCGAGCCCTGAAAACTGCAAGCCTAGGAAAGGAGAAGGGGCGGGACGCTGAGTGTATGTGTGTGTGTGGGAGCAACCTCTGAGCTCCAGTCAATTACAAAGTGACGGCGCGGCTGTGACTAGCTCTCCGCTAGTCAATTTCACTCTGCGGCGACCCGGATGGGGCATAATAGGGCAGCGGAGCAGAACTGGGGGAAACAGACCCCAAAACTGTTGTCATCATAATGTTGTCTTTGGCAGCCCGTTTTCTTTTTTGGACACAGACATTCCAAGGAAGCCGGGGGTGGGGGAGAGGGGGAGAAATAATCAGGCTAGAAACGCACCAAGTGAAACTTACCAGGCTTGGAATACAGACAGGAGGAAGAAACCCACCAGAAGCTTAGCTGACATGATCCGAGCCGCCGAGCTAAACGAGGGAAGAAAGTGCAGCAGCCCTGGGGGCGGGGGGAGGTTGCAGGAGATATTCACGCAAAAGTGGAGAGGGGAGAGAACTGGGCGGCGGGGGGTAGGGGAGGGCGGAGGAAGCAAACCACGAATCTTCTGTTTTCCTTCTCTCGGTGGTGGACGTTCCTTACTCCCAGTTCTGTGTGCCGCAAGACATAATCCTGTTTTTCGTACACCTCTCCCAAAGGGACACCCCTCCCCGCAGGGCGAGCTTTCCCGATCCAGCGGGGAGTCAGGATCCGAAGGGTCTGACAGGTGGTCCAAGATGCTCCACAGCCCTTCTTGCGTTCCCCCTCCCCTCCCCCACTCTCTCGATCTCCCAGCGACAATCGTCTGAGATAATCAAGCAAGCTGGCGGCGGTCCTCCGAGTCGCCTTAGCAAGCCATGCGCCTCGACTCGTGGGGACACGTCCGAGAAGGAGGAGGAAGCACCTGCAGGAAGCACATCAGGCGCTGCTGGGCAGGAGGAAAGCTCCGATCCCCAGAGTGGGATGCTTACTCCAGACCTGGAGCCGCCGCACTCCGGGCGCTGGGTCTCCGAGGGAGGAGGGCTGCGCAGGGTCCCCTCACCATGGGCGAAGCGCCTCCTGGGTCCCCTTGGCCAGACAACAGGTAACTCTCTTGTTCTCGAGGAGCTGAAGCTAGTAGGAGCCCAGATCGCGCCTCCCCACCCTTCTCTTCCTTTAGGATCGGGGCACTCCAGAAGAAGGAAGTGGGGGTTAAACCTCAGGGTAATTGGAGAGGGGACATTAATTTCTCCCCGGCTTGACTGGGCAGTAGCAGCTGCTGTCGGAGTCAGCGCCGCCTGCGCTTCTCTGGGAGGCTGCTCTGTTTGGCTGGCTCCTCGCAAGGCAACCCGCGTTGACAGTTTTTGAGGAGCGAGCCAACCTCAGCCTTGTCAACATTGCCTTGGATGTCCTTGCATGAGCCGGGAGGGCTCTGCCAGCTGCAGGAATGGCAAGGCGAACGGCGATCGGAAGGGCGGCCGGCCAGATCCCCTTTGGCAAGACTTGGCAGCGTGGGATAGGCGAGGAGGAGGAGGAGGAGGACCTGAATCAGACTCTGGCGGGCAAAGCAGGAACCTCGCTTGATCTTGAGACGAGTAAACACAAGCGCCGTTGCCATCTATCCGCCCACTGCTTTATCCAAAATAGATTGGGGTGTGTGTGTTTCATTAATATTCAAGGCTGTGGCTACCCATCTACCTTTCGATGAGAAGGGCTTAGGCGACTCCACCAGGTTTGAGTTTGTAGTCCGTATGGAACTAGTATTTCTCTTTTTAAAGAGAACGAGTATTTTCTCTCTCTCTTCTCCCCCCCCCCTTCCCAACAACAACCAAAGGATAAAAATTCTTTTGCTCTCTGAGCAAGGCCGATCCTATTCTCCTTTAGCAACAATCGGACCTCGCCCCCCACCCCCGCCAGTTCACAACAGGAGGTGACTATTCTCTCGAGTTAACTGTACTGAGGCCGTTGTTGACAGGTTGTTGGGCCTGACTCTGTGAGAACCAGCCCTGTCCTCCACAGCCCGGGGTAGCTTTGGACAAATTATTTCTGTTCAGTTACCTAAAAGAGATTAGTAGTCAGTAGCCACCGACTCCCAACATGTTCTGCATCACTAAAATCACCTCACCCTATTCACCTTTGTTCCTCCTGTAACGTCTCTCTGCTTTGCTGTCAGGGTAAGTGACAAAAGCACCCTGGTCTCCTGAAAGTTATTCAGTTATACAGTACTATATTACACTTCAATCATGGGTCAATCAAGTCCTATGGAAATCAATGTTTATTGTTAAGTTAATGGTGGCTAACTTGTCCCAATTACTTACATGGGATTTAATGTAGACTCATATGGCCTGCTGGGCCCACACAGGACAATGAGGCCCTAGGAAGCTGTGGTAATAGAACCAGCTGTGCCATTCAGACAGTCTGCAGACCAGTAGTGTAGTGGCAAATTCAGAAGTGCAGGGTCCCTTCATGACAGTCACAGCCATACCACTCCCTCTTTTTTTCTGCTCGATTGAAAATGAGCTTTTTATTAATGTCTTGTGCCATAACAGCAGGCCTCCCTATGAGACAATAAGAAAGTGGAGAATGTTAGCTACTGAAAAGAGTCTTCTCGGTGGTTGACTCACCGTTCACTCTGATTGCTTCCAATCAGCAAGAGAGCAAAAGCAAGCATGTTACAAGACTCTTCTCAAGGGCTAACACACTTTCACGCTGATTGGGTTCTAGGATGCTGGAGGCATAAGGACCCTGCTGGTATCCCAAAAAAGTAAGGAGGCTAAGACCCCTGAGGTCCTGGATGACTACACTCCTGCTGCAGAGACTGAATATTATTTTGAATGTTCCCTTGTGTAAAACTTCCTGCAAACAGAAATTGACCACACTTTAGAGACAAAGATGCTAGTCCAGTTCTTTGCCTGCTGTACTTGTTTTCTATTTATAGGGAATTTTTGATGCAGGTTCCTGCAGTCCATTTTACCACCTCACTGTGCTTCTTGTGTAGATCAGCATAACTTTAATTGGATCAGGACAATCAAGCAGTTTGAGCACTTTCAGGGAGTGACATCAATGAGATAGGATTCTCTGCCTCCTTTTTAAAAATGGTTTTGCTTGCTGTTACTGTAAACTATCATAAATATTTGAAAATAAGACTGAGAGAGAGGGGGGGGGGGAGAGAGAGAGAGAGAGAGTTGGATACCTGGCAAAAATAAGGCATTTATTGTTCATCAGTTCATGTTACGACCACTAGACCAGAGAGAAGTGTGAGTTAAAGTGAAACCATACAGCCTTAAAACTGATAAAAAATAATTTAAACATGAGATGTATACAAACAAAGAGATTAAAAAATGTGCACATGTAAAATCACATGCTACTGATTGTATACTGTTTCAGTTTTTTAAAGGTATGTATCTTAAAATGTTGTAACCCACCCTGGAACCTCACAGTGAAAGGCGGGTGGTGGTGGTTGTTATGTGCCTTCAAGTCGATTATGACTTATGGCGACCCTATGAATCAGTGACCTCCAAGAGCATCTGTCATGAGCCACCCTATTCAGATATTTTAAGTTCAGGTCTGTGGCTTCCGTTATGGAATCAACCCATCTCTTGTTTGGCCTTCCTCTTTTTCCCAGCATTATTGTCTTTTATTTTCTAGTGAATCATGTCTTCTCATGATGTGTCCAAAGTATGATAACCTCAGTTTCATCATTTTAGCTTCTAGTGACAGTTCTGGTTTAATTTGTTCTAACACCCAATTATTTGTCTTTTTTGCAGTCTATGGTATGCACAAAGCTCTCCTCCAACACCACATTTCAAATGAGTTCATTTTTCTCTTATCCGCTTTTTTCACTGTCCAACTTTCACATCCATACATAGAGATCAGGAATACCATGGTCTGAATGATCCTGACTTTAGTGTTCAGTGACACATCTTTGCATTTGAGGACCTTTTCTGGTGCTCTCATAGCTGCCCTCCCCAGTCCTAGCCTTCTTCTGATTTCTTGACATTTGTCTCCATTTTGGTTAATGACTGTGCCAAGGTATTGATAATCCTTGACAAGTTCAGTGTCCTCATTGTCAACTGTAAAGTTACATAAATCTTTTGTTCTCATTACTTTAGTCTTTTTGATGGTCAGCTGTAGTCCTGCTTTTGTGCTTTTCTCTTTAACTTTCATCAACATTCATTTCAAATCATTACTGGTTTCTGATAGTAGTATGGTTTTGTCTGCATATCTTAAATTATGTTTTTACACCTCCTTCATCTTGGTCCAATCTTGCTTTCCATATGATATGTTCTGTGTATATTTATTTATTGTACCACTTATATACCGCCCCATAGCCGAAGCTCTCTGGGAGGTTTACAGTAACTAAAAACATTAAAACAAATACAATTTAAAACATCTTTTAAAAACAATTTAAAACACTATTTAAACATTTAAAACAATATAAAACACATGCTAAAATGCCTGGGAGAAGAGGAAAGTCTTGACCTGGCACCAAAAAGATAACAGTGTTGGCGCCAGGATAAACAAACAGGGTAATAAGATGCACCACACCCTTTCCGATGGGGAACCAATAGGCTTCTCCATATTCTGTCCTTACAGTAGTCTCTTGTCCAGAATATAGGTTGTGTATCAGGACAATCAGATGCTGTGGCACCTCCATTTCCTTTAAAGCATTCCATAGTTTTTCATGATCTACACAGTCAAAGGCTTTGCTGTAATCTATAAAGCACAGGGTGATTTTCTTCTGAAATTCCTTAGTCCGTTCCATTATCCAATGTATGTTTATGATATGATCTCTGGTGCCTCTTCCCTTTCTAAATCCAGCTTGGACGTCTGCAATTTCTCGCTCCATATATGGTAAGGGCCTTTGTTGTAGAATCTTGAGCATTACTTTACTTTGCATGAGATATTAAGGCAATAGTTCAATAATTACTGCATTCCCTGGGATCCCCTTTCTTTGGAATTGGGATGTATATGGAACGCTTCCAGTCTGTGGGCCATTGTTTTATTTTCCATATTTCTTGACTAATTTTTGTCAAAATTTGGACAGATTCAGTCTCAGTAGCTTGTAGCAACTCTGTAGGTATGCCATCTGTTCCTGGTGATTTGTTTCTTCCAAGTATTTTAAGAACATCTTTCACTTCACATTCTAAAATTTCTGGTTCTTCATCATACAGTTCCTCTGTGAATGAATCTGTCATCCCCGGCATCTCTTTTATAGAGTTCTTCTGTGTATTGCTTCCATCTTCCTTTTATTTCATCTTGGTCAGTCAGTATGTTCCCCTATTAATTATTCAACATCCCTACTCTTGGTTTAAATTTCCCTTTAATTTCTCTAATCTTTAGGAATAGGGCTCTTGTTCTACCCTTTTTGTTGTCCTCTGTATTGTTGCATTTAGGGTTCTGACCATGTTTCTATCTCCTTTTGCTTTTGCTCTCCTTCTCTCTTTAACCATTTTAAGAGTTTCTTCAGTCATCCATTGAGGTTTTTCTCTCTTTTTAACTAGAGGTATTGTCTTTTTAATCTTATCTGATAACGTCTCTGACTTTACTCCATAGTTCTTCTGGCTCTTTGTCAACTAAATTTTAAAGCCTCAAATTTGTTCCTTATTTGAACTTTATATTCTTCTGGGATGTTATTTAAATTATATTTTGGCATTATGATTGCTTTGGTGTTCTTCTTTAGCTTTGCTCTGATTTTCGATACAACTAGTTCATGATCTATACCGTAGTCTGCTCCTGGTCTTGTTTTCGCAGAAAGTATGGACTTCTCCATCTTCTGCTACCAATTATGAAATCAATTTGATTCCTATATTGACCATTTGGTGATGTCCACATGTATAGTTGTCTTTTCAGTTGCTCAAAAATGTGTTTGCAAGAAACAAATTATTGGCTTCACAGAATTCGATCTCCTAAGCCCCATTTTCCCACTATTTCTAGTTCTCTGTTCCCTGCGTTTGCATTCCAGTCCCCCATGATTATCAGCACATCTTGTTTTGGTGTGTGATCAATTTATTCCTGTACTTCTTCGTAAAACTTCTCCAGCTTCTCTTCTTCTGCATTTGCCGTTGGAGCATAGATTTGATTCTTATATTGACCATTTGATGATGTCCACATGTACAGTCATCTTTTCAGTTGCTCAAAAAATGTGTTCGCAAGAAACAAATTATTGGCTTCACAGAATTCAATGTCTTTCTCCTGCTTCATTTCCGTCTCCTAACCCCATTTCCCCACAATTCCTAGTTCTTTTCTGTTCCCCACTTTTGCATTCCAGTCCCCCATGATTATCAGCACATCTTGTTTTGATGTATGATCTATTTTCTCCTGTACTTTTGCGTAAAATCTCTCCAATTCATCTTCTTCTGTGTTTGCCATTGGAGCATAGACTTGGATAATGGTTATGTTAATAGGTTTCCCATTTAATCTCATTGATATCACTCACTCAGACCTTGCGTTGTAGCTCCTAATTACTTTTGCTACATCACTTCTCACTATTAAAACAATCCCATTTCTTCTTAATTTCTCATTTCCTACATAAATTATTTTGTAGTTGCCTGATTGAAAATGTCCGATTCCCATCCATTTTAATTCATTCACGCCAAGTATTGTAATGTTGATATGTTCCATTACTTGCTTGACAATTTCTAACTTTCCCTGGTTCATGCTTCTCACATTTCATGTTCCTATTGTATGCATTGTACAACTCCGGAGTCTCCTTTCGCATCTGTGCGCATCAGCCTCTGGGCTCCCTTTTGGCTTTGACCCAGCTGCGTCATTAGTCACAGTGCTACTCGTACTTGTCCTTTGTTCTTCCCCAGTAGCTCGGTGAGTGCCTTCTGACCTGGGGGTCTCATCTTCCAGCACTATCTGGTGTTGCATTTTGGATACTCTATTCATAGGGTTTTTGTGGTAAGAGGTATTCAGAGATAGTTTACCATTGCCTTCCTCTGAGTTTGGATGCATCTTAGTCTGGTGTCTCAGTTTTGACCATTCTGCCATGGGTGCCCCTGCTACGAGTCTAGTCTCTTGGCCTAGACTCCTGACGGCATTGCTGTCAGCTTCTTCAACACTCTCAAACCCCCTCACCACGTTAAGGTGTGCATCCTAAAGGGGGAATGGTGGGTAATTTATAACAACAACCACAACAATAACAAAAATAATATGTTTATTAGAAGCAACTCAAAACCAGAAATCAGAGTGCAAGGTTTAGTTTTACAGAACTCTTTCTTAGGCTTCATTGGAATATTGCATTTTAGATTTTGTAACTCACCCTGGGACCTGTTGGTGAAGGGCAGGCAAACAACAACAACAACAATGTATACTGCTGTCCACAAAAACCATATAGCTGTTTACATAATAAAATTAATACCTTAACAAGCAAACAAGTTCACAAATACAATTAAAATCCACAAAACAACACATATAATCTGTAAACCGCCCAGAGAGCTTCGGCTATAGGGCAGTATATAAATGTAATAAATAAATAAATAAATAAATATAATCAGCCTTCAAAATACAGCAATTGATAGAGACAAATCATATTATCATATATCAACAGATGCAGTACTACTTTGCCCACACTATCACAGAGCCCCAAAGCCCAAGATAACATGTATGTTTTAAGCTGGCATCAAAAGTGAGTCACTGTTGACACCTGTTGCACCTCCAGAGGCAGAGAAGGCCCTATTCTAGGTCACTGTCCTGAAGGCATCACCCAACGGTGAGTCCACAAGAAGGGCTCCCTCTGCAGTTATCAGGTGCTGGGCTGGCACATATGGGAAGAGGTACCCGTGCACGTGTTTGGGCCCCAAAGCAATTAGGACCTTATGTAGTAATGTTAACACCTTAAATTGGGCCTCAAAGCAAAGAGGCAACTAGTGCAGGTATAATATAATCAATCTTATTGTGCCATTCAGTAAACCAGTGGCAGTATTCTGCACTAGCTGCAACCTCTGGACCAATTTCAAGGGCAGCCCCACATAAAGTGCATTACAGTAGTCAAGACATGAGGTTACCAGGGCATGGATCACTGTGGCAAGGCTGTCCCCATCCAAGAATGGCCACAGCTGGTGAACCATCAGGGCCTCTAGTCACAGTGTTGGATCCAGAAGCATCTGCTCCTTCAAAGGGAGTGCAATCCCATCCAAAACAGGCTCTCTCCCTACTTCCTGGACATGGGAACCAGCAACCTGCAACACCTCTGTATTTCTGGAATTCATTTCAGTTTACAGTCATTATTTCTAACACTGATATAAGATTTGTTTATTTATTAAATTTGTATCCTGCTTTTACACCAAATGGTGCTCAAGGAAGTTAACAATATAATAATAAATTACAATAAAGCAGCAATAGAATAAAAGACATAAAATCAAATCAATGAAAGCATCAATAAAATCAATAAAGAAACCAGTGAAAGCCAATAGCAACATATGTACAGATCACTTTAAGGGCCAAAGGCCTGACCAAAAAAAAAAATGTATGACTGCTGGTGGAAGGTCATCAGAGACAGGACAAGCCAGGCTTCCCTTGCCAAGGAGTTCTATGGTCTGGTAGCAGCCACCAAGATATCTTTTGCTTGAGTTCCCACCAAATGTGCTTCAGATATTGGCAGGTCAGACAGAAGGGGCCTCATCCAATGAGCATGACTTGCATTTTTGCACCTCAGAGGTTGATGGACATTCTCAAAAGCAGAGTAATATGTGCTCATTCATATATCTTGGGCTGCAATCCTAAAATCTCTGGAAGGTCTTCTCAGGGGGTCATAGGATGTTTTGGATCTCCCTTTCTGAGAGCAAGGGGGAGAGAGGCTCACCCTTGGAAAGGGAGATCCAGCTTTGTGAGGCCTGTTCTGCTACAGTGGAACCCTCAGTGGGCATTGCTTCACTAACATCAGTAAAGGCAAAAGGGGGCATTCAGGAGAAGCAATGAAGGCTGGTGTCTCAGTGTCAGTGACCCTGTGGAATCTACTCTGGGGTTTTCCAGGAGATGTCCATGGTGCTAAAACCTATTTGCAGCAACTTGGACACCTCCTGGGAAAACCCTGAATAGAGTCCACTGTCCCACTTACATGGAGCCATCAGCCTCCACTGGGGAGAAGATGTGGATCCATAGCCTTCCCTCCACCATGTCCCCAAACTGGGGAAAAACATATGCCTGGAAACACATATATTTTCCCTGCCATTGCAAATAATTAGAAATCTTTTTAAAAAAAAATAAAATTAAGGCCTGTGGGGTGGGGACAAACAAAAGTCTCGTTACATTCTCCCTTCTACCCTGCCACCATGCATCCAGTTTTGGACATTTCTGAACCCACTGCTAGGATTGCTCTGATTCTGCTTGTTGGGTGGTGGTGAGAAATGATGTTAAAGTCTGCAGCTTAAGTTGAAATGGAGTCCTTAAACCTCTGCTTCCATGTAGGAGGCTATTCCCATGGTTACATTTCCTCACTCCAGTTCATGCAAATTAATAATTACCTGCTGTAAAAGCTACATTTGTCTGTTGACAGAAGGGGAATCTAATTCAAACACAGAAGTTCCTACTGTTGGAGGGTTCTTATTCTTACTCCTTTTCAGGGCTATGACCAATATGCTTCATGCTAATTTGCTACTGTGAAAGTTTGTTGGAATGAAGCATGGACTTCTGCATTGCCTAGATAAGCTGCCTGGATGGTCACTGCCTTGTTCTGGAATGATAACTACTGTATATGTCAGGTGTGGGACTGAGGGAAAGGAAGCTGCGTGATTCACAGTTTGGTTGCCAAAGGAAGGCGTTTGGTAGCTTTGCATGACAAATGGTTTTCCAAATAGCAGAGTCCCCCATGATGGACGTCTGGGTCCTAAACAAGAAATGAGGTGGAAAACATAAGGAAGAGGAACCAGCTAGAGAAGGGGATGGGGAACCTGTGGCTCTCCAGATGTTGTTGGCCTGCAACTTCCATTAGCCCTGGCTAATGGCCATGCTGGCAGTGGCTGACGGGAGTTGGAGTCCAGTGACATCTAGAGGGTCCCTGTTTTAACTGAAGGTCCTAGTGACTGAATCTGGGACCATGCGAAGGATGTGTTGTCTACTGGGCTGTAATTTTTTAAAAATTAACAAACTCCTTGCCACAAGCAGCTTGCAATCTACATTAATTTGATCAATGTTCTCAGCTACTGTACTTTTTGGTTAGCCAATCTGATGCCCTACTGTGGTTGCTGTACTCCAACTCCCATCAACCCCAGAAAGCCTAACCAATGGTCAGGGGCGGTGATAGTTGTAGCTAGTGATGGGGATGGGGATTGAATTCGGTTCACATTGAAAGCTGAATCTATCTAATCCGCACTTTCCAAAACAACATGAGAAGTGAAACTCAGGCATCCTTCGAAATCTGCACTTTTCTGAATTTTGTGATGCCGTTTCCCCATCAAAAAAATGTTTACAAAAAATACATAGCTTGAATATATTCAATGAATATATTTGTGAAAACATACAAAAATGTATTACATGAGGAGAAACTGCTTGCAAAAATGGTTATGTCAGTCAAAACTGCATACAAATGAGGAGAAATTCACACTATAAAGCAGAAGAATTTTCATGAGGATTTTTTAAATTGCTGCAAAAACATGGAGAACTGAATTTAAGGTTGGAAAAAGGAGAAATGGAGAGCAGCAAAATGGACAGATCCTTTGATCCCTAGTTTTAGCCCAGTAACATCTGAAGGGCCAATGGTTCCCCCCTCCTGAACCAGAGTCAGGGTTTTGTCTTATGGTTAATGTTTTAGATTGTGTTGATTGTCCAACAAGTCCAACAAGCTTGATCAGGATCATGGCCTTTTCTGTGGTGGCCCCACATCTCTAGAATATCCTCCCCAGGAAAATGTGTATGACTTCTCCATTTTGGCCTTTAAGGTCACATCCACACTAGACATTTAAAGCACTCTGACACCACTTTAACAGTCATGGTGTCCTCAAAAGAATCCTGGGAACAGTAATTTGTTAAAGGTGACAAGAGACCCCTCACACAGCAACAATTCCCAGCAGTCTTAACTACAGTTTCCAGGTTTCTCTGGGGGAAGCAGTGGGTGTTAAAGTGGTATAAGAGTGATTTAAATGTATGGTGTGACTGTGACCTAAGAAAGCCTTAAATATTTTGTGTATTGCTATTGTCATGCAAAGCTGCCAAATGCCTTCCTTCTGCAACTAATCTATGAATCATGCAGCTTCCTTTCCCTCAGTCCCACATCTGACATATAGTTATTGATACAGAACAAGGCAGATACCATCCAGGCAGTCTTGTGAGAGTGGATACTCTGAACGACAGGCTAAAAAAATCTATTAGATAAGTAAACAAACAAACATAGGGACTGCTAGGCGTCCCTCGTGGCTTGCAGCTGTCTAGTGTTGAATCACTGTGCCTGAGACTCAAACCCTCTCCATTTGGAAGCACTTTAGTACTGGAAATGGAGGAAACTGATTTGAACAGCAAAGTACTAATTTTAGTGGGGTGTGTGTTACAGTTGCTTTGAACAATGGCGCATGCATGATCCTGGCCTGTCACTTGGATTAGAATCGAACAACATGGGGCATCATACAGCGATCAGGGGCATACAGTCATCCCACCAAACAGACATCTGAAAAAATTCTTCCGTCTGGAGGTAATAAAACCATATAAAGCCCCACCCCTTACCAACTCTACAGCAGGTTGCCATACTTACACCTTATACTTCACCAGGGGTGTAGTCATCCAGGATCTTGGGGGGGGGTCTAAGTCCCCCTACTTTTTTGGAAGCAGGTCCCAGCAGGGTCCCTATGTCTCCAGCATCCTACAAACTGGCATGAAAAGGGAGCCACTGAGAAGAGCCTTCTAGCATGCTTCCTTGTCCTTTACTGCTGATTGGAGCCAATCAGAGAGAAAGGAGGTGAGTCAGCCATTGAGAAGACTCTTTTCTGTAGCTAACGCTCCCCCCTTTCATGCTGATTGGCTCCTACATATTTTGTTGTTGTACAAGAAGGCACTAGCAAGAATCTCATTCTCATCCCAGGAGCAAAAAAGGCTGTGACTATCATGAAGGGACCCTGCACTTCTGAATTTGCCACTACCCTACTGCACTTCACTTACACGGACAGAAGTCTCAGTGATTTTAAAAGCATATACTTCCATGGGTCCTTTACTTTTAAAAGGTTGATAGCGACTAAGTTATTCTCAGAGTAGACCCATTGAAATGAATGAATATAAGTTAGTCACGTTCAACTAGTCTACTCTGAGTAGGACTAGCATTAAATACAACCCAAAGTCTATATCCCATCTTTCTTCCAAAAGGAAAACTCAGGCATCATCTTCAATTCAGGCTATGGTCTGAAAGCACTTGAGGCCACCACCTTGTTGAAGCTAAGCTGGTCTGGGTCTGGTCAGTGCCTGGATGGGAGGCCACCTCATCTATGCTGCCTTGGGTTCCTTGATGAAGAAAAGGCAGCGTGTAAATGTAAGAAATATATATAAAACCTTTCAAGACATACATGGGAATTACCAAATGGCCTCCCATCCAGGCACTGAACTAGAGGCACAACTACTTAGTTTCAACAAAGTAGCTATACCATGTGCATTCAGGGCAGGTTCTGGCATGGCCAGGGTATTAGATTCTTTGATTTATTTACCTGATTGAAATGTATACTTTCATTCTTACCTTGAACCAACTGATCACCCTGCCCCCCACCCCTAAGCCTCTGGCTTAGCCATTGGTCTGAGGTCAAGCAGGGAGCCTTTCCTTGTTCAGGAGGCCTCTGAAGCTACAAGAGGAGCTGTGGGTAATTAGAAGTAGTCACAGAGTGGGGGAGTGCTGCCTGCCACCTCTCTCCTACCCCAGGAGCCCCCCAATGGTGTGAGAGGAGCCACAGGTATTAGAGGTGGCTACGGAGGGAGGGAGCTCCACCCACCACCCCTCCCACTAATGCTGAGCAGCTTCCTGCTGCGGGAGGAGGAGGTGGCTGCTGCTGAGGCCCGGTATTCAGCAGCGGAGAGGAGTGCTGGAGGAGGAGATGCTGCCAGTGGCGGGGAGGCTACAGCTACAGCTACAGCTCAGTGGCCTGGAACTGCTGCCTGTTCATCTAAGAAATGTAGAGGGAGTTCTCAGGGCACCACATGAGATGATGTATGGCTGCATCCCCACCATGCTGAGCTGAAGATTGGCGCCCCAGGTGATGAGTCTGGAACCCCAGTCTTTCTCTTGCTCTCACTGGCAGTGGGGCAGTGAAGGAGGTGATGCAAAGACCAGCCAGGATCCCCATTGGTGGTGCCTGGATACGCCCAGCCACTATTGAAGCTCCGCACATGAACAAGCAAATAGATAGAGGTGATCCAGTGGACATAATGTATTTGGACTTTCAAAAAGCTTTCAGCAAAGACTCCTGAGTAAGCTTAGCAGACATGGAATAAGAGTAGAGGTCCTATTGTAGATCAAGAAATGGCTAGGAAACTGAAAGCAGAGAGTAGGAACAGGAATAAATGGACAATACTCCCAATGGAGGGATGTAGAAAGTGGAGTCCCCAATGGCTGGCTATGGGACCTATGCTTTTTTAACTTGTTCATAAATGATCTAGAACTGAGGTGAGCAGTAAAGTGGCCAAGTTTGCTGATGATACTAAATTGTTCAGGGTTGTTAAAAGAAAAAGGGTTTGTAAAGAGCTGTAAAAGGACCTCTCCAAACTGAGTTAATGAGCAGTAAGGTGGCAAATGCAATTCAATGTAAATAAGTGTAAAGTTACGCATATTGGAGCAAAAAATATATATCTTAATTTCACAAATATGTTCACGAGGTCTGAACTGATGGTGAATGACCAGGAATGAGACCTTGGGGTTGTAGTGGATAGTTCAATGAAGATGTTGACCCAGTATGTGGCAGCTGAGTAAAAGGCAAATTCCATGTTAGGGATCATGAAAATAATTTTATTGAAAATAAAACCGCCAATATCATAATATTGCTATATAAATCTATAGTGTGACTGCATTTGGAATACTGTGTACAGTTGTGGACGCCTCCCCGCAACAAGACTATTGTACAGCTGGAAAGGTTCAGAAAAGGGCAACCAAGATGATCAAGAGGATGGAGCGACTCCCTAGAAGGAAAGGTTGTAGCATTGGGGGCTTTTTAATTTACAGAAAAGCGAGTGGGAGGTTACATGACTAAAGTGTGTAAAATTATGATTGGAATTGAAAAAGCATATAGAGAAAAGTTTTTCTCCCTCTCTCATAACACAAGAACTTGTGGACATCTAATGAAACTGAATGTTGGAAGATTCAGGACAGAAAAAAGAAAGGACTTTTTCACCCAGTTAAACTATGGAATTGGCTCCCACAAGAGGCAGTGATGGCCACCAACTTGGATGGCTTTAAAAGAGGATTAGATAAATTCATGGAGGATCAGGCTATCAATGGCTACTTGCTATGATGGCTCTGCTCTGCCTTCACAGGCAGTATGCTTCCAAATACCAATTGCTGGAAATCGCAGGAGGGGAGAGTGCTTGTTGCACTCAGGTCCTGCTTGCGGGTTTCCCATGGGCAACTGGTTGGCCATTGTGAGAACAGGATGCTGGACTAGATGGGCCATTGGCCTGATGCAGCAGGCTCTTCTTATGTTAATGCTCTCCCTACTGAGGTCCACCTGGTGCCTTCGCTGACAACTTTTCAGTACCAGGTAAAAACATCCCCCAGGCTTTTAATAGACTGTTGTTGTTTGGCTGTTACTGTGAGGCCAAATCTTTCTGCTGCTGTTATGGAGGGGTTGTTTTGTGTATTTTTTAAAAAAGGAATTGTATGAGTCTTTGTGTGAATGTCTCTATATTCAAATGTATTTTACTTACACTTATGTTTTTAAATATGCTAAAGGTTCTTGGAGAACTTTTTGTGTAACAATTTTGATAAATAACAAAGACGAGGAGCAGCAACAGCAGCAGCAAAATGCTTTTGTAAGATACTGGTAGACTGGTGCTCCAGATATGAAAAAAGGGAAATGTCTAGAATGTTTTGGAGAAAGGGGGCCTTCTCCCCTTACTTAGCTAAATGAATTAGCATTTCGCTTCAGCACTTTAAGACTGGACAGCTCCAAAGATCCAACAGCAAACTGCCGGGTATAACTGTATGTTGGGGTGTTTTTGTTTTTTGAGAGTTTGGAGCATTTACACTACACCCACAGTCAGCAGAGAATGCACATCCAGGGAGAATATATAGTTGATGCACTTGTCCCACTTCTCCAAATACTATCCTGTGAGGGGAGGGGGGAAGCTGTCCTCCCATAAATTGCTAACTCTGTTACAAGATATGGTGTTCCAGCCCTCTGACAACAGGAAGCTTCTGCCTTCACAGTTCTTTCTTGGCTACAGGATCCTCTTGCAGCTGAGCCAAGAAATGCTTCTCAGAAAGCCTTTTGTTGCTGTTGCATTGTCTCCAGCTGAGCCCATTCATCCCCACCCCTAGATGAAGCTAGGAGCAAGCCACAGGAAGTTCTATTTAAGGGAGAATTGCCATCGATCACAAGGCAGCAGCTATTGCTTTGGGCTGCTGTTTGGACCATTGTGCTTTAATAGAAATTCTGAAGTGCCCATCAGCTAAGTTTAGAAAGGATAGTCTTCCTTTTTTTTAATATGATGTTGCAGACAGAAGTTTGAAACCTATCCCATTAAGTGAGGGAGTCAGGAGACTGCCACCTACAAGCAGGTACATCACTCATCACTTGATTACTCAGCAGTCCACCACGGTAGCTGAGCATGCAACATCCTTCAATGGAAAATATTTGTTTTTAATATTATTAATGATAATTCATGAATCACTTTGAGACATGTGTAAAAGGTGATTTGCAAACATACCATTAAAAACAGCTAAAAATAGTTTTTCAAATAGTACAAAAAACAACTGAAGATAGGTTTAAAAACAACACAAAATGAACACCTAAGGCAGAGACCTTTTCATCCAGCTGGAAAAGCTTATTGAAACAGAAATGTCTTCCATTTTTTCCCAAAGGTACAGATAGTGTGTGCCTGTTGTATGTCAACAAGGGTGCTGCTCCCCAGAACAGAGGTAGCCACACTGAAAGCCCTCCTATGAGTAACTGTGCAGCAGGATTCTGATATCTGTAGGCCTTTGGGAAGAAACTTTCCTGCAGTGACCTACTTGGTATGTAAGGGATAAGACGTAACGTGGTTCAGAGCTGTATAGGGCCTTGTACGTTAATATGAAAATCTTGGATTTGGCCCAGTAGCAGAATGACAGCCAAATTCTGCAAGCAAGGCCTTTCTGTGCTGTCAGTTGCTTATACCCACAAGCGACCTAACCACTGCATTCTGCCTAAGCTGCAACCTCTGGCCTAACCTCAGGTAATCAAATTTTGAAGTTACTAAGGCAACTGTGGCCAAGCTATTCTAGTCCAGGAATGGCATACCTGTCTTACCAGCCACATTTGGTAACAGACACACCTAGTCTCCGAGGACACTTGTACTTCCAGTGACAGCTGGATCTAGAAGAACCCCCAGACTATGCACCTGTTCCCACCCACAGAATCTGCATCTTGCCAAGATTTAGGCTCAGTTTATTAGCCCTCATCCAGCCCACTACTGCATCCAGACACTTCACATCCGGTCACAGATTGAAGATCACTTGACACTGGAGTCATGGAGTAATGAACATACATGAAGGAACATACATGAAGGAACATGCTCGCATGGCCATTTCCTATGTTACAGAGAAACAGAGTTGGGTATCATTACCGTATTGATGACACCTCACTCCAAATCTCTGAATGATCACTCCCAATGGCTTCATATAAATGTGACATAACACTGAAAATAATATAGTATCCTATGGCATGCCATAGCTCAGGAGTGAGAAGGCTCAGAAACATCCAGTTCTATCATCTGGAACCATCCTTGGAGATAAGACCTGAACCACTGCAGAACCGTGCCACCCATACCCATCTCCCATAGATGTTCCAGGAGGATATCATGGTTGATGGTATCAAAAGCTGATGAGTGACTGAGTATTGTGTTTGAAGCGATATCTAGTGACATGAAAGCTGTCTGGGATGTGGCAGCTGCAAGGGGTATTTCACAGAGTGAAGATCACTTGGCACTGCAGTCATGGAGCAATGAATATACACAGGGGAACATGCCCACAATGTTACAATTTCTGCATTTCAATAATTCACAACATTAAATCAGAATACAAAACCATCCATCACTATTGCAGCAGGGAAGCAATAAAACATTTGAGATGAGAAACATAAAAGATGTCAAAGCCATTTAACCAATCAAAAGCTATGTACATTTTTAGAAATTTCTAGAAGTTTGAAGGAATGGGTAAATCTCATGAAGTAATGAGCACTGGGCCACCACCGAGAAAACCCTGTCCTGGGCCACCATCAATCTACATCTTCAAAAGGAAAAGACTTGGCTAGCTGTTGTCAATTGGCATAACGATCACAACACATGTAAGCAGCTCCATTGTATGCCACTTGTAGCCCCACATTGTGAGTAAGTGACTCAAGAGGATACAAATGATGCTGGTATGAGGTGGGGCAGCTATTAGCATATACTAATTGTCAGCTGAAGTTGTTCAGTAGGGCATCCCTTAAATGTTCACTCTGCGTACCACTTCAGCACACAGTTTTAATGTTGCAATACCAGGACGGGGAGGCAGTATTTGGTCATCTAACTGGGTGATCTAATCAGGATTCAAGAGATAAAAGACCACAGACTCAAAAAATGTTACTGAAACAAATAATAAGGTTTACGGATACACAGTTCAGATAATAATGCTACCTTCATATAGAAAATAACTTCTAACAAAGTCATCTCATTTGCACAAGGACTTCTGCTTGTGCAATGGAACTTCCCCTTCTTCCCCTCTCCCCCGTCTTCCCATGCTTTCCCCACACTTGGGAGGAAGAAAATTGAGGGGAGAGGGAGGAGAGTTCTACTGCACAAGCAGAAGTCCTTGCACCATCAGAACGACTTTGCTGGATACAACCCTTTATGAGTTTTGAAGAAAGACAGAGCAACATAAAGGAAAATTAGCAATATAGTACTAAGAAAATAATTTGAATTAAGAATGGCATTAGAATCAGAGTATTTTGCATTATACAGGATCCAATTTGAAAAAGATTCTCTTAAGGTGAATTTCTGGAACTAATTCCAAGTTGTTGTTTTTAAAAAAAAGAAAAGAAAACAGAGATGTTTGTTTTCTGCACTTTCTGCCTCTTCAGATGAAGTCACATTTCATTTCAGTGCTAAAGCTAGTTACAGCTGGGGAAGTGAAACGGGTCCTTTCCCCCCTTGTTTTGTTGAAGATCGTGACATAAATTATGGTAAAGCGATGTGCTGAGGAACCTTTTCCTCCATCTCCCATCCTTCAATCTTATCCAAGTAAGAAGGGCAGCACCAGTCTTTCTGGAGAGCAGAATGCAAGACAACACAGAAGTAGCAGCACAGAGATTATTTACTCAGCAAAACTTTGAAAAGGATCAACATCCTGTGACTGAGCATTTCTGTTCACTCTAATTTTCCCTCTGGTAATCTTAGGCTGGAAATCTTTCCTGCGACCCTTATGGAAACTCATATGAGATTTGATTTTTTTTGTTTTACAATAAATCACCTGACTAAACTATCATATGCATGGGCACAAGAAAATCTTCTGACAACAGTCAACATTTACCCTGAAACCAAGTGGGAAGTTTGTTTATTCATATTAAACTGTTCCTGTAGAGCTATAAAAGGTGGCCATTAAACTGTCTAGCTTTTATAGACTCCTCCTGTGGTATTCTAACCAAATTACCATATTTAGCAGGGAAATGACAAAAATTGCCATACTTTTAAGGGCAATTTCACCAGAATCTATTATAATAGATTTTTTTAAAAAGAAATAATAATGAAGATACGTAAAAATGGCTGCAGCAAATCTCACTGAAACATATGGACTCATTTCAGTTGTCTTTCAGTTGATTTCAGATCAACCCTGCAGGTACAGACATAGGAGGAACTATGAAAAGATCATTACAAACAAAAGGAAACCATCTAGTGGAAGAATGTAGCTAAAGCAGGGATTATTTGCCACTATCAGGACCATGCAAATTTCTTGCACAAAGTACAAATTTGAGCAAAGCAACATATAGATCACAGGTGGTAAGCAGTCCATTGGTCAAAACCAGGGTTCAGATGGCTTTGACAGGATAATGTCCAGCTATATATACTTAGTTGTTGGCTTTTACCATCCAGAGGGTAAACCATGAGTCACAGGCAAAACAAATACAAGATCATGGTATGTTAAGGTTTGTACTAGTTGACCAGGCTCAGCTGAAATGACTCATCAAATAGGACAAGCAATTTGAAATCCAGGTTCAAATTGAGAAACACAGTCTATGAGCAAAGGCTGAGCAATAGGCAGAAACATAAGAGGTTGCAGAAAGGCAATGGGAATCTTTATGGCATTGCTGGAGATGGGACTACAGATATTGCTAAGCAGGATATTGAAGGGATGGCAACAGGAAACAGAGAAAAGGCAGGGACTATTTGTTGCAACTCACGGGTCAAACCAATAGCCTTGTAGGACAGCAGTCTAGGCAGGGAAGGTTCATGAAAAGAACTATTGATGCTTTCCAATCTGGGAGTATGTTTCATAGGTAGGCAGGAAATCAAAAGTCTTAAAAGTAGTCATTCTTTGGAACATATGTGAGAGGATGCTTTCTTACACAATGCATTGGACAGAACTCCAGAAGAACACACATTGACATCCCCAAGAAGCAGCAGTCATTACTGGACCATATGGCCACTACACTTCCTAAGAACATTTCTTTCCAAAAGCACATTTCTATTTTATAGACATAGATCATGTAGCAGCAGTGGGGAACCTATGGCCCATACGCCTAATTATAACCATTAGGCATCCGTGCTTGGCCTGCAAGGCTGTTTTGGTCAAGCCACACCCACCTGCCCTACACTTGACATCATATATGATGTCAGGTGTGGGGAAGGTAAAGATGCAGCTGGGCTGAAAGAGAGTTTGCACCTCAACAACCTTGTGCAAAGTTCCTTGGGCCGCACTTTGCAAGCCCCAATGATCAGTGTCCAAGATCCAGTTCCTCGCCAATGCCGTATAGTGTCCCAAATGACTAGAAAATAGACAAGTTATTCCACACATATTGCTTTCTACTGTCTTGTGGTTTCTAAGCAAATCTCATGGCTTGAGTGAAATGGCTCATGATTTTAAACTTGGACGGAAGATGATCATAACAGACACACACACACACAGAGGATCAGATGAACAACAACAATATCAGCCACATGGATGTCAAGTAAATTATTCACATATTGATGCTTCCACTGTGAACTATAGCTTGAGAACAATAGAGAAAGTGATCTTCCACGTTCCATTGACAGATGTGAGAGAGTACAGATGTGGAGAAAATAAACACCCCCATAGAAACCATTCTCAAGAAACAGCTACTGAGTAGTCCCATTTACTCCATTGTTATTCTACAGTGTGGTGCCTGCCATATGTTGTTAGACTATAACTCCCATCAGCCCCAGCCAGAATGACCAATGGTCAGGCATGAAGGGAGTTGTAGTCCACAACATCTGGAGAACACCACATTGGCTTCCCCTGTTCTCCAAGTTAGACTGTGTTGCCTCAACTCATGCAATGGGACTTCCCCTTCCCCTCTCTTCCTCATGCACCTTCAAAATCAGCAGGGGAGAGGAGAGGAGGAGAAATCTCCATTGTGCAAGTGGAAGTCTGCTGCACTAGTTGAACAGCAACACTGGATACAATCCATGATTTCAGGATTTAGCAAAAGGTTTGTGAATAGCATGGAGAAAAGTAAGGCAGAGTGGAATCCTACACATATTTACAAGGAAGTTCCCTAGAAATGAGCATATGCCTATCAAGCTGTCTTATATTTGTTATGTACCTTCAAGTCGATTTCGACTTAGGGTGACCTGGTGAATCAGTGACATCCAATAGCATCTGTTATAAACCACCCTATTCAGGTCTTGTAAGTTCAAGTCTGTGGCTTCCTTTATGGAATCAATCCATCTCTTGTTTGGCCTTCCTCTTTTTCCACTCACTTCTGTTTTTCCCAGCGTTGTCGTCTTTCTAGTGAATCATGTCTTCTCATGATGTGTCCAAAGTATGACAACCTCAGTTTCATCATTTTAGCTTCTAGTGACAGTTCTGGTTTAATTTGTTCTAACACCCAATTATTTGTCTTTTTTGCAGTCCATGGTATGCGCAAAGCTCTCCTCCAACACCACATTTCAAATGAGTTCATTTTTCTCTTATCCACTTTTTTCACTGTCCAACGTTCACATCTATACATACAGATTGGGAATACCATGGACTGAATGACCCGGACATTAGTGTTCAGTGATACATCTTTGCATTTGAGGACCTTTTCTAGTTCCCTAATAGCTGTCCTCCCCAGTCCAACCTCCTTCTGATTTCGTGACTATTGTCTCCATTTTGGTTAATGACTGTGCCAAGGTATTGATAATCCTTGACAGGTTCAATGTCCTCATTGTCAACTTTAAAGTTACATAAAACTTCTGCTGTCATTACTTTAGTCTTCTTGACATTCAGCTGCAGTCCTGCTTTTCTGCTTTCCTCTTTAACCTTCATCAGCATTCGTTTCAAAAAATTACTAGTTTCTCCTAAGAATATGGTATTGTTTGCATATCTTAAATTATTAATATTTCTCCCTCCAATTTTCACACCTCTTTCATCTTGGTCCAATCCTGCTTTCCGTATGATGTGTTCTGCATATAGATTAAACAAGTAGGGTGATAAAATACACGCCTGTCTCACATCCTTTCCGATAGGGAACCAAAAGATTTCTCCATATTCTGTCCTTACAGTAGCCTCTTCTCCAGAGTATAGGTTGCTCATAAGGACAATCAGATGCTATGGCACCACCATTTCTTTTAAAGCATTCCATAGTTTTTCATGATCTACACAATCAAAGGCTTTGCTGTAATCTATAAAGCACAGGGTGATTCTTCTGAAATTTCTTAGTCCATTCCATTATCCAACGTATGTCTGGTGCTTCTTCCCTTTCTAAATCCAGCTTGGACATCTGGCATTTCTCACTCCATATATAGTAAGAGCCTTTGTTGTAGAATCTTGAGCATTACTTTACTTGCATGAGATATTAAAGCAATAGTTCGATAATTACTGCATTCCCTGGGGATCCCCTTTCTTTGGAATTGGGATGTATATTGAACGCTTCCAGTCTGGGCCATTGTTTAGTTTTCCATATTTGTTGACAATTTCTTGTCAAAATTTGGACAGCTTCCGTCTCAATAGCTTGTAGCAACTCTATTGGTATGCCATCTGTTCCTGGTGATTTGTTTCTTCCAAGTATTTTAAGAGCAGCTTTCACCTCACATTCTAAAATTTCTGGTTCTTCATCCTACAGTTCCTCCAGGAATGAATCTGTCATCCTTGCATCTCTTTTATAGAGTTCTTCTGTGTATTTCTTCCATCTTCCTTTTATTTCATCTCCGTCAGATGAATATACTAAGTTGGACCAATGGTTCATTGAGTCAAAAACTATCTGCTATGGCAGCTCTCAGGCAGAGTCTTTGCCAGCCCTGCTTACTTGAGAGATCCTGGGAACTGAACCTGGGACCTTGAAAGCATATGAGGCTGTGAGCACACTATCTGCTTCAAAAGCAGCAAGAATGGTTTTTCTGGCTGTGTTTGAAGAACTCTGCCCTCTGCTGGACACACCTCCCTTTCCATGCTGCTGACTTCAGACCTTTCAGGACCACCCACAGCAAAGTGTTGGGCCAATCACTGTCTCTGCATGAGCCTACAGCAAAGTGTTTCCATTGGCCACACTTGGAAGACAAACAGGCTGATCTACCAATCAGTTGTGAAATCTGCCTGAAGCTCAATTTAATAATAAAAAAGCACTCAAGCTGATCTGACCAGGTTTAGAATAAAAAGGGGCAGAATTTGACTAGGTTTGTATGCTCCTGTTTTCAGAAAAGAAAGGTGGAGACGTACTGGAACTGGCACAACAGTAATTGTGTCTCTACCCTGTTCTATTACAGAGCTATGTCACCTCACCGTAATCCCAAATTTTGGTGCAGATTGCATGTGCATTGAGGAAAATATGTCTTATTGGGATAGCCTGAAGTGTATAGAATTCTGTCTTAGCTCACAACTATCTCCAAAACATTCACAGCATGACCCTAAGTATGCTTAGTCAGATGTCAAGTCTCACTCTGGTCATGGGACCATACGTCTCACTGTGTTCATGGTGAGTGTGCATTGGTGCAGTTTACAAATGATCTCTGTAAGACTCTGGAGACTGCACAAGTGACAGCACAGAAAAACAAACCTTAATTGCAATGGCCCTGTGCTGATTAGCTTTATTCAAATAGTGTTAGTGATGTGCAAATAAAATATCTGAATTAGATCGGGCCCTGCAGCTCATGTTTTGCTGAGCTGAAGATGGTAAATTCCTCTCAAGCATAACCCTCTCCTTCAGTGTATTCCACTAACAGCAGTCCCTGCCCACCGCCTCCTTAATATCCTCTTTGGATGCAGGGCTGTGGAGTCGGAGTTGGAGTCGTGGAGTTGGAAGCAATTTTGGGTGGAGTCGGAGTCAGAGTCAGTAGAAATGTACCGACTCCGACTTCAAAATAAATTTTGATTGACAATTTTTTTAAAATATAAATTCAAAATGTCAAAGAAGCTTCCCATGAAGTCAGCTGTAGTTGAGCATTTCACCATAACTCAGGATGGAAAATATTTTGTGTGCCAGTGTATGACACAGGACCCAGATGAAGACAAATGCTGTGATGCCAAGATCAGCGCATATTCAGGCAGCGATAAAAATGCTCCTATGAGAGCTTCTAATTTAAAAAGACATTTACAGCCCTTTCCAGGGCTGTGGAGTTGGAAGCAATTTTGGGTGGAGTCGGAGTCAGAGTCGGACAGTAGAAAAATAGAGGAGTCGGAGTCGGAGTCGAAGGTTTGGCGTACCAACTCCACAGCCCTGTTTGGATGTACCAATACATTCTCACCAGCTGCATCACAGAGGGATTCAGTCATGAAAGCTGTTGCATAGTTCACAGTGGTCCAAAGGGCCATGTTAATATCTGGTGATGCCCTTCGCCATTTTAACTCACCGTTGCATACACGATACAGTGAACGGTGGTGCTACTTAGATTTGGGTGTCCTTTGGAGCAGGGCGGAGGACATTTATCAGCAGAGGGCTGCATTCCATAATGGACAACCTTTCTAGGAATACATACCAGTGGTGGGTGCAGTCAGAGCCAAAAGTAGACAGAGCAGCAGATGTGGCACTTCACCTTTGTAAAGTAGGCTACATTACGGCCTAACAGAAAGTCAGAGTTTTCTAACACCTCACTTTGCCATATATCTTGCCATCCTCCATCCAGGCAAGCAAGACACATCAGGCATTAAAACAATGCAAGGATACATTCCAGCCAAGCAAAGACACTTGAGGAGGTCACAGAACATGGACAAAGAGGGGGGGTGGCCTGGGAAAAGGGGCATTACCTGGGGAAGTCCCCAAAGACCAGATAGAGAGGGCTGGGGGTTCCCCACCTTTTGTAATATTTATTTTATTTACACAAATACAAGTAGATAAGTGGAGCTAAACAACAAGCACTCCTACAAGTCATCAGATACACTACTAAACATTAGCTCTTTAGAGCGAGATCCTGCAACCCAAGTTATTTCCAGTGTTCAGTTCTCTCTCTGATTCTGTTTGGCTCATTCTGTTCCCCAGTACTGCTATTTCTCTACATGTGCACGTGCACAGGCATGCACACACACACACACCACCGCACCTTACATCAGGCCCTCACTTCGCTTAGGAGTGATGGCCACCCACTCCAAGTTCTGATGGATGACACTTAAGAAAGATTTTCAGATACCCCCAGCCATTAATCTTCCAGGGTCATTAAGAAGAAATCTGCCTAACCAAAGAAGGTTGCCCAGCCACCTAATGGCCACTATGGTCTGAAGGCACATAAGGCCAGCTCCCTGCTGAAGCTAAGCAGGGTCAGGTCTGGTCAGTGCCTGGATGGGAGACCACCTGGGAACCATATGTAAGCCACCTTGGGTTTCATGAAAAGAAAGACGGGGTATAAATGTAATAAATAAATACTAAATAAACAAATATTGAAATTGAAGGACCAAACAAAAGCCAAACAACCCTAGTTAAGCTCATAACTACAGCAAATATTTGAAAGGATGCATTGGGGCAAATTATCCTTCCAAGGAATAGTTACACACAGTGGCTTTGGGGGAAAAGTTATGTTGTGACGTGAATTATTATTCTCTCTGTGGGTGCTACTCTCTCTGTTTAATACCAACACTGTAAAACAAAAGTGCACATGTGCAGTAGCCAAACTACTTTAGTCCCTAGATAAGACAAACTATACCCTTGAGGTTTGTCAGCTGAGCACTTCTGTTTTCTTTACCAACTCCTCTTTTCCCAAGTAGGCTAAGCTGAATGATGCACAGAGGGATGCCATCAGTTTGAGTGAGACCTTAGAATATGGTACAAGAGAATTTTCTGTTTAAAGTTGGAGCAATCAACTGCAATGATTTTAACATCTTAATCATAATGCAAGTTGAATCATAAGTGCAATGGATCCCACTGGAAAATGCTCCCAAGTAGGGGTCCATATCGGACTGCAGGCTTAAGCTGCAACCCTAAACACACTTAAGGCAGGGAATGTCCTACTGAAGAAAGGATTTGCTTCTGAGCACATATATTTACACACACACACAAACAGGAGCATGCTGCTCCAAGCCTCTCCTCATTTACTTGAGAATGAGTGCCACTGTACTCTATAGGTTTACTGCTAAGTAAACATAAGTAAGAGAACAGAGCAACTTGCAGTGATCCTGCAGCAAGTTGTTATCACCCTTTCCCAAAATAGTTGTATAGGAAAATCTGGGAAGTTCCATAGCAAAACTGTGATCAATGGCTCCAATTACTCTGTAAGTAACAACCACACCCATCCCAGAACTGCAGCAATCACAGAATCGTTAATAGGTTTTCTGGACAGATTCCCTTCCCACACCTCTTTTCTTTTGAAATGACTTCAAAGAGTCTGCTATTCCCATTTTCTGCTCTCCAATATCCATGAGAATGCAAGTACTGTTATTGATGGCACACTGCACCAAGTTCGTGTACTGCATCATTATGCTTCACTACAATAGATTTCCTTGGCTTACACTTGGAATGGAAACCATTAATTGTGTCTACAGTATTTTGCTTATACACAATAACTTTTGTAAGGAAGGAAACACTTTCATAGAAAAGCCAGATTCCTCCTATAGGGCACAAAATGAGATGGAAAGTAACAGAAAACAGGCCATTGTGGCAATATCTTGACAACACCACCACCAAGAGATGGAGGGAGGGAAGGAGAAAAGCAGCTTTGGAAAAGTCAGTTTTACAACATTACCCTTTTGACATAGCCAGGGACAGGCTAAACTGAACCAGAACTGAAAGGAGGTGTTTGCTCAAGAAACTTTCGTTTCAGTGGCTTAGGTTGCTCCCTGAACAGCTAACATCCATTCTTCAATGGCACAAACCTTGATAGCAGCAATTGCTCATTTCATCAGATTTTTTTTGTGCCAAAATGGAGGACAAGGCTATCAATGGCTAGTAGTCATGATAACCGTGTACTATGCCACAAACTTGGCCTCCCAACTTGGCAGGAGGGGGAGGCAGCAGGGATTCAACACTATGGACACATATCGGCAGGAGTGCAGGCAAAGCCAATGTGCAGGCACAGTGCTGACCTCCCTTCCATCTCACCACTCCCCCTCTTCCTCCCAGTAAGCAGCAGCAGCTCTACTGCTGGGAGGCAGGTGCAATGTGTTGCACCTCCTCACAGACCACTCCTGTGGTATGTCTTTGAATACCGGTTGCTGGAGGACACAAGTGGGGAGAGTGGTATGCTGCTCATGTTCTTCTTGTGGGTTTCTCATAGGCATCTGGTTGACCACTGTGGGAACAGAACGCTGGACTAGATGAGTCTTTGGTCTGACCCAGCAAGGTTGTTTTTAGGTGTTTTGCTAGCATGAAACAAAGAGCTTTTTCTGTTGTGGACACCCCACCTTGCCCACAACTAGCATCAACATTACCATCTTTTCAGCACCAAGATAATACTTGAATTGCCAGGGGATTTTAAAGAGACTACACCTGGCTTTTAATTTTTATTGTTTTGTTGTGGTTTATGGCTTGCTTTTATTTGCATTTTATTATTTTTACAATACACTGCCCTGGGATTGTTAAAATGAAAGACAGTTTAGATTTTTTTAAAAAATCAATAAAGATAAAACCAAATAAATAAATAAATAAAATTAAGTGGTATATATAGTTGGCACCAGAGGGATGTTTTATTTATTGTATTAAATGTATATCTCAGGGAGGCAAACACACCTGTGACTTTAAAAAATACAATTAAAAACAAAATAAAAACATTTTTTTAAACTGTTAAAAATCTAAAAACAATGAAACACAATAAAACACGCAACCAATCATGTGTCTGAATAGGCCTGCCCAAACAGAAAAATTTTCAGCAGGTGTCTAAAACAATACACCAATGGCACCTGCCTAATGTCAACAGGCAGGGAGTTCCAAAGGACATGTGCTGCCACATTAAAGGCATGACTCCTTACAAACACAGAACAGACACTGTGTGGCAGTTACAGAAGTGCACATTCTGGAGATCATAGTGACTGAGTCACCATGTATGGGATAAGGCAATCTCTTAAGTAAACCGGATCCAAGCCATTAAGGGCTTTATATGCTACCTTGGACTCAGCCAGCTGGTGAACTGGCAGCCAGTGCAGATCTTTGAGCACAGGTGTAATATGCTGCTCCTTCAGCATCTCACTCCTATAACCAATCACGCTGCAGCATTCTGCACTAACTGCAATTTCTAGACCAAGTGCAAGGAAAGTTCCACATAGATTACACTGCAGTAGTCCAGTCTTGAAGTTACAGATGCCTCAACCTCTGCAGGCAACCTGTCCCGGCCCAGGAATGGTTGAAGTTGTCTTACCAGCTGAAGCCTGTAAAAGGCATTCCTAGCCACCGAGGACACTTGGGCCTCCAGTAACAAAGATGGATCCAAAAGCACTCCAAGGATACATACATGGGTTTTCTCTGACAAATCTTCCCCAACAAAAAGCCATCTTTATTCCAGATATCTAACATGTGAGACAAAGCTCACCTCCTAGAAATGTATTTTAACCCTCTGTGGCGCGCACACACACCACACACACACACGGGTGGGCAGGCGGGCACTTAAGGGCAACAGCAAAAGCTAGAACAGGATTAATAGGAAGTGTTTTGTTTTTTTAAAAAAAGGTAAAGCCTCTTATTTTCCTGCCCCTAAATGGTCCCATGTCCCTTCTAATTTTTTATTTTTTAAAAATTATGTTATTGAGAGGAGGTTGCCTGCATTTTTGTCTATTTTCATTTCTTTGTGTGGGAGTTACAGATATTTTGCTTGGTTTGTGTGGGGGAGGAGGGGTTCTGAGAACAAAGTTTTTTCTTCTGTGATAGGGGTATTTTCTGGTGCCCATAACAGTTAGATTTCCAAATGTACCCCTGGGCCCAAAAAGATCGGAGACCCCTTCTTCACAGTATTATACTTGGTAACTAATGGAATCATCCTATTTAAGTTTACCCAGAAACAAGCTCCACTATGTTCGATGGGGCTTCACTCCCTAGGCTGCATGTTTGGTGTGTGGCAAAGAGATTTGTAATTTGTCCATTTTTACAGTGCAGTTTCCAATTGGATCTATTAAAATGAATTCATTTTATACAAGTTCAACTACATTTTTCTGTGCTGACTATGATGAAGAATGTGGTGTTTCTTCTCAAAAAAGGTTTATAAGAACTGGGCTAAGAATTTCTAAGAGGATGCTTCAAAACAAATTAGTCCTTTGCAATCATAATGTAAACCCTAATCACATTTCTGATCACTGTGTTCTCCAGTGAGGAAAAAAATCCAATTAATTTAAGGGCTATTTAAATATTTAAGTCTTAAATTTTAAGATGTCCTCGTCATGCATAAAACATTTAATTTCTTACTTGAGTTCTTGTTTAATTTTCAGTATTGTAAATAAACCATTACAAAGGCCGCTCAAATGATCACACACTCGATCTATTCTGAAGTAGTCAAATTATTTGCATGTGTAGATGTGTCCACCTTCAACTAGAGCTTAATTACCATATGGAACAATAATTTTTCAGTACCACCAGTAAACCTGAGTGAGGTTCCGTTGAGAAAAACACACCTACGAAGTTTTCTATTTAGAAAGTGCTTACTTTTGAGTAACCTGGTTTCCTTTAGTGTTATTTCTCTATACCTTATTATTTCAAGCTTATAGCAAACAGTGTTGCGTAGCATGTTAATGCCAAAGCTAAATGCCCGGTGTCCAGCGTACCCTTATGAACACAGCCGAACAGAATAAAGACGGACCACAGCGAGTCATGTAGAAAGGATCTTTACTGTTTCTTTAGGCAACGTACTCAATGATTCAACTCTCTTATTTCTATCAACACCCCCCACACCTTGCGGTTTCTTTTTCCAAGGCTTTATACGCATGGTTTGTTCTGTGCCAGCTACAGCTTCTCCTGTGAGCTGCTGCACATGTTAACCCTTTCCTGTCTTTCTGGAAAAGCTAGCATACTACACTGTCCAGTAGCCTACAGTTCCCACCTTTTCCATAAAGACATATCATTACATGTTTGTTCATGTTACATAATGCGCTTTCAATGGTATGGTTTTATACAGTCAAAATACACAGTTTCTGCTGTCATTTGCTGCTTACTCCTTTCTGGAGTCCCTTTATACCCCTTTGTGTTTTGGGCTTGTAGACCACTAACATGAAACCTTTCTGGTGGTTTTCCTATGTTTGCTCTTTCAGACCTTCTTAACGTTATCAGGGGCTCTAATACTTGTTCACTGTTTGCATTCGGACTATCAGGAGGTTGTTCTTCTTCCTCCTGCTTTATCCCTGTCTCTTTCTCCCCTTCGATGGTTTCGTTGTTGCTATGTGAGTTTTCCAGTTCTACATATACTGTATCATGCCATTCTTGTTCCTGCGCTTGGACACTTCTACTGAGCACAACCCTTCTTTGCTTTGGTAGCCAGACTCGATAATAAGCATTCTGGAACCCCAGCATGTATCCCCTCTCTGCTCTGGCAGCCAGTTTCCCTTTTCATTTACCTTTGGGAATGTGCACCCAGCACTTGGAGCCAAACCTCACAATGTGTAGTAGTCTGGGTTTCCTGCCATGTAGTCGTTCATAAGGGGACATTAGTATTGTACTGTGAAACAGCTGTTCTGTATGTAATTGGCTTATAACACACACTTCCCCCAAAATGCCTTTGGTAGATCAAAATCTCATCTCATCCTGCAGGGTTCTATTTTTTCTCTCTGCTATTCCGTTTTGAAACGGAGAAAATGGAGCTGTTAACGCATGTTCTATCCCTTTCTGTAACAGATACTGCTCAAACAATTTACCAGTGAATTCCCCACCTTGGTCTGAGCGAATTTGACGGATGTTCGTGTTATGTTGTACTTCGACTTTCTTTATGAACAGTTTCATTTTCCCTTCTGCTTCGTCTTTAGAGTTCAACAAATATACAGTACAAAACCTGGTATAGTCATCCACTATTACAAGGTAATATCGAGCTCCACCCTGCGACCTTTGAAACAGTCCTGCTAGGTCAACATGTATGGTTTGATATGGTTCGTGTGTGTCACTCTGCACCTCTTTATGTATGGGAGCTACTGTGGCCTTAGTCTGGTTACATATTTCACAATCTACATACTTGTTGCACTCCTTGAGCGTTACATCCTCGCTGTTATCTGGCATCTTTTTAATTATGCCGAAATAAGCATGGGCTAGTTTCCTATGCCACAAGTGAACGCACCTCTCATGAGGTTTCTCATTTGTAAACATTGTTATACGTTCTGGGCTCTTGCTGTTAGCCTTGTGTGGTTTTACTTCGTCTTCCACCCTCTTACTATTATTATTATTATTATTTATTTATTTATTAAATTTATATACCGCCCGACTAGCAATAGCTCTCTGGGCGGTGAACATAATTACTATCCCTTTTGGGTCTCAAAGTTACATAAAACAGTGCATTCTTTAAATAACCTTGTAAACAAACTCTATCCCCTTTTCTTATCGTACATATTCCATGTTCAAACATTACTCCATAACCCATGGAATTCAATTTCGTAACAGACAATATATGATTTTCCAATTCAGGTACATATAATACATCAGTCATTGCGGTATTTAATACACATAATTGTATGGTTCCCCTTCGCTGTACCTGTTTGTGCATACCATCCGCAAGAACCACATCCTCTTTCGTGGGAATCATGGTTTTGAACAATGTTCTGTCTGTGATCATACTGTGGGTAGCCCCTGAGTCTACTACCCACTCAATATTGTCTCTGTTTCCACTCCTTTTGTCCTTGTATGTGTCGGAGGTCACTAGCTGTACTTGTGACAGCTTTCTTCCTCGCCCCCTTCATCTCAACTCACAGTCCCTTTGTAGATGTGCATGCGAACCACAGATATAACATGCTTTTATCTCAAAAATCCTTGTACTCATCTCGGTTCTTTCTGTTCTTTCTCTCCTTTCTTTTGTCTCAGATTCTCAATTTCCGTCCTCTGCTTCCTTTCACCTCTCCCATTCTTGAATCAGCTTTCCCGAGACGTATTGGACAGTCAGTGCTTCATCTGACATGGCTTCCAAAGAACAGACCACCGGGTCCCAGGAAGTGTTCAACGAAGACAGAATGATATACATTTGTTTCAATTGCGAGTGAACCATGTTCCTTTCTTGCAACTCAGCAAACAGTTTCTTTATTTCCAATAAATGTGCTGACATTTTTACATCATCGGTCAGCCTCATTTGGTAGAGCTTTCTCGCTAAATGAATTTTACTACTGGCTGTTTTCCTTACGTGCACCTCATTCAGAGCAGTCCAAATAAGCCTTGCTGTCGGCTTATCTTGTATGTGCAGTAACTGGGAATCATCTACTGCTAAGATTAGATATGACCTTGCCTTTTCTTCCAGTCGAATCCACTGCTCTGGTGGTGGAACGGATGGGGGTTCATGTATCACCACTTGCCATAAATCCTCCTTTGTCAGAAATGCTTGCATTCTCAAACGCCAACTCAAGTAATTTGTTTCTGTCAGCCGTTCAAGAGGCATCCCGGCTGAAAGCGAAACTGCCATCCTTGCAGACAAGTTCTCCGGATACGTCCTCTCCAGCAGCCCTCCTTGACTCTGGTCGTTTGTTAATCCAGTTAGGCACTCTTGTCTCACTCTGGGCACTCTGGGCCCATAACCCTTGTTGCGTAGCATGTTAATGCTGAAGCTAAATGCCTGGTGTCCAGCGTACCCTTATGAACACAGCCGAACAGAATAAAGACGGACCACAGCGAGTCATGTAGAAAGGATCTTTACTGTTTCTTTAGGCAACGTACTCAATGATTCAACTCTCTTATTTCTATCAACATCCCCCACACCTTGCGGTTTCTTTTTCCAAGGCTTTATACACACTGTTCACTCTGTGCCAGCTGCAGCTTCTCCTGTGAGCTGTCCTTGAGCTGCTGCACATGTTAACCCTTTCCTGTCTTTCTGGAAAAGCTAGCATACTACACTGTCCAGTAGCCTACAAACAGTTAGGAAATGAATAAGAGGAAAAGGTAATTAAATGTTCCTTTTCCACCCCTCCCCTTGCACCAGCAACTGGTTCTCTTGTGTTTTTTCCTTCCTAAACGCTTTTTATTAAATGTTTGAAACTCACCTAACATTGCCCCAAACTTCACCTATCCTTTCAATCTAGTTTCTGCAGGAGCAGAGCTTAGTGGAGTATGCCTCCACATCTATCTACAGGAATTGTATAAAGCACATTATTGGGTCCTGTCCTATTTATTTCCATTTTTATCCTGCTCTGCCAAGAGAGTTCATGATGGGTTAAAACAGTTTTAAAGGGGACTTGCAAAGCAAATGTGATTATAGGGTTGCCAGACTCAGGGCCTGAGACTGATCCAGTATCTTTAGGAGAAGAGAAAGTCAGCCAAGTGCAGGTGTTCTTGCAACACTGTCATGGGAAAAACCACCAGGTGGAATTCTCCCTTCCCCCTGCACAACTGTTAAAGATACAGAAGACCTCTTGGTTGCCAGGCCCAGCCTCCAAGAGGTCTTCTGTATCTTTAAAGGTTGTGCAGAAGGAAGGGAGAATTCCACCTGGTGGTTTTTCCCATTACAGGGTTGCAAGGACACCTGCACTTGGCTGACTTTCTCTTCTCCTAAAGATACAGGATCAGTCTCAGGCCCTGAAAACCCTAGTGGGGAATGTGTTCCTCTTTTCATGTGATCTATTCCTTCCTCATGCCCTCCTTTTCACTTTGGCCTATTTAATTTATGCCAAATTTGCTACCAATCTTTTGCTTGCCTTCCAGATCCCTGTGCCTGTGTTTCTGGAACCAGCTAGCTATTACATGGTTTGAGTATGATGCATCTTTTGTGCTCTGCCACAGCCTAAATTAATTATTCACTTTTAACAATTCATCTAGAAAAAACTAGTTTCAAGTAAGTAATCAATGATCAAAGCCCCTCTTTCACCAAAATAGACCTGATATAAATATTGCCTATTTTCCTTGTGTGTCATGAATCACCTTTGAAGAGAACAAGCGCAACTAACCAGATGGAGAAAATGATAAAGCAGTTCAGTTCATTTAGTTGGGATCTCTATGGAGTAAATGGCTTTGCAATTTTGATCTGCAGTGTCATAGTCCTCACAAAATGAGATTATCCTCTTTAGGGAGTCGTGGTGAGTTCAAGGGCAAATGTAAGCTTGTCTTTGAGTCTTCCCTAAGGCATATCCATTACTGATCTGAGAGACTATATGCTATATGTTAGCTCTGCCAATTAGTATAACACAGATAGCCATGGGCAATATTCAACTAACATGTATTAAGAGGAGACCTACTGAAATCAATGGACTTGAGCTACACAAGACCATAAATTTCAGTGGGTCTACTCTGAGTATGACTAATGTCCCTAATACGAACTCCCTTTAACTAATATGTTGATCACCTGTGCTGGAGGAGGGCATGAGGAAAGAATAGATCACATGAAAAGAGGAACACTTTCCCCACTAGGGTTGCCAGGTTCAGGGCCTGAGACTGATCCTGTATCTTTAGGAGAGGAGAAAGTCAGCCAAGTGCAGGTGTCCCTGCAACCCTGTAATGGGGAAAAACACAAGGTGGAATTCTCCCTTCCTCCTGCACAACTTTTAAAGATACAGAAGACCTCTTGGTTGCCAGGCCTGGCCTCCAAGAGGTCTTCTGTATCTTTAAAAGCTGTGCAGGGGGAAGGGAGAATTCCACCTGGTGGTTTTTCCCATTACAGCAGCCTTTCCCAACCAGTGTGCCTCGAGATGTTGTTGGACCGCAATTCCCATCTTTCCTGACCATTGGCAATGCTAGCTGAGGCTGATCGGAGTTGCGGTCCAACACTGGTTGGTAAAGGCTGCATTACAGTGTTGCAAGAACACCTGCACTTGGCTGACTTTCTCTTCTCCTAAAGATACAGGATCAGTCTCAGGCCCTGAGACTGGCAACCCTACTAGGGTCCCACTCCCAGTAATTATGCTTAATATTGCAGCCTTACAGAGCCCTGAATCTTAATTATATACAGCTATTATGCTGGTGGAGTGACTGTCATGCCCTATATTTCCCCAATCTGGGAGGGGAAACACAAACTGCTTGGAAAATCCCAAATTGGTGGGACAATGGCAGACACCACCAGAGTATCTCTGGAAATGCTGCCAACTATGCGTAACATTTCCTCAGTGCTGTGCCACCAATGATGCCCACATGCTACCTACATAATCCAGCCAGATTGAGCAGGAGCACATCCATTGCATGGCCATACCCTCAATATAGAAGAAACACTGGCTGCATACACACCATTCATTAAAAGCACAATTAAAGCACAATCCCCTTCCAAAGAATCCTTGGAATTGTAGTTTACCCCTTACAGAGCTACATTCCCAGCACCCTTAACAAACGACAGCTCCCAGAATTTTTGGGGGATGGATGTGCTTTACATGTGCTTTAAATACATAGTGTGCATGCAGCCACTGAGCCGCTTTGCATTGGAAAAACTAGTTTTTACCAATAGAGAGCTTAGCTGCATGCAGCAGGGGGGTGGGGAGGCATTGTTCTCTGCTCGTGGAGGTGGGGAATATTATGCAGGATCATTGGAAACCTTATACTGAATCAGACCACTTTCCATCTAGCTAAGAACTGTCAACACTCAGTGCTCAGAGCAACAGCTGTCCAGGTTTCAGAAAGGATCTCTCCCTGGCCTACCTTTAGATACCGAGGATTGAATCTGGGACATTCCACATGCAAAACAGATGCTCTCCCACTGAGCTACAACCATTCTCCAAACAGAAGAATATTTATTTTTATTTATTATTTATTAGATTTATACCCTACCTTTCTTTCACCATGGAACGCAAGGTGGCATACCTGTTCCCAGGCAGTCTCCCATCCAGGCACTGACCAAGCCCAAATCTGCTTATCTTCAGTAAGGTGGTGGCTTCATGCACCTTCAGACCATAGGCTGGGACAGATGAGGCAGCATGACATATTTTCCAGAAGTGACAAAAGGGTGAGGAGCAAATATGGGAGAGTGGCACAGGTCAGTCCCATTTTGCAGTTTCCACCATCCCTCACTTACCTGTTTGGTATGCTCTGTCCCAGCCCTTCTCTTGTGATGGTGGAGTGGGACATGTGTGTGTCTGTGGGGGGTAGTCAGCGCTTCCTTTGTGTGAAGGACATTGCTTCCCACTATTGGGGGGGGACAAGAGTGTCAGAACAATGCAGCTCACCTAAGACAAAGTATTTACAGGCGGCAGGAGGAGACGTGGGAGACAGTTGCACCAATTATAGCATCTTTGTGGTGTGTTCTGTCCTGGCATCCCCAGGTAGTGGTGTCTGTTGGGGTGTTTGATGTTTGCGTCTGAATTCCTGAGGCTGGAGCATCTTTGGGGGTTTGTCAGGCTCAGTAGTTATTAGATTCTGTGAGGAGCTGACTCTATGTGGTGAACTAATGAACTGCAGGTGGCACTCTTCTCAGGAAAAACAAAACCTTCTAGGCCTGGACTAACTCAGCCCACTCAGGCCTTGCATCCTGTTGGACAGGAAAGAGCATATAAAGAGCTTCCTGTTTCAGGAAGCCATAGTGTTAATCAATCTTGTTTGGCCTTGTGCTATTAAACTCTGGCTTGTGTGTTCCTGTAGCATTGGTTTTCTTGGGTCTTGTCTTCTGCCCCTCATTTCTGGATCCTGGTTAGTCAACTCATCTTGACTTCTGCTTTGGTCCTTGGTCTTGCCTCCTGCTTTGTGCTTTAATCCTGACTTGCTCTTCAGCCTGGTCCTGGTCCTTTGGTCCTGATTCCTGGCTTGCCTCATGGCTTCTGGCTATTCTCAAACCAGTTGCCCATGGCCCAGCCCTGAAAAGACTCCAGGCAGAGACATTCTAACAACAGGTACATGGGCACTGTGAGGCCAGGCCACTTGTGCAAAGGGCTCCCTTTGGGTGCAAAGTTTGCTTGACATTTCCTGCCACCTGACTTCTCTTTGTGAGCTCTAAGGCTCCAGAGAAATATAACTCCATGTGGGGCACCTTGTTGTCCAGAAGTGGCTTGCTGGGTGGGGATGCTACTACCCTAGTTTTCCAGGCGGGTCACCATTCCTTACTGGGAGGGGCAAAGTGGTGGTGGGGAGTGCCAGATTGGCTCAGCCAGTACCTTTCTACCATGCTATCCTCCCCTTGGCCTCGCCCCTCTTGTTCCTAGCAGTGACCCATTTGCCAGGAAGTCAGCATAGCAACTCTGCATCCCCCAGTGAGTCAATTCTGCTGTCATCTGACTTAAGGTCTCTCACTGTGGGTCTTATATACTGGTAGTGGTGTTCTGTGATTGGCTGCTGAACTACACAAAACCCTACTCCAGGAGAGATCCTTTTTTCCCATCAGGGACTACACGTAATTTATTTTCAACTGTTTTTAATGTTTTTAATAATAATAATAATAATAATAATAATAATAATAATAATAATAATAATAATAATAATAATAATAATAATAATAAATGGTAGTGGTGCTTTGTGATGGGCCTCACTGGTAAGACTGAGTCCTGTCATGTCTCTTTTTGCTGCCCATGACAGCCATTTTGTGCTGGCCCCCATGGCACTTTTATCAAGATACGAGCACTGTCACCTTTTTTTGGAACAAATAAACTCAACCACTTATTATTATTGTCAAAAGCCAAAAGTGTGCAGGGCCACTAAAAAGTATTCTGAAGGAAAAGGCTACACAGAGGATACACAACAACAAGAACTTTACTATCACTGAAGGTATAAAGAGAACAAGGCCCACAGCATGGTGCTGCCTGTAGGCCAAACTACAACTCAGAACTGAAACAAAACTTTCTGTGAAGAAAGCGTATTCTTTTCTCTTACGTAGAAGTCTAATAGGAATTTCCTTCATCACCAATATTTCTTTACCATCAATTTTGAAGACATTGTTAAAATGATGTTGCAAAACCATATCTCTGGTCCTCTTTTTTAAAAAGTAAACAAGCACATCTCTTGGGATTTTTTTTCAATGTTGCGTATCTGGAATTAATTCTATAAACTTTATCTATTTCAAGTTCCATCTGATCATCATCCCAGTCCAAGAATTTTACCAAGGCATTAACAATTTTCTCTCTGATATCTTCACCTGTTTCCTCAGGAATTGCACGGAATCTCAAGCAATGTTCTTTGTCTCTGAGTTCTATGACAGCAATATAGTCCAATTTTTTTTCCAATTCTATATTTAAAATATCTGTTCTATTCTCTAAGGTTTGCACCTTGTCTTTAACATTTTTTACATTTTGTATTAGTTGCCCAATTGTGACTTTAATCTGATCCACTTCTATTGTGATATGATCTTTTAAATCTTTAAAATCCTTTTTCATATTGCAAAATTCACCTTTAAATTCTTGTCTGTCCTGTTTCATCTCTTGTTTCATCTCTTGTTTAAGATCATTAATCCCCTCCATAATTTTCTGGAACATATCTATCCCTTCCTGTGTATCAGTTGAACCTCTTCGCTCTAAAACTTTGGCTGTTTTCCTGGTTGTCATTCTTGAAAAAACCTTTTCTATTATCTAGTCAATGTTCCCAAACTTAGAGGCAAACTGTTTCTTTTTTCCCCCAACAACAAAAGAGTTAATATTCCAGGCCTGTTAATATGATCTGACCAGCACGGTTCTTATCTCCAGCACATTCAGGAATGTAAAACAAATCCAGCTCTCAGCATCCAGCAGTTAGTAACATACACGAACAGCAGATTCGTTCAAAAAATAATAATCCAAAAAAAGGAATAAAAAAATAGTCTCAGATATATTTCCTTCAAATAATCAAATCATCTTATCTAATAAGTTGCCTCTTATCCGTTGTAATCTTTGTAATTCCAAATTTAAGCCAGCTTTTTGTCATAAAAAAATAAAACAAGTTCTTTAAGTTGCTCCCTTCTTCCTTAACTTTATATAAAAGAAAAAAGTGTGACTCACCCAGATTCCTGAATTGCTGATTCGTAAACAAGTCTCTTTTACGGTAGTAATTTAAGTCAAATGATAAGATATAGACAGAAGGAGGCTCGCTCGTTAAAAACGTTTTTTTGAAAGAAAAAAAACGTCTCGCTTATTTTCAGCACAGCTTGTTGTAAATCCGGACTTCGTCTTCCGCTGCTAGATATGCCTTCTTATCTCAGGGGATTCCTGATCAAATCCAGCTATCTACAGCTCAACGAAGTTGACGTGGATAATCTCTTCGGTTCTCCTTTATCTTGGAGAACATTTACGCCAGTCAGAGATTCCTCTTGACCGACTTTTAACTGAAAAAAGCTTCCTCTGAGGCAGAGCTCCCTCAGAGACAACCACCAGCCAGCACTCCTAAATTCAGTTTAGATGGGATGTTCCAGAGGGAGTGATTTTTACATTTAGACAACAGAAGTATCGATTGAATACTGTTCAAAAAGCAAGGGATTTCTTGAGAAAAGCTTCAAAAGACATGGAAGAAGACAAACTTAAAGACATGGATATAATTCCTGGGAAACAAAGTCAACAGAAACAGGTAGAGGAAGAAAAGGATGATGATGAATCAAAGGGAGCAACAGGTACAGACTTTTCTAAAATACATGCCTAAAAATGGATTACAAATATCTAACTTGGAATATAAATGGAGCTAATACGTCGCAGAAGAGAAAGAAAGTATTTCATTATTTGAAAAAATTAAAATTGGATATAATTTGTTTACAAGAAACTCATATTAAGAAGAAAGATTCTAAATATTTGATCTGTAAAAATTTGGGTGAAGAATTTATTTCGGCAGGATCCAAGAAAAGAAATGGTGTTGTTCTTTATATTAACTCACAACTGTCTCCTAAATTGATATTATTGGATGATAGTGGCAGATTTGTGGGAGTTGAAATCACCATACAGGGTACAAAAATTTTGATAGTGGGCATTTATGCCCCCAATGAAGATAAAACAAGGTTTTATACAGGACTTATGGAAAAATTATCAGAGTTTGCATATGATCATTGGTGTGTCATGGGTGATTGGAATGGGGTAATTTCACCAAAAATGGATAGACTTTCTGAGAAAAATATTAAAGAGACACAGGGCAAATTGCCGAAGATCTGCTTCGAATTGATGGAAAATTTAGAATTGGTGGATGCTTGGAGATATATAAATGACAATGCAAAGGAATTTACTTACTTTTCAGAAAGACATAAAACATTTTCGAGGACTGATATGATTTGGATGTCTAAAAATTTAGTGAAAGACATTTCCAAGATGGATGTACTACCAAAAACTTTTTCGGATCATAACCCTGTGATATTGACTTTTTTATAAAAAAATCTTGGATTTAGGTGGAGACTAAATGAATCTTTATTACAGAATGATAAAGTAGTGCAAGAATGTAAGAAGAAATTAAAAGAGTTTTTTGAACATAATTTATACAAAGAAACAGATGAAAATATTGTTTGGGATACAAGTAAAGCATTTATGAGGGGATATTTTATTAAATGCAATTCTGAACTAAAAGAGAAGAAACAACAGAAAATGCAATTAATTCTGGAAGAAATAAAACAAAAAGAGGAAGAATTGAAGAAGAATCCAACTAAAGTTTTCATTATAAATCAAATTAAAATGTTACAGAAACAAGTGTCAATGTTGACAGTTAGAGAAATTGAAAGGAAATTAAATTTTGCTAAACAAAGGACTTTTGAATTTGCAAATAAACCGGGGAAATGGTTAGCATATAAATTAAGAAAAGGACAAAAAAATCTCATTTTAAAGATACAAGAAGGAGAAGAGATGTTGACAGACAATGTAAAAATCCAAAAAGCTTTTCATCAATATTATTCAATGTTGTACAAATGTCAGGAAATTCCTTCTGAAAAAATAGAAGAGTATATATCCAAACAGAATTTGCCTAAAATCACAGATTTTCAGAGACAAGCTATTAATGGTCCTATTACGTTAAGAGAAATATCCGATGCAATAAGTAAAATTAAACTAGGAAAGGCACCAGGACCGGATGGATTATCGGCAGCGCATTACAAATGTTTGGAGGAGGAACTCTTGTCACCTTTACAATGTACAATGAATTCAATTTTGCAAGAGGGGAAGATACCGGATAGTTGGAAAAATGCTAATATAACATTAATACCGAAAGAGGAGCAGGACTTAACTAAAACAAAAAATTATCAGCCAATATCTTTATTGAATAATGACTATAAAATTTTTACAATGATTTTGGCAGAAAGAATGAAAATAATATTGCAACAATTTATTCAGGAAGATCAAGCGGGGTTTTTACCTAAAAGACAACTACGTGATAACGTCAGGAATGTTTTGAATGTGTTGCAATATCTAGAACAACGAAATGACATACAAGCAGCTTTGATTTTTTTGGATGCTGAGAAAGCATTTGATAATTTGAATTGGAAATTTATGTTTAAGGTTCTAGAGCAAATGGATTTTGGAGATAATTTTATAAAATGGATTAGATCGATTTATACATCACAGAAGGCACAGATAATTGTCAATGGGGATTTAACGGACTCATGTGAAATACAAAAGGGTACAAGACAGGGATGTCCACTGTCCCCTCTTTTATTTATTTTGGTTCTAGAAGTGCTGCTTAGAGACATAAGGCAAGACAAAAGGATTTCGGGAATAAAGATAAAAAAAGAGGAATATAAACTGAGAGCATTTGCTGATGACTTGATAATTGTATTAGAAAATCCCTTGGAAGGAATTAAAGTATTGATGGATAAACTAAAAGAATTTGGGCCATTAGCAGGATTTAAGATCAATAACCAAAAAACAAAGATGTTGGTGAAAAATTTATCGTTAAGGGATCAAAAAGAATTAATGGAGAAGACAGATTTTAAAATAGAAGAAAAGGTGAAATATTTAGGTATTATTATGACAAATAAAAATTCAAAGTTGTTTCATAATAATTATGAAAAATTATGGACAGAGATTAAGAAAGATTTGTTAAAATGGAATAAATTACAGTTGTCATTAATGGGTAGAATATCTGTAATAAAAATGAATGTATTGCCGAGAATGATGTTTCTTTTTCAACAATACCTGTAATATCCTCTGATTTACCTTTTAAACAATGGCAAAAAGATATTTCTAAATTTGTTTGGCAGGGGAAAAAACCAAGAGTTAAATTTAAATTATTACAAGACGCCAAAGAAAGAGGAGGACTGGGATTACCAAATTTGAGACTTTATTTTGCTGCTTGTTGCTTAGTCTGGATAAAGGAATGGATTGTATTGAGGAACAAAAGACTATTGGATTTGGAGGGTCACAACCTGAAGTGGGGATGGCATGGATATCTATGGTATGATAAAGTAAAAGTGAATGTGGATTTTAATAATCATTTTATAAGACGTCCTTTGTTGAAAATATGGAATAAATACAAAACAAGGTTTTTTTCGAAAATACCACTATGTGTTTCAAGTCAAGAAGCATTTTATAGAAGAGAAATGGCTGGAAAAGAGAAATGGTTAACTTACCAAGAATTATTAGAAAATGTGCATGGAGAATATACAATGAAAGAGAGAGAACAATTAACAAAGGAAGGATATAGTTCTCAATGGTTTGCCTATTTACAATTGTTAGAAAGATACAAAATGGATAAGAAAATGTATGGGTTTGAAATAAATAAATCTGATTTTGAAATAGGTTTGTGTACAAATGATGAATGTATAATTGCAAAAATGTATAATTTTTTATTGAAAATGGACATGGAAGAAGAACAAGTAAAAGAGTGTATGGTCAAGTGGGCAAAAAATTTTGGTTATAATATACAAATGGATCAATGGGAAAATATGTGGAAAAAAGGTTTGAAATTTACATTATGCTATAATCTTAAAGAAAATTTTTATAAAATGATGTATCGTTGGTACATGACTCCAGAAAAGTTGTCAAAAATGTATAGTAATGTTTCTAATGTATGTTGGAAATGTAAACAACAAGAAGGATCTTTTTATCATATGTGGTGGTCATGTAAACAGGCAAAATTATTTTGGGCACAGATAGGTAGGATGATGCAAAAAATCTTAAAGATAAATATTCAGTCAAAGCCAGAATTTTTTTTATTGGGTTTTATGGATAAACAAAAGGAAAAGAAATATGGAAGAATAATATTATATATGATTACGGCAGCAAGATTATTATATGCACAAAAGTGGAAAATGGAATTAATACCAACAATGGAAGAATGGCTATTGAAATTAATGGACTTAGTTGAGATGGACAAAGTGACATGCCTTCTCAGAGAAAAAACGACAGATACATTTCTTAAGGAATGGAAGCCTCTTTTGGACTTTTTGTTGAAAGAAAAAAATGAAATGATGATAATGGGATTTGACGATTAATTAAGATAGACTATGGAAAAAAGTGAATTTCGTATGTTTTAGGGGACAGGTTTGATATATATTATATACTTATAGCTGATCTGTGACAAATCGGAAGTCAAGTTTTTCTTTTTATTTTTGTTGTATTGTTTTTGTTGTTTGATTTTGTTGTGTTTGTTTTATGAAAATTTGGATAATAAAAATTATTATAAAAAAAAAAAAGAACTGAAACAAAACTGCCACAGCCCTGGGTGGACTCAGCAGTTCCTTGTATGCAAGCCTGGAGGGCCAATACACAACAGCCACCCCCTTTCTCTTGTTCCGTTTCCTATCTTCCCCCAATCTCCCTGCCCAGTCAGCTACCAGGAGAGGACCAGCACTTTCTTAGCTGAGGTCTGAACTGCAGAGGGCTTTCCCTAGCTCTTCTTTCTATTACTCCACCCATTTTATCTCTCTCCCCCCTCCCCCCCTCCTTCTCTCCCTACAGACTTCCCCTTCACCCATGAGATTAGGCTTGAGGACTACAGGTTCACACCCCTGTCCTATGCTCTATCATGCTGATGAGGGTGGAGCAGTTGCCAATACAAGGCTTCCCCTCTCATTGAAGTTAATGGGAGGAAGTTCTCTCTATCAGGTCAGCCCCAGGTAGCATAAGTGTGGTCTGGAGTATAGGATACAGGGTAAGCATACTTCTCCAATGTGCTGTGCCTGCCCCACCCACAACGTGCTGTGGTGGTTTCAGCAGCATATATCTGAGGAGTTTTGACTCCATATCTTCCATGCTGGGCTTTGTCTCTCAAGCTTCACCAGTGTTGTTGGGCTTCTGCCAAATCTTGTAGGTCCTCAGCCAGTGATGGTGAAAAAGGGAGGAAAATTTCTCAGTACTTTGTTTTTCTGCCAAATGTTTTCCATTTCATAAGGTGATTGGTAACAATGAATGGATGCTAAGTGCAAAATCAATATTAGGCAGACCTGGCAGTTTCATTTTTTTTAGCTTTGTTTAGTAAATACAAGTAAAAGAAACATGTGCAGTTAGAGAACTCTTTAGGACATTGGGTAGGGTTGCCATATTACCCAGTTAGCCGGGTTTCACCTGGATTCTTAGCTTGCCACCTGGTGCCCGTTTAGCCCCTTAGGTGGCCTGGATTCTCAGCTGTAATTTAAAAAAAAAAGTTTCTAGGTGGTCCAGTTCTCAAGATATACATAAAAACGTCAGCTGCCCCCCGACTGTTAAATCTTTCTTTAAACAGTACTGTAGCACTTCGTAGCTTTAACCCCGCCCATTCAGAATTGCAGCCAATCAGTAAAGCCAGGGTTGTGTTTCAGTTTGATTGACCTGAGGCAGTGTCTAGACTAGAAAACCTCATTGCAATGCCTGATAGGCAGACTTGCCGGCAGGGTAGGTGCTGAGAGGTGCGTGTGCACACACGGCTCCTTCCCTTTGGCAGCAAAGCAGCTTAATTTTTTTCCAGGCCTGGAAAAAAGCATGACCATTGCATGAGGGCAGCGGGCAGAGGCTGCTGAAGAACACAAAGGAGGAGGGTGAGTCCTGCCTGCCCTAGGTGGACACTGGGCTGGCTCACTCCTGGCAGTGGCTATTTGTTTAACATTAAGTGTCAGCCAAATACTTTTAAAATCAACCAGTGATATTCCTGGTTTGCTTTTTGTTATTGCTGTTGTTGTTGATGATGATTTTATTACACATTTAAGGTCTCTTCACACACACACCCTTTTTATTTGTATTTATTTTATATTTCCCCAATATCTTCCCCTGGCTGTTTTTATGTACCTTAAATATTTTAGTAATTTTAGTAATAAGAGCAAGAATTTACAATTATTGTTTTAATTAAAACAAGATGCTTATCAGTACTTTGATAAGGACCCGATATTTATTTTCTTTCTGAGGCCAGGACTGGGTCTTTCATGATGCCTGGGCGGGGGGGGGGAGGGCAGAGAGTAGGAGAGTAGTTGATAAGACAGACATCCTGGCATTGGTAATCAAATTAGCAAGGTATGTGTGGGGTTGTTGCACACTTCCAGGCCCAATTTCATTTTGAGTATGGAGGTGGAACCTGTGTAGATGTGGTTGATCAAAGGGAGAAGAAATTTTGAGTTAAGCAAAGCTCTGCTTTTATAAAACCTAAGAAACATACAGATACTTTGAATGTCTGAGTGCCTGCACCAGTGGAATACTGGAGGAACTTGTAAAACTTGCTGCAACAGTATTTAGAACTGAGCATGTGGTGTGACTCCTTTTCCTAACATTTTGGCTTCTTGTTTTTCTCCACCCACCACATCTCTGAAATATATTGTATATGTAATGGTTAACCGTACTGCTGCCCTGACTTACTTTATGTCTGTTGCTATTTTGTGTCTTTATTATGTTTTTATATTGATTGTGTATTTTTATTGTTTTTATTATATTTGTAAGCTGTGTTGAGCTCTGTTTTTAATAGCAGAAGGGCAGGATATAAATCCTCTTAATCAATCAATATTCCATAGTGTTGGAAACTAGAGTCTAGGCATTTAAGGCTGAAAATGTTGCCCAGGTTTTGGTGGTAATTCCTAGGCACAAAAGCAAAACAACTGGACAATCCAAATATCAATATGCAAATAATATGCAAATAATTTGCATAATATGCAAATTAGCCTGCCCGGATTTGTGGAACTGGAATATGGCGACCCTAACATTGGGAACATTTCCAATGCAAACTGAAAATGTACCCTAATTACCATAAGAAAATATTCCAGTTTATGTTTTTCTGGTAAACCCACATCTGAATGCCTAAAATAAATAAGAACTGAAGAATGTAAGCCAGGGACCCTCAAAAAGCCAGAGCTTTATACCAGGGATGCAGAACCTGTGGCCTGTCAGATACTGGTGGGCTCCACTTCCCACCAGCCCAATCAGCATGGCCAATGACAAGGGATGAATGGAGTTGTAGTCCAACAACATATGGAGGGCCACAGGTTCCCCATTCCTGCTTTATACGTTGTTCTTTGCAAAGGGGAACCTGTGACTATATTGACATTAAGTTGAGAGAACAAAGGAACCTATCACAAAGGAAGGGGACTAACTTGCAAAGACCTTCTGTTAAGTTCCTCACATACAAACACAGCCTGGAAACCAGTGAAGTGAATGGAATTACATTGCAGTGAGTCATACTTGGTAGGCTTCTGGCAGGTGTAAGGATCAGATGGATGATCAGACCCCTGACCAATTCTCTCATATTACTGAATTACAAATAGTACATTGTAATTTCGTTCTGTGTGATGTTTTATTTTGAAACACTGAAACTCAAAATCTTGCAGCGAAAGGTGGCTCTACGAAATATTAATGTGTGGGGGTTGAATACTTATGTAAGCAACATATGTTAGTTTTTTATGTTTCTTAAAAACATTCCCAACATAAAACCAATGTCACCTTAAAATAATTGATTTTGATTGTCAACGTTTCAAAATAAAATATCATAATTCAGTAATATGAGAGCTTTGGTCAGGGATCTGATTACTTTTTCAAGGTGCTGTATGTTTCTAGAATCTGTTTCTACTGGCAGCAATGAAAATTCAAGCTTCTTTTTTGGGTTTTTTTAATGGAACATTTCATTCTTTCTACAAACAATAAGCTTGAAAAAAATGACATTCTGCAACTGACTATCAAACATATTCTTTTATTTAAACATTAAGATAAAATTACAAAAGCTATTGAAGCAATGGATCTATGCAGGAAAAAGAAAGTCAAAAATAACTCATATTACACATGCACCCTGATCCTAGACATGGTTACGCAGAAGTAAGCCTTGCTGAATTCAGTGGTATCCACTCCCAAGGAAGTATGCATTGGATTGCAGCCTGATAGCACAAATTCTAAACATGTCCATTGGTAGGGTTGCAGTTTTAGTCATTCACCAATGAAGCAAAACATGTTGGAAGCAATAAAAGTTACCAAAAGGCATGGAACCAAACAAAATACTGATATAGTCATTGGAAAGAGTTGGCTTTGATAAAGCAGAATCATTCTCTCTCCTGGGAACACAATATCGTTATATAAGAAGCATTCTTTTTCTCTTCAGGAGACATTCTAAATATGTGCATGTTACCCTAATGAAAATGAATAGTAAGCTACTTTTTATCTGGCATAGTTAGTTCTATCCTACTTTTTAAAAAAAGTAATCTCATGCAATACAAGTCTCAGTTCTTGAATAATGATAGTTAAGTGGGGGGAAATGTAGCTTGAATTTGAACAAAAGTATTTATTTCCCTGAAAGGCAAAATTCATGTCACTTCTAATGAGTACATAGGTAGTGGCTTTATTTTTCAAGTAATTAGTGAACCAGACTCTCAGCAAGCACACATTAAAACTGCTCTATGAATTTCAAAATGCCTATTCACAATAGTTGAGAATCTGGGCCAGTGACATTGTCTGCACAGTAAGAGACCTTCCACCATAACGAACTTTCAACCTGCATTAAGTTCCACTAGAATGAATTAATGGCTCTTGCACATATCCTGTTTGCTAAGAAGGATATCTGTGTAAATAAGACCCTGGCAAATTGTGACCAGTGTAAAAATGAAAAAAAATTGCTCGCTGCCTGATTTGTTATCAATATGCCACTACCAGGCTGGGAAAGGATGAAACTTCTGTAGCTTTAATTAGCCTTTAGGAAGCTGGTAAATTGATAAACCATACCTTTTTCCTGCCAGGCCTTGAAAGACTTAAGACTGTGTGTAACAAGAACTTTGGTGTCATTCTGCTGCTGCTTATAGTTACTTCTGTTCTTATGCTCTGTGCTGCTATAATACTGTCTAATTACAATACTATTTTTATTGCTTTCCTTTAACTAGTTGACAATTTTATATATATTGTATATGTGGATTGTGGGGTGTTTTTTTGAGGGGGAGACATTTTCAGTTTGAGCATTTGCAGGGAGTAGGGGGAGAAAATGCTTTATAAAGAGTAAAAATAACACTATAAATACATTGTGATCCCTGATAGGGCTGGGATCAAGTCATATGAGATAGATAAGGTAGCTAGCTAACTAAATTAGATATGATTTACTTCCCTGATAGGGACCATAAGAAGAGCCAACTGGATCAGACCAATGGCCCATCTAGTCCAGCGTGCTGTTCTCCTAGTGGCCAACCAACCTGTTGTATAATCTGGAATTTCTTGACAGATATTGGAATGGCTGTGAGTGGAAAGCCACAGGACAGTTGTAGACCACCACAGGAGTGAAGAAAAGGGAAGTGAGGGAACTGAAGGAGAAACTAGACCAGAGATGGGAAACCTATGGCTCTTCAGGTATTATTTGACTCGAACACCCATAATCCCCAGCCTTCATGGTCAGTGGCCAGGGAAACTGCGAACTGTAGTCCAACAACATCTGGTGGGCCACAGGTTCCCCATCCCTGGGCTAGACATTTGGAAAAGGTAATAACTCAAAGCTCTTACTGCCAGCAAGGCTGACCTTGCCATAGAAGCAAGGTGAAGCTGTGTGTTTTGGGTGGTACGTTCCTGATGGGATACCATTTTCCTGCTTTCAGTGAAGAATGGGGTAGTAACTTTCATTTTTATTTTCAACGCAACAGGGTATGAAGGCCACCAATGCTTCTAAGTCCCAGCCTCTGAAGCTGCCTGAATATTCTGAAGCTAGGAGGCAGCCATTAGATTTGTAACGTGGCCTGATTTTTCCAGAAAGACGTGCAATCAAGAGACTTCTACCTGTGTATGGAAAAAGGCGACTATATCTGGATCTCTAAAACTTGCTATGTGAAGAAAACAAGGGCCTATTCAATATGCATGTACATTGCTCAATACCTCATCACTTAATGACATTATCTAGAGCTGAGCTGTGCATTACAGTCACCACAAGGATTAGGGTTCTCACGGTAAGTTTTCTACTGACATCAACAATTGTTGGCACTCTAATCATGACATCCAGAAATGGGGAACCTGTGATCCCCTAGATGTTGCTGGACACCAACTCCCATCATCCCTGACCATTGGCCATGATGATTGGGGCTAATAGGAACTGAAGTCCAACAACATCTGCCCTGATGTCTTTCCCCATCCCAGATGTAGTCAGAGCAATCATGCCATCAGTTTTGCACAGTAGGTACTGTACTTTGTGTCAGTAGTGTTCCATATTATGTCAGGGATGATGGTAAACTTGCCACAGGGATACCAATTGCTACCGTACTTGTAATGTGTGGCCCATTTCTCAGATTTGCAGCTGAATGTGTGAACTGCCTTCACTGAAATGTTCTGCGTTATCAGGTGATACGAGGCATAATGAAGACTGTGCCTGTGGTATTTGATCTGCGATAGGCATCCTACCCATCCAAGTTCTCAAGGGAGAAGCATACGTATATGGATTCCCCCTAATCCAAAAACCAGGAGGCATGGAGTATGAGAGCTGTCACACATCCACTCGCATGCGCACAGCCAAGTTATGGGCATATAGTGTTCTAGGTCCAAGCCAGAACACCCCAGCACTGACAAACTCTGGAATAACGTATGAACTTTTCTGCAACTGCAGAGTCCACAGTCTCCACCTATATTTACATTCGAAGTATAAAAACTGCAGATATGCAATATGCCCAAACAGTTTAAAAAATATACCCTATTTCATTTGTAAACTATCAATGCAAGTTACTCAGCAGCACAGAAGCCATGTTCCATGTCTTCTGTTGTCCTAGAAAGATTTGTGTCTGCTGCCTTTAATGTAATTGTCAGAAACATCTGAGGTTACATGTAAAAACAATCAAGGCAATATTTTTTGTACATACTGTTAAACATGCAAAAACTTCCTGAAGAATATTGCCCAAAGGTAGAAAGTCTTTTGGAACCTCAAATTCTCCTTGGTAGCATTTGTTTTTGCAAGTATGGCTAACACTTGATTTGAAAGGTCCTTCCATTTATTTTGGAGAAGCAGCACCTTTAATAACAGTTTCCCTGTTCAAATATGTGGCCCAATAGACTAAGTTGAAAGTTCCGAACAAGACTGGAAAAACTATCCGGGACATCTTGTCAATTTTACTGATGCTGTTATAGGTCTTTTTGTTTTCAGCAGGTTTCTCAACAGGTTTTACTGGAACCGAAGCAGCATTGGAGATGACTGCAGGGGCAGAGTCCTTTGGTATGTTTAATGTGGGGGTCATCCTTCCAGTAGTGTAAGTGTTAATGGCTTTGTTTGCCAATAATTCACGCTCTTTTTTCTGCAAAACAATGGAACAAAACACTGATGAAAAAAATACACACTCGGACATGAAAAAGTTGAAGTATTTTACAGAGTCACTGCAAAACTTAGGTTACTTATGCCTCAACACTGACAAAAGCAACTGGTGATTTAAAGAGTGCTAGATGGGTGTGTGTTTTGCATTCTAGTGGACTGATGATTCTAATTCTTCCTAAAACTGTAAGGTACTCCAGATTTATAAGCCCAGTTGAAGAAACCTAGATTCCAATAACATTTTCATAAATATTTATTTGAAATCATGAAGATGAGGGGGGAAAGTCAGTGATTTACCACATCACTCTGGTTGTATGAAGACCAGATCTTTTGAAGAAAAACATATCAATCTTAATTCAGTCTGAAAATGCATCTTCTGGTTGGGTGTAGGGGATTTGTCTTAACAAGTAGATAGAGAGAATAAAAGAGGATATTCTTCTTTACCATCCTTAACGCTTGGAACTGGTGCTCTCTTTCTGACGGGATTTACTGTGTTATTTTTCCTTATTATGATGCTAGCACTTCTGTCCTGATTTCTAACATTCCTCTCATATTGCACTACCTGCTGCATTATGGAACTGTGCTTTCCCCCATCAATATATTGCAAACTCATGCTACATTTCATTCACACCAGTGGGCATGCACACTTCTGTATACCAGAATGCCACTCCAAGTTGCATTATGTGAGTGTCAGTAGCATGAGCCCCAGAAAATTCCTGGAAAAATAAAACACTAAACTCCTGTGATTGTTCTGGGTTAACAGGGTTGCAGACAGATTTTTTTCTGGAAGCAATTAACATGGAAATGAATGCTAAATTTTCACTTGACTCCACTAGATTTCCAGAAGTGGCTTTTACATCATGTAAAAGATTACATAAAACGTGCACATTAACAGGGAAGGAAACTTTGGGAAAACGGAATAAAGTGCTGTCTGAATGCAGCCTCTCTCTCTTTCTCTCCAAAGCCCAGCTCAAATCCCATAGCTTTTATCAAGCTTTTGGTTTAACTCCTTACAGTGCAGTCCTACCCATGTCTAGCTAAAAGCAAGCTTCATGGAGTTCAGTGGTACTTACTTCCAGATAAGAGTGTAAAACCACAGCATTAGTCCTTACCTGCGACTGAAATGAAGACTAAGAACACGTTGCTTCATTTTTCATGTTCATTCCTTGTTACCCTTGACTTTTCCACCCTCTCTAGCAGGGATGAGGAAACCTGTGGCTATCCAAATGCCATTGGACTCCCAACTCTCATCAGTGCCACCCAATATGGGCTATGTGCACGATGTTGGGAACTGGAGTCCAGGAGGTTCTCCATCCCTTTCTCTCTCCTATATTGATATTTAGATTGGAAGTTTCTTGGGGCAGGAACCAAGCTTTTGTTTATGCTCCTCTGTAAAGTTTCATGTACTCTGACGGTACTATATGAATAATTTCATAATAATTATAAAGTATGCCTTGCTTTTTTTAAAAAAAATAAATCACTGGTTTCAGCACCCAGAAAAGTGTTTGTTGACATCACTAGTGAAGGACCACAGGATCTGAGATTCAGATCAGCATGTGAATTATTGCAAGTCTTTATCAATCTAATCCTCACCTCCAATGCATAGAGATGGATTTCAAAACCCTTATAGAGAGAGCTTAGCTACTTACATGATGTTCCATGTTTGGGACAGTTGTTAAATCAGCAACACCCCATTACTGGCAAAGGTAAACAACATTTTAGGATACCTTTTTGTTCTGTTTTCTATACAGTTTTCATAGGGTATAATTAATTTTTGTTCCTCAAAAAAAGAACAGCCACCCCTCCACCTCCGATATTTTGTCCAGGCCAGATTTCAGCAAAAAACAGTCTTGATCCCAGGTTATGTACATAAATCCAGATATTCAGAGACTGAGGTGGAGCAAATTCTCCTCACCCCTGCCTCATGCTTGCATAATACCCAGGAGAGGTCATGTTATTTCAGCACCTGAGGTAGAAAATCCCACAAGCGCCTCTCCTTCTCTCTGGCTGTAAAATATAATAATAACAACCATTTGCTTCCCTTTACTGACACCCAAAATCAGCTGCCTGAGGAAGTTGCCTCATTCTGCCTAATGTTAGGGCCAGCTCTATGACATTGATTGTCTCACTGAAGGCAGTGGGATAATTCATTTCTTCCTATATAATAAAAAGGTAAGCCAGCATGCCAGCATGCAGCATGACGTTGGGGGTGGGATGCAGCAGCAAAGATGGCTGACTGGGCAGGCTGTGCGGTAGCAGTGGCAGAACCCTCGGCATGAGGCTGGCAGTGGCACGGCGGTAGCAACTGAACAACAGAGGGTTGGGTTGTAGAATGCGGCTGCCTGGTGGGGTGGCAGAGGGGTAGCACGGGAGCAACCACACAGGCGGGCTGCACAGTGGTGGTGCTGCAACAACCAAGGCAAGCAGTTTGGGATGGGGAGTGTGGGTGCCTGGGAGGACGGTGGTGAGGGGGAAAGTTTAGCAGTGCCTTGTGCGTGTGTGTGTTGTGTGTGGAGGTGCCTGGTGTGTTTGGGGTGGGTGTTGGTATGTGAGCAGCAGGGCTCTGCCCCCCTAGTTCTCATATAAGATTGTTAAACACTAGGAGGGTAACCCAGTGGAATGCAGAATACAAGATCACAATAATCTCATTTTAAATTGGGTTCAGCAAGAGAACTCTTTGTGGATTATGCTCACTAGATTTTCAACCAAGCCAGAGAACCCCCACCCCCAATTCAGATTAAGTATTCTAGCTTTTCAAAGAGATGCAAATAACAACCACCTTCTTTTTTGCAGCCTCTAAAGCTTTCTTGCCATCCCAGGCCCAGCTTCTTTTTGTAAAGTAGTTGACTGTGGCGAATTCAATCAGTGCAGAAAATACAAAGGCATAGCACACAGCTATAAACCAATCCATTGCAGTAGCATAGGCCACTTTTGGTAGAGAGTTGCGGGCACTGATGCTTAAAGTAGTCATTGTAAGGACTGTAGTGACGCCTTGAAAAGAAAAGAATAAGCAACTTTTAGAATTACCTGTGAACTATCTATGGTTTAGCTCAACCTTCCCCAACCTAGCCAGTGTGGCATAGTGTTTAGAGTGTTGGGCTTGACCCGGGGGACCAGAGTTCAAATCCTCTCTTGGCCATGAAGCTCACTGGGTGGCCTTAGGGCAGTCACTATCTCTCAGCCTAACCTACCTCACAGGGTTGTTTTGATGATAAAATTGGGAGGAGGGGAACCATGTTTGTATGCCACTTTGAGCTCTTTGGAGAAAGGTGGGATATAAACTAACTAACTAAATAAATTAAAGCAGTAAGTAGTCACTGTTTTAATCAAGCAGGCTGCTATGGTAAATGGGTCACATGGAGTTTAACTTCAGGAATAACCATGCTGTCCAAATAATAAGAACTGTGCCACAAAACTGGCTGAGATCAATTATGACATTTAGTCATGCAGAAGCCCTGTCCTGTGGCCACCTCTGATGTTACATTCCCCTACTTCTTCTGTGGTCATAATTGCATGCAAGGAAGTGGCCATGGCTGCCTTCAGAACCTGCTGATCGGGATGAAAGGGGTGGAGAAAAAAGCAATAAACTGCCTGAGGCAGGCCATGGGCAGGCGAAAACAGGTTGGCAGGGAAAGTGTCAAGCACCACCTCCTATCCCAATGGTGCAGTTAGGTCACCTGGACTTAATAGTTGGACAGGGCTCCCCTCATTAGAAGGTCATGTATATCACTCCACTTACTTCAAAATGTGGTAAAAAGCCAGCCCTGCTGCCAGCTGAGTGGAGTCCTGGACGTCTGCCCTGATGGCCCCACTGCTCCTACCTACACATTCTGCCGTGTCATGAGGTATTACGAGGAAACAAAGCTTGGAAACGTTACTTTTTTGAACTACAACTCTCATCAGCCCAATCCAGTGGCCATGCTGGCTGGGGCTGATGGAAGTTGTAGTTCAAAAAAGTAACTTCTCCAAGCTCTGCGAGGAAAACATGGCATTCTGGATCCCTTAGAACACAGATGGAGAACCACAGGCCCAGGGGCTGAATGTAGCCCTGCAAGCCTCCCTATTTGACCCTTGGGACTCTCCCCAGGCATACCTCCTTCCCAGGCCACACCCATCCCTGTTCCACTCATTCCTCAAGTGTGTGGGTAGGAATGTAGCCGTGTGTATATAAACTGCTGTTTTTTGTGTGGCTGGAATGAAGCCTACTGTCCAAAGGTAAGAAAGCCACCTGTCGCTCAACTTTGGCCACACCCACCACTGGTAGGCAAGTTGCCCACAAGGGAATGTGGCCCTCAGGTTGAAAAACATAAAAATCACTTTAAAAGCAAAAAAAGTAAGACCCAGAGAGCAGTGAAATACTTACCAAAGACTGTTCTAGCAGGGACAGATTCTCTGTTTAACCAAAACGATACTTGGGATAAGATCACCGTCATAATACATGGAAGGTAAGTCTGGATGACAAAATAACCAATCTTTCTTTTCAGGTGAAAGTGTGCTCTCATTATAGTATATTCACCTGAGGTGGCAGGGGGACAGGGAGGAGAGGGAGAGAGAGAGATGCACAGTTATCAATAAGGGTCAGAGCACCAGTTCATCATATACAGCTCTCTTCTGTGTAGCAATTCCTCCACATGAGGAACAAGCAATCTGGGACTGGTTCAAAGAAGGTATGACCTGAGGACTTAAAAAAAAACCTCATAAGTAGTATACTAGCAACTGGCTGGGAAAAGAGGATTATTACATAAAATCCACAACCCCTTTTATTTCTTGAAAGTCAGGAACCATCCTCTGAAAGCTTATTTCTAGGCTGAAATGATCCCTGGCATCTAAACTGCACAGACCTTATACATACCACCAGACATACCAACCTGTGCTGGTGCCCTGCCTATCTACCCAATTGTTGGTGGGGATGTGACTTCCCATGGCCACACTCAATCCATGTGTTATGGACTCATGGAGGCTGTTGCAATCACTTTCCTGTAACAGCTTCTTTACAAGGGACCTGTAATGTGGAGTATTTATTATGAAATACTGCACATTGTCTGGTGAATCTTCATGCCACTGCCACACATAACTAGTGGCAATTAGCACTGATGCTGATTCGCTCCATTGTTGTGGATCAATGCGTGAAGCTTTATGGTTTCCGGCAAAGCAGCCTTTGCCAGGCTGGGGCCCTCCAGATGTTTGGGGACTACAACTCCCATAGTCTCCAGCCATCTGGCTGGGGATGGTGTAATTTGTAGTCCAAACTTATGGAGAACACCAGGTTGGAGAAGGCTGCTATAAAGTCACTGCCACATGGAAGCATTTCAATGCCTCCCATTAGAGGACCATGATGCCTCAAAGGGGAAAGAGATCATTTCCACAGATAGTTCCTATCCTTACAGTTATATAGCACTGGGATCTAGATGAAGTGACTTTGAACCTAATTACTGTGACTGTAAACCTATTTACCGTCTTGTAACGTTTGTGATTGCATCATCAGGCTGCCATTGTATGCACATGCCCTTGGGAGTAAGAGGGATCAATCGTAACCCCTGATCTTCACTCCTGGAGGGGGTTAGGATGGGATGGAAGTGTTCCTCCATTCGACTGGGTGGCCATGATGGCTCTCACTGCACCCGCTCAAAATACAAACAGAAAGCTACCACCAGGGGTGTTATTGGAGTGGAGCAAGGCTGGCAATGGATTCATTGGCTCCTAAGTTGGCCTATTGCCTGGCAAGGGACTCAAGCCAGTTCCCTCCGCTGTGTGAACTTGGAGTTGATGTAGCACCCCTCTCCCCAAAAAAGAAGCTGGCATAGTTTCAAATGCAGCAGTTTTGCCAGTCCAATCATCCCCAGGCATGGTTAGGATTGCTCTGCCCACCCCAAAGATCTTACTTCTTAGTAAATGTGCATAGGATTGCACAGTAAATTGATGATACAACATTAAATTCATGTCACATGGACCTATTTTAGGCTGACCCAGAGTCATTTATAAGTGGTTTGCAAGAGCATTCATGATCTATTTCACACTTTTGCAAAGGACTTTCATTTGATCCTATTAATCCATAATATTTTACATGCACCAGCAGCAAGGAAATGCCAAGGTTTGCATACAGAATCAGTGTACTGATTTTTGCACATGCTCAATGCAGCCAAATAGTTGTTTAAAATTCAGATAACAGATTATCATTTCTAGCATGCCTAAGAGTTCCAGACTGGAGAGACTTGGATATAGTACAGATCTTCCAAGACCTATACCTATGATATGGCTGGTCATGGGTGTATGTGAGTGGGGAGCAAATTGCATTGTTCATCGTCACAGTCACAGGAATAGGACTGCATTATGTGCAAAGAATTGTACCTTCTTGAAACTGTACTTTGATTGCTCAGAAAATGCCCCATATCTACAACAGGATTAACTTGAGGCAAGGTATCTGTATCCTGGGCAGAAATGAAAAAAAATAGCATATTGGTTGTGAGGAAAACCTTAGGGGAAAAGCCAAAGGTGTTGGATCTATAATGTAGCCTGAATTTGTTTGCTTTTAATCACACACCCATTACAAAAAAGTTGGTGCCTGATTTACCGAAAAGCAGGAACCCAAATGTGAGTTCCTCTGTACAAAGATATGCATGAACATCTTGTCTTTTTTTAAAAAAAGATATTCAAAACTGGCAGTGCCCAAAAGTTATACATCCGCTTAGGCCAATTCCTTCCATTAGAGGCCCACTGTGGAATCTTGTGCTAAATCATGGTGCTTCCCAGCTGGATCAACAGACTGAAGTGGCTCTCCCAAAAAGTGGGTCCATGGATCTAGGCACTCCATCCCAAGTAAGGTGACCCACAGGTAGAAGCAGCCTTCCACACAACACTAACCACATTGAAACCAACTCAGTGCAGTCACACTCAGGTACAGTTTTTGGATGTACCACCAATTTGCTCTCAGTTTCTGATGTTGATAGTGAAAGGCCGTAGCTCATAGGTAGAGCATCTGCTTTGCATGAAAAAGGTCCCAGGTTCAATCCCTGGCACCTCTATGTAGGGCTGGGAGAGACTTCTGGACAGCCACTGCCAGTCAGTGCAGAGAAATACTGAGCAAGATGGACCAACGGTCTGACTCAGTAGAAGGCAGCTTCCTAGATCCCAGTGAAACACATGTAGAAGGCTGCTTTCTTGCACAGATCCTAGCTGGGTTAAGGTGAGGAAGCATGGATGGGGAGGAGGGGATGGAGGAAGAAAGTAAAAGGAATGGGAAAGGGATGCTTGTTTTGCCCTGACCCTCCCCCCTCCCCCCCATCAATATTTGCATGGTTTAAAATCAAAATGCCAGTCTTCATAACATTGTTTTTCAGGAGAAATTGTAAGGGGGGGAGATGAAGTATGAGCAAAATATAGTGTAATGGGTTGGGGAGTTTAGATGATTTCTATGAGTCCCAGCCTCTGATTTGGGACCCTACACCTGGAGGTGGGCTCTGCAGCTGAGAAACCTGGTCTGCTGGTCAGATGAGTCTCCTTTGTTAATCTAATAGAGTGGCCAGGTGGGCTGATGGGTTTGTCAGGTGCCCATTAACTGGTGAATGGGCCAGAGAGATTGTCGTTATTGAAACTCTTCAGGAGAGCCCCCCCCCCTCCTGGGGCCAAAAGAGAGGCTTGTATTTTGTCTGAGAAAAGGCTGGGAATGGGAGACAAGCAGAGAGGCCCACTCCCTGCAGGATGACTTCAGGATGCCTCCTATAAAAATGGAAATGGACTGCCTTCAAGTCAATTCCGACTTATAGCATCCCTACAAATAAGGTTTTCATGGTAAGCAGTATTCAGAGGTGGGTTTACCATTGCCTTCCTCTGAGGCTGAGAGGCAGTGACTGGCCCAAGGTCACCCACTGAGCTTCATGGCTGTGTGGGGATTCAAACCCTGGTCTCCCAGGTCATAATCCAACGCTCTAACCACTATGCCACACTGGCTCTCTGCCTCTTATAAGCCTGAGGGAAAAGCAAGATCTATTGGACTGCTAATGCTTTGAACCCCTCCATCTTAAGCTCAGGTTGGAATGTGTATAGATAAAAAACGTATTTTGTAAAAGACACCATAGTCTCCACTGGCCTTCTTTCCAAGGAAACCAAACCCTAGATATGCACAGGAACCCCCTGGAAATCTCACACCACTTGAAGACTAGAGTGGCACACGATACAAACTGTGAAATTCTTTCATGGATCTTTACTTGCTATTTTAAATTGTTTTTAAAAGGTGTGTTTTAAATTTGTATATTTGTTTTTAATGTTTTTAGTTATTGTAAACCGCCCAGAGAGCTTCGGCTATAGGGTGGTATATAAATACAATAAATAAATAAACTTCCATATGCTACAGCTCTGTAGAACATCTTAGAAATCTGTTCACAAGTAACCCTGATGACAGGCCTCCTTAAAGCTTGATGAAGTCCAGAAAATCCATAGCTTGACTGATGCTTTCCCTGTGTAAAATCAGATTTTTGTATTGTGCTAATCCTTGGTTACAATCTCTGTCCTATTCTTTGTAATCCACCCTGCAATCAGAACCCAGCCCACCCAGATGTAACCTGGGCCATTCGCAAAAAAGCAGATGAGAGGGAGGGAGGAGGGGGAAGCAAACCTCTTGAGGTTGAAAACCATCCGTTTCTTTGCTTAAATCTTAGGAAACCTCTGTGGCAGGTGGTGCCCCTGGACACAAACTTTTGGATTTCTATCAAGAACTCTGCTGCTCTCTTGGGGCTGGGCAAGCAAGCCTTTTTTATTTGTATTTTTTGGTAAGGGCCCTGCTAGACCCGGACGTGTGTGCTTCTGGCACCCTCCAGCGCCCACTTCTCGCTTTGGATTGTTGTGTTGCTCTGAGGAGCTGAGCTCGATTCCAGGAGATGCCTCAGCAGCCCACGGTCTGGATCGTTCTTTTGGTAATTTTGAAGGCCAGAGGGGAGCTGCCATTCATTGCAGAAAACAATGCCGCTATGATTGTGAACTGGTAAGAGCCTCTTTGGTGTCGCTGTCTGTCGTCCTTGCCGTTATTTTCTTTGTACAGGGCTCCTTGCTATCACGGTAACTTCTAAAATGTTTCCTCCCCTCCCCTTCAAAACAAAACAAGGACTCTATAGCTTTTGACTTCTGAACTGGAGCGCACTTGTTTTGCGGAGCACTGAAAGTGTACATGTAGCGAGGGGGGGGGGCTGATCGGTGTTGATCTTAGCTTCGATTGTTTTAAGGCCATTGTAAGATTCGTACCGCGCGCCGCAACCTTGCCTCCTCCCTGACGCCCCTCCTTTTCTATCGACGCCCTTTCGAAATTGCTTGGACTTCAAAAGAAACAAGCTGAGCTCTCAGCGGGTCGTAGCTTTGGAAGAGCGGTTTGCTGCTCGGCTGATTGAAAGGAACCGACTTGGAGCAGTCATTCCTTCTCCTTTTCAAGCCCCGTGTTTTGTGCGCGCCTGCCTGCCTGTCTCTCTGTGTCTATTAAAAAATCACTTAAATACCCCTTCCCCTGATGAAATAACAGGCAGCTCGCACCTTTCCCCGATAAGTCTTAAATTAGCCCGAGACCCTGCTGGTTTTCGCCTGGAGACTATGTCGCTGCCACACAAGAAGTGACAAATAAGCACTGTTGCTTTCTTAGGCGGTTTCTTCCCGGATCAGCATTCACAAAAGTCTACAGAACAGCGTGAGGCCACCTTTCTTTCCCCCTCCCCCTCCTCCTCCTCCTCCCCCCCCCCGTCCCCTCTTCCCTGGCAAGATGCTTAGTTTCTAATTACTGCAGCCTTCTGATGCGACCTCATTACCAGAAGCAAAGGCGAGCGCGTTATGTAACCCTTAGAGCCTCTCTCTGCAGCCCCATGTGACTCTCGGGCCTGGTCCCGGCCAGCTTCCCTCCGTGCACACCCCAGCCAATCGCAGCAGAGGATGCCTTGACATAGGGACCTTAACCAGGAAGGGAGGGGCTCGCGTGCGTGGCTGGGCTGGGCTTAAACCTTCTTTAGTTCCCTAATGTTGCCACATCTGGCGCCTCCGCTTCCAGTTATGGAGGAAATGGGACTCCTTTCGGGCTAGCCCCTCGTTTACAGCCACGTGGTTCCTCGGACCACAGCTGCCACTTCTCTTCGCCCCCATCCCCACGCTCCCCGATGCTTTTCATCAAACAAATCATTTTAAAGCTCGGACAGGGAGAGATCAAAATGTGTAGGCGGTTGCTTGCCTCCTGCAGGAGGGAAATAAGCAGGCACGAACGAAAGTAGCCTCTGCAAACGCGGGAGAACGGCCCGCCTCGTCCCCGAATCCCCTCAAGAGCTCAGGCAAGCGGAAGCTCCTCTCCTGTAGTTAGTGCGCTGCTCCAGCAACGGATAGTGGGGCTACCAGGTGTTGGGTTTGGTTTTGTCATCTGACAGAGAACTTCGGCGTTGAACAGCTGCACAAAAGCAGATATCTAACAGGTTCAGCTTTCCCCAGGCATAGAGGTGTTGTGGTGTGGGGAATGCAGCACCTGTTGAATGTTCTGCTTCGAGAAAAGACAGGGCCTCTGTCAGAGAAGGGGAAAGATGGCAAGTTAACAGGCATTCAAGGATTGCCCTTCTATATTACTTACTAGCCTGTATCTAGGTTCTTCAGTACCTGGACTAAGGCTGTACACATCATATGTTTAAAGCACATGGCTTCCACCAAAGAATCCTGGGAACTGTAGTTTACCTCTCACAGAACTACAGTCCCCAGCACCTTTAAACTACAGTTCCCAGGATTCTTTGGAGGAAGCTGTGTGCTTTAAATGTATGGTGTGTACACAGCCAAAGTGTAGCATTTTCTTTGTGTTGCTAGATTGTCCTAACTTTTAGAGAAGAACTTTTCTAGGTTAGTACAGTTGTTAATTTTGCTTGGATATTCTGATGTTTAGCAGTCTAAAGAAAAAGCAAAAGAAATAAATTCTCCAATGCCAAAGATAGTGCCCCTCCCTCCTCACCTGTACTGGTGCTGATGTTTTCAGAATCGACACTTTGCCCCATCAAGTGATACTGGTTAAGCCTTGAACCATCTTCCGCTACTACCACAGATGCTGCTGGGGTGCGAGTCCACACATAGATCACTTCAGAATTGGGATAAGCATCTGCAAAAAAAGACAAATTAAGTCTGGAGATTGATATTCATAGACTTCGAATATTATATGATACGCAGGGCTTAATTTGTGCCAAGGCTCAGCTCCAGAATCTCTTGTAAGTATCAGGATTTAGTCCTTCTGGGTCATGTGAAGTAACTATAAAGACCGAGGATGTGCATGGTGACCCAAAGAAGTTCTTATGTAGTTGGAGATAAAGGGATGAGCTTTTAGGGCAGAGTGTTTGGACCCTGACATCTCCCTTTAGAGAAATTAAGCACTGGTTTTTAACCGTAGCAGGGAAATGTTCATGTCTCATGCAAATGTATTGTCTTTCTTATTCCTAGGCTTCAGGATCTATAATATTTCCATATTTCATTTCTTCTTCATCCCTGTGAGATAGGGGACTGTGTTATATTACAGATAAGAAACTGAGATTGAGATAGAGTCATTCATTTAATGGCTTGTGGCTAAAAGTACTTCAAAATTCCTACACAGAAGGCAATTGTTAATGCTTAATCAATGTGCAGCTCAGCACATGTTTTTCCTCCAAATTACATAACCAGCCATATTTACCTGGAACAAAACAACTGTGCATGCAATTGTCACATGTGATCACCTATATGAGAGTTGCATGTCTGTTACAAATTTGGTTGCAATTTTACTTTTACTCTGAAACAAAGCCTGCACAGATTATGACCGAAATTGGCTCCAGATTTTTGTGGATCCCAGGCAGGTAGCTCAGTGGTAGAGTATCTGCTTTGAATGCAGAAGGCCCAGGTTCAGTTCCCAACGGCTTCAGGTAGGGCTGGGTGAGACCACTGTCAAAAATTGTGGAAAGCTGCTGCCAGTGAGTATAGATTGGGAGGGGGTGCTATCATCCCTGGCCATGGTGGCTGTGGCAGATGGGAGTTCAACAGCATCTGGAGAGCCAGAGGTGTGGTACTTCTAGTGTACAGTACTGAGCTAAATGGACCAATGGACTGACTCCGGCTGTGGGCACACTAGTCGCAGAGCTTGGAAAAGTTACTTTTTTGAACTACAACTTCCATCAGCTCAATCCAGTGGCCATGCTGGCTGGGGCTGATGGGAGTTGTAGTTCAAAAAAGTAACTTTTCCAAGCTCTGAACTGTCTAGTCGCTTCAAAAGCAGCATAAATGGCTGTTATGGCTGCGTTTTCAAGTGATTCTGCCCTCTGTTGGACACACCTCCCTTCCCCACTGCTGACTTCAGCCTTTCAGGACTGCCCACAGTGATTGTTGGGCCAATCATCGTCTCTGCCTGAGCCTACAGCAAAGTGTTTCCATTGGCCACACCTGGAGCGTTACAAAATCTGTCTGAAGCTGATTTAAGAAGAAGAAAAAGCACTTGAGGGATGTTCAAACTTCAGCTGTGTCTCTCAATACACTCTTAGTTGCCCTGCGATTTTACATAAATATAACAAATAATATTACAATAGTAATCCAGGAATACATGTTTTTTGAAACTAAAGGATTTATTCCTACCAGCTGCTAGTTTTTTCTTATTTTCAAAGATAAACAAGAGATGTAAAGAGGTGGTACAGTGTGTAATAGCCAAAACACATAATAGCCAAACTTCCTGGTTTTGCATTGATGCTATACTTCCACCACCTCTCCCCAATGAGCAATAAATAAAGTATCTTAAGATGAACGAATTACATGATCCTCCCTTTACTGTACAGTGGGCCACATGCTAATTCCTACATAGAAGTGTCTTCTGTGTAGGGATTTTGTAATACCATGGTTGTGAATTCTGAGGCGGGAGGTGAGACGGCTAGAGCGCCGGTGGCGGAAATCTCGCTCTGACGACGATTGGACACATGTTAGAGCGGCTGCGGCAGCCTATCATGTGGCAATAAGGGCAGCAAAAAAAGATTTTTATGCTGCCTCGATTGCATCTGCGGAGTGCTGTCCCAGGAGACTGTTCCAAGTGGTCTGGAGCCTGGTCGGTCCAGTTGCTCCGGAACCAATGGAACATGCTAAGGCCTCCTGTGATGAGTTTGCTAAACACTTTGCGGAGAAAATTGATCATATTAAGAGTGCTATTCCATGCGCTGTGGACACAGTGAGCGAGCCAGAGGTGACCAGTGGTGCTCTGGTGGTGTGGGATCGGTTCCAGCTTCTTCCATCTGATGAAGTGGACAAGGTGCTTTCAACCTTAAAGCCAACCACTTGCTTACTCGATCCTTGCCCATCGTGGCTCATTATGAGCTGCAAAGATAGACTGGGTGAGGGGATCAAGATGGTGGTAAATACATCTCTCGAAGAGGGAGTAATGCCATCAGCGCTCAAGGAGGCAGTAATAAAACCAATCTTAAAGAAGCCCTCCTTGGATCCCCAAGATCTGAACAACTTTCGCCCAGTCTCAAATTTGCCATTCTTAGGCAAGGCGGTTGAGCGGGTGGTGACAAAGCAGTTGCAAGCGCACTTGGAGGAAGCGGATTATCTGGATCCATTTCAATCGGGCTTCAGGCCTGGACATGGGACTGAAACAGCCTTGGTCGCCTTGGTAGATGATATGAGGAGGGCGTGGGATAGGGGCGAATGCACCTTCCTTGTCCTCCTTGATCTCTCAGCGGCTTTCAATACCATTGACCACGTTATCCTCTTGGACCGCCTGAAGAGGTTAGGCATGGGGGGCACTGTATTGCAGTGGTTCCATTCCTTCCTCTCTGGTAGATACCAAAGAGTGGCATTGGAGGATGAGGTTTCGGATCCTTGGCCTCTCACTTGTGGGGTGCCACAGGGTTCCATCCTCTCCCCGATGCTGTTCAACATCTATATAAAGCCGCTGGGGGCAATCATCAGGAGATTTGGGCTGCAATGTCATCAGTATGCGGATGACACGCAGCTCTATCTCTCATTTAAATCTTCACCGAGGTTGGCTGTAGAAACCCTGTCCAAGTGCCTGGAGTCGGTGAGTGGCTGGATGAGAAGGAATAAGCTGAAGCTGAACCCTGACAAAACCGAGGTACTGTTTGTGGGAGACAAGGGAAGGCTGGGGGATGTGGACCTGGTGCTCAGTGGGGTACGATTGCCCCTGAAAGACCAGGTCCGCAGCCTGGGGGTCATTCTTGACTCCCAGCTGTCCATGGAGGCTCAAGTCTCGGTTGTGAGCCGGGCGGCGCTGTATCAACTCCATCTGATACGGAGGCTGCGCCCCTACCTTCCCAACCATCTGCTCCCACCAGTGGTACATGCCCTGGTCACCTCTCGCCTAGACTACTGTAATGCGCTCTACGTGGGGTTACCCTTGAAAACGGTCCGGAAGCTGCAACTGGTACAGAATGCGGCAGCTCGTCTGATTAAAGGCAGCCGCCGGTAAGATCACATCACTCCAGTGCTGAAGGAGTTGCACTGGCTACCGGTTGTTTACCGGGCCCAATTCAAGGTGTTGGTTTTGACCTTTAAAACCCTACACAGTTTTGGCCCAGTCTATCTGAAGGAGCACCTCCAGCATCGTCAGGGATGCTGCTCAACAAGATCAGCCTCAGAAGACCTTCTCTCGATCCCACCGGTTAAAATAGCTAGACTGGTGAGGACTAGAGAGAGGGCTTTTTCAATAGTGGCCCCCACCCTATGGAACTCTCTGCCAAATGATCTCCGCCATGCCCCTTCTATGATGAGCTTCCGCCGGGCCTTGAAGACCTGGCTCTTCAGGCAGGCTTTTGGGGTAGGTTAGGTTTTTACTGTTATGGTTTTAAATTTTAACGTTTTAATGTATTGTTTTTTATCTTGTACGTCGCCCAGAGTGGCTGGACAACCAGCCAGATGAGCGACTAATAAATTTAATAAATAAATAAATAAATAAAAGCAGCCTGAAGAACTCAGCACAGGTCCCATAACATTAGCCCAACTCCCTAGCCACTGGTCTACAGTGACTATGAGGCAAAACGAGGATGTCATTCTCACAATGTTTCCAAATGTCTAGCTTTTATGGGAAGGGGAGGAACAGGCTGCAATATCCTGATGTATCAGATATGTGGGACCGATATACTTTGTAAAAAGCTGGAGGAACACCAGAGTTGAAAATATAATTGTTAAGGGCCATTTGATTCAGAAGATTGTTTTCTTCATACCACAGATTTCTATACTCAGTGAGTCTGAACGTTTTAATCCTTTTCCTCCCTCCCTCCCTCCCCTTCGCTCTGCTGATGAGCTGCTGTGAGGCACTTTCTCCAGCAATAAAGTACTAAAAGGATAAACTGGGAGAAAAGTGTTCTGTGCATACAACATTAAACTAGAAGAAAAGACAAAACTTCAGCACATGATTGCCAAACAGAAATAATGTAAGAGAAGTAGCATGGGAGTAATTATTTCACAAAGGAGGCAAATAAAGAATTGCCAAATTCAACACAAACTTAGCAGCTTTTTCATTAAAAAATAGGTTTCTGAAACAACATATTTTGTATTCTGTCAAGACATTATGGAAGATCTTTTAAGGGCTGTAGCTCAGTGGTAGGGCATCTGCCTTACATGTAGAAGGTCCTAGGCTCAGTCCTCGGCATCTCCAGGTAGGGTTGGGAGACCACCCTGCCTGAAACCCTGGAGAAGCTGCTGCCAGTCATTGCAGGCAATGCTGAGCTAGGCGGACCAATGGGCTGAAACAGAATAAGGCAGCTTCCTAACATTTGGAAAGAACAGAGCTATGACATGAAGAGCAAGGCAGGTGCAACTTGCACCTCTGGCTTAGGGCTCTTCAAGCTTTGTCCTTGACATCATGAGCCCTGAAGTTGTGTTCTACTATTTTGTCAAGAGCAGCCTGGGATACAGTGGAGATGAGAGCCCTCTTCAGGCATTCAGTCACACGAATGAGAACATGTACTGCATGTGGGGCGTGGGGCCACATGTGCCGGTCCTGCCCCCCAATGTCCCCACATGTGCCGCCCCCACCTGCTCCACCTCTGACCTTCCTGAACTGAGCAGGAATGTCTGAAGTTGACTTCTAAGTGTGTTTGGCTGAATACGCTCAGAAACCTCCTTGCCCTGTGGTTGGGAATTCTGTATTATCAGAGTTCCCAGTCACAGAAAGGCTTCCAAGCGTGTTTAGCAAAACACACATAGAAGCCACCTTCAGACCTTCCCACTCTCCTCAGGAAAGTTGGAGCTGACACACGTGTCTCCTACACACTTTATGCCCTCATGTGTTTGGCTGGATACCTGAATGGCTTTAGATATCTCTTGGTCAATTGTCCTAAGTTTCCATGGATGCTTCCCTCAGAATCACTTCCCACTTTGCACTTGTTTCAGGTTGCTGGAGTACATGACTGTAATAAGCAATGAAGAAAAGATATTAAAAATGGATTTTCCTTCAAATTCCTTCTTGTGATTAATAAATCGTCAGCTATTTGGTTCTATCCCCAAAAGGATACCTAGAGTTAACATTATGCTGGCATGAATATCATCTAAATTTCATTGAGGATTAATAAACTGTAATCTTTATTTACATGTCGAGTATTTGGGAGTTGCTCAGTGTTGCTCAGGTTTGCACTGCATCATGGGACATGTAGTCATACTTCTGTTTTCACTTCCAGTTAACAAGAGATGGAAGTTAGTAGTTTTCTTTCTCAGCAAGTCATCTTCCCTTGACTGACTTCTCTACCAATTTTATTTTACTAGGGATGTGAAGAAGCCTGAAGAAGGAGAAAGGCTTGGATTTAAACAAGGGTGGCTAACCTTTTTCAGGCCAAGGGCTGCACTGACCAATGGCTAACCTTCTGGAGGCTACATGTCAAAGTGGGTGTGGCCAAAGTGTAAAGGTGGGCATGGCCTTTTTTTTTTAATTAAAAATGTCAAATTGGGGGGGGATCCTTGTGGTGCCACAATAAAACCTCTTGAGATGGGCATATGTGGCCTGTGGACCACAAGTCATCCGTCTCTGATTTAAACCATCATAGAGAAACAGCTATTGGAAGAAGAATACGTGATGCTTACTGCTGTAACTTGGAACGCTTACTGGACAAATGTGAAGTTGGCTGGGCGAAACAAAGCAAACAAGAATTTTTAAAAAGCATTTAAAACTGTGGTGACATTGCGTACAATTTCAGAACAACATTCCAGTTAGACATATTTTGCCCTAAATTCCACTACTGATGCCATTAGTGCTTCTAAAGTGGCTTTAACAATGCAGGCTTGGCTTGCAAGAACATCCCATTCCTGAGTTTTACACGATCTACAGTACATTCCCTCTCCCTTCCTTCTTCTTGCTCACTGATGTTAATATTTATAGTGGAATATTTATTTTTGGATGCAACATTTGATCTGCAGTGTATCTGAAAATTGGTTTTGAACTGTGCATTGACAGTGGCTGCATAATTATATCTCAAAGGGAAGCAGCCAGAATCAGTTACTTGGCTGCTGTTTTGTTTCTCTTCTTTTGTGCACACTTCTGCTATGCTTGCCAACTTATTGTCACTATAAATCTTGCTTTTTAAAAAGACCAGAATGGTTGAGCATTGAAATGGAGCGATGCTGTAGTAATATCTTTGGAAAACATCTAGGGAGGTTCTGCTGGATAGACTGGAGCTCTTGTAAGCCAGACCACAGGGCACTAACTTTAAAAGCCAAATAAAGTAGGGTAGCCTGTTTTGACAGAACCAAGAATTCAATATCATTTTACTTTGTTGCAGGTTTAGCTGCAAGTGCTGGTTGTGCAGAAGGTGTATAGAGGGTGGGGGCAGAGGTTGCATCTAATTTCTACAAAGTATGTAAATGTAAGTATTTGAGGACAATGTGATTATCAAATATTAATAAACATAGGAAGTCCTTTTGTCCAGGATCATGCATAGTTACATGCATCCTTAGAAAAAGAGTGTTGTAAGGAATCAGAAGACTGTCCAATCTAATCCTCCATCCTGATGGTTTCTAAGCCTAATGGTCTGGGTGGTCCCTGTAACTATATGGAACTTATAGTTGGACAGCCCCCTGTCGGGTATGCTTTAAGTTGGATTCCTGCATTGAGCAGGGGCTTGGACTCGATGGCCTTATAGGCTCCTTCCAACTCTACGATTCTATGATTCTATGGAATAAAGAGAAAAATGTAAATGATGAAGATCCAGAGTTTTATATTCCATATTGAAGAGGCAATCCACTTCAGAGTGCATGCTGACACTGAAACTCAAAACCATTTGCCCCTTCAGCACAGCAAGAGGATTCAGTAGGAAGGAAAGAAAGAAGTGAACGGAACCAAGTGGAAGATACAAGATTTCACAGAGGTAAGCATGAGGGACCTTTCAAGTTAGGCCATTATGGTTCTTAGATATGGAAAAATGGTGGTCTATCAAGAACAAGTAAAGCTGAATTGTGGTCCAATACAAAAAAGCTCGAAAACCTTTGTCTTATCCAAAGTTGGAGTTTTTAACACTGACTATAAAGAAACCTGGAAATGAACAAGGGAGAGCAGAGCACGGTAGACTCAATAACCTGTTAATGTTCAGATGCATGGCCACGTCACAGCTGCCAGAGGAAGGCAAACAATAAACAAATCTCAGGAACTCCAGCCACCCAAATATTGCAGTCTGTTAGAGCTGTGAAATCAAAGCTATCTTCCAAACCTGACCAATAGAGCATATTGTTGGCATATGTGGGGAAAGGCCACCCCACAGGACATCCTGGTATAGAGTGATGCTTTTAACTCTTTCTGTGATGCACCTTGGGAGCTTTTACATTGAATGATGGGATATAAATCTTTTTTTTTTTAATAGAAACAGAAAACAGAAATTACTCCCAAGTGTGATGTGATTAGGATCATGGCATATACGTGCAACTTGTTTCTGAATGTAATCATTACACAGATAGTATGGTAAAACAGCTCTTGGCTGTTTTGCTTGCTTTCAGGAGCGGAAGGAATAAACAAAAAATGGTTTGCTCTTCACCTACAAAGGGTTTTAATTTCCCTATCTAGAAGAGTTGCTAGGGCCAAAGCAGTGTTCAGAAAACAATGACCTATTAATGGAGGCTGATCCATTAGAGCAAGTAGGGCACTGTTCCACCAACCTCAGTATGCCCCCACCTGCCTGCCTTCTTACTTACAGTGAGTCAAGGGCTGGCTCTGACTGTCATTGGATCTGGGAATTTGTTGGTTTTCCTGCCTTCTGCCGACCAGTTCTAATAGGCAGTAGCAACCACTCACTTCTTGCAAAGGTACCACATTTTATGCTGCAGACACTTTTGCTGCATTCACACTGCTAGTACACCAGTGTTTCTTACATCAAACACATCAAGTGTGAATAATGTGCCTGCATCTTTAAATACCCATATTTATGTCCCCAATTTGGGCCAGGTTCCCTCTGCAGACCAGAACTTGCAAGATCTGAACAGGGCGGTTCACAACAGATGCTCTTGGAGGTCACTGATTCATAGGGTTGCCATAAGTCGTAATCAACATGAAGGCACATAACAACAACAACAAACCCTCTACAGAGGTGTTTAAAGATGCAATGCATATTTTGTATTTGCTGTGGAAAACACTAGCGTTAACACTGGTACACCTGCAGCAATTGTGCCTGAAGCAGAGCTGAAATGGGAGGTGGGGGGTGGAGAGAGATTTTCATACCCATCCCATGTTCCGGGTCTGTCCAGAACCAGATGATAACTGGGGGATGCAGGATTCCTACCGACCTTCGACTGCTGCTGTGTAATGCCAGGTCTGTACTACAAAAAACATCACACATCCATGATATTATCTTGGATGAGCGGGCAGACCTGGCATGTATTATGGAGACTTGGCTGGATGAGGCCTCAGCTCCCATTCTTGAGGCCATGTGCCCGCCGGGTTTCCGTTACACACAGCAGCCGAGGGTAGGAAGGCGGGGAGGGGGAGTGGCAGTCATCTATCGGGAGTCTTTAGTTTTTGCCAGACCTCCTCTTCATAGGACTAAGTTTGTTGACTGCATGTACTGGAGGTTGGGCCCGAAGGGCAGTTTGGGGATCCTGCTTGTGTACCGCCCACCCCGCTGCACAGCAGACTCCCTGGCCGAGGTGCTGGAGGTGGTCTCGGCTGTACAGGCGTTGTCCCCAGAATTATTAGTGCTGGGTGACTTCAACGTACATGCCGAGACCGCTCTCATTGGAGCCCCTCGGGATTTCCTGGAAACCATGGCTTCCTGGGAACTGCACCTTAGTAATATTGGGCCCACCCATGTAGCCGGTCATGCTCTCGACCTTATGTTTGTCCTGGGAGGGGAGGGAAGTGCTCTGAAGTTGGGGGTGGTTTCTTCCACCCCTGTGTCATGGTCAGATCACTATCTGGTAAATATAGACTTCTCGATGCCACACTCCCTCCGCAGGGGAAAAGGACCTATTAGAATGGTCCGCCCCAGGCGCCTGATGGATCCAGAAGGATTCCTGACTGCGCTTGGGGAATTGGAACCTGCTGAAGGCCGCCCGGTCGATGCCCTGGTGATAGAGTGGAATGAGGGAATCACCAGAGCATTGGACCGGGTGGCTCCGAAACGTCCTCTCCCCCTGAACAGAACTCAGTTAGCACCATGGTATACACCACGGTTGCGTAATCTGAGACAGGAGGTGAGACGACTAGAACGCCGGTGGCGGAAATCACGTTCCGAAGATGTCCGGACACAGGTTAGAGCAGCAATAGCTGCCTATCAAGTGGCAGTGAAGGCAGAAAAGAAGTTCTTTGCTGCCTCCATTGCGTCCGCAGAGTGCTGTCCCAGGAGGTTGTTCCAAGTGGTCCAAAGCCTGGTCGGTCCAGTTGCTCAGGAACCCTTGGAACAGTCAAAAGCCTCCTGTGACAAATTAACAAAGCACTTTGCTGACAAAATCGAACACTTGTGGAACTTGATCCCGTACGCCGTGGATACAGTAAATGAACCAGAGTTGGCCAGTTGCAAGCCGGTCAAATGGGATTGGTTTTGGCCTCTCCCTTCTGAGGATGTGGACAAGGTGCTCTCAACTGTGAAGCCTACCACATGTCTAAATTATCCTTGCCCGTCGTGGCTCCTTGTGAGCTGCAAAGAGAAATTGGGAGAGGGGATTAAGGTGGTGATTAATGCATCCCTGGAGGAGGGTGTAATGCCATTAGCCCTCAAGGAGGCAATTGTAAAGCCCATCTTAAAGAAGCCCTCCTTGGATCCCCAAGTTTTGAACAACTTTTGCCCAATTTCAAATTTACCATTCTTGGGCAAGGTCATTGAGCGAGTGGTGGCTAATCAGCTGTCGGCACACTTGGATGAAACGGATTATTTAGATCCATACCAATCAGGTTTCAGGACTGGACATGGAACTGAAACAGCCTTGGTCGCTCTGGTGGATGATATGAGGAGGGCATTAGATAGGGGAGAATTCACCTTTCTTGTCCTCCTCGATCTCTCAGCGGCTTTTGATACTGTTGACCACAGTATCCTTCTACATCACCTGGAGGGATTGGGAATAGGAGGCACTGTACTGCAGTGGTTCCGCTCCTTTCTCTCCGATAGGCATCAACAAGTAGCATTGGGGGAAGAGGTTTCAGACCCTTGGCCTCTCAATTGTGGTGTGCCACAGGGCTCTATCCTCTCTCCCGTGCTATTTAATATCTATATGAAGCCGCTGGGGACAATCATCAGGAGATTTGGGCTGCAGTGTCACCAATATGCGGATGACACTCAGCTCTATCTCTCGTTTAAATCCTCACCAGAGTTGGCTGTGGAGACCATGTCCAAGTGCCTGGAATCCATGAGTGGATGGATGGGAAGGAACAGGTTGAAACTGAATCCCGATAAGACCGAGGTGCTACTCGTGGGGGACAAGGGAAGGTTGGGAGATATTGACTTGATGTTCGATGGGGTGAAACTGCCCCTAAAGGATCAGGTCCGCAGCCTTGGGGTTGTTCTGGATTCCAAGCTGTCCATGGAGGCTCAGATCTCGGCAGTGAGCCGGGCAGCTTGGTATCAATTATACCTCATACATAGACTGCAACCCTACCTTCCTGTTCATCAGCTCCCATTGGTGGTACATGCCCTGGTCACCTCTCGTTTGGATTACTGTAATGCGCTCTACGTGGGGCTACCCTTGAAAACGGTCCGGAAACTACAACATATACAAAATGTGGCGGCTCGACTACTTACAAATTGTCGTCGCCGGGAGCACATCACTCCAGTGTTGTTCGATCTGCACTGGCTTCCAGTTGTTTTCCGGGCCCAATTCAAGGTGTTGGTATTAACCTTTAAATCCCTACACGGTCTCGGCTCAGCTTATCTGATGGAGCGCCTCCAACGCCACCAATTATGCCGCCCGACAAGATCAGCCACACAGGGCCTTCTCTCAGTCCCGCCAACTAAAACAGCTAGGTTGGTGGGGACTAGAGAGAGGGCATTCTCAGTGGCGGCCCCCACTCTCTGGAACTCCCTCCCGTATGATCTCCGGCATGCCCCTTCCCTGAATGTATTCCGCCAGGCCTTGAAGACCTGGCTTTTCAGACAGGCCTTCGGGACTTCCGGGGAGGGTTAATCTCTATGACTAATTGCCTATTACTCTGAACTGTCATTGTTTTATAATTTTTATCGTTTGTATTGTATTATTATGATGTATTTTATTGTAACTGAGTTGTACGTCGCCTAGAGTGGCCACTGGCCAGATAGGCGACACATAAATTAAATTAAATTATTATTATTATTATTATTAATCTTTTCATTCAATGGAAAAATGAAAAAAAAACCCTGCCTGGTAGTAGCCAATCATTCATATATCTCAAAAGTGACTGAAAATGTTTGCAAAAGACATTCTTGTTATTAAGGGAACTGGGACCATGCTCTTTGTTGGCCCATGCAGCATAATTACCTTGCCAACCATATGTTTCCTACTCCCCATAGTTATTTATACTGAAGGCAAACCACTGGTTTCATTTGCCCTCACTGTTGTCATCATGTAGCCACATCTGACTGTTGTCATGATGTCATCATGTTCCCTGTGTGCTCCCTGATTGTCTAGGAGCATTCAGGTAAGAAAAGATCCTGGAAAGGGGGGGGGAACTAAAGCAGAACCAGAAGGGGAAAACAAGAAAGGTACATTTCTGAAAAGCAGTTGGGAAAAGGTACTGTTTGAGGGGAGCATTCTGCAAACCCCAAAGCCTCCTTCCCCTCCCCCAATGTCTGCAGCAAACAAATGGCACACCCCTTATCAACCATGCTTAAAGGTGGTCTGGAAAGAACTGGAAGCAGGGAACCTCTCCTTGTTGTTCTTGGAACAATGTCTGACTTCTGCTCCCACTCCTGAAATGCTTCTCCTACCACAGCAGGGGGTTCAAAATTGTGGACTTTGGAAGTGGTAGATGCTGTGCAATGTCATGCTCACTCATCTTGACAGTGTTCCTAATTTGATTTAAAAGCTTTCTCTTTGCCCTGAGGCTGAGGGTCAGTAGCTTTCTCCTCTTTATGACAATTGTCCTGTACAATACTAAAGAGGCACTAAGGCACAATAAGACGAGGTTTTAAATCGCCTAAAAAGGCTTATCTGAATGGAAGTAAAAACTATCCATGATAGAAGAGACAGGGCTGCTAACTAACCAGTAATGCAACAGCTTTTCTACAGTAGTAGTAGAAGGAAATCAAACATCTTGATGCAAACGCTGGAATTACTTTTATCACAGTATAGAGTACATAGAATGTATTATTCTGTAAAATGCTTTTCAGTCAAAGGGCTAACATAATATTTTGAGTTCATACATTTCAAACACCTTGTAGTTAATAATGGAAATATTTTTGATGTAAGAAACCTGTACTTTTGTTAAGAGGAGTGAAATGTGGGAAGTGGCATAAAACTACACTTAAAATGAAAGAACGCACATATTTAAAGTCAAATATTTTGCTACATTCAAGTTATGATTTGAAGTTGTTTCCACTGTTAATTACATAAATATCTCTATCACCAAACTTCCTGCATTCCATTTCCCTCTGACCTCACTGTTTACGAAATCTCCAAAACCATGCATATACAGTACCTATAACTCAGGATTGCCCTTCATGCATTTGATGAAGTGGACAAAACTTTCACAAAACTTTGTGCCTTAATAACTTTGTTAGTTTCTAAGCAGACACAAGTCACATTGTTATTGTTGCTGCAACAGATGAACACGACTATCCTTCTGGAAGTTTTTATACATTTATGAGTAAAAACCCATACTTTACAACCAATGCTTTACCTCAGACTTGGTTTACCTTAACTCAGGGTAGTCATCATGGTGCCCTCCAGATATTGCTGGACTCCAGCTCCCATAATCCCCAGGCAGTGTGGCCAATGGTCAGGGATGATGGGAGGTGTAGTCCAATAACACGGGAAAGGTCATGGTTCAGTGACAAAAGCATCTGCTTTGCATACAGAAGGTGCTAGGTTCAATTCTTGGCATCTCCAGATAGGACTGAGTATGTATCTGAAAAAGACCTGCTTCAAGTCAGTGTAGACAATACTGAGCAAGATGGACCAATGTTGCCTCCCCTTGCTTTAACCAATGGTTTACTTTGAATGAGTCCATCACAGATGAATCTGAACTGATTTCACATCAGGCCCAATGGGCAGGATCAATAATACTGTGGGGTAGGGTTGCCAGGTCAGATTAGAAGCATCCCAAACCCTGAGATTTTGGGGGCAGGCCTGAGTGATGTCATGGGGCGGGTCCAAGTGATGTCACATGGTGGGTTCAAGTGATGTCATTAAGCTTGATACATTAAGCATCAACCACAGTTGCTTGGTGCATACAATTCATACAAAAACATTTATCTGATTGGAAATTAAGATAGAAATCTTAGCTAAAAGATGGAGCCTGGGTAGGGAACATTTAATCTAGCCAATTTGCTTCTGACAAAAAGGGTTCAAGTGCCCTCAGGCCAGGCCAGGCTAGTCACCAGAAGGCCATTGTAGGAAGAAAGGAGCCTAGTGTTGTGGAGATGTTAGATGGGAGCACTCAGGAGTAAAGATGGATGCTCCCGAAGAGCTGCAATTCTAAACACACTTACTAAGGGACTAAGCCCCATAGAACTCAATAGAACTTACTTCTGAGTAGATATGGTTTGGATTGTGTTGTTGGTAAAGCTTGACTAGGGATCCTCTACAAAGATATCCATATCCAAGTAGGGTTGGCAACCCCCTACCTGGAATGCCCTGCCCCTACCTTTTAACGGACAAATTTCTTTACAGATTTGACCCTTCAGAAAGAGGTCTGAGTAATGAGTAAGAAGATTCTCTACCCTTTCTGTCTTCCCTGTGGGCTGCTATAAACTCACTTCATCAGCCAACCCAATTCCAGTGAATATAATTGACAGAGAGAAAGCACGCATGATTTGGTCTACCTTCATAGGCAGCAGCTTGGGAACAACAATTGCAGCCATGCTGCCCAGTATGTGAATTCTCTTTTACCACTATTAGACAAGAAACATACAACAAGGTGCATCATCAGTGGGTTTAAGAAGGTTGAGCGGAGCGCATGGAACCACTGTTGTTGCTTCTATGGATGAAAGGGAGTGAGGATAAATATACATGAAATGCAAATAAAAATAGAACAAAAGACAGTGATGATTTCTTAAATGCAATACCATACCAACCACAAGATTCCTACGAATAAGGCAGAAAACTAAGCATCTCACAACCAGTCAGGATTCCTAACCAAAAACTAAAATTATGAAAAATGAAGAAATATTTGTATAAGCATGACTATCAAATATATTTATAATTTACATAACCTGTAAAAATATAGTGCAATCCTACATTTATTTATTCAGAAGCAAGCCCAATGTATTCAGTGGGGCTTACTCAAACAGGGACAGAACTGCAACCTCAAGTGATAAGCAATTTCATTCACACAACCCAAAATTCAGAATCATGCCACTTTATGCTGTTTTGCAACTGTTTATACTTGTATTTATGGTTATTGGATTTTAAAGGGATTTATTTCTTATTGTGAGCTGCCTTGGTTTCCATACTGCAACCCTAGCTCACAGGGTTGTTGGAAAGATTCCCATACACACACACACACACTGGAGATGTAAAAATACATACACCCCATATAATAGTTTATTGTCAAGACCAGTTGATCATTGCAGAACAGTAAAAAAATAAAATCAGTATTAGTTTCATACATAATAAAAACAGTGATACCTAAAGCCCTGCCTAATTGCTTTACAAATAGGATTGGAAGGGGAGAGAAAGATATACACAAACACAATTCTTTCCTACGTTCACTCAAAAGTCCCATCAATTTACAGCAAAATCCTAACCATGTCTACTCAAAAGGAAGTCCTGTTGAATTCAATGGGGTTTAATCTGGGTATGTTTACTCTGGAAAAGCAAGTACTGGATTAAAGCTTCAGTTTGCGAAGTTTGCAAAACACTGCCCTCTTCAAAATTTAAACCTGTCTGACTCCTATACACAAGAGAGAGAAAAGACTGAAAGCTTATTTATTCAGTCCGTGAGATGTTCAGAAAAGCAGGAAAAAGCACGTTCCTGAGTCTTGGGCCAGTCACTGCCTCTCAGCCTCAGAGGGAGGCAATGGTAAACCCCCTATGAATACCACTCACCATGGTCACTATAAGGCAGAAAATTCAATTTGACTCTACATTTTTAGCTCTACAATTCTTGTCAATCACAACCTTGATGTCTTATTGGCTAAAAACCTGAAACGGCAGGGATTAGAGCAGAACTTAGAGCAACTAAGAAGTTGTGGGGGGTGGCTTACATTTTGGTGTATATCTCTGGAATCAGACCACCTAGAACCCTTTTTAAAAAAAATGAAAGCTGAAAGTCCGGAGATTGTGAGTCACCCGGGGGGGAGCCCCATAAACCGAAGTCTCTGGCTGAAAAATGGAGGTCTGGTAACCCTACTGTGGGTGGTGGTGTTCCATTTCCACGTAGAGGTTTTTCAGCTCTCTTTCCACTGGCAGCTCTCCTCAACACCCCAAGGGGATGGCATTTGATGACATATGAGGGGATATTTCAATTTATTTTTAAAGTATCATCCCTCCTCCATGCATGTATAGAAACATTTTTCTTTTATTAGATGGGACCCTGGTCCATTTTATTTAGCTGTCCGTGAATGCCACTCTTTGAACAAATTAGAAAATGAGATGAAGATGGCACTAATATCTCAGGTTAATCCAGGTGGAGATACAATATTCTAAATCCAAAGACAAACTCTTATTTCTGAAAACATCAACAACGAAAACACTATTTCAAAGACCAATTTCAATGCAACCTTTTTTCCCCTCCCATGGAGCAATTCAAGTTACTCATACTGAAATGCAATATCCATGTGGATTTTATAAGAAAGGTTCATAAGTAAGAGACAAAAATCCTGACCGCTCTGTCTAAAGATCTGTCATCGTGAATTCTCATGAAAACAGTACTTTATATTTCAAAACAAGGGAGCTTTGCGCCAGTTTCTTGCTTCTGTGGGGTGACACTTTTATGTGTTCCACACTTTGGGACTGGATTATTATAGTGCTTTGTGGAGGCCTGGCTTTTAGACTGAAGCTTTAAAAGGGTTTCAGCATTCGTTTTCAAGAGCCTGACAACAGCTTACTGCTTCCCATGCCCTGTATAGCTGCTTCTCTTCAGCAAGTGTAATTGCAAGTTTATACTGCCAGTAGTAAGGCCTTGTCTTCTGCAGTGTATCCTACTAAAGGAAAGGCAAAGGTCTGTCTGTCTGAAATTTCTGTCATTCTCAAACTGTAACTCTAATTGAGTCTAACTATAGACATCTCTCAGCTAAGATTATGGGCTTTTGATTAACAGGAAAGTCTACCATCAAGGAGAATGGATTCAAACTGAAATCAATACAAACAGTTCTGCTAGGCTTTTCAGTGGTATGTGATTAAAGAAGCATATTTTTTTAATCAGAGGCTATTCAGTTGGGCAAACGAGGATGAGAGGAGTGATTATTGGATTCACAAATTCACCATGGGAATACAATTAAACACATGCATTCTTTAGGATAGGGATACAAGGCTGTATGTATATTGGAACAATTTGACTGCTGTGGTCCATGCATTGGAAACCCCAAGACTCATTACTGCAATATGCTCTATGTGTGGCCGCCCTTGGGCCTGGTCTGGAAGCTTCAGCTGGTGCAGAATGCACCAGCTAGACCGCTGATGGAGGCAGATCGCTGACAGCATGTGACGCCTCTGCTAAAACATCCAAACTGGCTGCCCATATCCTACTGGGCCACATTCAAGGCCCCTGTGTTGATATACAAACCCCTGAACAACTTGAGTCCAAGATACCTTCAGGACTGCCTGAGACTATATCCCAGTTTAACCACTGAGATCATCTCAAGGAACGATATGTGAGAAGGATCTTGGAATTGTCGTTGATCACAAGCTGAATATGAGCCAACAGTGTGATGTGGCTGCAAAAAAGGCAAATGCTATATTAGGCTGCATTAACAGAAGTATTGTTTCCAAGTCGTGTGAAGTACTAGTTCCCCTCTATTCAGCACTGGTTAGGCCTCATCTTGAATACTGCGTCCAGTTCTGGTCTCCGCACTTCAAGAAGGATGCAGACAAACTGGAACAGGTTCAGAGGAGGGCAGCAAGGATAATCAGGGGACTGGAAACAAAGCCCTATGAGGAGAGACTGAAAGAACTGGGCATGTTTAGCTTGGAGAAGAGAAGACTGAGGGGAGATATGATAGCACTCTTCAAGTACATGAAAGGTTGTCACATAGAGGAGGGCCGGGATCTCTTCTCGATTGTCCCAGAGTGCAGGACACGGAATAATGGGCTCAAATTGCAGGAAGCCAGATTTCGACTGGACATCAGGAAAAACTTCCTAACTGTTAGAGCCATACGACAATGGAACCAATTACCTAGAGAGGTAGTGGGCTCTCCGACACTGGATGCATTCAAGAGACAGCTGGACAGCCATCTGTCGGGAATGCTTTGATTTGGATTCCTGCACTGAGCAGGGGGTTGGACCCGATGGCTTTGTAGGCCCCTTCCAACTCTACTATTGTGTGATTCTATGAACACTGATAGTTGTTTCCCATGTTACAGAGGCCCACCTGCCCTCAACTAAAAGTAGGGCATTTAATGCTGCTGGTGGAACACTCTTCCAGCAGAGATTTGGCAGGCAACCTCGCTTTTGACTTACAGGTGTCTCTCACAGACTTTTTTATGCCAAAAAAACTATGCAGTTGTTTAAAATGTTCTTGAGTAGCCAGTCATTTTAATGATTCTTTTGTATTTGCTTTAAAAAGTTTTTGATGTTGCTGATGTTTTGCGCAAGGGCAGTATATAAATACTTTTATACATAAAATAAACAAGTAGATATCAGATATCGGTCGACAAGGCATATGTATACGCAAATGTTCTCCTCAGGTGTCCAACCTGAAGATGCAGAAGCTAAGAGTGTGGAGGGTCACTGGCACACATGCAAGCCCCACCCCCAGCATCCCCACACATGCCAGCTTTACCTCAGATCAGTAAGGTCTGAAGTGGGCTTCTAAACACATTCAACTGTGTATGCTTAGAAGCCTCCTGATGATTGGGAACCCAGTTGCAAGAAGGCTTCTAAGCGTGTTCAGTCAGATGTTTAGAAGCTCCCTTCAAACCGTCTTGCTTAGTGCTGAAAGACTGGGGTTGGAGTGTACATGCCCAGTACATGGTGGGACGGAGCCTGCATGATTGCCTTTCCCTTCCCTACTTTTAGCCCTCACATGTTGAGGCTGAATGTCTGAAGAGGGTTCCTATCATTTTGTTCTGCATCTAGTTTATGACATCATACACAGGTTGACCTTGCGTCAGTCTCTGTCTCTTAGCATAACCTACCTCGCAGGGTTGTTGTGAGAATCAAATGAGGAAGGGGCGAACCATGTGCAACATCTTGAGCATCTTGGATGAAAAGTGCAATATAAAGATGAACTCCCTCCCCACAGAGGTGTGTCTGGCAATTTCACTATACAGTTTTTGGTGAATACTGAAGATGCACCTCGTTACCCTGGCCCTTGACACCTGAGATGTATATTTTAGGACCCACCCTACTCTTGTGATTGTATGTTGTTTTTAAACTGTTTTTAATGTAATTTAAATTTTTGTAGCCTGCCCTGGGACCTTAGAATAAAGCGGGGGAATTCAAATAACAATAGCAAGGGGTAGCATAAGTTACCCCTATTCCAAACAATTCCCTAAACTATTACCCCTATTTCCTATTCCGTTCAGGAGTGGGGCTACTGCTGGCTGAGCTGGCCCAAGCCCGACAGAGGGAAAACAAGCCTTTCAAATAGGATTTGACTTCCACCACCTTTTTTGCCAGTATAACTTCCCCTGGGTTGCTAGGTCACATGACCAAGCTAAACAGAGTTTGGAATAGCAGGAAGTCTCCTCTTGCTCCGCCACACCCCTTGCTTTGTAATACCCCCACTCCCCCAGAACCCCCCTTTTGGGGGACTTACCCAAAGCCAGCTGAGTCAAGGCTCAGCTAGGAGGAAGGATTTGCACTGCTGTATCTCTGGGTGAGCTGGGATGAGGGACTTCAGTCAGCATAGCCCAGTCAACCCCAGGGTCAGCTGCAGATCTGCCTATTCAAACTCCACTCATCCTGGTGGATCTTGTATTTGGATTTCTCTTTCAAAGGATCAAGGTGCATTACTCTACAGCTAGGAAGCAGTAAGGGTGAATTTCACCGTTGGGCTGAACACCAATACAAGGGTGATGCACCAGTTAAGACCTACTTATACTCTCAAAATAGGATCTAATGGAGGACTTCAGTATACACACACTTGTCCTAAGCTGGCTGCTTGCACATAGGTCAATATCAAGAGGAAAGATAGATTAATCACCTAGTATCACCGCATATAAGACTGATTACTATAGCTACGAAAGCAAGGAGATTATTTATTGATCTACAAAATACTGGGGGCAGGTTTTAAAAAAGGCTTTTTAAGCAATGGAAGAAGTAACATTTATTTATTTAAAATATTTCTAGGCCACCCTACAGAACAATATCCTCTGGGTGGCTTACAAAATTAAAAATACAGCCTAGAAGCAATAACCACAGCTTGAAACAATTTACAGTCCAACATAATAACCAATCAATCTAAAATAAACATGTTCTGTAAGCTTTCCCATGTACAGAACACTTCATCAGGATGCAGTTCTCCCATAGAGGATGTCAATAATTTTGTCAGCATCAATGGAAATTAGGTCACTTACTCTATTTTTCAACATTCCTTCTGGCAGACATAGCAACAGGTATCTATCAATCAAGAGTATAGAAAACTGCAAAACTTTATCATCGCAACGCTCCCGTAGAAGCATCACACTGTCAAAACAGTGGCAAGCATTAGCAAATTCATCTTTTAGTGAGGTGAATGTAATATCATTAACCCTAGATGCAACATGATACTTAGGACCTGAGACAATTGGTTGGGCAGGAGGGCTCTTTTGTCTGGATTAGACATTTGCTCAGCAGGCCAAAGAACTGAGGTGAAATTCTCACTCTGACATTGCTTTGCTGGTGTGACCTTGAAGGAAAGTCAATTAACCTCTTTCGGCTCCAAATATCTTGTTTGTACAAAATCATAATCTTATTTACCTGCTTCTATTGCATTACTGGAAAGCCTGATTCGATCACTGCAGAATACCTATTGGGCCAGTGAGGGAGCCAAAGACTGCTAAAGCAGATAAAAAGACATTTTGTTGGAATGTCACCAGAGTGGCAAAGGACCAAAATGTTATACCCAGAGGAGACCAACCCAACTTCTGCTGGTGCTGTGAAGGGGCAGGAAACTGGATTCCTCTGTGGACCATTAAAATTCTCTGCCAGGCCAGCCACCTGCCAATTGCCTGACATCACAATGACATCAAATGACCAGTTTTCACCTGCATGGCTGCACCTTTCCCTGCCCCATGTCTTGTATCATATCATGTGTAGGGCAGGTGGGCAAAAATGGTCTCATGGGTCAAATTAGGCTCACAGGCCGGAGGTCCCTGTGTGTCGTGGGTATGTGAACTTTCCAGTTACATAGAATTCTTTATGAGAAAGGATAGAAAGACAACTAAACCTTTGGTAGGCAAAGAGCAAAGATGATGAAGATGGACTAATAAAAGATACTACCTCATTTGTTTTCCTAGCGTATCCCCTGACATCAACTTAGCAACATCTGCTTACCTTTGTGCTGCCTGATGGCTATCTATCTGAATAACTTCAAGGAAATATATTCTCAAAAGAGTTTGGTTGGTCGGGGGGGCCTTTTCAGTAACCAAAACATATGAAAGGAAATATTTACTTCTCTTTCTAGCACACTTTCTAAAAGAGCACAATGTACCATACTATGCTCATGGTTAGCCACTGGATTGATCTTGTACACCATGTTACCATGTAATTTTCCTTCCATACTTTATTTTGCATTGTCCTGCTGCTGTTTGCCCACTCACCGACTGCCTAGTAGGGAAGTAAGAATCTGTCCATTTTGATTCTTTCCGTTTTTTGTTTTCCAACCTTAAATTCAGTTCGCCACATTTCTGCATCAATTGGTGAGTTTTTTTAAAAAAGAAAATCCTCATGAAAATTCCTCAGCATTTTAGTGTGAATTTCTCCTAACAAACACATTTTTGTATGTACTTTTGCCTCATGTACACAGTTTTGCCAGCAATTCCTAAAGCTATTTTCACTAATATATTCATTTTATGCACAGTTTCCCCTAATATATGCATTTTTGTAAACATTGATTGGAAAACTGCATCACAAAATTCAGATGTGTGAATTTCGAAAGATGGCTGTGGTTTGGTTCTCATATTGTTTCAGAAAGTGCACATTTGATAGATTCAGCCTTAAATGGGAACTGGATCCAATTTTTCCCACATCCTCACCATCGCTCCATGTCTCTGCTATTTAACTGCAAAATTGACATTCACAACATCCCTACCACACATTTTCCAATATATAGAGAGATTTTCACTAGGAAAGCTATTATAAAGAAAATGGATTTGGGGGAGTTAGAGAAAGGCCAAAGGGACAAAGGCACTATTTTAGGAAGCTCAGTAGAAAAGTCTTATAGATTTTACATCAGAGCATGATACTCTTGAAAGGGCTAATTTAATACAAGTCCATCATGCTGTGGTTGGGAATAAAGTGTTTTTGTGTTGTTTTTAAAAGGCTGCTTGATAAACAATGCAAATGTTAAGCTGTTGGATATCACTTCCCTTAATATGCAGGGACCCTTAACATGTGAATGCGTTTTATATTGGATCAGCACAGAAATTCATAAGGTAAAAGGAGCTTCTTCTAGAGCTCAGGATTGTCAAGGTCACCAAAAGTAAACAGTCCCACATATAAAGTGGTTCAGTCAGAGCCTAGACATGTTGTGATAGTTCTGAAAGATGGCCTGCAGGGTGTCATAAGGAAACAAGGCTGAATTCATCAGTAGATCAGAGTTGGAGGAACACTGAGCTCATGAGTAATTTTATTGTCACCTTTGATTTTCCTTGACCTTATGAGCTCTAACCCGCCCACCATTCGTTGCCTTCAAAACACCATCCTATATCTGAATAGGTTCTAAGAAGCAGCACAGTCTATGTTGGTTTTCTAAAATTCATTGCTGCAGCGCTGTCCAAGGACACCTCCAGACTGTCAGTATCAGTATTTTACTGGAGGGTTTCAAGCACATATTTGAAAATTTTGGATATGTGCAATTAAGGTGAATTAAAAGTACTTTGTTGGCCTGGTGCAACAAATCCATTTTTTAAAACAAATGGACTGTTTAGCATTAAGAAAGTGTTGGGGAAGGTCCTGAAAATGATTAACGGGAATGATTAATGTGAAGACGTATAAACACCCCACAAGCAAATCAGAATGAATGCCAATTGTTGTATAACCTCCCTGCAAACAAATCAGAACAGATGCTCAATAAACACCGGATGTCATCTAATCTCCATGGAAGCTGTGTGCAAAAAAATTAGGATGAATGCTCAATAAATAGGTTGTCTGGAGGAGCCCCAAGTATGACATAGTCCACCAAAGAACAAGGCTGCTGCAGTGGAACTGAGCCTCTGGCTTTTGAAAGCACAGCTCTTTCATTGTTGTAAAACCACATGCTGAACTGTCTCTATGTTTTCTCCACATGGCAACTGAGAAGGAGGGATGCTGAGCCAACCAAGGGAGGCAACAGAGTCAAATTCATCCTTGTTGAGCTCTGCTCCAATGTAGACGCATTTAGTGGCCTGCATGGGCACAAACAGGTGATATTTGCCCAGTGTACATTTCAGTAGTCATAAAGGACTCAGATGCTGCAGGGCAGAAGCCACTTCCCACAGTTGCTAGGAGAGGCACAAATTCCTGTCTGGATCAACTCCAAACTAAGTTTATGCTGGTTTCTATTGAAATAAGAGATGAAATTCAGGCCTTCCCCACCTCCTGGTCACAATCAGAGTCAAACAAGTGCATCTTCTACCTTCTCACACTGACAAAAGGGGGAAAGACTGCATTTGTGTTTAGAACATAAGAACATAAGAAGAGCCTGCTGGATCAGGCCAGTGGCCCATCTAGTCCAGCATCCTGTTCTCACAGTGGCCAACCAGGTGCCTGGGGGAAGCCCACAAGCAGGACCCGAGTGCAAGAACACTCTCCCCTCCTGAGGCTTCCGGCAACTGGTTTTCAGAAGCATGCTGCCTCTGACTAGGGTGGCAGAGCACAGCCATCACGGCTAGTAGCCATTGATAGCCCTGTCCTCCATGAATCTGTCTAATCTTCTTTTAAAGCCGTCCAAGCTGGTGGCCATTACTGCATCTTGTGGGAGCAAATTCCATAGTTCAACTATGCACTGAGTAAAGAAGTACTTCCTTTTGTCTGTCCTGAATCTTCCAACATTCAGCTTCTTTGAATGTCCACGAGTTCTAGTATTATGAGAGAGGGAGAAGAACTTTTCTCTATCCACTTTCTCAATGCCATGCATAATTTTATACACTTCTATCATGTCTCCTCTGACCCGCCTTTTCTCTAAACTAAAAAGCCCCAAATGCTGCAACCTTTCCTCGTAAGGGAGTCGCTCCATCCCCTTGATCATTCTGGTTGCCCTCTTCTGAACCTTTTCCAACTCTATAATATCCTTTTTGAGATGAGGCGACCAGAACTGTATACAGTATTCCAAATGCGGCCGCACCATAGATTTATACAACGGCATTATGATATCGGCTGTATTATTTTCAATACCTTTCCTAATTATCGCTAGCATGGAATTTGCCTTTTTCACAGCTGCCACACACTGGGTCGACATTTTCATCGTGCTGTCCACTACAACCCCGAAGTCTCTCTCCTGGTCGGTCACCGCCAGTTCAGACCCCATGAGCGTATATGTGAAATTAAGATTTTTTGCTCCAATATGCATAATTTTACACTAGTTTATATTGAATTGCATTTGCCATTTTTCCGCCCGTTCACTCAGTTTGGAGAGGTCTTTTTGAGGCTCTTCGCAATCCCTTTTTGTTCTAACAACCCTGAACAATTTAGTGTCGTCAGCAAACTTGGCCACTTCACTGCTCACTCCTAATTCTAGGTCATTAATGAACAAGTTGAAAAGTACAGGTCCCAATACCGATCCTTGAGGGACTCCACTTTCTACAGCCCTCCATTGGGAGAACTGTCCGTTTATTCCTACTCTCTGCTTTCTGCTTCTTAACCAATTCCTTATCCACAAGAGGACCTCTCCTCTTATTCCATGACTGCTAAGCTTCCTCAGAAGTCTTTGGTGAGGTACCTTGTCAAACGCTTTTTGGAAGTCTAAGTACACTATGTCCACTGGATCACCTCTATCTATATGCTTGTTGACACTCTCAAATAATTCTAATAGGTTACTGAGACAGGACTTTCCCTTGCAGAAGCCATGCTGGCTCTGCTTCAGCAAGGCTTGTTCTTCTATGTGCTTAGTTAATCTAGCTTTAATCATACTTTCTACCAGTTTCCCAGGGACAGAAGTTAAGCTAACTGGCCTGTAATTTCCGGGATCCCCTCTGGATCCCTTTTTGAAGATTGGTGTTACATTTGCCACTTTCCAGTCCTCAGGCACGGAGGAGGACCCGAGGGACAAGTTACATATTTTAGTTAGCAGATCAGCAATTTCACATTTGAGTTCTTTGAGAACTCTCGGGTGGATGCCATCCAGGCCTAGTGATTTGTCAGTTTTTATATTGTCCATTAAGCTTAGAACTTCCTCTCTCGTTACCACTATTTGTCTCAGTTCCTCAGAATCCCTTCCTGCAAATGTTAGTTCAGGTTCAGGGATCTGCCCTATATCTTCCACTGTGAAGACAGATGCAAAGAATTCATTTAGCTTCTCTGCAATCTCCTTATTGTTCTTTAGTACACCTTTGACTCCCTTATCATCCAAGGGTCCAATCGCCTCCCTAGATGGTCTCCTGCTTTGAATGAATTTATAGAATTTTTTGTTGTTGGTTTTTATGTTCTTAGCAATGTGCTCCTCAAATTCTTTTTTAGCATCCCTTATTGTCTTCTTGCATTTCTTTTGCCAGAGTTTGTGTTCTTTTTTATTTTCTTCATTCGGACAAGACTTCCATTTTCTGAAGGAAGACTTTTTGCCTCTAAGAGCTTCCTTGACTTTGCTCGTTAACCATGCTGGCATCTTCTTGGCCCTGGCGGTACCTTTTCTGATCTGCGGTATGCACTCCAGTTGAGCTTCTAAGATAGTGTTTTTAAACAACTTCCAAGCATTTTCGAGTGATGTGACCCTCTGGACTTTGTTTTTCAGCTTTCTTTTTACCAATCCCCTCATTTTTGTGAAGTTTCCTCTTTTGAAGTCAAATGTGACCATGTTGGATTTTCTTGGCAATTGGCCATTTACATGTATGTTTAATTTAATAGCACTGTGGTCACTGCTCCCAATTGGTTCAACAACACTTACATCTCGCACCAGGTCCCGGTCCCCACTGAGGATTAAGTCCAGGGTTGCCGTCCCTCTGGTCGGTTCCATGACCAACTGGTCTAGGGAATAGTCATTTAGAATATCTAGAAACTTTGCTCTTTGTCATGACTGGAACACATATGCGGCCAGTCTATGTCCAGGTAGTTGAAGTCACCCATTACTACCACATTTCCTAGTTTGGATGCTTCCTCAATTTCATATCTCATCTCAAGGTCTCCCTGAGCATTTTGATCAGGGGGACAATAGATCGTTCCCAGTATTAAGTCCCTCCTGGGGCATGGCATCACCACCCACAACGATTCTGTGGAGGAGTCTGCCTCTTTTGGGGTTTCGAGCTTGCTGGATTCAATGCCTTCTTTCACGTATAGAGTGACTCCGCCACCAATACGTCCTTCCCTGTCCTTCCGATATAGTTTATATCCAGGGATAACCGTATCCCACTGGTTTTCTCCATTCCACCAGGTCTCCGTTATGCTCACTATATCAATGCTCTCCTCTAAGACCAAGCACTCCAGTTCTTCCATCTTGGTTCGGAGGCTCCTAGCATTAGCATACACTGCCACTTCTGGGTGAAGTACACTGAACAGATGGTGACTATTGTTGCTTCAATGTGTTTTACCAAGATGCATTGGCGAGTGTCATTCACAACTGATGTCTTTGTATCATGACACAGAAAGCATCATAAGCAGCAGCCTTTTATAATGCCAGAGAGCCAGTGTGGTGTAGTGGTTAAGGTGTTGGACCACGACCTGGGAGACCAGGGTTCAAATCCCCACATAGCCATGAAGCTCACTGGGTGACCTCTGGCCAGTCACTGCCTCTCAGCCTCATGAAAACCCTATTCATAGGGTCGCCATAAGTCAGAATCGACTTGAAGGCAGTACATTTATGTTAGGTCACTGTGTAATTCAATACTTTGCTTGATATTTGGAACCACTATCCAGAGAGCAGACAAAACATTGGGTTAGGATGTGGTGGGGCAACAAAGCTCACTTGCTGGCTGGTCATGAGCAAAGATCATGTTCATAGGGTATTAAAAAGGATAGAAAGAAGCCCAAAATGTGATGCTGGGGGCACAACTGCACCCCCAAACCCTTATCGCTCCAGGACTCCATGCAGATGTGCTTCATTTAAATCAGGACACACCATTCTCTGCATGTGCCAGGGATTTGTGGTCCAGGTGCATGGCACACTCTCAGAGGCTGGCAGTGCAAATGAGATCTTGTCTACATGGAACCTTTTTTCCATGGCCATGTATGCTACTGTTAGCTCCATGACAGACTTGATGCAAGTGAATCTGTTCCACTGCAAGCCACAGGTCAAAATCTGTAGAAATTAAAGTTGTAGTCCATTCATAAGCTTAGGATATTTTTACATAAAGTGGGTAAAAGAAGGCTTAACCTTTACCTTTGGACTTTAGCCTTCCTCTTGCTGCAGAGGTGAAATTTTCATGGGGACCTTATTTTGTATTTAACTATAGTCCTACAATTCTCCCTGCCCCATTATTTTTTAAAGTAAGGTCCTGGGAAAGCAGTTATGGTTTACCAAGAACCCAAAACATGGTAGCTATTATTTTATGGCAAGAAAAAAATCATGATCTCAGCATGCAAGTTAGGAGATAAACAGGTTCCTATTTTAATATCAAGGTATATTTAGGTGTGCATGTTATGTGTACAGTGTAGGATTAGCCCTAATTTCAAGTAGTCCTGAGTAGTGATATAAGAAGGCATTGTTTTCCCCTTCATTCCGTATTCGTCATATGCAGCACTGTTTCCATTCTGCTGCAGTTCATATTTCACTACTGCCCGCTGTGGCAAAATTACGTAATTGATTACACAAATAACATAAGTTACATTGTCATTATGTTATTCCAACCCATTCATTTCAATGCAAAGGGGACACAAATAGGAGGAGGGAACATTATCAATTACATATTATCTATGGACTGAAAACAACAAAATCAGTAAATACTGATCGTATTTGCTAGATTGATTTCCATTCCAGGCATGGGATGAATAAGCAAACACTAGCAATTTCTTCTCCCAATTTCTGTTTTCATCTTATTTCTCTGACATCCCTACTCCAGAAACAAAACTCGAGACCCCATCTGTGCCTGTCTGGCAATGCAATCCTATATATATCCACTCTAAAGCAAGCCCCATTGAGTTAAACGAGGCTTACTTCCAGATGAGTACATACAGGATTGCAGCCTTCATCTCTATAACAATGGACTCCTTTTCCAAATTCTCTGCAGACCAAAACATGGCAGTGCTATTTCATGATGGGAGAGTATTGCCTGACACAGAAACATATAAAAGCATGAGGATCAGAATGCTTTCTGGACAGCAGAAGATCTCAAGGTTAATGCCAATAAAGGTTGGATTGAGTTTGTTTGTGGGATACTCTCTATGTAAGGTAGTACTAAGGTTCAATCCAGAGTGCAGGTGAGATCTTCAACTGCTACACAGAAGTAAAAGCACTGTCATGGTGGTTTTTCCTGTTCTGATCCTTCTCTGGTTTGCTGAGCCATTCCATTCTTCCTGCCTGCTTTAGCAAGCAAAGCTCTTGTTTTGCTGCACAACAGGCAGGAAGTGAAGGTGGGTGTCAAGTCTAGGGCATGAGTACGTGAGGATAAGGATCAACTTTCATTGCTGCTCTGGAGTTGATCAAGGGCGATGCACTTTCTTTAACATTGCGACTCTCTGTGTGTGTTTTCATGTGTCTGTAGTACCCATTGTTATGTATTCTATCAAATGAGAAAGAATAGATCATAAGACCAAAATACTGCAACCTGGAAAATGGTGCAGCCCAGTCCTTTATATCTGGACTTGGACACAGGAATACATATGTCATATTGAAGGCATTCACTTTGCACTGTGTTCCTGAGAAAAAGAGGCACATTGTGGGTCCCTGGAGAGAGGATTCTTTAAATATTTGTGTCTCTGCTGGAAAAGCTATACATGTTGTGTAGCGGATTACATACTGTAGTAAATACTGTACTAGCACAATATGAGACTTAATCAAATGATCCCTTTCACATAAATAAAATATCCCCAGGCACTCATTACACATCAACTAGCTGCTCTGCATGCAGCTCCTAATGAATAAATGTGTCACGTGGCTGTTCTTTCATTTATGGCATAAAATGCATTCCAAGTGCCCTTTCTCACATTGGTAATGTTCAGGGGGATGCAGGCTGAAGGAAAGGAATCTTGGCAATGCATGGTGCCTGTGCCAAGGGCAGCCTATTAACCTCTTTTTATAGCCCCTACAAAATATCCCAGATGATAGTGGATATGACCCTCAGATGACTTTGCTTGTGGCTCACAGCACAACTGTTGGCTCTGACTGCAAAATACAAAGTCATCACAGTATATAAAGTCAGAGTGGTTTGCCTCTGGGATTACAGGGAGGCAACTATACAGGGCCGACTCCAGAACACAGACGGCCTTTGGGCACTAGACCACCGCATCCCTGTACCCTTTAATACACCACAACCACACTACCTCTTGGTCTCTGCATCAGCATGTATGCCTGCCATCACCCTTGCCGCCATTTTGGGTGGTGGCAGGTATGATACCCCCACCATCATTTTGGGGTATGTTAGGCATGTGATGATGCAAGCGGTGGCACGACTGGCATATTTAAGTGTGTGCCAGCTGCACATACATGCAGGGGTGGTGTCACCTTGGAGAGTGGAGCTCCCGCTGTGCGATCCATGCCATCTGGTCATGCCCTGTGGCACGATGTTGGCGAGGATCATGGAGAGGGAGCTCCATCCTCTCAGTCACAGGGGCCCTCGGCCAGTGCCTGATCTGGCCACCTGCTGGTGCCAGGCCTGCCACTATACAGTGTGGTCTGAGCCAGAAAAAGTCCTATGCTAAACTAAATGTAGAATTATTGAGGTAACAGGTGTAAGAAACCAAGGGTAGTACCAGATTATTCACATGTAGTTTAGTTGCCCTGATGGGACACAGAAGCACCATTAAAATGTGATTCCTTGATCTTGATCAACAAGGGAATGAAACACTTACAGCTTCCAAATTTTAATGGACAAGCATGGGCATCCATGGGGAAATCTTGCAGCTGCATGGGACATTCAGCAGAGATGGTCAATCTGACAGAGAAAGAGAGAAAATGCATGTTTTTCTTTTGATTCACAGAGAAATATATTTGTACCAGATAAACAGGAATCTACACAAACTCTTCCATGTTTTGAAAGAATATGCAGGGCAAGTGGCAGGACAATGCCATCTAATCACACCACTACTGTGTAAGATGTCCTACCCATCACCACCATACTCCTCCAATGTCCACTCATCCACTTGCACATGGGTAAATTCCTTTTGATGTCCATTAAGTGCACAGACATCAGAGGAGCACAATGTGGTGGCATGTGGCAGGGCTAGACTGCATGGCCCCACAATCTCCTCCAATCCTTCTTTTGACTCATGGAGCAATATCCAACTAATTTGTTCAGTCTGGATCTCTGCTTGATCAACTGAACCCCTCTCCTCCCCTCATGTGCCCACTAAATCTGTTCTGGGTTTTTTCCCAACCCTCCAGGGCAAGTTTGGGGGAGAGCACAGGGCATGCACAGGAAGAGGAGGGGTGGAAGTTCCATTGCGCAAGTGTAAATCCTGGTGCTGACAGAACGAGTTAGTTGAATGCCATCATTCGAATGGTTTGTGTGAACCCTTTACAACTGAAGTGTGAGAGAAGTAATGCAAACACTGCCATATTTTTCATGTATTCTCTTGGTAATTAAATTTTTTTAGGTTACCAATACAATCTTAAATCATGTATTGCTGATAGTTTCTTTTTTCAGCACAATAATCATTGCATTACCATCTTAACCAATTCCAGCAAACTTTGGCTGATGAAGGGTGCACAGTTTGTTCCTTTTCTCAACAAAAACACTTTTGGTTACATTTTTGCTTTTGGCAAAGCATCAGAGCTGCTCACCCTTGAGACCCCTTCCATATTCAGTAAAGGTACCATTGCAGATTGGAAAAAAATTGTAAATGTACTGCCTTCAAGTCGATTCCGACTTATGGCGACCCTATGAATAGGGTTTTCATGAGGCAGAGAGGCAGTGACTGGCCCAAGGTCACCCAGTGAGCTTCATGGCTATGTGGGGATTCAAACCCTGGTCTCCCAGGTTGTAGTCCAACACCTTAACCACTACACCACACTGGCTCTCAGATTGAAAGTAATGCCAATAACAGCAACATCAAGTGAGGATTTGCATGCATGAAACACCAGGTACATTTCAAATGCTGCAAGGAGACTTTTAATATCACCTCACCCACGTTCATTTTAAAGGTTCAGCTAGGTAGTTATCAAGTGATGAGACTCTGAGAGATGGTCATGCGTGTGGAAGTTGGCAGTTATCAGATACCTGCAACACTAATGTGGTTTTTCTAGCCTTGCTATGCAGTATGTTGCAATAAAATTGCAAGGTGAGTCAATGTTAAATAATCAGACATCCTGGTTATACTTTAGGTATTGGGAAGGGAGGGAGGGAGGGATAAAAGATATTGTTCATATATGTCTAAGAGAATGTGTTGTTACTTTAGCATATTTCCAGGTCATTGTGTGAACAAACTGGAAAAGTCAACAGGTTTAATGCTTCACTTTCACACTGAAAAACGTTACCTCTATTACTCCTTAAACTGTTCTAAACTGCACCAGAATAGCAATTATTCTTGGCTATGCATGATCTAAAAATAATTTCATGTTATTCCCCCCACCCAGAAGAAACGTTATTTGCAGAATTGCCTTTCTGATCCAGACCCAGTGAAAAGCAAAACCACAACCATGAAAAGATACATGCTTAAATGTATCAGTAGACCAGAACCAAAACAGTAACCATGAATCATTGCCTTCCAGTCTGGTCAATTCTGGAGTCTGTTTTAAATTATTCTATGATTTTGTGGTACTACTGCACAACTGAGGGGCAGAGCACAGGTTGTAATCACCATGAAGATCCCACTGAAAACAGTTGCCTCTGTGGCGAGTGATCTGGCTGTCGCTGGATGTAATTTATCAAGCGGATCTCCACATTTATGCTGAGAGTTGCCACACCTCCACCAACACCTACCAGAAGACTCACATGAGGGTAGAGATCCATAGTAAGTCATTCTTTACCTTAGAGCCAAGGTGGGGATGACTCATCATGGTGGAGGCTGCTTATGCTAAGATTCCTGTGAGATTTATATTGTGTAGTGCAGCCTCATCATCTCATGATAGTTCCGATAGTTAACCAGGAACTGTGGTTAACACTAACTTTGGTTAATTTCAGCAAGCCAGCTTCAGTAACCATTGTTTGAAGTTGGCTTTTTGGAAACTAACCATATTTAATGTTAACCACAGATTGCCGTGCAAGACAACATGACAAGCTGTTGCTGAAAGAAAGCCAAAGCTTCCAAACTACTTCTTCCAGCCATGCAGGAGGAGGAGAGGGGAGAAGTGAGTGAGTGAGCCCATAGTTCACTACATCATGCAAACCATGCTTTAGCATGACATATGAAAGTGGCCAATGAATTGTTGCATAATTTTTGAAACGTACTTGCTGCCTTTCTGCAGACCAGGGACTATCATGAGCACCTTGTCTATCCATGCAGAGGATAGCCAGTGATTCAATACTATATGGAAGTCGGAAGATGTGATTAAACATTTGGGCACTGTACAACTATGTCAAAGAGAAGAAAATCCAAAAGATGGCATTTGGCCAACAAAGTACCAGACAACAGAGTTCAAAAGCAAATGAGGCCAGGGTCTATTTTTTAATTAAATGTAACAAATGAGAACATTGAAAAATGTATACATGTTTTTGTCAAACCAAAATTCATATGCTCTAGAATAAAATATCACAGACACCATCCATTTTCCTCTAGTTGAAATCAGTGGGACTTGCAATTACTTGCTCCAAATGAAGGTGCACACAAGACAACACACTCATTTAGCAGAATGCTTGCAAACATTCATTCTGGAATGATAAAAACTAGTTATTCTCTGACTTTGTGCTTGTAAGGCAAATCACTGTGAAAGAAACACAGCAGGTGAAATGTTAGAACGAAGACCAAATTGATTTTCATTTATTTTTCTTTTTGTTCGCAGTTCAGTTATTTTGTGTACTCAAAAGTGATCCACGTTTTTCTAATCTTATTAACATTTCCGCAGCTTGCTCTTGGCCAGCATTAAGTCCTTCGTAGACGTGATGGGACTTCAGCTGTGCAGATCTGGCTGAGACCTTCTATAGAGAAGTAAACATCAGTCACTGGACTATATTTACCCTGGCTCTCTTCCACTGCCTGCATGCTGCAGTTCCCTTCTATGTCGCACTGTTGGTGGGCAGACTGGATCAAAGCCCACCAATGAATGCGCACCATTCAGAATCTGGAGCTCCCGTTAATTCCCTGCCCATAGTTATCGTCTATGCAAATGTCCATACTTAGAAAAAAGTGGTCATTGCTACTATGCTACTGCAGAGCTGTGATGAGGCTTAATTACTAATTGTATGGTGGTTGTTTTTTTGTGTGAGAAGTGCTTTCAAAACCTCAAATGGCAGGAGCTGCAGAAGGGCACAAGTATTGTTCTTTTTATTGTTAGCAGGCGCCTCCTTCAGCACAGTAGGTAATTTGAGCATTGCCCTTACAGAGGACCTGCTGAGCCACATCCTTTACCCAATCAATGCAGAAGGGGAACAGAAGCCCTCCCAGGCTCCTTGCCTGTGTAACAACAACAACTGGATGAAAGCATGACAGAAAGGGAATGTAGGGGTCATCACAGAGTGGAAGGTTCAGGGAAGATGCTGATCCAGTGTGAGCAGCAGTTATGGAAAAGGCAAATTACATGTTAGGAATCATTAAGAAAAGGACTGAAAATAAAACTGCCAGTATCAGAGTGGTTAAAACAAAACAATCCTGTTCAGGATGGTTAAAACAAAAGAAGGATTGTGAGGAGCTCCAAGACAGTATGTCATGCCCCTCCCCGAGGACTCTAGGGAATGAGGCAATGGCAATGCCTCAAGAGGCAGGAGCAACCCCATTCCCCAAGAAGCAGTGCCCAGCTTCAGGCCAGGAGCTATTGGCAGGACAGGCATTCTTGCGAGTAACTGGAGTTTCCCCACCTGTGTTTAACAGCATGGTGGATAGGCAGGACTCCTGGTTGGAACAATTTGTGCTCCTGTGCAGTCTCTGATCATAGCTCCCGATCCAGGAATCCTGACTCCTGGCCTTGTCCCCTAACTGCATTTAGAAAACATGAAGTTCCTCTCCTGAGCTGGTTTCATCCTTGTCTCACTGCTGGCGCAAAGACATCCAGACTAATTTCTGCTCTTCTCCTGCTTACACTATCAGTCTGCTAGAATAAAGCTTGGCTTCTTTACTTACAAGAAAGTACACCCGCCGTTGTTCTTTGGTGAGAACCAGGACAGGATCTCTCCAAATTGGGTGACTGGGCAGTAAAATGGCAAATGCAAATCAACGTATGCAAGTGTAAGTAATGCACACTGGAGCCAAAAAAATCCTAATTTCACATAAACGCCCATGGCGTCTGCACTGGTGGTGACTGACCAGGAACAAGACCTTGGGGTCATAGTGGTAGCTCAATGAAGATGTTGACCCAGTGTGTGGCAGCTGTGAAAAAAAGGCAAATTCCATGCTAGGGATCATTAGGAAAGGGACTGAAAATAGAACTGCCGATATCCTAATGCCATTATGTAAATCTGTGATGAGACCACACTTGGAATATTGTGTTTAGTCCTGGTCTATCAAGGGGTTAAAATAACTCCCCTATGAAGAAATGTTACAACATTGGGGGCTTTTTAATTTGAGGGGAGGAAAGCAAGTAAAGGGGGATCATGATAGAAGTATATAAAATTATGCAGGGTGTGGAGATGGTGGATTGGGAGACATTTTTCTCCCTCTCTCATAATTCTAGGACTCAGGGCCATCCAGTGCAGCTGAATGTTGGAAGATTTTTCACACAATGCACAAACTATGGAATTTGCTCCCCCAGGGTGTAAGAATGGGCATCAACATGGATAGCTCAAAAAGAGGATTAGACAAATTCATGGAAAGTACAGCCATCAATGGACACTAGCCACAACAGCAGTATGCCTTTGAATATCACTTGCTGGGAATCACAAGTGAGTAGTGTGCACTTGCATTCAGGTCCTGCTTGCAGGCTTTCCGTAGGCATCTGGTTGGCCACTGTGAGAACAGGATGCCAAACCAGATGGGCCTTTGCCATATCCAGCACAGGCCTTTTTATGTTCTTTACTTGGCGTGAGTGAATTAAAATGGATGGGAATGGGACATTTTCAATCAGGCAACTACAAAATATTTTATGCAGTAAATGAGAAATTAAGAAACAGTTGCTTTAATAGTGAGAAGTGATGTAGCAAAAACAATGAGGAGCTATAACACAAGGTCTGAGCGAGTTATATCAATGAGATTTCATGGGAAACCTATTAACATAACCATCATCCAAGTCTATGCTCCAACGGCAAATGCAGAAGAAGAGGAACTGGAGAAGTTTTACGCAGAAGTACAGGAATAAATTGATCACACACCAAAACAAGATGTGCTGATAATCATGGGGGACTGGAATGCAAAAGTAGGGAACAGAGAACTAGAAATTATGGGGAAATGGGGCTTAGGGGATCGAATTCTGTGAAGCCAATAATTTGTTTCTTGCCAACACATTTTTTGAGCAGCTGAAAAGATGACTGTACAGGTGGACATCACCAAATGGTCAATATAGGAATCAAATGGATTTCATAATTGGTAGCAGAAGATGGAGAAGTTCCATACTTTCTGCAAAAACAAGACCAGGAGCAGACTGTGGTACAGATCATGAACTTGTCATATCAAAAATCAGAGTAAAGCTTAAGAAGAACAACAAAGCAAACATAATGCCAAAATACAATTTAAATAACATCCCAGAAGAATATAGAGATCAAATAAGGAACAGATTTGAGTCTTTAAACTTAGTTGACAGAGAACCAGAAGAATTATAGACTGAACTCAGAGACATTATCAGGGAAGAATGCAAAAAGACAATACCTCTAGTTAAAAAGAGAGAAAGACCTCAATGGATGACTGAAGAAACTCTTGAAATGGTTAAAGAAAGAAGGAAAGCAAAAGGAGATAGAAACATGGTCAGAACCCTAAATGCAATAATACAGCGACTAGTACATGGGGACAAAAAGAACTATTACAATAGTTATTGTATAGAAATAGAAGAGGATAACAAAAAAGGCAGAACAAGAGCCTTATACCAAAATATTAGAGAAATTAAAGGGAAATTTAAACCAAGGGTAGGGATGTTGAATAATCAACAGGGGAATACACTGACTGACCGAGGTGAAATAAAAGGAAGATGGAAGCAATACACTGAAGAACTCTATAAAAGAGATGCGAGGATGACAGATTCATTCACGGAGAAACCGTATGATGAAGAATCAGAAATTTTAGAATGTGAGGTGAAAGCTGCTCTTAAAATACTTGGAAGAAACAAATCACCAGGAACAGATGGCATACCAACAGAGTTGCTACACGTTACTGAGACTGAATCTGTCCAAATTTTGACAAAAAATTGTCAGCAAATATGGAAAATAAAACAATAGCCCACAGACTGGAAGCATTCAATATTCATCCCAATTCCAAAGAAAGGAGATCCCAGGGAATGCAGTAATTATCAAACTATTGCCTTAATATCCCATGCAAGTAAAGTAGTGCTCAAGATTCTACAACAAAGGCTCTTACCATATATGGAGCAAGAAATGCCAGATGTCCAAGCTGGATTTAGAAAGGGAAGAGGCACCAGAGATCATATTGCAAATGTATGTTAGATAATGGAACGGACTAAGGAATTTCAGAAGGAAATCACTCTGTGCTTTATAGATTACAGCAAAGCCTTCGATTGTGTAGATCATGAAAAACTATGGAATGCTTTAAAAGAAATAGGGGTGCCACAGCATCCGATTGTCCTGATGCGCAACCTATACTCTGGACAAGAGGCTACAACAGAATATGGAAAAACCGATTGGTTCCCAATAGAAAAGGATGTGAGACAGGGGTGTATTTTATCACCCTACTTGTTTAATCTGTACGCAGAACATATCATACGGAAAGCGGGATTGGACCAAGATGAAGGAGGTGTGAAAATTGGAGGGAGAAATGTCAATAATTTAACATATGCAGACGATACCATACTCTTAGGAGAAACCAGTAATGATTTGAAAAGAATGCTGAGAGTTAAAGAGGAAAGCACAAAAGCAGGACTGCAGCTGAATGTCAAAATGACTAATGACAACAGAAGATTTATGTAACTTTACAGTTGACAATGAGGACACTGAACTTCTCAGAGATCAATACCTTGGCACAGTCATTAACCAAGATTGAGACAAAAGTCAAGAAATCAGAAGAAGGCTAGGACTGGGGAGGGCAGCTATGAGAGAACTAGAAATGGTCCTCAAATGCAAAGATGTATCACTGAACACTAAAGTCAGGATCACTCAGACCATGGCATTCCTGATCTCTATGTATGGATGTGAAAGTTGGACAGTGAAGAAAGCAGATAAGAGACAAATCAATTCATTTGAAATGTGGTGTTGGAGGAGAGCTTTGCGGGGACCACGGACTGCAAAAAAGACAAATAATTTGGTGTAAGAACAAATTAAACCAAAATTGTCACTAGAAGCTAAAATGATGAAACTGAGGTTGTCATACTTTGGACACATAATGAAAAGACATGATTCCCTAGAAAAGGCAATACTGATGGGAAAACCAGAAGGGAGTAGAAAAAGAGGAAGGCCAAACAAGTGATGGATTGATTCCATAAAGGAAGCCACAGACCTGAACTTGCAAGATCTGAACAGGGTGGTTCACAACAGATGCTACAGGAGGTCGCTGATTCATAGGGTCGCCATAAGTCATGATCGACTTGAAGGCACATAACAGCAACAACAACCTATACTATGCAGGAGCCACACCAGTTAGTTATTTTCATGCACGCCGTTACATGAAAAATAGCATCCCCACGTTGAATTCTGTGCATCCCCTTCTCAAAGGCCTACTGGAACTCGTTCCGATGTCATCACACAGTGCATTTCACCACTGCCTCTCCACATCACTAGCTTCCACGTGACAAGCCACAACTCCCACAGTTCCCTCTTCTGTTCAACTGTTAACTGCCCATGAGCCTTGTCCTCCTTTGCAACTGGTCATCCTAAATAAAAAATACAGTGTGCATTTTTACCAATACAATCGTGCAAAATTTACCTAGTACATTTTTGGATCTCCATCCAAATGTCATGAGTGCAATACTTTTGTTATTTATTTATGTTCTGTACAAAATGCTCCCAGTCCTGTAAGATGCCCTTTATTAAGAAGCCACTAAAACATCCTCATGGGTGGAAAGAAGGGTCCTCTCTCAGGACTATGGGAACTCATTATTGCTACATAGCTGTTGTGATGTCAGTAAAAATGAACTATTTACTGTATTGTCCTAGCAGCAGTTTATATTCAACAAACATTAGTAATTTGTGTCTATAGATGGTTAAAACCAGACATGGGACTGAAAATTTTCCGTAGATTTCCACTGCTACATTTTCCTATGGAAAATGTTCCATTTCTACAAACTGGTTCTGAAACTTACAGGGCAATGCTAGGGTCTCTGGGAGGACAACTGCGAGGCCACAGAATATTGTAGACCAGGGGTTCCCAAACTTCCCCCCCATGGACCACTTGAAGATTGCTGAGGGTCTTGGTGGACCACTTAATGGTCCCCCACCCCCAATTCAAGCAATTGTAATGCAATGTGATAGATACTGATTGGTTTTTGTTTTTAATTGCTTCTTTTATTTCTTATATTGCATTTGAATCTGAATTCGATAAAATTCAAATTGTAAGTGTTCTTCACAGACACACCACAGACCACCTGAATGAAGCTTGTGGACCACTGACGGTCCACAGACCACAGTTTGGGAACCCCTCCTGTAGACCTCACTCTCTTCAGGGGAAGAGGGAGGTCCATGTTCAGAGGAATCTCCAGTGCAGCAGCTGCCACCTCTCAGCCACTGGTAGTTCTCCATGTGTGGCTGGGTCAGGAATGGGGCATTCTGGGGGTGTGGCAAGGATAGTGTGTATCCACACAATTGAAAGCCTTTTTACGCTCATCCCCCCCAAATGGCCCCAAATTATGCCAGAGCCAGAGCTGACATAATGTCCCTCTAACTGTGGTCAATCAGAGGGAAAACCTTTTTTAAATGGGGGGAGGACAAAAAGCCACACACACACACACCTCTTCTGCTCTGATTAGGACAAGCCAGCAGGGGTCTGGCTGTATTAATGGCCTGGCCACAGATCTCCTCTACTCCGGATTTCTTGGCCATGACTATAATAGTTAATGGATACAAAACCAGTTAAATTGGGCAGTTTCAATGTGCTAGTTCAGTTTCCTCCTCTTAGGAAGCACACTTATATATAATAAATTTAAATGCTGAGTATTTGGGACATGCTGAAATTAATGCTATCAGGTTTCAGTCCCTTCAGTTTTTCTTCAAAAATTAACCATTGCACAGGAAGTTATGCTACTGAGTTGTCATATCTTGGAACGTTTACAGTTATTCCAATAAAAGTAATTTCCAGCTAAAGCTTTGAGTTTGTTAGAATATAACACTGAGATCACATTAGGTGTGCTTTATTGATCCCCCTCGTCTCTCTCTCTCTCACACACACACACATATAGACACACATCCCTAGTCACATAACATTTCAAATCTTTTCCCTCACCACATCTTTTGGTTATTTGAAAAACCTTTCATGTATTTAATATGGTGAGTTTTTTTAGTTTGGTTTTCTAAATAGAAGCCAGACATACATTTTTGACATACGTTCAATCCGATTCTAGTCAATTTAGGAAGAACTGGGAAATTTACTGGGAAAGTTTCTGGAAAAGTTTCCAATGCAATATTTTTGGGGAAATCTGCAATGTTGGTCAAAAAGAACAATTACATTGCACAAGTCCTCAAGTATAACACAGTGGTTAGAGTGTTGGATTAGGACTGGCAAGACCAAGGTTCAAATCCTCACTCAGTCATGAAGCTCACTGGGCCAGTCACTGTCTTTCAACCTAACTTACCTCACAGGGTTGCTATGAGGATATATTGGAGAAGGGAGAAGGATGTTTATGGCCTTGAGAAAAGGCAGGATATAAATGTAATAAATAAATAAATTTTGTAGTAGACAAAATGTGTTCAACACAAGCATAAGATGAATGTAATGTATTAGCCTCTGAAATATGACAGAGTCTTCATCTCAAAGAACTTTCCCTTAATTTGTTACAAATCAGAAGTTACCAACATGGCACCTGTGGGCACCAATGTGCTTATAAGAATGATGCCCTATGATGCCTGTGAAAGGTCTCATTATACATCCTTCAAAAATCCTGCATGAGAGACTATTTGCTCTTCCTGCTCAGTTCTTGTCTGCACTGGTTCAGCCTCTCTTCCAATGAATATGCCCCTTAGACATACCCGCATTTCAGTGGATGCCAGGATTGCGTATTTACTCTATTCTGAATACAAGAGCAAAGAGCTTAACTTTTTTGTGGTCCCTTCTCTTTTTCTGCCCTTTTAGGTGTGCCTGATATCGTGTGTTCTGCCATGCCCTCACAGGTGCCATTGTGTGTTATACCACATATCCCACATCACCCATTTCCAAGTGGTGTCTATGGCTCTTTCTCAAAATTCCAAATGTGCCCTCTGGCCCAAAAAGAGCATGCATTTTAACACCAAAACAGAGGCAGCTGCTGAAAAGTTGGCATGCCTTCCATGAGTAGACTCTCTGGGAATTAAGCTTCACTGAACATAATGAACTTGTGTCCATATAGACACATTTGGCACTGGGTATTATACTGTATGTAAAATACTCTCTCTCTCTCTCTCTCCATGTAAAAGAATGTCTCTCTCTTTATAAATTTGTGTGCACATGTGTGTGTGCACGTGTAATACAATCATGATAAAAATACTGGGCCCTTTTAAGAATCAAGAATCTCTTAATCTTTTGCTGCCATGGACACTAAATATTAAGCATCAAGATTCAGAAGTCATATTTTGGGATAAGACAGACTGACAGCTTTCATCTAGCCCATCTCACAACTTTGGATAGGATCAAGCCCATCTCCCTTTCCCTGCAAGCTATGAATATTGTCTCAGAGAGTGAGAGTTCAGAATCTAGCACATTCATGTAACGTTTCTTATCTCATACTAGGTTTTTACTACCTCACTGGCCTTCTCATTCTCATTTTCTGTGATTATATCAGGTACTCTGAAGGACTAATAACAATGCTGAAGCCAACAAAAGAGAAAAGAGCACCCCCATTAAACAAAAGAGCTATGATAGAAGCAGCTCTTGATGGGAATAATGGCTGTGTTTTTTGAAGTGAAGCTCAGTTAGCCACCTTTATACCCTACAAGGGATTGCACAGCTGTACAGGGAAAACATCTGGCATGCTAGTTTGTGTCTGCAGAGAACCAGTCAGATTTTAAAATTAAGAGGTTTTTTTAAAAAAAGGAAGAAAGAAATCAGCACATACTACAGTGGCACCAAAAATAGCTCCTTAATTCTACACTAATTCATTCTAATATCCACTAAATGTTACGGTGTCTATAACATTTCTATTAAATGCATTTATAGGAGCCTAAACTGAAGTGCGTCTGATTCTGAACATTATACACATATACATAAATGATGCACACAAAGCAAGCCTTTAAAGTGTTTTTCACTATTAATAAACACAGCTGCTGGGCCAAGTTACTGTGGCCAAGATGAGGCTGTGCTGCCATCAAGTGGATATTATACATAATGCAAAACTGACCTGCATTTTAAAAATAAAAAATGTGACAAAGTATTCACAACAAGACAATTGAGGTAGGTAGAACATGTTCATATGCAAAGGGCATGGAATGCTTGGTCATGGTTAAAATACAGCTCTACTACAATCATATCCAATAGTAAATAAATATCTAGATATTTTTACCAGGGAACTTTTAAACCCTCACCAAAGCATAGTTTTGCTTCTTCAGTCTACAATTTAATGAATTATTGTTGTCTCCATTGCAAGAAAGAAGTCCTACTTAATCACTCCCCTCTTAAACATAAATACCACATTAAGTTTATATTGCTGTTTTCATGCTTCCCCTTTGTCAGTTTCATTACTTGTATGCTATGTAAATTGACAGCATTGGACAAAAATATTAATAAACGCTCATCCACATTCTTTTCCTTTTTCCATATGTGATCGTTTTGGATGCCACAAAAATGCAAACTGACAGCATTGGACAAAAAATATTAATAAACGCTCATCCACATTCTTTTCCTTTCTCCATATGTGATCGTTCTGGATGCCACAAAAATCAGAGCTATTCCTGTTAGCATCCTGTACAGATTTTCTTTGTGAACGTAACTAGTTCCAAATTTAGATACAGACAATGCTTCCCCCTAGGGGCCAAATAGAAACATACAGTCTTAAATTCATGCTGAAATGGAAATGGACTGCCTTCAGGTCGATTCCGACTTATGGCGACCCTATGAATGGGGTTTTCATGGTAAGGGGTATTCAGAGGAGTTTGCCATTGCCTTCCTCTGAGGCTGAGAGGCAGTAACTGGCACAAGGTCACCCAGTGAGCTTCATGGCTGTGTGGCGATTCGAACCCTGGTCTCCCAGGTCGTAGTCCAACACCTTAACTACTACACCACACTGACTCTACTGGTTTGTAAATCCTTATTCAAAAACAAGCTAATATATAAAACTGGTCACTAGTTTTACAATTAGCTTAGAACTTTTAATCTGCATAAATACTTGCAGCCCAATTCTAAATCTATTTACTTTTCCCCCAGTGATTAAAATAATTCTTTGATTGTATTTTTCCTGTCTGGATTGCTTCATGAATGCTGAGATCACCAAATAATGAGCAGCTTAAGTCCAATTAATAACATTTCTTAAGCAGTGGTTTGCATGCATGAACTTGTCACAGATCACACATCATAGGCAGAACTGTCATAGCCTCTCAAATCCAACACTTTCCCATGAAGTCAGCTCTCACAGTCCACTGTGTGTCTTTAAGGGTAGTGCTGCCCAATCTGATGCTGATCTCAGGATGGAAAAGTTTATGGGAGTTGTCATTGATTTAGAGTTGTCTTTTCCAGCCCTTTTGTCTCTCTGCCTATCTGTATCTGGAACACAGCAGATCATTCCTAAAGCAGCCTCTTAAGGCAACCTAGATGCGACATGATTCATGTCTTTAGCCTTTGTATGTCTGATTTTTTAAAAAAATAGGCAGAAGAGGGCGGGGGCAGCCAGACTGGGACCATGAGAGTTGGGGAAGTGTCCTGTCTTGTCCCAGCTCCAGGGAAGCAGACTGCAGTAGGGGCAACTCACTGTTTGGTTGAAATTGTGTAACAACAGGCAAGGCAGGAGCTGTCAGTCCCTTGGACAGCACTCTGCAGAAAAAACCAGAGAAAGCTTGTGTTAACAAGGTGCAGAAGCTTTCTGTGGCCTCTTGAATGCTGGCTGGTCTAATCCAGCTGCTAGCATCCCACTCGTCTGAAGAGCTGTCTGAGCCATCAAGGGGCCATTGCTTTATTATGCAACCACTGGCTCCTATCATATGGAGGTGATGTGGTTGCATAGGAACATAGGAAGCTGCTTGTACTAAATCAGATCATTGCCCATCTAGCTTACTATTGTCTACACTAACTGGCAGCAGATCTACTGGATTTTAGACTAGGGACATTCCCAGTGCTACCTGGAAATGCTGGGGATTGATTCTGGGTCCTTCTGCATGACAAGCAGATGTTTTATCACTTAGCTACGCCCTTCTCTATAGGGAATAGGTCTTCTGAGTCCAAGAATTTCATCTTACAATGTCCTCTGACCTGGAAGGTGCCAGAGCAGAGGGTGATGACTCTTTATGCCATGGCTCTATCCCACCTGAGTCTTCCTCTGAGTTTGGAGGTGGTGGGCTGGAGAATATGACAGGAGGGCACCTTTAATCCTTTATCTCCAATATGGTGGTCTCAATCCAGATCAGGGGCCCACCGTGGCTATTTGTAACGGGAGGAAAGTTCCCACTGGTGGTCCTGATCTGCCCACACACTATTCCCAGCAGAGATGAGGGGGGTATTCTCTGTTCAAATTCAGTCAAGAAACGTGTTACACAGAATGGAAAGTCTATGATAACTCCATCTTTGTGTGATTGGCTTTCTTAAAAATTGCCTGTAATACTTATGGACAAGATTAGAATGATTGCACATTATAGAATGAGAAATTTAAGTGCTGACCTTGTTAAAAGTCCACAATACTTTTATAACATACTGGAATAATAAATACTGTTAGAACTTAAGTGCTGAATTTAATTGAATAAGCTCAATTCAATTTATTTTTATTAAGTCTAGATTTTCAATTTCCTTATTGAATGGTGTGCAACATTATCTAGGCTTTAAGATTTATTACATACTTTTAAAAAACCCATATATATGTATTTTTGTGTGTATTTTAATTTTATATAGATTTTTTAAAAGAAATGTGTATTGACAGAAGCTGGAAAGCCCATTCTAAATTGTAATAATCTTGGGAACAACCTCCAGAACTGCTCAATTATGGGGCTGGTAGAGCCCAACACTTTTGGGGGGATTGGGTTGCACTGAGCTCCATCACAGAGCAAGTCAGCCTGAATTTAATGACAATGGAGCAATTCTGAGACAGAGTTTTGCCCCAGTTGGATTTAGCTGACTTTTGAATTTGGGAAACATTTCCTTGGGCTTTTTGATGTGAGAAGCATCTTATTCTCAGGCATAACAAGGTCTTTTGACAATTTGCACAATGGTTGATGAATGTGAGGAAAAGGGGCTTGTTGATCCACTTTCCCCCCGTCACACTTTGGAACCTGACATTTTACAGCTATCAACTATTTCCCGAAGGACAAGCCAGTGTACATTATTATTATTATTTGCTGGTGAAAAATATCACAGGAACACTCACGATAAAATAAGTGATGCTATTAATGTGGCACAGCTCTGCTGAGGCCTCTTGATATGATTATGTATTACTAAGGGATTTCCCACCTGAAAATTGAAGCAATTACATAGATAGCAGCATGATACAATTTTTTGATTCTCATCTAGCACATAGTGTGCGTGCGCATGTGAACTCTCTCTCTCTCTCTCTCAGACACACGAACACACTCACACACATACAGTATACTGGTTTTTATATAGAGCTCCTCAGACCAAAAGCTGCCTCATTCCTTTCAGTGCCTGAGATATCTATTCCCGACATTTCTCTTCTCTCAGACTAGCTATCTCACAGGGTTGTTGTGAAGACAAGATGGGGGAGGGAAATCTACATTGCCCTGAAGCCAGGAGTGTAGCAAGACAATTTTCATCGGAGGCAGAGACAAAAATTGAAGGGCAGAAGGGTTGGGGCATTGGTCACTTTAACAGAGGTTTCTGGAGGAAAACGTTTTCATAGGTAATGACAAAAATAAACCCCAATTTATGCATTTTAATTAGGAACTATGACTTGTGAAGTTTACAAAAAAGCAAATTAATTTAAATACAATATTTTCCACATGCAAAATAGTTGTGTAAACTAAATAACAGTGACTAGGAAGTAAATGTATATCGTGCCAGTCATCCTACCATAATGATCTGAACTGTTAATAAAGTTTAATGTACCATGATTTCTCTGCAAACTTGTAGAGGAACTGCTCACTTGAAATTCCTTCAAATATGTTACTTTCGAAAGCCAAGATTACTACATTTGCTTTTCTTTGATGAAGCACTGAACACCTGTATGGTGTCAACACCAGAGCTTGGAAATAATTAGTTACAAAAAATGAACTACTTGTAATTTATTACTTTTTTGAGGAAAAAGTGGGTACTTTCTTTACATTTTGATTGTAACAGAGTAATGTGACTACTTTTGAGGAGTAACTGTAATGTTTCCAGCATCACTTTTGGGCGTTCCTGGGGGGGAGAGCAGGGGAAGTCTTCTGTCCCTCTGATTTGTGGATGAAAATCATGTGCCTCAAACTGGGTTTCTGTGCAGTGTTGCTCTTCTCTTGTGCACTGTGGGTGTTTAGGAGGCAATAAAGGAGGAGGTAGAGAGCGAGACGGGGGTGGAGTGGAGAAAACAGTTGTTTTAAAAAATGGACGTTGGTGGTGAAGAATGGAGTGGAGGGAGAAAGGAGCTGGAAGGCAAGAACGTGGATGAAGGAGGCAGCAGCGGAATGGAAATAAAGAACTATGGAAGTGAGAAATGATGACGCATGTTATGTGTTAATACTGTGTTTGCACTTGGAACACGAAACGGCGTTTGTCACCCTCCCTGGCTACTTTGCTGCATTTGCAATGTTTTAAATTTTGCACCCCACAAGAAAATGCTTGCTTGGGTGAGTGTCCCTTAGTTGGTGGCTGGGCAGGGTCCATGAGGTGGCTGAGTCAGAGAGATGATGCTTGCTGGCTGAGAGTGTGTGTATGTGTGGAGGGATTTGCACTTGGTTTGATGTGCAAAGATCTGAGTGGTGGCCTCTGCCTCCTTCCCTCTCTCCCTCCCTCACCAGCAAAGAAACCACCACTGCTACTGTGGATAAAAAGAATTCTACTACCTCTCTCTGTGTGTGTATTTATTTTTAATGTTGCTTTAGGCTATTTAGGTGAGCAAGGCCAGCACCTCGTAGACACTCTAGGTTGTTTTTTTAAAAAGTAACTTAACTGAAGTTGTAGTGATTACTTCTGAGTAATGATAAACTAATCAATTCCTTTCAGAACAATTGTAATGGTAATTTATTCCCTTTTGGGGCCATGTAACAGTAATTGTAATTTATTCCTTTTTAAAGTAATCTTCCAAGCTCTGATCAGCACATGTATCAAAGTTAAGAATGAATTTTCACACACACTTGTAGATGCACCAAAGGTGAGTCTTGCAGCATACGAAGTGTACATGCATGGAAAGGCTTCCTTGTACAGGTACCATGTTTTAGAAAACTCATGAACTGTGAGTTCAGTTCTGAGACAACTGCTTCCCGGTTGTACCCTGGTCTCCTTTGTTGTGCCAGGAAAGCTATTAAGAGGTTTCACTTTAAAAACTAAATTAATACCAATAAACATCACTTTTCATAGGGAAATGCTTGACAGCATGTCACATAGGAACTATACATCTCTCTGAACTACAGGTGCAAGAATCAACTGTACAAGCACACAATCTCTGTTCTACAGAAAGGCCATGGGTCAGCCAGCTAACACTGCTTCTGATGGCTCTACCAGCAAATGTCACACACCTTATTTTAGCAGTACATACATTTGCATGAGAAAAGTGAAATAAGATGGATTTGCACAGTTGGGTGGAGGTCTAAAACTGTTGCAAGGCTCATGCCACATTATACTCTTCCGTTTTGAAATGGAACCAGCTTGAAAAGATTGAAAGAATATATTTTTCAACTTTTTTAACAAACTAGGGAAGAAATGACCGCCAGACATGCAAGCACATGCAAGCAAACACAATATTCCAGCTCCCTATTGCCTGGGCTAAGTTGGTAAGGTCCCATTAGGCGTCCTGGGCCTTGGAGAGCCAGCTCACTCACCTCTCTGCTCTTCTCAGGTCCTGCCCTGGGCTCAGCTAGGCTGCTGTGCTGTCTAGGCCCCAAAGCCTAGGCACACCCACCAGATACACCCACCACCTAGAGAGGCAGGCTAAGCACTAGAGGGGAGGGGGATATCAGTGTTGCCAACAAGATTTTTTCTCCCCACCAGTCCCACGCCCCAAATCCACCAAAATCTGACCTTAACCCACTCGACACCATGTTTGATAACATTTTTGCATTATTGTGAATCACTGTTATGAGGAATTGCTTAACAAGGTGGGTAATAGAATTTAAAAGTACTAGCAACCTTTGGTGTGCTGTATTTAAGTTTGGAACTGCAGATATATGTGTGTGTGTGTCTCTTAGGTCTGAGAGAACTATGGAGGTTTTGCATGCCTGTTTTTTTTTTGTTTGTTTGTTTAGTTTTAAAAATGCTGTTTGTGTGTTTGGTTGGCTGCTCTGAGAACAGGATGCTGGACTAGATTGGCCTTTGTCTGATCCAGCAGGCTTTTCCTGTTATTATTATAAGATGTACTATTTATACAAAGGATACCCATTGTGGAATCACCTTATTAAATACAAACAGAGGTTCCTCATTGGTGAGGCAGGTGCACTCTGTGCATGCTCAGGCCATTTATTTCTGAGATTTATAGTTCCTAATCATGTCTTCTTTGGTGGTGCTTAGGCTGCATTACACTTTGATTGGATAGAATATTGCTTGTACATTTTCTTTCTCAGTAAGCCAGTCGGCAAGAACCTCCTTGTCTTTATACCTTTAAAAAACAAGCACACCAGAGGATCTGGAGACTTGACATAAAAATCCTCCTCTCTGCCACTGGCTCATTTTGTTCTTTTGGGTAAACTACTCTGGTATCCTTTCAATCAAAGGGATAGCCAACTAGCCATGGCAGCAAAAATGGAACAATAGTCAAGTAGCACTTTAGACACAGGATCAGAAATGCAAACAGTGAAAAATACAGGGGGGGAAATGAAATGGACTGCCTTTAAGTCGATCCCAACTTATGGCGACCCTATGAATAGGGTGTTCATGGTAAGTGGTGTTCAGAGGGGGGTTACCACTGCTTCCCTCTGAGGCTAGTCCTCCCCAGCTGGCTAGGGCCTGCTCAGCATGCCACAGCTGCACAAGCCAGCCCCTTCCTTGTCCACAACTGCCGGCTGGGGAGCAACTGGGCTCCTTGGGACTATGCAGCTTGCCCACGGCTGCACAGGTGGCAGGGCACATAACCCCTGAGCCACTCACTGTGGGGTGATCTTTAGCTGGCCCTTGACACCCAGGAGACACGAGCGGGGATTTGAACTCATAGACTCTGTATTACCAGCCAGGCTTTCCTCCCCAATAAATAAATAGATTTTTTTTAAAAAAATAGATTTTGGCTAGACAATTTCATGAAATACATAATAGCAGGGCGGGGGGGATGAAATTGAAGTATTTGTAAAAACTGCCAGATTCTGACCATAAAATGTTTTGCATCCACTTGATTTCCCACTACCCACTACACAGGAAAATTCACCACCAGACATGCACCTAAAAACCTAGATTTTAGTGGGAAAATCATTAAATTGGCAATCATGGGGGAGATGCTTTGCAGTGTCTTTCCCGCCTTGCCTTCCTCAAATTGCAAACCCATAGGTTTGCCAAGTCCCTCCTCCATCCATCAAGACTTGTGTTCACTTCATTCATACTTGTAACTCTTATATTTGCTTTGTTTGGTACCTATCCCCTTTTATCCATGAGACAAAGATACTGTGGATTCTTGAGAAGAACTTTATTGATCACATCCCATCACATTCTTGGCCTAATCCCCCCTGCCCATTTTCCTCTCCTCCCAGCTCCTCCCCTCAACTACTGGGCCCTGCTCAAGACAATCTTCTTAAACTCAAACTTATTATTAACAGAATACAACACTGTGTTCGCATTCCCTTGGTAACTTTGCCCTGCCCCTCCCTTTGGAGGCCTAAACTGTATTTCTAGAAGCTCAACTGAAGTTTTAAGTTACAGCAATGCTAGAAATTTGGGGACTGAATGAAAATTTCATTTGGGGATGCAGAATTATTATTTCGGGTGGGAATGCCCTCATTTCCCCCCCCCCAATCGCTATACTCCTGTCTGAGGTCTTTGGAGGGCAATCTGGGGATATGGATGATATAAATTAATATTGAAATGAACGGGTTAGATTCCCACTCTTGCAGATGTTCTGCAAATGGCAGAGCCCCACAGAGCTTTGCATTACTGCAATTTTCTGTACTACAAAACTACATATTTACAACAAATCCATCAAGACATTCAGGGTTTCAAAAATGTTTTTTGAGAAGTTTTGGTCAATGGTTTAGATTGTACATGGGCAGCCTGTGGTTCCCCAGCTCCCGCTCTGCACCCTTGCTCTGGTCTCCCAACCCTCCTTCCACCACTGATGCCCCTCCTCTGCAAAGCCTTAATGACCTTGATCACAGGGCTTTCCAGGAGGACTCAAGCAGAGCAAGTAACTGCAACAGCAGAAGCAGGATGCTGAAAAGGAAGGTCATCCTACAGACACTGCTTAAGGGGGGGAGAGGAGGAATGATCAGTAGCATAGACCAGACACAGAATGCAATGGACAGAATAACCCTTTAGAACACCACTCTAGGTCTGCACTCTGTGGTTTGGTTGCACATGCACAGAAATGATTGCCTTCTGGCCAGACACATATTTCTCCTTTCAGTCCTGCTTTTAAGTTGGAGGCACCTTGTTTTTTGTTTTTGTTTTTAGTGGGGGCTCCTTTTTATCTTGCTGCTGTAGCTGCAAGTTGCTTACTCTGTGCTGTGCACTGAAGGATCTCAGACAGACCCATGGGCTACAGTAATTTGCTGATGGTAAAGAGCCAGGCCATAACAAGGCACATTAAACTTCACGGCTGCAGCAGTTCTATTTTTTCTCTTTAGAGGGGGCTGCCTTTCAGGGCTACACTAAGGTGGCGTACAATATTACAACCATTCAAATCACAAATAACTATCCGGCAACAGCTATCTCACACAGGGCTGCTGATCGTGTGCTTATGTCCTTACATTCATGGCGAATAAGGCTATCAATGGCTTCTAGCCATGACAGCTATGTTCTACCTCCACTGTCAGAGGCAGGATGGCTCTGAATACCAGTTGCTGGGAATTACCACTGGGGAGAACACTGTTGCACTTGGGTCCTGCTTTATGGGCTTCCCAAAGGCATGAGGATGCCAGACCAGATAGGCCTTTGGCCTGATCCAGCCAGGCTCTTCTTACGTTCTTATCACACAACGTGGCTCTGAGTGTGAAAGCAAAACTGACCACACTTTGCTTCATGGGCACTCCTCGCCAAGTTCTGAAGATATTTATATATGAATTTAGATGTTATTCCTATGCATTAAACAAAGCTTGGGGAATTCAAAAGCTGCTGTCAAGGATACCAAAGCGGAAACTTTTAATGCTACGATTGCCTTGAAGCTCCCGTATTATCACCTCTACCTCCTGCCATGCTCTTGTCAGTTTATACCTCTCTAATGTTCAACTTCATTGGTTACCATTAATCCACTGGAAGCATAATCCACAGGAAAAAGAACAGTATGGAGTAAGAAACGTGAATGGGAACAAGGTCACCAAAGGATTCACATGAACTTAGCTTTGAACTGCTTTTCCTGCCTTTCTTTTTTAAAGCAATACAATAGATCACGGGTCTTTTGCATCTCTGTATTCTTTTAACAAAGGAGTTGGGCTGCTGAGGACTCCCGAGTGGCTCCACAGGTCAGTTGGCCTGATCAAATATGGTGAGCCCAAAGTGATGCAGGGTTACTGGTGCTAAGGTACCAGCATCCCAATGCACCAGGAGCAGTCTTGTCTGCTGCCTCAGTGAGGGCAAGGGATCACGAGGATCACACTCAGGAGGCTGGGAGGACAAGAAAGATTGCTGCTGTTTCATGTATAGCAGAGAGAAGGGCATTCCATAATATAGGGGCAATAGCAGAAAATGCCCATTTTCAGGTCACCACCCTGATATTCTGTAGGATGCAGTGCCACAAGCAGAATTTCTTCAGATGACCTAAGCCTCCTATACAGGGGGAGGGGGTGATTCAGGTAATCTGGACCTGAGTTGTGAGTTGTCAGATGAGGGAAGAGAGAGAGAAAGGCTTGGTTAGAGCCACCTAAGAAGTTCACTGCAAAGGCAAGATGTGAACTGGGACTTCCTGACCCATTGCTCAGTCTCTTAGCCACTGCACTACACCAGCTCTTACCTTGTCATTACTAGCAATGAGAAAAGTCTCAGGTAGGAATGGAAACCTGGCATGAATTCATTTTGTTGCTGCAGCCACTGCCAGCTAAGTTTTGCAAAAAGGGAAAGGGATGTCTGCATTAGTGGAACTGTGTTGGTGTTGGCAAACTCATTATGAGCCAGGACCAATCTTCATTTGAGTTTGGGCTTAGTTCCTAATGAATTCAGGAGAGAAGAGATGAACTCATAGTAAGTTCTCTATTACAAGTTCATTCAGTTCAATGTTTGCCACCATTGTTAGTCATTAATCAGCTTTTGCAAACGGTTGTATGCGATATGCATTTCTGTCATTTTCCTTTGGAGTTTTGCCCATGCAATCACACTTCTGATGTGATATTTGCTCCTTTTAAATTATTTCACAACATTTATTTGCAATGAGAATAAAATAATAATAAACAAGCCATAGAGGGGCTTATACTCCACCCCACTGCTGAAACAAATGTCACGGCAACAGTAAGTCTTTCCAATATAGCTACTGTGATGCGTCCTTCCCTGGCTCTCCCTGTCAGGTTCCTACCTGCTCGTGGTTACTGCCTGTCTCTAGGCACCACCAGGGACTCCACCAGTCCGGACCACACTCTCTTATAGTTTACCTATCCCCGCTCTAGCACAGATCTCAACAGATCCCCCTGCTAGGCAACCACCAGTAACGTCCCAATACTAGTATTCCCAGAGACTCTGAATACTGGTATTGTTATTCTCTTCACCGCTGCCACCATTTGTTACAGTTCCCCTTCAGCCTTGGTCATTACCTTACCCTCCCTTCTGGTCTGTGAAACCCCAGCCAAGGATCAGGCCTTTGGTAAACCAAATTAAGTATTTATTACAGATAACAAAGCTAACAAGATTAACAAGATTTCTTCTTAAGGCACATAAGCATATGGTTTTACTCAATACTAATCTGAACTCCACCCCCCTCCTTCTTCACTCTCTCCTGGCAAACAACTCTCTCAAACCCCACCAAGCAATCCACTCTTTCTCTTCTCCCCCCAGATTCCACAATTCACCACCTCACATTCACCCAGATTTACCTGTCATCCTTTAATTTATACTGTCAGCCATTTTAAACATTCAGCCAATCATCAAGCATTCTATTGCCCATTCACTCCCCCTCCTCTTTCACTACTTACCATGTATACTCTAAACAACCAGCACTTACCATATATACACTAATATATAGGAACATCACATTTCCCCCCCCCTTAAACAATGGCAGAGTATTATTCCTGTTCCAGGATTTATACGTCGCGTTAACAAATAAAAGTCTCTATGGGGAAAATGTCTTTCTTTGTTCCTCTGTCTGGTCACGTCACTGCAGTCCCAGCCACTTGCCTGGAAAGTTCATCGGCCAGTACATTGTCCTTGCCTTTGATGAACTGGAAGTCCACTTGATAGTCCTGTAGGGCCCAGGACCACCTCTGCAGCATAGTCTGCATAGTTTTTCATAGTCTGCAACCATAACAAGGCCCGATGATCCGTAGTCACTGTGAATCTTCGTCCCCACACGTATGGGCGCAACTTGTTCAGTCCCCACACGACCGCTAGGCACTCCTTCTGGACCGACGAATAGTTTTTCTCCCTCGGCGTCAGCTTGCGACTCAGGTACGCCACTGGATGTCTGGTGCCTTCTCTCTCCTGCAGCAAGACGACTCCCAGTGCGAGGTCCGACGCATCTGTAGCCACGATGAATGGTTTCTCATAGTCTGGTGCTATTAATATGGGTCCTTGGCACAAGGCTTGCTTCAGTAGATCAAAAGCCTTCTGACATTCATCCGTCCATACCACACGCTCAGAACACTTCTTCTTTGTTAATTCATGCAAGGGGGTTGCTATTTCCCCAAAATTTCTCACAAACTTCCTATAAAATCCAGCCACACCCAGAAATGCCCTTACTTGTTTTTTGGTTAAGGGGATCGGCCACGCTTGTATTGCCTCCACCTTGCTCCATAAGGGGGTGATTTTCCCACTCCCCACCTTATGTCCTAAATAGATTACTTCCTTTAGTCCAAACTGGCATTTCTTAGCTTTTATTGTGAGGCCTGCTTTTCTTAAGGCCTCCAATACTGTTGTCAGGTGTTGGACATGCTCAGGCTCCGACTTGCTAAAAATGGCCACGTCATCGATATAGGCCACTTTAAAATCTGACATGCCTCGCAACACAGTATTGATTAGCCTCTGAAATGAACTTGGTGAGTTCCTTAGTCCCATGGGTAAGGTCACAAACTCATATAACCCATCTGGTGTACTGAAGGCAGTTTTGGCTCTGGATTGCTCGTCTAGTTCCATTTGCCAAAATCCTTTACAGAGATCTAGTGTAGAGATAATGGTTGCTGCCCCCAATAACTCTAACATAGCGTCTACCCTAGGCATAGGATACGCATCTGGGACAGTAATTTTATTGATTAGCCGATAATCAATGCAAAACCTTGTCGTCCCATCTTTTTTCGGAACCAGGACAATACTTGAGGCCCAGGGACTGATGGATTCCCTGATCACTCCTAATTCCAGCATCTCTTCCACCTCCTTTTTGATCTCATTCAAAACTTTCCCATTCGCACGGTACGGAACAGATCTGATTGGGGCATGATCTCCAGTATCAATGGAATGTATAACTATACTGGTTCGGCCAGGTTTGTTGCTAAAGAGATTCCTATAGGTTTTCAAAACTCTCAGAATCTCCTCTTTTACTTCCTCCTTCACCTCCTCTGACCATTCCACTTGATCTACCCCTCCTTTGTCTTTGCTTTCCTGTACCAAATCTGGAAGTTCAGGCCCACTTCCCTCAGGGAATAAGGTAACTTGCAACACCTTTGCATCCCTGGTATGGTAAGGCTTTAACATATTTACATGAACCACTTTGCTTTTGTTTAATTGGTCTGTGGTGATTACATATGTCACTGGGTCAAGCCTTTCTCTGATGGTATATGGTCCTTCCCAGTTAGCCTGTAATTTGTCATGTTTCCTGGGTATGAACGCCATAACCATATCTCCCACATCATACACACGTTCTCTGGCTGTTCTGTCATACCAGTAACTTTGCTTCTCCTGTGCATGACTCAAATTCTCTTTCACTACTTCCATCATTGATGTTAATTTATTGCAGAATTCCAATACAAAATCTACTACAGAAGTTTTGTACTCTCCCAGAGTTCCTTCCCATGAATTTTTTAGCAGTTCCAAAGGTCCCCTCACTTTTCTAGTAAACATTAGTTCAAAGGGTGAGAAGCCTGTTGACTCCTGAGGGACTTCTCTGTATGCAAATAAGAAGCATCCCAAACGTTCATCCCAGTCTTGTGGGTGATCTTGAACATAGCTTCTTATCATGCCCTTCAAAACTCCATTGAATCTCTCAGTTAGCCCATTAGTGGCGGGATGGTAAGTAGTGGTCTTTAGATGTTTTAGACCACAACATTTCCACATACATTGCATCACTTCTCCCATGAATACACTGCCTTGATCTGTCAGCACTTCATGAGGGAAACCCAGCCTCATAAAGATTTTTAATAAAGCCTCTGCCACTACAGGGGCTTCTACAGATCTCAGTGCTTCTGCGTCTGGGTACCTGGTGGCAAAATCCACCACCACCACTAGATATTTCTTGCCATGCCTTGTGGGTTTGGAAAAAGGGCCCACCAAATCTATTCCCACTCTATAAAAGGGTTGTCCAATTATAGGAAGGGGCTTTAAGGGTGCCTTGGTCTTTACTCCACTCTTTCCCACCTTTTGGCATATACCACAAGATGATAGACAATGTTGTTTTACATCCTTGGAGATATTTGGCCAATAATAATGTGCAGCCAATCTCCTCTTGGTCTTTTTTATTCCCAGATGTCCTGCACATGGGACATCGTGGGCTACCTCTAGCAATCTGGTTCTGTATTTGCTAGGTACTATCAATTGCTTCACTGGTTCACATTCATCCTTTCTCTCAGCAGGCATCCACAGTCTATATAAAATCCCATTCTCACACACAACTTGATTCCTCAGTTTGTCAGTGAAAGGAATCTGTTGGGTCAGCGCTTGTTCCTTTATCTGCTTCAGACTTATATCTTTATGCAGCTCTTCCCTGAATTGATCTGCTTCTTCCCCAGAGACCACTTGATACAGTTTGTCTTCTTCAGCAGGTCTGCTAGTGGTTGCTACGGTGACCTGAGGCTGGTTAACAGATTCCACCCTGTTTGTTTCAGCCCCCCTTAATATGGCTTCTTTTTCTCTGCCAATTTGCTGTCTGGTCACTACATATATTTTCCCCTGTGCCCCCATAACATCTCTTCCCAGTATTACTGGTTCTTGTTGCTGGGCATTAATACCAACTTTATATTGGCCCTTTCGGCCTGTCCATTCCATTTTCACTAGGGCCACAGGCAAACTCTCTGGTTGACCCCTCACTCCTTGGATAGTCACTGTTTCCTGAGGTAATATTTCTTCAGATTTTATTAAATCTGGCCTCAGTAACGTCTGAGCGGCACCAGTGTCAAGCAATGCCCAATAAGTTGCCCCTTGTATACTCACTTCCTCTCTCAGACTTGAATCAAGGTCTGTTACTTCTGTCCAGTTTATCTGGCAAAACTGAACCTTTTTCGCTGCTTCTAAAGCCTTGGGCTCTGTTTTCACTGCCCTTGTCTGAGCAGGATTACTAATGGGGTTGGCAACCTCACATTGAAAACGTAGGTGCCCCGGTCTACCACATTTGTAGCATAATTTCTCCTCACTTTTAGGGTACACAGATCCACTCTGGGGTGTCCTGTGCCCTTCAGATTTTAATGGAGGACTCACTCGCTGTAGTACCACATCCCTTCTGCCAGCACTATATGGTCTGGGTTTAAACTCTCTTGATGTTTTCCCCACCCAGCCAGTTCTATTGGAGGCGAAGTGATCCGCCATCTCTGCGGCCTCCTGCACAGATGTAGGGGAACGGTCTTTGACCAGGAGCCTTATTTCTGGTGGTAACTGATGGTATAATTGATCCAGTATCATGAGGCTTTTCACCTCTTCCACTGACTGAGCTTTGGCACTACTCATCCACTTTCCAAATATATCCATCAACTTTGCTCCCAGTTCCACAAAAGACCTCCCTGTCTGTATCTGGCAGTTTCTGAAAAGCTTTCTAAAATGATCAGGCCCCAGTCTGAATCTTTTAAACACTGCTTCTTTGAATTCAGCATAGGTGACGGGACTGTCTGAGGGGAAATATTGGTATACCTCAGCCAATTCCCCTTTAATCAGGTTTGATAAATACTGCATGTATTTATCTTCAGGTAGCCCCCACAACTGAGCTGCTTTTTCAAAGGTGCTGAGGTAAATTTGAGGATCTTGACCAGGCTCATAGACAGCAAAGTCCTTTGGAGTAATTTTTATTTTTGCTCCATCTCTGTCTTTCCTTGTCTCCTCAGAGTGAAATTTCTCTCTATCAAATTTTAACTTTTCTACTTGTAATTCAGCATCCAATGCTCGTTGCTTCTCCCTCTCCTCAAACCCCAATCTCATTCTCTCAATTTCCAACTCCCTCTGTTTTTCCTTCTCTGCACCTTCCATCCTCAATCTCTCAGCTTCCATCCTCAATCTCTCAGCTTCCAACTCCCTCTGCTTGTCTTTTTCCTCAGCCTCCCATCTTAACTTCTCTCTCAAGTACTCTATATAAGCGGGATTGCTTAAATATCCTTCTGGGGTCTCTTCCCTGACAGGTTGTTTTTGCTGGGCAGTAGCAAATCCTATAAGTGCTACCCTCAATTCATCTACCCCTTTACCCTCGTGAGGTAAATTGAATGTTATGCACTTCTCCACCAGCTCCTCTCTTTTCATTTTTATGTATTCAGCCATGGTGTTTGAGTTCACTCGCTCTTTGCCACACACTCTTTGCCAGTCACTCTCACAAGAAATCTTGTTTTGTTATTTCTGTTTGCCACACCACTGTTCTGGATTCTCTAGTATTCGTATCTGGATTCTCTGTTGTTCGTATCCCACCGCTACTGCCACCACATGTGATGCGTCCTTCCCTGGCTCTCCCTGTCAGGTTCCTACCTGCTCGTGGTTACTGCCTGTCTCTAGGCACCACCAGGGACTCCACCAGTCCGGACCACACTCTCTTATGGTTTACCTATCCTCGCTCTAGCACAGATCTCAACAGATCCCCCTGCTAGGCAACCACCAGTAACGTCCCAATACTAGTATTCCCAGAGACTCTGAATACTGGTATTGTTATTCTCTTCACCGCTGTCACCATTTGTTACAGTTCCCCTTCAGCCTTGGTCATTACCTTACCCTCCCTTCTGGTCTGTGAAACCCCAGCCAAGGATCAGGCCTTTGGTAAACCAAATTAAGTATTTATTACAGATAACAAAGCTAACAAGAGTAACAAGATTTCTTCTTAAGGCACATAAGCATATGGTTTTACTCAATACTAATCTGAACTCCACCCCCCTCCTTCTTCACTCTCTCCTGGCAAACAACTCTCTCCAACCCCACCAAGCAATCCACTCTTTCTCTTCTCCCCCCAGATTCCACAATTCACCACCTCACATTCACCCAGATTTACCTGTTATCCTTTCATTTATACTGTCAGCCATTTTAAACATTCAGCCAATCATCAAGCATTCTATTGCCCATTCACTCCCCCTCCTCTTTCACTACTTACCATGTATACTCTAAACAACCAGCACTTACCATATATACACTAATATATAGGAACATCACACTACCTCAGAAGAGAACCAGAGCTTTGAAAGCTTCTGATTTTGATTTAATTCACAAAGACTAAAACAAAGTGTTAGCTCAATCTGAAAAGGGCATCTGCTCAAATGATGCCTCTCTCCTCCACTAGTTGCAGGTTTAGTAGTGTGCTTTCCTTAATTAAATTAGGATTACAAAAAAGACGAGAAAAAGAAAATAAAATCCTAGCCTTTGATTGTTTCATAAGTACCAAACCAGTGACAGATTCAACTTTCTGGCTTAGATCAAAATCAGCAGATCAGCTATAAAAGCTTACAATGGAAAGTGCCAATCTGTCTGGAAAAGAAAAGAAAAGTCTGCATCATCTGCTCTTCAGAATTTTTTTAAAAAGATCAGCATTGTGCAGAAGCTGTATGTTAATTGCTAGCTGTGTAGCATGGTTATGCCTTCCTCTTTCTTTTGATGTTTTTATCAACATGTGGAAGAGACTTTTCCCTTGACTCTTCTGTGAAGAATGCAGGGCAGTACAAGTGGGGACCTATCGCAGAATGTGAATGAAAAGAAATCCCCAAGCAACACCCTCACCTCATTGTATAGAGAAGGGTCCCGTCATCCTCAAGGCGCAGAAGCTTGTTAGGAGTGGTCATGTTGTGGGCAATAGATTTTTTACCATTATGGAAAAAAGTGTCCGGAGTCCAGATCTTACTGGCAAGGAGATTGTTCAGAGGGAGTCGTTGCATTGGGCCTTTAAATCGAAGCCTTTCGTCTTTCCAGCTTTGTCGGAAGAAAACATCAATAGTATATTCCTGGTGTAAAATGGAGACAATCATGTAAGTGTCATAGCTTATACGAACAGATAAATCCTCCAAGGTCATCTAGCAATAGCAGCAGGAGATATTTCGAATCTTTCTGTTGCAACCTACCATTTCAGTGTCTGACACGGGACCAAAGCTGGTGACAAAGATGTCTGTTTTCACCTCTGTTATTCTTTCTACAACAAAGAAATGTAAACAATAAATCAGTGACTGCTCCATCAACAGGCAATTTTCTTCTAGGAACACCTAACCTTATTACATTAGTGAGGCTTCAGTGATATCCTGAGCATACCACTTAATGCTATACAGCTTCTGGGCAATGACCATAACATTTCTATGCTAAGTACAGGATTTGGCACTTATATGTTACAGAAGCAGCAGCAACAGATCACCTAGCCTACAAGACCAACACAAGGGAGGAAGTCTGGCACTTCAGTGGGACTAAACAGATATAACTAGGCGCAGGATGCTCATTCAGGAGCTCTAAGCATGTGATGCCCCTGAATGTTGTGGGCTGCTTCAATAAATGTGCAAAGTGGGATGCAACTGCAGAGTTGCCTCTCTATTGAAATAAATGGGGCAGCTTTACAGGTCAAGTAGCTGTGTGCCCCCATTAGCAGCCCAGTTCCACAACAATCAGTTAAGTGGCATGAAAGTGTCAAGTGTTAAGTGACAACGAAGATAAGAATTATGTCTAGACGGCTTCAAAAATAGCTGGACTGATAATATTAAATTATAACCTTTAACAATGTCTAATTTTACAGGGTGGCTGCATTTGCTAGTATTCATGTGGATTTGATGAAAACTGTTGGTCTGATCTTCCAATAGAGTAATTATGGAATTTTTCAACACAGTTTAAATCTCACTCAGGATTTTTTTCTTAAGGATTTTATTTTATTCTCTCTTGCTTCATAGAAAGATAGCTTCATGATAAATCCTAGGACGTTAAGACAAGGGGGAGTTTTGCCAACTATATAAATGTGACTTAGTAATTTAGATATTTACACCATAAATCTTGTCAGATAAAAGAAAATCCTGCAAATCTCTAGAAATCCTGGAGATTTTCTTTTTCTTGCTCCTACGTTTGAGGGCAATATAACATACAACCTGGTGCATGTGCTAAGATACTTAGATAAACGATTTGCAAGATATTAGATTTTGAGATTCAAGGGATAATTGATCAGTAATGAACTAAAAATGGATATATAAAAATGTCCAATACTAAACGGAAGAGTCTACTCCAGAGATAAAGTGCATATGAAGACGCTGGGGTCAAACTCCCCTTCTTTAGGGGTTGAAGCTGGGGATGTGGAGTATGAGAGAGAATTACTCTTGGGGCCAGCCCCAGATGTACATAACCAACCAGAAGCATTTGCACAGGAAGTGTACCTCGTCTTACTCAGAGAACTACAGTTCAGAAGCTCTAGTGTAACCACAGTCCATGATTCCTAAAGCAGGTTGGGTCCCTTCAAATTAAGAGGCTCCTCTCACCAAAGGTGTGTTAGCCATTGGGACAGATCTGTAGCTCCTATTTAAGGCTCATTCTGAAGATGGCTGCTGCTAAAGAAACATCTGACCTTGCTTGCTCCCTTATTTATTTGTTTGCTTGTTTATTTATACATATTTATGTCCCACCCTTCTTCTCAGGAGGAGTCTCCAGCCTGAGGCCTGCATGGAGCTGTCCATGGTACTATTGAGACCTGTATCTGGGTACTTCAACCATCTTAAAGCATTGGTTCTTAACCTTTTTAGAGCCATGGACCACTTTGAGAATGTGATGGAAGCTATGGATCCCCCCCAAATTGTTTTTTAAGCTCTGTTCACAGACCCCCTGAATTTTATCCATGAACTTAGGTTGTAGGTGGCTACCAGGGATGCCACCTTCTCAGTGGTAGCATCTTGACAGTAGAACTCACTCCCTGCACCTAATCATCTGGTGCCTAATGGCCTTTAGGAACCAGCTGAAAGCCTTTTTTTTACTTGATCATTCAGTGGTCTTTAACTTTGACAGGTCAGTCTGTTAGTCCATCTCCGCTATGTTATGGTTGGTGTTGTTTAATTGTTTGATTCTGTTTTTTTATTATTGTTTCACACCTATATTCAGGCTTCTTTGAAAATGTGGTATGTAAACATTTTAGCTAAATAAATAAATATTATGGTAGGTGGCTTTCATACAGTCTTGCAGCAGAGACATCTCCACTTACTTTCAATCAGAGCTTCCCTCCCCCCCCCCGGCACTTCCCTGTCTTCTTGCAAAACTGACGTACACACAGTGGAAGTGACCTGATTTCTCTGTGACTGTTCTGAGCATAGCACGACAGATTACAAGTGCCGTGGACTGGGGATACTCTTTACGCTGGTTTGCAAATGGAAAAAAAATCACATACAATGAGAGGAAACTCTCTGCTCTTGGCTCCCCTTTGGGGAATCTCCTCATTTCCTTCCACTGTTCTCTGCACCCATTTTCTCTCTTATTGGGACACGACTTCCTGCTGTTTTAAGCATCTGTCACTACAAATACTTGTAGGAATATCTCTCCTACCTCCCAGGCCTGGACGAAGCCTATTATCATATCCATCCAGCAGGCCATCCAGAATCCTTGTGAATATGGTGATGTTATCATTGGCATCATATTTCCCTGAAGCTGTTGGCATCTGTGAGAAGCTGTTAAAAACAGTGAGGACATATCATTAAAAACTGGGAGAATTATTACTATTACTATACTATTACTATTATCATCATCATCTTCACTTTCTATGAGGCATGCTAAAGTGATTTACAGTATAATAACAGATATAAAACAATTGCATATATAAAAACAGTAAAAACAATTGCACATATCAAAACTTTTTTTTTAATTACAAATATAAAAACAGTTTAAAACACACACACACATAAAATCAATTCAAATCCAAGGCAGATACCAAATGGGATAAAGATTAAAAGAGGGTTGTTGAAAGAGGAATGTATTTAGCAGGCACTGAAAAGACAACAGAGAAGGCACCTGTCTTATATATAGTGGGAGAGATAGGTGCCACTGCCTAAAGTCCTGACTCTGATACTGTGCAGAACAGACTTCCTGACAGTATAGTATCTGCAGGATGCCTTCTCCTGCAGAATTCAGTGATCAGTTGGATATGTAGGAGATGAGATGATCTTTTAGGTATACTGGTTCCAAGCTGTCTAGGGATTTGTACACCAATACCAGAAGCATGGACCTAGGTCAGTTGGCTGCCAGTGTAATTCTTTCAGCAGTGATGTAATATCTTCCTGGAGACGCCTGATTTGACTACGTTGATGCATCTCTTAGTTACATCCCATTTAGATTACTGTAACATGCTCTACATGGGGCTGCCTTTGAAGAGTGTTTGGAAACTTAAACTGGTACAAAGAGCTGCAGCCAGAGTGCTAACTGGGGCTGGTTACAGGGACCATACAACCCCCTTGTTATGACAGCTCCACTGGCTGCCAGTTTGTTTCTGGTCATAATTCAAAGTGCTGGTTTTGACCTATAAAGCTCTATACGGCCTAGGTCCAGGCTATTTGTCAGACCGTATCTCCCCATATGAGCCTGCCTGGGCGTTGAGATCCTCAGGAGAGGCCCTTCTCTCAGTCCCAACACCTTCGCAAGCGTGATTGGTGGGGATGCGAGATAGGGCCTTCTTGGTGGCTGCCCCCAGGTTCTGGAACTCTCTTCCTAGGGAAGCATGAATGGCCCCTTCCTTGCTATCCTTCCGTCGGCAGGCAAAGACTTTTTTATTCTGACAGGCTTTTGGACTAGAAGATGTTTAAGATAGGGCCTCATAAGGTCTGTTGTATTGTTTTATGTTCCTATTGTTAATGTTTTAAATTGTCTTAGTATTTTAAGTGTATGTTTCATGGTTTTAATGTCGTGAATAGTTTAATTCTATTTTAATTGTATATTTTTGTATGTTTTTTTTACCTATGTGCAGTTTTTATTTGTAAGCCGCCCTGAGTTCCAGTTTTGGAAAAAGGGCAGGGTAAAAATAAAGATTATTTATTTATTTATTTAATATGATGGCAATATTCCACCACAGTGAACAGTCAAGCTGCCTCATTTTGCACTAGATGCGGCTTCCAGGGCAGTCTCTAGGGCAGCCCAACATAGAGCACATTGCAGCAATCCAATCTGGAGGTTACCATCACATGGACAACAGTGGTCAGGCTATTTCGATCCAGAAACAGCTGTAGCTGTCTTACCAACCAATGGTGGTAAAAGGCACTCCTAGCCACAGAGGTCAACAGGGGCTCTAGTATCCCCCAGAAGGTGAACCTGCTCCTTCAGGGGAGTATGACCTCATCAAAAGCAGACCATTGACCAATTATCTGGACTCGGTGCTTCTGTCTTGCCAGGATTCAGAGTCAGTTTATTGCATTGGGGACAGGATGGTATCCTGTAGCACCCACAACACAACTGCCAGGGAGCCAAGAGATAATCACCAAATGCTATTCTCTGAAACTGATCCTGGAGATAGGACAAGAACCACTGTAAAACAGTGCTCCTAATATCCATCTCACAGAATTGCTTCAGGAGGATAGCATGGTCAATGGTATCAAAAGCCACTGAGAGATCAAGTAAGAACAGCAGGGTCATGCTCCCCCTATCATTCTCTCAGTAAAGGTCATCAATCATGGTGACCAAGGCCAAAACAGTCCAATAACCATGCCTGAACCCTGACTAAAAAGGTTCAAGATAATTGGTTTAATCCAAGAGTATTTGCAGCTGTCACTCTACCACCCTCTCAATCACCTTTCCCAGAGAGGAATTTGTGACTAGGCAGTAGTTGTCACAAACCAATGGGTCCTGGGGGGGCTTTTTCAGGAATGGTTAAATCACAGCATCTTTCAAGATGGCCAGGACCACTCCTTCCTGCAAGGATGTGTTAAAGGATGGATCCACTCGGTCATACTTCCATCAGCCAAGAGGGACAAGGGTCAAGAGAACACGTCTGGCCACATAATCACAAGCACCTTGTCCATGTCACAAGGCTACAGCAACTGAAACGGATCCCATAGTGTTGCAGCAGATATTACATTGGACACCTCACTGGAGACTGCAGTGGATGTGGCATCAAGATTGCTACAGGTGTGAGCAACTTCATCCTCAAAGTGCCTTGCATACAAGTCACAGTGAGCTTCTGAAGGGTCTGAAGGGAAATGTCATTGCCTGGAGCAGATATCAGCAGACCCCAGATAATGCAAACAAGCTCCACTGGATGGCTACTTGAGGATGCTTTGGAGGCAGAGAGGTGGGGCTTCTTCGTTGCCCTCACCAGAGCTTGGAAAAGTTACTTTTTTGAACTACAGCTCCCATCAGCCTAATCCAGTGGCCATGTTGCCTAGGGCTGATGGGAGCTGTAGTTCAAAAAAGTAACTTTTCCAAGCTCTGGCCCTCACTACCATGTTGTAGACATGATTATGTACTTTCACTTGTGTACGGTAGGCTTTGCAGCATATCTTTTGCCAGTTGTGCTCTAACCATCATCCAGCCTGTTTCATCACTTGAAAGTCTTTGGCATATCAAAGTGCAGTACATGTTCTGCAATGCCAGAGAGGGTGCTGAGGAGTGACCATGTGAAGAGTCTGATGCATCTCACTATTCCATAGTACAGCAAGGCTTCAACTTGTTCTACCTTTATTATTAACTATCTGTTCTGCCTGTATTACCTGTTCTATCCACTGGGGAAAAACCACAAGGTATCCAGGAATCCATTGGATTCCATTAGTCCCTGGTGGTGGACCATCCAAATTGGTCCACCATCCTTTTAGATGACTAAAGGATTAAAGGTTGTCCAGATCTCATAAGCAACTGAGATTGAATAATTAAAATCTTGTGGACAGAAGAAACATGCACTGTCTTGGCTGTCCTTATACTTTATTTGTAGAGGATTTCTACCACTATGTCACACCATCATGCCTTTTCCTCTAGTTACCCCATAACATTGGAACACACACAGCACACTTCGCAACATCTATTACCATCATCACAATAAGTGTTTAAAGACTTTCTCCATGCTCAGGGCTTCTGTGGACAATTTGCCTTCTCTGTCCTAGAGGTGGACAGAAAGTATATCAGGATCTACTGGTAGATCCCCCCTCTAAGATGCACACCTTAACGTGGTGAGGGGTTTGAGAGTGCTGAAGAATCTGAGAGCAATGCCATCAGGAGTCTAGACCAAGAGGCTAGACTCCTAGCAGGGGCACCCAAGGTGGAATGGTCAAAGCTGAGACTAGACTAAGATGTATCCACACTCAGAGGAAAGCACATACAGACCATGGCATTCCCAATCTCTATGTTAGGATGTGAAAGTTGGACAGTGCAAAAAGTGGATAAGAGAAAAATCAATTCATTTGAAATGTGGTGTTGGAGGAGAGCTTTGTGCATACCATGGACTGTGGAAAAGACAAATAATTGGGTCATAGAACAAATTAACCCAGAACTGTCACTAGAAGCTAAAATGGTGAAACTGAGGTTATCATACTTTGGACATATAATGAGAAGACATGATTCACTAGAAAATACAATAATGCTGGGAAAAACAGAAGGGAGTAGAAAAAGAGGAAGGCCAAATAAGAGCTGGATTGATTCCATAAAGGAAGCCACAGACCTGAACTTACAACATCTGAACAAGGTGGTTCATGACAGATGCTCTTGGAGGTCACTGATTCATAGGGTCGCCATAAGTCATAATCAACTAGATCCAGTGGTAGCTGGTGCCCATTGGGACTGGTGGGGCAGAAGGCAGGGAGACCAACAGTAGGCAGAGGCAGAGCCAATGACAGGCAGAGCCACCTTCTGGACTGGTTGTAAATAAGAAGACAGGCAAATGGGGGCTGTCTGAGGGCAGCCTGAGGTTGATGGGACGGTGCCCTATTCACTCTAATGGAACAGCCTCTACTGGGTAGATCATAATTTACAGTAGATCATCAAGACTCCCAGTCATTTAACAATAGCAATGAGAAAAGGAATTATTACTCTTCCTCTTCCTCCTCCTCTTCCTATTACTATTATTGTTATTACATTTATTATCCACCATTCATCAGCATGTCCTAGGGCGTGTTACAACAGCTTAAAATTTAATATTAAAAACATGTAAAACAAATTACAATCACAGGAATAGGGTGGGTCCTGAAAACACAGATTTCTAGTGTCAAAGGCCAGGATAAAGAGGCACATCTTCAGCATTCACCAAAAACTGTACAGTGAAGGTGTCAGATGCACCTTGGTGAGGAGGGAATTCCACAGCATAGGGACTGCCACAGAGAATTCCCTCTCCCTGGCCATCACCCCCCGAGCTTCCAAGGGTGGCAGAACTACCAAAAGGGCTCCTTCTGTTGATCTCAACACCAGAGAGGGGTGGTCTTTTAGATATTTAGGACATAAGTCATTTAGGGCTTTAAACACTAGTGTGAGCACCTTGAATTGGGCCCTGAAACAAACTGGCAACCAATGAGCTATTTTAGAACAGGGCTTATATGAGTTCTAAAGGGGACCCCAGCCACTAATCTGCCTGCTGCTAAATTAGATTGCTGAAATGAAATGGGGGGAAAACTGGAGAGGAGAGACTCAGAGTGGATTTTTTTGTTTGAAAGGGTTTGTGAGTTCAGTTCCAATATTGACAACAAATTCCTGGGCTGAGCATCTGCTCAGAGGCACCCTGTCCCTTTATTCTAAGTGTATGTTGCCCCACCCAGCCATTACCTTTCACGCAGTTCTAGTAAAAAACAAAACACAAACAAAGTAGATCCCACAAACCTGAAGTCTGTCCACCCCTCTCCTCTTTCCCCTCCATTTTTGTCTCCTTCCCTTCAGTGTTGTGTCTACTCGTTCCATAAAGTGCAGGTGATGTGGGAAACTGGTGTGTGGAGTGTCCTACTTCTGACCTGCTGGCGTGAGGGGCTCACATGACTGAACACTCCTCCATGCCAGCAATGGAAGGGTCCATCCATTTAGGTTCTCTCGGTTTCTCATTTTTCCAATCTGAAATTCCATTCTCCACATTCCTGCAGCAATCTGTGTTTTTTTAAAGATCCTCATGAAAATTCTTCCGCATTTGATTATCCCAATGAACACCTTTTTGCAAGCAATTTCTCATATTTTGTATTTTTTTTACTAATATATTCATTTTTATACACATTTTTACCTAGTCTATGGATTTTTTGTAAGCATTGCCTGGTTGAAGAACTTTATCACAAAATTCAGATAATTGCAGATCTTGAGGGACAGTGGTGTTTCAGGTGTCACTATTTTGGAAAGTGTGAATTTATAGATTCACTTTTAAATGCAAAATGAATCAAATTTCTCCCCCTGGTCCATGTTCACACACAAACACATTCTTTTCACAAAGAAAACAAATATATTACTGAGAAGGCTTAGCTAACCAGCCCTTCTCCCTGACATGCTACTTTTACATGCAATGGGATTTTTGGGGATACAGGATAGTTTGAGATAGTACAATCCAGAGATAGATATATTTCCCACACCTGTTATTTGTAAGAACTAGGCCTTAGATTCTAAGCCAAAGGACAAGAACATACTCTTTTTAATCTCTGTAAAGTGATGAGGCTCTTTCTCCCCACCCCCCAGAACAATGTTGAAAACTTTCATTTTTCTGGTTTAACATTATATTGCTCACCAAGTTCCACCACAAATTCCTAGACTATTGCATTCCCTTCATTCCTCTTCTGCTAGAGGCTGGCCAGTCTCCAGAATCTGAGGCGAGGAAATGGAAAATGTTGTGGCACAAAATTGCAGATTAGTAGCCAGTGGGTCAAAGGAGTTCTTCCCTGATTTGATTATACTCATCATCAACAAGGCACGTTAATTACGTTAATTAAGCTGGAAGATCAAATTCTGCCATCTGGTACGCAGTCTTTAGCAAAATCTGAATCCTGCAGAATTGTCATTACTAGCAGTGATGGCAACAATGGTATGTAATGCTGAGCAAAGCCATAATGGAAGCTAGATCTTATGATGTCCAGACCCATAGCCATTCTCCCTTAACATGGACAAGAAACATCACTATTGGGGTGGTGGAGGGAACAGGATCTTCCAAAAAGCTACTACAACCTTCATAATTATTTTCTCCTCCCATTATGTATGCATATGGTCGAAAAACGAAATTTGCTTAGAAATTTAGAAATAGTGAATACAGACTAGTGACAAAAGTAACTAATGTATTTTACTGTTCCACTAGTCAGGCTGAACATGGGAGAAGCCAAAACTCTTTGTGCAATTTCCCTTCTCTAAGGGCAGTAAAGGGTCACCATAAAACATTTTCCCCAGTGGATGAAAAAAAGAAAGAAATTGTGCTTGTTTTCTAGGATACATTAAGACTGGCAAAAGCTCATGATTCTTGTCTAATCCGACACTCTCCTGCTCCCAGTATTTCTTGGAAACAATTACTTCCTGTGTTATTTAATATAATACAGCACTACATTGTAAAACTATCTAAAAATAAAAGTATCCAACGAGCAATTTCAAAAGGGGAGTCTACATTGTTTGGTACTTGGCCATCTGACACATTTCTGGAAGTGTGCTGGTGAATTATCTTTCATTACACAAACTATTTTGCTTTGCAGAGCTTTGTGGCAATTTTAATTCTATTTAAAGCCACATATAAAGAAACAACTTTAAAAAAAAAAACAGAAAAGGGAGGAAAGCTTGGAGCCTAAAATAATTTCTAGTAATTTCTAGTGCCTAATTTAACTTAATGTGCAAGCCTTGCCATCAAGTAACTCGGGTCTCTCTCTCTCTCTCTCTCTCTCTCTCTCTCTCTCTCTCTCTCTCTCACACACACACACACACACACACACACACACACACACACACACACAGAGTCTGTGTGTATAATCTGACAGAATAGAAATGATGTTGAAAATGGTGAATGATTTTGCCTTCCATGTAAGTAATATGAGCCTCCCTTCCTGCCTCCTTGATATCCAGGAGTTTTTTCCCCTGGACATTTCATCTGCCTTTTTTGATGGTCTCAGTGAAGCTGAACTGACTGGACTATTAAATTGTTTTGGCAAGAAATGCAATATGCTTGATTCAGCATAGTTTTACCTTCATGAAATATGTGCTGTTTGCATTTTCTTTTAATTTTTCAAGATTCTCTAAATTTGTGTGTGGGGGGGGAGAACTTGGCACCCAAAGTAACTCTGCCTAGACTCTGATTCCCATCATCAGTTACTATGATTGGTTCAGTAAAAGTCTCTGGGGTAAACATAGCACCAGTTGTGAGTTGGTACTTGGAATGTGTCAACTGCTGCTCTGAAATCTCAAACCTTTCTTATTTCAATTGCTAAATAGAAATAGTGCATTTTTCTTATTGTGCCAGTTGCAAAAACCTATTCTGGGTCACTTTACACATTACCTATTTCTCATACAGAAAATCTTATTGTGTAAGATACTGTAGGAAACTCACACATACATATTATGATACCACACATATCTATTTCACAGATGTACTTTGGGTAGTCCCAACTGGCTATGGCGCCCCCAAGTATGACATCTCTTTGTACAAGGAGTGAAATATATGCATGCATGCTTTTTAAAAGCAACAAAATGAATTTGGACAACCACTTGAGATGGTTACTGTTGTGGTGAAGTCATCACAGGCTAATGTCGTTTGATATGCTATTAATCATAACATTGCTCTGGAATCATAAATGCATGTAGAGATCTCAGCAACCCTTCACTTCAACAACATCACTGAGGCAAGCCAGGAAATGGCAAGTTATGACCATGCCATGTTTTTGTCTCTGTGATGGGTCGAATGCTGGTAACTACATTCAAATATTCACACCAGTGTCACCCATCCCAAAGGGTTGTCTGAATCCACCCTAAAAGTTCAACTCAGGTAGAGGTGATTATTTTACCAGAGTGGAATGTAGATTACTGGAGCATTCGTGATGAATTGCTAGCAAAATGAGCATATAACGGCTTATCCGTGTTCCCACATTTCCCATCATATTATCAGACATATGTGGTAAAGTAGATTCCAAAACTGCATGCAATAAAATAGTGTCAAAACAAACAGATGTCCTCCGTAATCTGAGTGCACTATGACACAAGTTTGTGCTGGAGCTCTCTCCCTGAAAAAGCCTTGCATAGCAGTGCTCATCAGGGCTGGAAACTCAAGGATCAGGTTCAGATCCCATTATGGACTTTCTGATGGCCTCCCTTTCATCTTCAGGATTCACTTCCCTGGTATCTCACCATGCCTGGGCACTTCCATTTGGCTCCAGTACCAATTGTGTCAAAGTACTGTGTGCAAGTATCATGGCTACTAGTCTGGATGACTGTACAATACCTCTGGGAACAGAAGAACCATGACTCTGGTTACCAGGTGCTGGGTAGCAACAGCGGGAGAGGGCTATTGTGTGCATGGCTTGCTTGTGAGCAGGCATCTGGTTGGCCACTCTGGGAGCCAGGATGTTGGACTAGCCTATTTAAGTCTATCAATTAGTGTTTGCCTGAGTAACGCTGGTAGAGGAATTTGTAACACTATAGAAAATGATACTTATTACACCTGTATCCTCCAAGAGAGGCGTTTCAGCTGCATTATAACCCTGTATAGTAGGTGAGGTTGAGGAATAGTGACTTGTCCAACGTTAACCAGTGACCTCCATAACTGACCAAGGATTTAAACCTGGATTCTCTACATCCGAATCAAACATTCTGTCTATTGCACCAGACTAGTATATGCCCTGGTTACCTATTTACTTCAATATTTTTCTATTCCACAAGCTTAGCAACACTGAAATAGGAGAAATTTGTATAGTTATTGAAGGGGCTAAAGAAGGGTCCGTCAGTGGCCCCAGACTCTTAGCTTTCATTTTTTAAAAAGTACATTTCTAAGTGATCTGAATCAAAAGATATACACCAATATGTGAGCCCCTTCTCTGCAATTTCTGTGAAATGAGCTAGCTGGCTGTTCCAATCCTCAGTCTTTCAGTCTTTTAGTCAATGAGTGAAGTCAGAGCTGTGATTGACAAGGGATTTGTCAATAGCTGGAAACCCTTACAAGTCCTGAAAAAAGCTGCCTTTTCCTGCATATTGGTTAATGGTGTGTGTGTGAACGTTATATGAGTTGAATAAGCTTAATAGCTTCCAGCAGCAGCACATGTGCCTGCCCACCCACTCTTCTCTCTCTGTGCACATCTAGCATGAGGTCAAAGAAGATCAAAGAAGCACACACAGAACAGTAGGATCTTGATAGGCATGCACAGTAAACAATTTCAGTGATGATAATAAAAGTATACATGCAGGGTTTTTTTTAATTATTTGCAAAACAAATAGCATATTATACATTTTATCAAATAATTTTCTAAAAGAAATAAAAAAGAGTACATGCAGCTTCTGATGCCATTATAGTGTGTTATGGTTATCTAAATATAAGGAGTCACACAAGTTAAAACTTTCCTGGGCTGTGAACAGGGCAGTTTATTTGTCTAATTCATAGTCTGTTTTGAAACCTTTCCAAACATGAGAATTTAATCCTGTACTCATTTTTCTAGGAGTAAATCTGCAGTGCTAATCCCACATGCATTGGAGTAAACCCCATTGAATTCAATAGGACTTACTTTTGAATAGACAAGGTTAGAATTGTGCTGTAAATCAGTGGGACTTTTCAGTAGACAGCATAGGATTATGTTGTTAATCTCTCTGTCTGTTTCTCCAAACCTATTTTCAAGCAATTAGGCAGGATTGCTGTTATTTGGCAGGAAACTAATACTGATTTTTTTTAAAGAAAAAGTTCTACAATGACCAAGTGGTTTTGACAATAAACTGTTATATGAGGAGCATGTGTTTTTACATCTCCAGTGTGTTCTGTATAGAGTCTTTCCAACAACACTGTGATGTTGGTTGAGAGTTGATTCAGTCAAGCTCGGAGTATTTTGTCTCTCTGTGTGTGCATGTGATTGTGTGTGTGTGTGTTGGCAAGTTGTGTTTTTTTCATAATTTGCAATAAAATACCAAGGCCTATGGAATGTTACAGTTAAAGCAATGGGGGTGGGCTGCCTTTGTGCATGTTTTCCCCCCTCCCTGCATGGTTTCTGAATATGACATGATGTATTTGCACCTTGCTTTTTCCTGGCTCCTCTTTCCCCCTTTTATCTTTGCAACAACCCTGTGAGGCAGGTTAATCTGAGAGTTGGTTAAATCAAGATGCACGTGCTTAGAATGTGTGTGTGTGTGCGTGTGTGTGTTGGGGCAAGGTTTTTTTGATAGCTTAAAATATCAGGACTGTAAATGTCTCAGTTAAAGCAACTGGGGAGGGGCTGCCTTTGTACATGTTTCCCCTCTCATTGAGTGGTTTGCGAATATGACATGACATATTTGCACCTTGCTTTTCTTCCCGAGTCCTCCCTTCCCCTTTCATCTTTGCAACAACCCTGTGATGTAGGTTAGACTGAGAATTATTTATGTCTCCAGTGTTATGAAGCTGGACATTCCTTAAATATCTTTTGTCAGTTGTTGTTGTTCTCAGGGATTCAAAATAACTATTCATATTAGTGATATATGCACCTAAGCAGCAGTTCTTGCCAATAGATTGCCAGGGGGCGGGGGGGGGCAGGAATGTAGGGGGCCCAATCTACCTACAGTGTACTGGGCCCAGAAAATCCTGTTGGCACTCCTGGACTGAATTATGAAACTGAGGTTATCGTACTTTGGACACATAATGAGAAGACATTATTGTCACTAGAAAAGACAATAATGCTGGGAAAAACAGAAGGGAGTAGAAAAAGAGGAAGGCCAAACAAGAGATGGATTGATTCCATAAAGGAAGCCACAGACCTGAACTTACAAAATCTGAACAAGGTGGTTTATAACAGATGCTATTGGAGGTCGCTGATTCATAGGGTTGCCATAAGTCATAATCGACTTGAAGGCAAATAACAACAAAACAATGTGATCAGAAAGGAAGTCTTGGGACTATTCAGTTATTAAATGCCGGGAGACTGTGAAGCTTTTCATTTGAAACATTTAAAACACTAGTGAATGCTCCACTGGGAAGAATCAGCTAGGGTTGTATCTAATGGGTTCCTTCCATTTCTATGATTAAAACTGATCAATTATTTCTGACATCAAATGAAATATAGAGCCCGATACAATTTCTCCTTATCATTGATGGTTATGGGATGCACAGGTCTCATCCCTGGAAACAGATCTCTAAGTGTTTCTCTTAATAACAGGGAGACATACCTAGAACTCTCTGGATTTTTGTATTTTATTTTTTATTATTCATTCACACTGAATGAATTTTTTTCTCAGTCTCTGAAGTGAAGCAAAGCTAAATAACAGGAGTTGGCGATAATACTTTAAAATATATTCATAAGAGAAGGTATGACTTGAGAAAGGCAAGCATTTTAAAGAAAACTGAAAGTGGTTTCAGACTATTAGTTCCCATGGTGTACATATATATAAACCACTTGTCCCACTGTTGCCTCGGGCAGGGCTGGCCCCTGGCATGCCAGGGCCCTTGGGCATCAGCTTGCCCTGGGCACTGGCGTGTGTGCACGCACCCCCCACCTGTCTCCTGTCTTTTAGCATTGCCATTAACCAAGATGGAAGCCACGGTTTCCCTAATGGGATGAAGCCACCACCATCTTGGTTGATGGCATGCGTGCGTGCTACATGCGTGCATCTCTGCCATCAACCAAGATGGTGGCAGGGGTTTCAGCACCTTAGGGAAACCTCGGCCGCCATCTTCATTAAGGGCAATGCTAAAAGGCAGGAGACAGGTAGGTGGGGTGAGGGAACGGCGGGCAGGCGGAAGCTCCTGCCCTGCAATCTGTGGCAGCAATCCTGCCGTGGATGATGGAAGGGGAGCAGAGGGACCCCTCAAGGGCTCCTGTAGCCCTAGAGGCCCTCAGCCAGGGCCCCACCTGGCCGCCCTTTAGAACCGGCCCTGGCCTCAGGTCAAATAGATTTTGCAGGTTTTTAAACAATACAAAAACCTGCAAAACCTCTTCACCAGAGGCCACAGTGGAATATACATACCAAGAGTGCCTATCTCTTTTTAAAACTCTCTGGAGGGGAAATGATTGTTTGTTGGGAGCCAGTATGGAACAGTGGTTTATTTTTTTTTTATTTAAGGCATTTCTAAACAGTTAATTCTTAATGAATCATACAGAGAATAAGACAAGAAAAAAATCATCATAAAACCATACAGAAATCCAAACACCTTAAAATGCCTTTATTTTTATCATGCACCTGAAGCTCAGCAAGAAAGGTGTCTGTCTAATCTCAGCTGAGAGGTACTTTCACAGGCTCGAGCCCATAGTACTGAATGCACAGCTTCCGCACTGAAGGCAGTGAATGACTGGACTAGAAGCAGGGAGATCCATGTTCAAATCCCCCATTGAGCAATAAAGCCCACTGGGTGATCTTCCACTTGTGCAATGGGACATTCTCCTCTCTCCTCCTCACACCCTCTAAATCTGTTCTAGGGGTCTCCCAAACCATCTGGAGCAAATTTGCGAGGGTGTGGGGCATGCACAGGGGGAGGAGAGGGAGCAAAGTCCCACTGCACAAACAGAAATCCTTGTGCTCACAGGACACTTACTTAGTGCTACACTGGATGCAAACCAAAGTCTCTTAGCTTAACCTACCTCACAGGGCTGTTGTAAAATAAAATGGCAGGGGATAATTATGTATATATTGCCTTGAGCCCTTGGAGGAAGGAGAGAATAAAAATGTAATGTATATGAATAAATCCCAATTTATACTGGCAACTATTGCCTGTGAAAGAGGAAAGTGAAGAAAAAGTACAAGTACAATACAATGGGAAGGAGGGACACTGAGATAATATATGGGAAGTGCTTTGAACACTCACTGTGAATGACTTACCCGGCTTCAGTCCTATACCCACTTATGTAGAGTAAGTCCCGCTGAGCTTAATGGGACTGCCTTCTGAATAGATATATATAGAACCATGCTCTTAGGCTGAAATAAGGTACTGAGCCTTTAATTCATGCTTTGGAATTGAGAAGTCAGATCCATACCAAGACCTCATTCCAATTTAGAAGGGCAGCTAGCTTCCCTCAAGGACTAAATCTGTTACGTGCTCTATGGCAGGGATGGAGAACTTCCCCATTTGGCCTGTGAGGCCATTTTCCCCAAACCATGTCCAACTGCCCTATATCTGACGCCATACGTGACATTAGGTATGGGGCAGGTACCAACATGGCTACAAAGAATAATCAGGAGCTTAAAGAGAGCTCCTGATTGTCCCTTTGCTGGAGCAAGGCACATCTCTCGGAGGGATCACGCCTTGATCCAATAGTGCCAGTTTCCACTGAGACCACTGGAAACCAAGCTAAAAGAATATGAGATTATGGGTGGCATCCAATGTAGTCATCCTGTTACCATGAGGAGGGCATCTGCTTGCACAACAGAAATTCCCCTCTCTCCTCCTCCCCCTGTGTACCCCCAACATTTATTCTGGGGTTTCGTCCAACTGTCTGGAGAAGAATTGAATGTGTGACGGGTGGTGCACGCAGGGAGAGGAGGGGGAGGGGAAGTCTCATTGTGCAAGTGGAAGTCCTGGAAACAGAATGAGTTTGTTGACTACAACTCTATAAAAGTTTAAAAGGTGTGGGAAATACAAAGGGCTCCAACTGGTGCTAGAAAAAACACACAAAGAAGGCACCAGGCAAGCTTCTCCAGAGAGAGTGTTTCATAACAAGGGTGCCATTACTGAAAAGGCCTTCACATTGCTATTAAAGCTGATACAGGAGCTCTGTCTTCCATTCTATCTGGTCACTCCTCAGGTTTTGGCTTACAGGCTGCCAAGGATCCATTCATAAAGGGGCAGAATTTACAATATGTATCCTGATCAACACAATAGCTGCTATTTAGCTGCCTTAGGACTCGCTGTACATTGACTATGCTCCTGCCTACTCCACAATCTACTAATTGACCAGCATGGTCTACTATTTTGATAGGTTTCTGCCTATAAAAGCTGCGTCCTGACCTGGATGTTGCTAGCTATCCTAAGTATTACTGTCATCATCATCATCATCAACATCCTTTCAGGATATAAATCCTTCCAAGAAAGTTTACCAGTAACATTAAAATACATGCTTAAAAAACCAACAATAAACAACATATAAACAATCATCACGAACCATCCCACAGGGCTGTCCAAAAACAGTCCCGCTGGAACAGAAACAAGCTCAGATATTTTCTTTGCCTGCCTTCCATGCTCTCCTGAAATCCTTCCCACAGAGCAGTAGGTGGAAAATGGCCCTGAATAGATGGCATGGAACGGCTACCATTCCATGCATGCCCAGAGCTGCTCTTGATCCCTAGTAGTCCAATTTCTACACCCAGAGAAGATGATTATTAAAATTTTGCTTTAGTGCCTTTTCCCTGAGACAAACCAGTGGCCCATCAGTCCTTCTCTGACTAGAAATGGGTCTCCAGTACCCCAGATAGGGGTCTTTCATCAGTTCTACTGCACATGCATGCAGCCTTCATACTGAACAGGCAGCTCAGGGATATTTTATACTCTAGCATCCATGTACAAGTACAGTACATCATGTGAAAAGGATTCTCCTGAGTACCAACTCTGAAATCTATTTGATGCAGATGGAATTATTTGTGTTGGACTTTATTAAGCCAGTACACACACTGAACCATATTTCTGTATGCTATTTCCAGTGCTGCTTCACAAGACATCCTGGCCATGGTCAAGACCCCCTAGCACATGGAAATGGCACACAGCATGTGAAAAACTGATTCAGCTATTCATCTGCATCTGGATTAAGATGTGGAAAGAAAAGACTAGGAAAAAAGACTACAGTAGGGCCCTGCTTTTCAGCAGCCCGCTTTTCGGTGTTCCCCTAATATGGCGGTTTTCACTTCAAGTAAGGCCCCACTCATGCAGCGCTTGTTCCACTTTTATGGCATTTTTTGGGTGTTGGGCACCATTTTATTGATGGAGTTCTGCTTTTCAGTGGGTTTTGTTTTTTGGCGGAGGTCTGGAACGCAACCCACTGTATGAGTGGGGCCCTACTGTATATGCTTTGCATTGTCATTAGGAACTTTTCTGTATGTCATATACATTGTGCATCCAGAAACAGATCTCTGGAGTAAATCTTCATGGGATCCCTTTCTTGAATATGTGCAGCAGATCCCTTGTGGGTTTCTGAAGGTGGAACAGTGAATCTGCAATTGTATTTTGAGTGCAGCAAGATTTCATAAGGGTTTTACCTAAAAAACATTTGCTTTATGCATGCAGTGTCCCTATACAATGTAAACAAGTTTGACTGGGACACCAGGTTATGGTTCTAGACCAGCTGTCCTCAATCTGGTGCCCTCCAGTTGTTTTGAACTACAGTTCCCATAATCCTTGATCATTGGCCTTGCTGGCTAGGGCTTATGTGATTGGGAGAGCACCAGGTTAGGAAGGGCTGTTCTACACTTTCACCTCATCCACTGATAGAGGCAAATTCCAGAGGAATAGTTGCATTGGTCAGTCAACTTGTTAAAAGACAAGTATCCATCATATGTTGAAGACTGACAGAAATGTATCACAATAAATCTGTTTAGAATGCCAAGAGAATAGGTGTTGCATATTGATGCAGTATTTCCAACATGCGCTTAGAGTTTGCCCATCTATAAAGTCTTCCCAGTTCATGTCAGTATGGAAAGTCCATGATCTGACATCACACCTTATTATACATTCACATATCTGTTTTCTATATTTGGAGTTAATGAGACAGTCTGCAAAGGATCTTACAGGAGGACGTGCAGGCCTCTGGCTTAGGGAAGCAGACCCTAGCTCACCCCAAACCTTTCTAGTAGAGATGGAAGAATTATGTGGGGAACTTCCCCACCTGTCAAACAACATAGGTGAATTCTCACTCCAGTTGCATGTGCATGTAGTCACCTCTAAAAAGCATAATTAAAATAAATCAGTATAGGGTCATGGGTTTGAGGGGACAACAGCTTTGTTTGTAGAGATGGGGGAAGGTGTCACCACAACACCTGCTCAAATCTGGATAATTAATTGTGGGTTTCAAGCATAGCCAGTACTTCACATAGTAAATTTCTCTGTTCTTCAAAACCAAGTATTTTCAAGCTGATGATGATGATGATGAATTAGATTTATATCCTGCCCTTCCTCCCAATAGGAGCCCAGGGCAGCAAGATATATATTTAGTATTATTTTGAGACTTCCCAACTGATTATAAGATACATTAATAAATTTGAGTAAGTTATGCTAAAGCTGATATTAATATTAATTTGGGAGGAACTTTCTCCATATTTAAAGCTTTAGTTGGGGTTCCACATTCCAAAAATTAGCCATTTGACACATCACCAGATCTTAAATTTACAACCAACTCTATTTCAGCGGTAGTCCTTGACCAATAAAGGTTGTCCAAGTGGCTGGCAAAGAATTTAGCTGTATCGTGGCCTATGAAATAAAGATGCCTCTCTGGATTCTACAGTGACTAGGAAAATCATACGTTGAATCTCTTATAGTATATTGGACTTCAGTTTACTGCTTTTACAAAATACACAGTAAAATAAAAAGTAATTACAGAAGTGTCTGGTTGTGACGAAAGTCAACTCCGGCTGTCAAGTGGCTTTACTGAAAATGCTGCTTTAATTTATTGGACCAAGCCTGATGAAGATCTATATGGCATTTCTGAGGAATCCTCAAACATTTCAAAAGCTAGTTACTAAACTGCAGCTAAATGAGGACAAAATGTCTTTGCTATATTATGCACGCTTTCACACACCCCTGCATTGCTGAGAGAGTTGAACATCAGGACACTCTACAGCCAACACTGCAGTGAATTAGGAACTTTACCCGTGCAATTGATTGCAGGGATTTTTTTTTTTTGAAAGTTTTGCACATTTCGAGAACTATTTTGCTAAAAGGTTAAATAGCAGAATGCAGAAAGGCTGCCTGTCTCTACTAAGGTGATATAGAACTAAAAAGCCCAACTTTGATACAGTTCATGGAGAAAGCTTTATTATGAATCATACAAGGGGGCTAATTTTTCCTGTGTCTGGCCCTTGCATTCAGGTCTCTTATAGAGTCAGAGAACTGGATTGGATCCTGTGCATCATCTAACACATCCACATGCTCTCTTGTGGACAACAACACATTTCCGCTTCATATTTACAGTGCTACATAAAACACAGAAGATACAAAGTTTAGTATCATCTAGAAAATGGCTTGCACTAAGAATCACAATAGCTGAAAAGATGCAGATGGATCACCTTGCTTTAAATAGGATGAGCTATTCTGAAGTAGGGAGCTCCAGCTGAGAGCTTTGGTGAACAGCCACTGAGAGCTTCACAAATCACACAGTGAAATAGGACTGCCTCTCTGTGATCACCTGAGAAATCAGGAGGATTCTGGATAGTGGTGTTCTGGCTGCTAGCCAGAAGTGGGAAATGCAGGCAATTCAAGGTGGACAGTCTAGCACCACCGCCCAGAGTCCTCCTGGCCTCGGTGATCCCAGAGAGCCAATCCCATGTTGCTGCCTGTTCTAAAGCTCTCAGATCTTCTGCATTCCCTTCCTTTGGGAAACCTGCTGCTGTGGCCATCACACTGATGCACCTCAGTTTCTTGCCGGCTCTTAGACTTGAGTACCTGATTATGCTAACCTTTACAAAAACACGCCTAGAGGGAAACGAACTCCCTCTCCCTAGAAAGTTTATTTCTTTCTCGAGTGGCTTTGGATCAGGGGAGTTTGGTCCGTTTGGACAAATGGGGCACTGCCCCACTAACCTTTGTCTGCCCTCAACCAGTCCTCACCTGCCTGCCTTCTTGCTTACAACCAGTCAGGGGGTGGCTCTGGCTCCACCTACTGTTGGTCTTCCTGCCTTCCGCTTTGCCAGTCCCAATGGGCACCAGCCACTACCACTTTGGTTAGGGGAATGATTTAAGCAGAATAGGGCACACAAGTGTTTTGCACTTCCTTTTTCTACCCTTTCCCCATCCTGTCCAATATTAACCTTTCCTCATCTCCTCCAATGGGAAATGCTCAGGCTCCCGATGCACAGCAGTTTGTACTTCTCTTCCTCGGGCAAGATGGGAAAGTTCTTTCAGATGAGCTGGAGGAACAAATCAGCAGAAATGTCCACTGTTTCTGTTCCCTGCTTCTTTACCCCATCCACAAATGCATCATCTTCTTCTTCACCATCATGCCCGAAGCTGCTCTTAGGGTTAGGGAGACCATGTTTATTCATCCATTAAAAATGCTTACAACCTGATCTTCACAATATGCATGCTAGCATGGGGCACAGAACTCAAATTAAAACAAAAATGGTAAAATAGCAATAATACATACTAAGATGCAGCATCAACAAAGGAAGCAGCTAAAAACAACAACAGAGAAGAATACTAATCAGCTCCCAAAAGTTATAATCTCTGGGCAAATTAAATTTTATCCTGGCATTGAAATAACAACATCGGTGTCACTTGTACCTGTAAGAGGAGGGCATTTCCACAGGCAGGACACCACCAACATTAGTCCTTCCTAATGTTTCATTACCTTCTCCTTCCAGCAGGTTTAAACTAAACCTTGCCCAAAGTCAGGGTAAACAACTCTTCCCTCTGTGTTCTGCTGTTCTTTTTAAGAGCTGGAAACTGTTCGCAGACCTCCCTCCCTCCCTCCCTCCCTTTTTTCCCTCCATTCCTCTTGGCTATATAAGTCCATTTGTGCAATATTCTGTTCCATATAATAATGAAGTTAGACAACAGAAAAACAGGTAGGTGCTTGAATTGTGAAGCAGTGGAATCAGTGTCCACGCATGTCTAGCACCTTGTGTAAAAGCAAAGACAGAAGGTTGATCTAAGAACATAAGAAGAGCCTGCTGGATCTGGCCCATCTAGTCCAGCATCCTGTTCTCACAGTGGCCAACCAGACGCCCATGGGAAGCCTCCAAGCAGGACCTATTTATTTATTTATTGCATTTATATACCACCCCATAGCAAAAGCTCTCTGGGCGGTTTACAACAATTGAAAACATTAAAAACAAATATAGAAATTTAAAAACATATTTTTTAAAAAAGCAATTTAAAAACACATGCTAAAATGCCTGGGAGAAGAGGAAAGTCTTGACCTGGCGCTAAAAAAATAACAGTGTTGGCACCAGGCACACCTCGTCAAATAAATCATTCCATAATTTGGGGGCCACCACTGAGAAGGCCCTCTCCCTTGTTGCCAGCCTCCCAGCTTCCCTCCAAGTAGGCACCCGGAGGAGGCCCTTGGATGTTCAGCGTAGTGTAGGGGTGGGTTTGTGTTGGGAGAGGCGTTCCATCAGGCATTGTGGTCCTAAGCCATGTAAGGCTTTATAGGTACAGACCTAAGCACAAGAGCACTCTCCCCTCCTGTGTTTTCCAACAACTGGTATTCAGAAGCATACTGGCTCTGACTTTGGAGGTAGAGCATAGCCATCATAGCTATTAACCATTGATAGCATTATCCTCCATGAATTTGTCTAATCCTCTTTTAAAGCCATCCGAGTTGGTGGCATCACTGCCTCTTGTAGGAGTGGGATCTACAATTCACATGTCACACACACACACACCATTTTAGGCCAGTTTTACATGGCCTGACTTGCCACCATGAACACTGGGAATTGTACTACTATGTTCTACCTCCACCGTTGGAGGTGGTATACCTCTGAATGCCAGCTGCTGGGAACCACAAGTGGGGAGAGTGCTGTTGTGTTCAGTCCTTCTTGTGGGCTTCCCATAGGCATCTGGCTGGTCATTGTGAGAAAAGAATGGCGGACTAGATGGGCTTTTGGCCTGGTCCAGCAGGGCTCCTCTTCTGTCCTTACTATAATGAGGGTGTTAAGAAGGAAGACCTTGCTAGAGATCCCTAACCTCCTGCACAGAACTAAAGTCCTCTGAGTTTTCTGGGCAAATGAGATGGCTATTAAACCTGTTTGACCTGGTCTTAGGGTATCTGTGTGCCATATTTAGTCTTTTTCTTTTAGAGGGCTGTCACAGAATAGACCCTTAAATGAAGTCATTTTATATGTAAAGGTCTGTCTGGCCCAAGTCTGGTTAAATGATGAAAGAATCATAAGGAGGAGGAGAGGGGCCTTGAAATTGCCCATAATCAGTTAGCAGCACACAGGTCACCTAGTCAGTCTTCCCCACTATGGTGAGATGTGTTTCTGTTGAACTATTACGTGCATCTATACATATAGCATATGTAAATTTGATGCAAATATGTATTCTTTTATTGATGCATATCCTTTTGATGATGCATAACCTCTTTTGGGGCAATGCACAAGGGGTCACCCTACTTGGTCTTGTACTCCTCCCCTGTGTTTAGACCAAGCCCACTGTCCCCCAGGCAATAGTCTCAAGCAAGAGTGATAGAGGTTGGCCTCACACTCACTCTTTCTCTCCTCCTCTGCTCTGGCCTGCTGTGATCTTGGGAGCAATTGGAGAGGACCTCCTTGGGCAGTTCCTACTTTCTTTTCTAATCCCTGTTCCTACAAGACCTCTCCCTCCCAGCCCCGCCGCCCAGCTTCCTGAAGTACCAGGAGAACACAGATGCATATCCTGACTGCCCAAGCAACCAGGCCAAACATGTCACTTCCAGCTGAGACCAGTGATCCAGCATGGCTCATCTCAGCCCTTCCCAGGTGTGATATTTCTGCTAAGATCAACTATGAATTTCAATTGAGTTCTGGGCATTTGGCTTCTGCTTTGTTTTCTTTCAATTTTCCCATTTCTTTTGTGAATTCATCAGCGAAAAACTGGAGAGGATGCATAAGATACAAGGAAAAGGTCCAAATGTTTTCAATATCTGGCTTGGTTGTTACCTGGAACATTTAATTGGACTGATCTTTGTTCCATGGTTTTCTTAAAATAAGATTTCTACCAAGCTCCGAGGAAATGACACATTTTAAAAGTGGAAGCATCTAAGTATATTTCGTGTGAAAATTAACATTTTACTAAAATCCATTGGGGATACATCATTGATTGCAAAAACACCAGAGATTTTTCTCTTCCCCACAATAAGCAAGTAAGAATGTAACAATCCTGGATTTAAAAAACAAAAAATTAATTCTTGCTTTTATATCACATAACTAATGTATTTTCTTAAAGGGTTTGTGAAAAGTGTTGACCCAGAAAGAGTTGAAAATGTTTCCTATATTGTTATTATTATTGGTATCAGATTTATATATGCTTATATACCGTAATAGGATTCAGACTATTAGTAGTACTAGAAGCAGAAGAAGACGACTTTTGAGTGTTTTGTGCTATCTTTCTTATCTTTACAACAATTTTATAAGGTGGGCCAGTTTTATTTCTGTATTTTAAATAGGGGAATGAGGATCGAACTAGACCTACGCTTAATCTGAAGCAGGCAACTATGTATCTTGTTTTTTCTTAACTAATTACTGAGAGAGAGGAGTTAGATTCTCACCATGAAGGCAGCACAGCAAGGCAGGCAAGCTTATCTCTTCATTCTTCCACTGGGATCAGAATGGAGATCAGGTCCTCCCACTCCCCAACCTTAGGAAAACAGTCCCTATTGCTAAGTATTTAAGTGCAGATCTAGTTTGGCTTGCCTAAGGCCACCTAATGACTTCATGTTTCAGAAGTACACAGTACAGAGTTTAGCCACAGCATCAAGCCTTAAAATAAAAATGGCTATATTTGCCTAGCGAGAAGGAAAATAATCCTTTAAAAAATACTCGATAGATACACAGAAAGTATTTAAAAAAGGACTCTTTCCCTTATCTCTCTCTCTCTCTAATAACCTTTGCCCTAACAGAATTTCCACTTCCTTCAGCTAACCCGGGAATTTGCAACCTATGGACTCTCTTTCTTTCAGGTGATTTACAGTGATGCTGATTTTTGTGATCCCAACACATTGAAGTACCAGAACACAAGCCTCACTCCTCTTAAGAAGGAGAGCGCAAGCACCTGGCTGCTCAGCCCATAAATTGGGGCTGCTCAACTGTTTGAATCAATCAGTTTAGAAGCTTTGGGTTTTTTTTAAAAGGAAAAAAACTTTGAACAGTCAAGTAGCCTGATTGCCAGAGGCCAGTCTTACCATTAGGCAAAATAAGGTGCCCAGCTCTCCTCCCCAGGCCATTCCTCCTGATCCCCCCCAAAAAATGGATAGGATCAGGCTGCACTAGTAATTCTTCATTAATAAAAACAGCAACATTGAGTGGTGGTGCTAGTAGCAGTAGCATTAATAAATACAGGATGTGTTGTAAGTTATGGGGGGGGAAATCTTTTTCCCCAATGCTGTTTTTTTTGGGGGGGGGGAACCTTTGGCCCTATGGGAAGAGCAGACGGGCACATAGTTATACTGATTTTGTTTCCTATATTTCCTGACCTGAAATAAAATGTCCTTTAAAGCTAATTCTGTGCATGTTCAAAGGACTGTGCATCTTGACTTGGGAGGGTGCAATTTGCTGCTGCTTAGCAACATGCCTTGGGCTGCCCCGATGATTGTTTAATCTTCTTCCACAAGCCTATTCCACTTCCTTACCCTTTGTGCCAGTCTCCAACCCCTGTCCCCAAAGGAAATAAAAAACCCTTATCTTGGGGAAAGTGGAGAAAGTGCCCTCCAGCAGAGGTCAAGAGACCAGAGATTGTGGGGCTTGCAGTGATAGCCTGACCACTGTTGTCCACGCACTGGTAACCTCCAGGCTGGATTACTGTAATGCGCTCTACATGGGGCTGACCTTGAGGTTGGTCCGGAAGCTGCTGCTGGTGCAAAATGCAGCAGCGAGACTGGTCACTGGGGCAGGTATCGCCAACATATCACCCCGCTGCTGAAAGAATTGCACTTGCTGCCCGTTTGCTACCGGGCCAAGTTCAAGGTTCTAGTTTTGGTGTACAAAGCCCTATACAGCTTGGGACCAGGATACCTGAAAGACCATCTTATCCATTATATATCCAGCCTATCACTGCGTTCTGCAGGTGAGGGCCTTCTGCAGATACCATCTTATCAGGAAGTCCATTCTGCCCAACATAGGAGGTGGACCTTTAGTGTGGCGGCACCTACCCTGTGGAATTCCCTTCCCTTAAATATTAGACAGGCGCCTTCTCTGTTATCTTTTCGGTGCCTTTTGAAGACTTTCCTCTTTCAACAAACCTTTTAAGTTGAGACCTATCCCAGTCTGCGTCTATGTTGGAATTGCTTTTAATTTGGCTTTTTTTAAATAAAAAAACACATGATCTGTTTTTTAACCCTTTAAAAAGTTTTTATTTATTTATTTATTTATTATTAAATTTGTTAGTCGCCCATCTGGCTAGTTGTCCAGCCACTCTGGGCGATGTACAAGATAAAACAGTACATAAACAGTTAAAAATTTAAAAAACAGTAAAAACTAATCCGTCCCAAAAGCCTGCCTAAAAAACCAGGTCTTCAGGGTCCGGCGGAAGCTCATTATAGACAGGGCATGGCGTAGATCATTTGGGAGAAAATTCCACAGGGTGGGGGCTATTATTGAGAAGGCCCTCTCTCGAGTCCTCACCAGTCTAGCTGTTTTGACTGGTGGGATCCAGAGAAGGTCTTCTGAGGCTGATCTTGTTGAGCGGCATCCCTGTCAATGCTGGAGGCGCTCCTTCAGATAAGCTGGGCCACAACCGTATAGGGTTTTAAAGGTTAAGACCAACACCTTGAATTGGGCTTGATACACAACCGGTAACCAGTGCAACTCCTTCAGCACAGGAGTGATGTGATCTCTACGGCGGCTGCCTGCAATCAGACGCACCGCTGCATTCTGTACCAGCTGTAACTTCTGAATCGTTTTCAAGGGTAACCCCACATAGAGCGCATTACAGTAGTCTAGGCGAGTGGTGATCAGGGCATGCACCACCGGTGGGAGCAGATGATTGGGAAGGTAGGGGCGTAGCCTCCGTATCAGATGAAGTTGATACAGAGCTGCCCGGCTCACAGCCGAGACTTGAGCCTCCATGGACAGCTGGGAGTCAAGAATGACCCCCAGGCTACAGACCTGGTCTTTCAGGGGCGGTCGTACCCCATTAAGCACCAGGTCTATATCTCCCAGCCTTCCCTTGTCTCCCACAAACAGCACTTCGGTTTTGTCAGGATTCAGCTTCAGCTTATTCCTTCCCATCCAGCCACTCACCGACTCCAGACACTTGGACATGGTTTCCACAGCCAACCTTGGTGAAGATTTAAATGAGAGATAGAGCTGCGTGTCATCCGCATACTGATGACACTGCAGCCCAAATCTCCTGATGATTGCTCCCAGCGGCTTTATATAGATGTTAAAAAGCTTTTTAAAAATGTTTTTAAAGTTGTTTTGTTTTAATGTATTTTAAGGTCTGTTTTTATGATGTTTTGATGTGTTTTTAGCGCTTTTTTGTGCCGCCCTGGGCTCCTGCTGGGAGGAAGGGTGGGATATAAATCAAATAATAAATAAATAAATAAATAAATAAATAAATAAATAAATAAATGAATGAATGAATGAATGAATGAATGAATGAATGAATGAATGAATGAATGAATGAATGAATGAATGATCCGGTAGGAAGTGATGCATGGGACATGCCATTTGCCAGGCAGGCTTCCACCTTCTGCTTGGGGCTGGTGGCTTGCTGGGAAGGAAGGGGAACAGATGAGGAAGTAGGGTGCAAGCCATCTGGAGTCTGGCCCAGCATGTAGGGTTCCTAGGCCCAAGTCCAAATGGGGTGATTCCCCTTCATGGAGGGAGGGCTCACGTTGTCAAGGTTCCCCCCTCTCATGTTGATTACTTGCTCCATCCCTCCTCTTCATGTGAATATTGTAGCAATAAACTCAGGCAACAAGACATGCTGAAAAAGCTAAGCGATGTGCTTGGGCATGATATACTGAGTCAACACATGGAGAACTGAAAGCTGCTTTGCCTATTTCCAGCAGTGGCAGAAAGTGGATGTGTAAGTGATATCCATATCAAGGTAACACATGAAGGAGGAACTTGCACACCTGCCTCGCTGCCTTGCAATGCCATGTACAAGTTTTGAGTACACATGGAACATGTGCATCTTACTAATGCATGAAGTCCCCTTTCTGCAGGACAAAAACAAATGACCAAGTCACTCATGCATTTATTTTGCTTGCTTTAACTATAACATTTAAAGGCACATAGTGCCCCAAGGGCAGTCAGCATCCCGACTGGCTCACATCCCTTTCCCAATATCTATCTTACAGCTGCATATATTGAAAAAGGAATAATATCGATAGCTATGGCATTAGTGGATTTATTAAAAACATGCTGCATGTTTTACAATTTGTATTTTACATGATCTCAGGAGTGTCCCCATATATTCGGTTCACATTGTTGCTGTTTTACAGATGGGAAAATTTAGGCTGACAGCTTGTTAAAATCTCAATCCTGACCACTCCAAATCTAATATTCTGTCATTTTGCCACATTGATTGTCTTAGTATCAAGTGTGAATTAGAATGCTGTCTCTTTACTGCTTTCTGTACAGTTGATAGATTTTCATTTTTTTTTAAAAAAAAGACTCTTCATTAAACACGTAAAATCTTAATAAAAGTATTGTTGTTTTAAAAAACAGATCATAACTTACCCAAAATGACTGGCTAAACTCATAGAAATGCTGAGCATAAAGCAGTTTTTGATCATGATAAAACCAGAGAACATCCCATTGTCCATTCCCAGTGCAATTGTTAACAGAAGCAGCTGACTTTGCAGGAGTGTACCTTTTGCCACCTTTGTTCTGAAGCTGCAGTGGACAAAGAGAGGTAGAAATGCAGGTAAGTGTCAGTTGAAGACATCAGCTAGATCAGATATCAAGCAATAACCACACACCATTGGTCCAAACCACTAAGGTGATATTCAAAACATTCTAATAACCCCCAAATTCACCAAGAAGCTGAATTAGCATAAGATTGTATGAACATCTGTCTACATGAAGGATGTCCAAGTGAATTCTGTTATCCTGAGCTGTTTGGATAATGAGGACTTCAGCGTATGGGGGACCTTTTGAGGTTGCAACTAGTTACTATAATTAACTGCCTTTCTATAGATGTGCTGATATAGCGATATAGCTGACCTGTGAGTCACAAATCAAGTAGGAAAGTGTTCACAGTGTTCAGAATGGGACATCTCAGTAAGCATCCACTGCAACACAAATGTGTCAAATTTGCAAAATATGTACTGAACATTTCCTTTTTTATTGTGGTGTGTATGTGTGTGTTTCCCAAATGGAATCACTCTTTTGTCTTACCTGGCAATTTTCTGAACAGCAAGAACCTGACCAATGCAGCCCAAAAGTCAGGGTGCCAACATAAAGAACAGCCATAAATAAAGCAAAGGCTTATTTGCTTAAAGTGCCTTAACGACACTTAACGACACCCTTAGGAGGGAAGGGGGCGGTGGCATTGCTTGCACTCCTTGGATGCCTCCCAGCACACCTGTCTGGTCCAAAAAAAGATTCCATTGTGGACTGCATTTGAAGTAATATCTCACCCTTCTGTTGCCCTGCTCCCTAATGGCTCTGATGGAGACAGAATAAGGCATCCTTTCAACTCCAGGCTCTTTTTTCCTACCTGAGACTAAAATAACCTTGGACTGAATCTAGGCATGCAACGCGCTCTCGCCATGGTGGCAGAAGCGCGGGGGTGGAGATGTGCCTTGTCTTTTCTTTTTCCAAGTGGCGTGGCACTTCGACCTCCTGTTCAAGCAGTAGTCCGGCGAACAGGCCAACAAACCATGAGTGAAGAACCAACCCGGCCTCTATGTAATAAAATAAACCTGAGGGCCGATGAAATAAAACCATCCTGGTGGGCGAGGGCTCCTTGCCTGTCTGCTTTTCCCTCGGCCCCTGCTCTCCCCCGCCTCCCAGATCCTCGGAGAGGCATCGGCGTGGGAAGGCTCCAAGCCACACGCAACCCCGCCACGCCACGCCACGGGCATCTTCCCCTGCACCTCCCTCCATTGGCCGGAGAAAGAAGGCACTGCAGAGCCGCAGCCGTCTTTTACCTCCCCGCAGCCTCTTGCCATGGATCTCTTACCCTGGGATCCACACATACACGGTGTTACCCCTCTTCCTCCCCGGACCAGCACCACCCCGCCCTCTTCCTCCTCCTCCTCCTTCTGTCCCAAGGAAATGGCTGTACCCGCGGCCAGATCCACGCAGGACAGCGCCTTCGAGGTGCCTTGCAGTCCTTGCCGCCGCCGCCGCCGCTGCGACTACTCCCGCGCCGAGCGCTGCAATCAAGCCGAGCGAGCGGCTCGCTCTGGCTCTCTGCCCCAACTCCCGCAAACTCCTGCGCGAGAGCAGAAGCGCGCAGCTCTTCGCCCCGCTGCTCGGCCTCGCCATCGCTCTCCCACCAGCCAAGATGCGGAGGGGGGAGGGCGAGAAAGCCTTCCCCCTTCCCGCCGCCACCGTCCAGATCCCCAGCTGACTAGATCCGCCGGCGATCCAAGCTGGGGCCAAGCCTGCGGACTGAGCGCAGCTGCGCCAACGAGTCACTCGGTAGTAGCCAGGCCGGCTGGCAAAGTTTGCCTTGGGCAGCCCCCCAGGGCGGTGTGTGGAGGGGGAGATCGCCTTGCGCGCTGCCTCTGGAGGAGAGCCACTCGCTCCCTTCGTCCTCATGCTCTTCTTCTTCGCCCCCCCCCCCACGCTCCTGTGGGTTTCGCCCGCTCCCCGTTTAGGAGCCAGCCCCTCAATCCTAAGGCGAGCTCCTAACGGCGTTACGAAAAGCGAGCGGCTTACCAGCTGCGGAGAGGCCGGGGATGTCGCACCTCCGCGCGATTTTGTTCGTCTCCTTTTTCGCTTGGGTTCCTGTCGCCACTGAAATCCCGGCTCCTGTTAACAGAGCATCTTCCACCTCGAAGCAAAAGAAAAAAGGAGGAGGCAACCTAGAGGAGCGCAAAATGTTAAGATCCAAGCAAGAACTCTCTTTTCCAGGTGCACGGCTTTTTTTCACTCCTCTCTCTTTTCTCCCCCAAATCTCCCCGGGTCTTCTCCGTCACCCCTAGTTTCCCCCCCTATACTCCACATGGCTTCTGGCTAGGCTTGCCGCGGAACGGCTGCCGAGCAGGTGTGCACCAGCAGAGGCCGCTGCACTCATGGCAGAAACAGCTCTTATTAATCTCTGCGTCCCTTCCTGTACACAGGAGAACGCAAGACTGCTAAACCAAGCGCTTCGTCGACGGTCCTGTTTCTAGGAAGGGGGATTCCGAAGGCAATGGGATGGACTGGGGCTTTTCAGAAATTTGGGGAAACCTGACAGCATGGTGTGGAGATGAACAAATCTGTAATATGTGTGTATGCATGTGTGTGCATGTGCGCATGAGTGAAGACCAGAGAGAGAGAGAGAGAGAGAGAGTTTTCAGTGTGCAAAATGTTTTGCAGGTCTTTGTCCTCAAGAGAGCCACACTGTTATTTTATTTTGTTGTTGTTGTTGTGGCAAATATGCATTGCTGCCAGAAGTGGCATCTGGTGGCCAATGGAACAACTGGGACGAAAGGCAGGGAGACCAGGATCAGATGGAGCAAGAGCCATGACAGACAGAGCCACCCCCTGACTGCTTATAAGTAAGAAGGAAGGCAGGTGTTGGGTGGATGAGGGCAGACTGTGGGGCAGCACCCCATTTGCCCTAAAAGACCAGCCTCTTTTGGCTGCCACTACAGTGGCAACTCTGCTCAACGTCTCCTGATGCTTAGGATGTACTGCAAATGTACATGCAACTGGGCCACGGTCTACGGAAGTTCCTTGGCACTGGTACCTATGTAATCCAGACCGGCATGCACATGAACAACAAAGTAACATTGTGAAACAGGCTTGAGGTGTAAACACAAGATCATAACGGTGATTTAAGTAGATATAGTTTTAGATCCAGACTTTGCTTAGTTTACAGTAGATCCACTGAAATCAATGGGACTTCAGTTAGTTGTGGCTGCCTTAAGGGCAATTTAAGAGAGCCAGTGTGGTGTAGTGGTTAGAGTGTTGGATGACCTGGGAGACCAGTATTTGAATCCCCACACAGACATGAAGCTCACTGGGTGACCTTGGGCCAGTCACTGCCTCTCTAAGGCAATGCTAAACCACCTCTGAATACTGCTTACCATGAAAACTCTATTCATAGGATTGCCATAAGTCGGGATTGACTTGAAGGCAGTCATTTCCATTTAAGGGCAATTGATGTTAACTGACCTGCTCTGGCCTGCCTTCAAGTTGATCCCAACTTATGGCAACCCTATGAATAAGGCTTTCATGGTAAGCAGTATTCAGAGGGGGTTCAGTCTTCCTCTGAAGTCTTCCTCTGAGGCTGAAAGGCAGTAATTGGGCCAAGGTCTTAGCATGACTATATACTGACTGATTCATTAATAACAAAAGGATGTTTCAGCTACTGTGGAAACAGTGCCACTGGGGGTCAGTGGATCGGGCTGCAGACCAGTCAAGTGGCTCTCTCCATGGTGCTGATATCCTCAGGTTGTTTGGGGCAAGTTCTTTCCTTTCACACACAGCTTTCCCTGTCTCTTTACTTCCTGCTCCTTGTTCAGACAATTCCTTCCCTGCACCATCATGAAGGAGAAGGAGCAGGGGTGGGTGGGAAGCAAGCTGACCACAACAGTACCATCCAGTCTGAGAGAAGGGGCTGACGGAATCCAGTGAGGAAAATAACTTCACCAAGGGAATTCAAAGCGTCATATACCCCGTGAGACAGGTAACAACCACGAAGAGAGCAAATCTGAAAAGGAAGCTGTGTTGCAAGGCTGTCTTCATCCTAAAGATGCAATCCCAACCATGCTTGCTAAGAAGGAAGACCCATTCAACTGAATGAGATTCCTTATGATCAGTGGAGGCTTTCCTGTTCGGGAGAATGGGGCATTGCCCCACCAACCCCGGTCTGTCCTTGGCCGGCCTCCACTGGCATATCTTCTTACCTACAATTAGTTCACGGTGTGGCACTGCCTGCCAGCTTCCTCTTCCTTAGTCTAAGGATCGCCCTTGCAGAATTCAGCAAGGAGGAGGATGGGGGCAAAACCAGTAAGTAGTTGGTTCTGCCTGTCATTGCTTGGCTTCACCTGTGAATGGTTCTGGCTCCACCTACTGTTGGGCTCCCTGCCTTCTGCCCTACAGTCCCAATGGGTACCAGACATCACTGCCTCCCATAGAATCAAATGTTGGCAGGCTTAGGCTTTAAATTATGCTTGCCCTTTGCAAAAGAAATCAGAATTTTCTGTCCTGAACTTCTGGATTTGCCCCCCCACACACACACACACACGTTTTCCAGCTTGGGATTTGCTTGTTAGTTTGTCTTGTCACCATATGAATTAGACAGTTGCTTTTAAAAAGAAGAAAGTCGAGATTTTCAGAATGCAAAAGTCTGTACCCAGTATTACCCTTCACACTTTACAGTAGAGTCACAGGATATGCAAAGCCCTGGTCAATGTCTTTGTCAGGGCTGCTCTTGCCCTCTTCGGGGCTTCATTCATTCCGCTATGTGGCCTGGTTTCAGCACTGCAGAGGTAATTGTCTTGCTCCAGAGCCACTTAGTGTAGACAGTACAGAAGTAGATAGACCAATGGTCTGACTGGGTATAAGGGTGCTTCATGGGAAGATCTATGTGAAATGCTGCTAATGGAACATACAAGTGGACCAAAAATTCTGAGGCTGAGATAGTGGAGCCCTTTCAAAACACTGTTGAAGATTGCATGGAAGGAGCTGCTGGCTGACAAAAGCCTCCACACACTGGGAATCACGACCTATGTCAAAAGTAGCTTTTTTGTCTGATAGTGTATGTTTTTCAGGAGGCAAACTCTTACAGCATCAGTTATGGATGCAGATGAAAATCCTTCCTTCTTGCTGAAATCAGTGGCTAAAATAAAATCCTATGTTGATAGCATAATTGATTTTGTCAATTATGTTTGCAAGGCATGCAAAGCTTTCTAATAGTGCAGGCCTCGTAGGGTGATTAGTTTTTCAATCTTAAACACCCTTATTAGGGCTTAAGCTCCACTGAGCACAGTGGGAGTTACTTCTGAGTAAACACGCAGAGGATTATGCTATAAGCATACATTGTGGAAGGATGCCTTGACACGAAGAGAGCCAGATCTCCCTTTTGGCAGGCTTATACACATTTACCAGGAGTCAAGTTCTATTGAACTCAGTGGGACATATTTCTGCAGAGACATGTGAAGGATTGCACTGCAGGTGTGGAAAAGGGGGGATTTCAGCAAGTACTTACTTTGTCAACTCCCACATGACAAATTGCATTTATTAAAAATCCCACTATCTGTTCAACTATTTAAATGTACAGGAGGCCTGACATCCATTACATTTGCCACCCTAGCGATGATGGCTCAATAGGTGCAAGCTAATTTGTTGGAAACATAACAATAACAACAACAACAACAATAATACAAAACAACTGTAACATGTTAGTCTTTAAGGTGTGACAGGACTGTTTAATGTTTTTGCTGCAACAGACTAACACAGCTACTCCTCTGGAAATTGTTAGTTTTTCCAGAGTACACACACAATGACCGCTTGTTCATCATGATAACACATCCAAGGTCATCTCTACCTGACAGCCTCTCCATTCACTCCAAAGAGAGTTTGACTGATGAATATTATTCCTTCTACACTAGCCACAGGATTCAGGCCATGCCAATTTTCTCTTGGGAGTAAACAGGCTTGGTGCTTCTGTTGCTAACAGATTCGGGAGTAAAAGTAATGAATTCTGCAACATCGTGGTCATCAGTTAACATATTACCTAAAGCCCTTTTAAAAACAAAACTCCGTGGATGTCTGATGCATAGTCTTCTATCATAGTACTGAAGGAGGAATTCTAAATATGTAGCAGCCCTTATACAAAAGCACAACTGTTTAAAACTGTACGTTTGTGTTGCACATTCAGAAAACACTGGGGGAAAATGTTAAGAAGACTACTGTGCACTGGGAAAAAACAAAACACCACACTAATATGTGCAGTTCACATTCTTCATATGAACAGAAACTGTGCAATGTTTTAAAAGAGGCAGGGCAGAGTTATGTACTGATATTTCTTGTAGGATGCTGAGTTGATTTCAGATGCCAAACTGTAAAGAATGTAGTAAGACCCTTTATCTTGAGAATGCAGTTTAGGACAATGGAAAAGTAATATATTTATAAAGAATAAGTAGACCGCCATATAAAATAGATCTCTGATGTGTTAAAGGTAATGTCAGAACCTTTATAAGGGTTAAGAATTAGGCCGTGTGCAATCTGAATGAGGAACCACAAAGCAAGCACTGTTTGCAGCCCAATTCTGTAACCTCCAAGTAAAGCTCAAATGGATAAGATGACAATTATAGTTAAAATAATAAGTAATAATCAGCTTAAGTGTCACAGTTATCTTCCCTCCTCCCTTCCATTGTTGCACAATTGTTTGAAGTGGTAAGGGGAAATGACCAAGGTGATGTGGCAGTTTTATTCACACATTCATGCAATAAAGTGATAGTGTTAATTACCAAGTGACAACCGTGTAACCCTCAATCAAGATTGATTGAGTTAGGCAGGTTTGAACCTATTGATATTCATTGATTTAAGCTCACCTAACTCTGAACTAGATTCAATCCAATAAGTGAATGCACCATGTACCAGATTTCAGACACGGCAAGCATAGGAGTACAGACTGACAAGGAATTATTCGTGCATTTTAATTTCTGTCATGATTAAAGTTTGGTTGTGTGCACTTTTATTGGGCAAGCTATGTTGATAAGGTGGCAAATTTCAGAGTTATGAAAAACTGCTCTTCAGGCATGACAACACATGAAGATAATAAAGGCATCGCCTTGGATCTGATCCCCTTTGGAAACCACTTTTGCTCTTATTGATTACTGCATAGTTTTTAGTGTTCTAAAGCACCTGGTCAAAACAAGCTGAGATAAGAATCTAGTTCCAGCCTTTAAAATTTCCTTCCTTTCCGAGATTTAAATCAGAGCTTTTATTTTACCCTAGATTTTAATGTAGGCTAACTAAGCATTGAGCAAAAAACAAAAAAAAACATCCTAATCATTAAATAAAAAATGCAATTAAGAATGCTGGCCTAGAATTTTTGTTTTTAAACCATAAGAGAGGGGTATTGTCTAATTCCCTGCTCCACTTTTAACTTTGAATGTGCCATATCTTTTCCTCAGAGCAACGTGGCTTAGAGATTAATATTCATTCAACAAAATCAAGAGAGAAATCATTAATGAGAAAGGTTCTGGAAACTGGATAGCAGTCTAATTTCAAGGTGCCTGTCAATTTTTTTAAAAAAAACACTTCTCGAAGAAAATGGAAAAGTGCATCCCACTGCAAAAGGGAACATTTGATAAATATCAATTTAATTTTAGTAGATTGTGCTTGCCATGAGAAATACCAGCTTACAGGCACACGTTGCTAAACCCCATCTGTTCAGTCAGCATTTTCCTCCTGTTATTTAGGAGGAAGTGTGATGCATAAATAGATGCAGTTGGCCACAGGACCATTAGAGGGTACCATCATTCCATAGACTCCAGTACTAAACAACTCCACTCAGCAGTCCTGATGCTAATGCCGGTGAGGCCATTTGAACTGATGGTGGAGCACTTACTCTGCCTATAGTGCTGACAATCTCTTCGGTGCAGAGACTTCCAATGTGTGCCTGCCTGCGTGCCTCTTGATAATTGTGACAATAAACAAGCCAAAGACAAAAAGCAGTTTGTCGGTGACAAAAACACAACATACATTTCATTGGATATCATCCAATTCTTGTGCCCAACTCCAGAGATAAAATAAATATTTGGCATTAAAAAAAATTATTCGAGCATTTATGGCTTGTTATTTATCGCTCAGGGAATATAGATGAAAAATATACATTAAACATATGCACTCAAATGAGAGATTACCATGCCTGAATGGCTTCAGCCTATTGGTTCTAAGCAGTATATTTTATATTTCCATTATGTTGCAGTTCTTGCTTTATAAAGGAGTTTCTGACAGCTATTTTGTCATGATCTAGTTGTGTTGTAAACATTTTTTTTTCAAAATGGGGAATACTCATTTTGCACTCCAGGCAAGAAGCACTACTCTGAAGACCAACAGGACTTAGTTTTCAAACTATTCATTCCAGAGCTCAGTGACCAACCACAAAGGAGGACAGCTGCTGTGCCTTTAATAGTCGGGTCAGCCTTCGCCAACTTGGAGTCCTCTAGCCCCAGCCGTTAGCCCCAGCCAACACATTCCAATAACATCTGGACTGGAGGGCACCAGGTTGATGAAGGCCAAGTTGTATAAATGAAATCATTTCCACACATGCAGCTCCCCTGCCCGCCCCACTGCTGTTGCAAAGGTCAGAAAAGCTTCTCCGACTACAATTCTCTCTTTCATACCACTATTAAAGGTAAAGGAGCCCTGGCCTTTTCATTGCATCCATCTACCTTTTGTTTAACCTCATCTCCTGATACTAGAAACTGAAACTGGAGAGGGTTAAGAAATTAGTCCGGGATTAGTATGTAGCATCCTCAGAAAATGAGTAAAATGATTTATTTACTTCATTATCTGACTTTCCAACCATGTGATTTATGAGTTTCAAATATAGTCCCAGTTGTTACAGTATTCTGTAGATATGAATAAAATAAAATACAATCTCATTTTTATCTCAGCGATCAGGACATATCCAAATTGTCTGGATAATAGGAAAAGCAGTTTAGGAGCACCAGTTTTTTCCCTAGCCCTCCTCTGTGCCCTTAACAGCAGCCTAACATGGAAACATTCAGCAAGTAAGGCTTTCATTACACAAGGAAAAGGAGAACTGGCATTGTGTAGTGGTTAAAGTGTTAGACTATGACTTGGGAGACCAGGGTTCAACTCCCTACTCAGCCACGAAATTCAGAGGGTGACATTGGCCAGTCACTATCTCTCAGCCTAACCTACCTCAAAGGATTGTTGTGTTGATAAAATGATAAAATAACCTGGTTAGTGTGCACTTGGGGAATGAGAATGGAGCAGAAGATAGATCAGTGCACACACACACACAAACACACCTGCTCCTTCTGCAAGCATCTGCAGGCAGGCATGCATTTGGGGTACATTGGCACACAGACTTAGATGGGGGGCAAGCAAGACCTGTGCTTTCTCACTGCTCTTTGGCTCCATCTGGGCTGAAGGTGAGATCTGGGCAGCCTTTCAAATAAGAATAATTTTTGAAAGGAGGTGGCAGCGAAGCAGGAGTCAAGAAAGGCAGGCAGGCTGGCTGTTGGGAAGGAAGGGGAAAAGCAACCTTTCCTTGCAGCCTTGCTTCTTGTTGCTTCACGAAAAGCCCTCTCCTCTCATTCTGAGTAAGGGTGTTGTCAGCAGCAGCAGTGCGAGGAGACGGGAGTCAGGATCGTAATCTCCTTTTCTTCCTGGTAGCACCTCCCTCAGCCTCCGTTGACATCTGCCATGCATGATATATGCATGCCTGAATAGGGTTGCCAGGTCAGAACCATCCAAAAACCTGAGAAAATGGGGGCGGGCCCTAGTGACATCATGGGGTGGGCCCTAGTGACGTCACGGGGCAGGCCCTAGTGACGTCACAGGGCGGGCCCTAGTGATGTCACAGGGCGGGCCCTAGTGATGTCACAGGGTGGGCCCTAGTGATGTCACAGGGCGGGCCCTAGCAACATCATGGGGCGGGCCCTAGTGATGTCATGAAGCATGATACATTGTATCAACCATGCATGCGTGCAGGATACCATTCAAAAAAAAATTTCTGATTGGAAATTAAAATAGAAATCTTACCTAAAAGAGGTCCAGCTCAAGTGACAAGGTCATTCCTTCTCACCATCTTAGGGAGTATGGATGGAAAATGGAAATGGAATGCCTTCAAGTTGATCCCGACTTATGGTGACCCTATGAATAGGGTTTTCATGGTAAGAGGTATTCAGAGGTGGTTTACCATTGCCTTCCTCTGACTTTGGACACATATACTTTGGACACATAATGAGAAGACATGATTCATTAGAAAAGACAATAATACTGGGAAAAACAGAAGGAGTAGAAAAAGAGGAAGACCAAACAAGAGATGGATTGATTCCATAAAGGAAGCCACAGACCTGAACTTGCAAGATCTGAACAGGGTGGTTTATGACAGATGCTATTGGGGTCGCTGATTCATAGGGTCACCATAAGTTGAAATTGACTTGAAGGCACATTAACAACAACAACTGAATTAAAGATACAAAAGAGGAAAGTGGAAGGTGTTTTATTTTATTTTTTACAGCCTGGAGAAGTGGTAAGAGGTAAAGTCAGGAATGAATGCATTTTTTTAATGAACAAGATAGCATGTTGAACTATCTTGTAAAAATGAACTAAGAGTGCTTGCAGCAGCTATGCTAATGCAGAGTGAGCCAGTTGTTATCTGCATGGTGCTATGAAGTCAGTTGTATGTTAACTGTATGCTCATGCAACAGATGGTATAGCACGGTGGGGAGGAGAGCCTGGCTGGGAGTCCAGAGTCTATGAGTTCAAATCCCCTCTCGTGTCTCCTGGATGTCAAGGGCCAGCTAAAGATCACCCCCACAGTGAGTGGCTCAGGGATTATGTGCCCTGCCACCTGTGGGCAAGGTGCATAGTCGCAAGGAGCCGTTTCCCCCAGCTGGCAGTTGCGGACAAGGAAGGGACTGGCTTGTGCAGCTGTGGCAAGCTGAGCAGGCCCTAGCCAGGTGGGGAGTACTAGCCTTAGATGGTAAACCGCCTCTGAATACCGCTTACCATGAAATCCCTATTCATAGGGTAGCCATAAGTCGGAATCGACTTGAAGGCAGTCCATTTCCATTTCCATGCATATAATTAAACAGATGCAGTCAAGTTTTTGGACTTTATTGTGATTGCTGGCCAAGCAGGATAGGGCTCATGGGAGTTTTAGTACAATATCTGGAGGATGCTACTTTGGCTGCCTTTGGGATAATAGATGGCAGCCTTAAGTCTGAAATGGTGTTTGGAATTCTGTAGAGACCAGCCAGTACACATTATGTCATAAGGCCAATTCTTAACCATTTGGCTGTGGCAGTTACCTGAAATTGCTCTTTCGTGGGCTCTCACAAACACCACCAAGCTTTTCTTTTAAAACAGACCAGCTTGTTTAAGTACATACAAAGAATAAAAAAGGAAGTCAACTGACAAGAACAAGACACTTTTTTTCTAAGCAAAATTGATCAAAGAAAAAAAGTATGCTTGTGTGTGTGCCTGTGCATTTGTGTGTGACACACACACACGCACACACTTACATGTAGCATAGAATCACAGAGCTAGAAGGGGCCTTTTAGTCCTTCTAGTCTAAGCCCCTGCTGGAAGTCCAAAACCCAGAACAAGATCAGGTCTGTTCGCTTAAATTGCCACATTAGAGACTTAATGAGACAACACGAGTCAGTTTAATGGGAACTTTCCCACAACAGGGTGACCATATGCTTAGATCTGATAGACCTGAAGCAGCTGACAATTCAGGGCAGACTTCCCTAGCTTGGTGCCCTCCAGATGTTAGCTGGTGGCAGCTGTATGCCCAAAGATATCTGGAAGGCACCAGGTTGGGGAAGGCTGCTTTGGGGAGATGGGAAATGTGCAGAAAAATGGAACAATGGCACACATTCCTATTTGTTGTCATTTCAATCTCACTCCCACATCCTGTCAAGAAAAGACAATTACATGATGATTCTGTCCGTTTCCAGCAGTGCAATTATCCAGAGGAAATAGTAAGAAACTGAGGATTAGAGCCAAACTCTCTCTTTCTCTCTCCAGCCTCTCTCTCTTTCTCTCTCTCTCTCCAGCATCTCTCTCTTTCTCCAGCATCTCTCTCTTTCTCCAGCATCTCTCTCTTTCTCTCTCTCTCCAGCATCTCTCTTTCTCTCTCTCTCTCCAGCATCTCTCTCTTTCTCCAGCATCTCTCTCTCTCTCCAGCATCTCTCTCTTTCTCTCTCTCTCTCCAGCATCTCTCTCTTTCTCCAGCATCTCTCTCTTTCTCTCTCTTTCTCCAGCATCTCTCTCTTTCTCTCTTTCTCCAGCATCTCTCTCTTTCTCTCTTTCTCCAGCATCTCTCTCTTTCTCTCTCTCCAGCATCTCTCTCTTTCTCCAGCATCTCTCTCTCTCTTTCTCCAGCATCTCTCTCTTTCTCCAGCATCTCTCTCTTTCTCCAGCCTCTCTCTCTTTCTCTCTCTCTCTCCAGCCTGCTACCCACAGCAGCAGTGGATGCCGAATGGGGCCAGCTCCTTCTTACCCCCGAGGACGCCCGGCCGCTTCACCCCTCGTGCTGTGGGCGCCGCTGGGCGGCCGCAGCCGCGATGCCCCCCCCAGCCAGAGACGCTGCGGCCGCCGCCGCCGCCGCCACTGCCGAGCTCCATCGCGGCCACTCCTGCCCAGCGGCACCCACAGCAGGAGGGAGAATGACAGCGCCGCGCTCGCCCGCCCAGCCTTTTAAGCAGCGCCCACCTTGCGCGCCCAGGGCCAGCCCCTCGTTGCCGCTCCCGCCCGCCCCTGTCCAAGACAGGCTGCACCTCTGGCCTCGGCCGCAGGGCATCTCTGGGCACGTGCAAAGTGTCCTGGCCTCGCCGCCTGGGAAGACAGAGCCCGGCCCCGGTGGCACCAGCTCTCCCTGCCTCAATGACAAAGGGTGGGAAGGCGGCCAGCCACACTCGTCACGCATGCGTGTCAATCACGCATGAGTGGCTGAGAGGGCCAATGAAAAGCCAGAGATCATCCAGTTTAAGCAAAGTATTGCCAGAGGCCGGAGACGGCCCTCTTTTCCCTGAGATTCCAGCAGAAAACCGGAGACCTGGCAACCCTATGCCTGAAAGACACTCTGGTGCTTCAGCAAAGTCCCCCCCTTTCGTTTGGAGCAAGGGGGAGGTGTCATCTGCAGCGGCGGTGGGGAGCAGACAGTGTCCAGGTAGGGAAGACCTTTTTTAAAAGAATAATAAATAATTCATTTCTTGACTGTTCATGGCCCCCTCTGGATTACTTTGTGCCACCCCTGGAGATCATGGCCCAAACCACTGCTCTACATTTTGTGTGCCCTTCTTCCTTGGGGTGGTCATGGTCCCCCTCTGTTGTTTTCACCCTGAGAGGCAGATAAAGCTGAGATATGGTGGGTAGTCCATGGTCACCGAGTAAACTTTGTAACTTATTTCCATTAAAAAAATTAATTACAATGGTTTATATGCAGGCAAAGCTTATGAAGTAATGCAAATCCACATAATACATTTAAAGCACATCCAACTCACATTTAAAGCACATGACTTCCACTAAAGAATCCTGGGAAGTGTAGTTTCCCCCTCTCAGTTATAATTCCCACCACCCTTAACAAACTACAGTTCCCAGGATTCTGTAGTGGGATACATGTGTTTCAAATGTATGTTGAATGTGCTTTAAATGCATGGTGTGGATCTGCCCTAGTATGCTGTGCATTCATTAGTGAACTGAAAAGAACAATTTTAAAAGATAGTTTTTTAAACAGAGCTGTAGCTCAGTGGTAGGTCATATGGTTTGCATGCAAAGGTCCAAAATTCAATCTTTGGAAGAGACTATTGCCTGGAATCCTGGAGAGCCAATGTTAGTCCATGTCATCATTTCCGAGCTAGATGGTACCAAATGGCCTGACCCGGTATAAGGCAGATTCCTTTGTGCCTAAAAAAAGGAAAGAGACCCAAGGGCCACAGTGACTGCACAATTTGTTTATATATTTTATTTATAAAATTTATATACCTCTCTGTTGTAAAAAATCTCAAAGTGGTTTACAGAAGGAATTAAAACAATAAAATTATTGGTAAAAAGAGTTAAAGACAGGTATTTAAAAACATTCAAAATAATAAAACCAACAATGAGTTAAAAACAGATAAAAAACTCAATAGCTTCTACATGCCTGGGTAGGTTTCCCTAAACAAAAATGTTTTTAGCAGCTGCCAAAATGAATACCATGACACACTTACCTAATATAAATAGGCAGAGAATTCCAAAGCATAGGTACTGCAACACTAAGGGATCTATTTCTTAGGAAGAGCAGAACAAGTACTATGTGGCAACTGTAACATGGAAAGCACACCTTGAACTTGCCCAGGTAGCAAATTGGCAGCCAGTGCAGATTTCAGAGCGAGGCATAATATGCTGAGAGGGTCTCATTCATGTCAGCAATTGTGCTGCAGCATTCTGCACTAACTGCAGCCCCCGGGTCAGGTTGTTTCTTTAGTTTATTTATTATTTTATTTATATCCCACCCTTCCTCCCAGCAGGAGCCCAGGGCGGCAAACAAACTTTAAAACATCATAAAAACAGACTTTAAAATACATTAAAAGAAAACATCTGTAAAAACATTTTTAAAAAGCTTTCAAGATATCTTTTTTAAAAAGGTTAAAAACATATTGTTTAAAAAAGAAAAAAGATTTAAAAACATATTAAAAAGCAATTCTAACACTGACACAGACTGGGATAAGGTCTCAATTTAAAAGGCTTGTTGAAAGAGGAAGGTCTTCAATAGATGCCGAAAAGATAACAGAGATGGCCCCTGTCTAATATTTAAGGGTAGGGAATTCCACAGGGTAGGTGCTGCCACACTAAAGGTCTATTTCCTATGTTGTGCAGAACGGACCTCCTCTGCAGGAGGCCCTCACCTTCAGAACACAGTAATCAACTGGGTATATAAGGGATAAGATGGTCTTTCAGGTATCCTGGTCCCAAGCTGTATCAGGCTTTGTACACCAAAACTAGAACCTTGAACTTGGCCCGGTAGCAAACGGGCAGCCAGCGCAATTCTTTCAGCAGTGGAGTGACATGTTGGCGATACCCTGCCCCAGTGAGCAGTCTCACTGCTGCATTTTGCACCAGCTGCAGCTTCCGGACCAACCTCAAGGGCAGCCCAACATAGAGCACATTACAGTAATCCAGCCTAGAGGTTACCAGTGCATGGACAACAGTGGTTAGGCTATCCCAGTCCAGAAACAGCCACAGCTGTCTTACCAGCCAAAGCTGGTAAAAGACACTCCTATCCATGGAGGTCACCTGGGCCTCTAGTGACAAAGATGGATCCAGGAGCACCCCCAGACTACGGATCTGCTCTTTCAGAGGAAGTACAACCCCATCCAAAGCAGGCAACTGACCAATTATCTGAACTCGGGAACCACCAACCCACAGAGCCTCTGTCTTGCTAGTATTCAGACTCAGTTTATTGGCCTTCATCCAGCCCACCACAGAGTCCAGGCAGCGGTCCAGTACTTGCACGGCCTCTCCTGATTTAGATATTACAGAGAAATAGAGCTGAGAATCATCAGCATACTGCTGACACCTCGCCCCAAATCTCCTAATGACTGCTCCCAAAGGCTTCATATAGATTTAAACAGCATGGGGGACAAGATGGTACCCTGCAGCACCTCACAGCACAACTGCCAGGGGACCAAAAGACAATCACCCAATGCTATTCTCTGAAAACGACCTTGGAGATAGGATCTCAACCACTATAAAACAGAGCCTCCAATACCCATCTCACCAAATCAGCCCAGAAGGATACCATGGTCAATGGTAACAAAAGCCACTGAGAGATCAAGTAAGAGCAACAGGGTCACACTCCCCCTGTCCTTCTCCCAATAAAGGTCATCCATCAGGGTGACCAAGGCCAATTTAGTCCCATAACCATGTGGTGTTGGAGAAAAGCTTTGCAGATACCATGGACTGCAAAAAAGACAAATAATTGGGTGTTAGAACAAATTAAACCAGAACTATCACTAGAAGCTAAAATGATGAAGCTGAGGTTATCATACTTTGGACACATAATGAGAAGACATGATTCATTAGAAAATATAATAGTGCTTGGAAAAACAGCAGGGAGCAGAAAAAGAGGAAGGCCAAACAAGAGATGGATTGATTCCATAAAGGCAGCCACAGACCTGAACTTGCAAGATCTGAACAGGGTGGTTCATGACAGATGCTCTTGGAGGTCACTGATTCATAGGGTCGCCATAAGTCGTAGTTGACTTGGAGGCACATAACAACAATAACCAGGCCTAAATGCAGACTGGAATGGGTCAAGAGAATCTGTTTCATCCAAGAGTACTTGCAATTGCTGTGCCACATCCCTCTCAATCACCTTCCCTAAAAAGGGGATATTTGCAACTGGTTGGTAATTACCACAGACCAATGGGTCCAGGGTGGGCTTTTTCAAGAGCGGTTGGATCACCGCCTCTTTCAGGGCAGCTGGAACCACTCCCTCCCACAACGATGCATTCACCACACCCTGGATCCACTCAGTCAACCCCCCTCAGCAAGCTTTAATAAGCCAAGAAGGGCAAGAGTCAAGAGGACACGTTGCTGGCTGCATCATCGCAAGCACCTTGTCTACATCATCAGGGTGCATCAACTGAACCTGTTCCCAAGAAGCTGCAGCTGACATTGCATTGGACACCTCATTGGGGACTATAGTAGATGTGGATTGCTATGGAGGCGAGCAACTTTACCCTCAAAGTGCCTTGCAAACAATTCACAGTGGGCCTCCAGAGGGTCTAAAACTCCAGTTCCTAAAGTTGATGTCAACAGACCCCTCACAATACAGAAAAGCTCCACTGGATGGCTACTTGAGGATGCAATAAAGGCAGAGAAGTGGCCTTTGCCAGCTTCACCGCCACACAGTAGACACGGTTATAATGTTTTACTTGTGCCTGATCAGCCTCACAGCACTTCTTTCACCACTTGTGCTCTAATCATCGTCCAGCGTGTTTCATTGCCCACTGGTGTACCAAGGTGCAAACCGGGCACCACAATGCCGGAAAGGGTGCTCGGGGGCAACCATGTCAAGAGCCCAACGTGCCTTGCTGTTCCACAGTGTGACAAGGGCTTCAACAAGGTCACCTGCTCTATCTACTGGGAACTCCCCCAGGGCATTCAGGAATCCTATGGATTCCATTAGACTCCAGGGGGTGGACCATCTTAATCTGTCCACCACCCCTGCAGGGGAGGATTGGAGCCATAAGTCTAAACTTCACTAGGAAGTGGTCTGACCATGACAATGGGGTGACATCCATCCCCATATCTCCAGACCACTCCTTCTTCCATCTGGAGCAAAAACCAAGTTGAGGGTGTGCCCTGCCCTATGCGTTGGGCTGGTGACAGCTTGAGATGGCCCCATGGTCATCATGGAGGCCATGAAGTCCTGAGTGTGAACATTGAAATCACCCAGGACTATCATTTTGGGTGCCTCCAATACCACAGGTTGTGCTGCATGCGGATTTCTGTGACTGGCTGCTGGGATTTTTTTTAGTTTTGCTTAGGATCCCTGACCGATTGTAGGATGCTAAGCCTTCTGTTTTACTTATAGGAATCCTGTTGTGGTTGGTATGGTATTGCATTTAGGAAATCAACACTTTTGTTTTTGTTTTTCTATTTACATTTCATTTACCTCTGACCGTACTCCCTTACATACATAGAAGCAACAACAGTGGTTCCGTGTGGTCAGCTCAACCCGCTTAAACTCATTGATGATGCACCTTGTTATTTGCATTATGGTTTGTTTCTTTCCCGGTAGTGGTAAAAGAGAATGCAAAGTGTGGCTTCAATTGCTGTGGTTCCCAAGCTACTGCCTATGAAGGTAGACCAAACTATGTGTGTTTTCTCTCTGTCAGTTAATACTCACTGGAATTGGGTAAGCTGTCAAAGTGAGTTTATGGTAGCCCACAGAGTAGGTAGGAAAGAGTACAGAATCTTCTTAACTCTTACTCATTTCTTAAACCTCTCCCTGCAGTGAAGGGTCAAGTCTGTAAAGAAGTTTGGAGCAGCCATGTTAAAAGGCAGGCAGGGCATTCCAGGCAAGGGGTTGCCAACCCTGCTTGGATATGGATATTGTTGCAGAGGATCCCAAGCCTTAGCAATGGCACGATCGTAACAATATCTACTCAAAAGTAAGTCCTGTTGAGTTCTATGGTTCTTAGTCCCTTAGAAAGTGTGTTTAGAATTGCAGCCTTTAGGGACATCCATCTTTACTCATGAGTGCTCCCATCTAACATCTCCACAACAGTAGGCTCTCTTCTTCCTGCAATGACTTTCTGGTGACTGACCTGGCCTGAGGGTACTTAAACTCTTCTTGCCAGAAGCAAGTAGGCTAGATTAAATGTTCCTTACCCAGGCTCCCTAAGCAGGTGAGAAGCAATGATTCCATCACTTCAGCTGGACCTGGAAACACCCTCATTTAGCTCTCACACACCCCACCTTCACCTTGCCTGCCCCCTGGGCTCCTACTGGGAGAAAGGGCAGGATATCAACCTAATTAATTGATTAATTAATAAGATTTCTATCTTAATTTCTTATCAGAGAAATTTTTTTGTTTGAGTGGTACGCTCAAAGCACCTGTGATTGATACTTAATGTATCATGCTTAAGAAAGGGCATTCAGTGGCAACCGTGTCAAGAACCTGACATGCCTCGCTGTTCCACAGCGTGACAAAGGCTTCAACATGGTCATCTGCTCTATCTACTGGGAACTCCCCCAGGGCATTCAAGAATCCGGTGGATTTTATTAGTCTCCGGCGGCAAGACCATCTTAATCTGTCTATCACTCCTGCAGGGGAGGATCCATAAGTGTAAACTTCACCAGAAAGTGGTCTGACCATGATGATGGGTTACATCCACCCTACCCCCCATCTCCAGACCACTCCTTCCTCCATCTGGAGCAAAAACCAATTCGAGGGTGTGCCCTGCCCAATGTGTCTGGCCAGTGACAACTTGAGACAGTCCCATGGTCATCATGGAGGCCATGAAGTCCCAAACTGGAGCACTAGAGGCAGCCTCAGTATGGACATTGAAATCACCCAAGACTATCATTCCAGGCTCCTCCAATACCACAGCTGAGATGGCATCCACCAGCTTGGTCAGAGAAGCTGCCAGGCAGCAGGGTGGACAATGAACCAGCAGCAACCCTAGTTTACTGTCTCCTTGTCCTGACACCAGGTGCAGGCCCTCACAGCCAGCTTCAAGACATAGTGGTTTCCTGCTGACAGAAATGGAAGTTCTGTAGACCACAGCAACTCCTCCCCTTGTCCCTGCAGCCTGTGCTGGTGTTGAGCGGAGTATCCTGGTGGGCAAAGCTAGGTCAAATCAACTCCTCCCAGCTCACTCACCCAAGTCTCGGTAATGCACACCCAATTGGCACCTTCATCCATTATCAAATTATGGATGGGTGTGGTCTTATTGTGTACCAATCTGGCATTAAACAATAGCACACCAGGCCAGTGGGCACAGCAGGGGAGCAATGAGGAACCCGTCCATGAGACAAGTGAGAGCGAGGAACAAGGCATAGATAGTTCACCACCTCCCCACAGCTATATCTCCATCTACCCATGATAACTGAAATTGGGGTGGCATCACCCACATTCCTCCTTAATAAGACTCCTCCTAAACATCTGATATGGACCCAACAAGAGCCCACCACCAAAACCTACCTGAACCAATTATCCCAGTAAGCCTCTGAGAGAATTGGGAACAGTCAGACCCACTCAATATGTTTCAAACAGGGCAATTACAATATGTTGCTACTTGAACAATGAATCTAGCTGTTGGAAAAAACAAACTTGGCCTGCTCGAGATGCATGTGTTTAGCCTTCTATGCTTAAACCACCCCACTTAAGGAAGATGGGCATAGCCAATTGAAAACATAGAGCACACCTAGAAATTTGCTAGAATATATTTCACCTCCACCTGTTTTATCTTGTGCAAACTGAGACATTCCTCATGTCCATTCTGCAGAATAGTCAGTGCTGTTATTCCACAATTGTTTTTGATTTTTTAGTGTAAATTATGCAAAGTGTTGCTGTACTTCACATATTCACAGAAACAGAAGCAAAAGAAAATGATTTACTATAGGAAACTTCACTAAACTTCACTAAAATTGCAAAGTAATTCAAACATATTTAAAGTGACTATCTCAACTATATCAGCTGACTTCCTCCCTGCTAAAACATTATTGCTTCCTCACTGCTAAAACAGGATCGCCACAGTATGTCTTGTTTCTGGTATTTGGGCTGACTGCAGGTGTTGCCACCACTCACCATATGCTCAGAGGCACATATTACCAAATTCTTCCAAGCTACCTAGGAAGTGGATTGGACTGTGAAAGACCAACCCAAATTGTGTTTGCATTTTTACAAATTTGTAGGACAGTACATATATCAGAGAGAAGGGAGGGAGGGCTGGAGTGGGCAGGGGAAGAGGAAGAGGGGAGGGGAGGAAGAAGGGAGAGGGAGAGGGAGATCAGAAGGGAAGGGAAGGGGAAAGGCAAGTCTAATCATGTGCATGCTTATTGAATTCAATGGGATTTACTCTCGTGCAATCATGTTTAGGATAGGTAAAACTGACCATGGAGGAGGAGGAGGAGGAGGAGGGGACAGGAGAGGGAAGGAGAGAAGGAAGGGATAGGAGGGAGGAGGGAGGAAGGGAGGGCAAATTTGATAATTGGCATTTTTGAGTTCAGTGGGACTTACTCCTGTATAATCATGCTTAGGATAGGTGAAACTGACCTGAGAGAGGGGGGGAGGGTAAGAGAAGGGGGAAGAGTAGGGGTAGGGAGAAAGGGGAGGGGAGAGGAGGGGAAGGTAAGGAGATTCGGCGGGTGGGCTCTGGGCAAAGGGAAAACCCCTTTCCTTTCCAAAAGGAAAATGTTGTGAACAGTATAATTGTTTTTCATATTTTCCCCCACCTTTTTATTCTACAGCCTGCACATGTAGTCTCCCACCCAAATTTAAACCAAAGCTGTCACTGGCCACATCTACACCAGACCTTTATATCACTTTAGTCATGAGTTCCCCCAAAGAATCCTGGGAAGTGTAGTTTGTGAAGGGTGCTGAGAGTTGTTAGGAGATGTCCTATTCCCCTCACAGGACTACAATCCTCAGAAGAGGGGCTAACTGTTAAACCACTCTGGCCACTGGACCTCTGTCAGGGGAATGGGAGTCTCCTAGAACTCTCAGCACCCTTCACAAGCTACACTTCCCAAGATTCTTTGGGGGAAGCCATGACTGTTTAAAGTGAAAGAAATGTCTATTGTGGGTGGCCACCTGATCAGCCAAGCAAAACAGCTGTGAGCCTGGCTTTTAGAACACTGAGAGTTGGTTCTTACTGAGCATGCCCATGCTTATTATTGACACCAATGTTAAATTTCTTAAATTAATTAAAAATCAGCCAGGCTTTTTTTTTTTTTTACTTTTAAATTGCAGAAGATGAAGGTCAGAGTATGGGGCAAAGTCAGTAATAGGATTATAGGTACTCTATGAATATGGCTGATTTTTAATTAATTTCAGCAAATTATGAGACAACTGACAGAAAAAAGTCCCACAGGTGTCTGGATTTTTTTCTCTTGTTTTACACTTTGAACTCTCGATTCTCGCTGAGTGTTTTGTGTATCTCCGTGAAACCTTAGAGGGTTGTTAAGCAATCATTTCTGAGCTCAGGACTGTAAGTTTTGTAAGGTTTTGTTTTGAAAGGAGCTTATGGGAAGCAGCAGAATGGCATTGGGGTATTTTCAATTTAACATTGCGGAATGTGAAAAATCAGTGTTGTCTATAGTATACAGCCACTCTTGTGGCTGCCAGAGCTTGGAAAAGTTACTTTTTTGAACTACAACTCCCATCAGCCCCAGCCAGCATGGCCACTGGATTGGGGTGATGGGAGTTGTAGTTCAAAAAAGTAACTTTTCCAAGCTCTGGGCTGTACAATATGCAGTTGCATTGTTGTATTTGTGAGTTTGGTGGATATGCTTTCCCCCATCATTGCAGCATTGCTTTGAGCTATTCAGGTAAAATAGTATATTGTTATGGGACTGGGGGGTTGATGGATGATTCCTTTAGGTCCCCTTCAAGTTTGTGATGTTGTATCTGGAAGGTGGGGTCTGCAAAGGAAGAAACCTGCTGTATTAGTCAGACTAGTTCCATTCATAAATTAATGGATTCAGCCTAATCCATCAAGTGACCCCATTAACAACTGTAAGAATCTGCCAGGGAAGTAATGTGGCCTTTTAAGAATTCTTTTCAGGAGAGAGAGGCCTATCCCCAACTAGGATGTTGTTTGTGTGTCTGTGTTAAAGTTAGACTGAGGAAAGGCTGGAAGCTGAAAACAGACAGAGAGGCTCGCTTTCTCTCTGTGACTGAAAGGACCCCAAAGCTATGGGCAATGGAGAGCAAGATCTGATGAACTGTTAGTGCTGTGAACTCCTCCATATTATGCTCAGGCTGTATATATGTGCAAATAAAAACCATATATCCTATACCACAGTCTCCACTGACCTTCATTACCCTGGGTAAGCTCAAGAACCCCTGGAAGTCTCTCATCACTCGGAGACTGGGGTGCACACAACACTATAAATGTTTTAAATAAATTTGATATCATTATAATGGAGAAAGTCACCCCCGGCAAATTCTTTTCAAACTTAACAACTGGGATTGATGATGCTGGTAAGGAATCTGAGGAATCTGGGGCTAACAGGTATGCCAAGATGGATTAGGTCCATTGAAAAGAATTGATTCAGGAGCAAGCCTTCTTTCAGCTAACTATTCTGCACTAGCCAGATCTTTGCTATTTTTTAAATTTTTGACAGATGGTTTCATTTATACTTTTAACAGCTGCGTGGTAGGGTGGTGTGGGGGAGGAATCAACAGGTGTTATGTTTGCCATCATTGTATCTCCATGCCAAGGAAACAATATTAATTGAACTTCTCACAGGGGAAGTACAAACAATTTCCTTTATGCATTTACCTGATACGTGACAGTGTAGCAAGAGGTACATCATCAGCAAGATATACTGACTGACACACCCTCTGGCTATGTCCTATGTCAGCCATGTGTTCAGTGGAAGTGTGAAAGTAAGGATGGGGGAGAAATTCAATGCAGTTCACATATAAAGGTGAACCTACCTAATTTGCACTTTCCAAAACAATATGTGAAGCAAAACACACCCATCCTTCGAAATATGCAGTTCTCCAGAATTTGCTATCCAAATCTCCAGGCAGGTACAAAAATGCATGTATTAGGGTAAAATGTCCATAATAACAATTCACATTGGTGAATATAACATAGTAAAAACACTTTACTGCTTTGCAAATATGTGCATATTAGACAGAAGTTTATTTAAAAACGTATGCATTAGGAGAAATCTGCACTAAAATGCTGATAAATGTTCATGAGGACTTTGCAAGCTGATGTGGCAATCTGGAGAACTGAACTTATAAGCAATGAGACACTGAGAGAAACCAAAATGGACAGATTTGCCCCTCGCTATGTGAAAGGGCCATTCATGTGTACAGTTCTACCCAAGATTCCTGCTCACATGGAAGTGGCCTAAACACACACACACATCTTTATGCACATAAGGCTCCTTCGGACTATCATCAAATGTGTGGCAGGCAGTACAGGTTGCGGTTTGCAGATCCAGCCCCGCTACTCCTTCACACATTCAGTAAATGCATGGGAGGGGGGTCATTTGAACACCTCATATCATGTGGCTGTTCAAGGGAAGCAAGGCAGAACCAGTCAGACATTGCCTTAAATGATGTAAGGATTTTGCCTTAAGACCTAGGCAAGTCTTTTCTAACGTGGAAAGCTGAGGCTTTTCTTAGCCATACATTAAATCAGAGATTGGTCCACCAGCATCTTTCCATAACTGGGACACCTCTGCCTAGGAATTGCTATCAGTGAGCTGAACAGTATTTACCAGTTAAGAATGGAGGCAAACTGCTAGCTAGCTGGAGCCAGATAATCTTTAAGCAACTGGGCTAGGTACCTACCATGTCAAAAGCTTCAGCCTGGAGAGGCTGAAATCTTTCTCTTCTCATTGCTTTCTTGTACTGTTTTCTAATCAGGCCAAAAATAACAATGCACATTCTGTCTGGCATGGTAGGCACATTGTATTAATTTGGTACTGATATCTACTTTTACCGGTCTGCTGAGCCCCACAATTCAGTGGTGAAGATTCAGCAGCTACCCACAGCCAAACCTTTAAGGAATATCATATTATGTTTTCAAGGACATAAACTCAGTGGCAGATGAGCAGTAGTGTAGTGGCAAATTCAGTGGTGCAGGGTCCCTTCATGTTAGTCACAGCCATGCCCCCTCTCCCCTTTTTGCTGCTGAGTTGAGAATGAGATCCTTGTTAATACCTTCTCCTACCAACAGACTGTTTTGCCAACAAGCAAGAAAGATTAGGAATTTCAGAAGGCAATGAATCACACTAGTAGATTGACTGTTTTATTTGAGATAGCGGTTTATCATTGTATTGCATGCAAGGCATTAAAACAATAAAACATAGATAAAAGCAGCTAATGAGCCCACCCGGTCTGACGTTCACCTTCAGTTGCTGGAAGCCCTGAAGCAACAGCGAGATCCCATTGGCCAATTTCTTACACAGCACCATGCACCCTCAGTCTCAGCCTGTGTTGAGGCTCTCTGATCAAGAGCTAGGGTGCTTTATTTATACCCCAAAAAGGCCCTGGACATGGGCACAGGTTTGCACCTGTGACTTTAACTGGCTATACCTTTGGGGATGTTGTTGCAATTAGGCAACATGCTTCTGTCTTTGTTTATTAATTCTGCCAGTCAGTGTCCTTGAGCTTTGAAGCAGCATGATTCATAACACCTGCCTGAAGGCTGTATTTCTAAGACCTCAGCAGTGTGGGAAGACACTCTCCCTAACCAGCTATCATGCATACACAGAGCTTCCCAGACTTCTGAACTATGCAAACTGGGTGGGAAAGAAAGCAAATAGCACACCTGACTGAGAAGCAGGGGTGTGAGACAGGTGCATGGGACAGGGGAATTGAGTATGCCATACTACATCTTCTGGCCCTGACATTGAGATGTCTTCTGGATTTTCCCATACACAGACATCCCTAGGAGCCAATAAGCATGAAAGGGCAGAGTGTTAGCTACTGAGAAGAGTTTTCTCAGTGGCTCACTGCCTCCTTTCACTCTGATTGACTCCAAACAGCAGGGAAGGACAAGGAAACATGTTAGAAGACTTTTCTCAGTGGTCAACATGCTCCCCTGTCATGCTGATTGGCTCACAGGATACTCTACACAGAAGGCATAGCTTGAAATATAAAGGAAGAATTGCTATGTGTGATATACTCTTCTTGAGCCCTTCTCAAAGTCTGTAGACACAACAACAGATCATCATCCCTCTATTTCAGAGGTCATTCTATAATTTGGCAAATCAGTACTAACAGAATTTGAGACTGAGGTAACTCTGATGAGAAAGTCTACAGTTCTGTATTTGCACTATTCTAGAAAGGATTTCTTTACAAGTATCAAGGGACCCTGGTGGAACCCTGCTCCCACAAAAGTAAAGGGTCCTAAGACTCCCCAAGACCCCTGACAACTGTACACCTATGAATGAGACTCTTTTGCATCCAGAAGTTTTGTTTCTTAAACTTGTAGGCCTCAGGAGACATGCATCCCTCCCTTTTCTCTCTGCAAAATTTCAAATTTCACAGAAGTATCGAGTGGCTGGGTATGACAGGGAGGAAGGTTCACACATCAAAATCCTAGGCCACATCAGCAGCCTCTAGTTTAGGATTAATTGCTCATGAAGAAAAGGAGTTGCTTGTGCTTTGGGCAGTATACAACTGCCAGTTAACTCAGGGAAAAAAATTGGCCTGGTCATGTACCTTTTAACAGTTTGATCTATAGAAATTGGCAGGTGGATTTTTCATAGAATAGACAGAAGCTAACACATAGAGATCAAGCTGGTTTTATAGCTTTTAGGAACTGTGCTGGTGACAGAGAGAGAGAGAGAGAGAGAGAGAGAGAGAGAGAAGAAACTGGCAGTTTATCAGGTAGCCATATGATGATACACAGAAAACTAGACTAGAACTATGATACCTAAGGATGGAGGAGACATTCAATTCAGTTCGCAATTAAAGGCCAATTTACCTAATTCACATTTTCCAAAATAATACATGAACCATAACATAGCTATCCTTAGAAATTCACACTTCTCTGAACTTTGCGATACAGTTCTCCTGACAAGTGATGTGGACAAAAATGCATATAGTGGAGTAAAGTGCGCATCAAAATTCAAATGTTAGTGAAAATAATATACAAAAATGCATTTTATTAGGGAAATTGCTTTGCAAAAATGTTAGGCAAAATAGCATACAAACGTGTAATATTAGGGAAACTTTGCACTGTAATTTTTATTTATTTATTTATGTAAAATATTTCTATCCCGCCCTTCTACCCTGTAATAGGGCACTCAGGGCGGCTTACAAAAATAAAATCAAACACATACATAATAAAATTGTAAACAATAAAATCACAAAAACATTAAAATAAATTAAAGTACAATTAAAATACATAAAATACTACACACACACACACACACATATGCATATATATAGGGAGTGGTACTAAAGGGGACTACAAGGGTAAAATTTAACGTAGAAAGCATAAAATCATAAATTCGATGTCAGGCTGTACCTTCAGTCCCTCCCAAAGGCTCTCCGGAGCAAGATCATTTTCAGAAGTCTCTGGAAAACCATCAGCGAGGGAGCAGAGTAGATTTCTTGGGGTAGGGTGTTCCAAAGCTTGGGGGCCACAACTGAAAAAGCTCTCTCCTGCGTGCCTGTGAGTCTAACGTCTTTTACTCCAGGCACACAGAGACCAGAGGCAGATGATCTTAAATCCCGGGTAGGTACATGTGGGTGTAAGCGGTCCCTCAGGTACATTGGTCCAACACTGTTTGCTGAGGAATTTTCATGAAGCCTTTTTTTTAAGCAAACTGATGTAGAAATATAGAGATCTGAGTTAACGATTAGAAAAATGAGAAGCTGAGAGAAACCAAAATGGACAGATTCATCCATCCCTAATGGTAGCTTCCTGCTACCAAAAAAGAAAAGGAAATGTTTCTTCTCCTTGAACATATGAACACATGAAGTTTGACTTATACCTGAGTCAGACATTTGGCTCAGTGCTATTATCTGGGATCCTTTTAAGTGGGGATAACAGGAACGTTTCTGCTATATCAAAGATGTATTCAGGAGGTGAGGATTCAGGAGCTTCCTTTAGCATAGGGCTACTTCATCACAGGAAATAAAAGTAGCCATTGAATCTTATATACCACAGAATTTGCAGTGAATTTAGAGGGTCCTGTTCCACCCTGCCAAAATCAGCATGAATCCTGAGGGAAGCTGACATGCTTTTTGATAAGATCAGCCCAATTTTCAACACATTTCTATTTCTGCACATCTGCAACAGCAAAGTCTACTGCACACTCTTTGTGACTCCTGAAGCCTTCAGTATGATAAGTTCTGGTGTCTCCGTTTTTAAACAGCCAAGGGGCCTCAATTAATCTTCTTCTTTTGCTTATTGCATTGCTCCGTGTTGCTCACTAAAACTGCACACTGGATCCAATGAAAGGGTTTCTACTGCTGATCAGCACTGCACGCTAACAATGACTGGTGACCAAAATTATTTCTACAGAGGAAATGTTCTGTATAAGCTTTAGTGTCGACCTGTCATTCTGCTTTTAGCTTCAACTGGGAAAAATATACCTTTGGAAAGTCATAGATTCATTTATTCTAAGGGCTCTGAGACAGAGCTTTTCTTCTGTGTTTATTGGCATGTGTTATGCTGAAACAAATGCACTCTGTAGTTCAAAATTCCACCGAGGCTTCACAATCCAATGGCTATAATTAATGTAGTTTTAAGGAGGAAAGAGTTTTCAAACTGATAAATCTATAATTACTTGTATTGAAATTGGATCTCCCCCCCCCCAACTTTACTAGCTTGGTTGTAGCTTAAGGCAGAGTGATATTTTGGACTAGTTATTTGTTTGACAAAAGAAACTGATATGGACTAAATCACAACAGACTGGATATGTATGTGGGTGTGAATGTGCATGCACGCATGTGGGCACGCACGCACACACACTGAAAAATAATGTGAAAGCCTCATACCCTGATCAGCACCTCTATTCACTGGAGGACCAAGGCTGGGGTTGGAAAGATAAAGTGGTGTACCCCATCACTGACAGGTTTCCTACTCCACACTTTTCTCTTAGATTGGCAACTGGAGGGCCAAATATTTAAAATAAATATACACCACCACCTTTTGACTATTGGATCTTTGCAAATGTGTAAAATACACACTTCTCAAAATGTAGGCGGAAATGTCAGTGTAATCATGTATGTTCGGTGTTACATTTTATTGTTAACAATAAAAATATGTTTGATATGTGAAAATATTACTGGGAGAGTAGCTGGTCGTACTGATAGACAATAGTCTGTTAAGACTCCTCCTCAAGAACACTTATATACATAAGGTTTGTAGTCAAAGACTTCTCTAGTTATTTTTTAACTGAGATATCGTTCCTGATTTTTAACTCACTGCCCTCATGTCTCTGGATCCTTGCTTTCCCTTTCACCGACAGTTCACAACAGCATTGTCTCTGAATTGTGCATGAAATTATTTCCAGTTACTTCGGCTCCTTAGTCCCTTCACCACTGCTACCAGTTTCTCACATGCAGCACACAGTCTCCTGTCTATAGGAGACTGCCCCATGTGAGGTCTTGTCTCTAACTTTCTGCCTTTCTCAGAGCAGCTGTGTCAACATTTCATGATTTGTTTACCATCACCATACAGCACATTTAACATTCCATGACATCACAGCAGCCCAGCCAATGGCTTTGGAGAGGGTGAGCTTGTAGGTGATAGGTAGGCAGACAGTTTTAATGTACTATACTGACAACCTTAACTATTAATAAAATGTATTGGAGGTCGCTGATTCATAGGGTTGCCATAAGTCGTAATCGACTTGAAGGCATATAACAACAATGTCTTGAAAATGACTAGTAATAAGCAGAAGTGGATGCTTGCCTGGGTCAGATGTTTCTACACTGCTACTTACCTCTAGTGTGATACAAGAAGGAGGCCTTAAGGCTGTTCCTGTTTTTACAAAGCAAAACCTTTTAAATTTCAGTCTTGCCATAAATCCCCAGATTGCCCAGAATGACACTTCTGAGCATGTGTATGTGTCATATTTTTTCTGTCTCAAATTGAGAAAAGAAAAAGAAACCTGCTATTTTTGTTTGTGTCGGTAACACCATCACTTCCCATCCTCATTTTGTACTCTGATGGGAAAACAGATCATACCCAGGGCAGCTGACCTATATCCTGTCACCACACAACAGCCTTATCAGTGTGCACAACTAATATGATTCTCTTTGTCTCACTCCCCACCGTGACTTCTTTTTGAAACAGATTAGCTTTAACATTAATGTTTGCTTCAGAACTGCGCTTCATTTTGCAGCTAAATTAATAAATCAGTTCAACTGCTGAGATGACATAAACAAGAGATACTCAAAAGAATGGAAGTGAAGAAGATCACTGCACAATATGGTGGAGCGTTCCAATCAGACATCATCAGTAATGGATGGACATATTGTTGCCCTCTAAAGTTATCCCTACCACCACCACTTTAGGATGAGGTTTTATTTCAGGGAACTGATACCACCACATTTGAAACCCTTGTAACAATCTCATCATTGGATTCACCCCTAAAGGGTGACAGAATAAGGATGATGATGATGATGATGATATGATGATGATGATGAAATATTCTGTGGTAGTTCCTCTATGTCACCAAGTGTGGTGCCTTTATAACAACATTTATAAGAACAGAAGTAGTTCAGAAATCTCATACAGAAGAAATACAAAGGTAGGAAGTAAAGCAAACTCCAACCAATTGACGGCTCATATGCGACCTTTTTATTATACAGAGATCTCCTATAGACATAGATATCAAAAGCAAATATAAAAATAGAAGAGTATTGCACTGATGTTGGCCCAGTGGAACATTCTCTAAAACAAGGGGTTTGGTTGGCTCAGACAGAGCCTAGTCTGTGGAAAGCTCGTGCCTGAAGAAGTACTTGCTGCATGGGCAGCCTGAATAAGGGTAAGCAGAGGAATTAGGCTAATGGAGGCCTAGCTTGGAGGCATGGGGGCTTTGTCATTCTGTGGCCTGCAGGGATCTGCCTTGGCATCCATTCTTTAGTCACCTCCTCCTGCTCTGAGAAGTTTGGCTGGGGCCTGTGTCAATTGAGTTATCAACGTGCAGCCTTGCTAGGGCATTGGCTTCTGTATTGCAACAAAAATCTAGTTTTATGTGGTCTGGTGATAAAGGCTAACAACGCCAATTTTTCTACCGTGCTCATAGGTTCCAGGTGGGAAAAGCTGTTTATTCCAATTACTAAGAGAAAACATCATATAACAAGAGATTTCTTTTTTTAAAAAAAATCCCACACATACCAAAATTAAAATTTCTGCCCTGGGATGTACTACTTGAAATGCAGGTGGAGGCTTATAAGAGGGACTGTTCTACTCCCACGCAAAAAAGAAAGAAGGGAAGAAACCCTCTACATCGAAAATTAAATGTTAGGGGAAAGGATTGTAGCATTGTCTTTGACATACAAGTGTTTTGTTTCCATGGATTGTTCTCATTATTGTCATTAGTAATAGCATGAAGGAGCATTCAGTTCTGGGAAACTCAATCGGCAGTCTGAAGTCGTACAACCTCTTGGTAAAAACTACTACAACACACATACTTTTGGTCATTAACTTCATTGCATTGGGGTCACTGTTAAATTTAACCTCTTCTTACTGTTAAACTAAACATGATGTGGATGGGTGCTTTGGAGAAAATGGAATTAGGTACCATATTTTAAATTCACAATAGTGTGGATAAGAATGCTTTATAAGAATGTTAAATTTCTAAGGCCACTGCTGTGCTGAGAATCAAAAGTGCAATACCAAAGAGCATTGTTGCAGCCATTTCTATTTTATCTGTTATGACTCTTAAGAGGATTTAAAACTCAAACATGAGATGTCTTCCAGTGGCAGGTTGCTTCTGAACTGCTCCTGTTGTGTTGGTTTCGTTTTTGCGTGTACTGTTCCGTTCCAGGAAATCAAGCTGTGATTGTGGCAGAGGTGGCATCATGGACGTGAGAGGCAGAGCTGTAAAAGTGAGCTGTTACAGCATTTCTGTTAGGGAGTCAGGTACCGCTGTGATGGGTGACCTTATAAAATCTTATACACAGTGAAAATATCACCTCTCATATTGCCGAGGGCACCTTCATGAGCGAAGTAATTTGTCCTGTGCTTTAGCATTAGGTTTCTTCTTTTTTCCTATCCTATCCCCTGTCCATTCTATTTATTCACATATAAAAAGGTCAGAGGTTCATTAAAGAGAAACAAAAGGCATTTATATAAGAACATAAGTAGAGTCTTGCTGGATCAAACCAAAGGCTGGATCAGACCCACACGGGCCAACCAGATGCCTCTGGGAAGCCCACAAGTAGAAAGTCAGCTCAATAGCACTGTCCTCCATGTGACCCCTAGTAAGTGTTATTCAGAGGCATACCGCCTCTGACACTGGAGGCAGAACATAGCCATCATGACAAATAGTCATTGATAGCCTTATCCTCCATGACTTTGTCTGTTACCTCTTTGAAGTTGTCTACTTTGTGGTGGCCCAAGCAGAAAAAGGCACTGTGTATCCCACTGAAATGCAGTGGTAGACATGGGCAGGATGGATAGACAGACATAGAGCATTAGTACATCATTATTAATGACCTGTAAAACATTTTGCCCATATATATTTATTTACCATATTCATACTTCACCTGAAGGTCCCGAGTGGAAATACATAAAAATTAAATTCACTAATAGGCAAAAAAACCTTTGTGGTTTAAGAACATATCTATAGCCCACAGATATTTCTAACAAACTTTAAAAAGCAGGGAAATTGGGCAGCTATAGTGAATGTACCAGGGGAGCAGGAGACCTGACCTCCTCTCTGAGATATTGTACTGCCCTACAAATTGGTCAAAATGCAAACACAATTTAGGTTGGTCTTTCACAGTCCAGTCCACTTCCTGTGTAGCTTGGAAGAATTTGGGAACATTTGATTACAGATTACAGGTACTCTGTGAACATGGCTGATTTTTAATTCGTTTCAGCAAATTATGAGACCACTGACAGAAAAAAGGGGTCTGGATTTTTTCTCTCTTGTTTTACACTTTGAATTCTAGATTCTCTCTGAATGTTTTGTGTACTGCCATGAAAACATTAGAGGGTTGTTAAACAAGCGCTTCTGAGTTCAGGAGTACAAGTTTTGTAATGTTTTGTTCTGAAATGAGCTTATGGGAAGCAGCAGAATGGGATGGATGGCATTTTCAATTTAACATTGCAGAATGCGAAAAATCCATGCTGGCTGTAGTATACAACCACTATCATGGCTGTATATTTATTTATTTATTTATTTCCCACCCTTCCTCCCAGTAGGAGCCCAGGGCAGCAATAAGGAAATCCTTCACAGGAAGGTGCTCTGTGTGTGTCCCAAGAAGCTCATGGGGCTCTAGATCATCCTCAGATTCAATAAGGATTCATATCAGCCTGCTACTGGTCTCTCCTGGTTTTGGGTTGGGATACTATGTGGATCACCTGTGGATTACCTGGGGTTGTTACAAGTCAATATGGGGTGCCAATAAGTTGCGAGAGGGATTCAAGTGTATACCAGAACTTTAGGTTAGTCCATTGAAAGTGGATTAGCACAAACAAATCTACTTTTTGTGGAAAGTGATGGGGAAATGTGTGGGATGAATGATTTAGGGGAAGTCATGTTAACACAAGCAAATCAGGATGAATGCAGGATGAATTGCACACTGTTATATAACCATCCTGTGAACAAATCAGAATGAATGCTCAGTGAAGACTGGACATAGTCTACTTAGTGTGTAAACTTTGTGCAAGCAAATCAGGATGAATGCTCAATAAATTTGTCATCGAAGGGAGCCCTTGAAGTTACTCCAGTAAATGGCATTGGATGAAAGCATTCAAAAAGAGAGAGGCAAAACCTCCCTCATTTGGGGCTTTTTAATTCCACTTTGGCTAATCAAAATATTGCTGTTGGAATATTTAAGTTGTTAGAGTTTTGTAATTATATTTTGAAAATAATGAAAGCAATATTTGACTGCAATATATTTTTGTAATTGTAACTGTGTCCTCAAAATGAATGTGTGTGTTTAAGTTGTTAGTATGTTTTTTTAAGAATATTCATTGTTTTGTATTTTAGCCCCTGATGAAGGCTTGACTACACAGGCTGAAACGCATTGGGCTTTAACATATTTTATACAGAAATTTCTCTTTTTTATATACAAGAAATTATTGGTGCCACTGTGCACAGAATAAAGCCACATCTTTCCAGCATTCTGGTTAAAAGAAAGACACAGGAAGTTTAAAAATAAAAGAGACTATACTGGATATACAAACAACATTAAATATAGTCATGCTAATACACTGGTTAAAGACAGACTCATGCACATAAAGGGAAATTAAAAATAAATCAGAATAAAAGGGACGAACAAAAGAAATTGTGTCTAATCCTTCTAGTTTAAGTTCCCTCTGAGCACTCTCCCCCCAACAGGTTCAGCTTAGCCCCCCCGATGATATACACAGGTTGGTTCTTTATTATATTATTACAGGGTGGATGCATGATGTGATGGCAGAGCCCTTTCGTGAGACTTATGACTTCTTGCTAGGCCCAGGCATAGGTACAACTTCTTGCTAGGCCCGGGCATGTATGAGGTTTGAAGTACTTAATTATATGATTATTATACTACATACTAGTATAGTGGTGGGGCCTAGTGAGCCTTTTTAGCCTTTGGGCCTTTCATAGTTATATGATAATAAGGGCGGAGATAACAGTTTGCTAGAAAATGTCTAAATCGCTGTATCTTAAGTGAGCGGTCCTTTTGCATTCCAAGTGTTAATTTCAGGCTATTTGTTCACTCTGAGACAGAAGAGGCATGTACCTGAATTTAGTTAGGAATGGAAAGTTTAGCAGATGGTAATCATATTGATTGGGGAATAGGAATAAAGAGGAAAGCCCGATTTGCCTAATAGAGATCCCTCATATTACAGGATCTTAGACTCTTATTGACATAGGGCTGCCTTTTAAGGTCCAGGCAGACTCTTCCCCCCTTTACTGAGGATTGTGGCACCAACAACGAAACATCATTACCTGAAATTACATTTTAGTTAGGACTTCTGATATCATTACCTGGAATTACATATAGTGTGCAACGGTTGCATTGGCTCATCTATTTTGATATGTGTTGGAAAACCTGCTATAGTGCAGCCACATATTGGTGACAGCAACACATCCTCAGCATCTGCTGCTCTTGGATTTATGATATCATTTACTAGAAAGGGATATAGGATGTTAATTTTGCATTTTGGACATCTATTATGATAGGTGTTTGGAAGCCTACAAGTAGGGTTGCTATATTCCAGTTCCACAAATCCGGGCAGGTTAATTTGCATATTATGTAAAGTATTATGCAAATATCTGCATATTATTTGCATATTATGCAAATATCTGCATATTAATATTTGGATTGTCCAGTTGTTTTGTTTTTGTGCCTAGGAATTACCACCAAAAGCTGGGGAAAGATGTGAGAAATCTTTTTTTTTAAAGCAACATTTTCAGCCTTAAATGCCTAGACTCTAGTTTCCAACACTATGGAGTATTTATTGATTGATTAAGAGAATTTATATCCTGCCCTTTTGCTGTTAAAAACAGAGCTCAGCACAGCTTACAAATATAATAAAAACAATAAAAATACACAATCAATATAAAAACATAATAAAAACACAAAATAGCAACAAACAAAGTAAGTCAGAGCAGCAGTATGGTTAACCATATACGATATATTTCAAAGATGTGGTGGGTGGAGAAAAACAAGAAGCCAAAATGTTAGGAAAAGGAGTCTTTCACACCACATGCTCAGTTCTAAATACTGTTGCAGCAAGTTTTACAAGTTCCTCCAGTATTCCACTGGTGCAGGCACTCAGACATTCAAAGTATCTGTATGTTTCTTAGGTTTTATAAAAGCAGAGCTTTGCTTAACTCAAAATTTCTTCTCCCTTTGATCAACCACATCTACACAGGTTCCACCTCCATACTCAAAATGAAACTGGGCCTGGAAGTGTGCAACAACCCCACACATACCATGCTAATTAGATTATCAATGCCAGGATGTCTGTCTTATCGACTACTCTCCTGCTCCCCCCACCCCCCGGGCATCATGAAAGACCCAGTCCTGGGCTCAGAAACAAAATAAATATCTGGTCCTCTTCAAAGTATTGATAAGCCTTTTGTTTTAATTGAAATAATAATTATAAATTCTTGTTCTTATCACTAATGGGAGTTAATTATCTTGCATATGCTGCTGTTGCTTCTATAGCTGTAATGGAGTGAGGTTAAAGATAAGTGAAATGCAAATAGGAAAAAAAAACACAGAAGGCAGTAACACTTTCTTAAATGTAATACCATACCAACCACAACAAGATTCCTATGAGTAAGGCAAAAAACTAAGCATCTCACAGCCAGTCAGGATTCCTAACCAAAAACCAAAAATATGATAAATGAAGAAATATTTATATAAGCATGACTATCAAATATATTTATTATTTACACAAACTGTAAAGATATTTATAGTGCAATCCTAGGTTTATTTATTCAGAAGCAAGTCCCAGTGTATTCAGTGGGGCTTACTCAAACAGGGACAGAAATGCAACCTCAAGTGATAAGCAACTTCATTCACACAACCCAAAATTCTGAAATGCCACTTTACGCTGTTTTGCAACTGTTTATACTTGTTTTTATGGTTATTGGATTTTAAATGGCTTTATTTCTTGTTGTGAGCTGCCTTGGTTTCCAACCCTACCTCACAGGGGTGTTGGAAAGACTCCATACACACACACGCACACACTGCAGATGTATAAATACATACAGCCCATATAATAGTTTATTGTCAAACCAGTTGGTCATTGTAGAAAAATCAGTATTAGTTTTTTAAAAACCAATATTACTTTCCTACAGAATAAAAACTGTAATACCTAAGTAAGCCCTGCCTACTTGCTTTAAAAGAGGACTGGAGAAGGGGGCAGAAAGAGTTAGAACACAAACACAATTCTTTTTTACATTCACTCCAAAGTCCCATTGATTTTGAGCACATTCATAACCATGTCTACTCAAAAGTAAGTCCTATTGAATTCAATGGGATTTACTCTGGGCATATGGGATTAGCATTGCTTTTACAAAAAGCAAGCATTGGGAAGGTTTTCAAAACACTCCCCAAGATCTGACTCCTGCACACAAGAGGAAAAAAACTGAAATGTATATACTTACCCAATTTATGAGATTTTCAGATAAACAGGGGGTGAAACCACCATTTTGTTTTCTAGACACTGCCTCAGGTCAATGAAACTGAAACACAATCCCTGATTGGCTGCAATCCTGAACGGGCGTGGTTAAAGCTAGGAAGTGCTGTAGTACTGTATACAGTACTGTTTAAAGAAAGATTTAACAGTCGGGGGCGGCTGACGTTTTTATGCATATCTCAAGAACCAGACCACCTAGAAACTTAATTTTTTTTTTAAATTAAAGCTGAGAATCCGGGCCACCTAAGGGATTAGCCGGGCACTGGGTGGCATGCATAGAATCCGGGTAAAACCCGGCTAACCAGGCAATATGGCAACCCTACCTACAAGGGGGAGGCCGCTGCAGTCGGCCAAATATGGGTGGCAGCACCATATCTCCAGTATCTGTGCATTGGGGAACTGGGTTACCTGCACTAAAATGGTGGCTGGGAAAGTGTGCTTACTCATAAATTATTTCCTTTCTTTATGTGAAACAGGGAAATATGAGGCCAGTGGCCCTCACAGCAGTGAGGAGAAGCACCCAGCAGTAGCTGCTCAAGGAAAGCGTTCCTCCCCTGTTAAGCTCGAGGTACTGGGACCTTGCTTGCAGACTGCCCAGTTCCTGGGGAGGTTTGTTTTGTTATGGGGTTTTCTTTCAGTTTCTGGATCCCATATTGTAGTCTCAGGGCTTGCCTTAAGGGCCTGCGCTCTTAAATTTGTCTTGGGCATAGACGCAATGGCAATCAGTAATGGCTTCCTACCAGTTAGTTAATGCACTGCCTATGGGAAAGTATGACATCTAATCTGTTTTTTCATCTACTGTGGGGATACAAGGGGATTTATAGCTGCTGGGTTTTTGCCTTTTCAGTCAATTCTATGAGGTAGAGCATTACATATAGGCTGCTCTATTCTTGCATGGAGCGCTTCAGCTCCTTCCTTGAAGGGGCTGTCAGGATGAGAGGGTAAAAATAAAAATTTGGATGCATGTTAACACCTGATGTCACAGATTATGGAATGGCTATGTAACTGGTTCATCTTAATGGCTGTGTCAATGGACCATCCTGCCCGGTGTTAACCTTCCTGGGCATACCACCTAATTCACCACCAATCATACTCATGTGCTCAGTCAGTAAGGGTTTCATGCCAGTTAGGCCAAGAAAGTGTTTCTTGTCTGCCCTCCAGGTATTAGAGGTCTTTTCCGGTCGTATGAGGTCGTAGCAGGGCTTCCACAGCCTAACTACAGGTTCAGGTTTGTGGCTGTATAATAATTTAATGCTTGTTGTGATCAAATATTGATCAAGAAATTAGAGCCAAACTGCAGGTTACATTTTATATTCTTGCCCAAATCATTTGGTCTAGTTTTCCCACACTCCTGGGGAAGAACTAACTAACTTGCTGTAGAATTACGTGACATAGCTCAGGGCTAGAGCCTCTGAACTGCAGGCTGAAGGTCCATAGCATCTCTAGGTAGGGCTGGGAGGTAGAACTGGAAGTCCGTGGATGCATCGGGGTTTTTGTGCTGGCTGCAGGCGTGGACTTATAGGCAGTGAGGCTTGGGAACTCTCCCGTCCATTTTAGGTAGGGTTATGGCCCTTGTCTGTTCCTTTGTTCTCTAGTGCCCAGATTTTAATGTTTTCTTTTGGGGCATGGTAAGGTAGACTCAGGTGGAGTGGTTCAGCTGTGCTGTGCAACTGCACATTGGGAGATTGGGGAGCAGAGTCAAAGATGGCCATAAGCCAGTCTGTCGCCCCAGCATGCTCAACAGCTATCAGAATGCAGGAGGGGTTTTTCCCAGGACTTCTGGGCCGGCAAGGGCTATGCACCAGAGTGGCCTATTCAGTGAGTCACCTGCTGGGATTGCCTAGTGAATGGCTGGAGACTGGGCCTCTCAGTCCAAGCACTTTGAGGTAAAGGCTGATGATTTTCCCACTTATTCCAGGGACTTCAGAGTCCGCCGTATGTTAGCTGGGTGGGCTAGAGAACACCCTGCCACCCTCGATCCCCGTTGCCCTTTCTCACGGGACATTTTATTGAGTATGGTGGGCCAGTGAAAAACGGTATGCTCCTCAAGCTATGAAGCCAGACTATTCCAGGCGGCAGCCCTTATGCTGGTTTTTGGAGCTTTTAGGATAGTTGAGTTGGTGGCCGGATCCAAGGGAGATTTGTCTCGACGGGTCCTCCAGCAATGAGATGTCTCCATGGAAGGGAGTTGTACCTATATAACATTGATGGACCGGCAATGTTGCTGGACAGGGATGGAGCAGCTGCGCACCCTATCCTGGGCTTACAGTTAGGCCTCAGTCAATGGGCTGCAGTGTGGTGGCTTGGCTGGCGAGGAATACTTTGGGATGGGCTCCTACCCACTCTGTCCCAGCTTGGTTCAGTGCAGACATCTCCGCATGTGGTGGTCATTCCCAACTCAGTATTTGAGGCAAGGCCCTCAGGTGGCGGGCATGTGCAGACATGCAGTTCGGGACGCAACGATGGCCTCGGTTACCTAAGGGCATGGTCCTCAGTTTGGCAGGCATGTGCGGACATGCAGTTGGCGAGGCAATGGAAGGGCATGGCCCTCAGTTTGGCAAGCATGTGCGGACATGCAGTTGGCGAGGCAACGGAAGGGCATGGCCCTCAGTTTGGCAGGCATGTGCGGACATGCAGTTGGTGAGGCAACGGAAGGGCATGGTCCTCAGTTTGGCAGGCATGTGTGGACATACAGTTCAGGAGGCAATGGAAGGGCATGGCCCTCAGTTTGGCAGGCATGTGCGGACATGCAGTTCAGGAGGCAACGGAAGGGCATGGCCCTCAGTTTGGCAGGCATGTGCGGACATGCAGTTGGTGAGGCAACGGAAGGGCATGGCCCTCAGTTTGGCAGGCATGTGCGGACATGCAGTTCAGGAGGCAACGGAAGGGCATGGCCCTCAGTTTGGCAGGCATGTGTGGACATGCAGTTCAGCAGGCAACGATGGCCTTGGTTACATAAGGGCATGGCCCTCAGTTGCAATGAAAGGGCATGGCCCTCAGTTTGGCAGGCATGCATGGCATGCAGTTAACAAGGCAATGTCGGCCTTGGGTACGTCTGCTTTATTTATTTATTTATTTATTCAATTTATATACCGTCCCATAGCCGAAGCTCTCTGGGCGGTTCACAACAGGTAAAAAAAACAGCTTTGGTCAGACATACTCCCGCGAATGGTTTGGCGTGGTGTCTGCAGCCCGATAGGGATGGACCAAGCGCGAAAGAAGGTCAACCGGCAAATTCGGTTGGCTATTCTGGGGCAGGGGGGGTTGGCTATTTCACACCCTGCATTCGGCATTGGATGGGTGAACTGTACAGGGCCGATGGCGTTCACCTGTCTGACGCAGGTAACGTCTTTTTGGCAGACCTGCAGAGGTGTCTGCGAGAGGTGCTTCTCGGCAGTGGGTAAAAGGGGACTGAATAGAGATTTGTCCCCTTTTTGTGGCGGGAAGGTGCGGAAAGGGAAATAGGTAAGGACAGCTCGGTGGCCCCCTTAGGCACCTTTGGAGGTGATTGGCGGTTCCAGAGGCCTGTCTGTCAGAGCTTTGCGGCTTGAGGGCAGGATATGGGCTGCTTTTGGGGCCAACTTAACTCATCCACCCGAGGGTTGTGTGGCCCCGGGGGGTGGTGACCTGAGAAGGCCCCCCTACTCACCTACTGGGTGTGGCTGGTGGAAGGGGTAAGCAGATGGGGCTTGCCCTTGCCCCAAGCAGGGGCTGGTCGCCCGTGAGCTGTATGGCAAGATGCTTGCTTATAGATAGTTCCGCACCTAGGTTTCCCTCTGCAGGTCACTTTAAAAGGTGTTTTTGTATAGTTTAATAAAGTGGCCCTTGTTCAACCCAAGCTGATGTGTCCTTGTCTTATTTTGCCCCTTCACTCGCAATAAGTGGCTAACAAGCAATTTTCACCCCAGTGCCTCTTTTTCTCTCCCCCACCCCTGGAAAATATTCACTGCCCATAATTCTTTGTCTTAGCCTTTCTCTTCCTACAGACCTCTTTGTTGCACCTCCCCTGCTTTTCAGATTACCAGTGTTCACCCACTTCTGCAGCTGTTTACAGCTGTCCGTCATGATAGCTAAACTGGAACCTTTTCAGAGGCAGCTATAATCTGTCATGGTAGCTAAATAGAAGTTAAGAGGGAGTGCAGCTCTGAAAACTAGAAGTTGCTTTCAAACAGTGGTTGCAAGCGTGAAATTTTAGAGTCTGGACTTGCTGGTCTTACAGAGCCTCCCCCTGACCTTTAGATAATGATTCAGATTATTCCACTCATTTCAAGCCAGGCCTCCTGCATTGGGATGGGGTGGAGAGCTCCTGCTCATTCCAGAGCCTTAGGCTTCTTCCATAAAGTCCTGCAGCTCTTAAGCCCCATTTGGAAATTTCCCAGAAGCTTCTGATTAGAGGGAAACAAAACGGTGGATGACATGGATCTTTGGTCCAATCAGGAAAATCAGCAGGCACATTTTCTCCAAGCCCATCCAAAACCTCAGGGGTCTCTTCTGGTGCTGCTGGGATATGTCTCGTGGTCCAATTTTGCTTTCCTATGGCATCAGGCCCTGTATTCCTCCTTCAGCATCTTTCATCCATCTTTTTAAGCAGCAAAAGTATGTGCATCAAATATGAAATGATTGGAAGGGAAAGCAGCCCAGGAAACAGGAAATAGCATCTAGGAAAGCAGATTTTATTTACGGCCCACTTCTCTGCAGCAGGCTAGCTGAACACATTGCAACTATGAATGAGTTCACCTCATGCCATGGGCTATGAAGCACTGTAAGCTCATTCCACAGCTAGAGAATGTGAGTCATAGTCTGATGTTTCAAAGAGAAGCTTTAAGGAAGTGAACCAAACTTTCCCAAATACTGAGCTGATGATACGTTAACCAGCATACAAAGTCTTCTTGAGCTTATACATGATTGAAATAGAATGCAATAAAAGAAGTATGCTGTGGCTGAGGTGAGGGGCCAGCATTGCTACAAAAAAGGCTCATGTATTCCAGTATTTTTAGTAGAATCTGGTGATTTTATCAGACTTCTGGAGTGGGATGGATGGAATGCTTGTGGCATCAGAATGTTGAGCTTTGAGAGAGAAGCTGGTACCCAGCCTAGCATTCTCCAATCACAGATGTTCGCCAACACAGAGAGAACAGTCACAGTAGCAGCAGCATGGAAGCTACTTCTTTGTGGAATAATGGTTACTGCTTTTGAATTTTCTAGTAGCAGATTTATGAATGAAAGGTGTGATGAATATAGAAATGTGCTGAGCCTGTATTTGATATTGAAATATGATTTGCCTTTCATCGACTTTTGTCTTGAATCTGAGTTTCTAACTTACTTGCTATATTCCTTTAGACTTGAGGTCTTCTCCTGACACCCACATGCCCTTGAGGTTTTCTCCTGACACCCACATGGCCCACTAGACATAAGATGAGGAGGGTGGTTACCTTTCTCTCCCTTAAAAAGTGTAGAGAGCTGAAGGAGGAAGTTGGAAGAGTGATACTCGTTCCCACCCTTTCAGCTTTTTGTGCTTTTCAAGGCTCAGTTTAATTCTGCTGGATCCAACTTTTACAGAACCCTTTGAAAAGTGAACTGTGTGCGTGCAGACTCTTTCTGTGTTTTGGTGGGAGGGGGTGTGGGTGATCCAAGGGAGAGAGGAGAGATGTGGCCAGAGGGTCCGTACTCACTCAAAACTCCAAATGTTCCCATGGGCTTAAAAAGATTGGTGACTGCTGCTTTAGGCCAAGAAGTTTATGTCTAGTTTGATGCATATGTATGATACATATGTACACCATTTAATCACTCCTGCAACTTTTCTATTCCATCCTGTCAAGACAGGTTGTCAGATATTACCTCCCTCTCCTCCAAAACATCCAAACAAGTGGAAATAGCCTGTGGGCTAACTTCCTCTCTTACTGGGCACATTATTCAAATCTCAACCCTTTGTGTGAGTTTTGTTCAATGTAACCCTTGTTGAGTGTGTCACTGTGCTGAACATTTCTCCAGTGGTTTTTTCCCCTAATCTGTTCTTCATGATAAAACAAATTGTGTTGAAAAATTATGAAAGCCCAGAGAAAACTTCAGATGGGTTCTCATGGGTAACACACAGGATTTTTGTGCTGCCTGTCTTACTTTCCAGGTGGCTGAGGGGTATTTTTGAATGTCCTTTCTTTCATTTTACAAATATCTCTTCAGTGGTCTGCACTCTGGAGCCTTCCGGAGTGTTGCCTTTCCTGAAAACTCCACAGTGCCCTCTACTGGGCTTTCCTACATATGTGCTAAGATGGGGAGACAGCCTGCTGTGCTTCTGGGATTGGTGCAGTCACTGATTAAGTGAAGTATTTTTACTTTTAAATAAATCAGTGCAGCAAGATTTTTTTAAAGGAAGGATTTCCCTTGGAAACAAATTAAGCGACTGCAAGGATCTCAGATCTTGGTAGCTGCTTCTCTGGTGCCCCATGCTTCAAATAAAGCACAGGGGAAGATGTCATGAGGTAACTCCTCCCATGGGGCTTCTTCAGATAAGGAAGTGCAGGCAGCTGGGGAGACTGCAGAGCACTGGAAAAATGTTTAACAGAAAGAAAAAAACATACATGCACATCACCCATGGCTACCTCACAACAATGCTCAACCCCACACCTATGGGAATTCTAAAGAAATTCTATGTGTTCTTAGAAAGAAGGAGAAAAATGTAAGCTTTTTTACAGGGGAAGAAAACTTTCTTGAAATTAGATGATCAGATTTCTACATAGCGGCAGTTTAGTGACTCTGAACAAAGGGGTTCTTGATGGTGGAAGTCCCAAATTGATATGAAGTAGTTTACACATCAAAAGGCATGCACATGATTTGCATTTGTTCTAACACAAATGGCATGGGGAACCTGAGGACCTCTAGATATTGCTAGACTACAACTCTCATCATTCCTGACCATTGGCCGTACTGAGCGAGCTGATGAAAGTTGGAGTCCAACAACTTCTGGAGACCTACAAGTTCCCCATCCCTGTTCTGATATGCCAAGTTATATTGCTAATATGTTCACTGCTCCTCGAGTTACACAGGAACACATTGCAATATTCTTTTTATGAAGTAGAAGAATACATCTCCCTTCTGCAGGTACTGGCAAGCTAACTCTACTACTGGCAGAAACCAGAACAATTCCCATTTTTTTGCTCTGTTTTTCATGGACTCTTTGAGAATAAGACAGATCTAATCTGGTTCATTCTCTCTGAGTGACTCGGGTCACAATAGAGAAGACTTCGCCAACCTAGTACCCTCCAGATGTTTGGGGCTACACCTCCCATCATTCCTGACCTCTGGCCATACTGACTGGGGCTGATGAGAGATGAAGTCCAGAACATCTAGGCTATGGAAGAGTGGCAGAATCATAGTCATAATCCAGTTTAGCTCCTAGAAAATTAATGATTTTCTTTAAAAACCAAACCTGATTTTCTGACTTTTCCTGTGCTTCCCTTCCTTTGGTTTCCTATGTCAGTTGTCAATTGCAAGCTTTGGTACCAATCAACTTGGTATAAGCAAGAATGAATTGGGATTTGGATTGGATGGACTGCTGGAATTCTGGTAGTTATCGAAAACCTACAAGTTAAAAGTTCTCTTCCAAAAACTCCAAGTGAAGGACCCTTCCAATAGATGTGAATGTCTCCTTAGAAATAATTCTAGAACAGGCTTCCCTAACCTGGTGCTCTGCAGATGCTTTGGACTCCCATTACTCATTACCCCTGACCATTGCCCATGCTGGATGGAGCTGATGGGATTTGCAGTCCAAAACATTTTGAGGGAACCAGGTTGGGGGTGCCTGTTCTAGAAGCACTTCCTGAGAAGCAACAAAATTATTACACCAGGAGAGCCTCTTGGGGTGGATTTAGATGGTGTGGAGCCATGCCTCCAACATTTTGTAAATAAAATAAAATGAATTGCACCTCAGAGCCCATTACAACAGAATGCACCCCAGACTTCTGTTTTTAGGAATATCTCTCCTTTATGAAGTGTACATTTTGAGGCCTTGTCACTCCACTGCCCCCACTTCTCAGGTCCTACAAAATAACAGTCTACAGGGCAGAAGGAGAAACTTGTTTCCTGACCTTGGCAGCCAGCTACATTCTAGTCTTCAGGCTTAACCTTTAGATACCAGTGGCTACCAGACACCTGGATTCTTGCCTAGCTGGATAAATTGGTTTATTATTTATTTTGTGTATATAATGTTGTGGTCATCAGGAGATTTGGGGCTAAGTGTCAGGAGTATGCTGATGATATCCAGCTCTATTTCTCTGTAACATCTGAATTATTTAGGAATTTTACTTATAACACATACCACATTATTGCAAAAAATCTCAAAGTACTTTACAGAAGGAATTAAAACAATAAAATTATTGGCAAAAACATTTTAAAACAGGTATCTAAAAACATTCAAAATAATAAAACCAACAATGAGTTAAAACAGATAAAAAGCATAATAGCTTCTACGTGCCTGGGTAGGCTTGCCTAAACAAAAAATGTTTTTAGCAGGTGCTAAAAATAGTACAATGAAAGTGCCTGCCTAATGTCAATTGGTAGGGAGTTCCATAGTATAGGTGCTGCCATGCTAAAGGATCAATTTCTTACAAGAGCAGAACAAGTACTATGTGGCAACTGTAACATGAAAAGCACACCTTGAACTTGGCCTGGTAGCAAATCGACAACAAGTGCAGATTTCAAAGCAGAGGCATTATGAGTTGAGAGGGCTCACTCATGTCAGCAATGGTGCCACAGCATTGTGCAGTAACTGCAGCCCCCGAGTCAGGTTGTGCTGCATAGGGATTTCTGTGATCTTGGCTGACTGGCTGCCAAGATTTTTTTTAGTTTTGGTTAGGAACCCTGACTGGTTGTAGGATACTGAGTTTTCTGTCTTACTCATAGGAATCTTCATGTGGTTGGTATGGTATTGCATTTAGGAAATCATCACTATCTTTTGTTTTTGTTTTTCTATTTTCATTTCATTTACCTCTGACCTTACTCCCTTACATCTATAGAAGCAACAACTGTGGTTGCATGTGGTGAGCTCAACCTCAAACCCACCGAAGATGCACCTTGTTATTTGCAGGATGGTTTGTTTCTTGCCCAATAGTGGTAAAAGAGAATTCACATACTGGGAAGTGTGGCTTCAATTGCTGTGGTTCCCAATCTACTGCCTGTGAAGGTAGACTAAACCATGTGTGTTTTCTCTGTGTCAGTTATTACTCACTGGAATTGGGTTGGCTGTCAAAGTAAGTTTATAGCAGCGCACAGGATAGGCAGGAAAGGGTAGAGAATCTTCTTAACTCTTACTCATTTCTCAAACCTCGCTCTGCAGTGAAGGGTCAAGTCTGTAAAAAGGTTTAGGGCAGTCACATTAAAAGGCAGGCAGGGCATTCCAGGCAAGGAGTTGCCAACCCTGCTTTGATATGGATATTGCAGCAGAGGATCCTGAGTCAAGCCCTACCAACAGCACAGTCCTAACCATATCTACTCAGAAGTAAGTCCTGTTGAGTTCTATGGTACTTAGTCCCTTAGTAAGTGTGTTTAGAATTGCAGCCTTCAGGGGTATCCATTTTTACTCCTGAGTGCTCCCATCTAACATCTCCACAACAGTGAAGGCTCCCTTCTTCCTACAGTGGCCTTCTGGTGACTGGCTTGGCCTGAGGGTACTTAAACCCTTCTTGCCAGAAGCAAGTAGGCTAAACTAAATGTCCCTAACCCAGGCTCCCTAAGCAAGTGAGATGTAATGATTCCTTCACTTCAGCTGGACATTAATTTCCAATCAGCTTTTTTTTTTGAGTGGTATGCTCCAAACAACTGTGGTTGATGCTTAATGCATCATTCCTAATGACATCACTAGGGGCCACCTCCATGACATCGCTAGGGCCTGCCCCTGAAATGTCAGGGCTTGGTATGCTTCTGACCTGGCAACTCTATAAGACAGTATTGTGAATGTAACACTGATTCGTTATTACAGGCAACAGCGATGCAGTTTTTGAGCAGCCATTTTGTGAAGAGCTGCCCATAACCCCTAGTATACCATCACAAAAGATAGGACCTTGAGCATATTTTACAGGAAAATAGCTATTTTGTCAGTGGGCAAATCCTGGTCACCTCAGGAGTCTCAGTACCCAACTCTAGGCAAATAATCTCATCCCCAAATAATATTGGGATGGAGAGCATTTCCTTATTTCTCCCATTTTTTCCCATGGCATCTTCATTTTTCTTGTTCCTGCTTCCCAATCTTCCTATCACTTCCATTCTTTCTCAGTTATTTTCATTGTCCACCTGTCTCTTCCTGCTCCGTTCCCTTGTTTGGTTGCTATGAATTGGCAGGCTGGGAGATAACTGCTTCTGCATTCGGGAGAAAAAAGTGTGGAGTTGTTGTGTGATTTAGCTATTTGGTTGTAAGCATGGCAAGGACCCTGCCTATGGAAATGAAGAGCAGAACCAGAGATTGGACCTCTGCAGTGAAACAGGATGCTGCTATGCTTTGGCAAGTTAGGTTAGCAGTGTGGTTTTAGGGCTGAGCAGTAGCCACTTCTGCTGTCAGTCACAGGACTCCTCTAGGATTCAATGGAAGTGGGCTGCCTCATCAGTTTACCCTAAGGATCCATCAGCACCCTTTGGGGCAGCCCTCCTTAAAAAAATGTGTTAGCAGTATTATATTAATGTTTTACATTAATAAATGGATTATACACTCAGGGTCTGTGGAAGCCGATAAAGAGAAACATAACAAGTAGTTTGAAATAGTATTTGTTATTTATAAGACTGATTAGGCAGCTTTCCAGAACGATCAAGGCAATATATGACAATTCAATAAAACAATCATATTAAAAACAAACTTTAAAAATTAAAACATGAAAGGTTATGTGCAGCAAATGTCAAAAACATAAACTTTCAAAGGAAGGACTTGAAAGGACCTCAGTTTCATTCACAGCAAAACACACACACTCTGTCAAGTCTTGTTTATTCTTCGTATGCAGGATTAATTACAGTGGACTAGTAGCAAGCCACTTGTGAAAGACGGGCTTTTATCCAAAAGTAGCATGCCAGGCTTCTATTTTTTGAATAAAACTGCTCGTAAATAATAGGAATGGAAAGATCTGTCAGTTTTGATTCTCTCAGTATCTCATTTTGCCAATTCAGTTCTTCACATTCTGCAGCAGTTTGCAATATATTTTTTTTAAATCCTTATGAAAATTCTTCAGCATTTTAGTGCACATTTCCCCTGATAAACACATTTTTGTGTGCAGTTTTACTGTTGTATACATTTACATAAGAAATTTCTTCTACTATAATGCATTTTGTATATTATATTATTTTACTCACATATTCATTTATTTTCACTAATATATTCATTTTTATACACACTTTCCCCTAATATGTGCGCTTTTGTAAACACTGCTTGGTTGGAGAAGTGCACTGCAAAATTTGGATATATGAGGATTTCAAAGGATGGCTGTGTTTCAGCCCATACTGTTTCAGAATATACTCCATTGAACATAGTAGGATATGTATATATTATGGATGTTTGATTGCGTCTTTTGGAACTCATGTGAATTTGCAAAGATTCACCTGTGTGGGACAGAAAAATTAACTTTATGAACTGTTTCAGAGCCAGTCTTCACATTCAGAATAGTTATGCAGCATAGCTCGGATTTGGATGATATCAGTTCAGGTGTGGAAATTACATTTTTAAATGTATGTTAAAATCTCCCATGCTAGCATGACTAGAATCTCCCATTTAAAGAGGTACTATCCATAAAAAGCTGTACCATATGATTATTCTGCAGGGGAAGGCCAGAGCTCAGTAGGCAGAGCACATCCTTTGCATGCAGAAGGTTCCAGGTTCAATACATTAAACCTCCAGGTATGACTGGAAAAGATTCCTCTCTGTCAGACAGTTTAAACAGTACTGAGCTAGATGGACCAATGGTTCACTCAGTATAAGACAACTTCTTGTAAATGTATAGCTCAGATCGAAGATGCCACAAGCTTGTGACTACACAGAAGCAGATGTTCTGCATTGCTCAGAGCATGCTAGACTTTGAGGTCTTCACAGATCAGCAGGAAGGTCTGCCTTGTGACCAGCACTGTACAATGTTGGCTGCTGTTTCTAAGCATGAAAACAATCAAACTGTAAACAAAGATTTCCAGACACTGTACATCTTCGGTCAGTGCTCTCTTCTCCTAAACAAGCAGGCCCCATGGAGGCTGATGGAACTCCAGCCTCCTTGGAAAAGAGGGAGAGAGGCAATATTGGGTTGGATCATGACTGAGTTAGATGAATTTAGTTCCTATTGAAATCAATGGGGCTTAAGTCATGCAAAACATGAGACCTAACAACTAACAGGCTGTTTACACATTATTGGTTAATCTGACTCCAATACATTCCCATTTTTGCTTTTTTGTCTGGGTACACATGCTAGCCAGGATCCACCAGCATCTCTGATTTTCTTCTAAAAAGAGTATGTTTGGATGTGGTGTTCCCCAAGCCAACTTCACTTCAACTTGGAAACTGTTTGCTTAATCAATGTGTGGCAAATCCCAGGTGGGTCCAATTGAAACATTTGCTGGGGGTCATCCTAAATTTCTGATGGCAGAACTAGGTGGAACTTAAGGAATAGTGGACATCACATAAACACAATGGAAAAAATAAAGGTGGACGCAGACAGGTAAATAAACATCTGTGTGCATGCACCATGATGACGATGCACTGGGCAGAGACACAGAGAAATAAGCCAGGTAATGCACATTGGACTAAGACATCCCCGCCCTGTCTTCACCCACTGGTGTGTAAACAGAGCAGGAGATTTTGGTACATCTCCTGTGATAATTTTGCTAAACACTTTGCTGATAAAGTCGAGCACCTGAAGAGCACGATTCCGCTCGCCGTGGATACAGGTAGTGGGCCAGGGTCGGCCAGTTGCATTCCGGTCCGGTGGGATCGGTTTCAGCCTCTTCTCTCTGAGGAAGTGGACAAGGTGCTCGGTACCGTGAAGCCAACCACCTGTCTGTTTGATCCTTGCCCTTCGTGGCTTGTTATGAGCTGCAATGAGAGACTGAGCGAAGGGATCAAGGCAATGGTAAATGCATCCTTGAAAGAGGGTGCAATGCCATTAGCCCTCAAGGAAGCGGTGATAAAGCCCATCTTAAAGAAACCCTCCTTGGATCCCCGAGAACTGAATAACTTCCGCCCAGTATCTAACTTACCATTCTTGGGCAAGGTGATTGAGCGAGTGGTGGCCAAACAGTTACAGACACACTTGGAGGAAACGGATTATTTAGATCCATTCCAATCGGGTTTCAGGACTGGGCATGGAACTGAAACAGCCTTGGTCGCTCTGGTGGATGATATGAGGAGGGCGCTGGATAGGGGGGAGTATACCTTCCTCGTCCTCCTAGATCTCTCAGTGGCTTTCGATACCATTGACCACGGTATCCTTTTGGATCACCTTGAGGGATTGGGAATGGGGGGCACTGTTTTACAGTGGTTCCATTCCTATCTCTCAAATAGGCACCAGAGGGTAGCTTTGGGAGATGAGGTTTCAGACCCTTGGTCTCTTAATTGTGGAGTACCACAGGGCTCTATCCTCTCTCCCATGCTGTTTAACATCTATGTGAAACCACTGGGGGCCATCATCAGGAGTTTTGGGCTGAAGTGTCACCAATATGCGGATGACACTCAGCTCTATCTCTCATTTAAGTCCTCACCAGAGTTGGCTGTAGATACCATGTCCAAGTGCCTGGAATCCGTAAGTGGATGGATGGGAGAGAACAGGCTGAAGCTGAATCCTGACAAGACCGAGGTGTTGCTTGTGGGAGACAAAGGGAGGCTGGGTATTACGGACCTGATGCTTAATGGGGTGAGATTACCCCTGAAAGACCAGGTCCGCAGCCTTGGGGTCATTCTTGACTCCCAGCTGTCCATGGAGGCTCAGGTGTCAGCAGTGAGTTGGGCAGCTTGGTATCAATTACGTCTGATACAAAGGCTGCGTCCCTACCTTCCTGTTCATCTACTCCCACAAGTGATACATGCCCTGGTCTCCTCTCGCTTGGACTACTGTAATGCGCTCTACATGGGGTTACCCTTGAAAACGGTCCGGAAGTTACAGCTGGTACAGAATGCGGCAGCGCGCTTGATCAAGCACAGCCGTCGCCGTGATCACATCACTCCAGTGTTAATGGATCTTCACTGGCTACCAGTTGTCTACCGGGCCCAATTCAAGGTGTTGGTATTGACCTTTAAAACCCTACACGGTTTCGGCCCAGTTTATCTGAAGGAGCGCCTCCAGAGTCACCAATTATGCCGCCTGACAAGATCAGCCTCACAAGACCTTCTCTCGGTCCCACCAGTTAAAATAGCTAGGCTGGTGCGGACCAGAGAGAGGGCTTTCTCGATTGTGGCCCCCACCCTCTGGAACCCCCTTCCTCTTGATCTTCGACATACTCCCTCCCTGACAGGTTTTCGCCGAGCCTTAAAAACCTGGCTATTCAGGCAGGCCTATGGGATTGGGGAGGGTTAGTTTTATGATGTTTTAATTGGAAACTGATTTTAAATTGACTATGACTGTGTTTTATTTTGTATATTGTATATGATGTATTGTTTTTTATTGTAAGTCGCCTAGAGTGTCAACCTGGACAGATAGGCGACCAATAAATAAAATTATTATTATTATTATTATTATATCACACTATTCTGATGTGTACAGCATCGCACAAGTTCAAACTGAATTGCAGTGAGAAAAAATGGCCTCGCTGCATTTTAACCCAGTAGTGTGTACATGTCCATAGTCTGGATCCAATTAATTGTTTCCTAATGCATATATGCATCCAAACTATTATTTTTCTTTATAATTTTTATGATGATTCAGACAAAAAAAAGAAAAGCAGCCATCCAGCTAACTGAACACAAGCTTTTCAGCAAAAGATAAAAAGTGGAAGATTTGCCAATGGAGTTAAATATTCTCCATTACTTTCAGGCAGATTCAAATGCTCCTTGCTCAGTTATATATGTGTGTGTATTTATATATATGCAAAATATAAATGGTGTTAGTTCTGAATTGCATATACAACAAAGTGTTTTTTTCCTTGTCCACACATTGCCAAAATGTTCACTCTGAGATTTCTCTGTACTCCAACACTTGATGTTAAGTAGAGGGAAAGAGGAGATAAATAATGCTGTTATCGACACAGTGCTGAGCTCGAGGATCTTTAGATCCAAATTTTCTGAAGCTGAAATAAGTGTTACAGATACAGAAGAACACACCCTGCAGCTGTGATCAGCAGCTTTTAAGAGTTCCCAGAGGAAACAAATTCTTAACAGCTGAACTGCTCTCAACTATGAAGAAGAGCAGAAGGGTATGGTCATTTAGAATGTGCTCTTTGAGTACATGGCTAAAAAATCTAGATGCAAACTAATTATAAGACAGGACACATCCACATGGCAGGTTTCCTTGCTCTCAGTTTGACATCTGAATACTAAATTAGGGGTGTTGGGAAACACAGTAGTGGCTGATGCCCATTGGGACTGGTGGGACAGAAGGCAGAGTGACCAAAAGTAGGTGGAGCAAGAGCCAAAGACAGGCGGGGCCAGGTAATTCTAGTTTTGTCCTAATCCCCCTCAGAGTTCTACAAACACCATACTGAGACAAAAAAGAAGGTAGCCAACAGCCAGTACCCTGGACCAATTGTAAATAAGAAGGCAGGCAAGTGGGGATTGGCTGAGGTTGGTGGAGCAGTGCTCCATTGGCCCTAATGGACCAGTCTCTACTGGGAAAATGCCCTGGGGAAAAAGGTTTATTTCTGTCTCTCCCTCGCATAGCCCTGCAATTACCTTAAAGGCAGTTATCCAGGCAACATATCCCATACTGGTGATGCTGTGAACCCCTACTGCAGCACTAATGGGGGAGGGAGTGTTTCAGTGTTAGGCATTCTGTCTGTCTGTCTTATTTATATCCCATCTTTCCTCTGAGGAACTCAAAGTCATAACTATGGATCCCCATATCTGCTCAGAGGCACATGTTACCAAATTATTCCAAGTTATACAGCAAGTGGATTGGACTGTGGAAGACCAACCTAAATTGTGTTTGCATTTTTACAAATTTGTAGGGCAGTACAATATCTCTGAGAGGAGGTCAGGTCTCCTGCTCCCCTGGTGCATTCACTATAGCTGCCCAATTTCCCTGCTTTTAAAAGTTTGATAGAAATATCTGTGGGCTATAGGTACGTTCTTAAACCACAAGGGTTTGTGTTTTTTTGGCCTATTATTTCTCTGCTTTTTAATCCAGAAGATAAGACATAGGATCTTGTGCAGGTCTGCTGAGAATGGATTGATCATTTACATGCTTATTGAGTTCAATGGGATTTACTCCCCTGCAATCATATTTAGGATAGGTGGAAGTAACCGTGGGGGGATGGGGAGGGAGGGTTGGAGTGGGCAGGTGATAAGGAAGAGGGAAGAGGGAGAGGGGAGGAGGAAGGGAGATGGAAGAGGAGGGGAGAAGAGAGGGGAAGGAGAGGAGAGGGAAGGGAGGGGAAGGAGAGAGGGAGGAGAAAGGCAGTTTTTTTAATCATTTCCATGCTTGAGTTCAGTGGGATTTACTCCTGTGCAATCATGCTAAGGATAGGTGAAACTGAGTATGGGGGAATAGGAGAAGGGGGAGGGAGGGCTGGAGGGAGGAAAGGAGGAGGAAGGGAGGGGAGAGGGGAAGGGGAGAGGTGGGTGGGAAAAGAGAAGGGAGTGGGAGAGGGGAGGAGAAGGGAAGGGAAGGAGGAGGAGGGGAAGGAAGCAGGGAAGGGATAGGAGGAGGAGAGAAGGGCAGATTTGATCATTTGCATGCTTATTGCATTCAATGGGATTTCATCCTGTGCAATCAGGCTTAGGATCGGTGAAACTGGCCTAGGGGAGGGGCAGGGAGGGGAGAGGAGATTGGGTGGGTGGACACTGGACAGAGGGAAAGCGTGTTTCCTTTCCTTTCCAAAAGGAAAATGTTGTTAAAGGTATTATTTTTTTCTGAGGTTTCCTCCAGCTTTTTATTCTATAGCATGTATATAACATGTATTTTCCCACCAAAATTTAATCCAAAGCTGTCCCTGGACACATCCACACCAGAAATGTATTCCACTTTAAACAAGCATGGCTTCCCTCAAAGAATCATGGGGATTGTCATTTGTGAAGGGTGCTTAAAGTTGTTAGGACACACCCTATTCCCCTCACAGAGCTACAGTCACCAGAATTCTCTGGGAAGAGGGGCTGACTGTTAAACCACTTGGGCCACTGCAGCTCTGTCAGGGGAATAGGAGTCTCCTCCTCACCAGTTCTCAGCACCCTTCAGAAACTACACTGCCCAGGATTCTTTAGGAGAAGCCATGACTATTTAAAGTGGAATAAATGTCTGGCATGGGTGTGGCCACCTGATTAGCCAAACCAAACAGCTGTGAGTCTGGCTTTTAGAACACTGACAGTTGGTTCTTACTGAGCATGCCTGCACTATCATAGACGTCAATGTTAATTTTCTTAAATTAATTAAAAATCAGCCATGAATTCTTTTAACTTTTAAACTGCAGAATATAAAGGTCAGAATATGGGACAAGGTCAGTAGTAGGATTACAGGTACTCTGTAAACATGGCTGATTTTTAATTAATTTCAACAAATTATGAGACCATGGACAGAAAAAAGTCCAAGAGGGATCTGGATTCCCCCCCCTCTTGTTTTACACTTTGAACTCTAAATTCTCTCTGAGTGTTTTTTGTATCACCATGAAAACTTTGAGGGTTGTTAAGCAAATGTATCTGAATTCAGGACTAAGTTTTGTAAGTTTTGGTTTGCAATGAGTTTATGGGAAGCAGCAGAATGGCATGGGGGTATATTTAATTTAACACTGCGGAATGTGAAAAATCCATGCTGGCTATAGTATGCAGCCACTTTTGTGGCTGTATAGTCAGTAAGGCTGCAATCCTAAACCCACTTACCCAGGGCTGTCCCTAGGATAAATAGTGCCCTGGGCAAGGAGTGCCTTTGGCAATCCTCCTCGTGGTCAGCTTTGTAGGACCATCCAGAGATTTTATGGGGACTAGTTCAAGTGTACTGTTGGGGGCCCTGCTGCTGCCCCCTACAAGGACTCATGCAAATGTGTACAAAGCTGGAGGGTCTTTTTGTCACCCTAGCTTATTGTAGACAGTACATTTAAAAAAACAGCCACTGAGCTCAGCTTGCCCCCCCCCCCGTCGCTCACCTTGACACCCTGGGTGACTGCCCAGCTCGCCCACCCCAGAAGCTAGTCCTGCACTTACCTGGGTATAAGCCCCATTGAATTCACTAGGACACATTTCTGAGTAGAGATGGTTAGGATTGTGCTGTAAGCTGTGATGTATGCCAGTAATGTATAAGGGAAGGTAGAGGAAGGCATCTTTGCTGAGGTTGCATAGGGACCTGGCAGTTTAGTTCAGCATTGGTTGGGAGTTCGAATGGAGGAGAAATCTCATTCTGCTTGCTTTTTAACATGAACCTAACTAATTTAAACTTCCCAAAACAATACACAAGCCAAAACATCACTATCCTTTGAAATTCACACTTTTTCAAATATTGTGATGTAGTTATCCAGCCAAAGGATGTATGCAAAAATGTGTATAGTAAGGTCAAATGTGCAGAATATTAATGAAAATATTAGGGAGAATTTTTTGATAAAAATTTATATTAGTCAAAATTGCATACAAATTCTGTATGTTAGGAGAAATGTGCACTAAAAATGGGGCTGAATTTTCATGAGGACTCTTGTGTTTTTGTTTTTAAATTGCAAACTGATGTGGAAATGTAGCAAACTAAACTTAAGACTGGAAAAATGAGAAACTGATAAACCAAAATTGACAGATTTGCCCATCCCTAGTTGAGAGACAAGCTGTCTGTTGAGTCAGAAGATGGACTCGGTTTAGAAGTGTAGTGTGTAGTAGCTAAAATTACATACAAGTGGGAAATGATATATATAGTTCTGTAGCTTATCCCCAAAGCCAACCATGTGAACCATAAGCAAAAGGCTGGCCTTCAGAAGCAGTAATATGTGTGGTTGCCCAAAGACTGACATGACAATCTGGCTTTTTGCTTATGGAAGATAACAAACCCTATTTTGTCTCCAAGTACATCAGAGAGCTTTTCTAAATTCATTCAAATTTGGTAGTATATGCTTGAGAATATGTACAAAAAAATCCACATGTTTAAGGGGACAAACTTCCATCATATCAGGTTGAACCTAGAGGGCTGGTTTGCATCTTTCAGTGGGGCCAACTCCTTTGGATACAGCTGGGCTTCTGCTAAGGCCCTGCTGTCCCTGGATTAGGTTTTCCAGAGAAAGTAAAATCAGAAGGGCAGCAGCTGGAAAAAAAAAGTTGCAAAAAAGAGGAGGATGAGAGTGGAAGCAACACAGAGAGAGATTCATTCATATTATGGCAGTCAGTCAGAAGAACCAACCTTCCAAGGCATTTTCAATTTCACCACAGCAGTGGAAGGTATCACAAACTGAGAATAGACTCAAGGCAGGATTGAGAACTGAGAACCAAGGGTCATTTCAACGGCTGTGACTGTGAGCAATGCTGGATCATTCCAGAAATGATCTGAGAAATATATTGAAAAATCAAATGATCTGGAGCTTCCATAGCTGTATTTGGGTAGCTTCTGCATTTGGCATTGACCAAATATAAAAAGAGATATTGTGGGCCATGCTTGTGTATTTATACTTCTGTATCCAGCCTTTAAAAATAAAATGTTTCACAAGGCGGCTTACAAATGGAGAAATAATAAATCAACAAAACCTTTTCTCTCTCCTATTTCTGAAAGACAGGGTTCAGCAGGTTGAAGGGTCTTTGCCTAGCCAGTGGTCAGGCTGGAATATAGACCTCCTTGCAGCTAATGAACCTGGTCTTAAGTTATTAAACATTAGCATCCACTCGCATGTAACAAAACAAGACACACACAAACTACAACCTTCCTGTTTCTCATGATGTGAATCATCATTTGTCCAAATAAAGATGTTCAGCAGTTCTGATATAATCCTTTGCAGTTTCATTCCTATTGTGAGAGGTGTAGAGTGCCTTTATTCAAAGGGAAATGGCATCCTTTTTTTAATTTGCAAGGTTGCTCCCAAATATGTCATACTGATGGCTTTGTGACAAAGTGTCAGACTGTGTTTACTGCTGTATTTATGGGACTAGAAAATGAGCCTCTGGAGGTGCCGTAAAGCATCCATGAACGTTATAATGTTAGAATCCCTTCTAAATTAAGCATCAGAATTACTAAACAGCATAATGAATGTTTTGTGAGCATCAACTAGTTTTTAAAAGAAATTGTTGAGACAGAACCATCAGACTATACGATCCTCATACATAAACATTTCAGGAAGCCTGATACACAGGCAAATACTTTATGCGTTAGAGAAAGAGATCTGTAAACGCGTATTAAAGCAAAACCTCCTCATTGTGATTTCGGCTATTTTCAGTGCTAATTTAATCAGTGCCAGTCTATTTTTAATTCCCTGAAAGTCTTATATGGAACTTGAATATTTTGCTTTGGCTATTGCAAGGATTGATTTCCCGTGATGGGTCTCTAGGCTTCAAAACTATTTGTTTTAAAAGAACTGAAGTGTTTGCCCGAAATGCTGTGATAATATAGCTGGCACTGAGCCTGTAGATACTAAAAGTATTTAGTACATACTGATTATTCTTTCGTGCAGGAGTCAAGTACCCTCCATTTTGAACATAAGAATAATTTCAATGGGGTTAACCGCTTTAAAACCTATATTGGATTGTAATCATACTACAACCTTTAGGATACTGTGCAGCAATACTGAGCCATTGGAAGTGGCAAGATGGTTTCAGCTTCATTTATTTGCTTAGTTCATTTAATTGATTGGCATACTAGGGCCAGATTAACTAGAGTGTCTATTATAGTGGGCTTGGTCAAGGAAAAGACTTGGCTTATAACAGTCTTTTGTTCTAAAGAAAGACGTCTTGGCCATGTCTGAGCAATTAGGTAACAACAAGGATAATTTTACATTTTATTTATTTATTTGGTAAGGGCATAAGCTCTCTTAGTAAGTGGTAGAGCACACTTACAAACAGTACATTCACAAGAACAGTAGGCCATAAACCAATGATAAAATCAAAATGCATAAAAACACAAAGGAACACCTTGGCAAATAAAACAATCCTCACTGGCCCACCATCAACACTGGTGCCAAGTGAGCTTCTTTGGGAAGGTCACTGTAAGGGTGAAAGCCCTACTTGCCTGACTTCTGATGGCAGGAGAACTGAGTAAAGCCTCTGATGATGACCATAAGGTTTGGGCAGGCACACATGGTAGGAGGCAATCCTTCAGAGTCTCAGAGATCACCAATGGCTGCTGATCCCCAGAATGATATCATTCCATGTGCTGTAAAGCCAATTGCAAAGCACAACTAGAAGGCACAAGGGGAAGAATATTTTTAGAAAATCAAGATACCCATCCAGTGTTGGCCCCTTCCTGTATAGGTTGTTGGGCCTGGATACTTAAACCTCCGGGTTGTTCAGTATGCTAAACACAGTACAGTGTAAATATAGTACAGTTCCCTGCTTAGTGATGTTTTGTTTTATTCTCTAAAATTGAATCTGTATCTTGGGTCATAAGCACACACATAAAACATTAGCTTTCTCAACAACACAGTACCACTGATGATAGCAACAGCAAAACCATATGTTACCCATTTGATTTACCATCAGCAGCAACTGCCTTTCTGCCCACAGTTGTTCTCTGCTTAATAATATTGGTTCATAAGTGTATATCTGTTATTAACTAGCATGATATGCATGTGAATAATTTTTAATAGAAATCATGATGTCTACAGTTTTGTGCTTCTATAAATCCTTTCTTTCATTGCTGAACTGTTGGAAAACCAAAAGTATTTCCCCATTGTGTTAAGAACAGAATGGTTTTGACTTGCCAGTTTCTGAGCAAATGGGAAACTATTGAAACTGAGCATCTGTTTCGCCACAGGGTGTGGTACATCTGGGCAGGGATTTGCATTTGATACCAACAAGGCAAGGGAAAACATAATGTTGATAAGTTCTAACAAAATATTTATTAAAAGCCAGGATTAAGAAACAGCAGGTATTTACAGTCCTTTGGTCACTGCTAGGACATCTGTTAACAGCGGTGTCAATCTCCTGTGAGCCAAATCGGCTATGAGTTCGAGGCCCTCTGAGACATGGTCTGATGTCTGATGTGTTGCATTTGATACAGGCCCTTTCCAGGACAAAGATGACTGATTTTACTCAGTCATCATTAGTTTTGTATTTTTAAGTGGCCAAAAGAGGGCGTGGCCACACTACAGAAATATTCTCTAGTTGTTTACCAGTGGGCTGTGCACATCTATTCCGATCCCCCCCCCAATGGCCTCGATCTCTGAGCCCTGAGGAGGGCCAATCTGCCTTGTCCTGATGATGGGACCACTCAGCCTGCTCTGGATAATTCTCCAAAGTTATTGGGGGGCTGGAGCTCAGGGGCTTTTGAATTACATTATCTCCTTTTCCCCCTTCTGAGAGCAGGTGGGTGAAATCAGCACCATGCAAGAACTGCTTTGCATCCAATATGGAGTACATTTGTAGGGCAGCACACACACCCAGAGAAATGGGGGAGAGATTCTTCCTCCCAACTGTGCTTGCTCTTGCAGGATCACTAGCAATCTTGGGTGATCATACAAGACCCTGAGCAGTGCACAGTCAAAGCCAGGCCTCAGGGTGGACATTGTTGGAGTGGACTATCAGAGTCATGTAAGAGGTCAGTATTGGTTAGGGGGCTCTCTGGCACCTGCCCTGCAGTGTCCTCCCTCCAGAGGCCAGTGCCCAGCACTGGATATTGTTGCTCACCCTCCACACCACACACCACCCCAATAGCCCTGGATCAATGTGGGCAGCCATACCCATCCCATAACAATCTGGGGCTATCTGAACCCTACTCAGCTAAGGCCCAAAAGCCTCCAAAGAGGCCTAATTCAGCTTGGAGCTCAGGCCTTGGCCAAATATGGAGCACAGCCCTATTCACTCTTCTCACAGTTTCTCATGCACTTACTGCTGTAGCCAAAACATACTGGTTAAGGCACCTGGTGTTTCCATACAGCCCTATTCACTGTTCTCACAGTTTCGCATGCATTTACTGCTGTAGACAAAACATACTGATAAGGCACCTGGTGTTTTCATACAGATTCCTGTTGAGTTGTTCTCATGCTGTGAACTGAACCTGTATTCCACAGCTTAGCAATCATCAAAGAGCTATAAGAAGCATTGATGTTTTTTGTTGTTGTTATGTGCCTTCAAGTCGACTACAACTTATGGCGACCCTATGAATCAGTGACCTCCAAGAGCAACTGTCATAAACCACCCTGTTCAGATCTTGTAAGTTCAGGTCTGTGGCTTCCTTTATGGAATCAATCCATCTCTTGTTTGGCCTTCCTCTTTTTCTACTTCCTTCTGTTTTTCCAAGCATTATTATCTTTTCTAATGAATCATGTCTTCTTATTATGTGTCCAAAGTATGATAACCTCAGTTTTATCATTTTAGCTTCTAGTGATATTTCTGGTATAATTTGTTCTAACACCCAATTATTTGTCTTTTTCGCAGTCCATGGTATGCGCAAAGCTCTCCTCCAGCACCACATTTCAAATGAGTTGAGTTTTCTCTTATCCGCCTTTTTCACTGTCCAACTTTCACATCCATAAATAGAGATCGGGAATACCATGGTCTGAATGATCCTGACTTTGGTGTTCAGTGATACATCTTTGCATTTGAGGACCTTTTCTAGTTCTCTCACAGCTGCCCTACCCAGTCCTAGCCTTCTTCTGATTTCTTGACTATTGTCTCCATTTTGGTTAATGACTGTGCCGAGGTATTGATAATCCTTGACAAGTTCAATGTCCTCATTGTCAACTGTAAAGTTACACAAATCTTCTGTTGTCATTACTTTAGTCTTCTCGACGTTCAGCTGTAGTTCTGTTTTTGTGCTTTCCTCTTTAACTTTCATCAGCATTCGTTTCAAATCATTACTGGTTTCTGCTAAGAGTATGGTATCGTCTGCATATCTTAAATTATTGATGTTTCTCCCTCCAATTTTCACAACTCCTTCATCTTGGTCCAATCCCGCTTTCCGTATGAGATGTTCTGCGTACAGATTAAACAAATAGGGTGATAAAATACACCACTGTCTCACACCCTTTCCGATGGGGAACCAATCGGTTTCTCCATATTCTGTCCTTACAGTAGCCTCTTGTCCAGAGTATAGGTTGCGCATCAGGACAATCAGATGCTGTGGCACCCCCATTTCTTTTAAAGCATTCCATAGTTTTTCATGATCTACACAGTCAAAGGCTTTGCTAGCACAGGGTGATTTTCTTCTGAAATTCCTTGGTCTGTTCCATTATCCAACATATGTTTGCGATATGATCTCTGGTGCCTCTTTCCTTTCTAAATCCAGCTTGGACGTCTCGCATTTCTTGCTCCATATATGGTAAGAGCCTTTGTTGTAGAATCTTGAGCATTACTTTACTTGCATGGGATATTAAGGCAATAGTTTGGTAATTACTGCATTCTGTGGGATCCCCTTTCTTTGGAAGTGGGATATATATTGAACGCTTCCAGTCTGTGGGCCATTGTTTAGTTTTCCATATTTCTTGACAATTTTTTGTCAAAATTTGGACCGATTCAGTCTCAGTAGCTTGTAGCAACTCTATTGGTATGCCATCTATTCCTGGAGATTTGTTTCTTCCAAGAATTTTAAGAGCAGCTTTCACCTCACATTCTAAAATGTCTGGTTCTTAATCATATGGTTCCTCTGTGAATGAATCTGTCATCCTTTCATCTCTTTTGTAGAGTTCTTCGGTGTATTGCTTCCATCTTCCTTTTATTTCATCTCGGTCAGTCAGTGTGTTTCCCTGTTGATTATTCAACATCCCTACTCGTGGTTTAAATTTCCCTTTCATTTCTCTAATCTTTTGGAATAGGGCTCTTGTTCTTCCCATTTTGTTGTCCTTTTCTATTTCTATACAATAACTATTGTAATAGTTTTCTTTGTCCCTACGTACTAGTCGTTGTATAGTTGCATTTAGGGTTCTGACTGTGTTTCTATCTCCTTTTCCTTTTGCTTTCCTTCTCTCTTTAACCATTTTAAGAGTTTCTTCAGTCATCCATTGAGGTCTTTCTATCTTTTTAACAAGAGGTATTGTCTTTTTGCATTAGCTCGGTGAGTGCCTTCTGACCTGCGGGTTTCATCTTCCAGCACTATCTCGTGTTGCATTTTGGATACTCTGTTCATAGGGTTTTCGTGGTAAGAGGTATTCAGAGGTGGTTTACCATTGCCTTCCTCTGAGTTTGGATGCATCTTAGTCTGGTGTCTCATTTTTGACCATTCCGCCATGGGTGCCCCTGCTAGGAGTCTATGCTCTTGGTCTAGACTCCTGATGGCATTGCTCTCAGCTTCTTCAACACTCTCAAACCCCCTCACCACGTTAAGGTGTGCATCCTAAAGGGGGCATTGATGTTTAAGGGATTTTTTTTATGAATAGCTGTACTTTGACCCTCATATATAATGGCTTCTACTAAGCATGGTTTCAAAGCCTAAATGCATACCAGTAAAAGTGTGCTGATAAGGAAGTAGTATATGTCACCTAACTCATGCTGGTAACCCTTCATGTGACATTATAGCATCTAAACACTTACACACACACACACACACACACACACACACACACACACACTTTGATTTTTGTACAGAGTTCAGTGTTTTGCTAAACTGCTTTCCCAGATCAAGTTTTAATGTAACCACCTGTAAAAAAACTCATCTCTAATTTGTTCACTTCATCTTTGTTGCACCATGGAAAAAAGAATGTGTTATATATGTCTTAGATTTCTTCATCAGTTACCTTTTGTTTGTCTTACAGCTATAGCAGGACACTACATACTTCTTTTAAATCTGTTTATTTAGTCATCTAGTACCTAGCTAATCTCCTCCCATAGCAAACCTATATTACCTGAATGTAGTAGTGTTGTTTAACCTGGCAAGCAGAGAACTAAGAAAGCTAGGCTATAATTTAGCATTACAAGCATGTGCTTTTTCTGTACTCCCCTGTCCTCTTCTATTTTGGCATAGCTGTGAGGAGATCAAAGACATTTGCTTCCAATTTCAACTAACCATGGTTTGTTGTTGCATCCAAACACAAACAAGTTAGTTGTTTTGTTAGTGTTAACAATGGTTTATTAAAACAAACCAACTTAAAGCCATGGTTAATGATCTTGACTCATTTTAATGAACCATGGTCAGTGCTAACCACTGTTCCAATTGAGACATAACAACAAACCATAGTTAGCTGAAAATGGAGCCGGGCGTTACTAATCTCCTCCTTGTCACCATGCTGGAGGCTTGTGAACTTAATGCTAAAGAATGCATTATGTGCAAACTGAGCCACTGTTGGCATGGCTATGTAGCTTATCCCAGTGAACCCAACCTGGATATATTAAGAGAATAGCAGTGATAACTGAGACATGAGTTATAGGTATACTTAAAAAAAAAGTTTTAAAATGTATTGTTAGTTAGGTATTTAAATATATACAGGGATACAGTTGCTTCTGTATTCAGCTTCTCTATAGCTCACTGCTATCACTTAATGTTAAACAAGAGTAATGAAATGTTGCAGAAACAAGAAGGATATACTTTATGGAACAAATGTTAGTAGGTAATTTTCCTCCTTATAATCTGAATACTTAAATTTGAATACTTAAATTTGAATACTCAAACAAGAAATTCAATTATATACATTCCAGAGATCCAAACTATTTCCTTGATCTATATCTGGTTAATCAAGTATTATCTGATAAATTAACTTCTTTACAAATGTTTCTATTTGCTGTTGCTATCTAAGCCTTTTGGGTGAATGATGGTTTGGGACAGAGTTTTTTGGTCAGTGAGGAAATCCAGGTTTCTTGAGAGAAGATTTTATAGAGTTCTGGTCTGAAAGTGGGGCAAAAGAAAGGCAGTGGATGGAAGGACCAGAGGAAACGGTTTACTTTCTGAAATAACCAATGAATAAAATAATATATATGGGAAACATGGACTAAAGATATATTTTTCTCTTATTTGTAGGAATGCTGTTGAAGAGAACAAAAAACTATATGCAATTTATGACACCAGGTGAGTCTTACAAGATTACTTCAGAATGGGAATGATCGCTAAATTGTGACAAAGGATAATGAAGATGCATAAACATATACAGCTACATGCATGAAAAATTAAACTATGCCACACACATATGCTACTCAACATAACCAAAACAATTACCTATAATAGTGAACTGAAGTGGTTGAGTGCCTACCACTTTGAAAGAGAAACAGGGTCACCCCCAAAGGAGGGAGTGGTTTCTACATCAGTGAGGGACTCCCTAGGCACACAGAAATAGAGCAGTTTGTGAAATAAATAAATAAATGTCCAAAATGGCCCAACAAAGACGTGAGATTCAGGGACTGGGGGCAGAAAGATTAAATACAAAATTAGAGTAACTCATCTCATTTCTGGAGAGGAAACTTCTGGGTTCAAATTGAATATTGCCTCCTTTGGAGGTTTTTTTTGGGGGGACAGTAGAGAGATGGTAATAAACTGCTGAACACTCGTAGTTCTTTCTTCCACCCTGGGAGAGAAAACAAAAAAAGTTCTAAAGGAACCAGGATTTTGGAAGGCTGTGTGAATCTATCCATTAGTCTATGGTTGAGAACAATTGAAACATGGAATGTTAGGGTGTCAGTTAAAAAAAAAGATGAAAATGGGGGGCAGGGGGAGAAAAGCGGCAGGCACTTCAATCAAACATCAACAGAATCGAGAAGAGTGGCTGTGGCAGCAACCTAGTAACCACAATTGTTTGCTTGGCTACAAAGGGCAGAAAGAAAGCGTAGACCCCTGCTGAAGTTACTTATGTAAAAGTTTGAGTTTTTTTAGTAATTGGTGAAAAATCCACTCCATCCTTTAACTCTAAGAATGATTACAACCATTTTCACATTTTTGTGCTCCAATTCAGACAACTTTTAATATTTTTCTTTTTTCATGAGCTAACGGGAAAACCCCCAGAAAATCTGAAGTCTAGAATAGAAATGACACAGAGCTGCATGCATGTTTTCATCACTTTTATATAGGTATAGTAATATATATAACAAACCAAATGCTGATTCTGAAAGTTGCATGTCTGAGTAGATAAACAATGGGAGAAGGAGCTATTTCCCACTTTCCTATTGAAGTATCTACTGCTGAGCTACTTTTCCACCACAGGTGAAAATATATTCATGTATTTCCCCCATGGGTGGAAAACCAGATGCAGCTGGGGGTATGCGTGCAATTTTGAGCAGAAAACTGCCAGAGAAGAAAGGGTTAAACAGCTTCTGCCTACCTCCTTCCCCTGCCATTCCTCAACTCAAACTTGCAGCCTCCTGAGGCTACTTTTGATTAAAAACAAAACTGGGGGAAAGAAACACACAACTGTATATTATGTCTAGTTTGGCCCTAAAGAAAAAAAGTCTTGAAAATGATGCATGGTGCTTTGTTTTTTAATCAAAGCACATGGCTATTCATAGAAGCTGACATTTGCTTTCCTGAGAACTTGTGTCTGTGACTGAAAGGTTTTTGGCAGCTTACTGAGATGGGGTTTATAACATATTGGCTTATCAGACATAGCAATGTTTAAAAAAAGAGGAGGTTGTTGCAAGATTATTGTGCACCTTCTGATTAGATATGTCCTTTATTTGATCATGAGGTACATATACATAGGCATAGTTCAGTTCTATAGGCACAAAATATTCTGTGTAATAAAGTTATGACACTGACACCTGCCTTCCCATATGCTCTAGATAATATTGAGCCTACAATGGAAAATCCAACATTTATGATCATGGTATGCAACTGTGCCATGGATTAATTTCTGAGGCCTGAAAAGCAAATGCAGCATTCATAGACAGCCATGAAATGACCACAATGTAACCGGGGGGGGGGGAGATCCAATACAGCAGATTTAATTAAAAAAAACCTGGCTAGCAATCACTTTCCTTGAGGTTCAGTTTGTGGTAGGAGTGATGAGCCAACATTTCCCCTGTCACCTTTTAAAACAGGTCTTTTCACCTGGCCCTCAGGACTCTCACTAAACCATGTCCCCTATCCAGGACATACCCCTCACTGGTCCCACTCTACACCCTCCTCAATGTGTCCTTGAATTGTGACAATGCCTTTTGATTGCCCAGACGGAGGATGGAGAGATCTGGTGTGTTTTGTATGTGTGTGTGGAGAAACCTCTGGCTTTTGTATGGCTGGAATTTAGCCTCCTGTAAAAAAGTAAGAGTCACATCCACTACCCCATCCACTTTTGTCCCAGCTCCACCTGCCACTGGCATGCAACCCCTGGAGGATTTCCAAAGAAGGAACTTGGCTCTTGGGCTGAAAAGGGATCCCCTTGTTTTAAAGAGACTGGCTAGTGGTTCTGTTGACAAAGATGAAACATCTCTACATCCCTTTATCCTCCAGGTTTGTGACTTGGGATTTCAGGGGTTCAGATTTGGCCCAAGAGTTTCCAGCTGCTGATCCCAAGGGTAAACACTAACATTTACTAAAGAGTTTGTGAGAGCCATACACAAATTTAAAAGTGGATGGAATCATAGACCATGCTTTATCTTAAAGTGGAATACGAGATCCATAGATTAGATCTTTGTTTAAGGAGAATGCATATAGAATACAGTCCTGACAATATTTGCAACTTCTGCCCATGCTCCTAGGGTGAAGTGTAGGATTATGTACTATGCTGGTGTCACCCATCTCATTATAGGGCATATTACTAGCACACTATATACAAATGTGTTCTGCTGTAACCATGCAGGAAGAAGATAATAGATTTGACCAGTAATAGCGTGGAGCAGTCACAGGATTGTGGCAACCATACCACTGAGCAATGTTATGAAAAAAGCTTTGGTCCTGCTTGTGCAGAAGCCCAGAGTTGGCATCAGGGGTAGGCACTGTTTGGCACCTGCTGAGACCAACATAAGGATCCTACCACTATTCTCTGGGTCTCCTAGTCCTGCAGCTCCTCTTCCTTACTACTGCTGCCTGTTCACCTGCCCTCTCCAACTACTGTATGTAAGCAATGACAAGAGTTAGGAGATGGAGCAACAATTTACTCTGGTCAGTTGTACTGATGGGGCTCAGAGGCAGAGGGCAACCAATCAGGCAGCAGTGCCTTGGAGAAGGAGGAGTCCCACTGAGGTCCACTTGCTGAAAGTCCACCCCCTGCAAACATTTTTTTGTTAAATTAAAAAATTAACAGCACTTGTTTCGGTTGGATTATACCCTATATAAGGAAAGTGTGACACAGACAAATCATTTTAAATGGAGCAGTATCAGTCTGATAGTGACACTGCTAACATCAAAACACATGCCCTGAGATTAGGCTCTGGAAAAGGTTTTCATGGTTTATGCTGAACTGGAGAAAAGCCCACTACATTGGGTACCTATTGACTAGGGCAGGGGTTCCCAAACTGTGGTCCATACACCACCAGTGCTCCACAAGCTTCATTCAGGTGGTCCATGGTGTATCTGTAAAAATACAATTAAAATCATTAGAAAGTTCTGTTTGGAGGTTTGAGAAATTTTTGGAAATTCAAAATGGCTACTACCATAAATAATAGCTGCCTCCTTTGCCATTCAGTGGGGAACAGTTGGATATATACAGAAAATAACACACACTTTTTACAGGGTGAACAGATTGTTCTTCCAACAGCTCATTTTATTCAAGAGGTTCAGCATTAAAAACCCCTCCAACAAAATGCAAAGGGGTGAAACAACATTTTCAGTAACTATGTGTTGTTGCATGGAACCCCTTTTCAAACCTGTAATACTAAATAATTCTTTATACTTGGATTTTTTCCTTTTTAAATAAGAATGACTTTCAAAATTCCAAATATGGTTTATTTGAAAGCAAAGCAAACAGCCTAAAAGGTACCCCATGTCATTTCTTGTTGGGGAGGGGAAGGGGAACATCAGAGATCAACAGTGTAGTCTAACCAGATACAAGCCCCATTAAAATCGGCGGAACTTACTCCCAAATAAATATGATTAACCGATGAAATGATTCAGCAACAAAAACAAAAAAACCAAAGTAGAGGGGACATTTCCACATGTTCATTTTTCTCCAGTAACTGAGTCAATTTCACATTATTATTTATTTGCTCGAATCACTTGTTTCTCATCAGTTCACCTGTGTACCATTCCTCAATCTCCAGATCATTTTTGCAGATCGTTTCAAAATGTTTTTGATTTTGGTGTAAGATAATGGATGAAAGGATATATTCAACTTCATTTTAAAAATTTTTTGGATAGTGTCCCTGTGACATGATAGGAAGGGCAAGCCTGAGTGCTGACAGTTCCTTTGCACAGCAAGCAACTTACACTGCAAAACTATATAAACTTACCACTGAAATCAGCAGGCTTTACTTCTGAATAGACCAATACAGGATTACACTGCTACTGTTTGATTTCCCCATGTCTATGTTTGTAATTCTGGTTGCAAATTTGGGTTCATACCCCTGGTAAATAACCTATAGTGACTGCTCTTGTTCAGATGCAACTCAAAGCCTGGTGGATCTGGATATATTGGCTTATTTATGGAATGCCAAGATCAGCAATCTTGTCAAATTTCATTTTTGTCCTGGAACATCCTTCCCCCTCTCCCTACTTATGTGTACCAGCAGTGACTTTTAGGAAGGGTGCCCCTGTGCATTTTTGATCAAATGTGAGTATTCCGTAGGAGCACCTACAATTTTATATTTAGCATAGTTAAAAGTGGGGCTTCAGTATTTCTGAGGATCTGGCTGCCCCTTCTTCCCCAGTACCTGATATTTCTTTTCTCTTCAGTACTGAAATCTATAATGGCATACCTAATCTGTACCTCCCCTTCCTCAAACTATTTTAATGTTTTTCTCAAACACTTAACTTTTTAAACCACCCGTTTGCTAAAAGAATCATAGAATAGTAGAGTTGGAAGGAGCCTACAAGGCCATCGAGTCCAACCCCCTGCTCAATGCAGGAATCCAAATCAAAGCATTCCTGACAGATGGCTGTCCAGCTGCCTCTTGAAGGCCTCCAGGGTCGGAGAGCCCACTACCTCTCTAGGTAATTGGTTCCATTGTTGTATGGCTCTAACAGTTAGGAGGTTTTTCCTGATGTCCAGTCGAAATCTGGCTTCCTGCAACTTGAGCCCATTATTCCATGTCCTGTACTCTGGGACGATCGAGAAGAGATCCCGGCCCTCCTCTATTTGACAACCTTTCATGTACTTGAAGAGTGCTATCATATCTCCCCTCAGTCTTCTCTTCTCCAGGCTAAACATGCCCAGTTCTTTCAGTCTCTCCTCATACGGCTTTGTTTCCAGTCCCCTGATCATCCTTGTTGCCCTCCTCTGAACCTGTTCCAAGAAGATGGAAGAGCTGAAAATGGGAAGTAGCCAGCTGGACTCACAAAGTAACAAGATTCTGTTCCCACTTTAGGAAAACTCTGAAGACACCGGGTAGCTTCTAGTATTATTCCATGTTTTCTTTTTCTTTTTTTACAAACTGCTAACTAAAAAAGTATATGTTCAAATAACTAATAATACATTATGACCATTTCAAATTTGTCAAGCATCCATGGAAATAAGAAGCAAGCAAATGTTTCATATCCACAATAAATTAGTTTTTCCCCTCACAGACGACCAGCAAGCAAATAGAAATTTCACAGCAAAGTTAAATGGGCAGAATAACCTTAATTATAACAGATTTTACACATCTTACACAAGTGTTGATTTGTTCACACATTGCATTTCCGTCCAATGTACCTATATAGGGCATTACTCAGAAATTCAAATGTCTGATGATGTACATTTCTTTAATAAGAAATCTCATTCTTTTTTTAAACAAGAAAAAAAATCTTCCAGTGCATTATAGATTTTACGGAGAAAGCTGAATATAAGTAGGGCCCCACTCATATGGCAGGTTACATTCCAGGCCTCCGCCGAAAAGCGAAAACCACTGGAAAGTGGGGTCCTACTGTATTCCAGCTGCCGTGCTCCAGCTGACAGCAATCAGGTGTAGCGCACGATCAGCTGGAGTGCGGGGAGCTCACGTGCTCCAGCTGATCACTGTCAGCTGGAGTATGGCGGCTGGAGCTCCCTGTGCTCCAGCTGATCGCCCAGCTGGCATCACTGTATTAACGGAACGCTGAAAAGCGGGGACTTACTGTACATGATATGCAGAATGTGTGGAAGGCTGGGCCAATGAAGCCAAGACAGTCAGGTCTCTCTTAGCCGTATTCTAGGTCAGCAGGATAGGGTTCAGCAGCTATCTTAAAAGGCATCAGACCTGATTATTTAATGTATTATTATGTATCAGAGAGTGAAGGATTTGGATTTTAAAGCTGAGGGTCCAAAATGCATTTTCATTTGCCACAGGAGTTGAGGCATTAAGTCTTGACAGTGCCATGGATTATAGTGACCACAAAGTGAGTTTAGCCCAACATGCATTCTGCCATTCTGTCAGGGCCAATTCATATACACTTAGGGCCTAAACTTAATGATGCCAAATGGCAGCTTCCTTCTCATGCCAAATAGCAACTTTGGGCGGGGTGCTTTAGATGGGACCATGGTGTGGTAGGAAAGAGTTAAACCCACCTCCCCATGTAGTGCATTGCTAATCCTGCCTGGGGGCCCAGAAGCTGATACTGGCACTTTTGCAAAAAAGCAAAAAGAAAAGATTTAGTCAACTTCAAAGCTACCTTCACATGTTATACATCTTATGCATGTGAAGGGGCTCCACAAAAGTGGTGGTGACCCCACTCCTGAGGCTGCACAGGCCCTCATACCTGCCATCTCTGCATTGAGTGAGGACATCTCCAGGAGGCCTGCGCACACAGACTTCTGTGTGTAGGTTTCCATGGGAGCTGGAACCCTGCTTGATCAACTCCCATGGAAACCTATGTGTATGGAGGTTACACATGTAGGCTTCCTCTCTCACACTCAGTGTATGGGCTTCAAAGAACACAGAGCCATGTGACCTCAGTGGCACACCGCTGCTACCCCTTTAATTGCCTGGAGCCCTTTAGTGCACATAACACATGAAGAGGGCTACTGTGATACACTTAATGCTTGACTCTTAAAGGCTGAAAACTAGGGACTGTGCCAAAGCCTCCACAAAAAAACCTGGGGTTTAAAGGAGGGATTTGCAGGAGGGATTTGCAAGTGGCCTCACAGAGGTTTTCTGGAAGACAGTGCCAAGCATATGGGGGAGAAAGAGTGGAGGGAAAGACCTTTGGATTGTTGAAGGTGATGGAGTTAGAGAAGCAAAAGGCCTAGACAGGGATGTAGCCAGATACAAGCCAGAAAGATCAGCAGGGCAAGGCTGTGGAGGGGTTTGAAGGTAAGAAGGAGCTTGCACTGCATCATGGGAGCATACAGGAAGCCAGTGAAGAGACCAGCTGCCATAAGGGTTGCTACTGGACTCACCTTTGGGCTGCAATCACCAAGTGTTCCCTGGTGCTGCGGGAAAACCTGTTCAAACAAAGGACACCTCTGCACAACACTCCCACAATCCTATGGTGACAACCATCATGCCTTGCAGATAGGAGGGGGAATGAAGATCAGGGCTGATGGTGGAAGTAGTGGGAGTTTTTGCTGTTTTCCTGTGGGTTTATGATCTGAGCGGACTCCAGCTTTTGGAGAAAGCATGGTATAAATGTTAGCATTCTCAGCAGATACTTATAAACAGTTTGGACTGCCTTCAAGTCGATCCTGACTTATGGTGACGCTATGAATAGGGTGTTCATGGTAAGCGGTATTCAGAAAGGGTTGACTATTGCCTACCTCTGAGGCTAGTCCTCCCCAGCTGGCCAGAGCCTGCTCAGCTTGCCACAGCTGCACAAGCCAGCCCCTTCCTTGTCCGCAACTGCCAGCTGGGGGCAACTGGGCTCCTTGGGACTCTGCAGCTTCAGCTGCACAGGTGGCAGGGCACATAACCCCTGAGCCACTCACTGTGAGAGTGATCTTTAGCTGGCCCTTGACATCCAGGAGACACAAGCAGGGATTTGAACTCACAGACTCTGGACTCCCAGCCAGGCTCTCCTCTGAAGCCCTGGCCTAACATCATGTCTTAACCATTCAAGGACCCCTGATGAAGTGACCCAAAAGTGGGTTGCCTTTTTGCAATATGCGACAGGCACCTCAAGCATATCTTGGATTGGTGTGAGCCAGAATAGCCACTGGTACAGCCAGTTGACAAGGCCAAGAAGCAGCACCATGGTACCCTTCTGGGAAGACTGGCTGAGTTGAGAGTGGGAGGGACTGCATGGTGGTAGTACTTGGCAGGTCGGCTCCAGAAGGTGGTGCTTGGGGAACATTGCTCAGCACCCTGGACTCCAGTATGGGGTTCCACAAGGGTCAGTTCTGTCCCCCATGCTGTTCAACATCCACATGAAACCATTGGGTGCGGTCATCCAGAGCTTTGGAGTGCGTTGCCATCAGTACGCTGGTGACACGCAGCTCTATTTCTCCTTTTCAACTTCTTCAGGTGAGACTGTCAATGTGCTGAACCAGTGCCTGGCTGCGACAATAGACTGGATGAGGGCTAATAAACTGAGGCTCAATCCAGACAAGACTGAGATGCTGTTAGTGGGTGGTTCATAGCTTGTTCATATGCAGGTTCATAGCTTGGAGGTTCTCCTAGAATCATCTCTGTCACTTGAGGCTCAGGTAGCCTCGGTGGCATGGAGTGCCTTCTACCAACTTTGGTTGGTGGCCTAGCTATGTCCCTATCTGGACAGGGATAACCTGGCTTCAATTGTCCATGCTCTGGTAACCTCCAAGTTAGATTATTGCAATGCACTCTCTGTGGGGCTGCCTTTGAAGACAGTTTGGAAGCTGCAGCTTGTGCAAAATGCAGCAGCCAGATTGGCAACAGGGACCAGATGATTCGAACATATAAAACCGATTCTGGCCCACTTGCATTGGCTGCCTGTATGTTTCCAGGCTTGATTCAAGGTGCTGGTTTTAACCTATAAAGCCTTACATGGCTTAGGACCACAATACCGGATGGAACGCCTCTCTCGACACGAACCCACTGGTACACTATGCTGAACATCCAAGGCCCTCTTCCAGGTGCCTACTTGGAGGGAAGTTGGGAGGCTGGCAACAAGAGAGAGGGCCTTCTCAGTGGCAGCCCCTGAAATATAGAATGATTTCTGTGACAAGGTGTGCCTGGCGCCAACACTGTTATCTTTTCGGCACCAGGTCAAGACTTTCCTCTTCTCCCAGGCATTTTAGCATGTGTTTTTAAATTGCTTTTTTAAAAAATGTGTTTTGAAATTTGTATATTTGTTTTTAATGTTTTTAGTTGTTGTAAACCACCCAGAGAGCTTCGGCTATGGGGTGGTATACAAATGGAATAATAAATAAATAAATAAGTCAGCGCTGCAGGTGGTGCTCCTCACAGGGCCTAGTTCCTTGACTTTCAATCACTCCCTCGCTTCATCCCCCACTCAGGAGTTGGCTCCTCTGTGGAAGCTTCACCTGTGGCTGCTGCTGCCGTTTGTCCTACACCTTGGCGAGCAGTGCTCCCCCCCACCCCGCCCTGCTCGCGCTGAATGCGCACACGGAATTGGCACCGTAGCCAGCAGCAGCCTCGGTGGAGGCAGCAGTAGAGGCGTAGAGAAGGAAGAAAGAAAGGAAGGGGAGGCTACTGGTTCCTACAAGGGTGGCTGTAGCCTGGCCAAAGGCGTCCGGGCGTAAAGGCTCTGGGGCGCCTCCGTGGCATGGACGCTGTCCAGAGCCAAGCAGCATCTCGTCGGGGGAGAAGGAGGAGGCGGCGCCCGTCGGAGCGCCACGGCCGCAGCTCGCCAGTGTCCTGAGCGCCAAGTCCGAGCCCAAGCGCGGCGGGGAGCGTTCCCTCTCTGGGCGAGGCAGGCAGGCGACCGGGCGGGCTCCTCCTCTAGTGTGCGCGTGTGTGTGGGGGGGGTCAGGACGGAGGCGAGGAGTGGGGGCAGAACTGCCCTCAGTCTCTCGCTTGACGAGCTTCGCCACAGCCTCCTGTGTTGGGGGGGAGGGGAGGGGAGGGGGGAAGAGTCGGAGGAAAGGGAAGGGGACTGTCGCCTCCGCCTCTTCCTCAGCGGCTCTCGGGTAGCCGGAACCGCGCACGGCGGCAGCTGCTGCTGCTGCTGCTGCTGTGGCGGCGGCAGCGGCGAGGGAGCCCGGAGCGGAGGGATGTGGGGCTTTGGAGGAGCCAGGATCTTCGGCATCTTCTCCGCTCCCGTCCTGGTGGCCGTGGTCTGTTGCGCCCAGAGGTAGGAGCGGCGCCCGGAGGGGAGGGGAGGGGACACAGGAAGCGAGAGCTGCGTCTTGCTGAGGAACCAAAACTGACCAGAGCTTTACTGCCCCCCTCTCGACCTCGTTCCCTGCCTTGCCCCTGCCTTACTCCTCGGACGCTTCTTGAGCTTCCTTCCTTCCTTCCTTCCTTTTTATTGTTGTTGATTTGCATCTCTTTCCCATATCGCCACTTCACTAAAAAAAAAAAAATCCTCCACGTTCTTTTCGGACTTTCCTTATCCCCTCACCCATTTCTCCCCCCCCTTTCCAATTTCCCCCTCAAACTCCTCCTTTTCCACAGTGTGAGCGATCATGGGAACATGTCCTTCGTGAAAGAAACGGTGGACAAATTGTTGAAAGGCTACGACATTCGCCTCAGACCGGATTTTGGAGGTGAGGACCGTCCTGTGTAGGTCTGTGTGTGTGTGTTTTGGAGGGGGGGTTGTCTTGAGAGGGGGGAAAAACCATGCTGCTAGCAACTGTGTGCCCAAGTGATTCCACCTCATGTTCTTCATTAGGCCCCCCAGTGAATGTCGGGATGAACATAGATATTGCCAGTATCGACATGGTGTCTGAAGTCAACATGGTGAGTAGGTCTCTGGTGACTTCAGTGTGGGCATGGTTGGGGGTCTTGCTATTATGAATGTAAGGCTTGTTGAATGGTTCTGAATCTTGGGTTTGGTCATGAACTCCAGAGGCAGTGTAATGGGGGAGGTGCTGGGATGTGTCATGGGGGGAGGGGAGCGATGTGGAAGATGAGGCCCTTTCACCAGGAGAGCAGAGACCTGGAGATGAAAGCTTTAGTAGGGTACCAACCTTACGTCCTTCACCTGGGTTGAAAGTTCTGACGTGTGCCTGAAACAGTTATTAATCATGGGTATTTTTTGCCAGAGGGGACCCTAGCTCTCCCCTTTTATATATTGTGCCTCCTTAAAGATGTTTTATGATGTTACTCTTTACTGCTGGGCCCCTTGTTGATTTGAGAATTTGCAATGCAGCAAAAGGAAATAATGCTGGCATGGGTGTGCCATACACAGTTAGCACTTGAATGTGGGTGTTCAGTTGATGGCAGCAGAGTAGACTGCATGCTGAAGGGAATATAGCCAGATTTAAAGTGCTGTCTCAGGTGCTGAAAGGGAACTTCTGGTTGCCCAGATGCATCTATTATTCCTAATGCTTGTTGAGATTGCAGATGTCACCCTAATCAGAGTTTTAAAAGTGTACTGCTTTTATTGTGTGTGAAAGAGGCATTGCACTGACTAAATCATGACCTGGTTCCATTTAAAAACCCATTGCTTCTTGTCACCCATTCTATAGTGTGTAACATTTCAAATAATATGTGCATATATATTGAACAAAGTAGCAAACATGTGGCCTTGCCAGCATAGTGAGCTGTGTTCATTTTAAGTTAACTTCACTTTAATTATCTGGTAAACTCTTTTGGTGTAGCACAACTTAGGCTGCATCCTGTACCCACTTACCTGGGAGTAAACCCAAATGAAGTTAATGGGACTTACTTCTGAGTAGACATGTATAGCTTTGCACTATGTATCTCTTACTTTAAATCACATTATGGGAGAGATCTCACTAACAGCCAGGAAAACTTTCTTTCCAATAACAAATAGGACATATGTACAACACTATGTATCTTGCTTTACAGTTCTAAATATATTTTGTTGAAATACTTCATTTAGAAAAAGTGATATCTGGAAGACTTCATATACAAACTATATCAAATATATATAAAAATTTCCAAGTTAGTATAAACATATTTTCCTAATTGGAATTTGGCTCTTATTTATACAGATTTTTTTAAATAAGCATGTTGAGTGTTCTGCTACTTGGAAGTAATCTAAGTAGAAAATGTATATGATGTTTTCAAGAATAAACATATTAGAGTAAAGATACAGCAACTGGAACATTTTTTAAGATTCTTCCGGTAACACAATCTATTACACAACTGGATAAAATATTTAGTATTTTGTTGTTGTTATGCTTTATCAAGTTTAGAATGTGTTGTGTATATTGTAGTTATTTGCCCCAACAGATGCCGTATTTGTAATACAACTATGATTAGAATAAAATGCTGTTTTAGTGTTCGGTTGTTTAGAAAATATCATCTTAAAAAGTGTGCAGAAGAAACAGCTTGATTAAAAATGAGCATATGAATTGTTACTGAGATGTTAAAGACATTACAGTTATTTATTATTGAATCTGATTTTTCTGTATCCCAGAATGATTTTGAGTTTCAGGTTTATTAAGATTAAAAGTTACTTGTGTTTGTATAGTTCTTTAGAGATATATAACAGTCTGAAATAATATAGGAGGCAGGCATTTTTATTTCCTGACCTCAGATGTGACACTGGTTTTTAATATAGTATTCCATTACTTATTAATTACTTACTTATCTACCTTGGTAAAATATAAATCATGGTCTCTTTTTAATGCTGTTTTATACTTAACACCCTGATCCTAGACATGTTTTCTTAGGGATAGGGACCCTTTTGGATGTGATGGTGAACATAAGAAACAAGAAACACAAAACAGTTGCACTTCCTGTCCCCCTACATGTTATCACATTAGAAACAGTTCCCCATTCTAATGGGCAATATCCAGTGTTGATCATATGCAGAGCAGATCTGTTGAAATCAATATGTGTACCCTGGGTATGATCAATATTGGTTATTGCGCATTGATTATAATCAGTCTCATTTCCAAGTAATGTAAGTATTTGTAGGGCTGCATTCTAAGGCTGTGACAGCTTAACCTAGTTTATACACTTCATTTTGAGTAGGTGTTTACTGTTTTTCAACTTCAGGAAATGCTGGTGTATATTTTCAGAGTGTTTTCTTTAAGAGTTGTTGGCAGAAAATAGCAGAGGAAGCTCCAAATGAAATTAACAAGGAAGTGGAACACACAAGAGTAATTGTTTTGAGATAAAATGCAAAGTTAAAACAGATGTTCTGTACCCTCAGTTACTGTCAAATCAGGGCAGAATTAGATGTTATCCCAGCAGACACATGGTCCCAACCCTGTATTTTGCTGAGATAATGGGAATTCTGAAACAAGAACTTCCAGAGGGGCAGCCGGGTTAGTCTCTTACAGCAAGAAAAACAAAGCATCTTATGGCACCTTGAAGACTACCAAATTTATTATGGTATAAGCTTTCATAGACCACAGTTCACTTCATCAGATGCATCGCATATTATCCTGAGTTGCAGATGCAGGTAAACAGGGGGGGGGGGAGGGAGATTGTAGACAGTGAGGTCAGAAAGAAATGAAATTCAGGAAAGTGAATAGTCACTGTTAATAAATACCACCATCTGTACTTTTCTGCATTTCATGTCCATCATAATTTGTTAGTTCTTAATGTGTCATAAGACTCTGTTGTTTCTGGAGGAAGAAAGCAGTTGGAACTAGAAAAGAAGTATTGTGTGGGAGGGGTACTGACACCTTCCTAAGTACATCAATTCATACTTGCAAATGTCCTGCTCAAAGCTACTTTATTTTTTTCCTAGCTGGGGAAAGAATGGAATGCTTCCAGGATCAGGGTAGGATTTTCAGGGGTGACACTAGCTGCTCCTGCTAAATTCTTAAGCAGGATGTGATGAAAACAGCCAGCCTCTGGTAAATGAGATCTTCCATGAAAATTAGTCGGGAACAGAATTTCTTTTCGATTGGCATAGTCATAGTTCAGTTGGCTTTATGTGGCCTAAATTTACTGCTTCAATCGGATATGAGAAAATGTTGCCTACATTGCTCCCCAGAATATTTGCAGAGTGGGAGAAGTTAGGGTTAGCGCTAGCACAATGGGGTTTGCCCCCTCTCTGTGCCTCATGCCATCCCCAGATCTGCTGGGTTGGGAAAATGCCCAGAACAGATTTTAGAGGGTGCACAGGGGGGAGGGGGGAGGGGGGGGAGGGGGAGATGGTTCCATTGCATAAAGAGAAATTCAGTTGTGCTAATGAAACAATTGCCTTAGCTCTGTGTTGAAAACAACTCTCTTTCTCAAAGTGCTTATATTGAAAAAAAATATTTTTAAGGTTGTATCTCCATATGCCTTGTGTTTGATCACATATATTCATCAGTGAATCTAGAAATATTGCAGGATTCTGATTTATTAGGCCATGTCACATGATGAATGGGATGTTTAAAATAAACAGTTTAAGTAACCAATACAAGCATGACAGGCACACAACATATATTCCGTCTAGTCTGGTACCCAGTTAATTTATTATCCTAAGAATCCCCTCACAGTTACAGATATGGCTTGAAATGTCTTGTGTAAATGGCTATCATCTTTATGTTATATGTTCTGATTCTTGACACACAGGTTGGAGCCCATGGGCTCACTACAGAGCAGGGCTTATGGTAATGTTCTCAAAGAAACAATGGCTGGCATTTAATTTTTGCACACCCTATTATGCATACAATTGATCTGGATTTTTTCAGAAAATAGCAACATGCCGGTCATGGCTAGGAGATGGCCTATCACACAGTTCAGTATCTAAGATGCTGTTGCTGGGTGTGAGAGAAGTTAATCTGAGAATGCAATACAGGGTGTAGGCTCTTCATGCCCATTCTGCTGTGATAGCCACCATATTGGATTGTAGAAAGAGATGCAGTGAGAGTTCCCCAAGCCTGTAATAGGCGTCAGGGACCATAGTTTCAGAGGGAGAGAATGAAACCATGTGGAAATAACCAAAGCCATGTAATTCCAAGAAAATACTGTGATTTTTAAATTTTAACCTTAGTAATTATTACAGCATTTCAGGTACCCTCTTTAAACCTGGTAGTGGTAATGATACTAATTTATTTGATTTAAACCTAGACATTGGAATCAGCTTTTGCATAATTGGTCTATTAAAATTTAAACTCTACCTTAAAGATAGAGGATTAAAATTTGAATGTATTCAAATAAATCAAATTTCTAGAATTATTTTATTATACTAACTTATAGGCAGCACATAATTTAACTCTCAGTTACATTATAGGCATTGTTAATAGTATTGCTGCATATTCTTGGGTTTTTTTTAATCTGTCTGTTATAAAGCTGCAGATGCAAACTTCAGTTCAGTAAAATGCTACTTTATGAAGTTCCAGATGCTCAAAGGGAATTTATCTGTATTGTTAAATTGTGCCTCCATATTTCCAAACAGAAATGTTTCCAAACGTTTTCTCTTGAATTGCCTGTTTCTGGGGATGAATTACAGAGTAAGGTGTTGTAGAGAAAAGTATTTGGAATGGGTCTATACTAATTGTATTCACTTGAGGTTTTTCTCCTCTAAAATGTGTCCAGAACAGAGCTTGGAAAAGTTACTTTTTTGAACTGCAACTCCCATCAGCCCAATTCAGTGGCCATGTTGGCTGTGGCTGATGGGAGTTGTAGTTCAAAAAAGTAACTTTTCCAAGCTCTGGTCCAGAATTATACTGAACATCTGCTGGTGATCAAAAGGGAGCTTTAAGTGGCAATCCTGGCCTTGCAAGCTTCTCTGCAATACTTCTCAAGTTTCTTTACATGTTAGTAATACCCTAACTATGTGCGAGTCAGCTGATGATTGTGGGGTCCAGCAGCCTGGACAAAGCTTTTGTTACTCCTCTAGCTGCATCATCAAAAGATCCAGATAGTACCTTGTTATTTGCTGGTCCCTGTCCTGTTTCAATCTCCCCACTGATCCAAAATGGTGATTAGACATCAGATTATGCTTCTGGATGTCTCCTTCCTTTTTCAGGTTTAAGAAATTAAAAGGTGGCCTTGAGAATACTAATGCATTCATTTCTGAGTAAATGCAGCCTGAGAGGTACATTCAATAACCAATATAAAATTGAACACAATTAAGGTTTGCAAAAGCAGGGTTGCTTTGCAGTTGAAAATCAATTCTTAGTAGCTGGTTTAATTTACTGTATCTAAGAACAGCTTGCTTAGAATCCTTTGAAGACCACACCTATGTCTATACGATGAATGTGCTTCCCAATCTATACCCGAGTGAACATACAGAACATATATATTAGTCAAGAATTTCTCAATACACTAAACTGCAATAACTTGGTGCCACTAATTTTGGCAGTGGTGAAAATTTAGGAAAATTTAGATGCACTGTGTCATTTCATTCCCCCAGTGAGTCTGTCTTTAGCAAAAGAGTCTTAATTTGGGAAAGAAGGCACTTCTACATTTGCTAGCTTCAACCAGGTAAGGCTGACTTTTTACACAGCCTGGCACTGAAGACTCAGGAGAGCTGTTCACAGTTATCTGAGCAAAGTCTTTTCTATAAATTTAGTGAGGATAGTTGGGTTAAGTTGGGTTAAGGTTAGGTTAAGATGCAAGATCTGGCAAATCTAGACCAATCAGACTCATGGTGTAGCTATGTACTCATGACAAACATATATAATCATCTTTCTTATACTTTCCAAGGCAAGCTGCTGTGCTGTTATGATTCTGGTTAGTTCTATTGGTCACATTAAAAATAGAAACAATCAAATAACATCAAAGGTGTCCACATTCTTGATTTATTTTCAGCATTTTTATCCCACCCTTTCACCTGAAAGTTGCAAGGTGGGTTAGAACATATTACAATATACAATAAATTAATCACATGTATAAATTAATACTAAAAACTTCTTAAAAACAGTACTTCATCCAATAAAAAGTTACCTCTGACATATGAACATAAAACAGCTATAATACTCTCCTATCACCCCAAGGCCAGGCAAAATAAAAATGTTTTAACCTGCACTGAAACCAAATGAGCATGGGAGGTCACTTGATCTCAAAGGGGGAAAAATTCCAAACTCGGGGTACCAGTGCCCAGAAGGGCTTACTCAGAGTTTCAGTCAAATGGACCTCCATTACCCATGGCACAACTTATAGAGCATCCCAAGTGAATCCCAAGTCATGGGCAGAATGGTATCGAGAGAGGTGCTTTTTCAGGTAGATGGTAGCATTCTGCATCAACTGCAGTCTCTGAACTGTCTTCAAGGGAACCCCAAGACCCACACAGAGCTCATTACAATAGTCAAGTAGGGAAGTTACTAGAACAGGCTCTCCCTATTCAGGAACATTTAGGGCTCATCCAAACGGAGCGGGATAATCCACGTTTTCCATATCCGGTTCATCATCTGACAGTCCTCACTTTGCCTGTTTGTTCGCTTTCCCAATAAAAAAACCTGCTTTTTTTTGCACCCACATGTAGCGAGAGGACCCGTACTTCTTCTCGCTTTTTCCCAGCTCCGCCCATAACACTCCCCCCATCAGCCAATTGGTCCGCAAAAATATGACGTATGCTCCTCTCTCCCTTTGCAATGAAGCACAACAAGGCACATGCGCTTGAACATACGAGCGCGAAAGTTTGAATTTCCTGATGGTTTGGTAGTAGTGGCTGTAATGGAGTTCCTTGTCGCTCACCATTCTGGAGCAGCGCCGGTGGGGTGTGTGTCTCCAGGTGCCCCTGACCATCCAGGGGGATTGTGGGCAGTGCAAGGGATCAGCGCTTGTAATTGCCGGGCGAATCCCCCCGTAACCCTTGGGCTCATTCAATGCAGGGTTCAGCCCCGGACCGTTATGCTGCTCGGCGGTAGGAATGCTGCCCCTGAGGGAAGCAAACAGCCCCCCCCCATGGGTGGCCGCTCTTGGCTCAGGCAGGGAATGCGGGCAAATAGCCCCGCGTGCTGCTCTGTCAATCTGCGCGGAAGCAGCCAGCACAGGCTTTGCGGTGTTCCCTCTGACAAAAGAAACATGCAAACCACTTATATGCCTATAATTCCTGTATTTTTGTTTGTTTGTATTTACGATATTCCGCAAAACCGACTGTATGCTTTTCTACCTTTATGCATATTAACGTTTCTGGAGATACACATGATTGCAATTCCACTTATTTCTCCAGAACAGCAAGTAATGATGTGTCATGTCTAGGAAGGTAGATCACCAGTCTCTATGGTTGCGGGTGGCTGAGATGCTCTAGCAAACCACTTATATGCCAATAATTCCTGTGGGTTTTTTTGCTTGTATTTGGGATATTTTGCAAAAGCCACTGTATGCTTTTCAGCTCAGCTGGGCTGCTGAGAACCTGCAGGCTGTGGTTGAAATTGACAAGACTCAAAGAGAGTAGCTTTGCAGGCAGGAAAGCGAAATTGACTAAGGGTGTGTGAGTGTCTGTAATCCAAGAGGAAAGCCTCTATTTTTCTTCTCCCCCCCCCTCGACTCTGGATGCCTGGAAGCAAAGACCAATACGTTCAAGAAGGGCATTTGATAGGGGGGTGAGGGGTGGGAGGTGGAGGTTAGGCAAAGATAAATATTTTCTCCCTTGAAAAAGTTTACAAACAACCACAATTGCAGATCTCACCCTGAGCGGCTGCCCACTTTGCAGGCTGGCTAAAAATTAACCGCTGTTGCTGCTTCTGAGCACAAATGCGTTTTTTTGCATCTGCACAGTAGAAGTTGCACGGGGGCCCCCAACACCACACCATTGCTCTGATAGCTTCCTTTTTCCCGGGCTTTCCCCAGACATTCGTGCACATGTGCAACAGTGGAAATAGGTGATTGGCTGAGAATGAGGGAAGGGATATGGGGAACCGCCCAAGAACCGCCCATCAACCGCCCACAGCTGTAAAGTCCGCGGTATTGCATCTGAGCACCTGAAGGTACAGCGGATGATTCCCTGTTTAAAAAAGCAAATCGCACGATTTGCGGTATTGCAGGAGTGGATTTAACCACACGAAAATGTGCAAAAGTGCGCGGCGTCATATGGATGACTGAAAAATAATGAAAACACAAAGCGATCATGTCACACATTTTACAGTCGTCTGGATGAGCCCTTAGTGAACCAGCCAGAGCTGGCAGTAGATATTCTATGGCACTGCAGCTACTTTTATCTCCAATAACAATGTGGAATACAGGAGTAAGTCAAGACTACATATTTGCGCCTTTATGGGCAGCTCAACCCCATCCAGAATAAGTTTTGAATCGAATTCCCAGACCCAGGAACCACCAATCCTCAGTACCTCCATTTGTCAGGATACAATTTCACCTTATTGACCCCTCTCCCATCCATCCTCTCACTGCCTGCAGGCACCATTTCAGCACCTGAATAGCTTCACCTCTTTCAAATGGAAAATAGAGATACAGCTGAATGTCAACAGCGTACTGACCACCTATCCATCCTCCCCTCTTCCTTACTCTAGCTCACATAATAGAGAATAGAATGGAGAGAAACATTAACATTAAGTTAGGAGGATACCAGAACACGTAGCCAGCTATAGTAAGGATGAAAAAGAAGCAACGGTTAATTATGGAAGAAGAAATAGAAGAAAACTGAAAATGGGAGAAAGGTAAAAAAGATGTGCAGCAAAAAAGGAACTCTGGTAACATATACAGCTGCTACTTGAAAAGATAGCTAAAACCATGCTATATAGCCATGAACTTATGATGAGTGTCTTGCTGATTATAAGTAACTTTTCTTCCTTAGTGCAAACCTACAGCATATTGCTAACCCAGAGCTTCACTGAAGGGAACATTTGGAGATTTCCATTATTACAAGATAATGCTCTTGGCTACTGAAGCAGCTCTATGAATCCAAAACACCTGATGTTGAGAGAATACCCTAAGAATAGGAATGCATCCCAGGATCAAAGTATTAGAAATGAGATTTGGTGAAGAAGAGAAGACAATGTAGAATTAATTGAAGTTTTCAAGTCCTGTCCAAATTTTACAACTTTAGGGCATCTCCAAAACATGTGCACTAAATTGGCAATAGGTTCATGGCTACACCAACAGGCATCATTATTACTAAGGACAAGATGGTATAATTTGGTAGATCACCAATGTATTCTTAACAGCGTATTTGTTTGTATATCTCTATATGCCACAATGCTATATGTCTAAGGTAACTAAATTAATAGAAAAATGTTTTGTCTTCTGAATTGGAATACTTAAATCCAAATACCACCTTCCAGTTTGTTTAAAAGTAGTTATAAACTGCCCTGCCCCACCCCTCTGCCTTGACCTTTAAAGGAGGAGCTGTTGACTGGGAGGCATTGCTGCAGGGGAGAGACTGTGTTGGGACCAAAAGGGAGGGGTGAGCTTTTCCACCTGCCCTGCCCTTTGCCTCTGCCTGGACCCTTATAAGGAGGAATTGCTTCTGCTCTCCCTGACATCTTTTTGGGGACTGACCTTTGCCTTTTGGTAGGAACATGAATGTAGTTTAATTTTTTTTTGCAATGTTAAGGTTTTTTTAATTTAAATTTTTGAAGTTTTTTTTTCTTTTTGCTTCAATTATGCTTTGTATTTTCCTTTGTAAGCTACCTTAGGCAGGCTTTTTTGGTCAAAAGGCATCACTGAAATAAACTTAATATAACAAATATCACTATGGTGTACAATAAAAAAAACACTAGATCTGTGGGTTCTATTCAACTAAGCTCTACTGAGAGTAGACCCATTGAAATTAATGAATCTAGTGAGTCATATCTATTAAGTTCAATGAGTCTACTCTGAGTAAGATCAGCACTGAATACCTTTCTGTATTTCCAGATCCAAAAGCTGTAACACTCATAAAGTGATCACTTTTGATTCTGATGAATGTGGCCATATGTAACAAGCTAAATTTCTCAATACATTTGTGTATTTAGAATGTTAGAAATGGATAGATCATGTTAATCAAGAAGCCTTACAGAGATAAGTTCATAGTGTGAAGAATGTGGTTGGCTTAAAAGAGGATGGGTGAGGAGATTGCCACATCCGCTACCCAAACCATTGCTCGGAAGCATAGGAAGGGGAAGGCAAGCAGGCTGTTTTCATTTTGTTAAAGTCCTTGTCTGAAAGATTACAACAGTTGTGCTAAAAAAGTATAGCCACCTTTCTCCAGATTATTCTCTGTAATTCACTTCATATAGAAATCTGTTCTCAACATTTCAACAAATTACAGCAGCATCAAGAAACAGAATCTATGCAAGGAGGATATGAACAATTTGCAGATAGGGACTTGCATACTTAACAGCAGCTTGATTTTCAAGGGCTCTGGTCACTGGGAGCTGGAGCTGGGCTGCACAAAGGGCTTCTTGAAATTCTCCACCTTGTTTGTAGACAGAGGCATTGGGGGGGGGAACTATTTCATCAAACTTCTCCAGAGGAAGGAGAAATTCTTCCATCAAATTTTTAGGAATGGGGCTTACTATTAGCAGTGGTAGCTGCTTTCTTTTTTCCTGAGTTTGTTTGTTTGTTTTGTTGCCACTGCAAGTGGCTGGAGTGGCAACTGTGTTGGCAACTTGACCATTGATTTGCATCCTCCACAATGTCGTGGACATAGCATCATTCTGAGATAGTGTGAGGGGGAAATGGCAGCTGCTGAAAAGAAAAGAAAAAAGGTGAAACATATTCAGGGAAAATTCTGTACAGTGGTCTTTTCTAGGGGTAGCTGGTGAGAAAAAGAAAAGTCCCAGACATTTACTCAGAAAAAATGTCTTCTGAGAAATTTCCGTTCAGCTGTACTTGGAGCCCTGACTCTTGTAGAATCGCCAACTGTAAGACTTTATTTTCTCCAGTATAAGTGAATGGGTAAAATTCATTTTTACATGAAAAAGTAAAGAGCTGTATTTGTAAATATAGTTGCACTAAGATCTAAAACTGCCATCCGATGGGGACGAGAGTGGCAGGTATCCAACTGGAGGATTCACTGCATCACTATACTCGCATACCCTGCTCATCACTAATGTTGATTGTCCAGAAACTATCTACTTATTATTACCTATTTATAGAGCACATTTGATACAAGGTGCTTAATAATTTATTTAACTTCATTTATAGTCATCCTACCAGCAACCCTGTGCAATAGATCATTACTGTTACCATTTTACAGTTGTGAAACTGAGGCTGGTAGAACAATCCAAACTATAGGAAACCAGTGTAATTTATGCCATCATAAATTAAGCAAAAGTAAATTACCCCTATTCCAAACTCCTTTCAGGAGCAGGGCTACTATTGGCTGAGTCCTTCGCCCCCCAAACCTGGCAAAGGGAAGACAGGCCTTTAAAAATAGCATTTTACTTACATCACCCTTTTTGCCGGTGTGTGTAACTTCTGCTGTGTTGCTAGGTCATACTACCGGGCTTAAAGGAGTTTGGAATAGGGGAAAGTCTCCCCTGCCCCCATCCCGCCCCTGCCACATCCCTGGGACTCTCTTTTTCAGAACTGACCTTGGCCTTCTCTGAGTTGGCTTTGGCTGAACAAGGATGGGGGACGTCAGCTGGCTCAGCCAGAGATCCACTTATTCCAAATCCCTCTCATCCCGGTGGATCTTGGGTTTATATTGCTCCCTAAGAGATAATGATTTGCCCAAGGGCTCTGTGTAGTCTGTGGACCCACTCATGACAATTTCATGGACAAATCTAAATGCAATTTGTTAAAGAAACTGTACAGGTTTTGTAGTTGTTATCTATAAGGAGAAGTAATAGTTACAGGGATAAAATACTTTAATGCTGCCACTACCAAATATTTTCTAAATGTATATTGATAAAATGGTACCACTGGAGGGTTGTGAAATATCGAGCCACTGGATTGACACAAAAATAAATGTGGTATTTGAAAGCAGAGCATTTGTCTGTACACAAAGCCGGTGCCAGCTATGCCTGGGCCATTGGCAGAGCTTGGAAAAGTTACTTTTTTAAACTACAACTCACATCAGCCCAATCCAGTGGCCATGCTGGCTGGGGCTGGTTGGAGTTGGAGTTTAAAAAAGTAACTTTTGCAAGCTCTGGCCCTTGGGTACCACCTTGCCCTGGGCTTGCAGCACTGGAGTGCAACTCCTTGCACATCCCACCTACCTCTATCACTCCTGTAAATGAAGTGCACGCTGTGCGTGCATGTTTGCCATCAAACAAGATGGTGGCAGGGTGTCAGCCCCTTAGGGAAGCCTCTGTCTCCATCTTGGTTGATGGGAGGCATGCGCGCACAGCACACATGTCATTTACAAGAGTGATGGAGGTAGGTGGGGCATGTGTGGCTTGCACTAATTGTAGGGTGGGAGGTGTTTGGGAGCTCCCTCTTGGCGACCCGCAGCAGGGCCAGGAGCCAACACTACCACAGATCACAGAATGGGTGCACAACCCTCCTACCCTAAGGAGAGGCCCTCAGGGGGCAACTTTGGGCTGCAGGGGCCCTTGGCCAGGGCCTGGCTGCCAGCTGGCACTGGTCCTGTCTGTATAGATATTTCTTTGACTATACAGATCTAACTATCTAAAATTTCAGAGGAGAGATCTACTTCACTCTTTGTTGTTTTTATAAGCCCCATTGTATTTTCTAGTGTTGCCACCAAGACTCTGCTTAAGACCAAGTTTGAAGCAAATATGAGAATTCTTCCTCAGGTAAAACATGAGGACTTTAGAGGGAAGACAAAAAGAGTTTTGATGGGATTGGGAGGCACTGTTTTACTGTGGTTCCGGTCCTCTCTGATGGACAGGACGCAGAAAGTGATGCTGGGAGACTACTGCTCAACCCCCTGACCAGACAAAACTTAATCCAGACAAAATGGAAGTGTTGCTGGTCAAGGGGAAAACTGCCCCAGGGATAGGGTTGCAACCTATTCTGGATAGGGTTGCACTCCCCTTGAAGGAGCAGGTCCGCAGTTTGGGAGTCCTCCTGGATCCTGCCCTGCTGCTTGAATATCAGGTGGCTGCGGTAGCCAGGAGTGCTTCTAGCCAACTCAAACTGGTCTACCAGCTGCGTCTGTTCCTGGAAGCAGTTGACTTGGCCATAGTGACACATGCATTGGTGACATCGAGGCTTGATTACTGTAACACACTCTACGTGGGGCTGCCTTTGAAAACGGTTTGGAAATTGCAGTTGGTTCAAAATGCAGCAGCCAGAATGTTAACTGGAGCACAGTGCAGGGAGCATATCATCCCTGTGCTTTATCGACTCCACTGGCTCCCAATTTGTTTCCGTGCCCAATTCAAAGTGCTGGTTCTGACCTTTAAAGCCCTAAACGGCCTTGGACCAATATACCTAAGGGACTGCTTACGCCCATATGTACCTGCCTGGGATTTAAGATCATCTGCCTCTAGTCTCCTCTGCGTGCCTGGAATGAAAGATGTTAGACTGACAGGCACACGGGAGAGAGCCTTTTCAGCTGTGGCCCCCAAGCTTTGGAATTGCCAATCCCAAGAAGCCCACTCTGCTCCCTCCCTGATGGTTTTCCAGAGACTTCTGAAAATGACCCTGTTCCAGAGAGCCTTTGGGAAGGACTGAGGGTAGAGCCTGACACTGATTTTATGCCTTCTATGTTAATTTTTCCTTCTATAGTCCCTTCAGTACCACTCCCTATATGTGTGTGTGTGTGTGTGTGTGCGTGTGTGTGTAGTATTGTAATTGCATTTTATGTATTTTAATTTATTTTAATGTTTTTGTGATATCTATTGTGTACAATTTTTATTATGTACATGTTCAATTTTATTGTAAGCCACCCTGAGTGCCCTATTCTAGGGTAGAAGGGCGGGATAGAAATATTTTAAATAAATAAATAAAATTAACAACATTGCTTAGGGATGGTGTGTACATTCCTACATTTGAGCCAGGGCTTAGCTGTTGAACTTGTTTGCAATGAGTGCAGCCCGTGTGTGATGATGTTAGTTAAAAGTAGGTACATAAAGCATCTCCGGCATTTATTTCCATGCTATGCCTGTATATTTCATGCTCATAAATCAATAAATCATTAGCTATTGTTGTTTTAACATTTTCATGACAAAAATGAGCTAGATCTTGTATGCAGTAGCATCATCTAATTGATATGTTAACACTCAACCTTGACAGCAATGTTAGCAATATTTTAGGAGTCTGCCTTCTTGTTGGTACACCTACTGAGATTTCTGCTCAAGCCAGGTGTAAAATAAATGCATGATGATGCCAAAATATTAGTCACATTCCTTTTTAAATTGGCCATTTACTTAAAGATTAGCCTGGATACTGATTTCAGAATGTGGTTTACTAACATTTTATATGTTTATTGATAGTTATGGATAAGTTTAATCAAATCTCTACATTTCCATGTACCATGTATGCAGCTGCATTTGTAAAGCAGTAAAGTCATGCAGGTTGAGCCAACGTAACAGATATAATTCATTAATAGGCAAAAAACCTTGTGGTTTAAGAAAGTACCTATAGCCCACAGATATTTCTATCAAACTTTAAAAAGCAGGGAAATTGGACAGCTATAGTGAATGCACCAGGGGAGCAGGAGACCTGACCTCCTCTCTGAGATACTGGATTGCCCTACAAATTTGTCAAAATGCAAACACAATTAAGGTTGGTCTTTCACAGTCCAATCCACTTGCTGTGTAGCATATTGGTGGGGGGCAAAGGAAGGGGGAGGGGAGGGCAGGTTTGATCATTTGCATGCTTATAGAGTTCAATGTATTTACTTCCGTGCAATCATGCTTAAGATATGTAAAACTGACCATGGGGAGGAGCAAGGGGAGGGGGAGGAGGGGGGAAGGGGAAGGAGGGGATTGAAAGGGGATGGGGAGGGAGGGGCAAAGGGAAGGGAAGGGGCAAAAGGGAGGGGATAGGAGGGAGGAGAAGGGAGAGTGGGTTCGATCATTTGCATACTTTTTGAGTTCAATGGGATTTATTTCTGTGCAATCATGTTTGAAAATGGAAATGGACTGCCTTCAAATTGACCGGACTTATGGTGACCCTTTAAATAGGGTTTTCACGGTAAATGGTATTCAGATGTGGTTTTACCATTGCCTTCCTCTGAGGCTGAGAGGCAGTGACTGGCCCAAGGTCACCCAAGTGAGCTTCATGGCTGTGTGGGGATTCGAACCCTGGTCTCCCAGGTCGTAGGCCAACACTGACCTGGGGGAGGGGCAAGGAGGGGTGGGGAGGAGATTGGGTGGGTGGACACTGGGCAGAAGGGAATCCCCTTTCCTTTCCAAAAGGAAAACATTATGAACAGTATCATTGCTTTTCAGCATTTCCCCCACCTTTTTATTCTACAGCAGGCACATGTAGCCTCCCACCCAAATTTAAACCCAAGCTTTCCCTGGCCACATCCACACCAGGCCTTTATTTCACTTTGGAGAGTCATGGCTTCTCTCAAAGAATCCTGGGACATGTAGTTAGTGAAGGGTGCTGAGAGTTGCTAGGAGATGCCCTGTTCCCCTCACAAACCTTCAATCAGAGTGGCTGACTGTTAAACCACTCTGGCCACTGGAGCTCTGTCAGTGGAACAGGAGTCTCCTCTCAGCACCCTTCACAAACTACACTTCTCAGGATTCTCTGAGGGAAGCCATGACTGTCTCACGTGAAATCAAAGTCTGGTGTGGGTGTGGCCCCCTGATTAGGCAAGCCCAGCAGCTGTGAGTTTGGCTTTATTATATTAATTAAAAATCAGCCAGGCATTTTTTCTCTTTTATACTGCAGAAGATGAAGATCAGAGTATGGGGCAAGGTCAGTATTAGGATTGCAGGTACTCTGTGGCTGATTTTTAATGAATTTCAACAGATTAGTAGAACTCTGAGAGAAAAAGGTCCAAAAGGCGTTCAGGTTTTTTCTCTCTCTCTTTAGACTTTGAACTCTCAGTTCTTTCTGACTGTTTTGTGTATCGCCATGAAAATTGAGAGGGTTGTTAAGCAAGTGTTTCTGAGTTCAGGACTATAAGTTTTGTAAGGTTTTGTTTTGAAATGAGCTTATGGGAAGCATCAGAATGGCATGGGAGGTATTTTCAATGTAACGTTGCGGAATGTGAAAAATCCACGCTGGCTATAGTATACAGCCACTCTTGTGGCTGTATAATAACATAGTTTAATAAATACTGTATTAGAGAGTGTTAGGTCAAAACTAAAATTCTGAGCTGTCCGTTTAACCTTACTCACCTCGCGTTCACCCTGGGAAGAGTGAGGAGCTGAGTCACATGAACCCACTGCCAGAGACCCAGGAAATAATGACAACAAAGAACCTTTGACAAAGGGGACCCAAACCTGTCCAGCCAGATGCCTTCCAGAAATGGGAACCCTGTTTACTGAAAGGGGTTCAGATTATATACCCTCAAGGAGGGGCTACAGGTCAGGGGGATGAACATAAAGCATAAAAAAATTACATGGTGGCATAAAGGTCATGACAAGGGGGAGAAGGAGAGGAAGGGGAGATGGGCGAAATTGCCCGAGGCATGCTGCCCCTTTGTAAATTAGATTTTGCAGACTGCTACAGCCTTGAGATAAAGGCCGGAGCCAGAGAGTTTAAAACAACCAGGAAGAGGATTTTAAGACAAAGACATAGCACAAAACAAATGCAAAACATATTCTTGTGGGGACAAAGGTTTTCATCCTTTGGCACATATCTGTTAAAGCACACTGAGCATATGAAAAGGTGGATTCAGCTTGCATTCTGAACCAAAGTTCTTTCTGCAAAGCTTCCTGGAATGGGGGTCAGGTTAGGGGCAAATAAACCAAAATCATGCTGGCTGGGGCTGATGGGAGTTGTAGTTTAAAAAAGTAACTTTTCCAAGCTCTATAATGTGGTAATATATTAACCTGGATGTTGGGGGAAAACTGGGACTTGTATATGAGACAAGGAGGAGCTCGGTTGTGTTTTTTTGCGCTGGTTAGAGGTTACATGTCACTTCTCTTTCTTACACATTTCTCTTGTTGGATCTTTTTCTTTCTCTTGTTGGATCTTACTGCATTTTGTATTGCTCATTACACAACACCCCAACAGCCTACATTTTGAGGAAAATTGGGTGCTTGTTCTAGGGACGGTGTCACAGTCTGTACATCAAAGAGGACATAAGAGTCTAACAAGTTAGAAATCCCAAACGAGACAGACTCATCCATAGAACTGCTGTGGGTAGCAATACCAGGCATCAAGAGTAATTCAGTACTAGGGAAATAGTATTGCCCCCCTGACAAAAATGCCCTGTGTGATCTTGAGATGGAGAATGAAATTGGGAAGACATCCCAAAGAAGTAGAAGTAACAAGTGGCTTCAATTACCCTCACAGAGACTGAGTAAATGCATGTTCTAGTCATGACAAAGTCAGATTTCTAGATTCTCTAAATAACTGTGCCCTGGAAATTTGGTAATAGAATCAACCAGAGACAGGTGACTCTTCACTTAATCTTGACCTCTCTGTTTCTTCCCCCTTACAGTGTTGCTCTTTTTCTCCCCCGTATGTGTGTCTCTGTGTGTCAAGTTGTTTTTGTCTTTGTTTGAAGAGTGCTCTGCCTATTGAGCTCTGGCTCTGCTATCTCTAGTTCCATCTCCTGTTAGGTGCTCTGACTGTCCCACCAGCCCCAGTTGGTAGCAGTGGCTGCTGTTCTAGATTGGGACAATTTATTTCAATGGGAGAGCTAAACAGTAATGGTATGTGGGGGGGGTAGTGGCAGGGCCAACGCCAGGCGTGACTGGGCCCTTGGGTGCCAGACTGCCCCGGGGCCCCTGCTCCCAGTCCCCCCTACAGACCGGGCAGGACTGCTCCACCTTCATCTTCTATCTTTCTATGAATGACCTGTCGCTGCCATCAACCAAGATGGCGGTGGAGACTTCTCTAAGGGGCTGAGACCCCTGCCGCCATCTTCGTTGATGGCACGCATGTGCGCTATGCTGCATGCACGCAAATGCCTGCCATCAACCAAGATGGTGGTAGGGGAATCAATTCCTTAGAGAAGCCTCTGCTGCCATCTGGGTTGATGGCAGCTGTGCATGCAGCGCACAGGGTATTCACAGAAAGGGAAGAGAGGGCCTGCACGATCTGTAGGGCGGGGCTGGGAGCTCTGTCTCTGCAATCTGTGGCAGGGTCAGGAGTAGACCCTGCTGAGGATCATGGAAAGAGAGCACTACCCCCACACCCTATGGAGGGGCCCTTCAGGGGCCCTCAGCCACAGCCCAACCTGACTGCCCTTTGGTGCTGGCCCTGCGTGGTGGTGAAGTAACAGCGAGTTTGGGGGAACTCCATGTTGTTGATGGCAGTGCTAGTGTGTGCACACCTGCAGGCCTGGTGTCACCAACCCAAAGCTCCTCCAGCCTCACCATTGCCTCACCCCACCCCATCCCAGCAATCAGCAATGCTGCTGCTAGAAGGGCATTGTGCTATTCCACCCTGTCATGTTTCACTACAAGAGGTAAATATATGCTGAAATTTCTCCAAAGGTTTCAGTGGGATAGAAGCTTGTAAATCAACTAAAATAATTTACATGGGCAGATCTGGACAGGTAAAGGTGAAAAGAGGTATCATGTAGGAAGAAAATAGAATATACACATCAAGGTTCTAAACAGAGTGAAGAGAATTGATTCACTCCCCTTGAAAACGATGTATTGAATGTAAATACTAAAAGCTCAGTAGAAGTGTTTTTAAGTTTTTGAATAAAATTTCATAACTTATAACTTAATAAACAAAAGCTGTCATTCATTTCTAGAAGGAAAGCCCATTTTAATACTTCTTTAGTTCCTATTTTTAGTAGCACACCAGAACCACTGATTAAAAATTGTCCTGGCGAACTAAAATCAGGAGTTGAAGTGAGGAGGCAACAAGAGTGTGGACTTTTGAAAGAGCATTCTTTCTCCTGAGCTGTTTACTTGAATATTACCAGAGTAAGACCTACATTGTCCCTTCCCAAAATCGAGTAAGAGAGCAAACGAGTACTCTGGATAATTTCATATGACCTGAAACAATCTTCTCTGTATGCAATGTACACCTGTACATTAAGGAAGCAATCCAAACTGAAGATCTGCCAGGATGAGCAGAATTTGGAATAGGTGGATCTCCGGCTGAGCCTGGACTCAGATGGTGCTATGCCAGCTGAAGTCCCTCATCCCCATTCTGCTAGAGATTCACCAGTGTAAGTCCTCCATTCTGGCTCAACTGGGGCTCCACCAGGATGTTGTGGGGATAGGGCAGGGCAGGGGCAGACTTACCCCTATTCTAAACTCTGGTCAGTTCAGTCATGTGACCTTGCAACCCAGAGGAAGTTACACTAGCAAAAAGGGTGGTTTAAGTCAAATTCTGCTGACTTTGCCAGGCTCTCCTCTTTGCACGGCTCAGCTGCCAGTAACCCCGTTCCTGAATGGGGTTTGGAATAGGAGTAATTTATGCTGGCCTAATTTATACCCACTTTCTATACTTAGGATTGCTCTGCCCAACTGCCTGTGGATCTGAACAGTTGGGCACATATTTTTAAACAACAAATTTAAAAATACCTAAATTATATGACCCTTGTGAATTCTAATATAGCTTGTGACAGCTTGAAGAGTACTATATTTTCAAAGGGCTATATACTGAAGTTTATACTGGATTACTGAATTTGGTTTTCATTGTAGACTGGAGGAATCTATTATCCTTCGGAAATGTAACCATATTAGGAACTATTTAATGCCACAAATTCAAATTTGGTAAAAAAAATGTTTTATTGAAGCTTTTATATTGGGTACATAAAACATTGTACATATATTCCACATGCACTATTCAGTGAATACAGGAACCCATATTTGCTGCAAATGAGTGCTGTGCATAGTGAAAGACACATTATGAATTTGCAGCTCTGTGATCTGAGGTGCGAACTAGTCCCTCTGTAGCACCATCTATCCAGCTTAATGGTGTGACGCTGGAGAACGTTGATCACTTCCCCTATCTTGGCAGCCATCTCTCTGTAAAAGCTGACATCGATGCTGAAATTCAGCATCATCTGAGCTCTGCGAGTGCCACATTCTCCCGAATGAAGCGTAGAGTGTTCGAGGATCAGGATATTCGCAGGGAGACCAAAATGCTTATTTACAAAGCCATTGTACTACTGACCTTACTTTAAGCCTGTGAAACATGGACCATCTATAAACGCCACTCCCAACTTCTTGAAAGATTCCACCAACACTGCCTCCGGAATATTCTGCAAATTACTTGGAAAGACAGACGGACTAATGTTAGCATTTTGGAAGAAGGAAAGACTACCAGTGTTGAAACAATGATCCTTCAACATCAGCTTCGCTGGACTGGCCATGTTGTTCTAATGCCTGATTTCCATCTTCCAAAGCAGCTACTTTACTCCCAACGTAAGGATGGAAAATGGAATATCAGTGGACAGCAAAAGAGGTTTAAATATGTTCTTAAAGTGAATCTAAAAAAATGTAACATGAACATGGAGAACTGGGAAGGTTTGGCCCATGAAAGTCCCAAATGGAGGTCGGCTATTATCAAAGGTGCTGTGGACTTCGAAGAAGCATGAATACAGGGTGAACGGGACAAACGAGCTAAGTGGAAGGCACGTCAAACAAATCCTCATCACGACCATCTTCCATCTGGAAACCTATGTCGTCACTGTGGGAGGCTGTGTGTCCAGAATTGGCCTCCCCAGTTACTTATGGATCCACTGTTAAAGACCTTATCTTGGAAGACAATCTTACTCAGCCACAAGTGATCGCCAATGAATGAATGATCTGAGCTATTGCAGAAAATGATTAGATCATGTAAGGATGAAGGAACATTGACAAAGTATGCTGTCTCAGTTACACTGCCATGCAGTCTGGTTGTCAGCCTGCCTATCATTTGCCAGAATTATGCAAAAAGAAAGAAATAGGCATGCATAGAAGAGACTATACAGATTATTGCAAGTTGCTGGCTCCTTGCCTTGAGGTATCAAATATGGTGTTTGTGGAAGACCATAGAGTCAAACACAGCTTTCTGAAAGCCCTAGAATTTGCAATGTTAGACAGTTCAACCCTAAAAAGGTAGTTAGGGCTAAAAAAGTTACCATCTCAAAAAGATTTTGCTTTAGCACTCTTGATACTGAATTCTCAGATAAATCCAAACTGTTCATCTGTAAAAAGTTAGCACCACACAGTGTTTCAGCATCAGTAGGCATAAAGAATTTTAAATCCCTAGCCACATTATGCAACAGATAAAAATAGGCTCGCACATTAGTATATTAGAATCACTCAGCATCCAAACATAAAAGGTAAGAATTAATTTCTAAAACTGGCTAAGCTATCTTTCTTTATCCAAAGATGGTATGAAAAGACCATTGAGTGGTTATGAATTCTTTGAAGTCCATTTTCTCAAGTTCGATTCTGAGGCCTGAAAAGCAAGGAATCTCCTGTGATTTGCCTGTGCCCATGACAGCCAAAGACAGCAGAAAACTACCCCATGACAGGAAACTCCACCTCAATCTGGATTCTGAATCTGCCATGCAATAAAGATTTCACCCTTTAATAGGGAAATATTGGCCAAAGGGAGTCCATTGAGACATGAACTAATCACCACTATAGTCCAAGACAGCAAGATTCAGACAGTTGTGAAAAGCCAATAAGAGCCTGTAAAAACATGAATGACATTGTGCCATCCAAACTATACAACTTCATTTCTATCTAATAACAAGGCAGTTTAGTATTTAAATAGGGAAAAATAATAGAACAAATAGATAATGTATAGCCACAACTTGGAAAGGATTGGTCAGGGGAAAAGGTGTAAAAGGTCCTTCATATGTGTGACAAAACACACCCATACCACAGTATAACTTTGCTGACTCCACAAAATGTTCTTGACAGAATGTTAAACAGACTGCATGGAGAATAATCATGGTTGCATGGGGAAACTGGGTCTAGCTTCTATAGTCAACATTATTTTCTGTTAGAAATGTAGTTATTCTGGGAAGACAACTATTTTTGTGTGTGTCATTGTTTATTTATTTTAAGTGAGATTTGTTTGTAGCTACAAGTCATAGCAGCTGGAAAAAACATTGTTTTTTTAAAAAAAATACTGCCTTCAGCTGTGCTCTCTGAGCAGCAGAGTTCTGTGATTTATGTAAGAATCCGAGCCTGCTTCAGTGGTATTAATGTCCTGTAACAGATGGTATAGCACAGTGGGGAGGAGAGCCTGGCTGGGAGTCCGGAGTCTGTGAGTTCAAATCCCCGCTTGTGTCTCCTGGGCGTAAAGGGCCAGCTAAAGATCACCGCACAGTGAGTGGCTCAGGGGTTATGTGCCCTGCCACCTGTGCAGCCATGGGCAAGCTGCATAGTCCTAAGGAGCCCAGTTGCCCCCCCAGCTGGCAGTTGTGGACAAGGAAGGAGCTGGCTTGTGCAGCTGTGGCAAGCTGAGCAGGCCCTAGCCAGCTGGGGAGGACTAGCCTCAGAGGAAGGCAATGGTAAACCCCCTCTGAATACCGCTTACCATAAAAACCCTATTCATAAGTCAGGATCGTCTTGAAGGCAGTCCATTTTTTCCATTTCAACAGTTTCAGAGAATTTAGAAGTTACCAAGTCAAATAGACTTCTGTTAATGGTTCCATGTCCCCAGTAACATGGAACTTTTTTCTTTTCTGTTGCTGCAAGAGATTTGAGTGGGTTACTTGTATCTGACTGGAAAGGGATAGGGAAAGAATCCTTCATATAGCTTTTTCCTCATTTTGAACAGCTGAAGGTCTCAGTTCTTCTTGACCAGGAGCCATTTTAAATCCACCCAGTAATATGTGCAGGCTTCCAGTATCAGCATCAAGTGAACCAAATGCCAGGTCCCATTGGTTCCTGAGTGTCTACTCTGGCTAACACCAGAATTTTTTAAAATTAGTCCCCCATTCCAAATATTAAGGGCCCTGAAAGAAAACGCTGTGGGCAGAGTGGCTCTGTGGGGTGGGTGTTGAGGGCACTGCTTTACAGTAGTTCTAGTCCTACCTGCAGGGTCAGTTCTAGAGAGTGGCACCAGGGGAATGCTCCTCACCCCCTATTTCTCCATAACATACGAATCAGAAATGGCTGCACATGCTCTGGATAAGGGCTGAGAAGCTGAGTTTAAGCTGTGGCAAGAAAGAGGCCCTGTGGGTGAAAGGTTCTTGTGTCTGGGAGATAGATCAGTTACAGACAGAGTTGAACTCCCTCAGAAAGAACAGTTACATAATCTGAGTTGTTCCTGGATCCATCTTTGTCACTTGAGGTACAGGGGGTCTGGGTGGCTGGGACTGCCTTTTACCAACTTCCTGCACCAAGATAGCTTGGCCACTGTGATCCTGGCATTGGTAAGATCAAAACTGGATTACTGCAATGCATTCTATGTGGGAGTTCCCTTGGGTTTAACCTGGAAGCTGCAGGTGATGCAGAATGCAGCAGCTAAGTTGTTGATTGGAACACCTCGTCCACACTACATGACATCTCTGCTAAAGGAGTTGCATTGGCTACCAATATGCTACTGGGTGCATTTCAAGGTTTTGCTTTTAGCATTTGAAGGACTACACAACTTGGGACTAGGATATCTAAGGAACTGCCTTGCCCAATATATCTCTCCCCAGCAACTGCACTCCTCAGAGAGGGCACTGCTAAAAGTACCATTTGCCCCAGAGGTGCGCTTAGCCTGCTCTAGAAACCGGGCTTTTAGTGTTGCAGTTCCAGCTCTCTTGAATCAATGACTAGCTGAAATCAGGCAAGAGTGTAATCATGATAATGTTTAGGTATCTACTGAAGACATTTTTGTTTAGGAAGGCTTTCCCTGAGGTGTAACCCAGTAATTTATGGAATATCAATTTTAAATCGAAAATAGTTTTCTTATTTTTGGAATTTGTATGGATGGTTTCACTGTTTTCAGAATTTGTTGAATTGATTTTTTTGTTTTTAGAGCTTGTTTATTTATTTATTTATTGCATTTGTATACCGCCCCATAGCCAAAACTCTTTGAGCGGTTTACAACAATTAAAAACATTAAAAACAAGTATACAAATTTAAACCATACCAAATTAAAACCCCTAAAAACTGATAGGCAAGTTAAAACACATGCTATTCAAATGCTGTGTAAAAATGCCTGGGAGAAGAGGAAAGTCTTGACCTGGCGCTGAATGATGACAGTGTTGGCGCCAGGCGCACCTTGCCAACAACATTCCATAATTTGGGGGCCACCACTGAGAAGGCACCCAGAGGAGGACCTTTGATGTTGAGCATAGTGTATGGGTGGGTTCATGTCGGGAGAGGCATTCAATTAGGTATTGTTGTTAATGTATTTTATCCTATTTTTATCTTGTGTATAATTTATAGACATGTGTATGCTGTCTATAAATTTTTATAACAAAGAAGTAAAGATATGTATCCTTCCTCTCCATTTTCTTTTCATCCTCCTCTCTCTGCCCTTCTTATTCTTTCATCCTTTCCCTCTGTCCATCCTTGTCATTTAGCAGTGGATTAGAATCTCTATATCATGCATAAGCATGATTTGGAGATATAACAAGTCCATAGAAATCTACATCTTACGTGTCTCACTGTACATTGAAGAAATTTTCCTTTGAAAAGATGATGCAAAATAGAACAAATAAGAGATGAAGTGAGGGTCAACATAACCTCCAATAGAAGTCAAACTGGGAGACTGAATTTGAGGTGGTTGGTTACTAGCAGCAGAGGAAAATGGAGGGGCAGGGGGAAAGGATGAAGAATTGAGAGTATAGTATTAAGTAGCTGCTGACAACCATAGCATTCCTCCACCTCCATTTACCCTGCTGCCCACCAGCAAGAGACCACTGTGGCTACTGGTGGGACCAAGAGCCAAGTCAAGTAACAGTATTCCCTATTACCTAGGGCATATGCAATGCGGCCAGTTAAACACACCGCTGTTGAAGATGTTTAAACACATTGTTGTTGTTTTTAAAAGGGGGGGAGGAGGAGGAATGGCAGTACTGACACTCATGCAAATAATTTTAAATTATATGGTGACTAGGGACGGGGAATACATTTGATTCAATTCATATTTAAAAGCAAACCTACCCAATTTACATTTCCAAAACAATAAGCAAACTGAAACACAGCCACCCTTGAAATTCACACTTCTCTAATTTTACAGTGTAGTTCACCAGCCAAGTAATGTGCACAAAATGCATATACTGGGATAACATTTGCATAAAATGCATATTTTATTAAAAATAATGTACAAGGATGTTATCATATTAGGAAAAATAGCTTCGTAGAAATACGTATGTTAGGCAAGTTTGCACACAAATGTGTGTATATTAGGAGACATTTGCACTAAAGTGCTGATGGATTGTCATGAGGACTTTTTAAAAAACTGCTGCTGTAGAAATGTGGAGAACTGAACTTAAGATGGGAAAAATGAAAAATTGAGATAAACCAGAATTTACAGATTCACCCATACCTGATAGTAGCTCATTATGCTTAAATCTCCAGTAGTGAGGATAGCTTGTTTTGGTGGAATGAGTCCTGCATGGTGAAAGAGAGTTAATTAAAATTATTGAAACCCAGTAACTACATATTCACTTCATGTTAGCTGTATAGGATTGCCACTCTCAGTTTCTGACATTACAGTTCACAGAGGCCATAGGCCCAAAGTGAAAAATAACTTCTTTTGTATAAAAAGCAAAATGATGCTCAGTAATTAGATAATGCGTTGAGGACTGATCAGCTGATTTTTACAATGGAACCACTTCAGTAATATGCCCACTTATGGTTAACCTGGTGACCAAGCTCTGAGTTGTGGAACGGAGTTTCTAGAAAATAGGCACTGAATCTTTTAATGTATTATAAAGTGGCTCCTTCAAAACCTTTTTTTCCTGGCATGTCTGCCCATGTAGCATTGTAAATTGCTTTTAAAATTGCATAAAGGAGCTTATGCTTCAAAATAGAAATCAAGAGCTTGCATAAATAATGTCTTTATCCATTAACAAGAGATGTGTTCTTTATCTTTGCATTTAGAAAAGCCATAGTGCTTCATCTTGAAATGAGAAGAACCATTTGCATTCACTTTATGATCTTGCTGTCCCATCTATCACAGGAGGATGGGTAGTTTTGATGTAGGATAGATAGGTGTTGTCCTCTCCCCCACATTGTAAAATAAAAACAAAGGGAGATAAACACATTCATTTATGGGAAAGCAGGGAGAAACAGCTAGTTTTCTTCAGAAAAGAGAGATAAATAATGTACAATGTGGAACAATAGAGGACCGATTTCAATGTTGGCTCCACTCTTCTCTCCTTAAGGGCCACATGAGTTCTCCCATATCTTTGCTGCAGGATAGAGGAATGCTTAGTCTGTAACGAATTTTAAAATAATTTCTGCTTTAGAAAATCAAATGTGGGTTGGATTAAAACAACTATGAACAATGCTCATGAAATGGGATTTATTTGCTCCTCTCCTTTCTGCTGCAGCTTCCCAAGGGCTGAGGAACCCTGGGGTATAGTGTGGTGTATGATGCTGCGGGCTGCAGATGAAGGTGTAGTTAGTGGAAATCACAGACTCTCCATTGCATTTCATGCTAGATACCACTGAATCCAGCATCCATATGTTATGGGGAAGCAGTTGTGTTGTTCATCATCAACGCAAAAACATTTCATTAGCGGGGATTTGTCTGAGGACAGGTGATGCTGTTATATTATTAACACTAAGCAAGTCTCCATTTGGTCAGTGCCTGTTTGTGAAATTGCCTAGAAGCCCCACATAAGCTGCTGTTCCTGAAGTATAAAAGTACCTATTATATCCATCCCAATATTTTGTCTTTGTGTTGTAGTCTAATCATAGAAAAACAACATTGGCAACTGCTCATCATGTGGGGAGAGAGTACATTTGACCCCATAAGCTGTCTTGAGGAGAGGTCTCTGGTTCCCCACTCCCTCCCCCCATATTTTTGCAGTACTGCATCACGCGAAATCGTCACAGTAACGTCTGCCTATCTCATAATCTCTGGGAGATACAGTAATGTAGATCCAGATGAGTAGAATTTCCAGTAGATGAAATAGCCTTTCTAGGCATCCTGATTTGGGAGTTTACTATAGCAGTATGCCTCCATGACCTCACACCACATTGTAGCAGTATGGGTGTGGCAGCAGTGGCACAGAGAGCAGAGAAAGGAACAGAAGGGGGTAGAATAGGGACAAAATCAAGGGTTAAAGGGAAAGAACTGAAGTAAAAAAAGGCATGCAAAGGAAAGATATGGCACAAATGTCAGTGGACTTGAACTCGACTTTTATTCCCAGCACCACCTTCCAAGATGTGAGGGGAACCAAGTGTGACAATTCAACAAAAGTAGATTGGAAAAGAGGGGTGGTGAGTGGGTTAGGAGCAGAAGCTGGGGTATGGGGATTATGAGGCAGAGAGGAGTTGGGGGATACCATGTAAGAGAAATAGCAAGAGCTGAAGATTTTCCCTCTCATCCAAAGCTACCCCAAGTGTGAAATTTCTTTGATCATTGATTAGTAATACACAAACCATTGCCTAGTAATATAGTTTACACATTGCCCAATAATGCATATTCATTGTCCGTTACATAGTGCTCCATAGTAATATCTAGCAGAATGGAATTGCTAGCTGGAGGGTGGAAATCACATTTTCCTGCTGACAAAATAATATATTTTAATTGCTGAGATAATGTGCTATCACCACATTAAAAACATGTTTTCAAGGAAAGATATCAGGATTCCCTCCAACAACTAACAGTTGTTCATTTATCATACAGCTACTATTCTGCTTAGAAAAGGAACTAACTTAACTTTCAAGCTAGCAACAGATCCCGATCATACTGCCCCCTTTTTTGTTCGTTAAAATATTATGTCTTATTTCACCTTAGTTTACTTAATCTTAAAGATTGAAGCTGATTTAGTAATAAGTTTATATAGAGTTGCCTGTATTTTTTTAACAAAGGAAAAATACAGTTCTTATTGGCTACTATTCATCTTAATTTGACCCTTGTTAGCTGAGCACATCTAGTAATAATTCAGATACATAACTGCTTACTGGTGCCTTCTTCAGAGTGCTGAAATGGACTTTTTAAGAGCTTAAGGAAGTGCTTGGATATTTTATTTTAACTGAATCTGACAAATGCAATTAATTTTTCTGTTGACAATCCATTCCATTTCTTCTTTACAACACGATGCTGGTATCACAATTTAAAGCACTGTTTGCAGTCTGATGCATGCAGACCTTTTGTCTGAGTGGGATTCCCCATTTTCTTTAGAAAAAGGGGCAATTCAAGATGGAAAAACCACTGAAGTAAACAGAGGTCACACTAGCTGGGGGACCAGGGGGATTCAGTAGCACTGTGCTCATAAGAGATTGTCTGTAGCGGGTGACAGGTTTGCCAAAGTGTGTATACTGAACATGTACAGGGATTGTGAGTCTGCCTATGCATATCTCCCATCACATATATGCCATGTATGGTAAAACGGACTTATGTATATGCATGCATATGCATTCTATTTAATAAAAAGATGTGTAGGTATCATGCATATTGGACTGATGCACATAGAAATGTGCATGTATAGGCCAAATTAACATATTATGCCATGTGCAGTGGACACACATGATTTCACTGCCAGATGCACATTCAATATACATTGTTTGGCAAAAATGGGACTAGACCCTAGGCTTATATGTGTATTTATTTTAGTCATTGTCTGCAGAAGAATGGGCTTATAGAAACCTGTTCCTCTTTGCCAGATTTCAAAGTAGAAAATCAAATACAGTAGGGCCCCACTCATACGGCGGGTTACGTTCCGGACCCCTGCTGTAAAGCGGAACACATTGAATAGAATGGCGCGCAATGCCCAAAAACCACCGTAAAAGCAGAACAAGTGCCATATGAGTGGGGCTTTAGACTAATTGCGTCTAATTGAGACTGCTGTATTAGCGAATCGCTGTAAAGCGAATCGCTGTAAAGTGGGGCCCTACTGTACTGTTGAATTTTTCCATAGGCACAGTTCTATTGGTATCTTCACTGAGCTATTCTCAAACTGAGAGTGTCTAAAATTCTTCTGCTATTGCTTCTTAACATGCATTTAGTAACCCACCATCCTGGACACTATACAGACCTCAGAGTAGTGGCATTCCCTGCCCAGGATCTTCTGATACAGATGCTATACTGTGACAGCTGAGAAGGATGTGAGTGTGTATGCAAACTAGCTGCTTTAGTGTATTTTTAAGAAGAAAGTGGCAAATCATGCTTGTGTGATTTTCAAAGTAGCACAGTATACATGCAGTTTTTTGGGGGGTATCTTTAGCAAAATAGAAAATATAACTTAGAACCACCGTTGTGTATCTGTTGTAGTGTACTGTCTCCACTGTTGTCACTAGATTGCGGACATCCTTAACAGACACAGTCCTGAATGCTGTCCTTCAGTGTAAGAAAAATAGTGGAGCCAAAATAGAATATTATGATAAAGTATGTAGATTGTGACAGACCACTTCTGATGACTACAATTAATGTTGAGACACATTATGGTTCCTGTACTGAAAATCTGCAAGATGGATGTTATCAATTAATATACTGGTGACTGCCAACTGAAAAATGGTTTATTTTTCACTAATGATGAATCATTGCAGGAATAAGTAACTAGATATGATGCTGATGAAGGCAATCAAAGTACAGAAGTGCCAGAATACCAAATAGTTTTGATTATGGAGTTGTATAATTAATTTTTTGACCATGTTTCCACAATGATTATATCACAATGATTATATCACAGTATTCTTCACGATGTCTTATTTAATAAACCTTCTATTTTTATAACAAAGAGTACAAAATTTAATCCTGCTTGCAGTGTGAACTTATTTTTAGTTTAGTTTTAATCTTCCATGTGCCATATCAGTTCAGATCTCCTTAATTCAATGCATTCACCCTTCACTCAGCAAGTCCAGTCACAGCCTTCCATTAGTACATTGGGAATGTGTGTGTGTGCACTGCATGTGTGTACGCAGCAGCCAGATGTTTTATTTTTATGTGTAGGTTGTACAAGCATCAGACACCGGTGTGAAAAATGTAAGACAGTGATGTATATTTGAATAAGATATTACTATTAATGGAAACAAGGCTGAAATTCTTATAGAAAATGCCACATTCCTGGTTGTTTTAAGAACATATACTGAAATGTGTGACAATCATCATATTTAGCTACTGTAGGTTTGTGTGTAGCATACAATGTATTGCCTTGTTTTTCCTAGCTGCTCTGTTTGGCAACAATCCTAGAGCCTCTTATACTAGAAAGGCTGACTATATCCAACATTATACAACAGATAAATAAATAATTCTATAGGAAGCTTTAGAGCTTAATAGGACTGTTTATCTGCATTAATACATTACTGCTCAACCAAAACCTAATTTTGAACTCTTTAAAAAAATTAAATAGAATTTTAATTCTTTGCTTTCTAACCTCTCCTCTTACCTCTTTATTAGAACTTTGCCTCAGCTTGATACTGTCCAGATGCTGATGAACTCCATCAGTCCCAGCTGGTCAGGCCAGGGGTGATGGGAGTTATAACCCAAAACATCTGAAGGGCACCAGGTCGGGAAAGACTGCTCTATTATGCCTGATATTCCCTTGTCTGTGAATGCTTGTGACTTAGCCCTGTGCAGATTTTATATCTCTGCACAGACATACGCACAGAGGGTGTGAGATTTGGATTCTTCTTTCTGACCCGCACCTGACTCCCTATGTATTTAAGGTCCTATAGGCAAAGGACCTTACATGTGGATGCCCAAACATATGGATGGATTTCTAAAGGTAGAAATAGTGCAATTGCATCAGGGCCCGTGCCTAGGGTTGCCAGGTATCTGGTTTTTGCCTGGACACTCCAGTTTTAGGGGGTCCTCTCCGGGTGAGTCACCTTAATCTCTGGACTCTTAGCTTTCATTTTTTAAAAAATTAAGTTTCCAGGTGGTCCGGTTCAGCCCCACCCCCTGCAACTTCTGTTAGTACTGGCTGCTCTAATCCCTGCCCTTTCAGGTTTTTAGCCAATAAGTGAAGTCAGGGTTGTGACTGACAAGATTTGTTGACCCCCCCCCCCCAGACAATACCTAAACCCCATTTCAAGTTCTGAGAACAGTTTCCTTTTCCTGCTTGTCTCACATCAGAAATTTGGTAAATATATAGCTTTCAGCAGCATAAAGAGTACTTTCTCTGTACAGGATTGGGACTTGCTTCTGAGTAGACATGCATAGGATTGCACTACAATAGAAGATCACAGCAGGATTTTGGTGGGCATACACAGTAAACCATTTTAGTTATAATTATAGTAAAAGTGTACATGCAGGATTTTTTAATTACTTGAAAAAATGGCATATACATTTTATCTTTCAAATAATTTTTGAACAGAAGTTTTAAAAAGTATACATGCTGCAGTGTTATACTTTTCTAATTAAGGAGTCAAACAAGTATAAATTTTACTGGACTGCTGAAGAGGGCAGTTTATTTGTCTTTTTCATAACCTGTTTTAAACCTTCTCAATATTAAGCTTTTCTGGGAGTAAATCTGCAATGCTAATTCCACATACATGGAATTTAACCCCATTGAATTTAGTAGGACTTACGTTTGAGTAAACATGTTTAGGATTGTGCTGTAAATTAATGGGACTTTTCAGTGAACATAGTCCTTAAGAAAAAAAGCACTTAGGCAGGGCTTACTTAGGAGTCACTGCTTTTATTTGGCAGGAAACAAATACTTAAAAAAATGTTCTGCAAGGGCCAACTGGTTTTGACAATAAACTATTATATGGGGTGTATGTATTTTTACATCTCTGGTGTGTGTGTATATGGAATCTTTCCAATAACCTTGTGAGGTAGAGTTGGAAACCAAGGTAGCTCACAACAAGAAATAAAGCCTTTTAAAATCCAATAACCATAAAACAAGTATAAAACAGTTGCAAAACAGCTTGAAGTGGCATGATTCTGAATTTTGGATTCGGTGAGTGAAGTTTCTTATCACTGAATTGCAGTCCTGTGCATGCTTCCCTGTCTGACTAAGCCCCATTGAATACATTGGGACTTACTTCTGAGTAAACATGCATATGATTGCACTGTAAATATCTTTACAGGCTGTGTAAATAATAAACATCTTTGATAGTCATACTTATATAAATATTTCTTCATACTGTCTTGATATGTGTCTGATTTCACACTATGGTTGTAAATTATTTATTTATTCCTCTACATTTAAGTGTGCCCTTCTTCCGTGGGGTGGTCATGTTCCCACACTGTTGTTTTCATCTTGAGGGGCAAATTAGGCCAAGAGATGGTGCTTAGCCCATGGTCACCCGGTAAACTTTGTAGCTTATTTCCATTTTAAAATTTAATTAAAATGATTTACCGTGCCTTGCAAAAGTAATGAAAACTCCTGACCAATGTTCTCATATTACTGAATTACAAATGGTACATTGTAATTTCATTCTGTATGATATTTTATTTTGAAACACTGAAACTCAAAATCAATTATTGTAAGGTGACATTGGTTTTATGTTTGGAACTGTTTGTAAGAAACATAAATACTGAAACACGTTGCTTACATAAGTATTCAACCTCTGCGCTGTGGAAGCTTCCAGTTTACACAGAGGAAAGAAATTGCCCTATCGAGGGCACATTTACCTTTCCATTGGCCTCCACCTGTGAACCATTAAAGTTGCTGTCACATTGCCAGGATGAAAGCCCCGCTGTTGAAGGATCATTGGTCAGGCTGTGGATCTGAAGGAAAATGAAGACCAAAGAGCATTCTACAGAAGTGAGAGATAATGTCATACAAATGCATAGATTAGAAAAAGGTTACAAAATAATATCCAAGTCTATGGATATCCCAGTGAGCACAGTTGGATCAATAATCAGGAAGTGGAAGCTGCATCACACCACCCAGGCACTGCCAAGAAAAGGCCATCCCTCAAACTCAGTGCCAGACAAGAAGGAGACTTGTGAGAGAAGCCACAGAGAAGCCAACAATCACTTTGAAGGAGCTACAGAGTTCAGTGGCTGGGAGTGGAGTAATGGTGCACCAGTCAGCCATATCAAGAGCTCTGCATAACACTGGCCTGTATGGGAGGGTGGCAAGAAAGAAACCGTTACTCAAAAAGTACCATCTGAAAGCACATCTGGAGTTTGCCAGAAAGTATGAGAGTGCCCCAGCTGTGATGTGGGAAAAGGTTTTGTGGTCAGATGAGACCAAGATAGAGAGTTTTGGCCAAAATCACTATGTGTGGTACAAACCTAACACTCCCTATGCCTCAAGACACACTATATCTACAGTAAGTATGGTTGCAGCATCATGCTGTGGGGATGCTTCTCATCAGCAGGAACTGGGCATCTTGTTAAAATCGAAGGAAGAATGGATGGAGCAAAATACAGGGAAATACTGCAAGAGAACCTGCTTCTATCCACTAAAAAACTGAAGCGTGGGAGGAAATTCCTTTTTCAGCAGGACAATGATCCCAAGCACAAGGCCAAAGCAACACTGGAGTGACTCAAGAACAAAAAGGTGAATGTCCTACAGTGGCCCAGTCAAAGTCCTCATCTTAATCTTATTGAGAATCTGTGACGCACTTTGAAAATTGTGATCCACAAGAGACATCCAACCAACCTGAATAACCTGGAGCAAATCTGCCAAGAAGAATGGGCTATAATCCCTCCAACACTGTGTGCAAAGCTGGTATATACCTACCCCAAAAGACTTAAAGCTGTTATTGCAGTGAAAGGTGGCTCTACCAAATATTAATGTGTGTGGGTTGAATACTTACACAAGCAACATGTTTCAGTTTTTTATGTTTCTTACAAACATTTCCCAACATAAAACCAATGTCACATTACAATAATTGATTTTGAATTTCAATGTTTCAAAATAAAATATCATACAGAACAAAATTACAATTTACCATGTGTAATTCAGTAATAAGAGAGCATTGGTTAAGGGTCTGATGACTTTTTCAAGGCACTGTATTTGGACACTAGGCTATAGTGATCCTTGGGGTCCTAAATATCTACTGTTTTCCCTTGCCTTTATTCCTTAACAACCAAGATGCACCTTTTATCTGATAGCTTCATAGGAGATAAGATACTCCCTACAAGTTATTTTCTGCATATGCTGCTACTCAACGAGTAGCAGAAATCCAGGCAGACATCAAACATTCAATGTATAGTTACCTTGCAATCCAATGGTCTCCATGTCTCCTCAGTAGAAAGTCTCTTTGTGTTTAATGGGGTTTACTCCCAGGTAAGTGGGTACAGGATTGCAGCCTTTGAGAGGAAGGAGCAGAAGATTCATGGTTTTCTTGTGAGGAAGAAGCAGGAGGTTCATGGTGAGGGGGTCAGTGTCAATGCAAAACAAATAGATTTTAAACATAGGCCTCCCTCTGTGTTAACCATTATTTTAGAAAAGAGGCATATAAAATCAACAATAATTTTAACACAATTAAATTATTAGTAATAACAATTATTCTATAACATGTAAAATTCTGTTATCTCAATGGTGTTGCTGTTGGGGCAGTATATTGGAAAATGAGAACGGTTTTTATTTGTTTGCCAGGCAGTTAGGAAAAATACTGACTCCTTACTAATTCACCAATAAAATTAAAATAGTAAAAAGTAAATTAAATTAAAAACAGCACTCTCCCCCCTACTCCTAGTGGCTACAACCCCGAGTTAACTCCTCTTAAGAATCAGTTAGGAATCAGCTGAACACAAGTAAGACTCATACATCAGCAAAACAGGCAATAATCAGGCTAGATTAAGATTGGTTGAGGCCTTGGAGCTGTACTAATTTGTATGGCTAGACCTTTGTAGTTCAAAGATACATCACTCTGGTTAAAGGAATCAATATTTGATGCATATAATATAAGAACCAAGTCCCCTTTTGCAACCATTTTATGCCTCTTTATGTACAATAGCCATGTGAGGTAGATTAATCTGAGAGTTACTAAATGACCCAAGTTAGGACGTGAACATAAACAATGGGAAGTTTAAAAAATGAGAAATAGCACATGCTCAGAGTATTTTCTTTGTGTTTATTCTGCTTTCCAAAATATTTTTGTTGGTATTTTGCTGAGAGTTGTGAAACTCTACATGCTCATAGTATTTTTTGTAGTTCATGAAAGCTTATGTAATAATACATTTCTTAGGCTTTAAGATACCTCAAGATATATTTTCTGGTACCTTATTTCATGCATTCCTTTTTTGGGGAAAGGGAGCCCCTATTTTGGGAATTGCACTAGGACCTCCAGTCATCTTAATCTGACCTTCTCCAAATACATGGAAATTTTATACATGTGATCTGAGTCAACCACTGTTACCGGATGCAGATCATGGGTCAGACAGCTGATACCAGGGATAGCCAATGTGATGTCTCCAGATGTTGTTTGATCATCCCATCCTGGCTGGAGCTGATGAGAGTTGGGAGTCAACAAAATCTGGAAGGCACCACATTGGCAACCCCTGGCTTATGCATACTGGGATATATATGTGTTGGATGTATATAAGTAATGGCTTGTACTCATGGGGATTGGTGCAGAGGTGTAGTTGTCCAGGCTCTCAGGGGGTCTTAGACCCCTTACTTTTTGGGGAGCAGGGTCCCAGCATTGTAGAATCCTACAAGCCAATCAGCATGAAAAGAGTGTGTTAGCCACTGAGAAGAGTCTTACAACATGCTTCCTTGTTCTTTCCTGGTGATTGCAGCCACTCAGAGTGAAAGGAAGTGAGTCATCCACTGAGAAGACTGTTCTCAGTAGCTAACACTCTCCTCTTTAATGCTTATTGGCTCATAGGGATGTCTGATGTTGTGGGAGAAGGCATTAACAAGGATCTCATTCTCACCCCTGCAGCAAAAAATAGGGGGGGCATGGCTGTGACTAACATGAAGGGACCCTGCACTTCTGAATTTGCCACTACACTACTGGGTTTCATCAAGACCTGTTGTGAACAAAAAGCATAACAGACAACCTCATATGAATGTGTGCTCCTCCTCCCTCATTGCATTTTAAAATTGTGAACTGATGAAGACCCCATGGCTTCACACTATTTTGTGATATTTTGGTTGGCCTAATAAATGTGTCGTCCTAATATGGAAGTTGGAAGTTTGCTTTTGGGCCAACATAGCTACCTTTACTTTTTGCCTATATGTGTACTACTGTATATGTTTACTTCATATATTTCTTTGCTGTGTAAGGTATAGTTTGTCTCACTGCTGTCATCTGGGGCCATCTGTTTTCATGTACTTTTACTTCTTGATTTTTACTTGTGGCACACATGCATCTGGGTTCTACCAGCCATACCTCTGTCCAACATGTTACACTGCTGGGCTGCCAGACTCTGCCTGTGGCCCAACCACTCATGCACTCATTAGAGGGTCCTATTTTCATCCATTAAATGTTGAAGAGCATAAATCCAGAAGTTGTGGCCAATGCTATTTTCAGCAGAATGCAGTACTGTAACATGGCTTCATAATACGCTAGCATCTTCTGGTAACAATTCTGATAAGGATTACAGGACTGAGGGGAGAGGCTTTTATCGTGTTTGTATAACTTTGTGTGTTTGTGTGTGTGCGTGCGCATGTCCAGGAGAGAGACATTGTGAGGAGGGCTCATGGATAGCAATGTTTCTGGTGGTTGAGGAGAGGTAGTCATGGCTAAAGAGGGGATGGATCTTTGTCATTGGAGGCTCTGGTAGCCTCAGAAGCTAGGAGTGGCTTCTACTACCTGCAGCTGGTATGCCAACTATGGTTGTTATTGTACAGGGATAGTCTGGCCATGGCGATTCATGCACTGGTAACCTCACAATTTGATTGCTATAATGCATTCTATTTGAGACTACCCTTGGGCTTGGTCTGGAGGCTCCAGTTGGGGCAAAATGCTATGGCTAGACTGTATCACCAACACGCAATTCCAGTGCTCAAAAGTTTGCACTGACCTCATGTTACAGTGCAGGTTCAAGGTTCTTGTATAAATTTACAGGGCCCTGAAAAACTTGGGTCCGGGATACCTCAAGGACTGCTTGATCCCTTAGGCACTGTTATTTATTTATTTATTTATTAAATTTATATACCGCCCGACTAGCAATAGCTCTCTGGGCGGTGAACATAAAATAGCATAAAAATACAATGAATAACAAAATAATACTAAAATACAATCATCAATCCAATACAATAAACATTTTAAAAAGTAAATCAGTGTAACTTAAAATGCTTCAGAGAATAGGAAGGTTTTGACCTGGTGCCGGAAGGAGAGCAGAGTCGGCGCCAGGCGTACTTAGTGGTCCCCTATGGCTCAGATACATGCCTAGTATCTAGCAGGAGCCATGTGTTCAGGGAGAATGATCCTGCTTAGAGTTTGGGTGTGGACACCTGGACAGGCTTTAATCCCCACTCAGCTGGTGAGTGGGGATTAAATTGTGCTGCCTTGGCTGAGAGATCTTGTGCAGTCAAGGCAGGATTAAACCCTGTCCTCCTGCCCATCAGCCATCAGCTGACATCACTAGTGATGTCAGCTGGCGGGCAGGTGTGAGTAGTTTGGGGAAAATGGCCTCACGGCCAAATTGGACCCCTTGGGTGGCCATGATTGGCCTGGAGGCCAGAGGTTCCCATCCCTGATTTATATGTTCCCTCTCCTGTAGACTTGAAACCCCCCCAACAGCAAGTCAGGGCTGCAGTGGTAGTCTACTCCCATCCACTTTTTCTTTCTCTTCCACTAATTATTCTTCCTCTCAGCTTCTGGCTTCCGTTGATTTTATTCTGATTAATATTAACTTCATTTTTTTCTCAATTTTATTTTTTTTCTGTCAAAAGGAATATCTAGTAATTGGTTTCAACCGTTAGTGTTTATATAAAGTTTGCAAATGAATGTTAAGATTGCATATTCTTCATCCAAATAAATGTTACTACTCAGAGTCATTTCTTGTCAGTCTCTCTTAACAGTCCCACATGCTGAAGCATGACAACTAAATATAGCTTTATATTTGCAAATTTAAAAGCAGCAAAACAACCTGACATTATGGGAGACAGGGGTTCTTCTGCTTCTTTCTCCAAACTTTCTTATCACTAAAATTAAAAAACAAAAACCCTGTTGGAATGCCTGGAGAAATAAAAAAATTTTAACTTGGCACCAGGAGCTACAAAGCAAAGTTGTCAGTGTATTGTATTGTACAATACAAGCCTATTGTATTGTTTTAGTACCACAATAGAAGATTTTGATGTACAAGGAAGTTCCTATAGAAGAAGATGCTCCTTGAAATATTGTTTATTTATTTAAGACTTATAAACCTATTTTCAAGAAAAGCTGTGTACAAAATACATATCAAAACATAATCAATAAAATATACATTAAAACCATTTAAAACACCCGCTTCAAAATATTACTGAAAAGCCAGCACAAACAATAGCCCAACATTGCCTAAACATAAAAAAATGTCCACAGAACCATTTCTATAGCACAGTGAACCATCAATCACTGAAGGCCTTAGTTAAAAAGGGGGGGCCTGTAAGGCCCATATCATTATTATTGTGTCACTTTTTCCTAAAAATGAACTCAAAGCAACTTGCTAAAACAAATATTAAAAACAAGTGTAAAAAGAGGAATAAAACAATTTAAAACACACACACACACACACAAGAGCAGATCCAAATAAAACCTACCCCACTAAAGGACATGAGTGAATAAGAATGTTTTTGCCTGGTGCCTAAAAGCATAGTGATTGCACCAGACATGCCTCCCTAGGAAAACTATTCCATAAATGGGGAGCCACCATACAGAAGGTGTGGACACATGAGGAAAGGCCTCAGATGATGAACACAGCATCCAGGTTGGTTCATGTGGGGAAAGGTGGCCCTTGAGGTACTGGGATCCTGAGTCGCATAAGGATTTATACATCAAAACCATCATTTTGAATTGGGCCTGGAAATTAATTGGCAGCCAATGCAACTGCACCAGGATGGGTGCTATATGTTCAGACCATCTTCCCCCAGTCAGCAACCTGGCCACCAAATTCTGCACCAGCTTCACTTTCCAAACTGTCTTTAAGGGCAGCCCCACATATAATGCATTATAATAATTTAACCAAGAGGTTACCGGAGTGTAGACAACAGAAGTTAGGCTATCCCTGTTCAGATAGGGATGTAGCTGGGACACCAGCTGAAGCTGATGGAAGGCCACCTAAGCCACTTGTGCCTCCAGCAACAGTTATGGTTCCAGAAGTACCCCTAAACTACACACCTGCTCTTTCAGAAGGAGTGTAACCCCATCCAGAACAGTCCATGCCTCACTCATCCATTCTAGGGAACCATGCACTAACATTGCCTCAGTCTTATCTGGATTAAACCTCAGTTTATTGGCTCCCATCCAGTCCATTATCGAGGCCAGACATTGGTCTATCACATCCACTACTGCCTCTGCAGATGTAAAGGAGAAATAGAGCTGTGTATCATTAGCATATTGCTGACAACACATTCCACAACTCTGGATTACCCCACTCAGCGATTTTATGTAGATGTCAAACAGCAAGGAGGATAAAATCAAACTCTGTGGCACCCCACACTGAAGGCTCCATGGGGATGAATAACACTCAAGCACGACCCTCTGAAGACAGTCATTGAAGTAGGACTGGAACCACTGCAAAGCAGTACTGCCCACTCCCAGCTGAGACTCTCCAGAAGAATACCTTGGTTGATCGTATCAAAACCCACTGAGAGATCAAGGAGGATCAATGGGGACACACTCCCCATCTCTCTCCCAACAAAGGTCAAGAAACTATTGAGGGATGGGACCTGTATGATTTCTCATGGGATTGAATTCCATAATTGTATGCCAGTCCTGAGCCATTTAGCATGTTAAGAATACCATCACCACCACCTTGCAATAAATAAATATATAAAAATCAGCACAACACAAACTGTTTTTAATCTTCAGCTTTTAGATTGTCAGACTGAGTTTTAAAGCAAGAATAGGTGTTTTGACCACAGATGAACAGTCATGTGTTTCACTAGCTGCAGTTCTCTTACTACTACCCAGACAGGTTCACACATAGTATGTTATACAGAAATTCAATCTAGAGTCTACTCAGGCATGCATTATTGTGGCACAATTATTTTTTGTCTCCAGGTAAGGGCACAGTCAGCATATTGGACAGAACTAAACTTCTAACCACCTCGGTCTGCAGAAGTAAAGCTAGGGACAAGTCCCAGGCTTGGAACGATTTCAAAAGATAGAATTATTTCAGTGTTGTTACTTATTTTCACTAAAATCATTTGGGCTCTATTTAAATCACGGGTGGGGAACCTGTGGCATTCCAAATGTTGGTATAATTTCCATAATCCCTTACCATTGGCCATGCTGGCTGGGGCTGATGAAAGTTGGAATCCAAAAATGTATGCAGGGCCACAGGTTACCCAACACTGATTTAGCCAAACAAGTGGTCCCAAAAGGCTGTTGTTTCACCCACTGTCTTTGACACACCCTCATTGCCTTTGCACAGTGAAGGTTAGTTACTGCGTGCTCCTTGTAACTTGAATGAAGTCACAGGAAAAAGAATTATGACAGTTGGAAGGTGTGTCCTAGTTTTCCTCAAGATAGAGCTCCACCAGCTGGCTAAGGCTTTCCACTTGAGGTCAAGCTATTGTCCATAGCAGAGTCCTTAACCCCCCTTCCCTAGTTCCACCAGTAGTTTTTTTTAGGCTACGAGACTTATAAGAGCATGGGGTTCTGTGGGCAGATTGCATCGAGTGTGGAGCTGGCTGTGAGGCTTAAAAATGTGGAGAGGTAAACAATATGAGCTATGGAGATCTGTGAGATGACTGAAGTGCTTTACACAAAGGCTTTCTGTTTCTGACTTGTGTGTCTGTGTCTCCTAGTGGACCAACTGAGTGAGTATAAAAAAGTACATTGTAGTGTTGGCTATAAGATGTTCAGCTTAGGCTGCATTTTCAAAAGGTCTCAATTCTCATTGATCAAATGTGCAAAGCTCTTCTGAAAATATAGTAAATGAAGCCACCATTAAAACATTTCAGTGATCCCATGCCATACTCAACCTCTTTGTAAGGAAGTCACATATAGTAAATGTTCAATTACTTACCTACAGCTAGGAATGGGGGAGAAATTTGATTCAATTCACATTTAAAATCTAATCTATCAAATTTGCACTTTCCGAAACAATATGAGAACTGAAACACAACCATCGTTTGAAATTCACACTTACCCAAATTTTGCGATGCAGTTCTCCAACAATTTATTTTTAAAAATGCTCATACTAGGAGAAAGTGTGTTTTAAAAATGAATGTACTAGTAAAAATAATATACAAAAATACATTATAAGGATAAATTCCATGCAAAAATGTGCTCACTAGTCAAAGTGCATACAAATGTGTTTATTAGAAGAAATTTGCACTAAAATGCTGAAAAATATTTATGAAAATATTTTTTAAAAAAATTCAAAAATTGCTACAGAACTGCATTTAAGATTGGAAAAATGAGAAACTGAAAGAACCAAAATTGACAGATCCTTCTATCTCTAGGTACAGCAGAGTTCTTAAGCATACCTTTTCTTTTTAATTCTTGATTATCAGTTCTGTAGCTTTTTGCCAGCTGGAATACAGACAACATTTCTGTAGCATTCTTTCTTGAAATTTGTTTTAGAAGTACAATGCGCCTTTGTGAAAACAGGTGCAGCATGTGATTCCTACAGTTGACTTTGGTGCTTGTCCCACTCTTAAGTAACTTTCACTGTGCCTGCAGGAAAAGAGGTGGAAAATACTCCAATAAACACTAACTGTGACAAAATATGGGCTTGTACTATATGCAATGACATGGATTTATAAAATGAGGTGATTTAAAACTACATTTAATCTGCAGTGCAGTGCTGTATTTTAACAAAAGAGGAATAGTAGCTATTTGGATCACTTGAGTTATAGGTAGGTAAGGGATTTCCCCCCATTTTTTCTTTCTTTTTTAAATTGATGACATGCACCAGGCTTCATAACCATTATAAATGTAAAATATGTGCAGAGGGCAAGATTCTTAGTTAGGTTTAAAGGTCTATTCTTGATTATATTCAGGATTAAATTACTAAATAGTAGGGGTTTAAAGAGAAGAGTATATATATGGTTACTTTTTAATGTATCATAAGAACTATACCAATGTTATCAAAGCAGGCCAAACAGTCACTATTTTGTAAGCAAAGGGATTTGTATCTCTCATATACATCTCTAATGAATAGGTCCACATATGTGTTTATAAATTATGTTCCTGTGAATAACTACATGTGGGCTAAAACACAGAACTCTCTGTGTGTTTGCACGCATATACATAAATAAGTGCTTCTGCTTAACTTTTTTTTGGGGGGGGGAAGGCATTTAAACATACAACCTTCAGGTGGCAATATTTAGTTGCAGTGACATTCACAGTCCAGGAAAAGCTTTCCCACTTGATTCTGCTGAAATTATGTAGTACATCCTTTGTTTTTGTTGTTATGTGCCTCCAAGTCGACTACGACTTATGGCGACCCTATGAATCAGCGACCTCCAAGAGCATCTGTTAAGAACCACCCTGTTCAGATCTTGTAAGTTCAGGTCTGTGGCTTCCTTTAGGGAATCAATCCATCTCTTGTTTGGCCTTCCTCTTTTTCTACTCCCTGCTGTTCTTCCCAGCATTGTTATCTTTTCTAATGAATCATGTCTTCTCATGATGTGTCCAGAGTATGATAACCTCAGTTTAATCATTTTAGCTTCTAGTGATAGTTCTGGTTTAATTTGTTCTAACATCCATTTATTTGTCTTTTTTACAGTCCATGGTATCCATAAAGCTCTCCTCAAACACCACATTCCAAATGAGTTGATTTTTCTCTTACCCGCTTTTTTCACTGTCCAACTTTCACATCCGTACATAGAGATCGGGAATACCATGGTCTGAATGATCCTGACTTTAGTGTTCAGTGATACATCTTTGCATTTGAGGACCTTTTCTAGTTTTCTCATAGCTGCCCTACCCTGTCCTAGCCTTCTTCTGATTTCTTGACTATTGTCTCCATTTTGGTTAATGACTGTGCCAAGGTAGAAATTATTGTTTTGTAGATAGCTGTGCTGAATTTTTACCTATGAACATTTTGGGGACAAAAAGGCAATCGGGGAGCATACATTGTCTCCTAAAAAAATCCAAGCATACCTTTTTCCACAGCTGGTTGCAGTTAACATGTTCTCCATCTCTGCTGCTCCTCTGAAGCCATTTTTCTTTTACTGCATGATCACAGTCAGCCAGGAAACATGTAGTGAGTGGGTTGATGACATGATGCTGTATAGCCAATCAGATTTAGCTATGTAGCATAATTCCTGATGGCCAATTAAATAGTATTTTTCGTACTCAGAGAGGAGGGAACACTTCTTTGCATTGCAAAGGCAGTGATGTTCCTTGTGTTCCTGAGCTGTGGTGTGATGGTTTCATTGCCTTCTTTAATGCACAGTGAAGCAAGACAGGGAGTATCAATAAGTTAACTTGGAAACAAGGAGACACATTTCCTGGCTTTTCCCTGCTACATTGCAAGTGTAGACAATTAAACCACTGCAGTGCATCATGGGAAGACATAGAACATTTCCTAGTTACCTCAACAATACAGGAGCACATTTCCTTCCTACACATCCCTGCACATCCATGGGCCTCTGTCTGACCTCCTTCTCTTCCCCATAACCTTCTGAAATATAACTTCCCAAATTGTGTCTGAGATCTAATTAATGTTCAAAACATTTTTTTAACTTGAAGTCTAGCAAGGCATTATATTGTGTCCTTTGGAGTAACAGATATATTGCAAAATATGTGAGTTAACTGTGTGACTCTAAATATACATGTCTTCACTTTTCCCTAAGCTAAGATTTACTACCCTCTGCTATCTTACTGATAAAGTGTAGGACTGAGTCTGTTGTGGTGATGGCATCAATAATCTACCACAATGGAAATAATCTGCAAAATGAGAAAGGATTACTATGCACTTCTATAGAAACAGACTGGAAGCCACTTGGGCCTCAGAAAGACAATCAACTGGGACCAATGATGCTCATGACTAATCTAATACTTTGGCTATAATATGTGGTGTTTTCCCTTGTTGTCAAGGAATCCAGTTTCATGTGCACAATATAGAATGGTTCTAGGTACAAATGGTACTTTTTGTAGAAGCTTACAAAAAGAAGCATATCTCATTAGAATGGTATATCTAATTGCATAGAGGAATGGTTGTGTTTTGGTTCTCATACTGTTTTGGAAAGTGCAAATTTGGTTAATTCATTTTTAAATGTGACCTAAATTGAATTTCTCCCCCATCCTTAATGGCAAATGCTTTTATTTCTTAGTTTGCTCCCTCCATTTCATCCATCTGGAAGAAGTCTATACCACATTAATGTCCTAGTTGCCTGAAAATATATCCTGATTCTTGAATTGCTGGATCTCTGTCTCCTTTTTTCCTCATTTTGAAAAAATAAATTCTGAAGCTTGATCACAATGTGATTATATTTCTGTTGCTGGTAATCTCGGTTTCAGAGCAGACATCTTTGGCATTTCATTTTTATGGGAATAATGTGTTTGGCCACAGCATGGAGAAGTTCATCAGGAGGGCTTTACACTGAATCCTAAGGGGGAGAGAGATGTAAACTTGGTGGCTTGTGCACAGTAACGGGAACAGAGAGATTGGCTCTAATTGGGCCCAGTAACAGTCCTCAGAAAAATGTAGTAAGTAAGCCAAGCCATAAATCACAGGGTCTTTGATGTCTTTATACTAATGTGCAGAGCATGGGAAACAAGCAGGATGAATTTAAACTCTTAATATAGGAGGGTAATTATGACTTGATAGGTAAAACTGAAACTTGGTGGGATGACTCCCATGACTGGAATACAGCAACTGAAGGATATAACTTGTTCAAAAAGAAGGAATAAAAAGGGAGGTGAGTGTGGTAGCTCCACCGAGAGTATCTGGATTAAAATTAATGGGGCAAGTAATAAAAGGAATGTGGTGCTTGGAGTCTACTACCAACCACCCCATCAAGGAGAAGATGAGAATGTAGCTTTTGAAAAGCAAATTGCCAATGCTTTGAGGAGGCATGATGTAGTAGTAATGGGGGACTTCAATTATACCAATATCTGTTCGGAGACAAATCCTGCTAAACACGGCCCCTCCAAGAAATTTCTGACTTGTGTTGGAGATAACTTTATCCTACAGAAAGTGGAGGAAGCAACCAGAGGATCAGCTATCCTGGACTTGATTCTAACCAATAGAGATGATTTGGTGGATGAAGTGGCAGCTAGGGGAACTCTGGGAGAAAGTGACCACACCATACTTGAATTCTTGATTTTAACAGAAGCAAAGGCTGAGAGTAGCCACACGCGCACCCTGGACTTCAGGAAAGCTGGTTTTAATAAACTCAGAACAATTGTAAGTATGGTTCCATGTCAAGCGACCCTAATGAGAAGAGGAGTCCAAGATGGGTGGGAGTTTCTAAAAAAGGAAATTCTAAAAGTGCAATGGCAAGCAATTCCAACAAGGAAAAAAGGGGGAAAACAGCAGAAGAAGCCAGTGTGGCTTCACAAAAAGCTTAGAGATGACCTGAAAACAAAAAAGGACACATACAGGAAGTGGAAAGAAGGCCAGGCCACAAAGGAAGAGTACAGGCAGGTATCACGGAATTGCAGGGATGACGTCAGGAAGGCTAAAGCTGAGAATGAACTGAGGTTAGCGAGAGATGCTAAAAGCAACAAAAAAGCTTTCTTCAGGTATGTCCATACTAAAAGACAGAGAAAAGAAATGGTGGCACAGCTACTCAGTGAGGAAGGCAAAATGATAACAGATGACAAAGAAAAGGCAGAAGTGCTCAATTCCTACTTTGCCTCAGTCTTCTCCCAAAAAAGCATCTATGATCCTCCCGGGAAACATGAAGGGGCAGGATTGGAGCTTGAGACTGATAGACAAATGGTCAAGGAATACCTAATCACTTTGAATGAGTTCAAATTGGCAGGGCCCAATAAACTGCATCCTAGAGTATTGAAGGAACTGGCTGAAGAACTCTCAGAACCACTGTCTATTATCTTTACGAAATCGTGGAAGACTGGTGAAGTGCCTGATGACTGGAGGAGAGCCAATGTTGTCCCTATCTTCAGAAAGGGCAAAAAGGAGGAACCGGAAACTACAGACCAGTCAGCCTAACATCAATCCCTGGAAAAACTCTGCAGCAGATTATAAAGCAGTCAGTCTGGAAGCACCTTGAAAACAATGCAGTGATTACTAGGAGCCAACATCGATTTATGAAGAACAAATCCTGCCAAACTAATCTCATCTCGACTTTTGATCGGGTAACCTCCCTTGTAGACTGTGGGAAAGCTGTGGACATAATATATCTCGACTTCAGCAAAGCTTTTGACAAAGTGTCCCATGATATTCTGATTAGCAAGCTAGCTAAATGTGGGCTGGATGGAACAACTATCAGGTGGATCCACAGTTGGCTCCAGAATCATACTCAAAGAGTGCTTATCAATGGTTCCTTCTCAAACTGGGTGGAAGTAATGGGTGGAAGTAATGGGTGGGGTACCACAGGGCTCGGTCCTGGGCCCAGTGCTCTTCAACATTTTTATTAATGAATTGGATGAGGAGGTACAGAGCATGCTTATCAAATTTGCAGATGATACAAAATTGGGGGGCATAGCTAATACTGTGGAAGACAGAAACAAAATTCAAAGGGACCTTGATAGGTTGGAGCACTGGGCTGAAAACAACAGAATGAAATTCAACAGGGATAAATGCAAAGTGCTACACTTAGGAAAAAGAAACCAAATGCACAGTTATAAGATGGGGGATACTTGGCTCACCAATACGACATGTGAAAAGGATCTTAGAATTGTCATTGATCACAAGCTGAATATGAGCCAACAGTGCGATGTGGCTGCAAAAAAGGCAAATGCTATATTAGGCTGCATTAACAGAAGTATAGTTTCCAAATCGCATGAAGTATTAGTTCCCCTCTATTCAGCACTGGTTAAGCCTCTTCTTGAGTACTGCTTCCAGTTCTGGTCTCCAAACTTCAAGAAGGATGCAGACAAACTGGAACAGGTTCAGAGGAGGGCAACAAGGATGATCAGGGGCCTGGAAACCAAGCCCTATGAGGAGAGACTGAAAGAACTGGGCATGTTTAGCCTGGAGAAGACTGAGGGGAGATATGATAGCACTCATCAAGTAACATAAAAGGTTGTCACACAGAGGAGGGCCGGGATCTCTTCTCGATCGTCCCAGAGTGCAGGACATGGAATAATGGGCTCAAGTTGCAGGAAGTCAGATTTCAACTGAACAGCAGGAAAAACTTCCTAACTGTTAGAGCCATGTGACAATGGAACCAATTACCTAGAGAGGTAGTGAGTTCTCCAACCCTAGAGGCATTCAAGCAGCAGCTGGACAGCCATCTGTCAGGAATGCTTTGATTTGGATTCCTGCATTGAGCAGGGGGTTGGACATTATAGCCTTATAGGTCCCTTCCAATTCTACTATTCTATGATTCTATGTCATTTCATATGTATGTTGTGAATGCCTCTTGCTGTAATGCTTTCCTATCACTAAGTGTTGCTCTGGTGCAGCTATAGTGCTGTTCTGCTTCAGAATATATATGATGAACAACATTATAGCATCACTTAAGTACAGAAAACAACATTAGCCCCTGTAGAATAAAAAAGACCATTGAGCAAAGAAACAGTCCCAAACAGCTACTCTTTCATTATCTTCAGTGGTGGAGCAAATACCTCCAGTTCCATGGAACTAGACTGCACTTAATATAAATAAACAAATCACGAGGAAGACAGAACAAATAAACCATAAGATTAACCAGTGGGAAAGGGTTACTTGAAAGTGTGGGTTTTAATATAAGCTACCGCATACCATCATGATAGTTAAACAATAAACAAAGAAACCATTTTCCCTTATCTACTGAAAATATTACTGTCACTAATTTTTTTTAATATAAGTTATCCTTTCTTAAGATTGTATCTGCTGAATGGGTGACCTTTTTTTCACCTCCCGGGTGCAATAACTGCCGTCATGGAGATCCAATTAACAGTCTCAAAGAGCAAGTGCTGCCGTTACATTTCTAACTAAAAACAATTTCTAAAAACAATTTAAAACATCACAAAAACAGACTTTAAAATACATTAAAACAAAACATCTTTAAAAACATACTTTTAAAATCTTTTAAGACATCTTTTTAAAAAAAAGGGTTAAAAACATACTGTTTAAAAAACAAAACAAAAAGGTTTAAAAATATCTTAAAAAGCAATTCCAACACAGACACAGGATAAGGTCTCAACTTAAAACACTTGTTGAAAGAGAAAGGTCTTCAATAGGCGCCAAAAAGATAACAGAGATGGCGCCTGTCTCATATTTAAGGAGAGGGAATTCCAAAGGGTAGGTGTTGCCACACTAAAGGTCCATTTCCTATGTTGTGCATAGTTATAAACACTTCTAACATGTCACTTCTTACTCACCTTTTATCTAAACTAAAAAGCCCCAAATGCTGCAACCTTTCCTCATAGGGGAGTTTCTCCACCTCCCTGATCCTTTTGGTTGCCCTTTACTGAACCTTTTCCAGCTCTACAATATTGTTTTTGAGGTGACCAGAACTTTACACAATATTTAAGCTACAGAAAAGAGAAAAAGAAGTTGAAGACTCGAAAGGCCTTCCCACAAATGTGAAAAGTGTCTTCTATTCATGAAAGGGCTGTTTCACACCTTACTCTGGACTAGAGCATTGCATGAGAATTGCAGCTTTATAAAGTTATCTGGAAGGATCTAGGGCAAGCTTCATAACTACTGCATACATTTAACAGGCAATATTTATCTCAAGGTGAATGTCATGTAACAAACTTTGTCCTTAAGTTGGTTCCAAAAAGTTACAGTGCCTATGAGGTTGTTATATAGTAGCTAGTCTTCCTACCTTAAAATATAAACAAGAGGTTCTTATGGTAACCTAAAGACTAATAAATGAATAAATTACATTTTCATGGGTCAGAGTTCCATTTTTTCTGATGCATGTAGTGATTCTGTGAGTGAATAGGTGTATATATACTGAGTACCAGTGAAGATTGATAGCTCCAAAATCAGTGGGGCAGTGAATCTTCTCTGGGTTTTAGTCTGAACTTTCCAGGAGCTGTCCACAGTGCTGAACCTATCTCGGGAGGTTTCAGCACCTTGGACAACTTCTTGAAAGTTCAGACAAATACTCAGAATGGATTCACCACCCTGCCAGTACAGAGAGATTTAAAAAAAATGGAGTAAGGGCAAGAGTTTAGCAATGCCAGAGATAGCATACTTTGCAGAGCGCAAAGAAATAAATACCTTAAAATAATAGTATACAAAACTTTATTCAATGTTATCAATTTAGTTACATTTATATCTTGCTTTTCTTCCATCATGGAGCCCAAGGCAACATTATGTGTGGTTCCCAGGTGGTCACCATCCAGGCACTGACCAGATCTTGACCTGCTTAGATGCAGCAAGGCAATGGCTTCATGTGCCATCAGACCACACATGCCCTGAGACTTAAATAAAACTAGTATGTTGTAAGGGCTGATTTAAAGCTGTGGTGCTGCTTTGGGGAAAGTGCTTTTCATGCCCCCTAAGACACTATGCCCTGGCTCCTTCACCATCAGTGCCATCAATCACCCCTCTGCTATGGTGTCACCACTCAGCATTCTCTGCCTTCTTCACTGTTTTAGTCACTCCACTTGCCTCCCACAAAAGAGTTGCGCAGAATCAGAACTGTTTTCAAAAAGAGAAACAAAGAAAAAGGAACCTCTGGTAAATTGGTGGTGGGAGGAGAATAACAGTTGTGTCAGGAAGGGAAGGGCTTCCTTTTCTTTTTTAAAAAAAGTTGTGTGATGGTGCTGCTCAGCCAAGTGCTCAAGCTGGCTCATGACTGTTTTTTAAAAAGAAAAGTAAAAGGAGCCCTGGTCCTTTCTCATGCTGCATAGTAACTTGGTGAGGGGTGTGTGTGTGTGTGTGTGTGTGTAAGAGAGAGAGAGAGAGAGAGAGAGAGAGAGAGAGAGGGAGGTGGCATGCTGGGGCGTCTTTTTTTTCTTCCTCAACTTACTGGTCTATATCAGGAAGGGCTATGGTTCTTTTTTCTCTACAGTAATTACCAGTTCCACAGCAACAGACATGCTGGAGTAAACCACCTATGAGCCTGTTCACGCAACATGCATCTGTCACCATCCTTGTTTCTCTGGGTTCCTGGCCCAAAGGCATGATCAGAAATGAAGGTGGTGGCAAGTGTGGCTACAGCCAGCTCAACAGGTGTTTTACTAAGCAATGCACTTACCACTGCAGAGCTACTTTAAAAAAAAAAGAGAGATGCTGCTGCCTATCTGCTTTGTTCATTTGGGAAGGGGGGCTGCAGGGCCCTGGGCCTCTGCCCCAAAGTCTGGGGAATAATGGTACCAACTGCTTTAAAGGCTATGACCACAGATAGGAGCTGTTAAAATACACTTACACCTGGTTCTTGTGGTAGACATTATATTCAGAATACCTTTACCCTATCCGTAGGCCATTACGAATGTTCTCTATGTAATAGCACTATATACTGTACCTGTGGCAGCAGCTATTCTAGCTAATTCTGTCTTGACTTTCTTACTGCTGGCAGGCTCTCTTTTAAAGAAAGCAAAGAGACTACATCTGCCTAATGTGTAGTCACAATGCCTCCAGAACAGACTAAAGCATACAGGATAAGACTCCAAATTATGCCAAAGAAGCAATTATACTGTTGGACTACATCAGTAATGCAATATGCATTTGCGCTGTAGTCTCATTAAAGTCAGTGATATCTAAGTGCATACCTAAAGTCGGAAATAAGATTTCGATCTGCTTCTCTCAGTCTGGATTTGTGGGACTGGCTGCAGACTTGATGGTGTTTGTGCCAGGAGAGCTGATGCCTAAGTTTAAAATTTCACCACTCCAGATAAAAGTGGGTTCAGACCTTGGTCAGCAACTGATTGTTGAATTGAGCAAGGGCTGAAGGGCCAGCAACATTGACTCTGCCTGCTGAATCCTCCTGTGCAAGCCAAGATTAAAAACAAGGACTCTTTGGTCCCCTTCAGATAATCTTTGTGTGTACAGTGAATACATGTTGGACAGTGTTTCAGTTACGGCAGGAAAGGTAGAAGGCCTCTTAATGAAATTACCCCTGACTCCACCCAGTTTTAGTCCAAATGTGCCCCTCTGTTGTCTTCTAAAACCAGTAACTGAAGGGGCTGTCATAATGAATAGGCCCTCTCTGCCACCCCCATAATCTGAACATTGATGTGGGTTGTGTTAAGAAAAAATGGAACTCACTTTTGTGCTGTGACATTTAAACTTGGTGTCTTTGTCAGGAAAAGGACAGGCTCTTTTCTACTTAGTGATGGCTAAATCTTAGTTTACAGAATCAACACACTAGGAATACCTTATGGGGGGGCACACAAGCTTCAGGTACTTCTGCCACTACACATGTGATGTAATGCCAATAATACATGATAATACAATAATACATGGGACCAGGATACCTGAAAAATAGTCTTACCCCTTATATACCCAGTCAGTCACTACGCTGTGCAGGTGAGGGCCTTCTGCAGATACCATCTTATCAGGAACTCCGTTCCACACAACATAGGAAGCAGACCTTTAGTATAGTGGCACCTACCCTCCCCTTAAATATTAGACAGGTGCCATCTCTGTTATCTGTTCAGTGCCTACTGAAGACCTTCCTCTTTCAACAAGCCTTTTCAGTAGAGCTCTTATCCCAAACTGTGTCTGTGTTGGAATTGCTTTTTAATTTTTAAAGCTTTTTTTTTTAAAAAAAGATGTTTTTAAAGATGTTTTGTTTTAATATATTTTAAAGTCTGTCTTTATGATGTCTTATGAGTGTTTTTAGTGTTTTTGTTTGCTGCCTTGTGCTGCTACTGGAAGGGCAGGATACAGATTTAATAATAAATAAATAAATAAATAAATAATGATCCTTATACCATGGACAGAAGATATATCAGGATCTACTGCTAGTGCTCCAAATGAATGCAGTAGATTTGCAAGGGTTTCTGATTCCCAGTTGTCTAACAAAAGCAACAGTCAAAAAGCCTTCTCCTCCACATAGCCAAAATTAGGTTGCTGAAAAAATAACACCTGGTGTTATTCAGGATTTTTATGTGAAAATACTTGTGGGTTTGGTGGTGGTACTGAACACAATTTCCTGGGCTGACAGTGTGCTCAATGTTCCTTAATTGTATGTGTGGCTGACGGAGCCATTCTGCATCCTGGCATCTGCTGGTGGATCTCAGTGGTTCTACAAAAAAACCAAAGTAGATTCAAGAAGCCTGAAATCTGCCAACTTCTTGATTATACAAGATACATTTAGAGCAAAATGTCTAAAGATTTATTAGCAAGTGCTGTGGTAGTCTTCCAGATTATAGATCTACCTAGGATTAGAGAAGTAAAACTCACTAAAATAGAGAAAAATATTTATTGTTGAGTACTACAAGAAAAAATGAGATGGGTCATTCAAGTAGTGTTATGCCTGTCAGTAATTTGTAAGGCAATAGCACTTTTTCAAAAGCAAAAAAAATGGGATGGGTCATTCAAATAGTGTTATGCCCGATAGTAATTTGTAAGGTAATTGTATTTTGCCTCATAGATTCCAGAGTGACTATAAATACAATTCTGGAGTTTGTGGCTTGCAGTTTGCAGGTCTCTGAATCACATTTAGCTAATATAAACAATGTTCACAGTCCTCAGGATGCACTATTAATCTTCTGCTTGAATTGTTGCTTTCCCTTAACATTAATCACTTTGGTGGAATATTTACCCATGTATTATAAGAAAACAATCAGAACTCAAACAATACCATGTGACGAATATGATCATTCATAACTTACTAAACTGGTGAAGATACCTAATGAGTAGCTAACAATGAGAAAAATAAATCCATATAATGGATATAAATATACAGTTAAAATTAAGTGTTTGTGCATAACAATGACAAATATTATAGTGTGACTGAAATATTAATGACCCTTGTTTTCCTTTGTTTTTGAAATTCTGATATTTGAGGCAATCGTACTTGCCATTTGCTCAGGACAAGCTTTGAATAGCTAATGTGGTGTAGTAGATAGACTGCAAGGTTTAAACCAGCAAGGCTTTGGTTTAAATCCTTGGGTGATCATGTCATTGGGTGATCTTGGGCCAATCACAGTCTTTCAGTCTATTCTACCTTACACGTTGTTGTGAGGATGAAATTCAGGGGAACAAGCAATACCCTCCTGAGCTCTTTGGAGGAAGTGCAAGAAAAAATGTAATAAATATTTTTTTGCTTGTCATTAATAACACTTAAGATGATTTACTGACACAGGTATATTTTGTACTTTTCTGGAAGGCTGAAGGGCGAGCTCTTCTCTCTCTCTCTCTCTCTCTCTCTCTCACACACACACACACACACACACACACAACTTTTCTCCGGCTTTCACTGCTATTAGGAAAACAAAGTTTCCTAGACTGTTCCAATTTTTGTTTTAAGCATCCAAATTAAGCTGTTAAACTCCTTTCCTACATGTTCTTGCCTTGGATATACAGAAAACTTTCAGAGCTGTTTCACATTTTCCTGAACAGGTGACTGCAGAAGGGTCAGAAACCATGCCACAAGTGTCTTTAACAAATGTATGCTGCCTTCAATTCTGGTAACTCTACCCGCATGTTACTATGCATAAACTATTGTTTTTATGAAGTGTCACTACTGTAAAAATTCTATGAGCTACAACGATTTTTTAAAAACGGAAGTGATTAGTGCAGAATGGGGGAGAGAAAACATCAGAATCCTACTAATCAAATCTAATGGCAAAAATCCTTTTAGTTTAAATGAACAAAGTCATCTCAGTGTATTGATGTCTTCTGCAACAGTGAGAAGCAGCTCTGCAAACCAGAAGTGGTTTTTAGGTGTGAGTGCATTTAAACAATGTGTCTCTGATATAAAATGACTGAATAGTCTTGGGCAGCCCCTGTTAAGTGTCCAGAGTCACTTGCTGAGAAAAAAATTGAATTTAACAAATGTCTCTTCACACAAAACTAAAGGCCCAATCCAGTTGTTGTTTACACTGGGCTGAGGGGGACTAGATATAGCGGACCCCGGCTGAGCTGGCTGGGTCCTGGCTCAGCTGGGCTCAGTCAGTTTAGGCTGGCATAAGTCCCTCATCTGGCTGGCTCAGCTGGGAGTCCTCTGGAGAAGCCCAGCCTGGTGTCACGAGAGCCGGCAGAAGCTGGCAGAAGGCCTGGAAACAGGTGTTTTGGGGTGGGGCGGGGGTGGGGCTGAAGGGGGACTTGCACTATTATCCAGGTCCCACTTGGCTTCCTCCCATGGCCCTCTGTCCTGGCAGCTGGTATGCCAGGAAAAGGGGTGGCAAAAGGAAACACATTTGGTTTCCTTCCCTTCTGCCACACTCTTTTCCTCCAACAGGCCTCCGAGCAGCAGCTGGATGTGGCAGCCCCTTCAGGCAGCTCCGCCACTACTGGCCTCCAATGACATCGATTGCTCTGCCCATTTCCTACAAGAAAGTACATGTAGTGTATTACATGATTAAAATGCATACAGTAAAATAGGAATGAGCATTTATCAGAAATGACAAACTACACATAGGATTCACCCAATTTCCTACAAGAAAGTGTGAAATTCATCTTGTGTGAAACAGTCCTAAATGACTGTTTAGGTTACAGGGTGAAGCTTAAAATCTTTAGCTCTTTTTAGCTATTCATTTCAAGGATCATGACTGTGCATGGAGGAGGAAGCAGCTGACGTTTGTGACTTTCCAAAGTAATTAGGGACCAATACTGTATGTAGTATGTAAGTAAATATCTAAAGTATCTATTGCTTTAAAAAAAACACTCTTCTTATGGTTTCCTGAATTTCCAACTATTTATTGTATGGTTATCTGTAGTGGTAAAATTTTGACTATCACCAGGTATTACAGCACAAGTATTTTATGAATCAATAGTGGCTAATGTGAGGTAAGCTGTCCTCCTGACACTGGCATAATTGCAGCTTACCTGGACGAGACCAGGACAGTGACAAAGTTGGGGCAGCATGGACAATCCAGTGCTCCTGCCAGTTTGCCTGCACAATACCATCCTCACTGCTGCCCTGCCAACCTCAGTCCCATCCAGATTAGCTGCAATGACACCAGTGTCAGGAGAGTGATTCCATGGATTCTGGCTGCTGTTGGAATGAAGAACTGTCATCAAATTCTACCTGAAGTGAATTATCAGAACATTTTTTCTTAGTATTTTTTAATGATGTGGAAGAGAAGAAACCTCAATTTGGAATAAAAAATAAATAAAAATAGCCATGTTGGCCCATAAGAAAAATTCCAAAATCCCTACTAGGGCAATACCTTTATTAGGCTAGTCAAAATGAGTGCAAGCTTTCGAGTTCTCCAGAACTCTTCATCATGCTAGATGGTAAACAAAACAAGGGGGAAGGAAACAGTTGGCTTATATATTCTCAAAAGTGTGGGGTCAACCATCGTATGCTGCTTCTACCCAGCAGTTTTTGGTGGTACCTGTAAAACCTGACTAGCATCTAACAGTCTTATTGAATGTCTGCTACCTCCTCCCATTCCATCTTGAAACTGTAATGAGATGCAGACTCAATGGCTTCACCGTAAGCCAAACTTCTCCTTCTCAGGGCCGGTCCCAGGCATGCCAGGGCCCTTGGGCACCAGCCTGCCCTGGCGCACGCACACACACCCCACCCACCTACCTACCTACCAGGTGGATGGAGGAGTGGGAGGTCGGGCAGCTGAGTTAGCAAGCGAGCGGGGGTGGGATGGCGGGGGAGATGAGCAGGGGACAGGACGGTGGGTGAGCAAGCAAGTGGGGGAAGGATGGCAGGTGAGCAAGTAAGCAAGCGGGTGGGAAGGTGAGCGAGTAAGTGAGCGGGGAGAGAGGGTGAGCGGGTGAGCAGGCAGGGGGAGGGTGAGCAGGTGGGGGAGGGCAAGCAGGTGGGGGAAGGGGGAGCCGGTGGGGGCGGAGGGTGAGCGAGGGAGCAAGTGGGCAGGCCGGTGAGTGGGCGGGCAGCTCCCTCTCCATGATCTGTGGCAGGGAAGAGGAGTGCTACTCCCCCACCATAATGAGGGGCCCTTCAGGGGGCCCTGTGGGCTGCGGGGCCCTCGGCCAGGGCTGCCCTTTGGAGCCGGCCCTGCTCCTTCTCCTCTCCTACGTTGTTTACCATCTAGCCTGATGAAGAATTTTGGAGAACTTGAAAGCTTATTATCATTTTGTGACATTTGGGTTGGCCTAATATGGTTTGGTGTAGTATTTCATGGTGCATTCTTATAGTAAATGTGGCATGAACGAGGTGGTAGAATCAATGGATTAATTTACAGCAAAGCCCTACCTCTCCTCAATGAAGTATGGAGAAAATTGTCTGTTAACAAGCCTTGCCTGCCAGGACTATTGCTATAGGTGATTCAAATTAATCATTGTTTTTGTCCCAGGCATGGCCTAAAAGCCCATGCCAGTCCTAGAACAGCTCTGCTAAGAAAAACTTACTTTCAGTCAGAAGTGGGGATTAAACACAGTGAGAGAAGAAGCATTATGGTAAACAGAGCCGCAGAATGCTAATAGGATAGGTCATGTGATAATTCTTCCTAAAACAAAAGCACAGCACAGTGCCTTCATCTTAATCAGAGATTAAAATATCAGAAACCTTGAGGGTTCTCTGTGTTAATCTCTGTAGCACAACTAAAGAAAATAGTTGTGTAGCTTCAACAAGCGTTGCATGTAATTGCTGTTTTACTATGCAAATTTTTTTTGCTTATTTTGTGCTGCCTCAACACTTCTCTGAATAAAGCTTCTATTTAAAATATAAATTGACATTTTAAAGAATCAACAACAAACTAGATACTGTTTAATTAAATGCATTGACCCAAAGTTATCCTTCATATAGCTTTGCTGACTGCCATAATAGCAATTTTAGCATGAATTAACTTGGGGTCTTCTATATCATTATATTGTTATGTAGTTTGCCATTTTATTTTAACTGGGACAAACTATAAATGGGAGAAAAACAGTTTGTCCAGTCCCATACTATAAACGTGTTAGCGACACAATGTTGTCAGCCATTCTGCTGACACAGCAAGTTTCCTGGAATATGTGGCCCGAAGAGGATATAATATAAAGTAACATTACTACCATACTAGCTCATTTCCATAGCCTATTAATCATGTTAATTCTCCCTATTTTTTCCAGAGTTAATTGTTACTTTTGAAATATACCATATTTCTGGCAAATTACCCCATCCTTTTTTCTTTTGTAATTTGCAAAATACACTTTAGAGGCTTCTTATAGTTATTTTCATTTGATGGTGCAGGAGAGAATACAGAATCTTTTAAGCCAAATTTCCTTTCCACTTTAAACTTAGATAATTGTGAGTCACAATTGAAGGTGAGCATTTACTGGTTGCCAAACCTCAGATGGTACAGGGTACAGAGGAGTGGAAGGGAACAAATGGTTGGCAGTCCTTGTGCTGATTTGGAGGTGGGGTGGGTTGCCTGTTCTTAATGGGATTAACACTCTGAAAGAGCAGGTTGGCAGTCTAGGAGTGTTCTCAGCTTCATCTGATAAAATGACTGCATCATCTCCTTGAAGATCAGGATCAAGCCAAAATCATCCATGCCCTGTTATATATTAGATTATTGTAATCTAATCTAAACATATCACTCCCATTTTGGCATGGCTGCCAGTCAGCTTCTGAATTGATTGTCCTTAGGCTGAAACGATATACAAATCTGTCTGGGATTCAGCTCCACAACCCAATCAGGTTTTCTTTTGAGTATGTGCAGAATTATCCTATTTAAAGCCCCACATATAGCTAATGTAGTGCCTTTTGAGGATACATAGATATTAAACACATGAGACTGAGACCCAGTTAAGCCATTGTTTCATATAGCCCAGTATTGTTTGCTTTAACAGTGGTCTCAAGAACTCGTACAGAGCACTGTATAAGTGATGATGTCAGAGTTGCCTTCTTCAATGTGAGCCAGTCTCCTTGCATTTTCAGGTCACTTGATAAGATTCTGCTCCATGCCCCTTCTATTCCTGAAGTAAGACTAGCAGAAGCTTTTCAGTGGTGGCACCTATTCTATGGAACTGCCTCTCCAAATTTTTTTCCCAATTCTCTCTCCCCCCCCTCTGTCTGTGAGAGAGTACATGTGTGTGTGTGTGTGTGAGTGAGTGAGTGAGAGACAGACAGAGAGAGAGAGAGAGAGAGAGAGAGAGCACAGTGCCCCCAAACTGGTCCATCCTACAACGTGATCCTGGAGTGGATAACAGAATGGTGAGTAAGGATTACTGTACACAGTACAAGAAGCTATAGAAAAATCTCTGAGGATATTTGGGGTGATTGGGCTAGGATTCCAAGTACCAGCAATGGGTGTGTGTACTAGTTGAGTGTATTTATTTATTATTTATTTGATTTATATCCTGCCCTTTCTCCCAGCAGGACCCCAGGGCAGCACATACAGGGTGTGTGTGTGGTGTGGGATAGGGTGGGATGGAGGAATGTCTGGAGGATCTCCTTGTGGATAAGTGGCCAAAATGGGGAAATCCTGATGCAGGAAGGAAAAGTGAGATTATTTATTTATTTATTTATTTATTTATTATTAAATTTATTAGTCGCCCATCTGGCTGGCTGTCTAGCCACTCTGGGTGACGTACAAAATAAAAACATACAAATACATTAAAACATTAAAAATCTCAACAATAATAATAAAACCTAACCCACCCCAAAAGCCTGTCTGAAGAGCCAGGTCTTCAAGGCATGGTGGAAGCTCATCATAGAGGGGGCATGGCGGAGATCATTTGGGAGAGAATTCCACAAAGTGGGGGCCACAATTGAAAAAGCCCTCTCCCTAGTTCTCACCAGTCTAGCTGTTTTAACTGGTGGGATAGAGAGGAGGCCTTTTGAGGCTGATCTTGTTGAGCGGCATCCCTGATGATGTTGGAGGCGCTCCTTCAGATAGACTGGGCCAAAACCATATAGGGTTTTAAAGGTCAGAACCAACACCTTGAATTGGGCCCAGAAAACAACCAGTAACCAGTGCAATTCCTTCAGCACTGGAGTGATGTCTTGCCAGCGGCTGCCTTTAATCAGACGAGCCACCACATTCTGTACCAGTTGCAGCTTCCGGACCGATTTCAAGGGTAAACCCACGTAGAGCGCATTACAGTAGTCTAGGCGAGAGGAGACCAGGGCATGTACCACAGATGGGAGCAGATGGTTGGGAAGGTAGGGGCGCAGCCTCCGTATCAGATGGAGTTGATACAGCGCCGCCCGGCTCACAGCCGAGACTTGAGCCTCCATGGACAGCTGGGAGTCAAGAATGACCCCCAGGCTGTGGACCTGGTCTTTCAGGGGCAATTGACCACCAGGTCAACATCCCCCAATCTTCCCTTGTCTCCCACAAACAGACCTCAGTTTTGTCAGGGTTCAGCTTCAGCTTATTCCTTCCCATCCAGCCACTCACCGACTCCAGGCACTTGGATAGGGTTTCTACAGCCAACCTCAGTGAAGATTTGAATGAGAGATAGAGCTGCGTGTCATCAGCATACTGGTGACACTGCAGCCCAAATCTTCTGATGACAGCTCCCAGCGGCTTTATATAGATGTTAAACAGCATCGGGGAGAGGATGTAGCCCTGTGGCACCCCACAAGTGAGAGGCCATGGATCCAAAACCTCATCCTCCAATGCCACACTCTGGTACCTACCAGAGAGGAAGGAACGGAACCACTGCAGTACAGTGCCCCCTATGCCTAACCTCTTCAGGCGGTCCAGAAGGATACCATGGTCAACGGTATCAAAAGCCGCTGAGAGATCCAGGAGGACGAGGAAGGTGCATTCACCCCTATCCCATGCCCTCCTCATATCATCCACCAAGGTGACCAAGGCCGTTTCAGTCCCATGTCCAGGCCTGAAGCCTGATTGAAATGGATCCAGATAATCCGCTTCCTCCAAATGCACTTGCAACTAGATTATTCTCATATCTAGATGCTATTTTAGGGAAGTAACATTTATGTTCATTTTTCAAATTGGTTCAGGAGAGGTTAAAGTGATAAGCTTCTTATTTATTTATTAAAGTATTTATAAGCTGCACTTTTCAGAGTAGTACATCAAGGTGGCTTGCAATATACAAAACACAACAAAACTTTAAAAACCAATTAAAAACATCATTAAAAACAATAATAAAAGCATCAATAAATACTGCACCTGAAGGGACAGAAGGTTCCTGCCAAACCTCTATAGCACCCTTTCCCAACCAGTGTGCCTCCAGATGTTGTTGGACCACAATTCCCATCTTTCCTGACCATTGGCAATGCTGGCTGAGGCTGATGGGAGTTGTGGTCCAACAACATCTGGAGGCACACTGGTTGGGAAAGGCTGCTCTATAGGTAGGGAGTTCTACAGGGGAGGGTCTGCTACACTAAAGGCTTGGTCCCTGGTGAAAGCCAACTGAACCTCAGGGGCATGGGGAACCACCAAAGTGCTCCATCAAGAGATCTCAGTGACTGGGATGTAACATAAGGAATCAGGCAGTACTTTTGGCCCAAGTTGTTTAGGACTTTGTGAATTAACACAAGTACCTTGAACCTGGCCTGGTAGCAAGTTGGCAACCAGTGCAGCTCTTTCATCACTGGAGTGATATGTTGCCAGTACTCTGTTCCTGTAAGCAGTCTGACCACTGCATTCTGCACTAGCTGCAGCTTCCTGAGCAGATACAAGGACAGCCCCACACAAAGTGCATTGCAGTAATCGAGTCTTGAGGTTACCAATACATGGACCACTGTGGTCAGGCTACAACAGCCCAGGAATGATTGCAATTGGCGTACCAGCCAAAGCTGCCAGAAAGCACTCCTGGCCACAGAGTTCACTTGAACCTCTAGTGACAGAGATGGATCGAGGAGTACACCCAAACTATGCATCTGTTCCTTCAGAGGGAGTGCAACCCCATGCAGGTCTGGCAATTAACCTATCTCTTGAACATGAAAACCACCCATGCACAAAGCCTCCGTCTTTCCAGGATTCAAGCTTAGTTTATTGACCCTCATCCAGTCTGCCTCACATACAGGCACTGGTCCAGGGCTTCAAGAGTGATTGTTTTTCAAGAGTGATTGTTTTTCAAGAGTGATTGTTTTTCAAGAGTGTTTGTTTCTAAGGTATTTTTGAGATGCTTTGTTTTTACAAAGTTTTATAGATGCTTTTAGTATTTTATTGCTTGTTTGAAGGGTGGAATAGAAATTAAATAAGAAATAAATAAATAAGAAAAACTATGTTCCTTCCAGTGGAAGCTGCTGTTATGACAGCAGGAGCCAAAGGGTTAAAGCCACTTACTGTCCAAGCCAGAGATCAGGCCCCCTGCACTGGCTATTTGTGAAACAAAAATCTTGTACACAAAGGCAGACCCCATGATTAATGTATTGTCTGGCTGTAAGGAAGAAGATTGCATGACATTAGTTACCAGCATGGAAAACACTATCCCAGGAACTCTAAATCCAGCTGTGACTGTTTCCACCTGTGAGCAGGTTCATATGTTTAGCTCTCTTGGACTGGTCTGCTTGCATGATCAATGCTACTGCAGCTGAGAGGTCTCACAGAACTACATTAACATCAGTGAGAGGGACAAGGCTTTGAAGTTCTATGCTCACAGAATCTGAATTTGTGGATGTATATAAGTTCCTTTCTCTGCTGTTACTGTGTATGATAACAGGCTACTTGCATGAAGTATTTTATTTTCTACATCTTCTTTGTAGATTTAATGTATGTATGATTTAATGTATGAACTATTTCAGGATGACTATGCATGTTTGCAGGGCTGGTGGCAAAGGGTGGCCAGGTCGTGCCCTGGTGGAGGGCCCCTGAAAGGCCCCTAGTTAGGGTGGGGGAGTAGCGCTCCCAGTCTGCAATCTGCGGCAGGGTCCCTGCCATGGATCACAGGGAGGGAGCTTCGAGGCCACCTGCCCATTTACTCACTCCACCTACCTCTCTCTCCTGCTTTTTGCTGCTGCATGCGCTGCGCGCACAGAGCTATCATCAACCAAGATGACGGCAGAGGCTTCTTTAAGGGGCTGATGCACCTACCGCCATCTTGGATGATGGTAGGCATTGCGTGCATAGCATACCGCCTCTGCTGCCATCATGGTGGATGGGAGCCCTGCACACGCAGCAGCAGGATGCAGGAGAGAGGTAGATAGAACAGGCAGGAGCCGTGTGCCCAGGGCAGGCTGGTGCCCAAGGGCCCAGTCATGCCTGGCTGCATGTGTGTGGGTGTTGGGGCCCGGGGCAGGCTGGTGCCCAAGGGCCCTGCCATGCCTGGCTGCATGTGTGTGGGTGTTGGGGCCCGGGGCAGGCTGGTGCCCAAAAGCCCTGCCATGCCTGGCTCTGGCCCTGGATGTTTGTTTACTACATTAAAACCTACAGCTTTTTATGTGTGGCGTTTCCTTCCCTAACCTTCCTAATGGCCCGCTGTAATGAGTTTGCGAGGCACTTCCAAGACAAGATCATAAACATCCGTCAGGACCTTGACTCCAATATTGTAACAGTTGAATCTAATGAGGTGTCCAGAACACAGTCTTGTCCTGTTTTATTGGATGAGTTTCAGTTGGTACAGCTCGAGGATGTGGACAAGGTGCTTGGACAGATACGGGCGACTACTTCCGCTCTGGACCCTTGCCCCTCGTGGCTAATAAAAGCTAGCAGAAATGGAATGGCCGGCTGGGCCAAGGAGGTGATTAATGCCTCGTTACGAGAGGGAGTGGTCCCACCTTGCCTGAAACAGGCGGTAGTGCGACCGCTCCTAAAAAAGCTCTCCTTGGACCCTGATAACTTTAACAACTATAGGCTGGTAGCAAATGTTCCATTTCTGGGCAAGGTTCTAGAGCACGTGGTCGCTCGCCAACTCCAGGCCCTTTTGGATGAAACTGATTATCTGGATCCATTTCAATCCGGCTTTCGGCCGGGGTTTGGTACAGAAACAGCCTTGGTCGCCCTGTATGATGACCTCTGTCGGGAGGAAGACAGAGGGAGTGTAACTCTGTTGGTTCTCCTTGATCTCTCGGCGGCTTTTGATACCATTGACCATGGTATCCTTCTGGGGCGACTTGCGGATTTAGGAGTTGGAGGCACTGCTTGGCGATGGCTGTGCTCCTATCTTGGGAATCGTCTCCAGAAGGTGATGCTTGGGGAACACTACTCGAGTCCCTGGGTGCTCCAGTATGGGGTCCCGCATGGCTCAGTTCTGTCCCCCATGCTTTTTAATATCTATATGAAGCCGCTGGGTGAGGTCATCAGGAGTTATGGAGTGCGTTTCCAGCAATATGCTGATGATACGCAGCTCTATTTCTCCTTTTCATCTTCTTCAGGTGAGGTTGTTGCTGTACTGAACTGCTGCCTGGCCACGATAATGGACTAGATGAGAGCAAACAAACTGAAACTCAATCCTGACAAGACTGAGATGCTGCTAGTTGGGGGGCCCTCTGCTCAGATGGTTGATGTCAGACCTGCCCTAGATGGGGTTACACTCCCCCTAAAGGAACAGGTCCATAGTTTGGGGATCTTATTAGATCCGCTTCTGTCACTTGAGGCCCAGGTAGCCTCGGTGGCACGAAATGCGTTCTACCAGCTTCGGCTGGTAGCCCAACTACGACCCTATCTGGACAGGGAGAACCTAGCCTCAGTTATTCATGCTCTGGTAACCTCTAGATTGGATTACTGTAATGCTCTCTACGTAGGGTTACCTTTGAAAACGATTCGGAAACTTCAGCTAGTGCAGAATGCTGCGGCCAGAGTTCTTACTGGGACGAAGAAATTCGACCACATAACACCTATTCTGGCCCAACTGCACTGGCTTCCAATATGTTTCCGGGCCAGATTCAAAGTGTTGGTCCTTACCTATAAAGCCCTTAACGGCACTGGACCGCAATATCTGATGGAACGCCTCTCCCGCTATGTTCCTACCCGTTCACTCCGCTCGACGTCTAAGGCCCTTCTCCGGGTCCCAACCCATACAGAGGCCCGGAGAACAGTAACAAGATCTAGGGCCTTTTCGGTGGTGGCCCCCGAATTATGGAATGCCCTCCCAGATGAGATACGCCTGGCGCCTTCTCTGTCATCTTTCCGGCGCCAGGTAAAAACCCACCTTTTCACCCAGGCATTTTAAAGTATTTTAAGCTTTTAATCTTATTTTTTTTAGTTTTCTGTTACTTTGTTTATATAATGTTTATATTGTCTGCGCAATACACACTTGCTGTATTTTAAATATTGTGGTTTTATCATGTTGTACACCGCCCTGGGAGCTGCTAGCTATAGGGCGGTTTAGAAATGCAACTAAATAAATAAATAATAATAATAATAATGCATATCACAAGCACCATTTTGCAGTAGCACACTACTGAAAGACTGCTTTCCACATTTATAACTCCCAAGCATATTTAAAAGTGGCATTTCTGAAGCCGTTCTCACTGCGTTATCTATACCTACTACAAAATAGTTACAAAGTCCAAAATGTCATAGACATAAGTAGAGCCTGCAACAAAATGTTGCAATCTTGAGTTCTCCTGTTGAAGCTTCCAGCTGTCAGCCATCCCCTTTTCCTGGACACCCTGTTTGTTTCACATTTCGCCACCCCTAGTTTTATATCTTCCCTCTTCCAGATGCTTCTGTGGTCACTGAGCATTCTCAGTCATCATTAGGCTGTTTGGGGGGATTTACCATTTATTTTTTTCCCTTTTTTTAAAAAAAAATGTACATGCAAACTTTGACTCCTCCAAGCCTGCTGATAGCTCCCTTTTGTGTGTTGATGGAATCATTTTGACCACATAATGTAGAGAATGAGTTGACTGTTAGCTTATAGAATAATGACTACATCCAAAGAATTAGGGCGGAAATACAGAAGCAAACATAAACAATAAAGCAAGGTCCCAGAGCATGGTCTGTGGAAACATGCTGCAGCTACCATGCTGAAGATAAGTGGGTCTCAGCCTGGTCAGTGCCTGATGGGAATCCAACTTGGAACAGCAACAATTATTATTATTGTTTTTACAGTTGCCAGGTGTGCAGTTTTTGCCCAAGGACTCTGGATTTTGGGGTGCTCTCTGGGTCTCCTGGTGAGTCATCTTACTCTCCAGACTCTCAGCTTTCATTTAAAAAAAAAAAAAGTTTCTAGGTGGTCTAGTTCCCAAGATACACACCAATACGTCAGCCAGCCAGCCACACACAACTTCAGTTAAATGAGCTTGTAGCTGGCTGCTCTAATCCTGCTCTTTCAGGTTTGTAGCCAATAAGTGAAGTCAGGGTTTGATTGACAAGGCAGTAACTAGAGCCCTTTGCAAACTTGTTTTTCCCGTGCTTTTCTGAAAATCTCATAAATTGAGTAAGTATATAGTTTAAAGTCTTTTTCTCTCTTGTGTGCAGGAGTCAAACAAGTTTAATTTTTCCTGTGCTGTTGAAGAGGGCACTGTTTTGAAAACCTTCCCAATATGAAGCTTTAATCCAGTACTTGCTTTTCTGGGAGTAAAGCTGCAGAGCTAATCCCACATACCTAGAGTAAACCCCATTGAATTTAATAGGACTTACTTTTGAGTAGACGTGGTTAGGATTGTGCTGTAAATTGATGGGACTTTTGAGTGAACATAGGAAAGAATTGTGTTTGTGTTGTAAATCTTTCTCTCCCTCTTCAATTCTACTTTTTAAAGCACTTAGGCAGGGCTTACATAGGTATCACTGCTTTTATTATGTAGGAAACTAATACTGATTTTATTTTATTTTTAATGTTCTGCAATGACCAACTGGTTTTGACAATAATCTATTATATGGGGTGTATGTATTTTTACATCTCCAGTGTGTGTGTGTGTGTATGTGTGTGTATGGAGTCTTTCCAACAACCCTGTGAGGTAGGGCTGCAGACTGGAAACCACGGCAGCTCACAATATGAAATAAATCCCTTCAAAATCCAATAATTGTATTTGTTTTTAGTTACAAATACAGAGAGCTTTGGTTATGGGGCGGTATACAAGTATAATAAATAAATAAATAAATAAATAATAACCATAAAAACAAGTATAAACAGTTGCAAAACAGCTTAAAGTGGTATGATTCTGAATTTTGGGTTAGGTGAATGAAGTTCCTTATCACTTGAAGTTGCAGTTCTCTGCACACTTCCCAGTTTGTGTAAGCCCCACTGAATACATTGGGACTTGCTTCTGAGTAAACAAACATAGGATTGCACTATAAATATCTTTACAGGTTGTGTAGATAATAAACATATTTGATAGTCATGCTTATGTAAATTTCTTTATACTATGTCCCAATAAGTATCTGATTTCACACTGTGGTTGTACAGTATTACTTCCTCTACGTTTTCAGCATGCCCTTCTTCCTTGATGTGTTCATTGTTCCCCTCTCTTGTTTTCATCCTGAGGGGCAGATAGGCTGAGAGATAGTGAGTAGCCCATGGTCACCCAATAAACTTTATAGCTCATTTCCATTAAAAAAATTAATTAAAACGATTTACATGCAGGCAAAGTAAGTAGATCCACACAATACGTTGAAAGCACATCCAACTTGCATTTAAAGCACATGACTTCCCCTAAAGAATCCTGAGAAATGTAGTTTCCCCCTCACAGTTATAGTTCCCACCACTGTTAACTACAGTTCCCATGATTCTGTGGTGTGATTCAAATATGTGTTGAATGTGCTTTAAATGAATAGTGTGTATCTGCCCTAGTTATAATGTGTATTCAGTAGTAAATTGGGGGGGGGGATTCTAAAAGATATATTTTTAAACAGGGGAAGGGGGTGCTGCCACACTAAAGGACTGATTTCTTACAAGAGCAGAACAAGTACTATGTGGCACCTGTAACATGGAAAACACACCTTGAACTTGGCCTGGTAGCAAATCAACAGCCAGTGCAGATTTCAGAGCAGAGGTATTATGTGCTGATAGGGTCTCACTCATGTCAGCAATCGCGCCATGGCATTTTGCAATAACTGCAGCCCCTGGGTCAGGTTGTGCTGCATGGGGATTTCTGTGACCTAGGCTAACTGGCTGTCAGGATTTTTTTAGTTTTGGTTTTTGGTGAGGAATCCTGACTGGTTGTGGGATGCTGAGTTTTCTGCATTACTCATAGGAATCTTGTTGGTGGTGGTATGGCATTGCATTTAGGAAATCATCACTGTCTTTTTCTTTTTCTATTTGCATTTCATTTACCTTTATCCTCACTCCCTTTCATCCATAGAAGCAACAACAGTGGTTCCATGTGGTCTGCTCAACCTTCTTAAACCCACTGATGGTGCACCTTGTTGTTTATTTCTTGCCCAATTGTGGTAAAAGAGAATTTACATACTGAGCAGCATGGCTGCAATTGTTGTTGTTCCCAAGCTGCTGCCTATGAAGGTAGACCAAACCATGTGTGTTTTCTCTCTGTCAATTGTTATTCACTGGAATTAGGATGGCTGTCAAAGTGAGTTTATAGCAGCCCACGGGAAAGGCAGAAAAGAGTAGAGAATCTTCGTACTCTTACTCATTTCTCGGACCTCTTTCTAAGTGAATCTGTAAAAAAAATTGGAGCAGCCATGTTAAAAGTTAGGGGCAGAGCATTCCAGGCAGGGGGTTGCCAACCCTACTGGGATATGGATATCTTTTCAGAGGATCCCAGGTCAAGCTTTACCAACAACAGAATCCAAACCATATCTACTGAGAAATAAGTCCTATTGAGTTCTATGGGATTTAGTCCCTTAGTAAGTGTGTTTAGAAAAGTGTGTTTAGGAATACTTGGGCCACTCCCATGACGTCACTCAGGCACATCCCTATGACATCACTAGGACCCATCCCCAAAATCTCAGGGTTTAGGATGCTTCTGACCTTGGCAACCCTATTATATTGGTGTGGTGCCAAAGCCTCTAGGTGACTTACAACATACAGCAATAGGAAATAAAGTTATAATCCATAAATGCAACCACGTAAGAATGTAAATAACCCATATCTCCATTATACAAAACTTCATCATCCAAAATAAGGAAAAAAATATCAGTGAGCATTAAAAGCTGTCTGCAGAAGGAAGATAATTCTAAAACTAAAAAGCTGTGCTACTTTAAAAACTAATAAAATTGCTAAAATTTACTAGAAAGGCTGGTGCCAGAAAGATTGCACATAAGATGCTCGGTGAACTTCTTTGGGGGTGAGGAGGGCCACCACTGAAAAGGCCCCTTTTTTGTTACCATGCTCTGCATTTCTGATGGAAGTGCACCTTGAGGAGGGGATCCATAGTTGTCTTAAGGTCCAGGTAGGCTCATATGGCAAGAAGTGTTCCTTCAGTTATTGGAACCCCAAAGTCAAGAAGCATTTTATAGGTTAATACCAGCAGCTTGAAATGAGGGCTAGAAATGCACTGGCTTCCAGTGCAAGCAAACAAGGACCAGTGTAATGTGTTAAGAATGCCTAGTTCCCATTACTAACCTTGCTGCAAGTGCAGCCTAATGTATAATCCATTGCAGTAATCTAGACGGGAGGCTAAAAGATCATAGATCACTGATGCTAGGTTTCCCCATTCTAGCTAGGGCCACAGCTGGGCCACTAGCATATGATGGTGAACCACACTGTACGGCATAGCACAGAGGCCACCTGTGCTTCCAATGACAGATTTAGGACTACTCCCAAACTCCAAAGCTGATCCTTAGTGGAAATGAAATCTCCTCTAGAACTGGTTGAATACCATCCATGCAGACTGAGGAACCACCCACAAATAGCATCTCTATCTTGTCTGTATTTAGCCTCAGTTTGTTGACCCTTATCCTGTCCATAATCACAGTCAGGCACTTGTCTTACCCATTGACCATCATGATGCAAGAATGATGGGATAAAAAGGTACTGAAAAAATGAATAAAGCATGAGGCCAGGAAAACCAACAGAAATCTAGACAACCCTGCAAAAGGTGCACTGTCAGTGTTGCAACAGAAATGGAGAGGGTGACTGGCTAGAATTTACTTGCTAACGCTAGCTAGTTGTGTGAATAATATTTTTTAGAGAACAACAAGGACAAGCTTGTTCTCCCTGTTTTTTCTAGTAGAGTAGCAAGTACGACTAAATAAACCCTTCAATAAGAAAGCAATTTCACACATGCAAAAGAAGTCTGTCAATCTGTAACTCTAGCTGTCAAATAGCCATTGTGATCACAAGATTGAAACAAAACCACATGCAAAATATTTTACTGGAGTAAAAGAGTAGCTAGCTCAGAGGAAGGTTTATGTACTCTGCAACTTGTTTTTAATCTCTTCATTTTATCAATATTTTTCTCATAAATATTTTATGCTAGTTTATGTAAACTGCTTAGATTTTTTTTATGAAGTAGTCAATAAATCTTGTTAAATAAAAAAAAAGTATGCACATCTTCATGGCTCTTCTGTCCCAATTACAGATTCCTAGTATCCTATTTCCAACAGACATCTTTCAAGTGTTGTTCTAGAAAGCTGCCTAGGTGTGTTTAGTATTACCCTAGCTGCATTTCTAAGCAAAGCCAATTATGTAACTTTGCCATTACATTAATGACAATTTAAGCTATTGTAGTTTGTTTCTAACATGGAACATTGCTTGGATCTGATCAAAACCTCATATACTCTCAGTCAAATACTGAAATGTAGTTTGCATGATATTAATTGCTTAATAAAATAGCCAAAAATGGTTAATAAAATAACCCAAGATGACTTTAATTACATGAATTTTGCTGTGATAATTGCATGGGGAGCAAACTCAAACATTACAACTACCTCTTCAGGCTATGAAAACAGCATTTCCTGAATTCTATTAAAATATTATACAGTGACTTCTGCTTTCAGAAGAAATTGCTGTAATTTCACTTTGAACATTAGTTTAATATGATAGCTCTTTAAATTGCTTATTGGCATTCACGCTCCATAACAGTTTAAAGGTTTTCAGTAATAAGACAATTTCTTTTAAATTACAACAAATTACAACAAAGTAATAGAGGAATAAAATATTATAAGCTACGGTGCAGGAGCATATGTTTTACTAGGAATGGCATTTTTAATTTTTTTAAAATCAGATAAATATCCAGACTCATGCACCTGCTGTAAGTAGGCTTTTCATATTGTCCAAGCTGGATTTAGAAAGGGAAGAGGCACCAGAGATCATATTGCAAACATATGTTGGATAATGAAACAGACCAAGGAATTTCAGAAGGAAATCACCCTTGCTTTATAGATTACAGCAAAGCCTTTGATTGTGTAGATTATGAAAAACTATAGAATGCTTTAAAAGACATGGGGGTGCCACAGCATCTGATTGTCCTGATGTGCAACCTATATTCTGGACAAGAGGCTATTGTAAGGACAGAATATGGAGAAACCGATTGGTTCTCATTCAGAAAGGGTGTGAGATGGGTGTATTTTATCACCCTATTTGTTTAATCTGTATGCAGAACATCTCATACAGAAAGCAGGATTGGACCAAGATGAAGGAGGTGTGAAAACTGGAGGGAGAAATATCAATAATTTAAGATATGCAGATGATACCATACTACTAGCAGAAACCAGTAATGATTTGAAACAAATGCTGATGAAAGTTAAAGAGGAAAGCACAAAAGCAGGACTACAGCTGAACATCAAGAAGACTAAAGTAATGACAAAAGAAGATTTATGTAACTTTAAAGTTGACAATGAGGACATTGAACTGGTCAAGGATTATCAATACCTTGGCACAGCCATTAACCAAAATGGACACAATAGTCAAGAAATCAGAAGTAGGCTAGGACTGCGGAGTGTTGGCTTGTGTGCGTTGTTGTGTGAAACAGCATACATTACGTTGGAGTTAAGTTGAGCAATCAAGCGAAACTTCTTCAGAGCATGTGAAGAGTCTTTATTGAAAGACTTTAAGGCCAGAGGCTTAAGAGTAAATACATGAAGTTCAAACTTGCAGGCTTCATGGAAAACAACTAGAGACAGTAATGCCTACTGGTCACCAGCCCAACAGTGACCGTCCCTGGAGTGGGCAATATTTTATCAGTGGGCAAACTGGTGAGTTGTAATTATTCAATTTTGTTCCACAAAAGCAAAAGTAATGGCACACAACAACGCACACACGCCAACAGTGGTAGCAGAGGATGATTACGCTCTACAGCGCATTACACCGGAGTAAGTTGCTGGTCTGAACGGCAGACAGAGTTCCAGAGAGGGCAGCTTGATTGATTGTACCAGACAGAGATGAGCAACATGGCTGTAAACCTGTCTGGGGGAGGCTTGCCGATGGAACGACTTAATGAAAAGAATTATGGTAGCTGGAAGCCGAGGATGCGGGCTTTGCTGATAACAGAGGATTTATGGGACATTGTTGATGGAACCCCCCCGGCGGTACCGACCGCGGCCTGGAAGCGTCGAGACCAGAGGGCGCAGGCGTTTATAATCTTGGCTCTATCGGATTCTCAACTGATGTGTGTGAGAGATGAGCCGTCAGCTAAACAGATGTGGGACGCGTTGCAGGATTTGTTCCAGGAATGGCAGCGGAGGCAGGAGGCGCAGAGAGCCCAGCCGGTGGAGGCTGTCAGAAGCAAGGAGGAGAAATGTGCCGAACCGGAGCAGGCTGTCGAAAGCAGACAGGAAAACAAGCGGGAGCAGCAGCGGCTGAAGTCTTGTTTTGCCTGTGGGGCTCGTGGGCATCTCCGTAAAGATTGTGCAATCAAGCGAAACTCCAGGGACGGAGGCTTGAAGCAGGGAAGTGTGAACTTTGTTTGTAAACAGAAGTCTAAAGACTTGGAACAAATTAACTTTATTGTCGACAGCGGAGCAAGCCATATATTAATTAAAGACAGACATTTGTTTTACGTTTCAGAAGAAGTGAAAGACTTTGTTTTACTTGCTGATGGATCACGGAAATCAGTAAAAGCTAAAGGTCTGGTGAAATTTGACAAGCTTGGAATAATGTCAGACTGTTTGTTTGTTCCGGAATTGGCTCATAATATTTTATCAGTTAGAAAACTGGTGAGTTGTAATTATTCAATTTTGTTTCACAAATACCAATGTTTTGTAATGAGGGGAGATCAAGTGTGCATGCAAGGAAGCCTTAATGATTCACAGTTTAAAATATCCATGGGTGTGAAGTGTGCTGATGCCTTGAGTTCAATGGGGCGGAAAGGGAATGACGGTCAGGGCTGTAAACAGACAGCCGTAAAAGGCATGCCGTCAGTATTCACTGCCAAGATGGAGGAAGTTCACAGAGAACTAGAAGAGCCAGCATCATTTCAAGCAGGCTGATGCCTGAGGCAGAGCAGCACAAATGGCAGCAGGCCATGCAGGAAGAATTACAAGCCATGCAAAAGAATGGCACATGGACATTAGTAAAGTTACCCATGGGTAAAAAGGCCATAGGTTGCAGATGGGTGTTTAAGAAGAAGAAAGCAAGTTCCGGGGAAGTACAGAGGTACAGGGCACGTTTGGTTGCCAAGGGATTCACCCAGCAGCATGGGACAGATTATGATGCTGTTTTCGTCCCGGTTGTGAAACATGAGTCCATTCGTGTGCTGCTGAAGCTGGCAGCGATGCAGAACATGAGTGTAAATCATTACGATATAGGGACGGCATTCCTACATGGTGATTTAAGAGAGGAGATATATATGGAACTGCCTCCGGGTTCTGTGTCCAATGAAGGGTTCGTGTGTAAACTGCATAAATCAATATATGGACTGTGGCAAAGTGCACGCTGCTGGAATGAGAAATTGGACAGAGTGTTGCATGGAATGGGATTCCAAAGATGCAAGGCAGATCCATGTGTGTATATAAAGAGACAGGGGATGAAAACCACGTTCTGTGCAGTTTACGTTGATGACATCATGTATTTTTATCATGAGCAGCAAGAGGAACAAGAATTTAATGAGCAACTGGGCAGGCAGGTGGACACAAAGAATTTGGGGCCTGTCACACATTATTTAGGCACGGATATTGTGCGTGCAGAAGATGGAAGCCTAACATTGAGTCAGGAAAGTAAAATAAATCAGATCATAGAAGAATGCAACATGACAGAATGCAATGTTGTGAAGACTCCAATGGTTGTGGCTTTCCAACAGAATGTGCAGGAGAAGCCTTGTACAGATCCTGAGAAGTACAGGCGCATAATAGGGAAATTGCAATATTTGGTGAAGGTGTCTCGCCCAGACATATGTAATGCAGTCAGTATTTTAAGCCGGAAGGTAGAGCATCCTTCAGAGGCTGACTGGCAAGGGATTAAAAGGATAGTGCGTTATCTGAAAGGCACGAAGACAAAGAGTCTGGTTTTGTCAGGAGCAAAGACAGGAGGTCTTGAATGTTTTGTGGATGCAGATCATGCAGGGGAGCTGAGCAGTCGTAAGTCAACCTCTGGCATAGTTGTGATGTGGCACGGGTCATGCATTGACTGGAGCAGCAAGAAACAAAATGTGGTTGCAACATCAAGTGCAGAAGCCGAGTATGTGGCCCTATCACAGGCCTGTAATGAGCTACAATGGTTCGCAATGCTAATGCAGGAGATAGGCATTGATATGCAATTTCCGATTACTGTATATGAAGACAATCAGACCTGCATTAAGATAGCCACATCAGAAGCTCATACCAAGAGAACAAAACATATTAGTGTCAGATACTTTCACGTAAGGGATTGTGTGCAGCAGGGGTTTGTTAACCTAACATTTTGTGACACTAACAACATGGTGGCTGACATAATGACCAAGCCTTTGTGTGAGGAGAAATTTGGCAAACTGGTGACAAGGCTTGGAATGAACCAAAGTTTGAGTGAATAAAGTTTTGAAATGTACTGAGATGTAATTTTGAACTGTACTGAACTGAAAATGTATGATGCAATGTACTGAAATGTATTGCAAGAGGTATTGTAGAAATGTATGACTGGATGACTATGTATTATGGAGATGTATTTCATGTGTATTTTGCAGTCTTAATGGAAAAAGGGGAAACTGTTGGGCTGGTGACCAGTAGGCATTACTGTCTCTAGTTGTTTTCCATGAAGCCTGCAAGTTTGAAGACGTAACCGTGGTTAAGGGGGAGTTATGTCTATGCCCTGTCTGGGAACGGACTGCCAGGGCCGTTGCTATGGTAGCCATCTGATAGCGACCGGGAAAGTTCTAACAGAGTCTGTGTGTTGTCGTCTTCTGAATTATGCCTCTGAGCTGAGAGGCTGTCTTTTGTGTTTATCTATGGAGAGAGATGTACCAGAAGGGGGGTGACTGAAGAATCTCTACATGTATTTACTCTTAAGCCTCTGGCCTTAATGTCTTTCAATAAAGACTCTTAACATGCTCTGAAGAAGTTTCTTGCTCAACTTAACTCCAACGTAATGTATGCTGTTTCACACAACAACGCACACAAGCCAACACGGAGGGCAGCTATGAGAGAACTAGAAAAGGTCCTCAAATGCAAAGATGTATCACTGAACACTGAAGTCAGGATCATTCAGACCATGGTATTTCCGATCGCTATGTATGGATGTGAAAGTTGGACAGTGAAAAAAGTGGATAAGAGAAAAATCAACTCGTTTGAAATGTGGTGTTGGAGGAGAGCTTTATGCATACCACAGACTGTGAAAAAGACAAATAATTGGGTGTTAGAACAAATTATACCAGAACTGTTACTAGAAGCTAAAATTATGAAACTGAGGTTATCATACTTTGGACACATAATGAGAAGACATAATTCATTAGAAAAGACAATAATGCTGGGAAAAACAAAAGGGAGTAGAAAAAGAGGAAGGCCAAACAAGAGATGGATTGATTCCCTAAAGGAGGCCACAGACCTGAACTTACAAGATCTGAACAGGGTGGTTAATGACAGATGCTGTTGGAGGTCACTGATTCATAGGGTCGCCTTAAGTTGTAATCGACTTGAAGGCACATAACAACAACAAATACCACTTATAAGTGTTTCACCTGCTTCATGTGTATTATCTACAAGAGGGGGAGGGAGGGGGAGAGGTAGGGAGAAAGGGGGAGAGAGAGAGATCTTTCCTCTCGTCTTGTCCAAAGATGCTGTCTCTTATACTCTTTTCCCCAGCTTTCAGGGAATCAGTTGCTCAAGCTTCCTTCTTATATGCACTTGATCATCTTGACCACATAGGCTGTCAGCCTGCTGTCAAAGAGACATTAGCTCTGATGGTTGAGTATGTGCTGATCTTGGGTTTTTCTTCTCGACTGAGGTAAACCACTGCTGTTCCTTGCAGTTGTAAGGAGATTGGCTTCTCAGGCCTTGAAGTGGGTCTTCAGCCAATATTGTCTTGTGTTATTAATTCAAAGTTGTGTGTCCACAAGAGACATATATCACCTAGACTTATATGGAAGATATTATGCATTTTTATCTACTTGTTTTGTAAAGTATAATGCTGCTGGTTGTACAAAGTGTGTGCTGATATGTCTGAAATTTACATAAAAACCATTGCAGTAATATTAGTTTCAGCGTTGGGTATGGATGTGCCCAATTCCACCCAATCCAGATTAGATACAGAATTTTCCATTAATTCACTTATTCTCTGTTGTTATGGACCAGATTTCTATGTAGCAATTTTCTGCAGCTATTTTTGAAAACTTTTTTTAAAAAAACTGCCTCTAAAATATTATTAAGAATGATAATTTTATTGATACTTCCTTTCATTTATCAGTATTTCCTTTAAAATGTTGATATTTTCCTTTCAAATATTGATACTAATATCAATACTTTTTGTGAAGGGAAAATGGATTGGTAAAAGCAGCAGACAAAGAATGATCTCGAATCAATACCAACCTGTTAGGTCAATGGAATGATTTTGAACTGGCACCAGTCAACGGATCCCATCCTTAGTGCTGGATACAAGTGTCTGCCTGATTAGGTAATAAGATCGTATGCATTGTTTATTACAGATCAATTTTGAGAACAGGATTCATGGTCATTAAGAGTATCAAAAAAGCTATATGCCTGTACTTGTGCACAAAATGGTTGATTGAACATACAAATCTACTTTATTTGTCGGCTGATCTAGATCTCCCCCCCCCCCAAATGTCTAGTATCTATAATGACACAAGTAAAGGTTTTGACCCATTCAAATATGTAACTGCTAAAGAATAAGTAAGAATGATAAATGGAAGTTTGTGTCTGTGTTTCTGGCATATGTAGAGTTTTGCTATTCTGTTCCTTGGCTTTTTGTGCAAATACGTGATTGAAGCCTTCAAAGCTCCATTGTGTGATTTGGCCAAATTCAGAAATGAGCTTTTCATTTAATCAAAATATTTCACTTAACATGATATTCACAAAAACAGAACATACATCTTAGGGTTATTAAGCCTAAGAATTCAGCAGTGTTTGACATACTATAGAGCCTTCAGGCTTGGGAAACTTAGGCGGTATCTGAATAATGTAGTTGTCAGAAATTGATGTCACTCTTTCTGTATGCATATACATAGCACTGACTATACAAACCCTGCATTTACATATACACAAAAATATTGGCATCAAATTTTCTTAAATAACTCAGTAGCTCTTTATAAGCATTCTTTTAAGCTCACTGTAATACTTCCTTATTAATAGCTCAATCTGGTTCATAGGTTCTCTGCGGTAGGATGGAGAGAAGTCTACCCTACAATATGAACTAAAAGTGGCATCCACTATCAAGTTCAAGTTACCGGATTTCAGCTGAAGTTCTGGAAAACCTTCCTAACTGTTAGAGAAATATGGGAAATGAACCAATTACCCAGGGAGGTGGTGGGCTGTCCAACACTAGAGGGATTTAAGAGGCAACTGGACAGCCACCTGTTGGGTATGTTTTAAGTCAGATTCCTTTATTGAGCAGGGGGTTGGACTTGATGGCCTTATAGGCCCCTTCCAACTCTACTATTCTATTATTCTAGTTGTAATCAAGCTTATGTTTGCACTGGTGCAACTAAAAGAACTTTTTAGGATTACTACTGTAATAGCAACGTGTGGTTGGGGGCTTTTTGATGCATCAAGATTTCTGCCTCTAATTATCCTCAGTTCAATTCTTACTTGTGGATTTGACACTCACGCGTGCGCGTGTGCACACGCATGCACACACACACACACACACACACTGATGTGCAGGCCAAGAAAGAGGAATATGATAATAAATTATCTGCTAAAGTTAGCATTAATATATTAAGCAATGCCCGTTTTCATGGCATGGACTGTTACTTCATTTTATATTCTAAGAAAATATTTCCAAACTAGGGGGGCAGAGCCCCTTTGCTCACTTCACTCGCCAACTTCCAGCCCCAAACACACAGACACACACACAGAGGAACTCTGTCTGTCTGTCTGTCTCTCTCTCTCACACACACATACTCCTTTACCATCCCCCATCCCCAGGCACCAACACTACCCACTCCAACCAGCTTGCCTTAACTGTTGGGCTACCGCTGCTGCTGCCACCACCCTCCTACCCGCTCAGCCTGCAGACCTCTCACCTGCTGCGACATGCGCAGCCTCCTCCAGTGCTGGTGTGGTCTCCTGGTGCCCCTGCCATAGCCTACACAGCCTCCTCCACACCATAGCTTGCAGACCTCCTCTGCCACCAACATGTCTTCGGCTGCCATGCAGCCTGTGTGGCATCCTCTGGTGGCAGCAAGGCCTCCTCTAGTGCTGCTGCCATGGCCTATGCAGCCTCCTCCAGTGCTGCCACCACCGTGGGGCCTCCTCCACAACTGCCTCCTCTGGCAGCACTGTCACGCCCTATGCAGCTTCCTCTGGTGGCACTACAGCCTCTTCCTCTGGCGCCACTGCATCCTCCTCCTCTGGTACTGCCATTGCAGCCTGCATAGCCTCCTTTGGCACTGCCACCACAGTGGCCTGGGGGGCATTTTCTTCTGGCGTCACCACTGCAGCCAGCATGGCCTCCTCCGGCACTGCTACTGGGTACCCCGCCTGCTAGCCCAGCAGCCTTTGCCATCTCACCCCATCCCTGACAACATGCCGCATGGTGGCATGAGGGCTTACATTTTTATTATATAGGAGGACATATTTATTTGTCTCTTATCAAAGCTAAGCATTGTTCATATTCATTTTTGTTGCATTTCTTGTAAAAGTACCTGATCACAAAGGCATGAATAAGTTTGTTTTTATGATTTTTTAATGTTTTTAGTGCTTTTGTTTGCTGCCCTGGGCTCCTGCTGGGAGGAAGGGTGGGATATAAATCTAATAATAATAATAATAATAATAATAATAATATAGTAGTAGTAGTAGTAGTAGAATGTATATGTACATAAAACAAGAGCATCCTCCTCTTAAAGTGGAGTGTTGCCAAGATTTATGACATTTTGAAATGTAAGCTTTCAAATTTGTAAGATTTAAGGAAATGATTATAATAAAACTGCTTGGCATTGGTCAGGGTGATAGTTATTCACCTGCCATCAAGGTAATGGAGGGTGACAAGTTGGTTCATTTGTTTCATTATGAATAGGGATGAACCAAAACATAAGTCTTAACTTTCATAGGCTGCAAGGTTGAATCTCCTCTTGTAATTAATCCTGGGGGTGGGAGGGCTAGGAAGATGCGTGAAATTTACCCACCGTGTTTACCCAAAAGGATTTATATTCATGAATGAATTGTTTACATTTGGATAAGTATTTTTTTTATTTTTATTTATTTGTTGCATTTATATCCCGCCCATAGCAAATAGCTCTTGAGATTCTTTGTCCTTGGGGAAGCCCTTTGACAAGCACATTTGGCATCTTCACACAATAAATTACCTTCATGCACCAGCACTTCCTTTGCCTCTTTGGTTTACAAGCCTTTCAGTGACTCTTCTCTGATGATGTAGCAACTTTAGAGCAGTACCTGAAGTTAAAAAGGGCCATCCAATTGCCTAAGCCAGCCTCCCTTAGCCTGGTGCTCTCCAGATGTTTTGGATTACAGGTCCCATAAGTCCCAGCAAGCATGTCTAAAACATTTAGAGTGCATCAAGTTGGGGAAGGCAGGCATAAACAATCAGGCAACTCTCTAACTTCCCATGCTATGCTGCAACTTGAAGCACAACATAGGAAGTGTCTCTGCCTTGCTTAGAGGACCTAGGTGACACTCCCTATCTTTTTGACCTCTGTTGCAGCCTTTCTTCTTGTATGACTAATGTTTGTGAAAATCCACAGAAAAGGCTACATTTGCAGGAGGCTCTTGACAGCATTTCATTCCTCACAATTCTCAAAATTTGCCCCAAGCAAATATTTGGTGATACTGTAGTTCAGCCCAAATTCTGAAGCTACTTCATAAAGCCTGCAGACAAGAAATAGATAATATGCGACCCAGATCTTCCCATGCTGCTCAGTTTAAGTGTGTGTGTGTGTGTGAGAGAGAGAGAGAGAGAGAGAGAGAGAGAGAGAGCATGCACGTGTGTGAGGGCAGGAGGGAGGTTTGAGCATGGGGTGGCACCCTATGCATTTCCAAATTGCATAAGTGCATTTATATATGCATATAAATGGAATATTATAATTTAAATGTTCAGATACTGTAATTTAAAGAGAAATACAATATATCTCACCATAATGGGAGAGGCTGTAACCAGGTGACCATTAGGTGCCTACTAGTTTACAAATGCTAACTATGGGTGGGACAACTTCAAGGTCCCTGTTTTTCCTTCTTTTGGTTCTTTATCTTTAAACTGAACTTAGATGGAACATACACAGTCATCCTACTAAAATGACTGATATAGTTATATGGTTTGCAATGCAGCACAGTTTCACAGGTCCTGGGAAATATTTGCTAGATTTTTTAAAATTTTATTTTAGCAAGATAATGTGTGCTCATTGAATGTGAAATAACCCCAGAGTTTGTGACGAAAGGACTTTATGCAGAACAAAAACAGTGTGTTAATGATCTCTTAACCAAAATTCAGAGCTGTATTCTTCGAAACACGGTTAAGAAATCATCTAGTCACTTCAGGTCTAGTTGATATTTAAATAGGTAGCAGATCTTTCTGCCACATAACAGAACTGCTAGATAACCTACAGGCAAGTCTACAACACTGGAACACTGCTTTGGAAATACTGTAAATCAAGAACTGATATGCAGTGGAGGATTCTGCACTGAATCTGGCTTAGGCCATCACATATGTGCCTACTCCAGTATAATGAAATCTGCCATTTACTTCAGTTAGGTTTGCAGTTTCATTCTTAGAACCAACTTTCAAATTCATTAGTTTTAGGGTAGCAATGGGTGATCCATGATGTGATCCTTGAATTCCCATTTTGGATGATCCATTAGAGGTGGGAAATGTGAAACACCAACTACTCATGGCTTTTGCAAGCCCAGTAACTAAGAGGCATACATAGATCATCCAAGTGATGTCTTTAAAGGGAGTGTGATGAGATCCTTTTTTTTTTTTACATGGTATTAAGCTCCCAGATGAAGGAATGCATACAAATCTGCCCTCACCTGTTCCTTCTGAAAATGTCCAACATTTTGTGCCCTTAACAAGCGGAGTACTCTGTGTTACCTTTCTTTGGAAAATGTACCTTCTTTTTTCCTTCCCCGTATCTTTTGTACTTCTTGTTGTGTATGCTAATAGGTTAGTGAAATCAGTGATTTTGGCCTGATTGGGCTCCTGTAGTTCTTTTCCAGTTCTAGCTGCTGGGTGGAGCTTTTCCCTTTTATGTTGCAATAAAGTAAGGTTGTGTTTCAAGGCCTGAGCATGTATTGTTTTCTCCCTGAATCCCAACACAGCAGTTCTTCATACCTTGGGATTCACTGAAATCTACAACTTCCCTCTTGTGCATGGATAGGGTAATTTGCCATCCATAGTGACTGGCATGCTCTGCGTTGGTTATTAGATGAATTGACACAAATCTGTATTTCTAAGCATATTTTAATTGACTTAGCACTAAAATCCATGTTCAGATCATTGAAATATTTTCAAATAGTTGATCAGATTTCAGAACAAACCTAATTTTTATTTTGGAAGTGTTCTTAGAAAGAAACATAATTTTTAAACAGCTTATTCACTTGAATGTTTCTTGTGTTGTATTAGAGTGTGGTATGAGACGATCACAGTACAGTCACAAAGTACCATACAGATCAGCATCTAGTTCTTCACTGACTGCAAAGATTTTAGTCAGGTATCACAGGATAAGAATACATCAGATGGTTAGGAGATCCATATTTGGCTAAGGAAGGTTGCGAAGGATAAAACACTTCTTTGTGATTTATTCATGCTACCATATTTTTGTAGTTGTCAGACAAAACCTTTTTTTAATGTATAACATTTTTTCAGGTAAACTATGTAAAACATTTTAAAGTTTATAGCCTACTGTATGGGTGTCTCAGTTTTGCAAAAATGAAACCTGATTTCCATTACAACATATGTATCATCCTACATGAGTAGAACTTAGGAACCAATGTACACATTACATAGCTCCATGTGCTGGCCATTAAAATTACAGTACAGTAGATTTTCTCCATTACATGAAGAGTTTCCATGATATTAGCAGAAAAAAGGCTCAAATGTAAACCTTTATTCATTAGATGTGAAATTAATAACAGAAAGGTCTGCAGAAGGGGTATGCATTTCTCTACCACTCGTAGCTGAGGATAACGTAACTAGGGATGCACAAGAAGTTTGATTCAGTTTGCATTTGAAGCCGAATCTTACCAAATTCACACTTGCTGAAATAATATGAGAACCAAAAGAGCCATCTTTCAAAATTATTCAAATTTTTCAATGCAGTTCACCCACCAAAGAGCCAAATCTTTACAAAAATGGTTATGATGGGGGGCGTGTGCATAAAAACAAATATATGAGTGAAAAATGCATTATATGATGAGAAATTGCTTGCAACAATGAGTATGTTAGTCAAAACTGCCTACAAAAATGTATTTATTAGGATAAATTTGCACTAAAATGCTGGAGAATTTTCATGAGATTTTTTATGAAAATCACAAATTGCTGCATAAATGTGGAGGACTAAATTGATGATTGAAAAAATGAGAAACTGAGAGAACTGAAACTGACAGAACTTTCCATCCTTAGGTCTGAGTGGAACCCTCCCCCCCCCCAAAAAAAAACCCTGTAGATTCAGTTTGGGAATGAGACAGACTATGAGATGCAGAGTTTGGCTCTGTGAATTCTGGAAAAGTGCCTTTTAGGAAGGGGGCTGCCTGTCTTTGGAGATTTGATATGGGTCAGTGGCCGGAGAAAGCATCAGTAGCTGGGGAAAAGATACTACTAAAGCACCAGCTGCTGGCAGTGGGAATGCTGCACCAAAACTCCGATGAAATTGCTACTCCTAACTAGACATTGAAAGTGGGAAAGCTCAAAATAAAATAACCACCATATGATTATTTTTTTTTCTGTGACAATAACATCATGACTTTGCACTGGTGTAGTTTTTTGGGAAGACCATTTTGACTACAAATGTTCAGGGGCAGGAAGTCATAGGGCCTCATTCTTGTGTCAAGTAGAAAAACCTTCTGGAAAGGATGAAGTGATGAATGTGTAGAACACACATGACCATGTGCACATATTGGTAACCATACCAACATAATATTCTTTCTTTGCTTGCATAGCAGCACTGAAACCTTTATTAAAAAGCAATGTTGATTGACACCACAGCAGAACAGGGAGGCACAATAAACTAGTTATTTCCACTTTTTAGGAACAAAGTATATAAAATGTTAGCACAGAAAAGAGATAACTCACATCAAGTCCTGTAATATTGCATCAGTATTAATCAGCAATGACAGTGTAGAAACGTAGAAGAGAAAAATGCGAGTTCTAAAATATGCACTGTGTATAAAGAACTACTTTTAAAATATAAATAAAAGAAATATCTGAACAAAAGCATTATAAAACTAAAGCCTTCAGCTATTTCATATACATCTTCCCTGATCTAGTTAGGCAAGTTGTATAATTGCAACTAGACAAGAATGAATTGTGTCATCTCATCTGATATTTTATTGCTTTCTTCTTTCTGCAGCTTTAGATGGTTGCTTTTGATCTCTTAAGAAATAGGTGTTTTCACCTATAACCTACAACAAATACTATGAAGATGCGGGAATGTTCTCATTTCTGTACAAACAACTACTGAAGCATTTTATGTTAGCATTTAAAAAGGAGTCCTCATTATTCTTGTGAGACTAATCAGTTTAATGTATATTTCACAGCATGAAGACCTATTTGCATCATCATTATCTTGAGATAGTAACTGCTGAGCTCATTCCATCCTATGATTTGCTCACATGTTCTTATGGATAAGAATGCTGAAGGCTTATTTCTACTAGGTGAAGTTGACTGTTTCAAAGAGAAATAAAGACCAGGATTGAAGTGGCCTTGAGTGTCACTTGGGTAACTTGGAGCAGCACTACACTGCTAGTAAGCATTTACACAGAGTTTGGATATAGGAATTCCCTCAGGCTGCCTTCAAAATGAATGGGAAAACCTAATGGGCAGCTCTGGCTCAGGACAATACCAGAAAGACATGGTGGATTTAATTGGGTGGCACCACTAACTTTGTAAAGTATTTCCATAACTCCAATATGGTGTTGTAAGGTGATGATTAAGGCCAGCATAAATAAGCCTGCTGACTTCTGTTGCTGTGTGAGTCAGTACTGAAAGGTAGGCTGAAGGAGTTCACTCCCATAAAAACACTGGAGTCAGATTCCATCAGAAGTAGGTAAGACTTCAAACCAAGCTGACTGTAGATATATTCACCCTCTGGATTCAGCCTGTGATATCAAAAGTGGAACTCAGACTCGGAGAGTGGCAAGTTCTTGGTAGGGCACCACTGATGTCTTTCCTCTTCAAGGAGAACCATTTGGCCACCCACCTTTTATTTTTTTTATTAAAGACCTGGCAGTTTCTACAGGCTTTTTTATATGTGTTGTGGACCGATACGGAAGTTTCATGTATACTGTATTTGTGAATTGTTTGCTCTATCCATTTTAGTGTTTTAATTATTTGTGTGGATGAGACAGAGGGGGAGAGGTTTTTTGTTGTTGTATATAGTTTTGAGTACTATGCTGTAGGACAGTATTTTGTAAATAATAGTAATAAATGTTTCTTTTGTTGTTGTTTTTTAGTAACCATATCCTTGCTTAGGGTTTTGCAGTGGGCCATAAGGCAAATACATAGGGCAGACCTTGTTTTCACACAAACATTACAAACCTACCTTTGTAGGTAAGTCAGGATGTTGCTAGGATGCTGATTTTGTAAATAATCCTTTAAGATGAAAACTTACTGCATCTTGGATTATTTTCAAAGTCAAACATTCCCATTCTAAGGAATGCTTGGACTTAGTGGAGATGGCATATTTCATAAAAGAATGCATGGGATGTGACAAGCAATTTTTTTCTAATATGATTGTATGGGCTTGGGGCCAAACTAGGCATGACATTATTTAAGTCTTTAGTGCTTGTGTTGCAGCTGCTGTTTTAACCCCATTGTAATAGGTGCTTTCCTTCTACTGCAAATTGCAGGCATGAAGAGAGGTGATTCCAATACCAGTTGGGACTCTCTCTCTTCAAGTCACAGTTCCAATCCAGCTCAGGGCACCTCACATTGACTATCTCAAAAGATAATCCACACAAGGGGTAACCATGTGTAATAATAATAATAATAATAATAATAATAATAATAATAATAATAATAATAATAATAATAATAATGGAACACCATGGAAGAAATAATGATGGCAGTCAACTTGGATGGTTTTAAAAGGGAATTAAATGCATGGAAGATAAGGCTATGAATAGGCTATTAGTCCTGATAGCTATATATCATCTCCAGTATCAGAGGCCTCTGAATACCAATTGCTGGGCAACACTAGCAGAGGAGTACTATTGTGTTCATGTCCTATAGAGAGCCAGTGTGATGTGGTGATTTGAGTGTTGAACTAGGACTGGAGTGACCCATGTTCAAACCCTCACTTACTAATGAAACTCACTGAGTGACCTTGGGCCAATCACCAACTCTCAGCCTAACCTACCTCACAGAGTTGTTGCAAGGATAAAAGAGGAGAGAACCAGGTACGCTGCCTTTTGCTCCTTGGAGAAAAGGCAAGATATAAATCAAATAAATCATATTAGGCATCTGGTTGGCCACTGTGGGCACATAATGCTGGACTAGATAGGCCTTTAGTCTGATCCAGTAGGGCTCTACTTATGTTAATAAAGTCATATGTACATTGGCTGTTTAAAATGTATGTTTAACTTAATCAGTACCACTGAACTGGGATATCTTGCTGCTTTCCTAGACCTCTGGACCTCCTACAAATAGTTACTTATCTAAGGGAATTCTCTGCAGATAGGAATAACTGTTTTTCATCTGACCAACATCAGTCTTTAGAAGTTCAGAACTCACATGCTCCTGTTCTCTTCACAGTGATCCTCCCTCTCTCAACCACTTTTCTTTTAAATCTCAAATAATATTTTCTAATCTTATGTAGGGACTACAAGATTGGAAAGCATGCCAAGTTCAGTAATTCTGGTATTTAACAACCATTCAGTCCCATCACATTTATGGTTCTCATTCTGGGGCATACTGAATATTTGTGACCTTGAAGAATCAAGCCCGGAGTCCTTAGCCTTAAAAAAGAAATAATCACATTAAGCAACCAGTTAATTAGATCACATTTAATTAGTAGAGATACTCCTAATAATTTTTGTACTTTTAATTAGCTTCTACTGGCTAAGTCTCATTTAATATCTTATTCCAGTTTAATTAGAATTTTTCTATAAATGGGACTGATTTGGTGCTTACTAGGAAAGTAAAGATAATAATATGCTATAATACTGTCTGTCAGTTATGTAAATTTATCCTTCCAGATTAATGCTTTTTCATTGGTATGCTCTAGATCCTAAGGTTGGAATGGGTTAAAGATCAAAATATATATGGTGGAAATTATTGCCATTGATGTATGTGGACACTACTCCAATAACAGTAATTTAAACAAGACTTCAGCAAATAAGAAATAGATTATTTATGTGTGATACACAAGACTTAAATTGGAAAGCCTACATGGATTAAATGAAAAATATTTAACTGGATTAAATAAATTATATAAAGAAGCATTAGCTGCTACAGAAAGTAAGTGCAACAAACAGCAGTCTAAACACACCGTTTGCAAGTAATCTTGATTTCAATTGTATTCTTCAGCACGAATGCACTTGTTTCTTAGCAGACTTTATTTTACTATAAAATAAATGTAGACATAATCCAACCAAAATTGATCACTTCTTAAGTTCTATTAAAAAGAGTTAAGCACAAGCTGTGGAATAAATGTCATTTTTTAAGAATTTGGCTGACTCATTTCTTGTGTTAAATGTACTTTTAAAATGAATGCAAATAAAACTTTGCAGGCATACATAATGCCTAGTAAACCCCACAGTTAAGTGAAGCTGACACTGAAAACACTTTGTCTAAGGGTCTGTCTGTTATTATTTTTATTGTGCAGTAACTATGTCATTCTTACTCAGCTATTGTGCAGTTCTAATCATCTCTCTCCCACCTACTACATCAACATCAGGACACTGACATTTTTCCAGCACTCAAGCAACTTGATACTGCCCTCCAACCCAAGTTCTCTACCTGCTACCATAGCAAGTAATAAGTGACACCACTCCCCCACCACATGCTTGATCATCTTGCCAATTCATGAGCCATTTTAATTTTTTTCTAATTTTTTCTCTTTAGTTATTTGATGGGGGCAGCATGCTTTTCCACATCTCAAGCTCATATCTCCCCCTTTTAAAAAAGCACCAGAAACAACTACCATACTGCCACAATGGTACCGTCTCCTTGCCCTACATGATGATTGAATACTGAACCACTGGCACTGGTTTGGGGTAATGCTAGGATAAATCTAAGAGTATAATCTATAGACACAATGCAATGTAGATTAAAGCTATTTCTTTCAGTAGTCAGGATATAAAGAGCTACATTGGACATGCCCAGTGCCATGCCTAGTGGAACTCTTGACTCTTCCCCAGCTGCATCAGAAACTGTTTGTGGAATTCCCCCTTCGTGTCAAAAGAGTTTTCCATGTGGCTTTGGAGGGGCTGCTGTTCAAAGAATACACAAGGCCAATTCTTTCTTGGGCATGCAGAGCTACTCCCATGGAGTTCTTTGGATCCATCCAGGTCAATGAGCTTAAACATGCTTCATTCTGGGTTGGATTGTGGCCAAATACTTTTTTGTTATCTGGAAGGCTCTAATTCCTTATTTCCCCTCACTGGATCATCACCTTGTAGTGGTGAGTGGGCTTGTGTGTTCCAATGAACCCTGTGAGCGATGCCGTCGGGAGTCATGTACTCCCAGCAGGGTCACCCATGGCGGTAAAGTCAAGGGAGAGGAACCAGACAAAGAATGATCCAAGAATGTTCTCAACAGCAGAACAGGCGGAGGATAACAATGTGTATGTTACAATGACTGTGAAGGCGGATGAAGGCTGCAGCAGATAAAAGACTTCCAATTGTCGTGGTATCCATGCCATTGGATCAAAGCCTTTTTTGGTCAAGATTGTGTGTTGATCATTGTGCGCCCGTCTCCCCACATAAAACAAATTCATGCACAGGCATCTCCCAACCAAACCAAAAGTCCCATGGCGACTGGCGAATGGCGAAGGAGGCAGGACTGTAAAATCCAGAAGCCCCTAGTCATGGACCGGCACATGGGCAGTGGATACATACTCAGTCATCCTGGCTGAAGGACTGAGGCAGTTGAGTAGTTCAGCAGCTATATCCATGACTGAGCAGTCCTATTCAGGATCCACTCTGTTCACCCCGTATGAGGAGGAGGCTAGAAAAGGTGCCCTAAGCATAGTCTGCCTCATCTCTCTCCCTGACTGGATTACTGCGTCCAGTGGGGTCACCACTTAGTGGTTGCAAAAGACAATTGAACTTTGGAACATGGAATATACAGACATTGCTGGACAATACAGATAGTGAATGTCCTGAACGCAGGACTGCCATCATCACTAGGGAGTTGAGACATTTTAATATTGACATAGCAGCACTGCAAGAAACTCAAAGAGCAGGAGAAGGACAACTGAAGGAAGAAAAAGGAAGTTATACCTTCTTCTGGAAAGGACTGCCTGAACAAGAACGACAAATACATGGAGTAGGCTTTGCTATTAAAAATAATCTTATGAAGCTGTTGTCAGAAGTTCCTACTGACATTAATGAACAACTCTCAACACTCCAGTTAAAATTTGCCAGAACCCAGCAGGCAACTATTATAAGTGCTTATGCACCAACATTAGATGCATCAAGGAAACTTTTTATAACCAGCTGGATACCATCTCATAAGAGATGCCTAAGGAGGATAAAATTATCCTCTTGGGTGATTTCAATGCAAGAGTTGGGTGTGATTTCAATTTATGGCCAGAAACCATTGGGAAAGAAGGAGTTGGCAATAGCAACCTGTATGGAATTCTACTTCTGACTAAACGTGCAGAGCATAATCTTGTTATTACAAACACACTATTTCACCAGAAAAATACATTTAAAATATCATGGAGGCACCCTCGGTCAAAACACTGGCATCTCCTGGATTACATAATTGTCCGTGCCAGACATCATTGTGATGTACTCCTCCCTCGGGCATGACGAATGCTGATGACTGCTGGACAGATCACCAATTAATTGGATCCACTATGGCCATTAATATTGTTCCTCAACATAGGCTCCAAGGAAGAAAACCAAGGCATAAAATGAACATCCATGCCCTTCAAGATCCTATTAAGCGAGCTTGCTTTCAAACAACTCTCAAGAAACATCTACCGATGGAACTCCCAGAAAATGTCAAGGAACACTGGATTAAGCTGAAGACTTCTATTATTGCAGCATGTGAACAAACTATTGGATTCCAAACTAAGAAACATCAGGACTGGTTTGATGAGAATGATAGTGAGATTGAACATATCATTGACAAGAAAAGGAAAGCCCTCCAGATATGGCAGAAAGACATTAACTGTGCTAAGAAAAAAAATCTATGCCAGTGCAAAGGCTGAGGTCCAAGGAAGAACTAGAGAATTTAATAATGCCTGGTGGATAAAGAAAGCCCAAGAAATCCAGCACTTTGCAGATACTCACGATGCACGGCGCTTTTTTAATGCCACAAAGGCCATCTATGGACCAACAAATTACAGTACAAATCCCTTATGTTCAATGGATGGTACCAAACTTCTTAAGGATAAAGAATCTATTGCACTGTGCTGGAAAGAGCATTAGCACAACCTCCCTGATTGTAACTCTGTTGTGGCTGGTGAGGTCTTCTCGCAAATTCCACAACTACAAACTAGAGATGACCTTCGGTATCCCCTAATTTGGATGAAGTCAGTAAAGCCATCAATCAAATGAAGAACAACAAAGCTAGTGGACCTGATGGGATTCCTACTGAAGTCTTTAAAGAAGGTGGGCCTGAACTTACACAACAACTTCATAAACTCATTAAAAAAAAATCTGGATGAGGGAGGAGATCCTGAAAGACTTTAGGGATGCCATAATTATCATCCTTTTTAAGAAGGGTGATAGAACAGATTGTGGGAGATATCGAGGTATCTCTCTTCTTGCTACCACAGGTAAAGTCCTTGCAAGGATCCTCACAAATCACCTCCTGCCGATCTCAGAGGATGTCCTCCCCAAATCTCAAAATAGTTTCCACCCTTCCAGGGGGACAGTGGACATTTATATATGGTGTTTATTGATCTGACTAAGGCCTTTGATACTGTGAATCGAACTGCTCTCTGGACTATCCTTCTGAAAACTGGATGCCCTGATAAATTTGTGAATAGTTTGTGACTCCTTCATGACAACATTACAGCGACAGTTTTGGATAACAATGGCTTTCAGAGCGATCTGTTCAGAGTCGGATCAGGCGTAAAACAGGGATGTGTCATTTCTCCTACCTTATTTGCTATTTTCATTGCTATGATTCTACACCTTATTGAAGGGACTTCCTACTGGTGTGGAAATCATATATTGAACAGATGGAAAGCTTTTTAATCTCAGTAGGCTGAAAGCAAAAAGTAAGGTAATATCAACCTCTGTTGTAGAACTTCAATATGCCAATGATAATGTAGTCTCCACACATTCAGAGGAAGATCTTCAAATTATCCTAAATGTCTTTGCAGAAGCATATGGAAAGCTTAGGCTCTGACTTAATATTTAAAAAACCAAAGTGCTTCATCAACAGGTGCGAACTAGTCCCTCTGTAGCACCATCAATCCAGCTTAATGGTGTGACACTGGATAATTTTGATCACTTCCCCTATCTTGGCAGCCATCACTCTGTAAAAGCTGACATCAATGCTGAAATTCAACATTGTCTGAGCTCTGCGAGTACAGCATTCTTCCGAATGAAGCGTAGAGTGTTCGAGGATCGGGATATTCGCAGGGAGACCAAAATGCTTATTTACAAAGCCATTGTACTACCAACCTTACTGTAGGTCTGTGAAACATGGACCATTTATAAATGCCATTCCCAACTTCCTGAAAGATTCCACCTCCGGAAAATTCTGCAAATTACTTGGTAAGACAGATGGACTAATGTTAGCGTTTTGGAAGAAGCAAAGACTGCCAGTGTTGAAACAATGATCCTTCAACATTAACTTCGCTGGACTGGCCATGTTGTTCGAATGCCTGATCACCGTCTTCCAAAGCAGCTACTTTACTCCCAACGTAAGGATGGAAAACAGAATATCGGTGGACAGCAAAAGAGGTTTAAAGATGTTCTTAAAGAGAATCTAAAAAAAAGTTACATGAGCATCGAGAACTGGGAAGGCTTGGCCCATGAATGTCGGCTATTGTCAAAGGTGCTATGGACTTCAAAGAAGCACAAATACAGGGCGAAAGGGACAAACGAGCCAAGCGGAAGGCACATCAAACAAATCCTTCTCACGACCATCTTCCATCTGGAAACCTATGTCCTCACTGTGGGAGGCTGTGTGTGTCCAGAATTGGCCTCCACAGTCACTTACGGACCCACTGTTGAAGACCTTATCTTGGGAGACAATCTTACTTGGCCACGAGTGATCGCCAATGAATTTCTTATTTGTAATCTGAGTTCACAAACTGCATAGCATGCAAATGTTTTTATAGTTTTAAACTTAACTCTTACCCTGAATTAATTTCTGATGAATATAAGTATGTGGAGTAAATCTAGGGGTGCCATTATTAATCAAGGCTCACCAAAGCCTGCTCCACGAGCTAGAGGGAGCCCCAGCTGACGAAGCGTCAAGGCCCCAGCTGACAAAGCGTCAAGGCGAGTTAAGCAGCAGAGCGAGTTCGGCAGCAGGGCAAGGAGGCCAGGGCCCCCCACTCTGCCCATCTGTTCCCTGACCTCAACTAAACCGCAGTCTCCAATGCATTGACATAATAAACCTTAAACAAAACTATGCAGGTAAGAAGCCAGCAGGGGTGTGGGGGCTTTCCAGTGTTTTGGACCGCCTGCAGCATGTACGACTATCTGCCTGTTGGACAGAAGTCGTGGGTATGCTCTCGGTGCAATGAGCTCCTGGCTCTCCGGGAACGACTTCATTTCCTTGAGGCCAAGGTGGCGGACCTGGAAAAGCTGAGAGAGGCAGAGAGGTGTGTGGAGGAGGCCTTCAGGGACGTTATAGCTGTGTCCCACTCCAACGATGATAGCTCTCCTGCTATCATGGACAACGATGGTCTCGGGGAAGGAGAGCATCCAGCTGAGGAAGAGGGAAACGATCCCTTAGAAGGGACCCATTCCTTGGGGGATGAGCAGCTATCCTCTCGTGCCGAGGATATATCTCCAGGGGGTGGAGGGATCCTTGTAGTGGGTGATTCGATCATTAGGAACATAGACAGTGGGGTGTGTGATGGGCGTGTAGACCGCAAGGTGTTTTGCCTGCCTGGTGCGAAGGTTGCGGATATCGCCTGTCGTTTAGATAGTTTGGTAGACAGTGCTGGGAAGGAGTCAGTGGTCGTGGTGCACGTTGGCACCAACGACATGGGGAAATGTAGCCGTGAGGTCCTGGAAGCAAAATTTAGGTTGCTAGGTAGGATGCTGAAAGCCAGGACCTGCAAGGTGGCTTTCTCTGAAATGCTACCGGTTCCACGCGCAGGACCAGCCAGACAGGCCCAGCTTCGCAGTCTCAATGCGTGGATGAGACGATGGTGTCGGGTGGAAGGGTTTGGATTTGTTAGGCACTGGGGAACATTTTGGGACAAGCCGGGCCTGTACAAAAGGGACGGGCTCCACTTGAACCAGAATGGAACCAGACTGCTGGCACTTAAAATTAAAAAGGTAGCAGAGCAGCTTTTAAACTGACTGAGTGGGGAAACCCGACAGGAGCTGAGAAAGGTCCGGTTCGGAATAAACCTCCCCCCTGGGATAAAAACCAAAGAAATGATGAAATTTTAAAAGGGGTAGGCCTAGAAGTAGGCATTGTGAGAGCAGGGGCACAGGATATAAATTCAGAAGAGCAAAATTACCACAGGCCTAACCACAAGTGCCAAAGACACTTGAAGAGAGACACTGCTTACAAGTGCCTGTACGCTAATGCTAGGAGCCTGCGAACCAAGATGGGAGAACTGGAGTGCTTGGTCTTAGAGGAGAGCATTGATATAGTGAGCATAACGGAGACCTGGTGGAATGGAGAAAACCAGTGGGATACGGTTATCCCTGGATATAAACTATATCGGAAGGACAGGGAAGGACGTATTGGTGGCGGAGTCGCTCTATACGTGAAAGAAGGCATTGAATCCAGCAAGCTCGAAACCCCAAAAGAGGCAGACTCCTCCACAGAATCGTTGTGGGTGGTGATACCATGCCCCAGGAGGGACTTAATACTGGGAACGATCTATCGTCCCCCTGATCAAAATGCTCAGGGAGACCTTGAGATGAGATATGAAATTGAGGAAGCATCCAAACTAGGAAATGTGGTAGTAATGGGTGACTTCAACTACCCGGACATAGACTGGCTGCATATGTGTTCCAGTCATGACAAAGAAGCAAAGTTTCTAGATATTCTAAATGACTATTCCCTAGACCAGTTGGTCGTGGAACCGACCAGAGGGATGGCAACCCTGGACTTAATCCTCAGTGGGGACCGGAACCTGGTGCAAGATGTAAGTGTTGTTGAACCGATTGGGAGCAGTGACCACAGTGCTATTAAATTAAACATACATGTAAATGGCCAATTGCCAAGAAAATCCAACACGGTCACATTTGACTTCAAAAGAGGAAACTTCACAAAAATGAGGGGATTGGTAAAAAGAAAGCTGAAAAACAAAGTCCAGAGGGTCACATCACTCGAAAATGCTTGGAAGTTGTTTAAAAACACTATATTAGAAGCTCAACTGGAGTGCATACTGCAGATCAGAAAAGGTACCGCCAGGGCCAAGAAGATGCCAGCATGGTTAACGAGCAAAGTCAAGGAAGCTATTAGAGGCAAAAAGTCTTCCTTCAGAAAATGGAAGTCTTGTCCGAATGAAGAAAATAAAAAAGAACACAAACTCTGGCAAAAGAAATGCAAGAAGACAATAAGGGATGCTAAAAAAGAATTTGAGGAGCACATTGCTAAGAACATAAAAACCAACAACAAAAAATTCTATAAATACATTCAAAGCAGGAGACCATCTAGGGAGACAATTGGACCCTTGGATGATAAGGGAGTCAAAGGAGTACTAAAGAACGATAAGGAGATTGCAGAGAAGCTAAATGAATTCTTTGCATCTGTCTTCACAGTGGAAGATATAGGGCAGATCCCTGAACCTGAACTAACATTTGCAGGAAGGGATTCTGAGGAACTGAGACAAATAGTGGTAACAAGAGAGGAAGTTCTAAGCTTAATGGACAATATAAAAACTGACAAATCACCGGGCCCGGATGGCATCCACCCGAGAGTTCTCAAAGAACTCAAAGGTGAAATTGCTGATCTGCTAAATAAAATATGTAACTTGTCCCTTGGGTCCTCCTCCGTGCCTGAGGACTGGAAAGTGGCAAATGTAACGCCAATCTTCAAAAAGGGATCCAGAGGGGATCCCGGAAATTACAGGCCAGTTAGCTTAACTTCTGTCCCTGGAAAACTGGTAGAAAGTATGATTAAAGCTAGATTAACTAAGCACATAGAAGAACAAGCCTTGCTGAAGCAGAGCCAGCATGGCTTCTGCAAGGGAAAGTCCTGTCTCAGTAACCTATTAGAATTCTTTGAGAGTGTCAACAAGCATATAGATAGAGGTGATCCAGTGGACATAGTGTACTTAGACTTTCAAAAAGCGTTTGACAAGGTACCTCACCAAAGGCTTCTGAGGAAGCTTAGCAGTCATGGAATAAGAGGAGAGGTCCTCTTGTGGATAAGAAATTGGTTAAGAAGCAGAAAGCAGAGAGTAGGAATAAACGGACAGTTCTCCCAATGGACGGCTGTAGAAAGTGGAGTCCCTCAAGGATCAGTATTGGGACCTGTACTTTTCAACTTGTTCATTAATGACCTAGAATTAGGAGTGAGCAGTGAAGTGGCCAAGTTTGCTGATGACACTAAATTGTTCAGGGTTGTTAAAACAAAAAGGGATTGCGAAGAGCTCCAAAAAGACCTCTCCAAACTGAGTGAATGGGCAGAAAAATGGCAAATGCAATTCAATATAAACAAGTGTAAAATTATGCATATTGGAGCAAACAATCTTAATTTCACATATATGCTCATGGGGTCTGAACTGGCGGTGACCGACCAGGAGAGAGACTTCGGGGTTGTAGTGGACAGCACGATGAAAATGTCGACCCAGTGTGCGGCAGCTGTGAAAAAGGCAAATTCCATGCTAGCGATAATTAGGAAAGGTATTGAAAATAAAACAGCCGATATCATAATGCCATTGTATAAATCTATGGTGCGGCCGCATTTGGAATACTGTGTACAGTTCTGGTCGCCTCATCTCAAAAAGGATATTATAGAGTTGGAAAAGGTTCAGAAGAGGGCAACCAGAATGATCAAGGGGATGGAGCGACTCCCTTACGAGGAAAGGTTGCAGCATTTGGGGCTTTTTAGTTTAGAGAAAAGGCGGGTCAGAGGAGACATGACAGAAGTGTATAAAATTATGCATGGCATTGAGAAAGTGGATAGAGAAAAGTTCTTCTCCCTCTCTCATAATACTAGAACTCGTGGACATTCAAAGAAGCTGAATGTTGGAAGATTCAGGACAGACAAAAGGAAGTACTTCTTTACTCAGCGCATAGTTAAACTATGGAATTTGCTCCCACAAGATGCAGTAATGGCCACCAGCTTGGATGGCTTTAAAAGAAGATTAGACAAATTCATGGAGGACAGGGCTATCAATGGCTACTAGCCGTGATGGCTGTGCTCTGCCACCCTAGTCAGAGGCAGCATGCTTCTGAAAACCAGTTGCTGGAAGCCTCAGGAGGGGAGAGTGTTCTTGCACTCGGGTCCTGCTTGCGGGCTTCCCCCAGGCACCTGGTTGGCCATTGTGAGAACAGGATGCTGGACTAGATGGGCCACTGGCCTGACCAGCAGGCTCTTCTTATGTTCTTATGTTCTTAAAGGAAATTCTTGGCTCTATATTCTGTTATCTGACTCCATCTCCTTAGTTACCAAGAAACTAGGGCAGTGAAGCAGTTATGGAGATGGTTTGAATGTAAATGATGGAAATCTTGGTGCGATTCTGACCAAACACAGCTCATCTTCATGCCTACTCATGGTTATAGTGGTGGAGAGATAATGCTTCTCTGCTGCATCTGTGCAGTGGTGTGCAGTGAAGTTTATTTAGGTAGTTCATGGCCTTCTCCAACCTCTTCCACAGATAGGGGTAAAGGAATCCTTAGTGGCCCACTGTGACTTATTTGCTAAGCACCTTAAAGTTAAAATCTTTTGGTGGGATGAGACCCTCTTTATTTTTCTTGACCTTTCAGCATAGACCACCATAGAGCCTTATGGACAGGGTCTTCAGATTGGGGATTGAGGACGTTACATTGCAGTAATTCTACTGCTATTGCTTCCAGAAGGTGATGTTAGAAGACTTTTGCTTGACCCTTTGACTTTGATTTCTTACTATATTGTATTGTATTGACAAGATTTATATACCATTTAATTAATAAAAACCTCTAAGTGGTTTACATGAAACAATATAAAATATTTGAAATACTGATGAAATCAAATGTTAAAAACAACTTGACATAAAATTTATCAGAATATAAATAAAAACAGCTGCTTTAAAACATAATAAAATTACACTTTAAAACTACATATTAAAATTACATGTCTAAGTAGGCGCTGAGAACAATACAGTGAAGGTGCCTGCCTAATATTGATGCCCCGGGGGTTCCAAAGAGTAGGTGCTGCCACAATGAAGGATCAATTCCTTGCAAATGTAGAATGGACATTATGTGGCACTTGTAAAAAAATCCAGTTCCACAGATTGACGTGGTTAAGTGAGCATGTATGGGGTAAGATGATCTTTCAAGTAAACTGGTCCCAAATTGTTGAGGATTTTTATTTACTAACACCTTGAATTAGGCCCAGCAACAAACTTTCAGTTATGTTAAGGAGTCCCATAGAGTTACATAATCTCCAGTGCTTTTTAACCGGAAATCCCTGAGTGAGTCATTCAGAGATTTGGACTGAGTTTCCACCAGTACACTGAAAAGACCCAGCTCTACTTGTCCTTTTCATCAGATTCAAGTGAAACTGTGGAAGGGATGACGTGATGTCAGGGGTGAGTAATAGATTTGACTTCCTGGCATTGAATCTCACAATCCAGAGATTCTGTTAGTGTTCTGGACAGAGTTGTACTTTGTATCAGATTCATAGACCAGTGTGTGATAGATTTAGTCTTGTCACTGGAGGTCTAGGTAACTTCTATAGCATGTAGCACCTTTCACCAACTCAGGCTATGCCAACTGCATAGCCAAGCTACAGTTCTCTTCACTCTGGTAACCTCCAGATTAGATTGCTGCAATGTTCTACGTGTGACCTATGGAAACTTCAGGTTGTCCAGAACACAGCTGCATGGCTGCTAATTGAACTCTTTCTAGTTTTGAAATTGCTTCAATAAAACAGCTTGAGTGGCTGCTGGTCCATTTCAGAGCAGAATTCAGAGTACTTGGTTCCAGCAGTGCTTGGTGATCACTGGGTCTGATAGGGAGGAAGGCAAGGAGGATAACAATAACTAGAGCCAGAGTCGATGATAACCAAGGCAGAGCCAATGAGAAGCAAAGCCAGCTAATTCTAGATTTGTTCCCATCCTCCTCCCAGTTGAGTTCTGCAAGGGGCAACACTGAGCCTAAGGAGGAGGAAGCTGACAGGCAGTATTCCCCCTACCCTTCTGGGCTGGTTGTAAGTAAGAAGGTGGGCTGGCTGAAGGCTGACTGAAGTTGGCGGGGCAGTCCCCCATTTTCCCTATAATGGACCAGCCTCCACTGCTTAGTGCTTACCTTTTCCGATGGGACCTGATGTCTTTCCTCATATGCATCTGCCCATGAACTGGGTTGCATAAGATAGTCCTTATATGCAAATTCATGATATGTTTTGTGATATATTGTTGAGTGATTTTCAGGAAAAAGTGTAGAATATGATTATTGATAGTGGACATCTGGGAAATTCTCCTCAGGGCTGCCCTATCATCCCTACCTGAAAACAAGGGTATATATCATAGAAATGCTACTAATTACTATTGTTTATGCATTCAGTTTTTGTCTAAGGATGTTCTGTGAAGATATATGGGGCTATAACATGATGTATCCACAGTGGGAGACAGGTGGAGGTAGAACACAGAAAAGCGGGCTGATGATAAAGGAATCACCCTTTCGATTTATATCGAAATAGCATCAAGCACTGCATGGATTAAAACCCAGATTTAATAAGAAAGTGAACCTCAGAAACTATGCAGCCCTGAGGCTTTGCATCTACGTAAGATGACCTCACTATAAACTGAAGATGCTAAAAACTTAGTGAAGACTTCGGACTCCACACAAACTTGAATCTACTTTTTGTTCCTCGGGAAGATAAAGGTAATGGGAGACTTGCTAAGAATAATACTGCAGCCTCAAACATTAACGGCAAAAATGCTCAGTTGTGCTATACCCAGTGAAAAGCTCAGCACAAGTTCATGCAGTGTCACATTTAGAGTGAAAGAAGAGAGGCCAGCACCGCCAGTTAGGACATTTTGCCTCTCCTCATCAACCTCAGTTTTACTAACTTGGTAGAACTTTTAAGAGATACAAATTACATGCATAGAATTAACTGTAATTTTTAATATTTTTTTCCTATATGTACTCTTGCTTTCAGTTAGGAATCGCTTAGCAGACCTCTGGATTTTGCCCCTAGGTGTCTTATCACCATAATTTACTTCTTTCTGAAAAAAAATAATATATGCCTCTGCACCACTGCAATAGGTAGACTTACATTTAAAAAAATATTCTCTAAGAAATTTTGTGATACAGCATTGAGTGGTACATACATTTTTTCTGAAAAATGTGTAGAGACCAGTTATGATGGTGGATAGGGAGAAGATTTTCCAGGGGTTATGAAGCCTATCTCCAAGGAATTCTCACCAGGAAGACTCATCTGGACCCCTCTCTAGTATCCTTTCAATGCCAGGTGGAGACAATTTTGTTTTCTCAGGTCTTTTTAAGCATATTCCCACAGTATTTGTATGTTTATGTTTTTGTTATTATATGGTTCTTCCTGTTTTTAAACAGAGTATACTGAGTTTGTAAGCTGTCCTGAAAGTATATTACTGATGGACAGGATGTAAGATTTTAAAAATCAGTCAATAAAAATATTGCTAACTAATGTGAATATATTTACAATCCTGTACTGTCTCTCTTTTACACAGCAGTGTAGTGGTAAATTTTATAAGATCCATACCTCAGTGGTACTTCTGACTCCATAAGTTCGATTTGTAAAGCTAAAATATCTTCAACCAGATGAAATGCCACCTTTAGTTTTTAATTAAAAATGCAAATAATCTTGCAAAGAATTGTTACAGTTTAAACAGCTAGAGTGAACTAGGAATACCATCAAAGGACCAAGGTATCCAGACACTGCTTGATTATTTTCCTCATACTGTGACTATTTCTATGCTAATCTGTCATAAATAATTATAAAACTTGAAAGCCTTAGTATCACTTCATTCACCTGCGAGAGCAAAGAGGTTCTGTTAGTAATTGTGGTATTTCTCCATATGATGTCATCACTCATATTCTGACAAAAGTTCCAGACCTGTTCTCCCTTGTTTTCCTCTCCACTGCACCTCTGCTGTTACGTATGAGTTCTTACATACTATATTCTGTAAATCAAATATTATTTTGTATTTAAAGGGTAGGATTGAACTAATTAGGACAGGGGTGGGAAAACTGTGCCCCTTCAGATGTTGCTAGACACATCTCCCATCATCCCTGACCATTGGCCATGTCGACTGAGGCTGGAGGGCCAGAGATTCCCCATCCCTAATTTAAAATAAGGCATACGTCAGTATTGAGGAGGATACTGTTTGATTATAAGGAGAATAATATGCTATACTATGTTATAGTTCACACTGCAAGATTTTCTAAATTTAAATTTGACAGCCACTTTAAATAGACAACCAAATCATATTAGCACACCATAAGCCTGTCTACCAGCACACCTGTAAGCTTGCTGTCATTTATTTATTATTTATTACTAGTATTTATTTGCTTTTTTCAACAATAGAACTCAAAGCGACTTACAAAAAGGAAGCAAGAACACAATAATTGAAATAGCTTGCAACAAAAGCAATTACAAACAATTTCAAGCAAAATAATACAACCATAATAGAAAAAATAACGAATAGCAAATATTACAACACAAAAACTATTTCCAAATTAGACAAATAGATAACAATTTAGTTAATATTTTCTGCTCTGGGTCTTGTTCTAAAGATATAAAAGAAACCCAAGAGGAAGGGCTGAACGGTTAGAACATAGCAGATGCCTCGGTAAATTCATGCCAGTTGCATGGATGAGTCCAAAGTAACCAGCGTGTACTGTAGAGCCAGATTATACAATGTTGATTATGTTGAAGTTGTAGCAACTGAGGACAGAGCAATTCTGGGGTACTGTCGGTTTGAGTGCTATGACACCAAAGAAAGTGGCTTGACAATTGGAGTCTTAATTATAAAAGATACAATGCTTAGACTAGATTTTTAAATGTGAATAGCATAACAAATAGAACTCAAAATGTGTTAAAATGTTTCTTCCCGCTCCAGTATCTTAAATGAGATGTCTCACAATTATTCTTTCAAAGGAAAAATCTTTAAAAGTTGTTTGGCACTCAGTGTGAACCATTAGATTCTAAAAATCTAATTGTATGAAAATGAAGTGCTTGTTAGGATAAGGCCTTCAAATAATGTAAAGATTAGACTGGTTCACATCACTTATACAAAACGTCAGCATTTAACCACCTTGATCCTAAACACATTTATATGGAGCAGAACAGCATCTCTTTGTTTCACTTACAACCCAGCCAAAAAAAAAAAAACTTTATGAAATGTAAATTAGCACCTAATACAGGCATGGCCTCTCCCACTTCAGGCGTAGCTGCCCAGAGCAATAGTAACTTGCCGGACAGGACCATGAGGAGGAGAGGAATGGGAAGATACCTATATGGGAGGCATACACTGGCCTTCTATTCTGCATACCGTCCAATGTGATGGAGTTCATGCATGCCCAAAGAGGAGGAGGGAGAGAAGTGTCCAGATACACATGGAAGGCACTGGAATTAAGTCCCCCGTCAATTTTGGTTCAGTTGCTCAGTTTTCCAATCTGAAATTCTGTTCCTCACATTTCTGCAGCAATTTGCGAATTTTTATTTTTAAAATCCTCATGAAAATCCAGCATTTTAGTGTGAATTTTCCCTAATAATCATACTTTTGTATAGGTTTGATTAATGTACACATTTCTCCAAGTAAATTCTCCTAATATAATGCATTTTGCATGGTATTTTCACTAGTATATTCATTTTTATGCACACTCCCCCCTAATATATTCATTTTTGTAAACATTGGTTGGAGAACTGCATCCCAAAATTCGGATCAGTACGTATTTCGAAGGATGGCTATTATTATTATTATTATTTTATTTTATTAGACATTTTTTTAATCTAAAAGTAAACCTTTTAATCAGGAAGAGAATGTTGGTGTCATGCTTGTTACTATATTCATAGAGGTCAGAGTGCTGGATGTAGACTAGGACTGCAATTCTGAATCTCTTAGCTGGGAGTAAGCCCCACTGAAATCAATAGGACTAACTTCTGAGTAAACATGTATAGGATTGCATTGTGAAACAGATGAGATTTATTTATTATTTATTTTTTCTTTTAAAATATTTTCTATACTGCTTTTCTGGGCAAAGCCCATCCACAGCAATCTATAACACTAGAAACTAAAATGATAAATGATAAAAAATCAATATCACAAAAGACCCAAAGCAGAGGTTCCCAAACTGTGATCTGCAGATCAGCAGTGGTGTGCAAGGTTCATTCAGGTGGTCTGTGGCATGTCTGTAAAAACTACAATTTAAAATTATACAGCACCTAACACAGTGCATTACAACTGCTGCTGATAGACTTGACAGTCCACTGGGTGACCTTGGGCCAATTACTATGTCTTAGCTGCAACTATCTGAGATTAAAATTGGGGGAGGAGAGACTATATATGCCACCATGAGTTCTTTTGAGGAAGGGTGGGATTAAAATGTAATAAAACAAAAATAAATCATGAACAACTTGCAGGAGGGGAAATCTGTTATACAGGCATACCCCGCTTTAACATTCGCAATGGGACCAGAGAGTATACTTTAAGTGAAAATCTACTTTAAGTGAAGCAATTGTCTTCACTTGTACTGCACAGAGTCACCACTAGATGGCAGCGGCGTCATGCCAATAAAATGTACGTTATTGCGAAGCACGCAAACGTTAAGTGGGGTATGGGGATGAATGGAGCATGTACGTTATAGCAAGGCAATGTTAAGTGAAGCAACGTTAAGCGGGGTATGCCTGTAGTTCGGTATAATAATGAATGACTCACTTACAGCTTACTCCTGACAACCTACTCCTACATGTTATATAAGAGATAGTGAGCAGGGCCAGAAGTATGGTGGGGTAAGCAGGGCCCTTGCCCAGGCACCTGATTCAAGGGGCACCAAAACATGGTTAATGTTATGTGATGATGATATACACATTATTCACAAAAATGAAATGTATTTATTTTAATTAGATAAGATTATTGGTGATGTATTAGATGAAATTATTGGTAATGGATAATGCTTTTTTGTTGCAAAATGAAATGCAGGTGCTCATATCTTGATAAGATTGCCATGGGTGCCAGCACAAAATGGCTGCTATGGGCATGAAAAAAAAGGTGACAGTACTCCATCCTGGTGAGTACTGTCACAAAAAAGCACTGGTAATGAGTAGGACCAAATATTATTGAGATGAGAGCAAAATTCATTTGAAACAAAAATAATAATGTGCAAAGTCAGGTTGGCAGCAACCAGGAAGTGTTTCGAGAGCTAGGCAGGAAATGCAAGGTGTAGTGTGGCAAAAGTATGCTTGCTACAAATCCCACACAACATGCATTCACATATATACACATTGTTTCGAGTAAACTCATAATGCCAGTCTTGATATGGACAAAAAAATTAATAATAGAACACAGACCTGACTAAGATAAAGATGCAGATTTTTATGAATCTTTATCAGAAGAAGGCCACTGATTTTCTAGTTATTGGTTTTCAAAAACACTTCCTAATGGCAAAGTTGTTGATCATAACTGGTTGGTGCATTCAAAAATATTTAAGGCATTATTTTGCTTTCCTTGATTTTTGTTTGCAATCCCTGAAGCATATTCAAATATTTGCAGTAAATCAAAGGGTTTCAGTGACTGGAAGCATTTGAATCAAATTGTTGATCACGAAAGTGTATCGGGCTGTCAAATTTTTAAAATGGAAGAGTTTAGAAGATAAAATACAAAGTAGCAGACTCATTGATGATCAGACAGAAGAAGAGAAATGGCAACACATGTTGCAGTTTGGGACATTATTCTGTTTTGTGCAAAAAATAGTTCTTCTCTTACAGGCACTACCCAGATTGTTGACAGTCCTAACATGGGAATTTTTCCAAATATCACTGAATTGATTGCCACTATGATAATGAAATTAAAAACTATTTGCTAAGTGATATAAAGTGCACTATGAACTATTTATCACATAAAATACAAAATGAAATCCTCATATTATTGGGGGAAATGTTCATGGCGAAATAAGTTCTGGGGGGGCGGGAAGCAAAGTATTATTCACTACTAATTGATTGTTCTTCAGGCTTTTCTTGCCACAAGTAAATGTGTTAAATTATTAGATAACTCCATTCTTATGTAGGAAACATTGTGATCAAGGAAAGTTTTGTAGAGTTCATTGAAACAAAACCGAAAACAGGCCGTGGTAGTGGATAAAATCATGAATAAAGGAAAATAAGATGCCATCAATATTAAAAATGCCCAAGGCCAGGCATACAATGACAGGACAAGTATATCTGTCATGTTCAAAGACATTGACTCTGTGTTTGACTCTGCTGCCTGCCGCCGCCGCTGCGGCCTTCGACCCTGTTGCGGTTGGTGCTCTTTCGCTGCCGCCGTTGTGGCCTGCGCCTTCCCACCGCGGCGCGTGTTTTTCGCCATTGCTGTCACCTGGTGGTTTTGAGGGCGGCGTTCCTTTGGCGATTTTTTGGGATGCCTTTGCCCAGACAAGGGAGTGGCTGGTGGCGGGTGCGATGTGACGGATGTATTCGTGCTGCCCATTGTGCCTTGGCATCTCGGCCATCTCGGCCATAGTGGAGAGGACGTAGTATCGGTGATCTGGTCTGTGGCCACGACGGAGGGGCAGGACTTGAGAAGGAGGAAGATAACAAGCGTTCGGCTGTTTCCTGCTGGTTGACGCTGCCTGCTCTGAAGAGGCTATTCGACACATCTTTAACGTCCTTAATAACATCAAACGATGAGGCTTTTTCATTGGAAGAAGAGAGGCTTTAGCACCGGTGTTTGCCTGTATTGAGTGTGGGATTGTGTTTGGTGTGTTTGGTTATGAATGAATGTGAGGGTGTGTATATGTGATTGTGTTTGATGTGAGTGAGTGTGTGAGTTTGTATATATAAGTTTTATTATGTGCCTGGGAAAGAGGCTTTTTCATCCATCGGGGGGACTTGAGGGGGCCCCAATTAGTGTAGTGACGGGCAGAGGGAGGTATGACGCTGTGCGAAGGACATGCCAGGTAAGGGGAACGCGGCACAGACAAGTAGTGGCTTTCACACACCCATAGGGTTGTTGGTTGTCCTCTCAGTCAACTCTCGGATCTACAGTTGCTGCTTTTAAATGCCAGATCGGTACACAATAAAATCTCCCTCATTCATGATTTGATTGTGGATGAGGCAGCCGATCTGGCATGTATAACCGAGACCTGGGTGGGCGAGCAGGGAGGAGCTAGTCTTTCTCAGCTGTGCCCACCGGGGTACTCGGTTCAGCACCATGGTAGATCTGAGGGTCGGGGAGGTGGGGTCACTGTGGTCTATAAGAGTTCCATCTCTCTCATCAAGCACCATGTCCATGTAGTTACTGGTCTGGAGTGTTTGCACCTTGTGTTGGGTCAGAGGGACAGACTGGGAATCTTGTTGGTGTACTGCCCACCCTGCTGCCCAACGGCTTCCCTAACTGAGCTGACGGAAGTGGTCTCGGAGGTATTGCTGAGATCCTCCAGACTATTGGTACTGGGGGATGTCAACATCCATGCCAAGGCTACTTTATCTGGGGCGGCTCAGGACTTCATGGTCTCCATGACAACCATGGGGCTGTCCCAATATGTTAGTGGCCCAACACATGTGTTGGGGCATACTCTAGATCTCATTTTTGCTACTGGTCATGGAGATGGTGATCTGGATGTGGGGAGTTTTACATCTCTTCCTTTGTCATGGACAGATAACCGCTTGCTGAAGTTTAGGCTCACAGCGGCCTTTTCCCTCTGCAAGGGTGGGGGACCTATTAAATCGGTCCACCCCCGGAGACTAATGAATCCTGAAGGTTTTCAAAGGGCTCTGGGGGATTTTCCTGCTGATAAGACTGGTGCTCCTGTCGAAGCCCTGGTTGAACTGTGGAATGCGGAGATGACCCGGGCTGTTGACACGATTGCTCCTGCGCGCCCTCTCCTGTGTAGAGCTCATACAGCTCCATGGTATACCCTTGAGCTGAGAGCGATGAAACAAGATAGGAGGCGGCTTGAGCGGAGGTGGAGGCGAACTCCCGATGGATGCAATTATGCGCTGGTAAGTGCCTCTACTAAGCTGTATTTAGAAGCGGTGAGGGTGGCGAAAAAACAACATTTTGCTGCCACTATTAAGTCATCTCTTTGCCGCCCAGCGGAGCTTTTCAGAGTTGTCCGAGGGCTACTTCATTCTGGCCCTCAGGACATGATAGTGTCATCAGTAGCCCACTGTGATGAGTTTGCTGGGCACTTCCAGAATAAGATCCTATGCATCCGCCGGGACTTAGACTCCCAGTTTACAGCAGTTGTTCCAAGTGAGGTGTCCGGAGCACGGTCTTGCCATGTTTTATTGGATGAGTTTCAGTTGGTTCAGCTTGAGGACATGGACAAGGTGCTTGGACAGGTGCGTGCAACCACTTCGGTACTAGATCCTTGCCCCTCTTGGCTAATAAAAACCAGCAGGGATGGAACAGCTGGCTGGGCCAGGGAAGTGATAAATGCCTCTTTGCGAGAGGGAGTGGTCCCTGGCCATCTGAAAGAGGCGGTTGTGAGACCACTTCTGAAAAAACCTTCCTTGGACCCAGAAAATCTTGATAGCTACAGACCAGTAGCGAATGTTCCATTCCTGGGCAAGATCTTGGAACGTGTGGTTGCTGGCCAGCTCCAGGCGTTATTGGATGAAACCGATTATCTAGATCCATTTCAATCGGGTTTTAGGCCCGGTTTCGGCACTGAGACACCCTTGGTCGCTGATGACCTATGTCGGGAGAGGGACGGAGGGAGTTTAACTCTGTTGATTCTCCTTGATCTCTCAGCGGCTTTTGATACCATCGACCATGGTATCCTTCTGGAGAGGCTCGTGGAGTTGGGAGTTGGAGGTACTGCTTGGCAGTGGTTCCGCTCCTACTTGGCGGGTCGTCTCCAGAAGGTAGTGCTTGGGGAACATTGCTCGACACCGTGGGTTCTCCAATGTGGAGTCCCGCAGGGTTCGGTACTGTCTCCCATCCTTTTTAACATCTACATGAAGCCGTTGGGTGCGGTCATCAGGAGTTTTGGAGTGTGTTGCCATCAGTACGCTGATGACACGCAGCTCTACTTCTCCTTTTCATCTTCCTCAGGTGAGGCTGTCAATGTGCTGAACTGTTGCCTGGCCGCGATAATGGACTGGATGAGAGCTAATAAACTGAGGCTCAATCCAGACAAGACTGAGATGCTATTGGTGGGTGGTTTCTCTGATCAGATGGTGGATATTCACCCTATCCTGGACGGGGTTACACTCCCCCTGAAGGAGCGGGTTTGTAGTTTGAGAGTATTTTTAGATCCTTCCCTGTCACTTGAGGCTCAAGTAGCCTCGGTGGCACGGAATGCGTTCTACCAACTTCGGTTGGTAGCCCAGCTACGTCCCTATCTGGACAGGGAGGACCTCACATCAGTTGTACATGCTCTGGTAACCTCTCGATTGGATTACTGCAATGCGCTCTACGTAGGGCTACCTTTGAAGATGGTTCGGAAGCTACAGCTTGTGCAAAATGCGGCAGCCAGATTGATAACGAGGACCAAACGGTCTGAACACATAACATCTGTTCTGGCCCACTTGCACTGGCTACCAATATGCTTCCGGGCCAGATTCAAAGTGTTGGTTTTAACCTATAAAGCCTTATACGGTGCGGGACCACAATACCTATTGGAACGCCTCTCCCGATATGAACCTGCCCGGACACTACGTTCAACATCGAAGGCCCTCCTCCGAGTTCCAACTCATAGAGAGGCTCGGAGGATGGTAACAAGAACTAGGGCCTTTTCAGTAGTGGCCCCCGAGCTGTGGAATAGTCTTCCCAATGAGGTGTGCTTGGCACCGACATTGCTATCTTTTCGGCGCCAAGTTAAAACCTTCCTCTTTTCACAGGCATTTTAATTTTAATTTTAATTTACTTCAGTTTTAAATTTGCTGTAATTGATTTTAGATTTGTTGATTTTATATATATGTTCGTTGTTGCACTGTATTATGGGATTTTTTGTATATGTTTTTATCTTTCAGTTGTACACCACCTAGAGAGCAATGCTAGTGAGGCGGTATAGAAATTCAACAAATAAATAAATAAATAAATTCAAGCCCTTATATTAAAACAAAACAAATTTGCCAATTTTCATCATTTCATTACAACTTTTGTTCATTTTTTGCATCATAAAGTACAGGGTTGTCTTAGGGGTGCATTTCATGTTGCCTGCCCCAGGGGCCAAGATACCCAATTCTGGCCTTGATAGTGAATGATGATGCATGCAGTAGTCAGTGACATCTGTCTAAAATCTGTGTGGGACAAAACTCTCCTAGTGACTATGATAGGATCTTTTTTAGCATCAGGTGAAGGCCTTTTTATTCTCCCAGGAGTTTTGATAATTGTAGTTTTAGGACATTTTAGTTCCTTGAGTTTTTTGTTTTTCCCTTGACTGGGTTTTAGTGCTGTTTTCATTTTATGCTGCCTTGTGATGGTTTTATGATGGCTTTCTGCTGGTTTTATGCTGGTTTTTGTAAGCTCTGCTTTTTATTTATTGTTTGTAGCTGTATTTTAGTGTTTAAAATTTAAAAGATCATATAAAAATGTCATGGATGAATGAATGAATAAAAAATATACTGCATATTCTTGAACCACTTTCCGGCTGCAGTCCTATACACAAGGGGTCAGTAGCCCTCCGGATGTTGCTGGACTACAATTCTCATTGTGCCTACTCATTAGCCATGCTGCAGGGAGCTGATGGGAGTTGGAATCCTATAACATCTGGAGGGCCATAGACTCTTATGCACTTACTTAAAAGTAAGTCTCATTGAACTAAGTGTGGTTTACTTCTGAGTAGATATGCATAGGATTACACTGTTATCAACTGCAAGTATTCAAAATGGTAAACAAACAAACTTGTGTGGCCCTTTGGACATTGCAGAATACACACTTTTCAAAATCTGTGAGTTCATGCTTAGAATATCTATATTGTCTTCAGTGGAATACTTTCTAAGCTTAAGGTGTATTACTGTAATTTCTTAAGCTAAGAGCCACTAATTGGTAGAGCTGGACATTGTCTGGGATCAACTGAGGAAAAGCAATATACACCTTTTTTTTATGTAAACACATTTCTTAGATACATAAATCAATTGCTCTGGAATTTTCACACCAGTTTACAATTTTGTAAATTTTATAAAGAAGCTCTACTTTTCAATTATATAAGCTCTTTTATGGGTAAATTGTAAAGTCAGATTTGCAGAGCAATCCAAATGCTGAGGAGCCGGTGGAGGGGGGGCCTGCAGAGGAGGAGCCAGTGGAAAGTTCAGCGGGATCCTCCTCCTCCTCCTCCTCCCACTTGGGATCTGCCGGCCTGGCTGAACACCAGCTCTGTCAGGAGCTGCGCGCACATGCTAGCCGAGAAGCACCAGCTCTGATGAACAGGCCTCCTGGGGAGCAAGCGCTTCCCATAGGCCAGAATGGGAATTTAAGAAAATTATTTTACTGCACCAGCCTTTTGGCCAGCAGACTTTGCAATGGGTTCGGGACCTGGGGAAGAAGTCTGAACGCGAGGAGGATTTCACATCAGTCCCCCTGCAGCTCCTCCCCCACCATGCTCCCATATTGCCCTGTTGTCTGTCCTCTGTCCGCCAGGCTGGCCGTTTCTGGTGGGCAGGCTCCTAGTGTTGCCATGGCTCAGCTGCAGTGGAGGACTGCTGCTGGTGGAGGCTGGCAGAGCCCAACACAGCTGGGAGCCTGCTGGCGCCCCCGGGAATCCACAGCATCCAGCTCACCCCAGCCGACCAGAATGGGCAGAGTACGGTTGCACCTGAGTTTCTAAATTTACACATAAGCCTACACTGGAAATATTCCTTAGGCAGCGTTGATAAAGCAAATGTGGATTATTTATATGTCGTTGTTGATTTTATTTCCAATATTTATAGACTGCTTTTCAGTATAGATGGCCAAAAAGCAGTTTATACAACAATCAATAAAACAAATGGTCAATCAAAATAATTCAGTGTTTTTTTAAACAAAATGTATAAGAAAAACATAACGTACAACTTAAAATGCCTGCTGAAATAGAAGGGATTATTTTTAGGTTATTTAGATATTATAACTGCCCCGGAAGCTCCAATAAGCCAATTTTTTTATTGTAAATAGTCGGTATTTGCAATTTTTTACGTGCCCAATTTACATTTCCCACTAGATCAGTATTCCAGAATGCATTCTATAACTTCATGAATAGCTCCCTTGATGTGTAGTCTTTCATATAATGTGGGCAACAGGAAACTGTGGTACAACAGAAACACGGTATTACTCTTGTCTCCTCTCTTCCTGTGCCTAGAAAGCCGGTTTCTTGTATTGCTATGGATAGTTTTTCTTCAGATGCCAAAATGAAGATATTGTGTCTTTGGTTGCTATGCCAACCAACCTTCTCTTGTGTGCAGTATCTCTAAAACTGGTTGATATAGCAACCTTTCTCATTGCACTTATACTCATCAAACAGGTTGTCATTACACTTATTCACACCAAAAGGCATACATTTGGGGAGGCAGTTTTCATTGCACTGGAGACCTGTAAAAATATTGCCATGCCAGTAGCACTTCATTTGCAGTAAACACAGTTTCCAGCACTAGCTAAAAATGTGCTAAGGTAGGTAAACTACCAAGTCAAAATTACTGTCCTGTTCCTTGAATTAAAGAAGCACAATAGAGATAAGTAACTGATATTACCCTAGTGTGTCACTATTCACAAGAAGTCATTAACAGTTATCAATTTGTTAGTCTTACTAGGGGCTCTGCCCCTGCATGCTTTGTGCACCAACCTCTCTCCTTCCTCTAGGTTGCCAAGGAATCTCTTTTCCTCCCCCTCCCCAAATGGCCAAGGCACCTCCTCCCCTCCCCTTTCCCCAGCTCACCAAAGCACCTTCCGCCTTCCCCCAGCTCAGCAAGCCTCCTCTCTGCCCCACACGAGTCACCAACCTTCCCATTCTACCCCAGACATGTTGCAAACCTTACACATACACACATAGGTTACCAAGCTTCCCCCTCCACCTCAGATGGATTGCTAAGCTTCCTGCTTTGCAGACCTTGCAATAGTGATGCCAAGACCTCATGGGGCTCCCCCAACCTGTTGCTCTGCAGCTTGCCCAGGCCAGTGCCTGGTGCTGGCTGCTTGCCCTGGTGCTGTCCTTCTCCCCCACTCCCCACATGGGTCACCAAGTTCCCCACCCCACCCCACATGGGTTGCCAAGCTTCCCCTCAACCTCACAAAGGTCACAAAGCTTCCCCTCTCAGCTGGGTCATGAAGCTTGCACGCACACACATACAGGGTGCCAAGCTTTCCAACACACATGGGGCACCAAGTTTCCACTCCACCTCAGATTGGGTCACCAAGCTTCCTACTATAGTTTGCAGAAGCAGCTGTCTGTGGCACTGTGAACAGCAGTGTGATGCTTACAAAAATATAGGGGGAAGAGAGAGAGGGGGGTCATTTTTTTCTATCCTCCTGCTCACTATATATGGAGCAAGACAATAATCTAGGAGACTTAATGCAGGACAAAAAAGTTGATGGAAATGTCTCTTTAAAAAGTGCCTTCAGTACATGAAGGTTGAAAGTAAATATTTCTGTGCACGCTCTCATTTCACATGCAAATATGTATAAGATATGTTGTTGCATATGAATAAATTCACAGACAACTTCAGAACAGACGCATGAACAAAACTTTGTTTAACAGACTTAGAGTTCTTTCTTCCCCTCTGTTCCCACTTCCTGTAAAAGCTTTTTCTGTGAAGTGAGCTGAAAAATAAAAAGACTAGTATGCCAGAGTATATACATCTGTCCCTCATCTAAATAAATGTTTTTTACCAGTTTTACTCCAAATTGGAAATTGGTTTTTATAATTTTTCCAGTTTTACAATGCTAATGGTAAAACTATATTGTAGATTTTTTTTTCTTTTTCTATCATGGGAAATCCATATTTTCCACACCATCTGTGATATATGACTTGACTGCACCATGCAATGATGGGGGGAAATGGTTTGCATAATGTGTGAAAAATACGGTAACCTTACAGATGTAGCACAACTGTTTCATTCTTTCATGGATTCAACCATTGGTTCACAGAGTGGTATAGTTTTGAAGGCTATTAGTGTTTGAAGCCAGCAAGGAAGTAGTTTAGTCTTCTGTTGTTGAGCAGGAAGCCCTGTTGTCTTCTTCCTGAATTAAACAGAGCTTTCGCCCAAATGGGAATATGATGGAACTCGGGGGAGAGTGCAAGAAAGATGTGGTGTGTCTTTCTGGCTATTTATTCTCTTTTCCAGTGACATGGAGTATTTTAGGCTTCTAATTTAATCAAACTACTAATATTGTTCTATAATGTGTTTTGGTGCTACACATATACCTGTGGGTTTTAGTAATTTAGTTTTTTTGGAACAAATTACTTATTAGAGGCCAAGAAAAATACTTTGCAATTTTATTACTACTGAAACCAAGTGTTAATTAAGCTATCACTTTCAAAGAATGCATTTGTTCCTGTCGTCTGCATCAGAATGTTGCAGAGAACACCAGGGGATATATTGTCCTTCTGATGTTGCACTAATAGAAATTGTTCATGAGCACTGAAAGCAGAAAATAACTGCTATTCCTCTGAACAATAGTGACAATTATTCCCCATCATCTTCAGTTTTATATCATAGTCTCCTGAGAAATTCATGTCCAATTTGGGTTTCTGAAGAATCCAGATGGATGGCCAGTTCCAGTGTAGCTCTTTCCAATGCTTTCTTCCATTAAAATCCTGCATCAAAGGAGGCCTTTTAGCAACAGTCTTCACAAAAATACTAAGAATTTTATAGCTCACATTTGAAGATGGAAAGAAAAAGTTAAATCTTTCTGTACACATTTCAAAATATACAGTGACATTTTATTTTGAATTAATCCATCCAGTTACATAGAATCGCACTGTAGTGTAAACAGCAATCAAAAGTTGAGCACAAGATTTCTTATAGTTTGGGTTAGAATGAACTGTATTATACAAAGATAATGTAAACAGTGATTTCAGAAGTGTAATATATAAACAAGACTTAAATTTCTCCTCTTCTCTCCGCCAGGATTACACATTAACTATGTATTTTCAACAGTACTGGAGAGATAAACGACTAGCATATGCTGGAATTCCTCTCAACCTTACGCTTGATAACAGAGTAGCAGATCAACTATGGGTGCCTGATACTTACTTTCTAAATGATAAGAAATCATTTGTGCATGGTGTTACTGTTAAGAATCGAATGATTCGCCTTCATCCAGATGGCACAGTGTTGTATGGCCTCAGGTATGTAGCAGCGTGCTGAAGATTTCTCCAGTACTGGTTTGTACTTTCTGTTGTTGACCTTTGTTTCCTTGGTGCAAGGTTATCATAGATATTCTACAACATATTGTATAGCCTCTATTGCTTCTCAAAAAGATGTCTCCAGAGAATAAATGACACTATCAATGTTTCTTAATTTTGCCATGTTTTATTTGTTGATATGAGTTTCAAAGATTTAATAGATACTTGAATATGAGTTGCTAGCTTAAATACCTCTTTCAAATATGTGGACTGTTGAGACCTGCACCCCAAGTTTTAGTCAGGATGGTATAGGAATTCAGCTTCCCATACCATCCTGAACATCTTCTCAATGACATGCCTTTTTAGCTCTACCTTCTTCCTGCTCCTTTATCTCCCACTTCAGCATTGCATGCATTTTCTCCTGCCTTTGAGGCCTGCATGGCAGTTCCCTCAGGCAAATGGACCTTCCTACTTCCTGACATCAGTTGCATTGATTTTTGGTACTATGGACCAGGTGGAGTGTATATTATATTTAACAGAAAATACCTAAAGCATTGTTAATGAATCTCAAGGTGAAACAAATCTCATATTGAAGTCACCACGTGGGAGGCTGCTGGGAAACCACTAAATGGTGGTTATAACATTTGGAAGTTGATTATCTCCTGGATCAGTCCATTTGTATAGAAAGACTCTCCACACCAATCCCAGCAGGGAAACTTTCCTTTATATCAGATGGATTAATATAGAAAGCAGCATTTAAATATTACAGTCCCCAAGTTATTCTTGTCAGCCTGCAGAAGGATTTCCAGTGGTGCTCTCACATGGGGCTCTAATATCAGAATCTGCCCTCATCCACATCCAGATCAGAGCTGTTTTGTACTTTGTTTGTGGATTCAATTTTCACATTGAATATTTCCCTTTCAATTAATGAGGGGCAAACCCCACCCATCTCAGTTTAGAATTGTAGTTTTATTCCACGTGAATGAGTCAGAAGGAATAAAAAACGTTACTTCCTAGAGTTCATGCTGGCACTCAAGAGCAGGGTAGAAGGAACCTCAGATTTAGCCTTTGCTGCTACTTTTCCTTCTCACCTTGGGAAAATATGAGAAAGAAATGGAAAGGAAGGAAACTGCCAGATGGCTGGGCTGGACTGGGAGCCAGCAATTAGGAGCCAAAACGAAGTTTGGACATTTAGCTTGTAGAGACATAGGGATCTCTGAACTCCCATTTCCAAAACTCTTCTCCACATTTCCTACTTTCAGTGAGGTATAATTGCTTTTGAAAAAGTAGCCATCTTATAGGACCCTAGGAAACTGCTTTATACAAAATCAGACCATTGGTTCAGTATTGTCCATACTGATTGGTGACATCTCTCCAGAGTTTGAGAGAACAATCTTTTCCAGCCCTACTTAGGGATGCCAAGGACTGAACCTGAAATATTTTGCTTGCAAAGAATGTGCTCTGCCACTAACCTACACTCCTTCCCTCTTGTGAAGTGTCAGTGTGTTTGAGATTAGGCATGTGTATCAGCTCTGTGTGGAAATGAAATAATGAAGAGAATTGAGGATATTCAAGGGTCTTCCCCACAAATGAGTCAAAGCATGATATCAGTAAACTGGCTGAAACAGACTGGGAGCCCAGGAAAACCTCCTGTCACTCTTTCTATGGTTTTCTTGCTATATTTCCTATATATCTATATTTTACTAGGTCCATGGACTTTGCAAGAAGCATAACAGCAGAGAATTTTTTTTTAAAGTTAAAAGCTTCATTTTAAAAAAATCCCACATTGTTCTGCTTTAATAAACAAACAAACCAGAAAAAAACCCAGAATTCTTCAGAGCCTGCAAGCACCCTCTCATTGTAAGGCCTATCCAGGGGCCTGTAACACCTGAATTCACACCACTTGGTCACTACTTCGTTATTTTAAAAGTAAGGAAAAGACACGCCTTCATAAGGGATTACTGAGGAAAGTTAATCCCTTTTATTCCTCCCACAAAAATCCCCTGTATGCATTTGTCTGCAATTTGACAGATGTAATCCACTCTGTACCTGTAAATTTAATCCATTTTGGTCAAAAGGGAAAAAGTTACATGGAGGAACACTGAGTATCACTGTATACAGAATGGCTTGAAACCCAAAAGACAGATCGAAGAAAAGAGAACACAGAGGGAATTGGAAACAGACTGGAACTTTTTTAAAAAGGCAAAGATACAAGATGAATATTGGGGCACAGGCACACCCCTATTTGAGACAGTGAGAAATAATAGTTTCCCAGTCTTGAAGCAATAAAATCCTCAGGTGCCCTAACATTGAAATAGAAGGTTGTGTAATTCCCGAGCTTTCTCTCAAAAGATGGAGCTATGCAATCCCTGAAGTTGTCCAATTGCATCAAGCCCAAGAAACTCCCAGCCTCAGGAATAATAAGCTTATAGGTTCTTGCTATAGTGTAAGGTGTAAAAGGAGCAAAATATATGGAAAACACATTCCACTTTAGTGAAAGTAAGATCCATGACGCTTTCATTCTGGCTCACAAAACAGTTCCCCAGTAAATATGAGCAACCAAGAGTCTCTCTGCATTGCCCCAGTATTTATTCAGTGCTATAATGCCACAAAAATAGCAACAAAGCATTTTATATATTGAACAAAATCAGTCACTGAATAATTACTTAATATGAAGTTGAACATACTGTGTCAACCTTTGATGTAAGTTCAACAAATAAACACAAGCTCTGAAGACAAATTGCTAAAAGCAGCATTTTTCTTAAAGAAAATACAGTTAATGCTTGCATTAGATCCTCAAATTGTAAGAGTTAATTTCATTTTACTTGCAATTTAGTCTTGGAATTTTATTTAACATGTCAATTACAAAGACAGTGTAACAACTTTAGACATATATTAGATAAGGAATATAATCCTAACTCACACCCACAGAGAGAGGGATTTACTGTAAATATTTAGTGTGTTTGCCCCCCCCACACACACACATATATATTTACTCAACTTGCTTTTGCAAATAATAGCTATTTTAAAAGGAGCACAAATGCAAGTTAAAGGCTAAATGCTCTCTTGATTTATTGGAACAAATCATTTTATGTTTATTTATTTAAAGAACTTGATGTTGATATAAACAAAAAAAACCTTAGGTCTTTTATTTGTTTGATGCACTAAATTAGAATTGTTTATAAAATGATTTATTTCCTTAATAAATATATAAGAATTTATAATTATCATAATGGTGCATTTTTAAAATTAGCTGGATTGCCCATCAGCTTATAGTTGCATGATTTTGGAGGGGGGGATATAGTGTTACTTTTACATGTCAAGTCACAGTTGCTGCTGTCATATTGGAGAAATATCATCTCCCTATAGTAAATAGTTCTAAGTACCTGGCCTGGGGAATTAGCTGGGCACTGGCAGATGTTTGGTAAAAAGGAATCCATCCCTGAAACCACAGACCAGCTGCAAATACACTGTTCAGAAGCTATTCCAGTCCTTAGGAGTTTTGTTTATTTTTCGCTCTACATGCTGTTCTGTGAACTGTTCTGAAATCTTTTGCAGCTTTTTCTCCATCACCCCAATTCATTTTCCATTAAGCTGTGCCGATGCTAATGAGTCTGTTTTTGCTCATTCAGTGAAACTGTTTATTTAGAACTTCATTGGGAAGGTTTGCTGACAGACTCCATAGCGTATTCACATGGCCAAGACCACAGATGAACAAAATTGCTAAGTAATTGCAGAATGTGCTCCCAGCTGATGGACAAGAATCCATTTTAAATGGGTTTATACATGAAATATGACAGTTCTGATCTGATTGAGCTTTGCTTACTTCAGACCACCTCTTGCATCAAGTGTCCACTTAGTACTGTGCCACTCATGCATTATCTGAGATTGTTTTTAAAGACCTTCTAACTATCTGCAAAAAAATTTTTTTTGTAATACCTAATTTATAATACTCATAATACTCATAAAAGTATCAAGCTGCCCATGCTTCCTGATCTGAAAAAGCCCCATGGTAGTGGTTACCTTATGACATCTTCCCTTGGTCTTTAATTGAGGCACAGGAAGTCAGGAAGGCTGCTAAGTACAGACCACTGGTTATGTCCCTCAGAAACCTCAAAAGTAAGGTAGCACAACAAAAACCTTGCACCCAACCCTTGAGAATTTCACCAAAATTTTATCTCCCTTTTTATAATTTTCAAATGCAATTTAATGAAAATTTATAGGGAATGGTTGAGGAGGGGAACTCAGGAGAAATTTTCAGCACAGCACTACCTCTGAGATCTTTGGGTATGATCACCAGAAATATTGCAGGAAGTATATCCCCTGTTCCCACAAAGGGATCTATTGGTTCTAGATTATTCACTTTAACTTGATGCTCATCTGAAGAATGAGTGTAATTCAATGGTAGAGAGCATGCAACATGTCCCAGATTCAACTCCTGGCACCTCCAAGTAGATCTGGGAAATAGTCCTGGAGAGCTGCTGTGAGTAAGTGAAGACAAAGCCGAGCTAAATGGACTAGAGGTCTGATTTAGTATAGGGCAGCTTCCTATGCTCCTAGCTATATCTTGGTTTGTCTGTCACCTCTCTCTTGGGATCCATTCAGCTTCAATGTCAGAGGCCAAACTAACCCTGGGTGCAGGCAGCCCTTCCTTGCCCTCATCGCAGGACACTGGCTTGTCACCCCCAGATGGAACCTGACCCAATGCTAGGTGTAAGGCCAGAGCCTCTCGGTCATCCTCTGATCAGGGTTCCCCAGGCTGAAACCTGACAAAGAGACATCCAACATTGTATCTCACTCTCTAAGGTTGAACCTCATAGGATCCAATGTATCCTATAAACCAGGGATGGAGAACATTTTTTTGGTTCTAGATCCTTATCAGGATCAACCTTGCAGGCCAAATTTGACAGGTGAATGGAGTCACTGACATGTCAACCGTATGATGTCATTCTAATGTTACATGATTGACAAATGCCCACCTGTCAAAATTCCTTGCGCAGGGCTCCTAAGGGCTCCAAAACTCCAAAGTTTGCATTTAAAAGGCTTTCTTTGGCTGCACATGCATGCATACTGGGAACAAGCCGGTGCAGACAAACTGAGAAGAATGTAACACCTGCTTGTTACCTGACAAGCAAGAGTTAAATCACTGCTGAGAATAGGCACCTTCAGCCAATGCAGAACTGAACCCCAGCCTCCTGCCCATCAGCTGATGTCACAGCTGATTGACAGGTGGGCATGGTTTAGGGAAAATGGCTTTATGGGCCAAATTAGATCCCCTGGCATTCCAAGATTGGTGTTGGGCCAGAGGTTCCCCTACTGCTGTAAGCCCTGGGATACTCTCCCATAGGCCATACAGTTATAGGGCCCATTTCTGCATGGAGCAACAGCAAAGTCTGGGTAGCCTGCATGAAGAGAGCACCTTCCCTAGATAGGGCTGAAACTGCACAGACCAGCAGCTAGGATAGAGAACAACTAGCAATCCTGCAGCTGCACTAAGGAGACAAGTTAGCTCAGCACTAGCCTGGAACAACTACTAGGATTTTATAATCTGACCAGGATAGTCATTCTGATAGTAATACACCTCAGACGCTATATCTGACCACCTTCAGGAGCCAGTGCCTTTTTATGGTGAACTTTGGAGTTGTGGCACAGGAATGCTTAGTGGGGGAATGCTCCCCAGGGTCCTCCTGCTCCTTGGAGGACTCTAAGGTCTGCTCCTTGAAGTTTGATGATAGCAGTACTTTACTAGAGCTCAGTGAACAGAGTGCAGGATGCCCAGAGAATGAGTCCAACTCCTCTTGGAACCTGCTGTTGCTGCTTAAGGACCCCACCTCTGAAGATACCTCCACAAGATTTCATTTTTAATGGTGCCACATTGGCCTCTACTAGGAGTAGGTTTTCACAATATTGTAGAAGGTACTCCTGTAGGAGATGCACTGAGCTTCATCATCAGTTACTTTTTTAAAATGGCAAAAAATTACTTAGTTTGCCTTGCCTTTTTCAGTTTGGTGCTGATTTGATAATCTGCTCCTAAATCATCTTGTTTAGCTTAGCATTTTAATCCTACTGTTTTTAATTTTTCTGTATTATTTGTTTTCAATATAAAGTATTTTTGTAAAATATTTGAAAAGCCACATATAAACACCATAAGTAAAAAGGAACTGATCTTAAACTAACAAGGATAGTATTTTATTAGCATTGTATCTTGTGCTTTGAAAACTGTTATGACCCAGTTGGATACGGCAGAGTAAAAAAAAAATTCAATGAGTAAGTAAAATAAACTTTCCATGTATATGTCTTAGTTGTATTTGGCTGTGAAGGAATAGAGGCATTGACCCAGGGGTGAGGAACTGGATACAACTGGAGACAGATACTTTTCTCTCCCACCCCTTCCAGGCCAACTTTGACAGGTGGGTGAGACCACCCACCTGTAAATCACCTGAAGTCATACTGATGTCAGGTAATAGATACCTATCAGCTGATTGGTGAATGTACCAACCTCTTTTGGAGATGTGCTTTCAGCTGGACCTTCAAAGAGACTCCTTGTAAACAATAGCCAGCCCTTCTGAAGTCTCTGCAAAGGAAGTAATGCTCTGAAAAATAGAGCATTTTCCCCTCTGCAGAGAAAGCAGTTTGTTTTCAAAGCACTGGAAGAAGTGCCTTGATTACAAGATGCTTCCTCCCACCCCCTCAGCTCAACTAGGGAGTTCCTGAAGGGGAGCTCCCTAGTACAGCTGATCCCAGCTGACGGACAGGGCTAACAATCACCTGATCAATGATGTTTGCAGATAGCCCTGCCCTGTGCTTTGAAACCCAAACAATCAGCTGATAGGGCTTCCTTTAAAGCATCTTACAAAGGGCTTTGCAGGTGTCTGAAAACCCATTTTTGTCTCAGCTACAACTACAACTATCAAAGTGTGACTTTGCCAAAATAACCTGATGGGCCCAATACTGAGGTCTGGCAGGGCAACTTAGCCCTATGGGGCATAGGTTCCCCATCCCTGTTTTAAGTCATAGTGAAGGAACAGCAAACTAATTAGTTGTTGATGTCACTGCAGCTCCTGTTACTTGTCAGTCCCTCTTTCCCCCAAAATATCTTGATTTAAGGGGTTTATAAAGTTCAGATTGTTGTGTTTTGTTTCAGGATCACAACCACTGCAGCTTGCATGATGGATTTGCGAAGATACCCATTAGATGAACAGAATTGTACTCTGGAAATAGAAAGCTGTATGTACATACAAAATAATGCTTGTTTTTCTAATTTCAGTTGTTTGCAGTATTTTTGCACAAAATAATAATTTTAATTGTATTACTTAGTTCTTTATTTGATTTCCATACCATGTCATGAAGCGTCAGTGCTGACGTCAAAGGGCAACATTGTTTGCCATCTGTTCAGAGCCACCCTTCAGTGGGGGTCCACTGCCAAAACTTACAGAGGCCCCTACTTTTCATTCTCCATGCTGTTGCTGCCTATTCACCTGTTCTCTCCAAGCAAGTGAACAGTGACAGAAGCAAGGAGGAGAATAAGCAGCATTCACTTTCCTTGTCCTTATTTTCTGAGTGGCGGTGTGGATTGGGTGCAGACGGACAAGGTAAGTGAAAGGTCAGCAGTGAAAGAGATGGAGAGGAGTGGGGTTACTGAGGGAGGACATCTTGTCCAAAGCATCCCTTGCTGACATTGATGGGACAACCTAGGGCAAAATACTATGCTGACAAAATAAAGCATTTGTGGCTTACATTTATGTAAATCAGAAAGTTACACATGTGCATGAATTCTTAACCATTGGGATTTTAAAAATGTTTATTTTTTGTCTGGATCATCCCCACTGTATTTTTCCTGAGGGGGGGAAAATATTTTTCAATTTTGTATATGGGAAAATTAATAAGTTTCTATCACATGGTTTTCAGTCTGTTGTGGGGCAAAAAAAATTAAACCAAAAGGCATGAAAAAATGTAATACCAGTCTGGTTAGGACGAGCAATGCCTAGATGCTTATCTACAACACAAGAGAACTAGTGTTCATGTTTTAATCAGATTCACTTTGAAGACAGCAAGCAGTGAGATTCAATTTGCTTTCAGTGTACTTTATTATGGATGAGTGATCTTGCTACAGGCCCCCCTGGGCTGTCAGATAGACCTACTTATGATTAGAAATTTAGTCTCGCATAAGAAGTAGAATCTCTTTCTTCAATCTAGTTGTCTTCTGTAATTGGGGTGTTCTTATTTAAATTTGTATTTTAAGAGCCACCACTTTCTTCTACAAAGTGATGGATTTAGGAAATTTCTACATACATAAAATATCAGTACACACTAAAGAACACTTTTATGTAAATTACACTTGGCCTGCTACCACTCCTGTTGAAGTTAATGGGAGTTTTGCCATAGATTTCAAAGGGAGAATTAGGCCATCTGTCCCAAATTTGTGTCACAGCAGCGCTAGAATCTTCTCCTGAACATTTTTCAATACAATTCTAGCATTTGTTTTACACAACTTTAGTTTTTGAAGTAGTAGTGTTGTAGGATATATCTATGTAGTTGTTATATACAGGATTAAATATTCTTTTTAGTACATCCAATAACTTGAAATACATGTATGCCAGGATGCTTGTACTTCCACTGGCCCTGGCAATGGTTACATTACTGGCATCGCAAGACTCGCATGAGGACTGGATGGCTTTAATCTTGTTTTCAGTGCAAGTTGTGCTACTTTTTAGGTACAATTTCCGGTGCTCCAGATTATGCTGTAGTGTAGAACTAGAAGTTAGAAAACTGAAGCATAGATGTGCTAGGGCTCACTATTCTAAGCAGAATTGTCATAATAGAAAGCACATCTCTATCTCTGGGGCTGTGCTGAATATTTGTAGGCCAATATTTTGCTGCAAAAGTAGCCCCACAAATGTCCAACAAATCATAAACCTTTGTCACCATTCACCCTTGTTTGAGGCATTTTCAGTTATCAATCATTAGTCCCTTTGGTTCCATTTTTATAGGTTCCTCTTCACACAGACTACATGATCCCAGCCAATCAGGGATTGCATGGTTAGCATGATGATGTAATGACCTTTTAGTCAATAAGATTAGGCTATATGACAACATCATAAAGCTGATTCAGAGTTAGGACAATGTTTTCTGATGTTAATCTGAAATGCTGAAAGGTATAGTGCTTTTCACAGGGTTGAACGTGTTAAATGTTTTCATAAAAAGTAACTTTATGCATATTTCATAATGTTTAAATTATTTTTGATGTTAAGGTTTTCAAGTTGTGCAGCAGCAATCATATAATAAATATCTATTAGTTTCTTCTGAAAAAATTCACTATAGCATGGATTCTTAGCATGAAGGCAAGAGGAGGCTGGCTTGGCACCTTTAAATATAAACAAGAAAAACAAAGATAGATGATATATCTGATGAGCAGTTATTCTCATCCTGGGAGCTGACAGATGTTTCAGTCAGATCTGAGGAAAATAGTGTCTAGTAGGCCCATGGCCTATTTATTGGTTTCTGAGGGACTGAAGTCACATTTATTAGTCAACAAAATTTGGTAAGGAACACGCACGCAGCTGCCCATACTCTACTTGTTGAAAAGGGGTGAATTCAAAGCTCTCCTGGAGTAATGAAGATTCAAACAAAATTGTGCCTCAGAGGAATAACCAAGAATTTTGTATGTCTCTAGCAATATTTATTACTATTACTGTTATTGGACTCAAGACTCATAAAGCATTTGTACTTTGTTGACAGATGGATACACAACAGATGACATAGAATTTTACTGGAGAGGTGGGAATAATGCAGTCTCTGGAGTGGAAAGAATTGAGCTTCCTCAGTTTTCTATTGTGGAATACAAACTTGTGTCCAGGAATGTTGTCTTTGCCACAGGCAAGTGTTTCTCGTGTTTTGAGTGTTAGCTGTCTTTCACATGCCCGTTTTTGTCTTTATCTGGCTACAGGAATAACTAAAACTGGGTGGCTAGTTAATAGTTTCAAAAATAAAGAGCACTGTGGTGTTATGATGACTGAAATAAAGGATAACTGATACGTTTCACATTTTTGTGATGGTGTGGAATAAAGGATATGAAAAGTTGGTCTGGTTAAGCAAGACTGCAAGGCACATTAGGAGCAATGTCCTTTTACCTAGAGATTCCAGGAATTGAACTTTTGGGCCTTTTGGCCAAAAGGCGGGATAGAAATAAACTATAATAATAATAACTTTTGCATCAAAAATTCTGCAACATCCTGCCACTAATTCTATAAGTTATTAATCATACAGAATGGGCAGTTTGGTATAGTGGTAATAAAACTGAGAATATTAAGGGTATGTAAATGAGAACAGAAGTAACACTTAGAGGCCAGAAACTGATTGTACTGGTGCAGCAAGGATTCCCTTAGGAGCACCGTTCCTGAACCAAGTCATCAGTCAGATGTCTCTTGATTTAAAAGTTTTAGGAGTATTGCCTATATAATGTTAATTGTGCTATTTAATAACATAGTAACTGAGGAATTACTGAATTCAAGAAAAAACATTTTACAGTTATATTTGATTTATAAATGTGAATTAACTTTATCTCTTCACAGAATTTTAGATTGACTACCAGATTGTTGTTCAAAATCATTATAGATTTTCTCTAATATGCATTTAGTTTCAATGTGAACTCAGCGATTTTTAGTCAATGTCTTATAGGTATAAAAAAGTCTATCCAATGTATTTTTATTCTATAGAAGGTGAATGTATTGTCTTACTAGTGTCATCAATATTTTTATTGGATAAAAAATGTAACTAGCAACTGTTGATTTCCATCAACAACAGGTGCCTATCCAAGACTGTCACTGAGCTTTAAATTGAAGAGGAACATTGGATATTTTATTCTTCAGACCTACATGCCCTCAATACTGATTACCATTTTATCATGGGTGTCATTCTGGATCAATTATGATGCATCAGCAGCAAGAGTTGCCCTTGGTATGGAATGAGGATGATTGAGGCATTAGCATATCATATCATTATAGGTTGTTAAAACAGCTTTGTATTTAAGTGCTAGCCTAGTAGGCACAAGTGCCAAAGAACTGCATGCAGGTGAGTGAGTGGACTGACAGAGAAGGGAAGTTCCCACCTCTACAACCAGCATAGAAATGCAGCGAGTTACTACAGCTACAACTCCCAGCAGGCAAATAAAGATTTGTGCAGGCTACTAAGTTCTGTGAGCTTATTTGCAATACTGTGTTAGAGCTTGCCACAGACCAGGAGTGGCTTGCCCAATGGGGCAGAGCTCTAGCAACAACCTCCTGACAGCGAAGTCACTGCTGCTTACTGGGGAGAGGAGAGTTTGGGACTGTGTGGATGCACCAGCAGAGACAACCCAGTGCTCCCACCTGCATGTCTGTGCAACCCTGATCTTGCCACTGATCTTACCACTGTTTCACCCCTCTGCTGTGACCTTTCAGTGACTCTGCCGATGAGAGGCTATTGCTGTGGCTCTGCCTCGTTAGATGAGCCATTCCTGCAACAAGTTAATGTTCCAAGACCACTTATACCAAAATTATGTCATCTTGGTTTGTTTGACTCAAAAGCAGTACACTTATCCTCTCAGTAGTAACATCTCATTTGAGTTTCCTGAACAAGGCACTGTGGTTGATTGTTTAGTTGCTTTTGTGGGGAAGGAAAAGCAGAGGAAAGGAATAAAAGGCTCCTTTGTTTCCTCTTCTTCCCAGTTCGTCATGGATTCTTCCTTGTTAGACATATTTACAGACATGGGGTAACTTAGAGTAAAACCAGGGCTGAATTTTCTTTGAATTGCACCCATTCTCATTGCCTTCTCTCATGTGCAAAATGTATACGATTGCAACATCAGTTTTCAAACTATATTGGTTCAAGGAATTGTTTCCATATGTATGTTGCAGCCTGTTCTTGGGCATGTTCTAAGGCTCACAAGCAATTCACTCTTGCTTGACCTGTTTTGCTTTACCACTGCTCCATGTGAACTGAATGTGCACCCTGGAGCACACTTCAACACTCCCCTGTGGTACACTTTTCAGGTAAAATTGGTAGTGGTGGGCCAGCCATCTTTCGCCATTACCAATCTTCTTAGTGAGGAATCCCTGTTGAGATTCCAAAGAATTCTAAGCTTCCATGGAGCACACTTTGAAAAACACTAGGTTACATAAATTCTATATGCTCAAGATATTTCTATAGGAATCACTTTCTAGTTTGCCTTTATTTCTCATTTCACTCTATGGCCTCTTAAAGGATTTCATATATTATGATATGGTTTGGGGCAGCAAAATCAGTTTTATAGCAAGTTATCTATAGGCATTTCAAGCGCAAACTCTTCCTTTTTCCAGATCACTTTGATTGTAATAAGTGGGACATCCAAGAAACGTATAAAATCTCATTGTGAACTTTACAGAGCTATGAAACTGCATATGAGCTCTGTGGAGGGAAAAGTAGGATATAACTGTAATAACCAAATAAAACAATACCATTCCCTCTCTTTGCTTAATTGACTCTCTCAGAACACTAATAAGCTCCTGGAAATAGCTTTTAGAAAAATGCATGAAAGATCTAAATATACCTGTCTTTCTTCCCATTTTTAGGTATTACAACTGTGCTTACTATGACAACTATCAACACTCATCTACGAGAGACTTTGCCTAAGATTCCCTATGTCAAAGCCATTGACATGTATCTTATGGGTTGCTTTGTATTTGTCTTCTTGGCCTTACTTGAATATGCTTTTGTCAACTACATCTTCTTTGGGAAAGGTCCACAAAGGCAGAAGAAACTTGCTGAAAAGACAGCCAAAGCAAACAACGATCGCTCTAAATTCGAAAGCAACCGGGTAGGATTCTTCCCATCATCTGCAAGTCTGTCTTGTTTCTGGCTCCAAAACACAGTACAGATCAGTAGGATTAAGTGCAATTATCTTGCATGCTCAGTTGTATCACTGGCTTATGTAGAAACCACAGCCACATTCCTTGCCCTTTATGAATAGACCCTTATACCCTTATGCATTAAGAATGCAAAAAGGAACAGAGCGAGCAAAACATAATTCTTGAAGACTACCGGTTTACAAAGTTTAGTATCATAAGTAAAATATACTAGTTCAGGATTCACAGACCTGAGAACTTCTCTTTCCATCACTGCCATTTAATGCAATTTCTGTTGCTCCAACCACCCTTGGCGTGCCTCCAGGATGGAGGACTAACAAATTTAGTGTGGAAGTGTTTTGTTGTTGTTAATACTAAAACTGTACTTCTTCCTACAATGCCATTATAGTTTTCTAGTTCTTCGAGAGAATGGGAAATACATAATTAAGCCCAGCCATGCCTAAATGCTATCACCTATTTTTTTCAGACCAGGGAAGATTCAATGTTGTTTGTTTGTTTTGCTGTTGCATTTATGTGTTCTAAAACAAAATACCAATTTATTTAGTAGCAAAAACTCCAATCGTTTCCTATTGTATGTATTTTTAGGGGAAATTGCTAGTGGAGTGCACAGGGCCAGCTCCAGCCATGCGGGGGCCCTTGGGCATCAGCTTGCCCTGGCCCCCCAGTGGGTGGGTGTGCATGTGTGTGCATATGCACATGCACGCACCCCCCTTGCACAGCCCCCCATGGCCCCTCTACCTGTCTAGTCTTTACCATTGTCCTTAATGAAGATGGTGGCCGCAGTTTCCCTAAGGGGAATGAAGCCTCTGCTGCCATCTTTGTTGATGGCACACGTGCGTGCTATGCGTGCACATCTCTGCCATCAACTAAGATGGCGGCAGCAGCTACAGTATCTTAGGGAAGCTGCGGCCGCTATCTTCATTGAGGGCAATGCTAAAAAGCCGGCTGACAGGTAAGTGGGGTGTGTGGAGGGGGTACGGATCACAGAAGGGGAGTGGAGGGCCCCTCAGGGTCTCCTGTAGCTCCGGGGCACTCGGGCCAGGGCCCAACCTGGCCGCCCTTTAGAACCGGCCCTGGGAGTGCAGGAAGGCAGCTTTTTGTTATGAGATCTGCCTCTAAATTTAAAGTGCTATCCATGATGTGATATTAGTGGGATTATATTCAGTGATATAGATCATGGTAACTGGTATAGTAAGAGATCAAGAGCCACATATTTCAAGGTTCACCCGCAAGCACATAGTCACGGAATAATCTAACAGTGTCTCCCTTTGTGTTGTGCAGTACAGAAAGCTAAATATTAGATATAAGTTTAGACATTTAAGAAAGGCTTTAAGTGCAATGATTGTATTCCTTTGGTACCAATGAAATTTTTACTTGTTGTATTGTTACAAGTCACCACCCTGAGAAATAATAATTGATGTTTATCTAACAGCAGTGGGAGGGAGAGAGAGCTGAGATGTGTGCCTCAAGGAACATGCAGGGCTATACCACTGTAATGTATTATACAGCTTACTAGAGTGGCTGTATACTATAGCCAGCATGGATTTTTCACATTCCACAATGTTAAATTGAAAATACCCCCATGCCATTCTGATGCTTCCCATAAGCTCATAGTCCTGAACTCAGAAACGCTTGCTTAACAACCCTCTCAATTTTCATGGTGATACACAAAACAGTCAGAGAGAATAGAGAGTTCAAAGTGTAAAAAGAGAGAGAGAAAACCCTGAGCCCTTTTGGACTTTTTTCTCTGAGAGTTCTCATAATCTGTTGAAATTCATTAAAAATCATCCATGTTCACAGAGTACCTGTAATCCTAATACTGACCTTGCCCCATACTCTGACCTTCATCTTCTGTAGTTTAAAAGTTTTAAAAATGTCTGGCTGATTTTTAATTAATTTAAGAAATTTTGGCTGGAACCCTATGATAACGTGGGGCATGCCAGTAAGAACCAACTGTCAGTGTTCTAAAAGCCTCACAGCTGCTGGTCTTGGCTAATCAGGGCCACACTCACACCAGACTTTGATTTCATGGGAGACAATTCTGGCTTCCCTCAGAGAATCCTGGGAAGTGTAGTTTGTAAAGGGTGCTGAGAGGAGACTCCTAGTCCACTGACAGAGCTCCAGTGGCCAGAGTGGTTTAACAGTCAGCCACTCTGATTGAAGGTCTGTGAGGGGAACAGGGCATCTCCTAGCAACTCTCAGCACCCTTCACTAACTACACTTCCCAGGATTCTTTGAGAGAAGCCATGACTCTCCAAAGTGAAATAAAAGTCTGGTGTGGATGTGGCTAGGGACAGCTTTGGTTTAAATTTGGGTGGCCTGCTGTAGAATAAAAAGGTGAGGGAAACACTGAAAAGCAATGATACTGTTCAAAATGTTTTCCTTTTGGAAAGGAAAGGGTTTTCCCCTCTGCCCAGTGCCCACCCACCCAATCTCCTCCCCTCCCCGGGTCAGTATTGGACTACAACCTGGGAGACCAGGGTTTGAATCCCCACACAGCCATGAAGCTGACTGGGTGACCTTGGGCCAGTCACTGTCTCTCAGCCTCAGAGGAAGGCAATGGTAAAACCACCCTGAATACCATTTACCATGAAAACCCTATTCAAAGGGTCGCCCTACGTTTGGTTGACTTGAAGGCAGTCCATTTCCATTTTCAAACATGATTGCACAGAAATAAATCCCATTGAACTCCAGCTAGGGTTGCAAGGCCCAGCCTCCAAGAGGTCTTCTGTATCTTTAAAAGTTGTGCAGGGGGAAGGGAGAATTTCACCTTGTGGTTTTTCCCATTTCAGTGCTGCAAGAAAACCTGTACTTGGCTGAATTTTCTCTTCTCTTAAAGATACAGAATCATTCTCAGGCCCTGAGCCTAGCAACCCTAGATCAAACCCACCCTCCCTTCTCCCTCCTATCCCCTCCCCATCACCTTCCAATCCCCCTTTCCTCCTCCTCCTCCTCCCCATGGTCAGTTTTACCTATCTTAAGCATGATTGCATAGGAGTAAATCCCATTGAACTCAATAAGCATGCAAATGATCAGACCTGCTTTTCCCCTCCTTCTCGTCTCCTCTCCCTTCTTCCTTTCCCCTCTTCCTTCTTCCTCCACCGCTGCCCACTCCAGCCCTCCCTCCCTCCCCCCAGTCAGTTTTACCTATCCTAAGCATGATTGCATGGGAGTAAATCCCACTGAACTCAATAAACATGCAAATGATCATACCTGTCCTTCTCCTCCCCTCCCCCTCCTGCCTGCTCCCATCCCAGTCCTCCCCTCTGCCTTTCCTCCCCTCCCTCCTCCTCCTCCTCCCCTCCCCATCCCCTGTGGTCAGTTTCACCTATCCTAAGCATGATTGCAGGGGAGTAAATCCCACTGAACTCAGTAAGCATGCAAATGATCAATCCATTCTCAGCAAGCTTGCACAGGATCCCATTTCTTACCTCCCGGATTAAAAAGCAGGGAAATTCACGAATAGGCAAAAAACCTTGCGTTTTAAGAAAGTACCTATAGCCCACAGATATTTCTATCAAACATTAAAAAGCAGGGAAATTGGGCAGCTATAGTGAATGCACCAGGGGAGCAGGAGGAAAAAAGGCCTGATTAATTCAAGAGAGTTCTTAATGTACTGAAGCAATTAATCCATATAGTTACAAATGAGCAATCTGCCCCCAGGGTCTCAAAGAGAATCATTGTACATCTCCATCATTGAGATCAATTGTGCTTCTTTTTATTTATCAGGAATTCCCACTTTTTAAAAAAAGATACACCTTGGTATGAAGATCCTGGTCCAAGACTCTGAGACCTTCCACACCATTTTTTTTTACCACACCCTTTTCATGAACAGGCATCAATACACAAACTGGAGAAATTGCAGTATCTGTAGAAAGACAGATTTATCTGAGAAGGTGAAACCAGTATCAGAAGCAAAAATCTGAGGCCCAAAAAACATTTGCATCCAAATTACTTTCATCTCAAAGGATACCAAATCATTAAAAGTGTTTGAAAACATGGTCAAGACTTTCCTCTTCTCCCAGGCATTTTAGCATGTGTTTTATACTGTTTAAATTTTTAAATTGTGTTTTAAATTGTTTTTATAAGATCTGTTTTAAATTGTATTTATTTTAATGTTTTTAGTTACTGTAAACCGCCCAGAGAGCTTCGGCTATGGGGCGGTATACAAGTATAATAAAATAAATAAAATAAAAATAAATAATATTGGACTGCCCTACAAATTGGTCAAAATGCAAACACAATTTGGGTTGGTCTTTCAGGGTCCAATCCACTTCCTGTGTAGCTTGGAAGAATTTGGTAACATGTGCCTCTGAGCATATGGTGAGTGGTGGCAACATCTGCAATCAGCCCAAATAATACAAAGAAGAGATGTGCCGTGCTGATCTTGTTTTAGCAGGGAGGAAGCAACATTAAGACAGTTGATATAGTTCAGATGGTCACTTTAAATATGTCTGATTTACTTTGCAATTTTAGTGAAGTTTCCTATAGCAAATCACTTTCTTTTGTTTCTGTTTCTGTGAACATGTGAAGTACAGCAACACTTTGCAAAATTTACACTAATAAAACTTCAAACATAATTGTGGAATAATGGCACTGACTTCTACAGAATAGTCTCCAGTGGACCTCAGGAGTGTCTCAATTTGCACAAGATAAAACAGTGGGAGGTGAAATATATTCTAGCACAATTCTAGGTCTATGTTTTTAATTGACCGTGCTCACCTTGCCTTAAATGAAGTGATTTAAACATAGCAGGCTGAAAACATGTATCCTCTTTTTTCCAACAGCTAGAGTCATTGCTGAAGTAGCAACATATTGTAATCAGTCTGATTTTACATCAAACTTCAGTTTCAGATTCAACTGTTAATGCACCCAAAATAGAAATAGAACATAACCTTCAATTTGAAACACAAAGGCCTGTCTTCACCATCATATGACATTGACCAATAAAAAGGCTTTGAAATTAATAAAAAATAAATTTGACACAGGTGTCTAGGATGAATAATGAGGGAAATAAAATTTTCTATATTAGATTCTCTGTAGAAACATTAGTAACACAGGAAAGAAGCAAAGTAAGAACACCAACAAACATACAAAAATATTCATTCATTCATCATTTTATTTGTATGCCACCTTTCCACAAAAAAATTGTGCTCAAAGTGGCTTACAACAAGGTGAACAGAAGTACATCTCAAAAACAATTGCAAAAACAATTTCCTAATAATAAAAAATAATAAAACAGTAATGTAACAGTAAATCTAACAGCAAACAAGAACAACTTCAATATAATCAAAGGGATCTTGATAGGCTTGAGGATTGGGTTGAAAACAACAAAATGAAATTCAACAGGGATAAATGCAAAGTTCTACACCTAGGAAAAAGAAACCAAATGCACAGTTATAAGATGGGGGATACGTGGCTCAGCAATATGACGTGAGAAAGTTCTTCGAATTGTTGTTGATCACAAGCTGAATATGAGCCAACAGTGCAATGCGGCTGCACAAAAGACAAATGCTATTTTAGGCTGCATGTGGTGTAGTGGTTAAGGTGTTGGACTACGATCTGGGAGACCAGGGCTCGAATCCCCACATAGCCATAAAGCTCACTGGGTGACTTCGGGCCAGTCACTGCCTCTCAGCCTCAGAGGGAGGCAATGGTAAATCCCCTCTGAATACCGCTTACCATGAAAACCCTATTCATAGCGTAGCCGTAAGTCAGAATAGACTTGAAGGCAGTCCATTTCCGTTTTAACGTAAGTATAGTTTCCAAATTGTGTGAAGTACTATTTCCCTTCTATTCAGGCCTGGTTATCTATTCAGTTCTGGACACCAAACTTTAAGAAGGATGTGGACAAACTGGAAAAGGTTCAAAGGGCAACAAGGATGATTGGGGACTGGAAACAAAGCCCTATGAGGAGAGACTGAAAGAACTGAACATGTTTGTCCTTGAGAAAAGAAGATTGGGGAGAGATATGATAGCACTGTTCAAGTGCTTGAAAGGTTGCCACACAGGGGAGGGGCAGGATCTCTTCTCAATCATCCCAGAGTACAGGACACAGAATAATGGGCCAAGACACAGGAAGCCAGATTTCGGCTAAACATCAGGAAAAAACTTCCTAACTGTTAGAGCAGTACAACTAGGGCTGGTTCTAAAGGGTAGCCAGGTGGGGCACTGGCATGAGGGCCCATGGGGCTACAGAGGCCCCTGAGGGCCCCCTCCACTCCCCTTCCACAATCCATGGCAGGAGCTGCGGATTGCAGGGCAGGAGGAGCTTCCAAGCCACCCGCCATCCCCCCGCTTCACCTACCTTTCTCTCTGTTGTTTTTTGCAGTGCGTGCAGGGTTGCCATCAATCAAGATGGCGGCCAAGGTTTCCGTAAGGGGCTGAAGCCTCTGCCGCCATCTTGGTTGATGGCAGCAATGCACGAGCTCATTCCATCAACCAAGATGGTGGCAGAGGCTTCAGCCCCTATGGAAACCTCGGCTGCCATCTTGATTGATGGCAACCCTGCATGTGCAGTGCACGCAGCTGCAAAAAACAGCAGAGAAAGGTAGGTGAAGCGGGGGGATAGCGGGGGCGTGGTGGGCGGCTCGGAAGCTCCTGTCCTGTGATCCGCGCTCCTGCCATGGATCACAGAAGGGGAGCGGAGGGGCCCGGGGCAGGCTGGTGCCCAAGGGCCCCGGCATGCCTGGAGCCGGCCCTGAGTACAACAATGGAACCAATTCACTAGGGAGGTGGTGGGCTCTCCAACACTGGAGGCATTCAAGAGGCAGTTGGACAGGCACCTGTTGGGTATGCATTAACTTGGATTCCTGCATTGAGCAGGGTGTGAGACTCGATGGCCTTATGGACCCCTTCCAACTCTATGACTCTATTTTATGACTCTATGACTATGCCCCTAGGCAGAAATTGCTCCCAAATTGAATTTACAGCTATATAGTTGTTTCTGCCACTGACGGGTATGTGTATGGCCTAGAGGGAGGAATGCCGGGAAGCCCAATCAAATTAGAGATGTAAGTTGACTGATGCGTGACACTGTGCAAAACTGTCAAAAAATGAAATTCATAACAATGAGTTTGCTTCTATCCCTGAAAGGGGTACTACTATCAAGATGTAGTATACTCAAATGGTTGCTGTGATAATTCTAGAGATGTAAACTGAGTGGCTGATCATGCCACTGCACAAGATTGGTCAAAAACTAATTCACAACAATAAGTTTGTGTTTGCTTCTTTAAAAGCGTAATAATATTAAGATATATTTAGCTGGTTGCTGGTTCCGACTTGTAACTATGGAATGTATGTCCTCCATGGAGCAATGCTGAGAAGCAGCCAATACCTGATTTAATAACAATTAGTTTGTCTGGGGAAAGCCCCAGAGAACCCCCCAAAACACTGACTAGACCCAGGGACAACAAATCTTTGTGTAAACCAGAAAGCATCGTCTTAACTTGCAGAACAAATCTTCCAAAAAAATAAAAAGTTGAAGAAAGAAACAATTCATACTGACATTAATGGCACCTGACCTGAGTGCCACGCCATCCTCCTAACCCTGCCTGGTCTAACAGGATCTTTCTTCAGTAATAGTAAGTGACTCCCCACCCAACCGAAGTCCAAAGAACCAACCAAGAGACAGTAGATGCATGTTTCTCCTTCACTCCCTCCCTCCTTCATTCTGCACCTTGTAGCAAAGTGACTATTTTCCTTCCCCACAACCCTAATAACTTAAAATAGAAACTAATGAAGCCTCCAATTTTTAGGCCAGATAGTGGTTCCTCTTCCCCTTTGTGCAATCTCTTTCTGATCTTTTGAGGTATTTGTACTCCTGGGGAATTTGTCACATTGGGGAAAGCAAGCAGTTATGACAGTTATGGGGCTTTGAAATGAATTTGTGAGGAAGGATTTTGAGGAATCAAGCAGGAGTGGTAAAGGCAGACTTGTACATGAGTCAGTACAGGCTTCACAATATGAGCCCTCTACTGAAAACAATCCATATAACCAGTTTTAATAATTCAGCATGCACATTTTAAAATCAGCAGAGAGATCAATGAGCCCACCTAATATTTTCTAAGTAGAATTCTTAATATTGACAATGGCAAGGAGGCACAGTACAATTTCCATAGTGTATGGAAATGAAATTCAAAACTTCCCCTTTTAATCTGCTGATACACCTCAATACCTTCATTATGATCTTCAGTAGGATTTGTTATACTGTTTTCAAAATGTTTATTTATACTGGTCTTCAGTGTTTTAGTAATATCTGCTAAATCTAAAGATGTTAAAGTCATGTTAGGACGGTTAGGTTTATTGAATTTATGTATCTCTTCCCACAACAAAGTTCTGAAGCAATTTACAAGAAAGAAAACAATTATCTGAAAGGAGTTATGAAAGGCTGATCAAGAAAATTAAGTTCCTAGACATATCTTTTAAAAGTGGACTTCTGTGTGCTTCCCCTTTTTTTAACGTTTAGGAGGTCTGACTAACTTTCAGTGAAAATAAAAGGTAGACAATGTGTTAAATTGTTTGTGGATTGCAATCATTTCTGAAAGATTTATCATGCCCACCAAGATGGACAAAAAAGAGGAAGTCCATTCCAGGTGATTTTAAAGGTGGCTACATGGTAGATAACCCACAATTTTTTCACACACCTTCTGGAACAGATTGGCTTTTGGTGCACAATCACATTGGATTTTCAAGTGGAGATAGAATCGAATGCCTAAGGCCAATCCATGCAGACTTCAAGATGTGACATCAGCTTGCACATATTCAGCACAGGCAATAACAACATAGCATAAGGTTAACATAGTCAAGTTGAAAATCCTAGCTGTCATGGACTAATGACATATTGTCTTGATGGATAATATATTTGTCTGATCCTAGAACTTCCTGCATTCATTGGCACTTAATATTATTTCACTGACATCACTGTAATATACTTGCTTTCTAGAATAGAGCAAGATCAATTCCTAGTAAATAGAAAGCTCCAAAAAGATAAGAACTTCAAAAACTGCTGGTTATAATTACATTTTAGGAATAGCAAGGAACAAGTGAACTTGCACTTTCAGTTGAACTAAGGTTGTAATCCTAAAGTTGTCCAAAAGCCACTGTGGGGAACAGGATGTTGGACTAGATAAGCCTATGGACTGATCGAACAGGGCTCTTATAGCAATATTCACATGTGTGGACCAGGTTATTGGTGTTGGATAGTAGAGGTACAAGGCAGAAAAAGTCCAGAAATTGGGCCAGAATTGAAAAAGTTTGAGAAACGTTGACATAGTATAACAGTAAGAGCAACAACAACAGGAAGTAGGCTCACAACACTTAATAGCATTCAGTGTGTCACATTTTCTCTGTCATTCTTACAACAAAAACATGAGTATGCAGAATTGATGTAAGAAAGATGTTTCAAATTTTGTTTTCCACATATAATCAAATATTCTAGTAGCCAAATGAGGGGATTCGCTGCTGACAGACTGGAGCCAAAATAGGGCAACTGAGAAACAAGAGGGAGATATATCATCATTGTCAGGTGAACCCTGAGGTTCAAAACATTAAAAACAAAACAAAACTCAAAATAGCCTGGTGAAGACCCAGCTTGCTCAATAACCTCCAATGTTCAACTCCAAGAGCTGAAAATGAGAACTGGGGAGAGGACAGTGGAATGCTTTGATTGAGGACCTTATAGCTTATAATATCCTGGGAGAGGGCATGGTTAGCTGGCTGGCTGGCTGGCTAGGACCCAGAACATGAGCACTTCTGTTAGAGAGTGAGGCTACACTGCAGGTCTCACTTGTTTTATATTTATGCTATTGGTACAACTCTTAATCCTTACCACTTGATATGGCAATATTTCATTTCATGGGGGCTAACTGCATGTCTAAGGGCATAATTAAACCTCTCTTGCTCATTATGATATAGTATGTCTTTTATTTATTGAAAACAATTATGAATATCATTATGCATTTGTTTCTAACTAGGTGGACATGCATGGGAACATTTTGCTTACATCACTTGAAATTCACAATGAAGTTGCAAGCAATGAGGTCACCACAGGTGTCACTGATCCTCAGAATTCAACAATATCCTTTGACAACTCAGGTATCCAGTACAGAAAACAGAGTTCACATCGAGAAAACCTTGGAAGGCGTACATTGGACAGAACTGGCACCCACACCAAGAAGAGTCATTTACGGAGAAGGTCTTCACAGCTAAAGATAAAAATTCCTGACCTAACAGATGTGAACGCTATAGACAGATGGTCAAGAATGGTGTTTCCTTTCACATTTTCTCTTTTCAACTTAATCTATTGGCTATACTATGTCAACTAAATTGACTTCACTTTTTTTAAAAAAAAGACTTCAACAAGTGAAAAACTACTTTGCCTGTTATTTTGTATGTGTACATAAGAACTTTTACACTATATATAATATAATATATATATAAATATATTTAAAATCCTGTTTATGTGTGTACATATATTGTGAAATAATGTGTATTATACCCATAGTGCATACACATATACACTATATATATACACACACTCTTTCTCTCTATACTTATGGAAGATAAAGGACAATTTAACATAGAATGTACATTAAGTGATTTAGTTAACAAAAATGGAGAGACAAGCGCTCTGAAAATATTAAGCTTTGAGAAAGCTAAAACTTACAAAAGACCACCAAAATATTTTTCAGACCTCTGTGATTCCATCAGAATTCTATGATGTTGTTTGTAGAAACGGACTGCTCATTAACTGATTTTTTTAAAGTAATTTGTATTGCATGTTATCAACTAATCATTGAACCACATTGATTTTATTTGCTAATGGTTTTTGTTTTATATTTTAGCACAGATAATTTTCCCTATCAAAAATGGCATAGCTTTTCAGCAGTCACTTGTCTATACTTAGGCAGCAAGTTAAATCTTGATCAGGAGATCAGTTTGTTTAATGATCATAGAGCTTTAAAGCATTCTCCTTAAGAATCTGTTCAACAATGAAAAGTAGCCTCTGATAAGCACTTCAGTGAACTATGTAATATTTTAATCTGGGCTACATCCAATTACAGTACAGTTTTTGGGGGGAAACCCTCCATATTGTTTCAGAAATGTTGTTTGAAATGCAGTTGCTGCTAACATTTTCACCATCTTTTCTTATACATAGTTATAAAATCTTCTATGCAGGGCTACTATAATCTGAGGATATTCCTTAGGAGGAAAACCTTAGCACATCCATAATGCCATGCTTTGCTGTACCTATCACCCCTTTTCAAAATCTACATTTTACAGTGGATATTGGAAGGGAGCAGGCAGGAATAACAAATCAGTTCCATGGAAGAAGAAATAAGGTTTTTCAAAGCTTCTCTTTGCCACAGAGCTTTCCAAATTACCAGAATGCCAGGACCTGATAATCCTTGCTCAATGTTTCCTTAAATATTAGTATTCCACTGATAATCTACAAGATACCTCAGGTTAATTATTTAACAGAAGGCAAGTCTAGCTATATTCTTTTTAAACAAAACTGAAAAGGGGAAAACATGCATTCACATTACCAAACATTCCTATAACATGATTAATGCAAGATATATTTGCATAATATGCATATATATGAATATTTTACCCAAATTTTCTTTCTAGTACTTGCTACTGTGACGGCATGCTATATCATACTTTTGTTTCTGTGATGTTACAGTTTTCCTCTCTAGAATTAAACCAATATAGCACTTCTAATGTGTAAATTCAGTAACAGAACATTTTCACATCATTTTGTACATATATACACTAAAACTGCTAGTATAGCTGATATGCTACATTCACAAACCATAAATAATAGAAAACAAATGTCTTGCTTCAGTATTGAATACATTCAGTCATTTTCCTTTCACAAAATGTTTCATTTTTGTTTTCCTTCTGATTCGCATCCTAAACATTTCCTAACCAGTAGATTCTGGTAGTTAGAATGCATTCATTTCAGTGCTGTGAACTTAGCAAACAGTTTAACAGAATCTTATCTTTCTAAAAAAATTAAAATAAATATATATATATTACCCATAAATATAATTTACTGCAATGAGTTGAATGGATATCAAAAGGGTTTTAGAGCAAAATGGATGTGCAGATATTTGGGAAGTGCAGTTCACCAATTGTATTCCCCATTCCTTTCGTTATGGCAGTTTGCACTATAATAATGATGGTTGGGTTGCATCTGAACTTTTCTAGCCTTAAGTGTGTGGAAGAGAAGAGCCTTTGTTTTTCCTGTCATACCATTAAAGGACCACTTTCCACATTACAGGAATGCTTTTTGCATGTCACTCCCACAAAAATAGTACACTCTAGAAAAGGGTTTTATATCGCAGCTGAGCTAAAACTAGTCAGATCTGGTTTCATTTTTACATGTTTGAGAACACCTATTTTTCATTTTGAAAAACTTTTAAAAACTGTATTTCATTAACGAAGTGATTTGAAAAAAAGTTTTACCGTGATATGAATACTGAATTCTGTTTAACCTCAGCTGATAACACATTTGCTTTTGGGAACAACATAGATATATGCCAGGAATCTGAGGTAGCTTGCTAGAGACCATGGCTTTCTTGGATGAAAATGTATAAACTAAAGGTATGTGAAAATTATACATAGTAGACTGGTTCATTCAGCTGCCTGAAACTGCCATTTAAAATATATGAACATTTTAATCAAAATAGGAATCAAACTTTCAGTACAGCCATGGTGTAAAACTCATTCTTTTAGAATATGGAGGTTTGTTCTGAAATTCTTAAAATACATGATAGGAAGGAAGGGTTGTCTCTTTTGCAATGAATGTAAATAAAGATAATGTGTGAGGATATCTCGACTGGTCCATCACATTGAGATCAAAAGAAAATTGTAAGCATTCTCTGAGAAATAGCACCAACTTTTAACTACTTCAGGCTTCAACAATTATTTAGACAATGTGATTCATAAACTAATTAATATGAACTATATATAACATTTTATCCCAATCCTAAATGTATTATGTTGAAGCAGATCTATAGAAGTTTTCTGTATGTGTGCCTAGAATTAAAGTCTTGCAGAGCAACCCAACCCCCTTTTCACCAGACTGGGGGGGATGGGGACTGCCCAGCCCTGCCATTCTCTGCCTGCAGAGTGACACCAGCTGTGCCACTCCAGTGGCACAGAGTTCCCTTTTCACCCACCAAAAGGGTGGGTGGAGTGGGAGCAGCCCATAGGAAGCCCCAAAATGGGGCATTCGGGTAGCAGAGAAGGCTGAACCACCCCAAGATCTGTTGGAACTCAAGCCAATCCCACTCCAGTCACATGACAATATTGGGGCCAATTTAGGCCTCATTACTGTACCATCTCCCTGCTGGTGCTGCTATCTGCCTGTCTCCTCCTCCCACTTTCTTCATGGCCAGCATGCTTGATAGGGCTGTGAATGCTATGGTGACCCTGCCTGGCAGTGGCTGGGATTAGGATTGCACCATAAATCTCAATAACTGGGGAGATCAAGAAAGTCAAAATACAACTGCAATAGCTTTGGTGGATAAAAGACTGCAGGCAGAAAGACCCTGCTGCAGAGGCAAAAGGGCAATCCAAGTCTCTTATGATGTTGAAAAGCTTCATATGCAGCAGAATTTTTGAAATTTTGCTAGGGAAGCTCAAAGATTTTTGATGGAACTCATGAAATATCTCAAGAGGTTTGGGTTTTCCTGGCCTCATGCTATTCACACAAATTTCACCATGTGTTTTGTATAAAAACGTCTTCTTACATAAACACATTATTTGCAGGCCAACAAACATGGAACATGATGGAATAATACTGTACAGAAACTGAAAGGCACTGGAAAGCATACTGTATAAGAAAAACCCTGATGGAGCAGGCCAAATCTAGTCCATCATTCTTTTCTCACAGTGGCCAGCCAAATGCCTATAGAAAGCCCTCAACCATGACATGAGTGCAAAAACACTCTCCCCATTTGTGTTTCCCAGCAACTGATATTCAGAGGCACACTGCGTCCAACAGTGGAGATGAAAGATAGCCATGAAGGCTAGCAGCCATTGATAGTCTTATCCTTCATTAATTTGTCTAATCCTCTTTTGAAACCATTCAGGTTTGAGGCCATCACCAAGTCTAAGGATGGGATCTGGCTCTGCCCAAAAATAATATGTTCTAAATTTGGTCAGATTACTATGAGCGTATGTGTCTGCAGGATAGGACCTAAGTGCTCATTAAAAGTTTATATATTTTGTTAGAACAGTCCATATATTTGAGTTTGTTAGTTTCCCTTACACTGTGAAAATGGAATAGCAAGAAATGAATAACGAAGCACCACTATACACTTAAGGTCTGAAATGTGTCCCATTTGTAGGGTGATGGAGAAAATTATGTCAGTGGATTTGGAAAAAATATATATTCTAGTCTTGGATGTTCCCTGATACTGTATAGCTGATTTTTAAGGCAAGAAATTAAATAATTACTTTTTATTTGTTTATGTATTTATTTGAAGTATTTGTAATCCACCCTTCACTAGAAGGTCCCAGGGCAGTGTATCTAGTTAAGATTATACAAAATCTAAAACCAAAATTAAACAATAAAATTAATGCAGCATAAAATAACATATATATAAAATTAAAAAATCAGCAACAGAAATACACTTAACACCACCTAAAAAGCCTGAGCAAGCGATACATCTTCACCTGCTGCTGAAACATTAATATTGTTGCGTGCCTCCCCAATCTCCGAGCGGTGAGATTTCCTGGGGTCCCTGCATTCGCCCTGGCTTCGGTTTCCTTGGGAAGCAGGTCAGCGGAGATTGTGGTGTTTTTATGAAATATGGTTTGTTTATTTATTTACACACATTCCAACCTGAGTTTTGGATGGAGAGGTTCAAGGCGTCAGCAGTCCAATATCCAGCTTTTCCATCAGGGTTACAGGAGGCATCCTAAAGCCATGGTGCAGAGAGCCAGTCTCTCTCTCTGTCTGCCTCCAGTTCACAGCCATTCTCCAGACACACACTAAAAACACAAGCCTCTCCTAGGCACCAGGATGGGGGGAGGCCCTCCTGAAGAGTCTAAATGACAAAAGGGTCTTCCTGGCCCATTCACCACTTGCTAGGCACCTGATAGACCCATTAACAAACCTGGCCACTCTATTAGCTTAACAGAAGAAACTCATCGGGCCAGCAGAGAAAGTTCCTCGCCCCAAGGCACAGGATTCCAAATCAGAGGCTGGAAGGGGACTCATAGGAATTATCCATTCCAACCCCCAAACTCACAATAATATCATGGTGAAATGCACCTCATTGGGGAGACCATTCCAGCGAAAGGGCCACTGCAGAGAAAGCCCACCCACAGGCCCCCACCCCACAAATCTAATTAGGCATGGGGACCACCAGCAGGATTTCCCCTGCAGAACTTAAAAGTCAGGGAGGTTGGTAAGGGAGTAGAGGTTCTTTCAGATATTTCAGGCAAAGGTTGTTCAGGGCCTTAAACATTAACACCTTAAATTAGGGTCAACAGCCAACTGGTGCAATTGTTTCAAAACTGAAGTTATATGCCAATGCCCCAGGGCACCCACTAGCACCCGGGCCTGGCAATCAAGAGGTCTTCTGTATCTTTAAAAGTTGTGCAGGGGGAAGGGAGAATTCCACCTGGTGGTTTTTCCCATTACAGTGTTGCAAGAACACCTGCACTTGGCTGACCTTCTCTTCTCCTAAAGATACAGGATCAGCCTCAGGCCCTGAACATGGCAACCCTAATGGGGAGTCCTTCTGTTTGGGTTGTGTGTGTGTGTTTGTGTGTTTGGGAGTTCATGGGGGTTTAGCACACAAAGCGTACTGGGGCAAAGCCCCTGGTGTGTGCATGCATGCATACATGTGTGTGTATTTTAAAGGCATTAGTATCATACAAGTAAAACCTTGTTTTACATTAATGACTAAACTGCTGTCATCAGTCAGTCTCTTAATCAACAGTTTCCCCCCCCCCGAGTAATTCCTGATGTTAGGTAGCGGGAGGATATGAATCTCAACCTACAGATGCAATATTTTTTGTTAGGTATTCAAAACAAATTCTGTATTGTCTGAAGAAGAATAGCCAAAGCTATCAAGAGAATTAAAGGAGAATAACAGTAGACGGAAAAAGATTGTGGCCTCTGGACATCAAACAAAGCTCAATAAATAAAATGTTGCTTGCTTTAAAATGTTTTCTTCCCCAGGGCTCTTATGCAAAAAAAGTGTAACTATTTCACATAGCAAAACAAAGAGGATTGTACATTAAGTTGTTTTCCTTCTCAATTTGATGTTCGTATTTCTGCCCTCTGACCTGGCAAACCATTTAAGGATGACACTAGCTGACTAAAACCCAACTAGACTACTATGACCATAAGAACATAAGCTCTGTTGGATCAAGCCAAGGGCCCATCTAGTCCAGCATCCTGTCCTCATGTGGCCAACCAGATGCCTATAGGAAGCCTACAAGGAAGATCCAAACACAACATTTTCCTCACCTGCAGTTCCTAACTGGCATTCAGAGCCAAACAAAAACAGAGTATAGGATTGCAGCCTTAAATCGCGCTCTCGCGCTCTCGCTCTCGCCCCATATATAAAATTAAATTTTATTTATACCCCACGTTTCAGCCAAAGGCCCTCAAGGCAGCTTACAAGGAAAAATAAACACAGGTATAAAAATACAATATAAAAATACAATAAAAACACAGTAAAAGCAATACAATTTACAAAAATTAAATTAATAACAAATAACATTATAATGACAAATAAAGTTAAATAACAAATAACATGATCATTATCAGCACCGCCAAGCAAGTGGAGGTGGTGTTTGCGGGGGCGGCAGTTCCCGAGAGGCAGAGGGGCGACAGGCACTCGTTACAGCTAAGCTGTTTGCTGTTTCATCTCTTGTTATGATTTCTTACGTCAACAACAGCCCAATGTCTCCAGAAGCGATATTTTGGATTTGCTCTGCTAGGGACATCAGGATCCACCATAATGAGAATGTAGTTCTTATTCTCATCTGACTGCTGGTATATAACATCTGGACTGGTCCATTCCATGCTGATTTGTTTACGGTACAGGTTGCATTTTGGACATCTCCCAGATCTGGATAGAGAATTTCTAGATCTCCTCTACAAAACCAGGCTGTCCTCATCGTGCAGTTTCTCAAAGATGCACTCCTCTGTGTGTGCAGCCTCTTGCGTACCAGTAAGAATCAAACCAACTGATCTGTGCTATGAAGCCTTTGATCCTTTAAGCCTGTTGGATCTATTACTCCTCCAGCAGGTTTTAGGGTGTTGAGCTGAGCACATGCAATCACTGCTGTTGCTTTCAAACAAACTGAGAATCTCAGTTATTATTATTTAATATCTAGTCCACCTCCTAGAATGAAATATGCTGAGGACTAGATATCAAAGCCCCCTTAAGCCCTGTGTTTATAGACACTTTTCTAAGGCCAGAGATGTGATTTCACATCAACCCTGCCTGTTACTGTTTAATAAAAACTAATGTGGCCCCATATCAGCTGGTCCTCAACTATAATGCCTCTATGGCTAACCTTTTAAGATTATAAAATGGCTGTTTCTCTGTCCTCTTCAATCAGGATGTTAAAGTATTTATTTAAGTGTTATCTTGAGATAACATGTCCAATATACATGGACATGGAGTCTGTGTGTTTCAGTCACATTTTCTTTCTCACTGTTACAAGTCATTCACAGGTTACTGTGGATGCCTTCAGATAGCCTATTAACAACTCATTATCAAAGTGATAGTCTCATACAGGAACTTTTTACTGACAGTTACTAGCCACAGGGGTTGAAAAGATTGTCTCATGTGCGATAGCCAATATGATGAAAATGCAAATAATAAAAGTAATAAATATCACATGAATAACATGGTTACATAACATCCAACTTCTATTTCTCTACAGAACTCTATTAAAACATCTGAAAGAACATTCCCTACATGGTATGAAGATGTGAATAAAGTACTCCCTAGGTTCTTTAATTCTTAGGGTGTGTTTCTGTTCTAATTGCTCCAATTTCTGTTTCAGCTTCTAAAGAAATATATACAAAAAATGAGAACTTAAGTTTGTATAACCAACCAAAAAATCACTCAGAGAAGTCACTCACATGACAATCCCATCCATACATGTCTACTCAAAAGCCGACCTATTGAGCTGACTAAGACACATGTTCAGAATTATAGGATTACAGCCTCAGTGTGATCAGGGTATAGCATCACTTTGAGACATTGAGGTTCTTTATATCATTGTTATTGTTGTTGCTGTTGTTATATTAAAAAAAAGATCAAAGAGATTGTAGAAATGTCCATAAATCTCAGCATAAATTACAATGATAGAATAATTATATATTTCAAACAATTGTTTAACTCATGATTTCTTTTAATACCAAAACATGCTTAATATATATATTTGTTGTTGTTGGTTTACCCATGCCTTTGTGGGTTACATACACAATAAATATATCCATTCACCATGGAAAGTGTCTTGCTTGGTTTGCCCCCTAGATAGTCATACCTTTTGGGTTATCCTTTCAAACTTTGTGGGAAACCAGAGTTTATCCTACCACATCTTTATTATTGCCCCTTTTGGGGTTTTCCCAAAATGTGTGATTATGAGTCTTGCAGCCAGCAACATGAAACCAATCAGCCCCTTACTTGCAACGTTTAGCAAAGCCAGGGTGGGAACAGGCAAAATTACTTATTTGGCAGTAGTGTTATTTTCAGATAATACTTTCCCCCAGATGTTTGCCACAGAAGAGCATTCCCACCAAAGCTGGTAATTTGCTCCCTTGAGTGCTCTGCGACACCAGCAAAACAGAGACAAATTCTTATTAATGTAAGATAACTTCCGAGGAGTATAATGCCAGTGGTATACCATCTTTAACATTGTTTCCTGTACTTGGGAAGAGATTGATGTTAACAGTTTACTACTCTGAGACCATTGGGCAATACACTTTATTACGCCTTTTGAAAGCTTATCATATTATCCCAACTTACATTGAACTAAAACCCAAAGTCCCAATTAACCACTATAACATTTCAAATACATGAGCTAGGTAGGAAGAAGGTAGATTATTTTACCTAGGTAGGATAATCTCCTAAAGTTAAATGGAAGAATATGTCCCAAATGCCACCAGTTGTGAATGATGCCTGCAACACAGACATGGAAGTCGAAGTCAGAAAAGTGCCAAGCTTCCGTTTCTGGTTTTTTCACAGCAAAACCCACCCATACAATTGCATGTGCAGCATTCACAGTTGATGGCGCCATCTGCATTGTTGCCATTTAAGCATGTATTTTTGTACCTGTTTGAAATGTAATATGCCAATGAACTGCTAAACCAGTTCTTCCCCTGATTCATCACTGTCCTTTAGATCCTTTCCATGCATGTTCCTTTTTTTTTTTTTTTGCAAGACTGCCTGGGGATGCTATGGTGGGCTAGAGTGTTTAAATATGGAGAACTATCCCTTTATAGCATCTGGGTATCACTATCTGGCAGGTGATATGTGATACTATTAACCCATATACACACATAAAATGCACTTCTTCAAAAAGCATAATTTTTCTCTGGTCAGCTCACTAGTTCTGAATTTGTCTTCAATGTCCTGAACACCAAAGAGAGTTTTCATAGAATAATAGAATAGTAGAGTTGGAAGAGGCCTATAAGGCCATTTTTTTCCCTACTGTGTAAGGGGCCATCCTAGAGCAGGAAGGTTATGTAACTACACTGGCATGCTCAGTGCAGGAACCAAGTTAAAGCATACCCAACAGAAGGCTATCCAGCGGCCTCTTGAATGCCTCCAGTGTTGGAGAGCTCACCACCTCCCTAAGTAATTGGTTCCATTGTCAACTTTCCTAACAGTTAGGAAGTTTTTCTTGATGTTCAGCCAAAATCTGGCTTCCTGTAACTCTAGCTCATTATTCTTTTTTTTTTAATTAATTTTTATTCAAAGTTTCAAAGAACAAAACAAAACAAAGGGAAAACAAATTAATAACTAATATAATAAAAATATTGACTTCCGATTTGTTGCAGATCAGCTATAAGTATATAGTATATAACAGACCTGTCCCTTAATATATTACAAAATCACTTTCCTCCAGTAGTTATCTTAATTAATCATCAAATCTCATTAACATCATATCATTTTGTTCTATCCGCAAAAAGTCAAAGAGAGGTTCCGCTCCTTGAGAAATATATCCATCAGTTTTTCTCCAGATATACATGTCAATTGATCCATCCCGACCAAGTCAGCTAAGTCCAGTAATTTTAATAGCCATTCTTCTATTATCAGTATTAATTCCATCATCCATCTGCCATCCTTGCACACATGTTAATCTTGCTGTCATAATCATATAGTAAGAGTCTGATGGGAATTTCCTTCATCACAAATATTTCCTTGCAATCAATTCTGAATGTATTACTGAAATGTTGTTGTAAGGTCATGTCTCTGTTCCTCTTCTTTACGAAATGCACCAGCATATCTCTTGAAAATTTTTCCATTGTCACATATCTAAAATTAATTCTGTAAATGTTCTCTATTTCAAGTTCCATCAAATTATTCCAGTCCAGAAATTTTATCAAGACAGTAATAACTTTATCTCTGATATCTTCATCAGTTTCTTCAGGAACAGCACTAAATTTACTAAATTCCAAACAGTAATCTTTGTCTCTAATATCCATCACGGCCATAAAGTCCAAATCTTTTTCCAATTCCACATTTGATATATCTGTTCCAATCTCCAGAATTTGCTCCTTCCCTTTAATTTCTTTTTCATCTTCTATTGCTTGTCCAATTATATCTTTGGTCTCATCTGCTTCTTTTCTCATATAATCCTTTATTTCTTTCAGCTCCTGTTTCACTTTGCCAAACTCAATTGCCATCTCTTGTCTATTCTGTCTCAGTTCTTGTTTCGTTGTCTTAATCTCATCCATTATCTTCTGAAACATATCCAGAGATGCATCCAGAGTCTCTGCCACTTCTTTGATTGTCATTCTTAAAGCCAAAGAAAAAACCCTTTAAATTTCCAATATAGCCACAATTCCCAAGCAAAGAATAATTTGCTTCTTTTCCCAGCAATAAGGGAGTTAATATTCCGAACCTGTTGACATCATCATCTTAGACAGCACAAACTGCCTTATCTCTTATGTGTCCAAGAATGCAAAACAAATTTAGTTCACAGCATCAAAATAATTAGTGGCATAGAGAACAAGCAGATTCGTCACAAAAAAAGTAGACTGGACAAAATAGTCCCAGACATATAATTCTCAAATATTCATATGAATCAAATTTTCCTCTTCAGATTAGATGCCCCTCATCCGTTTGTATCTTCATAATGCTCAATTCCAGGTCAGCTTTTTGCTATAAAGCCAAAGATAGGCTATTTCGATTTTCTTCCTCCTTAATTCCACATATAAAAGAGAAAAGTATGACTCACCCAGGGATTCTTTATTGCTGATTCTTTAACAGATCTCTTTTGCTGTAACAACTTAGTCCAATTGATAAGAATAGACAGAAGAATGCTTGCCTGTTAAAACCCGTTTTTCTTTGAAGAAAAAAAAACGTTTCGCTTAGTCAGTTTGAGCTTGCTTGAATTCCTTGGCTCCGTCTGGCGCTGCTGGCTGCACCTTCGTTCATAGGCGATCCTAATGAATTCCAGTCCCCAACAATCACAACGAAGCTTTTGTGGATGATCTCTTCGTTTCTCCCTTACCTGGGAGAAAGTTTTTACCAGTCAAAAAACTCTTCTGACTGGTTTTAAAACTGAAAAAGCTTCCTCTGAGGCGAGAGCTCGTCTCAGAGGCAGTCACAGGCGGAGCGATCCTTCCGGGAAGTCCAACTCTAGCTCATTATTCTGTGTCCTGCACTCTGGGATGATCAAGAAGACATCCTGACCCTCCTCTGTGTGACATTCTTTCAAGCAGTTGAAGAATTCTATCTTATCTCCCCTCAGTCTTCTCTTCTCCAGGCTAAACATGCCCAGTTCTTTCAGTCTCTCCATGTAGGGCTTTGTTTCCAGTCCCCTGATCATCCTTGTTGCTCTCCTTTGAACCTGTTCCAGTCCTGGACACAGTACTCAAGATGAGGCCTAATCAGTGTAGAATAGAGGAGAACTAGTACTTCACACAGTTTGGAAACTATACTTCTGTTAATGCAGCCTAACATAGCATTTACCTTTTTTGCAGCCACATAGCAGTGTTGGCTCATATTCAACTTGTGATCAACAATAATTCCAAGATCCTTCTCGCCTGTAGTATCAGTAAACTAAATATCCCCCATCTTATAACTGTGCACTTGTCATTTAGTAAGATGTAATTACTCTGTTGATTACTAGATGTGAAAAGCAAGATGCCTAAATAACATGAAGGGTTAAATGGAACAAATCCATATATGTTATTTCTTGCCCTGAAAGCTTACTTTTATTCACTGAGCATCAGCCTTCCATTAGCCTTCCTTTCTGCCACACACGGGGGAATTCAAATATGCACTGACTACGCCTAAGCCCCCTTTCCCCAAGATTCAAATCACTCCATGGATGCCCGTATATACATAATGTTGGCTGGCATAATACAACACCAGAAGCTGAAGACAAGATTTCTTTCTGGATGTTCAGTGTCCAACAATCTACATTTACATGTGCAGACGGAAGCTAATGTACAAGGCATCCTGAGGAAAAGTGGCTTGTACGAAGTGGACTCTGAATCCAGCATCAGTTGTTATAAAGTCTAAACAGTGGCGGTATGCCTGTATTAAAAAATCAGGATTTTTTAACTTTCATGCAAGGATTGTGAATTGCTTACCTAAAAATCAATAAAAATGAAATGACTTTATTGAGCAAGCTGAAGGTTTTGATACTTTATGCTACTCTTCTTTGGTGGGGAGAGGAGGAAGATCAATCATTAGATGACTTAGCATGCCAATTCCTCCACTCCATTACTTGGAGGTAACTCTCCACTTAATTAACCTAAACTAACCCGAGACTGTTTTCTGGCACAGAAATGTACTGCACCAAATCCTCACTCCAAATAACAGATTTCCTTATGCATAAAAGTGGAGAAAGTTGCCCTTCATCCAGGGAATCAAGTAAAACAATCCCATCATGCAATGAGGGCACACCTATTGCCAGAAACACTAAAGTGAGAAATATTCACATTCATATAGTTCTAACGGAGTGCAATGCAAACTAGGAATATGAATGGGTACTGGCTTTCAGGTTCACATTTAGAAAGTGCAGGGTTTAATGACTGCTGGCCCTGGTCAAAATCTCACTGTCTCTGTGAAACATACTGCTATGCTGCTGCCAGCATATTTTCCCCAAGCACCATGACATGCAGGATGCAGGAGCAAGAATGGCAGGATTTGAAGGTACCAAAGTTAAACTGGACCCATTGGAAAACTCATATTCCTCAAAAACAGTTGTGCAGTTGTGGACTGGACTGCTACTGTTTCCAGCAAAGTCTCATTCTAGTAGCTATTCATCTCCAGTGAAAGGGGAAAATTTCTTCACCTATACTTGAAACTGATTGTTCTTTTGACAATAACGGCACAATGGCATATGGGTCATAAGGTACTGGTGTGAACTCCCTGGAGGTTAGGCCCTCCCCTCAAAAAATGGCTGTGGTACAGTGCATGCCATTTAAATCAGTGAATAAAGGTTGAATGAATCTTGAAAGTAGTCAATTTATAAGCTATTAGCTTTGTTTCGTCTACACAATGCTCCACAAGCACAAGAGTCTGTGGTAACCTGCCTTGTGGCTGCCTTTAGCACTTTGGGTTTTACCAGCTCAGCTAAAGAGAAGGAAATTGCTCATAAACCGTTATGTTTATTGTTACCAGAGGGAGGTGAGAAGAGAAAGGAAGTAATACACTCGACTATGTTTATGACAATATCTTGTTATACTACATTTCTTCAGGGTAAAATTGGCAAAACAAACATCTTAACTTTGTTGGTACAAGGGAGCACAGCTTGTCCAAGCACACTTTGGATGAGAACAAATTGTTTTTTGTGTGCTCTAAGGGTTGTCTGATCCCATGTATCAAAAATGAGGAAACATCCGCGTGGTTTCCTTCCCACATCCCAAATGAGAACAGGCTTTCAGGTGGGCCTGCAAAGGATGATGATAATTATTCTATTTATTATCTGCATTTCATCAGCAGGTCCCAGGGTGGGCTGCAACAATGTAAAAATCAGTATTAAAAACAGTTAAAACAAGTTACAGTCACAGGTATAGGGATAGGTGAGAAAAGTCTTCTCAGAGGCTGATTCACCTCCTCTCGCTCTGATTGGCTCCAATCAGCAGGAAAGGACAAGGAAACATGATAGAAGACTCTTCTCAGTGGTTAACACATTCTACTTTCATGCTGATTGGCTTGTAGGACGCTGGAGAAATAGGGACCCTGCTGGGACCCTGCTCCCAAAAAAGTAAGGGGTCTAAGACTCCCCCCAAGTCCCTGGACAACTACACCCTTTGTCATATGAAAGTCCATGATTGGCTTCTGTGCCTATGTTAATGTAGATCCACTGAACATAGGCAAGCTTTTTTTTTTGATGTGGCATTTTTTAAAATTGTGTTTTTTCACATTCAGGAGCTTTCACAAAATGACACTGTCATGTCATCATATCAGGAACATACCAGATTGCAAACAGCAAAAACACTGGCACTATGGCAGTGATGTGGATGAGTAATCAGCCCAATGGCTCAAGCATGTAAGGTAGCTATGGTGTAATCTTCTCCCTGTGACAGCTTTCTTCCAGGTCATGTATAAATAATACACGTAAACCTTTACAAGCATGCAATAAAAACTTAAGGATAGCATTAAGGAAAGTGGCAACTGCACAGTTTGCTTTTCTGAACTCTGCTGTGCCGTTATCTTAATGAAGGAATGATTCAGTCTATTTTTGCATAAGCCGGAGGTGTAAATAACAATCAGTTACGAGAACTTCTTAATCTACCCTGAGAATGCTTGCTTGGAACAACTCATGTTATTTTTAATGAGTGACATGTGATAACTGGAGAAACCTCCAGGGGGATGTTAAATGCTTGAAGTGTGGTAATGATGAGGACAAGACTTGCTCATTAAGTTGCGATTATAGCAATGGTGATTCATTATACATGAGCTCAATGAAACATTTCTAGAGGGGAGTCCCAAAAGGAAGCGGCGGAAAAGAGAAGAAATATAAAATATAAGCTGGAGGAGTTTACCGGTCTCCTTCACATCTTCTAGCAAGGAGCCAGAAAAAGATCTTGGCCCTTGGATCCAAGTTTTTTTGGATATTTGAAATGAAATGAAAGAAGGGAGGAGGAGGGAGTGGGCCTGGAGAGGGAAATGATTGACACATCCACCTAAAAGCATCGGAGCAAAGCATCTGCAAGCCCTAGAGATATGAAGATGTTTTTTCCTTCCCTTTTCATATTATCAGGGAAAATTGCACAATAGCTTCTGTTTGCCAGTAACATCATGTGAACCATGCAAATTAAAAGGAGATGTGAGTAGCACCAAACACACACTAAACCACCATGAAGATGAGCTCTAAGAATCAGGCTAAATTATAGGTAGCCAGGTTAAGTCTTCATTTTCCTTAGAGACACTGTCTTTTATATATTCTGACAGAGGCCAATCTGAACTAAGAGAAACATTCAGAAAAGTTTATGGTCAGGCCAATAGGATGTTCACATTGTTTCCCAGAAACTTTTAGTGAGCAGTGAGCTCTCTGAGACCAGGGACAGAGCTAAAGACTTCTGTGATGTATTTATTTTTAAACTCAAATGTGATTAAATGGCTTCCTCCATCCTTTGAGGTTTCTTTTCATTAATTATAACTTGCTGGGTTCTTATTCATAGAAAAAAGGGAGCAGGTTTTTGTTTTGTTTTTTTAAAAAATCTTGTTGAAAATTAAACATCAGACCTGTGACAATAGTTAACCATAAACATTTGAACCATTAATGCCATATTTGGACCACCAACCCTGCTATCCTATACAAGGGGAAGACCATGGCTCAGTGGCAGAGCATCTGCTTGTGTGCAGAAGGTCCCAGGTTCAATCCCTGGCATATTCAGGTAGGACCGGGAGAGATTTCAGCCTGAAATCCTGGACAGTCACTGCCAGTCAGTGTAGACAATACTGAGCTAGATGGACCAAGAGTCTGACTCTGTATAAGGCAGCTTCCTAGGTTCCTAGGTCTAATCAGAAGTAAGCCTCATTGACTTCAGTGGCAGGTCTGTTAACTATATGATTATAGCCTTAATGTTACAGTTTCCCACTTAGAGAAACATGGAGTGAAATAGTTCTAGCCCGCTTCAAAACAGAAGATAACGGGCAGGGGCACAAACTCGCCAACAAAAGCCCCATTGATATGAATGCAGTGAAATCACTACCGTTCACGGCGCAGGATACATTTCTGGTGGATGAATGTGTTCATTCTGTTAATCCATTCTCGAAACAGGCGGCAGGCCAAAGCAATCTAGGATTTCATGGAGGCAGCACAGCTTGCATGCAGCAACTGGCTAAGAAAAAACATAGCACACAAAGTCAGGGGTTAATTGATGGATTTTCCATTGCTCAGCTCCTGCGGAGTACAACCTGTCACTGTGTGGAATCTCCAGCTAAAGGACATATGGTTAAGTAAAGGCTGGCTACATTCTGGCTCCAGGAAATATTTCTGAGCCTGTAAGAAGCAAGTCGTGCTTTGGGTCATAGTACACACTCTGCAAGTGTTTCTGTCTCTTCCTCAGTCAAATTATTTTCTATACATTACCCACACAACTCCTGTTGACAGAGGACCAAGCTAGAAGACAGTGACGGGGCAGAAATTTGATTCAATACACATTTAAAGGTGAACCTATCTAATATGCACTTTGCAAAACAACGACAAAGCAAAACACCACCGTCCTTCAAAATGCACACTTCTCTGAATTTTGCAGTGCCGGTCTCCTGCAAAGTAATGTGTGCATAGACCCCTGTAGAGTGGGCATAAAAAGGCATATGATAATGAAAATAATATACAAAAATGTATTATATTCATGAACATTACTTTGGAAAAAGGCATATAATAGGCAAAAATGCATGCAAACGAGAAATTTGCTGTAAAATGCTGCTGAATTTTCATGAGACTTTAAAAAAAAATTACAGACTGATGTGGAAATGTGGAAAACTGAACATAAGATTGGGAAAATGAGAGAAACCAAAATTGACAGGTTTGCCCACCCCAATAAGAGGAAACGAGTCATTGCATTAGAGTATTTTTAACTTTTAAAAAAAGCAGCTGCAGAAGAGCAATCTGGATCAGGACTGCAATTCAGAGGGAAGGGGACTTAATTTACCTTCATGTGCTATTTTCCTGATAGAAATCCCACTCAAGTTGCTATTTGCCCCCATTATAGCTTCCCTTCCAGAGAAAATGGCTGCTTTTGGGATGGGGGATTTTCTCTTTGTTAAGTATTTATCCTGACTTGTTTGCAAGGAAATTAGACAAGATTGGCTAATTAGGGTTGCCAGGCTCAGGGCCTGAGAATGATTCTGTATCTTTAAGAGAAGAGAAAATTCAGCCAAGTGCAGCTTTTCTTGCAACACTATAATGGGAAAAACCACAAGGTGGAATTCTCCCTTCCCCCTGCACAACTTTTAAAGATACAAAAGACCTCTTGGTTGCAAGGCCCAGCCTCCAAGAGGTCTTCTGTATCTTTAAAGGTTGTGCAGGGGGAAGGGAGAATTTCACCTTGTGGTTTTTCCCATTATAGTGTTGCAAGAAAAGCTGCACTTGGCTGAATTTTCTCTTCTCTTAAAGATACAGAATCGTTCTGAGGCCCTGAGGCTGGCAACCCTAATTAGCATTCATGCTGATTTGTTTGCAGGGAGGCTAGATGGCATTGCATCAAAGCAGTGCATTTCCCCATCACTTTCCTTCTCGCAAAAAGTCTGATCTTTTGCAGAAGTAGGTTTCTTGCACAAGACTTCCTTCTTAACTACAATTGTGCAACCTAACTTTGCTAGGATGTGCGACTCCCACCCAAAAAGTCTGGTTCCCTCCCTGGCATCCTAGGTAGGGCTGGGAAAGTCTCCTGTCCGAAAGCCTGGAGAATTGCTGCCAGTTGCTGAGCTAGATGGACCCATAGTCTGTCTTGGCTATAAAGCAACTCCATAAATTCTTGTACCTTGATAATGGTTTATTAGACCAATCCTTTGAGCATGGCTATCCAACCCACAAAGAAAAAGGAAAAAAAACAGGGGTGTTAAAGCTCAAGAGGACTCCATAAAACACTTCACATCTTTAAAAGGTTGCTTCCATTGTAAAACAGCTGTCAACAAAACAGCTATATGACCAGCATAACGCCAAACTTCTCCAGCTGGCACTCCCGGGGCTGCATATCATCAGCTGCTATGACTGTCTTGCACTGCCAGAGGCAGGAAGGAGGTTTTAAATTGCAGGAGAGGAAAGTTCAATATTAGAATAAATTCCCACTAATGTGATTCATTGTTGGGCAATGAAACAAGTTGCCGACAGGAAAATAAATCTGTAGAATCTGTCTTGGTGGTACCTTTAAGGAGCAAAAGCATATGGGGAGAGGAGAAGGAAAGGCTTCAGGTAGGGCAAATCAGGCTTTGTTGCTGAGATTGAACTGATCCCCCTTAAAAGCCATGGTGCTTCCTAATCCTAGTACTTTGCAACAAAACATCTTCTTTTAGATCCCGTTTGCTGCTGCTGTGACAGATGGTTCCCTGCCATTAAGCATAAGTTGCATCCCCAAGGCACGAAATGCCCCCAACATCAAAGGTGCGAGCACTCATTTGGGTGTTCCCATGAGCAGGCCTTTGAGCATCAGAATGACTGGCAAAAGCGGAGAAACAGAGCAGGGGCTGACCCCGAGGGGCGCATTTAAGTGCATTGTTTTGCTTTTATGAACATCAGAATGGCAGGAAGAAATATTTTAATTAACCTCTCCCTAGGCTTGCAAGCTTGATGCACATTTTTCCCCACTTTTAAGCTAGGAGTTTCTTCCCTGGGCAAGACCTTGTCATCCTACATCCCCCCCGAGCCTCCATTGCAGCTCTTACAACTGTAGTTAAGTCAGAAAAATCTACCTTGACAGACAGACAGCCTGTCTAAAAATGAGCTCCCCCACCTAGTAGGCACGTCAAGCAAGGGCTCTTCAAAATGTGTACGTATTGATCCGATCATTCACACTTCAGAAGTAATTGCGCCCTCTGAGCATGTTTATAGATCCACACAAGCTTCTGGTTCCTTGCAGGATGTCATAACAGTTCAAAGTCGAGAGGAGAGCACTTTCTAGAATACAGAGGCCCGGTGCGGATACAGAGCTCTCTTTCAGGAACAGGGTAATATTTGCAATATTTGCAAGCAACATAAACCAGCCACTTCTATGAAATGTGAACAGTTAATGAAGGCTTACTGGTAAAGTAGATCACTTAACTGGTGTAGAGTGATGTAGAGTGTACAGTGCAGACCCATCCGATTGTCTATAGTCATTGGCCCTGAGCCAGACATACTTGTGCACAGCAGTGGATGGTGCCTGTACATGTGGCTACATGTAATAAATGGTTTGTTCAGACCTGTGCTGATCACCCATTGGAGAGGATGGAGTTCTTGAATCAGTGTCTCCTTGCCATACTCCTGGATTGTCAAATCTCTCACTGATCGTTTCAGGGTTGTGGCCCAACCCACCACATGGTATCCTTTACAATTGTTGATCCTGCACATCGATTGTCATTGCTGGTTGGGAACTCTCACCACAGACACTAGGCATGCTTTTTTTTTTAAAAGTCATCCTTGCTTTTCACAATCTAGCTAGCTGGGGCTCCAAAACAGAGCCTGACGCAGCCATTGGGAATTTTGCTGAGCCCAAGCACCTCTGCACCAGGTCTTACCATGCAAGCATGGAGACCTCTAGCATCATGAGAAGAAGGGCCATCCATAGGCAGGGCATGAATTGAGGTGATTCCCAAGGCCCCGTGCTTTGGGGGAACCCATACCAGGCATTGGCGGACATGTCTGAGCCCTCCTGCCTGGCCGGACCTGGTGCCTCCTGTTGGAAGTGGGGCAAGAGCAACTCCTGTTTTGTTCTTTTGTTTATGTTCCAGAAGGGAGATAGAGTTAGGGTCCTCCAGATGGCTAGGCTTGACTACCATTACCTGTGATGCTCTGACTGACTTCCTTCCATCATTAGACTGATATGCTTAGGGAAGCTTATCTGCCCCTCCTCCTTCCGACCTTTCCTTTCCTTCTCTTCTTCGACTGTCCGAGAGAGAGGAGACACCTTTGTCTTTGCTCTCTCCCTCCTGAGCCATGAGGGCAACTCCCAAACCTGGGTGTTGTGCCTCCAACTTAGTTAGTTAGAACCAGGTATGCCTTTCTATCTACTATGTATTTCTATAAATAAAATAGCTTTTCTTATTTTACTAAGTCTTAAGTCTCAGTGATCTCAATGCAGGGTAAAAGCCTGCCACTTAGGTAAATGCACACACTGGCACACACACATCTCAGACCGTTGACAATCTCTGCTAATATCTATACAAATTTAAATAACACTTCCTGCCCAGCTGATGGGGGTCTCCACTACCTCCCTTCCCAACAACAAAATGTATCCCCAAGGAAGCAGGGCTGCCGCCACCATTGTCATGAAGAGGCAAGGGAGGAACCCACACAGTGTGATTTTCCTCAGGTCCCACCCCCACCCCTCTAGGGATCGTCCTTTCAAGAGGCCAATGGCACTGTTCAATGTGTGTTACCCTGAAGGCTTCCATAACTAGGGATGCCCAGGGAATGCACCAGGCCTGCTTTCACAAATGCAGAGGGTTCTAGTGTAAGCCCCACAAATGAGCTGATTTAGCCCTGTAGGAGGAGGATTGCTCTGTGGAGAGCTTGGTAGAGATTTCTGAGTAAGACTTCCTACCACCTTGTATATGGTAAATCGAATTTATGCATATATATATATATGGTTAATTAGAAATGGGATGAGGAAGATAGATATCATATGGTTTGCTATAATGGTATTACAGTTGATGGGCTACGACCTTCAAACTAGAAATGGTAAGGTTGCCAATTGTTGTTGTTGCCCTGCTTTGGTCCTAAAGGTGTCTGCAGAGAAACAACTCTGAAGGGTCCAGCACCTTGGTGGATTAAAGGAATGTTGGGAGTGGCTGACTGCTACATTTGCAAGCAACAGTTGTCTAATTTTCTCTTTGGCCTCAGAGGGGTTATTGATAGCATTGTTCATGTCTTCAACAAATAACTGATAGTTTTTCACTCTTTGTAGGCATTTGCTGTTTTGTTTGGTATAATTATGTTTCCAACTCTATAACATTTCACCTTAAATCTTTGCAAGTTTTATTCTACCTAAGCCCCATCGGATTCACAAAGGCAAAGGTTACACTATATCTCATGGCGCTGATGGCATCATCAGTCTGCATTGGGTAGAGCTGTGTTCCAGTTCAGCTTCCAAGGAGCTCATTTGCACTTCATTGGGGCAAAACGCTAGAAAGCATGCATGCCTTGCCCTGTTCCATTGATATGCTTCATGACTAAACCTGAGGTCTCCAACGGGGCACCCATGGGCACCACAGCATCCTCTGACACCTCCCTCAGGTTCCACCAAGGGCCCCTGCCCCTCCCAATTTTTATTTTTTAAAATGAGTTTGTTTGGCTGTTGTTTTATGGTTATTTTGTGGGGAAGGCTTGCCATTTTGGGGAGGGTTGCTTCCTTTTTTGTATGTTTTGTTTTGACAGTGGGTGTTTCTTTTTGTGTGGGTTCTAAGAAGCCTCAGTTTTGCTTTTGATGAAATGGGTATTTTGTGCCCACAACCGTTTCTTAGATTTCCAAATGAGCCCCCAAGCCTAAAAACGTTGCAGACCCCCAGGTCAAAAGGGTGGCAACTCTAATTGGGGGAATCATTTAAGTGTCAATGTCACTTAAATGTATCTAGCTGACTTCATAAATGAAATGTCATGGAAAAGCCTGCACTCATGCTTTAATGGCTATAAGTGGAAGGCTCTAAAGCAAACAGTGATGCCACTGATAAATAATATGTTACGCGAAGCAGTGGGTCAAGGGTATTTTTAAAATTTTCTTTTTCCAAAGGAAAGAAGCTTTTTGTTATTTAATAGGAATTTGTTATAAAAGTTGTTGCTGAAGTGTGTGTTTGTTGGTTGACCTCACTGACAGATAATAGTCCAAGGAAATATTGCACATAAATGCCATGTTGAATAGCATTGTCCCCCAGATATTCAAAATTGCCATGCAACTTGGCAGTCCTACTTTTCTCTTTGCTTGACTTTTTTAGCAGTACATTAAATTGAACCTCTAATGAAAATAAATGGGTCCTGAGTTTTCTAACAAGTCGCAGAGACAGCAGGAGACCTAATAGCAAATAAAGCATTGAGTTTATGGTTTCATAAAGCAAGAAAAGAGTCACTATTTTATTAGCTCATTGGATGTTTGCTTTATTATACAGCCACAAGAGTATAGCCAGCATGGATTTTTTGCATTCTGCAATGTTAAATTGAATTGAATTAAACTTTCATGGCAATATACTAATCACTGAGAGAGAATCTAGAGTTCAAAATGTAAAACAAGAGGGGGGGGGGGAAGTCCAGACCCCTGTTGGACTTTTTTCTGTCAGTGGTCTCATAATTTGTTGCAATTAAAAGTTAAATTAAATTAAAAATTAAAAATCAGAGTACCTGTAATCCTATTACTGACCTTGCCCCATACTCTGCCCTTCATCTCCTGCAGTTTAAAAGTTAAAAAGCATGCCTGATTTTTAATTAATTTAAGAAACATAGCATTGGATTCTATGATAGTGTAGGCATGCTCAGTAAGAACCAACTGTCAGTGTTCTAAAAGCCACACTCACAGCTGTTTGGCTTGGCTAATCAGGTGGCCACAAGCATGCCAGACATTTATTTCATTTTAGGCAGTCATGGCTTCTCCCAAATTATTATGGGAAGTGTAGTTTTTGAAGGGTGCTGAGAGTTGTTAGGAGACTCCTATTCCCCTGACAGAGTTCCAGTGGCCAGAATGGTTTAACAGTCAACCCCTCTTCTGGGAATTGTAGCTCTCTGAAGGGAATAGGGTGTCTCCTCTCAGCACCTTTCACAAACTACACTTCCCAGTATTCTTTGGGGGATGCCATAGCTGTTTAAAGTGGAAGAAGTTCTGGTGTGGATGTGGCCAAGGACAGCTATGGTTTAAATTTGGGTGGGAGACTACATGTGCCTGCTGTAGAATAAAACCCTGACAAACTATACTGTTTACAATGTTTTCCTTTTGGAAAGGAAAGGGGCTTTCCTTCTGCCCAGTGCCTGCCCATCCAATCTCCTCTCCCTCCCTTTCCCCTCCTTCTCCCATTCCCTCTCCCCTCCCCTTCTCTCCCCCTCCCTGCCCCTCCTGCAGGTCAGTTTCACCTATCCTAAGCATGATTGCACAGGAGTAAATCCCACTGAACTCAATAAGCATGCAAATGATCAAACCTGCCCTCGTCCTCCCCTCCACCTCCCACTTGCTCCCCCCCTGCCCTTCTTCTTTCCCTCCCTTCTTCTCCCCTACCCCTGGCCTCCCTCATTCTCCCCTCCCTCGTGGTCAGTTTCACCTATCCTAAGCATGATTGCAGGGGAATAAATCCCATTGAACTCAATAAGCATGTAAATGATTGATCAATTCTCAACAAACTTGTACAGGATCCCATTTCTTATCTCCTGGATTAAAAAGCAGAGAGAAAAACGACAAGGTTTTTTTTTCTTTTCTGCCTGTTAGTAAATCTCCCCATAGTTAACCACCCAAAGGTTAATTTGTGAGACTTTGATGCTCAAGTAGCTGTGCAGAACAGTTTAAGAGTGTCTTGGATTTATCCTGTACATCAAGGGAATCTTTCTTAGCTCAAGGGCCACATTCTTTCATGGGCAACCTTCTGAGGGCCACATGCCAGTGGTGGGCAGGACCAGAGGCACAAGTGGTGTGACAATGGATGTGACTCTTATATTTTCATAATAAGCAACCTTCCAGCCAGGCAAAAGTTAGAGGTTTACACACACGCACATCCCACACACCATGCAGCTTCCCACCCTGCTTCCACACAAGCAAGAGGCATTATCACAGCTCAAGGAGGCATTCCATCCAAGCAAAAATCACTCAAGGAGGATTTATTTTATTTATTTATTTTGTTTAATTTATAAACCGCCCTTAGCCTGTGGCTCCCTGGGCGGTGTACAACATAAGATGTGGCCTCTGGGAGGGTGTGTGGTCTGGGAGAGTCTTGAGGGCCAAAGGGAGAAATCTGGAGGGCCACATTTGGTCCATGAACCTGAAGTTCCCCACCCCTGCTGTACAATAAAAAATACAAAAAGTACAAAAATGCCATTCTACACCAGGATTCACCACTTTAAGTGGTAATCATTGGGACTGAACAAAGAGAGGGTCTCCTCAATCACGGCACCTTTCTATGGAATACTCTCCCCAGGGATGGTGGCAGTTGGAGTCCAACAACATCTAAAGGGGCAGAGGTTCCCCATTTCTGTGCTCAAATAAAGGTATATTTATCTTTATTTATCTGGACTCCTGCTGGAAGGAAGAGCAGGATATAAATCAAATAATAAAATAAATAAATAAATAACCAAAACAAAGGAGCTGAAAAGAGTTCCTTCAGTGCACAGGAGGTGAGGCTTCTTTAGTGACTTAGCTACTTACCCCATTGCACAGGGGTGTAGTCGTGAGGGGTCTCAGGGGGTCTTAGATTCTTTACTTTTTTGGGAGCAGGGTCCCAGCAGAGTCTCCAGCATCCTATGAGCCAATTAGCATGAAAGGGGAGTGTGTTAGCCACCAAGAAGAGTCTTCTAACATGCTTCCTTGTCCTTTCCTACTGATTGGAGCCAACCAGAGTGAAAGGAGGTGAGGCAAACACTGAGAAGAGTCTTCTTAGGACTAACACTCTTCTCTTTCATGCTTATTAGTTCCTAGGCATTAAGAAGGATCTCAGTGGGGAGGGAGCGTGGCTGTGACTAACATGAAGCGACCCTGCACTTCTAAATTTGCCACTACACTACTGCCATTGCATCAAGGAATGCATGTCACATTTATCCTATGGAGCAATAGTGATGCAAGGAGTTACAATGTGCACCCCAAACATTACCCATATAGGAGATGGAATAGAACTGCTGGAAATAGAATCCCTTATTGTGGAGAAAGCGACGGTGCAGGGCGAGGAATCAGATTAGATGGATGATCCACATGAACCACACTCATCTGAAAAAGAATTGAGATTTTTAAATAAACAAAGAAACCAAAAAGGATTCTGCTATTCTTTCCCTTATTGGGGCAGATCAGCAGTATCACAGCTCTATATTCAACGTTCCCCATTGAGGAAAGAATTCTCATCTCCTCAATGGGGAGAAAATTTTGACAAAAGTGCAGAAAATACATTTAGACCTTTTTAGTTTAGAAAAATGACAGATGGAAAGAAAATGACACAGCAATACTGTTTGGAAACTTAGAAAATTATGAATAATGTGAAAAGAAAGTTTTGTTGTTTTTTTCTCCCTCTCCTTCAAAATATTCATTAAAAACAGGGTCACAGAAGGCAGTTAATTGACATTGGCAGTAGGTTCTGCACTGGGTAAAGAAAACTTTCCTTTCTACATTGAATTAATAAAGGGTGCAATCCTGTACCCATTTACTGGGGAGTAAGTCCTATTGAACTCACTGGGGCTTCTGGGTAAACATGTATAGGACTGTGCTGTTTGGATATTCACAACCATGCAATGGAGCAATAGCTTTTTTAAAAGATTGGATAAAGCCATGGGTTGCTATCAGTCATGATAGCATAGTGAGAGCTCCATATTCCAAGGCAGTATACCTGTGGATGTGGGTGGCAAACAACAGGGGAGGGCTGTTGTCTCTGTGTACTCCTAGTGAATCCCCAGAGACATCTGGCTGGCTGCTTGTTGGGGTTCAACAAGTGCCAAGCTAGGTGGACCCCTTTTGATCTAGCAAATGAATTCTTTCGGTTACAGTGGGAGATTGAAACCTGGGTGGGGAGTGGTTCATGACATGAAAAGACAATTATGGCATCACCTTTGCAAATTGAGATCACTGTACTAGTTGTTGGATGCTTCTGCCTACTTTTTCCCATGTGATCTGCATAATCTACAAAGCTGAGGCCTGACAGAATCTATTTAATTAGGCCTTATATTGTCCCCCCCATAGATATAGATTTGATTGCATTGACACATTTCAATGTATAATGTAGGGTGTGTGTTTTTTGATGGGGGAGAGAAATCTCAATATGGCTTCAGTAATTTTATTCATTTCAAATGGCATTTACTGAGTGAAAGGCCACAATACATGTGGCATTTATCATACTCTGCTATAATGAAAATAAAACAAATGGGTCACTGCCACAAGCTCTATCTGGCAAACATTTTGAGTACTTTGACAACATCTACTGTTGTCACTAACACTTCTATAATATCTCCATTTAGAAAGAAAAATGGGGACCAAAATGCATAGAGGCTGAATAAGATTTCATATATTTGTATTTAAGAAATCCCATATAAGCCTGATAGACATGCATTGCAATGAAATAATTTTTAAAGAAGAGATAGGAAAATCTAGCATCACAAGTCAATGATCTAAAGAAAGAACTTCCTGGTGCATTATAAAACTATTTTTTCCTCCCCTGGTGCAGAAGTGAGATCTGCCCATGTAAAACAAAATTTTAGTATGTTTGTGATTGAGCAGTCCCTTCCCTTACTAGGAGCCAACATCGATTTATGAAGAACAAATCCTACCAAACTAATCGTATCTTGTTTTTTGATTGGGTGACCTCTCTTGTAGAATGTGGGGATGCTGTGGACATAATATATCTCAACTTCAGCAAAGCTTTTGACAAAGTTCCCCATGACATTCTGATTAGCAAGCTAACTAAATGTGGGGTGGATGGAACAACTATCAGGTGGATCCACAGTCGGCTCCAGAATCGTACTCAAAGAGTGCTTATCAATGGTTCCTTCTCAAACTGGTCAGAAGTAACAAGTTGGGTGCCACAGGGCTTGGTCCTGGGCCCAGTGCACTTCAACATTTTAATTAACGACTTGGGTGAGGAGGTACAGAGCATGCTTATCAAATTTTCAGATGATACAAAATTAGTGGGCATAGCTAATACCGTGGAAGACAGAAACAAAATTCAAAGGGACCTTGATAGGCTGGAGCATTGGGCTGAAAACAACAGAATGAAATTCAACAGGAATAAATGCAAAGTTCTACATTTAGGACAAAGAAACCAAGTGCACAGTTATAAGATGGGGGATACTTGGCTCAGCAATATAACATGCGAGAAGGATCTTGGAATTGTCATTCATCACAAGCTGATATGAGCCAACAGTGCGATGTGGCTGCAAAAAAAGGCAAATGCTATTTTAGGCTGCATTAACAGAAGTATAGTTTCCAAATCGCATGAAGTATTAGTTCCCCTCTATTCAGCACTGGTTAGGCCTCATCTTGAATACTGCGTCCAGTTTTGGTCTCCACACTTCAAGAAGGACGCAGACAAACAGGAACATGTTCAGAGGAGGGCAACAAGGATGATTAGGGGCCTGGAAACCAAGCCCTATGAGAAGAGACTGAAAGAAATGGGCATGTTTAGTCTGGAGAAGAGAAGATTAAGGGGAGATATGATAGCACTCTTCAAGTACATGAAAGGTTGTCACACAAAGGAAGACAGGGATGTCTTCTCAATCGCCCCAGAGTGCAGGACACAGAATAAGGGCTCAAGTTGTAGGAAGCCAGATTTCGACTGAACATCAGGAAAAACTTCCTAACTGTTAGAGCCATACAACAATGGAACCAATTTACTAGAGAGGTAATGGGCTCTCCGACACTGGAGGCCTTCAAGAGGCAGCTGGACAGCCATCTGTCGGGAATGCTTTGATTTGGATTCCTGCATTGAGCAGGGGGTTGGACTCGATGGCTTTATAGGCCCCTTCCAACTCTACTATTCCATGATTCTATGATTCCTCTTCACCAAAAACAGCCACAGCAAAGACAGAAGTTCATGTTCTTTCTCTTATTTCATGTGGGGGGAAAACGTTAGTTTGAACATTAACAATTGCCCTGCTAAGGGCAATACAATGCATTGGTCCCATTGCACAGGTTGGAAGAGAGGGATTTTGTGGAGAGAAAATGGCTGATTGCGCTTGACTACGATGTAGCCCGCCATTAATATTGCAGGTTAGAGGTGAGGATGAACATGACTTGGACATCCAGCAAAAATTCTCCCATGCAGAATACTCCTCCATTTGCAAAAAAAAATGGTCAGTGCAGTCCAGCACTAGAGGCTGGTCCAACCTCTGTGTGCCTTTAGACAGCTCCCACCTGCCTACCTTCTTGCGTACAACTAGTCCAGGGCATGGCCTTGGTTGTTAGCTTCCTCCCTCTCATTCTCAGTGTTGCCCTTCTAGAACTCAGCAATTAGAATCAGAATTAGAATTGCTTGGCTCTCCCCATCACTGGCTGTGACTCCACTTACTGTTGGCCTCCTACCTTACGCCTTCTCAGTCCCAATGGACACCAACCACCACTGCCTTTGTGCTGTCCCTGCCCATACCATCCTGGCCCAAATCCAGATTTATGAACTGCTCTTCTCCATAAGGTTGCAGGGTGGTCTACAGTTAAATATAGAAGCAATGTGCTCTATTGACTTGCACACCTTAGGCTTCAATTCTATCTTAGCGTTCCTTGGAGCTTTGTCCCTTCAATGGACCCCACTCAGGTTAGTTTCTTCTACTATTGTTAAGAGGGTCCATGCCTCCAAAGGCAGCTTTGAGCATTAATGTATTAAGGCAGCTTGGATAAAGGCAGTGTCACGCACATTTCAATAAAAACACTAGTTGTCAAGCAGAGCATTGTCTGTCTATAACAAGATGATAGATGTCAAGTTCAATCTTCCGCAGATGCTAAAAAGCAATGATGAGGAACCAGAAAATCATACATCTTCTCAAAGCACAATTTACTGAGTGACTGCTTTTAAATGTGTTTTTTTTTATTTCCCTCCATGTGTACTTGGAGACAACACCCAAGTATCTATTATCTTCATGCACACTTGGACCCAGGTGCACTTTTCAGTGTTTAGTTTACACATAAGTAGACTTACAGGTACTTCTAGAACATTGTCACAAATTTTAATCTGTACAATGTCCCCACATTTCTGCCAGTTACCACTTACTGTTTTCCTTCTGGGGGGAAAAAACCACTGGGGTTCAAAACAGCCCTGGTGGGTGGAAATTATGTTGTTTATGCAATCTGCTTGGGGAAGGGGCAGCTCAGAAAAAAATCGACCTCACCTGAATAAGCGTTTTTTGGCTCAAGGTGCTTTGGTATTGTCAAGCACACTTGTGCTGACAGCACAGACAAAAATGGCCTCTAGGGGACGAAGTTACCCCATCCTTCCACTGGAAATCACACTGGGGTACAAATATACCCCAAAGTCAGCAGACTGGTCAGCTTAGGTGGTATCTTTGCTGACACAACAGGGTAAATTACAAACAGGCTTAAACAGATTAATAGTGAGCTGGCCCAACACATTGACTTGTCCGGTTTAGGGAAAGAATGCCAGTTTTCCCATTGATGAAGGGAGGGGGCAGGTATGTGTGTTATATGCCTTCAAGTCAGTTACGACTTATGGCAACCTCATGAATCAGTGACCTCCAGTAGCATCTGTTGTAAACCACCTTGTTCAGATCTTGTAAGTTTAGGTCTGCGATTTCCCTTATGGAATCAATCCATCTCTTGCTTTGCCTTCTCCTTTTTCTACTCCCTTCTGTTTTTTACAGCATTATTCTCTTTTCTAGTTAATCATGTCTTCTCATTATGTGTCCAAAGTATGATAACATCAGTTTCATTATTTTAGCTCCTAGTGATAGTTCTGGCTTAATAGGGGAACACACTAACTGACGGATATAAAATAAAAGGAAGATGGAAGCAATACAGAACTCTATAAAAGAGATGCAAGGATGAAAGATTCATTCATGGAGGAACCATATGATGAAGAACCAGAAATTTTAGAATGTGAGGTGAAAGCTGCTCTTAACATACTTGGAAGAAACAAATCACCAGGAACAGATGACATACCAATAAAGTTGCTACATGCTACTGAGACTGAATCTGTCCAAATTTTGACAAAAATCTGTCAACAAATATGGAAAACTAAACAATGGCACACAGACTGGAAGCATTCAATATACATCCCAATTCCAAAGAAAGGGAATCCCAGGGAATACAGTAATTATTGAACTATTGCCTTAATATCCCATGCAAGTACAGTAATGCTCAAGATTCTACAGCAAAGGCTCTTACCATATACGGAGTGAGAAATGCCAGACTTCCAAGCTGGATTTAGAAAGGGAAGACACACCAGAGATCATATTGCAAACATACATTGGATAATCGAACGGACCAAGGAATTTCAGAAGGAAATCACCCTGTGCTTTATAGATTACAGCAAAGCCTTTTGTGTAGATCATGAAAAACTATAGAATGCTTTAAAAGAAATGGGGCTGCCACAACATTTGATTGTCCTGATACGCAACCTATACTCTCGACAAGAGGCTACTGCATGGACAGAATATGGAGAAACCAATTGGTTCCCAATCAGAAAGGGTGTGAGACAGGGGTGTATTTTATCACCCTATTTGTTTCATCTATATGCAGAACATATCATATGGAAAGCAGGATTGGACCAAGATGAAGGTGTGAAAATTGGAGGGAGAAACATCAATAATTTAAGATATGCAGACAATACCATACTCTTAGCAGAAACCAGCAATGATTTGAAACAAATGCTGATGAAAGTTCAAGAGGAAAGCACAAAAGCAGGACTACAGCTGAACGGCAAGAAGACTAAAGTAATGACAACAGAAGATTTATGTAACTTTAAAGTTGACAATGAGGACACTGAACTTGTCAAGGATTATCAATACCTTGGCACAGTCATTAACCAAAATGGAGACAATAGTCAAGAAATCAGAAGAAGGCTAGGACTGGGGAGGGCAGCTGAGAACTAGAAAAGATCCTCAAATGCAAAGATGTATCACTGAACACCGAAGTCAGGATCATTCAGACCATGGTATTCCTGATCTCTATGTATAGATGTGAAAGCTGGACAGTGAAAAAAGCAGATAAGAGAAAAATCAACTCATTTGAAGTGTGGTGTTGAAGGAAAGCTTTGTGCATACCATGGACTGCAAAAAAGACAAATAATTGGATGTTAGAACAAATTCAGCTAGAACTGATGAAACTGAGGTTGTTATACTTTGGACACATAATGAGAAGACATGATTCACTAGAAAAGACAATAATGCTGGGAAAAACAGAAGGGAATAGAAAAAGGAAGGCCAAACAAGAGATGGATTGGTTCCATAAAGGAAGCCACAGACCTGAACTTTCAAGATCTGAACAGGGTGGTTTATGACAGATGCTATTGGAGGTTACTGATTCAAAGGGATGCCATAAGTCGTAATCGACTTGAAGGCACATAACAACAAAACATTCTTGTAAAGGTTTGGAGTCGCTGGTCTGAAGCAAGGGTTATCATGTGAGCTTTTATTTATTTATAAATTTGGCTGAACCTCACAGTTAGAACTGCTGGGTGACCAATCCCTTGAAAAAAAATGGATCTGCTCCTCTCCATTTGTCCTTTATGCAGAAACTTGCAAGCAAAGCTCTTATGGCATGGAGCTGAACATTATCTCCTGCCAGTTGCTGCAAATCTGTCTTTAAAGGGGCAGCTACAAGAGTCCACTTCAAAAAGTAGCAGACCTGGTTGTGCTGAGCAGTGAATGGAAAAGTGTTTGAAAACTATAGAAAGGGGATCATTATGCATTTGATCCCAAGACTCCCTTCCTAGGCAGTTGGTTGCATGGCTGAACAGTTTCTAGCAATAGGATGAACTTCCCATTGGTATGAGGTGTTTGATAATTGAGTGGACTGCCTCAGAAGGTAATAGATTCTCCTTTGGTAAAGGTTTTTAAGCAAAGGCTGGATGGCCAACCATTAGGGGATGCTTGCACATCCGCAACATACATTTAAAGCACTCTTATACCACTTTAACAGTCACAGCCCCCCCCCAGCAAAGGATCCTGGGAACTGTAATTTGTGAAGGGTGGAACAACTTGGGAATTGAAGCTCTGTGAAGTTCCCAGGATTCTTTGAGAAGCCTGTTGAAGTTGTATAAATGTGCTTTAAATGTATGGTATGGATGTGACCTCTGTAGCTCCAGATTTCCTGCATCAGCAGGGGTTTGATGACCTCTGAGGTACCTTTCAGGTCTGATGATCTATGATTTATCAGTCCAGACCAAAACAAATAAACAATTAACCCTAATGTTGTGAATACTACTATTTGGCCCAGATAGCATTATTCTTTCCCCTCGTCCTTCTCTACTACTACTACTACTATTATTATTTAGCCATGTTTCTAAATCATTGTTTGGAGGCCCAGTCCACATTTATTTCCAAACCCCTTAAGATGAAAAGACAGCTGGTATAGCACAGTGGGGAGGACAGCCTGGCTGGGAGTCCAGAGTCTCTGAGTTCAAATTCCCACTTGTGTCTCCTGGGTGTCAAGGGCCAGCTAAAGATCATCCCACAGTGAGTGGCTCAGGGGTTACATGCCCTGACACCTGCACAGCCGTGGGCAAGCTGCATAGTCCCAAGGAGCCCAGTTGCCCCCCAGCCGGCAGTTGCGGACAAGGAAGGGGCTGGCTTGTGCAGCTGTGGCAAGCTGAGCAGGCCCTAGCCAGCTGGGGATGACTAGCCTCAGAGGGAGGCAATGGTAACCCCCCTCTGAATACCACTTACCATGAAAACCCTATTCATAGGGTAGCCATAAGTCGGGATCGACTTGAAGGCAGTCCATTTCCATTTTTAAGATGAAAAGGAAGAAACAAGCACTTAAACTCCTTTCCTGTCTCTTCAGCACATTTGAAAAACTATTATAGATAGATAGTTTGCTTTGATTCATGCTTTAGAATTTTGTTGAACTACCTTCCTTCTACTTTCTTTCTCTTCCTCATCTATGCATTTTAGGAGGATCAACAGAGGAAAACAATTTTAACAAGTAACGCTTTGGGACAAAATTTATATTCACTTGCCTCTTGTCTTAAGGCTCTGTGGGACCACCCACCCTACCCCAGATCCATTCCTGAAGTTTTCTGGGGGCAGAGCAAAGGGTATTTTTAAATTAAAAATATGGTCGGGTGAGAGCAGGTGGGTGCAACCGTACAAAATTAATCCTTCTGCTTATCAGCTGATAAGCGAGAGGATCCCTACTGCTCGGTGCTGTTCCTTTGTGAGTGGCTTCCCTGCACTCAGGGAACCAACTTGCTAAGGGGGGTTGGCGCATGGGGCTTAGGAGACCTGGTGGGAAGGAGCAGAGGTTGGGTGGAAAGGCACCTACCTTCTTCTGCAAAGAGGCGCTTCCTTTTCCTGGTTTCTCTCTCTTCACACATGCCTGCCTCTTTTTCTGCCCAATGCCCTGCTCTGATAGCCCCGGATCACCCTTGGCCACCGTACCTGACACATAGCAGTCCAGGGCTATCTCAACCCGTCTCGACCAAGGTCCAAATGCCTCTGAAGAAGCCCAATTCGGCTTGAGCCTTGGCCTAATATGGAGCACAGCCCTAATACAAAAAGGCATATACTAGGGTGAAGTGTGCCTCAGATGCATTTATTTGTGAACATAACATACAACTCTGCACTATATTTGGAGAAAATGTGTATATTCAGCAAAAGTGCATACAAATGTGTCTATTAGGAGAAATTCATGCTAAAATGCTAATGAATTTTCATGCTGACTTTTTTAAAAAGAAAAATGAAGTGATGTGGAAATGTGAAGAACTGAACTTAGACTGGAAACATGAGAAATGGAGAGTAACTGCAATGGACAGATTCACCCACCCCTACAAACAAGCGTAACTTTGAATCAGAGCTTGGAAGATTACTTTTAAAAAGTAATAAATTACAGTTACAATTACATGACCCAAAAAAGTAGTAATTACCATTACAATTGCAATTGCTCTGAAAGTAATTGATTACTTTGCTTTTCCTCCAAAGTAATCACTACAATTACATTTCAGTTACTTTAAAAAAAATGCCTACAAGGTGCTGGCCTTGGCTGCTGCACATCTAAGGAGCCTAAAACAACATTAAAAATAAATACACACATACAGAGGTAGTAGAATAATTATTTTTATCCATAAGATAGCAATACTGGTCTCTCTGCTGGTAAGGGGGGGGGGGAGGCAACTACTCAGATCTTTGCATGTCAAACCTAGTGCAACCACCACCACTTAGCCAGCCAGCATAATCTCTCTCACTTCACCACCTCCCGGACCCTGCCTTGCCACCAAGGGACACTCACCCAAGCAAACATTAGAGAGGGTGGTGGAGGCCACTTTGTGTGCCAAGTGCAAACACAGTATTCACACACACACACACACACACACACACACACACACTGTCATCTTTCACCTCCACAGTTCTTTATCTTCATTCCTGCTGTCTCCTTCTCCTCCTTTATCCATGTTCTTGCCCTCCGGCTCCTTTTCCCCTCCACTCCATTCTTCACCACCACCATCCATTTTTTTAAACAATTGTTTTCTCCACTCCCCCGTCTCACTCTCCACCTCCTCCCTCATCACCTCCTACCCACCAACAGAGCATGAGGGAAGAGCGATGCACACATGATTTTCATCCACAAATCAGAGGAGCAGAAGACATCCCCTGCTTCCCCCCCCTCCAAAGTAATGCCCAAAAGTAATGCTGGAAACATTACAGTTACTCCACAAAAGTAATAAAATTACTCCTAGTTCTATTACAATCAAAATGTAAAGGAATTACCCACTCATTCTTCAAAAAAGTAATGAATTACAAGTAATTCGTTACTTGTAACGAATTACTTCCAGGCTCTGCTTTGAATGTCAGTTACAGTTTCCATCAGGCTGGGGAAAGGAGGTGGAAAGAGGGCAGTAGGACCTGGGTAAAATCAGTGGCTGAGGACTCAAATGAAGAAATTGGTGTGATGCATTTGAAAACATTTAGAAAGTAGAAAGCATGGGAGAAAGAAGGATAGGACAGGCGGGCCTCTCCCGTTCCACACGGAGGCACTGTTGCCTGCCTGGTCCACATGGGAGCTTTGTCCCCACGAGGGGATAGATAGATGGACTGACACATAAGGGGTGAAGGAATCAGACCTGTGGGTAGGTGTTTGGCCTCCTTGCATAGCTAAATTTAACATCAAGCATGGAAGACAATGTTCAGTTGGGTTGCTCAAGGGGCCCCCATTCATTTTAGAGGTGAACAGCATGCTGCCTCCCCATTCCTACTCACAAAGCTGATTGCTGAGAGTGTTCGACAAAAGGCTTCCTTCCAGGTTGCTAGCCACCTAATTTCAGTCGATGGGTAAAACCTGGAGGACAGCCTTTTCAGTGGTGGTATCCCATTTGTTAAATACGCTTCTCAGTCACATTTGAGGACATCCTTAATCTGCCCATCTAATGTTGTTCTCCTAGTGCTTGAAAGACAAACACAGGTAGTATGGGCTCAGCACCATACTGAGGTTGGGTTTCATTGGCCACTTTCAGCCATCAGTGGGCTCCAGAAGTCACATGACCTTGATAGGTGCTGTCGTCATCCACAGCAAGCAGATTAACCTATTTAGGAGATGTATAACAAAGACATAGCATGGCACATGTGTAGAGCAGAAAGGATCAAGGTGCTTCAATGCCTAGCATGCTTACGGAAGAGACAAATGGATGACCTCCTGCAGCCTTCTCCAACCTGGTGTCCCATCAGCTGCAGCCAGCATTTCCAGTCATCAGGAGATGGGTATTGTAGTCCAATACGTCTGGAGGAGACCAGGTTGGGGAAGTCTGACCTACTGTAATGTGCATGCACTGTACATAAGACTAAAGTTAGCCCTGTGTACAGCACATTACAACCAGCCTTCCACTGAAGACCATTTGGAAGAGTCCCATTCTGCTGCTGAATGTGACAATCTGATGCATAGTGTGGATTAGTGCCTAGAATAACAAAACTTCAGCATTCATCTACCATCTTTTCTATACATTTTTAGAGAGAAATCAAAGATCTTCACTTAACTCTTAAAGTCTGAAAAGGCTTGGGACACAGGGATTCAAAGACCACTGCCTCTTGCATATCAACCACTGCTACTTATGCCTCTGAAGTTTGCATCAACAGGATAGTCATACACTTTCTCCCCCCAAAAGCTAGACAAATCGTCCCAAGATTGTAAAACCAATATTTCCATTGTTAATACTTAGCACCTTTTAAGCATGTTTCCATTTTCTATGTTAATTAATGCTCGCAGCATTCCACTGACCAAGTGCAAATACTACACCTTGAAGAAAATGAAAAATTTGCAATGTGTTTTCTCCAGGAGAACATACTCTGGAAAAGCTGTTCTGCCAAGTGTTGTAATACGGATACAGTTAAGCTCCTTCCTTTTGTGCGTTCTTGATAATCAGAAGAAAAATGACCCCCAATGAAGACCAAATGGCCCAACACTTACATTCATAAACCTGAGTAAATATCAATTACATTATCAAATATTACACAAAACATTCTTCTTGTTCTCCTGCTGTCATTTACAGTATAAATTGGCCCATTACAGAGCTGCAGACTCTGAGATACTATCATGGCCCTTCATTAAGGTACCATGACTAAAATGTAGAAGCTGTCACTGGGCAGAAAATGATGGCACATCTGCAACATAAATCACAATTTAACCCACAATAGCCTTCAGCTAGGGCCCTCGCTGTGTCATTTGTTTCATTTCTGAAGACATTTAGTGTCATTTATGCAAAACAGTTTGCACACTCAGGTTTATTAGTATGGAGCTGCTGAAGGAGGTGGTAAGAAATCCCCATGCCCAACCACCACCACCATCCCCACAAGTAACAATAATTTCCACACATAATCTCTACAGCAGCTTTTCCCAACCCTTGGATCCCCAGATGTTGCTGAACTACAACTCCCATCAGCCCCAGCCAGCATGGAATTATGGGAACTGTAGTCCAGCAACATCTGGGGACTCAAAGGTTGAGAAATGCTGTTCTGCAGTAACTGTTCCTTTGAAAGTCAGAAAACTGATTTCCACAATGCAATGACTACCCCCCCACTAACCTGCTACCTTTCTTTTTTTAAACCCACAACATGATTACTCATGTAGTGTAATATGTATTTATTTATTTATTTATTAGTCACTTACTATGTAAAAGTCTCTAAGCAACTTACAAAGCTTTCAAAATATAAAGCTTAACATTAAATCCAAAAGGGAAAAAAGACAAAGAACAACAGATTACAATAAAAACTATACAAAACCCCATAGATCACACTCAGTAAAACTGCAGCAAAAAACATCATCCAGCAAATCATTATAATCTGTCGAATGCCTGCAAGAAAATAGTCGTTTTTACTTGATGCCATAATGATGCTAATGATGGCACCTGGTGGACCTCACTGCGGAGAGCATTCCACAAATGGGGAGCTACAATCAAAAAGGCCCTTTTCTGAAAGGGAACCAAAACTCATCTTCAGGCCAGTTTGTATCATAAAACACACTATGAAGTGAAAATGTATGTGATATACACCTATATTCACCCAAACCAAGCGAACTCCAGGCATCTTACTAAATAATATGGTGAAGTAGCTCATGTGTGCCCAGCATTTTTTATTCTTTGCTGCAGTTGGCTCCTTGTTTTTGTGGTTTCTTCTTGAGGCATCTCACCTTTTTCCTCTTTTTGGAAATATCTTTTATGTTACAATGCTGTATGAAAGCACAATTGCTCTGAATAGCAGTGATTCCTCCATAACAAACCATCAGTGTGATGCACTGTCCTATGCAGATTAAACAGCATCTCCATGAAGTCTCTGTTGTCTTCTAAGCAACAAGCCAAGTACTGGTTTTGACCTTAAAATACCCCTGAGGAATTTTGCCAGCAATTCTTGAAACTTCAGAAATGTTATTGATTTTTTTTCTCGAGAGTTTGTTAAAATGTTGATATTGAAATCTATATATTCTACAGATTAAAAATATTAGAAAATGGTTGCTTCTGCCTTCAACAAAGGCATGTCAGGAAACCATTTGTCTTTACCAATACCACCATCTTCCAAAGCACACCCAAGACACACTATTAAAAGTCCATTTCCGGATCAGAGAAAGAGCTCCTTGGACTCCATTCTTTAAGAACTAGAGTTAGAACCATAGAATCATAGAATTGTAGAGTTGGAAGGGACCTATAAGGCCACTGAGTCCAACCCCCTGCTCAGTGCATTCATTCACAAAGACAGAAGATGATTAACACTGTCTTTTCCAGTCATATATTTGGCCAACCAAAAGCCTTCCTGGAAGACAATTTCAGTTCAGTCTTAAACTAGAAATAGTTTATAGATTGGGGAAATTATCGTTTTTGACCCCTTGTGTTAATAGAAGCCTTGTAGGAAGCAGAGGCTGTGAAAAGCCAATCTTGACATCTGACTTCAGGACACACTTCAGGACTTCAGGATGAGAGGGTCTCTCATCACCCCAGGATGCTCAGCAGGAACCCATTTCACAGTCAATGCTGTAGTGTTACAGCAGCACATGGAGACATTTGGAAAAGCAACAAATCCACTTGATACCTGCCTGGAGAGTCTTGCAAGAATGTTCTACGCTGCGCTCCTATACATGCTTACTTGGGATTAAGCCCCATTGAACTCAGTGGGACTTACTTCTGAGTAGGCATGCATACGGTTGCAGTATGAATTAAACAGGATTCTTTCAACTGTGCTTAAGGATGAATAGGTAGAACAATAGCCATTTAGCACACCCAGGTTTAAAGGGAAATAGAATGTCAAAAGACATTTCCCCAAATTAAAAAAAAAGTTTAAAAAGGAAGAAAGAAAAACAGATGAATATTAACTACAGAATAAATGTGTTATATGAACCCTAATACTTCTTGCTGCTTTTTTCCAACACACATCCTGATCTCTTCTAAAGGGAAAGATGATCCTATTGCATATAAGAACCAGCTCACAAAATACAGGAAGTAGCCCGTGCCACAAATCCCACCAACATGGATGAAGAACCAAGCAGGGATGGGGGAGGCCATTTGGGATGGTTCACATTTTATTTCACGATTCCCAAACCGATGGCCTTCGGAGTTACGTCTAAACCATGCAGGCTTAATGGAAGAGGGGTCAGAGCAGCTGTGGCCGTTCAGATGTCTTTGGACTCCCATTATCATCATCCCTAGCCAGCATGGCCAATGGTCAGTGATGAGTTGTAGTCCAGCTACATCTGGAGGGCCACCCATGGTATAAGAGAAGAATACTGTATTAGGGCATGGGTAGAGCAATCCAAACGATAGGAAGCCAGTGTAATTTACATAGGGTCAAATATGCCAGTGTAACTTACCCCAAACTCCAATTCCAAATTCCGTTCCTGCCAGCTGAGCTCCTACCCCCTGAACCTGGCAGAGGGGAAACAAGCCTTTAAAACAGAGTTTGGCTTGCATCACTCTTTTTACCAGTGTAACTTCCAACGGATTGCTGAGTCATGTGACCAAGATGAACGGAGTTTGGAAGAGGGGGCAAGCATGTTCCTGCCCTCTCCCGCCCCCATCATGCCCCCATCACTCCCCTGGAATGCCCCTTTGGGGGGACTTACCCTAGGCTTGGCTTGGCTGGCTTCTGCTCAGCTGGATGAGCCCCAGTTGAGCCGGGATGGGGGACTCATATTGGCGTATCTCCTGCTGAGCCGGGATGAGGGACTTCAGCTGGGTCAGCGGGAGATCCATGTGTTCCAAACTCTGGTCATCCTGGAAGGTCTGGGTTGCGGATTGCTCCCTGAATGATTCATACCTTACTAGCTTGTGAGATATACTGTACATAATAGAGATAGAGATATATTGAAGCACGAATCTGGAAACTCAAAATAAAACTATAGTTAAAACTCCAATTTTTTCCTGTAGGCCCGGCTCCTCTAGTACTCTCTGACACCTTTCAATCGTCTTGGAACAAGTCTCTGATTAAGAAAGTGACATCCCTTGGCTTCTCATCTGCAGACATCCTCAAGCTGGGATACTCTAAGGCATGGCTTGTCATGTCCCAACGTATAATGGACATAGAATTGCAAACACACTTAACTGTGCCATCCATCAAGCTCGACGTTATTACCTACTCCAGGGGCTTTGCCCCAGTGCACTACCCTAGTAATCTTTCTATTGTCAGATATAGGAAAGCCTTTATTATGGCGAGATTTGACGTGATGCCGTCAGCTTTACACGAGGGCAGGTTCTGTGGAGTCCTGCGTGTAGAAAGGCAGTGTTTGTGCGGGTCCGGAGAAATTGAGACAATATCTCATGTCCTTCTACATTGTACCCTTTATCAGGATATCCGTACCCTAATCATCACCCCGATTATTCAATCGATGCCCGGACATGACTCTTTATATTATAGTAGATACTTATTACAAGATTTACATCCGCAGACCACATATGCAGTCGCTAAATTCTGTGCCAGGGCCATCATAACCCGCAGAACATTGCTAAGTCATAAGTCCATATAAAGAATTCTGATAATGGTTTTAATTTGTATAAAAAATGGTTTTAATTGTATGTTGATACTGTATTGGCCGTTGGCTGCAATAAATTATTATTATTATTATTATTATTATTATTATGTGCATAGAGATGATTGCACATGAACATTAAGATCGCAAAAGACAAGACCAATCGTAGCTAAAACCCGGAGTGCAGTGGCAAATTCAGAAGTGCAGGGTCCCTTCCTGGCAGCCACACCACACTCCATGACAGCCACACCCCTTTTTCCACGTTCCCTTGCCTTCCTTGCTCTCCCTGTCATCTTACTGGTCCACACTCCACTACATGTTCCTAGGAGCCAATCAGCATGAAAGGGAAGGCTGGGTGTTAGCTCCCAAAAAGGACAAGGTCTCTTCTCTTCTCAGTGGCTAACATGCTTTCTTTTCAGGCTCATCCATAGGGACCTAGCTGGGACCCTGCTTCCAAAAAAGTAACGTGTCTGCGACCTCCCCCCCTGCAACCCCTGATGTCCACACCCGTGTCTGAAACAGATTCCTCTCAGTAATTCCAGTCAGGCTTCTCACATTAAGTTGACATCGTTTTTCTTAGTTTTTTCAGTTAAGCAATCAACACAGCAATGATCAATAACCATGAGCGTTTGCTGCCTGTCTGGCAAAACCAGAATGCTTCCCTGAGGGACTCTGGGGGAAGTATTTTAAAGTAAATGATGTTGCTACAAGACCATTAACTGACAGAATGCATGCGGTTAATTGATGACAAGGAGGTTCTTAGTTACTGGAAGCATCTCTTCCAAGCTCTGCTTGGTGCGGTGCGCAAAGGAGACTTCATAACAAATGACACTGGCAATTTAAGAAACACCCACAAGCAGGAATGCATAAGAGGCAGTTATTACCAATTTGTTTTGATGATGGCAACATTTTTTTCCCCTGTCAGGATGGGAGACTTGCAATTTCTTGCTAGGGTTTGACTGCAAGCATTTCAGCATGAAAATTGTGAAATTTAGTTGGGTTTAGCAAAGTACATTTGTTTTCAAGTGTGTATGTGTGCGTGCACACACACATACGCGCGCGCACACACACCAGTTAACACCTTCACAAGTACTAAAGGTGTTCCCTGTGCTTGTTTCTTCACAGGAACAAAATGTGTGTGTGTGTTACCTTTGTTAGTTCTGCCTGGAGCAGAATTTTGAATACTGCAGTGGAAGCAACTCCTTTTTTTTTTTGTTTTAGTCATTTTCTTTTACACTTTAAAAATTCAGTACATTTTTCCCTGCTAAGGTGTAAAACACTGAAGATCAAAACTTCTCCAAATGTCTTTTTTTGTTTGTGCTATATTGCAAGGATTAATAAATTATAACTAGAATTAAAAGAAACATTGAGATTTTTTAAAGCCACGTTTGAAAATCTCACTCAAATTCTCCTTAGTGGCTATGTCAAGAAAGAAAAGAGATTGAAAGGTGGCCAGGGAAATGGTATCCATCCTATACAGAAGTAAAAAAGAGAAAGAATCTTATGAATGAGTCTTCTCATGGCCAAAAGCCTCCAGATGACTATAGCAGCTCTCTGTTCTGACAGCTACAACAATCACCAGTGGATAGCCCCCTTCACCTGCACACTCTCCATCATATTCTATTTCTTTTGTTGCAGGAAGGCAAATGCTGCTTGGAAGTGAGGAGATGGGTGCATGGTAGAGCTGAGAGAGAGCTGGAAGGATTCCCTCCTGCCATCCTATTTGGCAGGAGACTGACTTACCCAAGCATCAGCACTGACCCTTCACAATTCTCTCTTCTTGGAGCAGATGGGCGTACGAGGTCCTCAGCCGCTAGACTTTTTGTGGTTCCATCTATCAGAGCGGCCAGATTAAGTGGTACTAGATCTAAAGCCTTCTCCATTGTAGCTCCCACGCTATGGAACACCTTACCAGTTGATACTTGCTTAGCCCCTTCACTTTTGGGTTTTCGGAGGCAGTTGAAGACATGGCTTTTTGTACAGTCAGATGAATGAACATGCCACAGTTAGGTGGCTAAGGGGGTGGTCTGATTTTTGGGGTCTTATGTGAACAGTATTTTTATTATGTACTTGTTGATTTTTATTTTGATGTTGTTTTTGTATTTTTATTCCTTTGTATGTCACCTAGAGTGACAGGTTGTCCTGCCAGATAGGCGTCGAATAAATTTTAGATAATAATAATAATAATAATTCATACAAACAAAAACCAGTGATATCAACTATCAAGATTTCCAGTGATATCAACTATCAAGTGACTTAATGGGCAAAGCAGATCATAGTCCAATATGTTTACATTTCCTGTTCCTTGGATGAACTTAACTCTTTGATAAGAATTCACAATTTGAATTACCTTTGATTTTTCTTTTTTTCTTTGGGAGTGTCTGTTCCTCAGATTTTTGTGCGGAATACTTAAAGAGGGCATAGTAATCTTGGTTAGTAGTGAAAGATGGATTACAATCCTTAGAGTGTAGAAAGGGCACCACTTGGGTTTGGAGATTCATTTCCTTTCTTATAGGGCCCAGTTATTATAATGGGAGGAATTTGCAATCTAAACTTGTATTTTTATGTGGTTGCCTTTTTGGAAGAGAAACAGCAGCTATTGAACTGAGACTGAGACTGAGGAGGCCAAATATAGTAAAGAAGGCTGCAGTGGGTTAGTAAAAGAGGGCATTGGAGATCTCTTGGATCCATTATTAAATTTAATTTATATGGACTCCTCCAGATGACTTATTTATTGAGCATTCATCCTGATTTGCTTGCTGGGACATTAGACAATGTTGGCTGTTTAATGAGCATTCATTCTGATTTGTTTGCAGGGAGGTTAGATGATGTTGCATCAAAGCAAGTGCACTCCCACACTTTCCAGTGCATTTCCCCAACACTTTCTTATTCCACAAAAGTTCAGTCTTTTGGGGATTTGGGTTTGTTGCACAAGATGTCACCTCCCAGTCAGCTCTAATTGTGCAACCTGAATTTGCCACATGTGATTGAATCCCACCTGAAAATACTGACAGTCAGGAAGTGCCCTTTGTTTGACCTTTATTGAACATGCATTCTGATTTCTTTGTGGACCAGCTATAGGATAATGAACATTCATCCTGCACTCATCCTAATTTGCTTGTGGGGCGTTGTATAAACATATTTCAGTTCATCATTCATTCATCCCACACTTTTCAATGCACTTTCCAAACACAAAAAGTCCATTTCTTTTTAAAAAGTAGATCTGTTGCATTAGGTTAGATTCTCTGTAGAAACAGTAGTAACATATAGAAAAGAAGCAAAGTAAGAAGAACATCAACAAGCATACAAAAATGTAATTCTCTATCTTTGTAGATGCAGTCTCTATATGTGCTCAGAGGCACATGTTACCAAATTCTTCCAAGCTAAAAAGGAAGTGAATTGGACTGTGAAAGACCAACCCAAATTGTTTGCATTTTTACAGATTTGTAGCACAGTACAATATCTCAGAGAGGAGGTCAGGTCTCCTGTTCCCCTGGTGCATTCACTATAGCCTCCCACTGCCCAATTTCCCTGCTTTTTCAAATTTGATAGAAATATATGTTGGCTATAGGCACGTTCTTAAACCACAAGGGCTTTTTGCCTATTAGTGAATCTATTTTACTTGCACAAACCTACATTCATGGTATTTGCTTAACTCCCTTCTGCAAAGCAGTGACAGTCTGCATGCATCCTATGTTTGTATACCCAGCCTTTTATGATTATTCCTTACAAGCTAGCTTAGAAAAAATGGCTACCAATCTGCTTGGCAGCTCTGCATTGTGTGAGATTCTGTGTGATGTCCAACCACTGCCTGTATTTCTCCCTTAGGCCCCACGAGGTGCTTTCTTCTTTCACCTGTTTTAGATGTAAGTGTTATGAATGGAGATAAAAACAGATGCTGAACTATTCTCACCAGGAAAAATGATTAATTCTGTGATCCTATGCACACTTACCTGGGAATAAGTCCCACTGAACTTCACAGGATATCTTTGACTAGACATGCATATGATTGTATTATAAGATGACCCTTCATCACCACTATGCCAGTCATGCCGAAAAACAAGAGGCTCCATCAGTATTGGCATCCCACTGGCTAATGAAGATACACCTGTTTAGGCAAGCATCCCTCTTGAACTCCAAGTTTCATTAACTGGCTTGTTTTAAGGTGTTGGACTACAACCTGGGAGACCAGGGTTCAAATCCCCACACAGCCATGAAGCTCACTGGGTGACCTTGGGCCAGTCACTGCCTCTCAGCCTCAGAGGGAGGCAATGGTAAACCCCCTCTGAATACCGCTTACCATGAAAACCCTATTCGGGATCGACTTGAGGGCAGGCCATTTCCATTTTGTTGTTAACTGTTTTAATTGTCATGTTTTTAATCGCTTTGTTTTATGGTATATGTTAATTAAGTATGTTTTAATGTTCTGACTGAATTCTAATTGAGTATTTTAATTATGTATGTATTTTAGAACTTATTTTCGGTTGTAAACTGCTTAGAAGCCATTTTAGCATATAAGCAGCAGCAGCATCTGGTTGTCCACTAGAAAAACAGGATGCTGGGCAAAATGGGCCTTTGGTCAAAGGTAGGAGTCATGTTCTTCTCATGGACAAACTAGAGGTGCAAATCCCATAAGCTCTATCAAGTCTAGAGCGTTGTTCTTGCACCTTTCCAAATTATTAAAATGAAAAGTCTAAGATTCATATTAGAGCATTACCTTTCCTAGACTAACCTCAAAAGCTTGCACACTATTTTGTGGTAATTGGGCTGGTCTAATAAAGGCATTGCCCTAATACAGATTGTAGAATTTTTTGTACGGAGCAACACAGCTTCGTTTAGTTTTTCACTCCTTCTGGGAAGAAAGGCAGGATATGTATTTAATGAACAAAGAAATGAAATGAAATGAAAAGGTGGCAATTTTATTGAGATTTGCACTTCAGTCACCTTGCAGATCAAAGAGAGTCTATGTATGTGGTTGTGCGTGAAATTAAGGCTACAGATCTATACATGTTTACCTAAGAGTAAGTCCCATTTAGTTCAATGGTGCTTACTTCTGAGCAGACATGTAAAGGCTTGCACCCTAAATCTTTCATGTGAGTACATAAGGAACAGCCTCTGTATCTACCAGTTTCTTTCCTATAAACAGACTATTACATTAGTTGCCCTAGGAAGGGACTGTTAGGACTTTTGTTTAGACGGTTTCATTCAGAATGGAGCAGAATTTGATTCACTAGTTTCCTTGGACTGTCTCAGAACAGACAATCTGCTTAAAAGCACAAACATACATGTGCACACACGGTGATAATCTTGAAGAAAAGTCATGGCATTCCCACAACTAGATTAACATTTATCTCTGGGCATTTCCTAAAACCTAGTTAATGGGATAAACTATACCTTTCATCATCATAGGCTAACTAAATTCTGTACCATTAGGCTTAACGTCTGATTAAGAAGCATATGCCTACTCATTTAGCATCAGCTCACTACACTGCAAAATTCTAAGCACCACAAATATGATTTTTTTAAAAAAATGTATCGTGTGTGTGTGTGTGTAACAAATTTCATGAGAAAAAAGTTTCATTACCTATCTTTATCCTTCTCTGCTTCCCTGATACAGACCTTATAGATCATGAGACAAACTGAGTAAATTATTGGCCTGTTTAATCAAAGATTGGAAGGGAAATTAATTTCATCTACCTCCCATTGAAGATATCTCCAGGTCAACAATTTATGAAACTAAAGCAATTAACTAGATGATGAGGGAATTCTGCCAGAAACAGTGCATGACTGCTCCAGTGGGATCTCTAAATACCATTAATACTTTTTTCAATAAAAGTAAATCTCTTTCCATTAATGAAAAACATTGGGGAGGGGGGAATTTTGTATGCCTGATAGTAGAGGCGTTGTAGCTGAGGGAGTTCTGCAGCTCAGAAAGATGCATATGATGGATATAGAAGTTCAAGCTTCAGACTTCTACAAATCATTAGAGTCCTCTGGTGTGCTTGTCATCATTTCCAGAATGCCGTCAGGGGTGAGACTTTAATTTTATTGACAAGGAATGAAGAGTTAAGTGTCAGATGACTCTAACCATGCGGACTCATGAGCTGATTTTATTATAGTCTTTCCCAATACTCATGCTGAGGGTTGGTTGCAAACATACAAGAATTCAGTGCTGCTCTGATTTGATACGTGCAACATTTGGGGTGGGGGACAGCACAGAAGCAGCACCATGTATGGTAGTCATAAATGCAACCCGAGATGGGAGAAGGAGTGCACCGAGACCAAGGCGATTATACCAGTTTTCAAAAACTATTGATTAATCTCATCAATCCAAGAATTCTCAATCATATACTGCATTTACATATAATGCTCTTCAGAGGTATAGCTAACCAAAAGATAGTTGCTCTGTCTAACTACATGGCCAGTCTAGAGATGGTGGGGCAAGGCTATCATGAAGGCTTCACACTCCTCCTTGGGGTGTTGCAGAGGTCTTCACCCCCAAAATGTGTCTGTCGCCAAGGTTCTTATACTCTGCTCAGTCTTTTATTACATGACCAGTAGACTGATGTGTTGCTTGTAGATTTTTTTGATTAAAAGCCCCTTTTCTGGCGATGTGACTCTGAGGTTATCTCTGGCCTTGTCAGGGTGTTTCTAGGCAAACAGACACACTTGTCCAGTAGTGTGACATTTCTTCTTCTAAGTAATATTGTTCCTTAAAACAAAGACCTGTTTAGTTGAGATAGCCGTTGGAATTTGCTTTTCCTCTTACCTGGAAGACCCTTACCTTTCATTCATTCTTCTCAGACTTTCAATTCTGAATTTTTGAAATTACAAACAGTAATATTATAAAGGTACCAGAATATACATGAATACATGCAAAATCTTCAGATGCATTTTGCAAAATTATAGGGTTGTACTCAACTAAGTGCTACTCAGAGTGGACCCATTGAAATGAATGAACCCAAGTTAGTCATGTGTATTAACGTCAGAGCTAGTCCTACTCAGACCCACTGAACATCACCCATGGATGTGTGACATCACAGCATGTCTCAAGCAAGGTTGTGAGTGGGAAAAATGTGCTGGAAAGGAACCTGATTTTGTACTTCCCTAATTCAGCTGTTGTCCTAATATGGGATGGTGGGTTGCTGAACATCCCCTTCTCTAGATAAAATGTAGGCCGCTTCCTTCTGGCAGTACCAGTAAATATTGGACCAATTAGGTCATTTTAATTTAGACTCGAGACTTAATGGTCTGCTGGGGGGGGGGCTCCTTAGACGGCAATGTGTATAACATGTATGTAGGAATGAGCCATTTATCATCACTGATAGAACTTCCATCTCATCCTGTCCCCTCTAACCTAATACTTTTCAGTGGAGCCAATTCACACATGTGGCTGAAGATCATCAAGTGTTTAGTAATCTAGTGATGAAGTATCAAGGGATGTACATATGTGGGTGGACCAGCCTTGAGCATGTCTTCACTGAAAGAATACCCAATTCCTCTGTGATCCCTGTGATGTCTTTCCTGCTTACATCTCTCTACAATCCCCATGCCTTGAAATCATGGAAGTAGGGGGTTAAGAATTACAATACTAATTTTAAAAAAAGAGTTTAATTCGAAGTTTTCCACAGTACTAGAGGAACATGAGCAGCTCTTGGGAAGAACATTATTCTGAAGAGGTGCATTGTGTGTCAAGAGTGAAACAGCATCAGCCTCTGCTTTGAATCAAAAGGAGGCTCTCTAGAGTGATGCAAAATGTCTGTTTCCCATTGGTGCACCACTGGGAATATAATTGCCCTCCCTGCTCCTAAAATTGTACCCATAGGAGTACAACTATTGTACAACCATACAATAGTTAACCTTAACCATCTGTCAGGGTTACCTATATTATCTAACAGTTTTACTCCAAGAGTTTTTCAATATATAAGTTACTGACTTTGACCTAGACACTTGAACACAATACTACTTTTTTTCAGCTGCAGATTATCAGATAGCAACTCCCATCAGTCCCAGCCACCATGGCTAAAGATCAGTGATGATGGGAATTGTAGTCCAACAACATCTAGAATGGGGATGTGGAAACCATGGCCCTCCAAGGTTGTTGGACTCCTGTCAGTTCCAGCCAGCACAGCCAAAGATTGAGGATGATAGGACTTGTAGTCCAACAACACCCAGAGGACCACAGGTCCCCATACCTGTGCTATACTGACCAATGGAGTCAGGCTTTTGTATAATGGGACCAATCAGAGAACTAGCAAAATATCATCTTGCACAAAGAGATGGGGGGAGCAGGGCCAGTGCCAAAGGTTGGGCCCTGGAAGAGGGCCCTGAAGGGCCCCTTGTTAGGGTAGGAGAGTAGAGCTTCCCTGCCACGATCCATGGCAGAGTCCTTGCCCTTTCTTTAAGGTGCTGATGCCCTACCGCCATCTTGGTTGATGGCAGGCATGTGCATGCACGTAGCGTACCATGCATGGGTGCCATGAGCCAAGATGGCGGTGGGGGCATCAGCCCCATAAAGAAGCCTCCACCGCCATCTTGCTTGATGGCAGCCCTGCGCACATAGTGCACACAGCATCAGAAGACAGGAGAAAGGTAGGTGGAACAGGCAGGAGCCGTGAGCCCAGGGCCGGTTGGTGCCCAAAGGCCCAGTCATGCCTGGTGCCGGCCCTGGGGGAGAAGGCTGGTGAAAGAGGGAATCACAGGAACCTTCTAGTTGTACCTGAGCTCTGGATGCCAGAGCAAACTTGCATTCAGCTTTTGGAGAAGTAAGGACCCATAGGGAACAGGGATGGGTACAGGAGTGCCATTTAGAGGGAGAAGGGACCAGTCCTACCCACCCCTGCTCTATGTTCAAGATCACATGTGATTACTCCAAATCTCAGGAGACACATCTCTGGTTAGTATGAGCTGTTCATGTTCTTAAAATCCATTGGCTTTCTGCCCTTTTATTTGGAATATCTCCAAGTGTTGGCCTGTGAACTTTCCGGTTAATCTTGCCTCCCACTGAGATCTCACTTTCCCTCAAAATGGTGTTTGTGAGTGCATGGGAGACTGAATTGCCAGAACAATGGCTTTAGCTGTGGTGCCACTGCCTCCTTTGTGCCAGTGCTGTTCAAGGCTCTTGAGAGATTCAAGGTCCTCATCAAACAAAGAAGCTTCTCTCTCTCTCTTTTTCTCCCTCTCTCTGTTTCTCCTTTACTGGAAGCAGCAGCAGTTTTTTAGACACAAGAACGTCACAGCATCTACTTCCCATCCAGGCTAATTATTCTGATTTTATTTTATTTTTTGCACAAGTGACTAACAGCTGGTTTTTGACATTGGCTCCACTCCCTGTCACTCCACTGACAAATTCTTTTAATAAGAGATCTTTTTCCGTGCAGCACATCACTCTGGTGTATGGCGGTTCTGCAGTGGAACCTCTTTGGTGGTGCTTTCTTGCAACTGATCCAATAGCAGCTCAGAATTAAATCTCACCATTTGAGTTGCCCTTGCCTGCTCCTGGAAACAAAAGGTCTAGTTTTTCATGCAACTTTTAGCTGAATTAGTGGAAGTCAAACCAATTAACATCAGGGCCATAGTCACAGGGGGAAGGATGCTGTTTGGGCCTGCCCCCTTAAGCAATATCCCAGCCCCTTCCCTTCTGGGAATTTTTACCCAAGTTTCATTTTTTAAAAGACAACCCTTGAGCCTCTGCATGGGGTGCTAATTGTGGGGTGGAGCGTGCCCCAGGCAGCGACGGGAGGGAGGAGTTAGAACCCTTCCATCTATGACCTGGCTCTCGCGAGATCACCCACAATCCTGGGCAGTCTCGCAAGAGCAGCCAAGGGGTGGAGCCAGCCCAGGCCTTTAAAGGCCCCAGTCTCCTGAGAGCCGGCCTCTTTCTTTGTACTTTCCGTTCATACACAACAGCAGGGGAAGCCTCAGGAAGGGAGAGTGTTCTTGCACTCGGGTCCTGCTTGCGGGCTTCCCCCAGGCACCTGGTTGGCCACTGTGAGAACAGGATGCTGGACTAGATGGGCTACTGGCCTGATCCAGCAGGCTCTTCTTATGTTCTTATTTGTTAATTTCACCAAAATGCAGGGATCCCCAAAACCTTGGCACCCCATCACATATGACATTCTCTCTTGCATACTGAAATAACTACACGTGGTATGCTGGTCCAGCTATGAAGCTGCGCTGTTCAAGGCAGCATTCACATTAGCATTCTTCGGGGCTCTGAGGGTTGGGGAGTTCACGGTGCCAGCTAAGGGAGATACCTCTGCAGTATCCCTTCAATGGGATGACGTCATGGTTTCCAGGTCTAAGCTGTCAGTGACCATTCGGAAATCAAAAACAGACCAAAGGGCAAAGGGTTCTTCCTTTTCACTCAGGCCATCTCCAAATGGGGGGCCTTGCCTACTCAGGGCAGTTCTTTATTCATAAGGATGGATCTCCCCTCACAAGGCACCAGTTTGCAGCGGTGCTCAGGCTATGCCTGGCAAAGGCAGGCTTCCCAGAGAAGGAGTTTGGTACATATTCCTTTAGGATTGGGGCTGCCACTTCAGCGGCAGAGTGGGGCTTGAATACAACTCAGATCAAGGCAATTGGGCACTGGGGATCTCATGCCTTCAGAAGCTATATCCGCCCACAAGCGAGACCCAAAGCTGCCAGTAACCTATGATCTTTTTCAGGCCTAAAAAGGGTGTGGATCTTCTGTCACAGCATCGTTCATTGGGGTGAGCATCATGCCAGATCCACTCTATGGTCTGAACAGCTTGATGTGTCATCCTGGGCAACAGTGTGCTGGATACCCAGACATGGTATGAGGTGGGAACAGTCTCTTTTTTTTTTTTAATAATTTTTATTCAAATTTTTCAAAAGACAAACAAAACAAAGTCAAAAAACATAACAATACAACAACAAAAAATAAAAATAAAATAGTTGACTTCCGATTTGTCGCAGATCAGCTATAAGTATATAATATACATCAAACCTGTCCCTTAATGTATACATACAGAATCACTTTTCTCCATAGGCTGTCTTAGTTAATCGTCAAATCCCAATATCATCATTTTATTTTGATCTTTCAACAAAAAGTCTAAGAGAGGCTTCCATTCCTTAAGAAATGTATCTGTCGATTTTTCTCTAAGTAGACATGTCAATTTATCCATTTCTACTAAGTCCATTAATTTCAATAGCCATTCTTCCGTTGTTGGTGTTGATTCCATTTTCCACTTTTGTGCATATAATAATCTTGCTGCCGTAATCATATATAATATTATTCTTCCATATTTCTTTTCTATTTGTTTATCCATAAAACCCAATAAAAAAAATTCTGGTTTTGACTGAATATTTATCTTTAGAATTTTTTGCATCTTCCTACCTATCTGTGCCCAAAATGATTTTGCCTTTTTACACAGCCACCACATATGATAAAATGATCCTTCTTGTTGTTTACATTTCCAACAAACATTAGAAACATTACTATACATTTTTGACAACTTTTCTGGAGTCATGTACCAACGGTACATCATTTTATAGAAATTTTCTTTAAGATTATAGCATAGTGTAAATCTCAAGCCTTTTTTCCACATATTTTCCCATTGATCCATTTGTATGTTATAACCAAAATTTTTTGCCCACTTTACCATACACTCTTTTATTTTATTTTTATTTTATTTATTTATTTATTAAATTTATATACCGCCCGACTAGCAATAGCTCTCTGGGCGGTGAACATAAAACAGCATAAAAATACAATAAATAACAAAACAATACTAAAATACAAGCAACAATCCAACACAATAAACATTTTTAAAATTAAATCAGTGTAACTTAAAATGCTTCAGAGAATAGGAAGGTTTTGACCTGGCGCTGGAAGGAGAGCAGAGTCGGCGCCAGGCGTACTTCCTCAGGGAGACTGTTCCATAGTTCGGGGGCCACCACTGAGAAGGCCCTAGATCTTGTCATCACCCTCCGGGCCTCCCTGTGAGTTGGAACCCGGAGGAGGGCCTTCGTAGCAGAACGTAGTGCACGGGCCGGTTCATATCGGAAGAGGCGTTCCGCAAGGTATCGTGGTCCCGCACCGTATAAGGCTTTATAGGTTAATACCAACACTTTGAATCTAGCCCGGAAACTTGTTCTTCCTCCATATCCATTTTCAGTAAGAGTTTATACATTTTTGCAATTATATTTTCATCATTTGTACACAATCCTATTGAGGTGGGAACAGTCTCGACCCTTGTTGGTTCAACAGTTCCATCGCTATGGCCCTCCTGACTTGCTGCTCATACATCTGGGGGAGAATGACCTCGGCACCCAGACCAGCACCGACTTGAAGTGGTCTGCAATATCTGACACCCATTTGGCTGAAGGTTACCCATCCATGTGGTTGGGGTGGTCAGCCTGGCTTCCGAGGCTCCAGTGGAGAAATGCACATGTGCTGGGAACATCGAGGCTACCCGTTGCTGTGTCAGTAGAGCCAGAGCCAAAGTGGTCCAATCAAAAGGGGGCCTCATTGTTTGTCACCTGCTCATCAGGTGCTCGTGCCCTGAGTTTTATCACATGGATGGAATTCATCTCTCCGTGAAGGGGAATGGTGCCTGGCTTGGCAATCTCACCAAAGGACCATGGGCTTGGTTTCAGCAAGTGAATGAGGTTGGCGGTGGGTCGGGAAGCACAGCTCCCCTCCCTTGTGGCGGAAATGGTATTGGGCAGGATCAATCATAAGGGGGACTCCCATAAGGAGTCCAGTGGGGGTACACGATGGCCATGCCCCTAGCTCAGGAGGGGCACCGCCTCATCCAGCTCACAACCCCTCCCACTGGTTGGTCAGCAGGACCACAGGTGCCTTGGGTTCACACCCCACCTGGGTCTAAAGCGAGCCAACTCCCAAGGGTAGTTTCCAACTGCTTGTTGGTTGATTCAGCATTCCTCCAGCGTGGGCTGCCGGAATGAAGCAGATCCTTGCCCTACTGCCATGCCAACCCCGCTTTACTTGCTCTTATCAATAAAGTTGTGGCCCTACTTCACCCATAAATCTGTGTCTGGCTGTGTTATTCCCATTGCTAAAGGGGGCGCAACATGCTCCTACTACACAAGTTAAGACTCTAGCAGGGATGGAGAAATCTGTCAGCTTCAGTTTCTCTCAGTTTCTCATTTTTCCAGCCTTAAAGTCAGCTCTCCACATTTCTACAGCAATATGTATGTTTTTAAAGAAAAAATCCCCATGAACACTTGTCAGCATTTAGTGTGCCTTTTCCCTAATAACAGTGAAAGCCTCACCCTATTCTCCAAACCAGGGTCCCAGTCTGGATTAGGTCCTCTTGCACTGGCCATATATTACAGAAACAGCTTGCATTCAAAGATGAAGCTACATGATTAATGTCACACGTAGCTTGGCCCTAAATGTTAACATCTCCTGCATGTTTTTTAATAAATACACTCCCCCCCCCCGCAGTAGCCCATGCAACATTTCCACAGGGCTAGCCTACCGTCAGAATTTGCAAGGATGCTATTGGCAGGCAGTGCTGCAACATGACTTGCAAACCTGAGCATAATTGTGTTGCTGAATTTCAAACCTTACTCATATGAGTGAAGATTCTCATGGCCAAGATTTAAAAGGTATGATGACACCAACATTAACTCATAAAGACTTATACAATTCCCTGCTCTATGTGTATAAATTTATCAAATCTGAACTGACAGCAATACAAATGGAGGTTGTTGAAATCCATTTCCCCCCAAGCAGACCACTAAATCATTTAATTTTTCTCCCACTAGACAAAATCTAATACCAGAGGTGTCTAATTGCTAGGGTTATATATTTTTCTTTCAACTTTTGACATTCTAATCTCTGCTAATAAGCTTTCTATCCTTCTTAAGGGTGCAAAGTCTGCATGCTAAAAAGGAACTTCTTTACAGTGCCAGTGATCACTGATGGGCTGGATATCATCAAACCACAGAAGAAATGCAGTCAGCCACATCCAGCAAGGGAGACACACGGGTCGAGCTGATGCAGATATAATGTTGGATGTGGAAGTGCATGCAGACTGATGTTCTTTTCAGCCTTATTGAAGTTGTTTGTTTAAAAGCATTATGATATTGTAGGATAAAATATTATAACATTTTTACAAATCTATGGTGTACAGTGTAAAAACAATAAGCAAATCATTAAAACAGAAGTACAACATAAAGCCAGTAAAACAGTAGCATAAAGGAGTATTGAAGCAAATAAAAACAGGGACGTCATGGAATTAAAATGGATAAAACAGGGTCCAGTCTTATAGGTCAGGGACAGAGCTTGGAAGTAACTCGTTAAAAATAACGAGTTACTTGTAATTCACTACATTTTTGCGTAACGAGAGGGTAATTTTGTTACATTTGCTTGTAACAGAACGAGTGGTAACTTAATTACTTTCCAGCTGTAACTGTAACGTTTCCAATGTTCCATTTACCATTACTTGGGGGGAGGGGAAGTCTGCTCCTGTGATTGGTGGCCAAAAGAATGTGCCTCACACATGGCGAGCCAGACTACAGAAGCAGAATGGAGGTGAAGAACTGAGATGAGTGGCGATGGTGTGTGCGCGTGCGCATGCGTGCGCATGCGTGCGCCTCCACCGCTTGTCCTGCCGCCCCTTCCTGCCTGCCTCCTCCTCTCCTCTCATGCCCATCGCTGGCTGCCTCTCCCCTCCCTGCTTGTCGCTGCCTCTCCCCCGTGCCTGTCGTTGCCTCTCCCCTCCCTGGGTGTCGTTGCCTCTCCCCACGTGCGTGTCGTTGCTTCTTCCTTCACTGCATGTCGTTGCCTCTTCCCCGCGCCTGTTGTTGCCTCTCTCCTTGGGTGTGGTTGCCTCTTCCCCGTGCGTGTCGTTGCCTCTCTCCTCCCTGGGTGTCGTTGCCTCTCCCCATGTGCGTGTCGTTGCCTCTTCCTTCCCTGGGTGTCATTGCCTCACTCCTCCCTGTGTGTCGTTGCCTCTTCCCCGTGCCTGTTGTTGCCTCTCTCCTCCCTGGGTGTCGTTACCTCTCCCCACGTGCGAGTCGTTGCCTCTTCCTTCCCTGCGTGTCGTTGCCTCTCTCCTCCCTGCGTGTCGTTGCCTCTTCCCCGTGCCTGTTGTTGCTTCTCTCCTCCCTGGGTGGCGTTGCCTCTCCCCACGTGCGTGTCGTTGCCTCTCCCCACGTGCGTGTCGTTGCCTCATCCTTCCCTGCGTGTCATTGCCTCTCTCCTCCCTGGGTGTCGTTGCCTCTTCCCCGTGCCTGTCGTTGCCTGTCTCCTCCCTGGGTGTCATTGCCTCTTCCCCGTGCCTGTTGTTGCCTCTCTCCTCCCTGGGAGTCGTTGCCTCTCCCCACGTGCGAGTCGTTGCCTCTCGCCTCCCTGCGTGTCGTTGCCTCTTCCCCGTGCCTGTTGTTGCTTCTCTCCTCCCTGGGTGTCGTTGCCTCTTCCCCGTGCCTGTCGTTGCCTCTCTCCTCCCTGGGTGTCGTTGCCTCTTCCCCGTGCCTGTCGTTGCCTGTCTCCTCCCTGGGTGTCATTGCCTCTTCCCCGTGCCTGTTGTTGCCTCTCTCCTCCCTGGGTGTCGTTGCCTCTCCCCACGTGCGAGTCGTTGCCTCTCTCCTCCCTGCGTGTCGTTGCCTCTCCCCACGTGCGAGTCGTTGCTTCTCTCCTCCCTGGGTGTCGTTGCCTCTTCCCCGTGCCTGTCGTTGCCTCTCTCCTCCCTGGGTGTCGTTGCCTCTTCCCCGTGCCTGTTGCCTCTCTCCTCCCTGTGTGTTGTTGCCTCTCCCCACGTGCGTGTCGTTGCCTCTTCCTTCCCTGGGTGTCGTTGCCTCTTCCCCGTGCCTGTTGCCTCTCTCCTCCCTGTGTGTTGTTGCCTCTCCCCACGTGCGTGTCGTTGCCTCTTCCTTCCCTGGGTGTCGTTGTCTCTCCCCACGTGCGTGTCGTTGCCTCATCCTTCCCTGCGTTGCTTCTCTCCTCCCTGGGTGTCGTTGCCTCTTCCGCGTGTCGTTGCCTCTCTCCTCCCTCGGTGTCGTTGCCTCTCCCCACGTGCGTGTCGTTGCCTCTTCCTTCCCTGGGTGTCATTGCCTCTCTCCTCCCTGTGTGTCATTGCCTCTTCCCCGTGCCTGTTGTTGCCTCTCTCCTCCCTGGGTGTCGTTGCCTCTCCCCACGTGCGAGTCGTTGCCTCTTCCTTCCCTGGGTGTCATTGCCTCTCTCCTCCCTGGGTGTCCTTGCCTCTTCCCCGTGCCTGTTGCCTCTCTCCTCCCTGGGTGTCGTTGTTGCCTCTCTCCTCCCTGGGTGTCGTTGTTGCCTCTCCCCACCCTGCTTCTCATTGCCTCTCCCCTCCCTGCGTCTCATTGCCTCTCCCCTCAGCACAGAGGAAAGGGTCCCCAAAGTATGCAAGAACAGACAAAGTCAATACTACAAGAGTAAGTAATTGTATTGGTAGAAATTATGATAGTACATAAGAAACAAAAGGTATACATATATATATATATGAAATAGAGCAATATTAACAAAATATGTGTAAAAAAGACTCAGGGAACTTCCAGAAGATTTGTTTATTGAACATTCAACCTGATTTGTTTGCAGGGAGATTTGATGACATTGCATCAAAACAAGCCTTGTCCCTTTCCAGTGTATTTTCCTGTTACTTTTCTCATTGCAAAAAAATCTGATATTCAGTGGAAGGTTTGTGGCGCAAGACCCCCTCATCAACTACAATTGTATAACCTGAGTTTGCTGGTATGTGACTGAGTCCCACCCAAACTAGTGGCAGTCTGAAAGTGCCTTCATGTAGTAGCCAAAAAATATATTGGAAATGCAAATATTCTTTTCAAGCTGAAGCTAAGAAGAATGTATTACAGAGTTGTTGGACGAGATCTCCAGATTACATTCTGTTCCTTTGCTTCATCAAAACCAATTCAGAAACGAGTGTGTAAATGTAACTCACATATAATAAATGAATTCTTCTACATATCTTAGAGCACTATCACTTCTGCAAATATATCTTGATGTCTACTATGCAGGAAGTGAGGGGAAGGCAGAAGTGAAGAAGCCTAGGCCAGGGAGCTTGTGCCATCATCCTGGGGTTGGCCTGGAAAATATTCTGTATTTGTTGCTTATTCAAAATATTTTAAATGCCTCCCCCCCATCTGTATATTGATTTTTAAATAGTAGCAAAAGACAATTGGGTTGCATGATGAGGATCAAAAGTTCACAACACTCTTCACCCCTCCATAACCCCAAGAAATTGGTCCTAAATTTAAACTATAAAAAAGAACAAATATGACACATTGGCTGTACATATGCATGCATGCATGTCCTCACACACAGAGTTAATTTTCATTTAGGCTGCCTATCTAATGCAGAAACATCATACATTTTGACTGTTATGTCCTTGAATATAAGAATCAAAACTGGTTATAGAAACAGCTAGCAGCCCTTGTTTGTGATCAGGGTGGTGGTGGGGAAAAGTCAGTGCAGTTATGAAGCCAAAATTCCACAGTGCAGTCCATAAAGGTGGCAACAACAGTGGGTCTAGACATCAAGCAACTTTCTTCTGATGACAAGTACAGATAGGCAGAAACAAGAGCCGTCCAAGAATTATGATCTGCACTGGCTGAGCTACATTCCAGTATTACCATGTACAACTGAATGTTTACTCCTGTTGCAAACCATTGTTGTTATGTGCCTTCAATGGCGACCCTATGAATCAGAGCCCTCCAATAGCATCTTTCATGAACCACACAGTTCAGATCTTGTAAGTTCAGGTCTGTGGCTTCCTTTGGAATCAATCCATCTCTTGTTTGGCCTTCCTCTTTTTCTACTCCCTTCTGTTTTTCCCAGCATTATTGTCTTTTCTAGTGAATCATGTCTTCTCTGTTGCGCAGTGTGTGTTTGTGTGCTTAATTAAGTTTAAAACAACACAGCAGCAGCAGCAGAGTAACAGCAGATGTTGAAATGCAAGTGTGCCAGCGTGTGTGTGCGTTTACCTAAGAAAGCAGGCTTTTACCCTGCATCAGCATCACTGAGACTTGAGACTTAGTAAAATAAGAAAAGCTAGTTTATTTATAGAAATACACAGTAGATAGAAAGGCATACCTAGTTCTAACTAACTAGCTAAGTTGGAGGCGTAACACCCAGGTGCGGGAGTTAGCCCCATGCTAGGAGAGAGAGCAGAGACAGAGAAGGAAGTGGAAAGGGCAGAAGGAGGAGGGGCAGGTAAGCTTCCCTAAAGACTTAATAGTCTAGCGACATAAGGAAGTCAGTCAGAGCATCACAGGTAAAGATAAACAAGCCTATCCATCTGGAGGACCCTTGCTCTATCTCCCTTCTGGAACACAAACAAAAGAACGAAACAGGAGTTGCTCTTGCCCCACTTCCAACATTCTCATGATGTGTCCAAAGTATGATAACCTCAGTTTCATCATTTTAGCTTCTAGTGACAGTTCTGGTTTAATTTGTTCTGACACCCAACCATTTGTCTTTTTCACAGTCCATGGTATGCACAAAGTTCTCCTCCAACACCACATTTCCAATGAGTTGATTTTTCTCTTATCCACTTTTTTCACTGTCCAACTTTTACATCCATACATAGTGATTGGGAATATCATGGTGTGAATGATCCTGACTTTAGTGTTCAGTGATACATCTTTGCATTTGAGGACCTTTTCTAGTTCTCTCATAGCTGCGCTCCCCAGTCCTAGCCTTCTAATTTCTTGACTATTGTCTCCATTTTGGTTAATGGCTGTGCCGAGGTATTGATAATCCTTGACAAGTTCAAAGTCCTCATTGTCAACTTTAAAGTTACATAAAACTTTTGTTGTCATTATTTTAGTCTTCTTGACGTTCAGCTGTCGTCCTGGTTTTGTGCTTTCCTCTTTAACTTTCATTATTGTCTTGATCTGTGGGTGGGTAGGAGGCGACAAGGGAGGAGGTGGAGAGTGAGACGGGGTGGAGTGGAGAAAACAATTTAAAAAAATGGAGTGGAGGGGAAAAGGAGCCAGAGGGCAAGAACATGGATAAAGGAGGAGAAGGAGGCAGAAGCAGAATAGAGATAAAGAACTGTGGAGGTGAAAGATGACAACGTGTCTGTGTGTGTGTTTGCACTTGGCACACAAAGTGGCCTCCACCACCCTCTCTGGCTACTGTGCTGCATTTGCAGTATTTTAACTTTTTTGTATCTCAGGGGAAAATGTTTGCTTGGGTCAGTGTCCCTTAGTTGGTGGCAGGGCAGGGTCCGGGAGGTGGTTGAGTGAGAGAGATTATGCTGGCTGGCTGAGTGGTGGGGAGGGGGGTTGCACTTGGATTGACATGCAAAGATCTGAGTAGTGGCCTCTGCCTCCCTCCCCACCTCCCTTACCAGTGGAGAGACCACCATTGCTATCTTATGGATAAAAAGTATTATTCTACTACCTCTGTATGTGTGTGTTTATTTTTAATGTTGTTTTAGGCTACTTAGATGTGCAGCAGCCAAGGCCAGCACCTTGTAGATGTTTTTTTTTAAAGTAACTGAAATATAACTGTAGTGATTACTTTTGAGAAAAAGTAATCAGTTACTTTCAGAGCCATTGCAATTGTAACTGTAATTACTACTTTTTTGGGCCATGTAACTGTAACTGTAATTTATTACTTTTTTAAAGTAATCTTCCAAGGTCTGGTCAGGGAAAGCCTGGGCAAAAAGATTTGTTGCTGCTTCATGTATGACAGAGGGGAAGGCATCCCATAGTACAGGGGCAATAACAGAAATAGAGATAGCAGACAAAAACAGCATCCCAGAAAATCCACTGTTGTAGCATCCTTGGCAGGTGGTCATTTCGCTTCTGTTTAAAAACATCGAACATTCCATCACCTTCCAAGGCAGTATGTTGCACTGTTAATTCTCTCTCTCTCTCACACACACACACAACCCCTCTTTCTTGTAATTTGAATCTATTGGTTCTTGTCCTACTTTCTGAACAGATAATAGATTTACTCCATCATCTGTGTGACAACTCCTCAGATATTTGAAGATGGTTTTCATATTTTCTTTTCTCCAGGCTAAACATACATAACGACTTAACATAAACTGTTCCTCATAAGACTTGGTTTCCCAGGCTTTAAAGGTAATGACCAGCATTTAAATTTGAATTTCAGATTGGAAAAATTAGAAATGGAGAGAACTGAAACTGACAGTTCTTTCCATCCCTACTTCGGGGTTTGCAAGGCCCATTCTTCCTCAGATTGCATATTCACTTAGGCTATAATCCTATATTCACTTATCAGGGCATATGGCCACTGTACTCTATGGAAATTACATTGCAGTAAACTTAGACTGGATTGTTAGCATATTTTGTTAGCATTCAGAGATACAGTACAATCATGAAACGTCAGATTTTTGTGGCCATATGCCATGTCTTCTCATTCCACTGTCACCCCCATTTGTGAATATTTATGACAAATTCAGGCAATTATTTTCTTGGTAATAAAGTGGTAAACTATGAAAGGATGTAACATTCTTGCATCCCTGGTGCATGGAAAAGGAGTCTGGGGTTGAAGTTATGTGCATTGAAAAGGAAAAGTGGAGATGATGATGCATTGCTTATGAGTCACCATTTACCCAACAATTTAAATCTGGGATTGGGATGGAGGGAGATCATTCATTCATTCATTTCATTCATTGGCAACCACTTGTGACTGAGTAAGATTGTCAGGGCCGGCTCTAGGCATGACGGGGCCCTTGGGCACCAGCGTGCCCTGGGCCCCTCCGCTCCCCTTCCGCGATCTGTGGAAACAGCTGTGGGAGGGATCTCAGGACAGGAGCTTCTGAGCTGCCTGCCATCCATTCCCATCCCATCCCCCCCACTTAACCTACCTTTCCATTCTTTTGCAGCTGCGCGCATCGCGTGCACAGGTTTGCCATCAATCAAGGTGGCGGCCGAGGTTTCCCTAAGGGGCTGAAGCCTCTGCCATCATCTTGGTTGATAGCAGCAATGCGCGCGTGTAGCGTGTAGCTTCAGCCCCTTAGGGAAACCTCGGCCACCATCTTGATTGATGGCAAACCACAAAAAAAGTGGAGAAAAAGGTAAGTGAAGCGGGGGGATGGCGGGCAGTTCGGAAGCTCTTGTTCCGCGATCCGCGGCTCCTGTTCTGCTTCCACGGATCGCAGAATGAGAGCAGAGGGCCCTCTGTAGCTCCAGGGGCCCTCAGGCCAGTGCCCAACCTGGCCGCCCTTTAGAACCGGCCCTGAAGATTGTCTTCCAAGATAAGGTCTTTAATGGTGGGTTTGTGAGTGTGGAGGCCAATCCTAGATCCACACAGCCTCCCACGGTGAGGACATAGGTTTCCAGATGGAAGACAGTCATCATGAGGATTTACTTGACGTGCCTTCCACTTAGCTTGTTTGTCCCTTTTGCCCTGTACTCATGCTTCTTCAAAGTCCATAGCAGCTTTGATAACAGCCGGCCTCCAATTGGGACGCTCATGGGCCAAAACTTCCCAGTTCTTGCTGCTCGTGTTACATTTTTTAAGATTATCTTTAAGAACATCTTTAAACCTCTTTTGCTGTCCACCGATATTCCATTTTCCATCCTTAAGTTTGGAGTAAAGTAGCTGCTTTGGAAGACGGTAGTCAGGCATTTGAACAACATGGCCAGTCCAGCGAACTTGATGTTGAAGGATAATTGCTTCAACACTGGTGGTCTTTGCTTCTTCCAAAATGCTTACATTAGTCCATCTATCTTCCCAAGTAATTTGCAGAATTTTCTGGAGGCAGCGTTGGTGGAATCTTTCAAGAAGTTGGGAGTGGCGTTTATAAATGGTCCATGTTTCACAGGCATACAGTAAGGTCAGTAGTACAATGGCTTTGTAAATAAGCATTTTGGTCTCCCTGCAAATATCCCAATCCTCACTCTATGCTTCATTCGGGAGAACGTGGCACTCACAGAACTCAGACAGTGTTAAATTTCAGCATCAATGTCAGCTTTTACAGAGAAATGGCTGCCAAGATAAGAAAAGTCATCAACATTCTCCAGCATCGCACCATTAAGCTGGATTGATGGTGCTACAGAGGGACTAGTCCGCACCTGCTGATGAAGCACTTTGGTTTTTTTGATATGAAGCGAGAGCCCAAGTTTTCCATATGCTTCTGCAAAGACATTTAAGATAGTTTGAAGATCTTTCTCTGAATGTGCAGAGACTACATTATCATTGGCATACTGAAGGCATATTACAGAGGTTGTAATTACCTTACTTTTTGCTTTCAGCCTACTGAGATTAAAAAGCTTTCCATCTGTTCGATGTATGATTTCTACACCAGTAGGAAGTTTCCCCTCAATAAGGTGCACAATCATAGCCATGAAAATAGCAAATAAGGTTGGAACAATGACGCATCCCTGTTTTACGACTGATCCAACTCTGAATGGATCACTCTGAAAGCCATTGTTATCCAAAATTGTCACTGTCATGTTGTCAGGAAGGAGTCACAAACTATTCACAAATTTATCAGGGCATCCAATTTTCTGAAGCATGGTGCAGAGAGCGGTTCGATTCACAGTATCAAAGGCCTCAGTCAGATCAATAAATGCCATATATAAAGGTTGGTTTTGCTGCTGGCATTTTTCTTGAAGCAGTGAAGATCATGCTCACTGTCCCCTTGGAAGGGCAGAAACCATTTTGGGATTCAGGGAGGATGTCTTCTGAGATAGGTAGGAGGCGATTTGTGAGGATCCTTGCTAGGATTTTACCTGTGGTAGCAAGAAAACAGATGCCTCGATAGTTCCCACAATCTGTTCTATCACCCTTCTTAAAAAGAGTGATAATTATGGTGTCCCTGTGATAATTATGTGCAAGTGCATAATATCATGCAGATGATTCTTTGGAAAGATGAAGATATTATTGGTAGCTGCAATGCAAACTATAATTTATAGAATAAAAGATTCTGAGCTTTATGGTTTTTAAAATGAAAAAAATACTACTGGATATTTAAACCTAAAGAACAGCAAGTGTACAATCTACCAGGAAGTTGTCCAGCAAAAGCCCAACTGAACTGCTTGGGCAGCTCTCACGTCCTTTTCTCTGCAGCTGATGCAGGAGACCTATCCAGTGGTTACTGCTTTAACCCTCATTATGCATGTCACTCAGTCCAAGAGTATTGTTTTCGAGGAATGAGGAGATTTACCACCTGTCAGCCAATACCCCTCAGAACTGGACAGTAACTGATGGGACTGACTTCTGAGTAAGCATGCATAGGATTGCAATCCTGAATACTAGGGGTAGCCAACATGGTGCCTTCCAGAAGCTGTTGGACTCCAAGTCCCATCAGCCCCAGCCAGCACTGCCAATGGCCAGGGGTGCTCAACTAACCCCGGCCTACACACTTACTAGTATTTTATGACTCTTATATTATATGAATATGCAACCTCTGCAGTTCCTCATCTTGCACCCAATCATCTTGATGAGAAACTGATTTCCTCTTTGGCATACAAATAAATCTATGACATTAGCACTTTCATTTAAAGCACGGATGGGAAACCTGTGGCCCTCTAGATGCTGTTGAATGCCGAGTCCAGTAAGCCCCAGCCAGTGCAGCCGATGGTCAGGGAGGATGGTGGGAGTTCTAGTCCAACATTTGGGAGGCTGCAGGTTTCCCATTTCTGATTTAAAGTATCATGCTGATGGAACAACTGTCAAGGGTGCATTCTGCTTCCTGCAGAAAAACAAAACAGTTAATGGAACTCCTTTAGGTTCACACATGCCAGGCACAGACTTAGGCTATGAACAAATGATTATTTCTGTGGATGAGGGTTGGGAAGGACCCTCATCCACACCCTCATCCTTACCACCTCCACAGATCTGGGCCTGACCCTGCCAGAGTGATGACTGTTCAAATGTGATTGATAACTGTACAGATATACTGAAAGGAGATGAAAAGGCTGGCCTCAGGGTGGGGGGCAGTGTTGCTCTAAGGGAGGAAAGCCTATTCATACCTTTCTAAGAGAAAGAGAGATGTCCATGTTAGCACTGGAGAGAAAGAAGTGCATGCTGAAGAAAAAAGGATTTTAAAATGTAAGAAAGTGTGCTTTAAATGATGGAACACCCGGTATGAGCATGGAACACAGATGGACATGCTCCATTCCATTTGGAACATATATATCAGAAAATAGCACCCAGGAATTTTGGCGTGCATCCCCATTAGGGCTTTCCATCAGAGATCAGGTGCACTTCAGCATTCCCAATCCCCCATCAGTGACATGAATCTTGAGCTGAGTTCATCCTGGTCTCCAACCTGCTGGCAAGGCAGACAAGTGACACATCTTCTTCTGCACAACTGTTAAAGAGGCTGGAATCCTGTCCTCTTCTGGCATCTGGATGCCCTACAAATATGTGCATCACTGCCATAATCAAGCCATGTGTTTGCATCTGTTACTGAGCACATTTGGTTAGATGCTCACCAGGCACTTTAACAAGAGCCCCTCTAAATCCTGTGCATTCAGCATCAGCCAGTGATCTATGACTGGTGGTGCAGCAAAACCAGCCCACAAGGGAGCAATAGGCAGAGGCTTGCTTTTGCTATTGTGCTGCCTGGAAAGGTTATGTAAGGCCACTTCACTTGCAAGTGTCAGGATATGTTTCCTTGGATTTTACCGGAGGTAGCCTGGGATCCTTTTTTCATCTGTAGCCAAAGCGTATTGTATATTCAGGATAGAAGGAAATGACTGAATCTCCCTCTGGCTCATAATTTGGGTTTTGACACGCAGTCACGTTGAAGTGGATGGGGAAAATCTGCTGTTCACTAATAAGAATAATTTGCAATGCACATAAACAGTCACTTTGAGGTGTAGTGGGTTGGTTATTGTTTATAACTTCACATGTTAATTATCAGCAGGTTAATCAACTAAAGTTTTAGTGGCTTAATTGCTGGGAGCCATTTTAATAAAATTACCTCTGAACTTGTATTCCTCGGTATCTATTAATGATGAGTGTCACAAGACTTTGAGCTTGAGAAAAGGACTCAGCATATTCACAGTATTCAGAGGATTTCTGGTTTTCATACTTATTAACCTTGTGCAGTACTTCAGGGATTTTCAAAGCATAGCTGAAGAGGATTTTTATTTTTTTTTGCTATGGTAATGATTTTCACAATGAGATTCATGATAAAAAAATCTGAGGAGGTATGACTGAAGCTGCCTGCTAGGACTCTTTGAAGATCCCCACATAAAATATACAGAAGCAGAAAAGAAGGCCTTGTCTAGGCAATCAAATCCCCTTGTATAGAATACGCAGATTTAGCCCACTCTTTGAAAATAAACTTGTAGGTAAAAACCATAGGATCAATTTAGAATGGAAGTATACCATGAGGTGACTGCTCCATTCAGTTTTTGTAGGATGTGGTGGTTTTATGAAGGCTCCCTGTCTAAGGGTTTGGAACTGCACCAATTAAATAGCAAGGGTGGATCTGATTTTAAATGCCAAGGGGGTACAGGGATGAGTAGAATCCTCCTCCTGGCCATAGCTGTCCTCCCTGCAGCTTTCTCCCAGACTACTTTTCACTTAACAAGAAACACTTCCCATATCAGAGCTCTCTGTAATGTACTTTTCTACAGAGGACAGAACCTCAATGCTTGGCTTTTGCCAATCAGGAACCCAGATACCTTTTCCAGTGTCTGGATGTCCCAGGGGCAATGAATCCATCATTAGCTGCCCATCTGTTGTTGTTGTTGTTGTGACCATCCAGGACATATATAAATAAATGTAAGCGAGAGCTATATTGAGCAAGGGGCGAAAGGGATGGCTGCAACAGTCCTGCATACTGATTCATTCACTATTGATATGGACATAGGAAAATGATTTTCCCTATTTGCCTCCAGTATGAACAGCAAGAGGAACTTATCTTATGCACATAAACTGTTCGGTCCTGTTTGACTGTGGGCCAAGATGTAGGTAAACAGGAGGATCCTGATTTACAGTGCAACGTTAACCATGTCTATGCAGAATTAAATCCAACTGAATTCAATAGGGCTTACCCCCAGGTTAGTGGGGTAAGGATTGCAGTTTAATCTCTTTAGGTATTAACATAGGGGAATGGGAAGAAAAAGCCATTTCCCAGAGTCCAACCAGCGGCACCTGCAGGATTTTTGGGGGTAGGTCAGTGGGAAGCAAAGTAAAACACTGAAAAGGAGAGCACACTAGTTTCTAAAAAAATAATTGAGAAGAATAGTGCCTGTACATTTTGACTATCTCAGGTTCTGCAAATGCTAGGAACATTCTCTTTTTATAAAAGCAAGCAAGCAAGCAAGCTGGGGATGTGGATATGATGGCTCATCTGGGTGAGCAACTTCTCTTCTCCCTGTGGATATCCATGAGTCCTGCTCAGATGGGACTATGTCAGTGGATGGAGCCATTGTTGCTGAACTTGCTCATCTCATCTTAAACAATATCTCTTCTTTAAAATTACTTGCTGGTGACAACCTATGCAATGTTATTTAGATTTAATTTTGTATGTTGGCTAACCTAAGACTGCACAACGAATAAGCTAGAGAGAAAATGCTAGGATAAAATTCAGATGGATGGATGAACATCAATAGTGTAAAGGAAAATGTCTCCAGTGATTCTGATACATGAATGAACAGGGAATGTTTATATCTTTATCAAATGAATGATACTCTACAAATGATGAAGAATATTGCCAGGCACTTAGGTAGATAAATGAACCTCTTCCTGATGTGTGCATCATTTAAACGAACACATTTTCAAACCATTTCTAACCAGTTCCTGCGTCTGTGCCTGAGGAATATGGAATTGATTAAGTGTGAATGTTTAAATGAGTGTTTCTGGTTTTGTATGTATCATCTCTAACACGTAATGCAGCTCTCAGTGGATGGCTAGAGAAAAACACTGTCGGTAGCTAAGGGATTGACATAGATGGGGAGCCTGTGGCCCTTCAGATGTTGTTGAACTTCAGCTTCCATCATCCCCTGTCAGAATGGCCAGTGCTCAAGGACACTGTGCGTTGAAGTCCAGCAACATCCGGAGGGACACAGGTTTCCATTCCTGGGTCCACAGGATCTTTCAAAGAGTGTGTATGTGTTTATATCACCTGCCTATATGGTTACCACATCCCCTGCCTCTCTTGATTTCTGATCAGATGAAAATGCAGGATAAAATTATCTTCACCATCTTTATTTCTAGAAATTTCTGATTGCACCCTGATGTATTATTATTCAATAGTTTACAATTTAATCCTATATGCAAATAGACTGTATGCAACTTTTTTTTATTCAAAGGGGAGCAATCACAATGGGTTAGATCCAGATTAAGGTAGTTACACTTAAGTCCCAGTGATGATTAAACAAAGTGCAACTGTATTAATATGGATTCAACCCAATGATTATATTCTAGGCTGAAGCAAGAACTATTTTTGTTTACTTGTTATAGGGAAAATTATTTACAATTGTCTTTTAAGGCACTTTAAAAAATATTAAGCCCAACTGTATTGGAAGGGTTAAGGGACTTTGGTAATTAACAATGCAATGCAATTCTCCAACCATTTTCTAGAGACAGAAGAATCTCCTGCAAACGACTTATATGCATCAACAGCTCTAAACAACAGGAATTTTTTTGTACAAAGAGTAGAAGAGAAAGAGTGATTTACATAATACAAATTGGCATCACAACATTTTATGAACATAACAGCTGAAACAGACATGATGTCAGAGATGTGTCAATGTCTTTTGGGGGGCCTAAAAGCAGTCTTGGGGGGGGAGGTCCATTTTGGATCACACTTATGATTGCCCAATTCATATACTCCCCTACTTAGTATTTGGATTCAAGAAGGAAGAAACATAAAGATACCCATAATGTGCCTATATGTTTCCCCTTTGTGAGCTGATTTGCATCAGGAAAATGGTGCAGAGAAGAGTTAACTCACCTCATCTCAGCAGCAATTAGAAAGAGAGAGAGAGAGAGAGAGAGAGAGAGATGCATTCAGAATTTCACACCCATCTCCAGCAAGTCTAGTTTGGCCCTAAGATAATATCGCCTATAATGCATTACAGGGGTATAGTCACCTAGGGTCTCAAGGTGTATGTTAGGTCCCTTACTTTTTTGGGAGCCAGGTCTCAGCACGGTCTCTCTGTCTCCAGCATCCTATGAGCCAATCTGCACAAAAGGGGAGTGTGTTGGGCACTAAGAAGGGTCTTCTGACATGCTTTCTTGTCCTTTACTGCTGACTGGAGCCCATCAAAGTGAAAGGAGAGTAAGAGCAAAAGGAAAAGGAGATAGAAACATGGTCAGAACCCTAAATGCAACAATACAGCGACTAGTATGTAGGGACAAAGAGAACTATTACAATAGGTATTGTATAGAAATAAAAGAGGACAACAAAAAGGGTAGAACAAGAGCCCTATTCCGAAAGATTAGAGAAATGAAAGGCAAATTTAAAGCAAGACTAGGGATGCTGAATAATCAACAGGGAACACAATGCCTGACCGAGATGAAATAAAAGAAAGATGGAAGCAATACACTGAAGAACTCTATAAAAGAGATGCCAGGATGACAGATTCATTCATGGAGGAACCGTATGATGAAGAACCAGAAATTTTAGAATGTGAGGTGAAAGCTTCTCTTAACATACTTGGAAGAAACAAATCACCAGGAACAGATGGCATACCAATAGAGTTGCTACAAGCTACTGAGACTGAATCTGTCCAAATTTTGACAAAAATTAGTCAACAAATATGGAAGACTAAACAATGGCCCACGGACTAGAAGTGTTCAACACACATCCCAATTCCAAAGAAAGGAAATCCCAGGGGATGCAGTATCGAACTATTGCCTTAATATCCCATGCAAGTAAAGTAAAGCTCAAGATTCTACAACAAAGGCTTTTACCATATATGGAGCAAGAAATGCCAGATATCCAAGCTGGATTTAGAAAGGGAAGAGGCACCAGAGATCATATTGCAAACATACATTGGATAATGGAACGGACCAAGGAATTTCAGAAGGAAATCACCCTGTGCTTTACAGATTACAGCAAAGCCTTTGACTGTGTAGATTATGAAAAACAATGGAATACTTTAAAAGAAATGGGGCTGCCACAGCATCTGATTGTCCTGATGCGCAACCTATACTCTGGACAAGAGGCTACTGTAAGGACAGAATATGGAGAAACCAATTGGTTCTCCATCAGAAAGGGTGTGAGACCGGGGTGTATTTTATCACCCTATTTGTTTCATCTATATGCAGAAGATATCATACAGAAAGCAGGATTGGACCAAGTTGAAGGAGGTGTGAAAACTGGAGGGAGAAATATCAATAAGTTAAGATATACAGATGATATCATACTACTGGCAGAAACCAGTATCGATTTGAAACAAATGCTGGTGAAAGTTAAAGAGCACAAAAAAAAGCACAAAAGCAGGACTACAGCTGAATGTCAAAAAGACTAAAGTAATGACAACAGAAGATTTATGTAACTTTAAAGTAGACAATGAGGACATTGAACTTGTCAAGGATTATCAATACCTTGGCACAGTCATTAACCAAAATGGAGACAATAGTCAAGAAATCAGAAGAAGGCTAGGACTGGGGAGGGCAGCTATGAGAGAACTAGAAATGATCCTCAAATGCAAAGATGTATCACTGAATACTAAAGTCAGGATCATTCAGACCATGGTATTCCCGACCTCTGTGTATGGATGTGAAAGCTGGACAGTGAAAAAAGCAGATAAGAGAAAAATCAACTCATTTGAAATGTGGTGTTGGAAGAGAGCTTTATGCGTACCATGGACAGCGAAAAAGACAAATAGTTGGGTGTTAGAACAAATTAAACCAGAACTAAAATGATGAAACAGAGGTTATCATACTTTGGACACATCATGAGAAGACATGATTCACTGGAAAAGACAATAATGCTGGGAAAAACAGAAGGGAGTAGAAAAAGAGGAAGACCAAAGAAGAGATGGATTGATTCCATAAAGAAAGCTGCACACCTGAACTTACAAGATCTGAACAGGGTGGTACATGACAGATGCTATTGGAGGTTGCTGATTCAAAGGGTTGCCATAAGTTGTAATCAACTTGAAGGCACATAACAACAACAAAGTATTCAAGCCTGGCCAGTGTAATCTTAGAAGGCTATATAATCTTAGAATGGGCTGTGGCTGTGAGGGGGCGTGGCTGTGACTATCATGAACGGGCCCTGCACTTCTGAATTTGCCATTACACTACTAAATGCACAGAACTGTCCTACAGTCTCTTCTGGTACCAGAGATAGAGTTCACTCAAGTTTGCTTCTTAAGTACATTTTAGAATTCTGAATAGAAGCCAAGATGCATAAGACATATATCAAGAGATCTAATACTATCAATTTACTAATTTCTTGTAGTATACATAACTCAGAATAATCTCTGTAGTGCACATAATGATCATGCTTGTAGTCTGATTTGGATTTCTGCTGCTCAAGTTAAGTTTCTGCCATTTGTTGGGTTGTAAGCTCCATTTTTCTGGATTGTTCCCTTATATGCTGTTATCTATTTTTGATTAGACCAATGTTTTTGTTTTGTTTTGTTGAGTTTTCAATTTTTAAAGGAAGAGTGGGGTATCTTTCTATCTATCTACCTTCCTGTATTAAACAAAAAATAAAGGTTGTTTTTTTTTCAAGAAAGGGAATACAAGTTAGGGGTACACAATGGCTTGGTACTGAGGGCAAATGATGGTGTGAGTGAGAGTGATTTGGAGTCATTTTACCCCTCTCCAAATCAAATTGCAATGTCAACAAAGCGCCCCAAGTTGGATCAGGGTCCCCACAAAGCCTTGTGTGGCTCTGTGTTTCTGTACTTTCTACTTTTCTGTACCCGTTATCTCTATATATTTCTGTGCCCTTATGTTTCTCTAGGTCATCGTGGCTATACAAGAATTGAGGCTGTCCAGAATGTTGCCTGCGGAGCACTAAAGAGCTCTGGATGATTTTGTTTGTTTGTTTAAGCAGAACAAGATCTATCTATCGATCTTTTTTTTAAAAAAAAATAGTCTGCTGCTCTGCTTGAAAAAAAATCACCCAGAGCTCTTCAGGGTTCCATCAGACAGCATGCAGGATAGCCTCTCCTTCTAAAGCCTATTGGAGGATATCCCCTCCCAACACAAACAAGCACTAGAAAGCTAAGCTAGCTCGTGTTAAGCTGCTAATGTTGTTTAAACTGCACAAGCAAGAATGCACACCACTTGGCTACCTATTAATTGTTTTAAGGTTAAAAAGAGCAGAAGTCAAAGCCCTCACTCCTCTGTTTGAAAATATGAAATCAGTATGGATTGTGGAGTTTTCATCAGCCTAATAAAGGCATTGCCCTAATATGGTTTATGGAGGAAAGAGTATCCCTTTTACTTCTTCCACCTCAAAACTGGAGGATCCCTGGTTGTATGATTGCTCAGGCCAATCTCTTAGTGCAACCTTCCCCAGCCTGGTGCCCTCCAGATGTTTCAGATTACAACTCCCATCAGACCAGGTAACACAGTCATACCAAATAGGGTTGATGGGATTTCTGGTCCAAAACATCTAGAGGTTACCAGGTTGGGGGAATGTCCTGTGTGCAATATTTTTAAAGACAATAAATTGCACAGCCAATGCTGGTTCTGAATCAGCTGCTAGCAAAGTACAAAGCTGTGGTCCTGTGGTTGACTTCTTTCAAAGTTATCCATGTGGCCTCAGAGGACTTCTTTGATTCTTTCAAGTAAAGAGTTTAAAAAATTAAAATCTTTGCTTCGTTGTAGATTTAATCTCCTGTCTGACAAGGCAAAGCAAAAGCTTCACTTTCATAAGTCTCTTTCCATTACTGAGTCTTCTATGAGTCATTTCTGTTCTTTTTGCCATGCCTGTTGCCGTGACTCTGAACAGTCACCTTTTCTGATTCCAGCTTCAGAAAGTCACCTCCCTCCTTTGACAGAGGTCTGGCACACCTTAGTTTTAAAGGAAGACAAATTATAGCTCATTAGGAACTCTTGTGTTTCAGCTCATAAATTGACCCAGTCATATGTGTACACCTGCAAGTCACCTCCTCATATTCATTTCATTTTTCCTGAAGTAAAAACATATTTGGCACTATTTCCAAGCAAATAATTGGTTTCCCATTCCATAGGTCAAGCAGAGGGCTGGGGCAAATTGTCAATTAATATCCCTGTGAAACAGAGGAAGAAATATTCCCATGAAATGTATTAAACATGAAGTGAAGCAGTGTTGAAACGTATCTCCAGCATGGGTGGGAGACAAATGCATTTTTATTTGGACCAATATGGTTGGCACCAGCCTTGAGTGTAAGATGTACACCACACTAGAAATTTAAAAAGAAAGTAACTCTTCACTTTGGGACTGTCTCTAGAGTTCTCTAGCGGGGGCCCTCCTATGTCAGTGGGCCCTGGCAGGTTTATTAACCTGTTGTGGCTGTGCTCCAAGCAGCGCTGGGAAACTAGGACATAGAACTGACAAGAAGCCTCTCACCAGCCCTGTATGGTAGTGCTACAAAAGTGATCAGGTGGGCTGCTGTCAGTTGAATTTACAGACAGTGCAATTCATTTGTTATAGGTAGTGGGGAGAAGTGATTTCACAGCTGCTTGCCTCTGCCGGAGAGAGTGGCAGGTCAGAGACAGACTCGATTTTTCAGAATTTGCCTGTTCTGTTTTGCGGCCCTTCAGAGTATGTCATCAGTCATAACATTCATAAAGGAATCATCCATATGGCATCATTTGAGAAATGGAAGCTAAATGGATGCCATCAGTACACAAATCTGCTGTGTTCTTCCTTTTATATAACAGTCTAGTTGCTGTGATGATGTGTGTGTGTGCGTGTGTGCCAGAATCAATAAGAAATGTGTTCAATTTCTGCCCAACACAGCCTACTTCCAATTTGGGGGGATGGGGTGTAATCTCCCTTTAATAGAGATGTTGTAAAGAGGCTGTATAATCCCAGGTCTGTGGATTTTGCCATGTTAGTATTGGAGGGTTTCAGAGAATTCCTGCCACAAATGTTTGTGCCAAACAGCATTACAATCGAATGGCCTCTGCCAGCTGAGAGATTAGCAGGACATTAGAATCTAGTCATTGCTTCCAACATTGGCATCTGGAGGCTCAGCTGATCTCTTGTAGCTAAGGCACACACAATAAGCTAAAAACTGGCTGATGCCTCTGATAATGTTGACAAATAATTCTGTAAAAGGAAATAAAGGTCAACTTGGATGAGAAACCTCACACAGGATCTGTGTGACATGATTTTGACTGGATGGGGAGGGAAGAAGTAAGAAAGCTGGCTAAGGTAACAGGACTATCAGCCAGAGACACCAAAGGGGAGCAGGTAGGGACAGGCACATCTGCCAGTTTCAGTTCCTCTCAGTTTCTCACTTTATCAATCTTAGGGCTCATCTGCATGGTGGTTTATTGTGTGTTTGGTGCTACTCACATCTCCTTTAAATTTGCATGGTTCACATGATGTTACCAGCAAACAGAAGCTATCACACAGCTTTCTCCTTGTAAATCTATACTAACCCAATCCATTGAAAAGTGGAGAAAATACATATCGGATTTCTTCCCCTCCTCCATGCAGATGCTTTGCTTTGCTGTTTTTAGGTGGGTGTGTCAATTGTTCCCCTCCCCATGTCTACTATCTCCTCCTCCCTTCTTTCATTTTGTTTCCTGTGGGAAGACAAGCTACTTCTAGCTGCTATCCTCCATTCTGCTGGCCTTTTTATGTTGCTGCAAATTGTGTCTTTATTTTCTTTCCCCCTGTTAAGCAAAAGCTTAACACTGCTCCAACAAAGTGTATTTCAGCTATAACCTACCAACCATAGGCAGGGAAAACACAGATGTTAGCACTTCCAGGGTTTTATTTTAAAGGAACTTACTGCAGCTGGTAGAACAGACTGAGCATGCTCAGTCACCTAGCAACCAGAGGGAATGAAAATGTATAATTAGAGGGTGGGACCACAAGGAAACAGTGAGACTAATTCTTCCCAGAGGAATGCCCACTTGTGTGAATGGGAAAAACCAATTGGCAGCTACCATTGAGCAGGAACTGCGGACGGTGCCAATCAATAATGAAGGTAGAAGCAGTTTATTTGCTACAAAGAAATGTTCCCATATAGTTGAGCCCTTAAATTTCAGTTCTCCACATTTCTACATCAACTTCCAAAATTCCTCAGTATTTTAATGCAGATTTATCCTCATATACACATTTGTGTATGCAATTTTGCCTAAAATATGCATTTTTGCAAAGCAATATTCCCAATATAAAGCATTTGTGTCTGTTTTTTTCCAACTAAATATGCTTTTTCATGCAAATGTTCACTGCAAAATTCAGAGAAGTGTGGCTTGTGTTTTGGTTTGCACATTATTTTGGAAAGTGCAAATTAGGTAGGTTTACCTGTCAGTGTGAACTGTATTGAATTTCTCCCGCATCCTAGCAGAAAGGAATAAGCTGAAGTGCAGGTATCATTTTCAAGGGCCAAATCAAATATTTGGTTGCATATTTTATCCTATCCCAAGCAATCCTTCCTCTTCTGCCTTAAAAGTAAATCACACTGAAACCAAAGGTATTGATGTATCTGTTTTTAAGTGTTATGATATCAGTTGACTATAAGATGCCCAAATGATCCTAACTTTTAGAAAACCTTTGCAATTCAATTGAATAGTTGTGAATAGTATTTGACCATCATTGCTCATTTCCATATGGAATCTTATTCTGAAAGTTGTGCTATGCCTATGATTGAGGTTATAGCGGCAGTAGCCAATGTGGTGCCTTCCAGAGATTGCTGGGTTACAACTCCCATCAGCCCCAACCAGCATGACCAATGATCAGAAATGGAGTGAACTGTAGTCCATCAAATATAAAGATGGCTGAGGTTAGCTTCCCCTGACCTACACTGCCATTCACATATAGCAGCTGCTTTAAATGTACACCTAAAAAATGAAAAGTGTGTATATAACAAACGTGTATCATAAGGGCTGCAGCAGCTCCCTCTTAAGTGTATTCTCAGTGATAAACTCAGCTTCATCACTGCTTCATGCAGGGGTGAGGGACCTTTTTCAGCCTGATGGCTACAGGCCCTGATCAGCAACCTTCTGAGAGCTGCATTTTGCAAAACTCTGCGTATTAGGCAAAATGGCATACTTAAATGTGTATACGAGAATAATGTTTTATTAAAATACTGAGGAAGCAAAAGCAAAAGCGGGCAGAGCAACAGATGTGACTCTTACCTTTGTGCAGAAGGCAGCATCATAGTCACACAAAAGTCAGAGGTTTCTAAATATGCACACACAGCCCTCTCCATCCAGGAAAGCACGGCCACAGTTTAAGGACACATTCCAGCCAGTGAAAAGCACTTGGGGAAGGCATGGGCCAGAGCTGGTGAGGGGCATGACCTGGGGAGAGAGGGGGAGAGTTGAGATTCCCAACCCTGGCATCATGTGCAGATTGGCAGATGGGAAGGTTTGTGCCTAAGACAGGACCTTGTTAAATGAAGCTCATCTAGGACAGGGCTCGTTTCACCTTTTATGTGATGCTCTTTTGACTGCCAGAAAAATGACAACTCCTTTTTTATGGCCTTCACAGATTTTAAAACACTTAGCTGCTCTGGCAATCTCATTTTGAACAATTCTGTCGTTACTTTTTTTTCTTAACCATCTTGCTGGAACATATTCTATCAAAAACGAAGTGCTTCAGTGTAATATGAAGATGCCGCTCAGCAAGAAGCAAATAAATATCATTTGCAGCAATGATTTCTAATAACTACCCTGCACATTTCCTTCCTGCAGCTTAATCAGAGGAAATACGAAGAAATTCAAAGGGAGATGCTTCTCATCATCAAACGAGAAGCTGTTGCAACAATTACATAATGACCATACAAAGAGCGAGCCTGATTTGGAGTCTAATGCACATCCCATTGAAGTCACTGGTAAAACTACTTGTGGCTGTTATCCAATGAAGTGATAAGAATTTGCAGAGCTAAATCACATGTGGACTTGGCACTTGGTTTGATGCTGCTGCAGCCACTGCTGAAGAGACAAGCTGTATTCAGAGTGAAGGCTGGCTTATCTCATCAGCAGTGGGCAGTGCTACTGTAGCAACATCATCAAACAATGATTGTTTATCCCGCCGCCCCCCGTCTCTGCCTATTTCTTCTTCACGTTTCATGGAATTATCTTCTGGATGAAAAGAATAGCATGAGGTAATGTGAGGATTCTCTCACTAAAATGTGGGAATCCATTAAAACCCAAGGAAAACATATGAGAGTTTCAAAAGATCATCATAGCTAAAGCATAGGGATTATGATGATCTATCCTGTGATGGATGAACAGTGTGATAACACTTGTGCCCTTTGGCTTTGCTGCAGGAGGATAATCTAGCCTTTGAGATCCTGGATCCATCCTTTAAAAAAAAAGCACCACTTATTACGGCATGGACCCTATTGAGCATAGTGGGAGCATGTTTACTGCCAGGAAACATGCACAGGAGTTTATTCAAGATAATAAAAGAGTTACTTTTCAATAACTACAATAGAGTCTTCCCTGTTAATCTGGCAGCATTCCTACTTCTGTTTGCTTACATGGGAAACATAGGTAGAAAAATAAATCTAGGGAAATGCTGAGGTTTTTGTCTTGCTAAAAAAAGCATATAAATTCACATTAATTTATTATTCATTCTATTTATATATCACTTTTCCACCAGGAAAGTATTCAAAGCACTTCCTCTTCCCCTTTCTTTCTACCCGTTGATAAAGGATGATTGCTATCCTACAAAATATAATCAAATATTCTGCCAAGACGTGAAACCCTCAGGGCTCTTCTAAGATCTTGAGCTTTTTCTCTGACAGGTACACCAAAAAAGGAAAAGGAAGAAAGAATGACAGAGAGAAGGATATGTTTTGTAACTCCAGACAGAGTCAACATAAAACTTAAACCAAAAGCTTTTTTTAAAAAACAACAACCTCACATTGAAAAAGAAAATCATTACAGTAGCCTGAAACTATGCTTACACTGCACAATGCTGAGTGCTCATGTAGTGTGGCAGTTAGAGTGCTAGACTAGGACCTGGGAGACTAGGATTCAAATCCTCACTCAGCTATGAAACTCACTGGGTAACCTTGGCTAGTCTCTGTTTCTTAGCCTAACCTACCTCACAAGATTGTTGCAGGAATAAAAGGGGGAGGGGGAGGACTATGTGTGCCACCTTGAGCTGCTTAGAAGAAAGGTGGGCTATAAGTAAAATAGTAAATAAATAACATATAAGTCCTTTGGTCTTTTCTTGTGTAGCTAAGGTAGGAAAGGGAACTGCAACTGACTTGACCTCATTTCAGGGATGGGGAATTGGATTCCAGCTGGCGGCAGATCCTGATGACCCCCACCCCCTGCAGGTCACGTTGACAGGTGACCACCAACCAGTCAATCACCTGACATCACTGTTAGTTTAGGAGCTGTAGATCTGGCCAGAATTCACAGAAACTGAATTCCTCAAGCATCCCTACTCCTAAGTAAGATAATATCCATACCATACATTTAAAGCACTCTTATACCACATTCACAGCCATGTCTTCTCCCAAAGAATCCTGTAGTTTGTTAAGGGTGCTAAGAGATGTCAGGATACACCTGCCTTACAGAGCTACAGTAGCTAGCACCCTTAAGAATTGCTGCATCTGTGTTGGAATTGCTTTTTAATACATTTTTAAAGCTTTTTTAAAAACAAGTTTTTAAAGCTTTTTTTTTAAAAAATTAAAAGATGTTTTGTTTTCCTATATTTTAAAGTCTGTTTTTTTATGTTTTAGAGTGTTTTTAGTCCTTTTGTTTGCCGGCTTGGGCTCCTACTGGAAGGAAGGGTGGGATATAATTCTAATACGTAAATAATAAAATAAAATAAATAAGAAATAAGAAACTAACATTCCCAAAGTGACTGTTAAAGTGGTGTGAGAGCGCTTTAAATGTACTATGTGGATGTGACCTAAGTCTTCCAATAAAATACCTGTTGGTAGTGGGTGTGTTTTAAAACCCAAACAATTTACAGCACCGAAAAATGCAAAATCAAATAGTGCCCCTGGAACACTTATTTAAATGGCTGAAAGAAAAGCTGAATAAAGTACATATACTTTGACATCAGCTGGAGATTTTATTTACATGTGCAGATTGGCAAGCACTGCACAGTTCACCATGGAGGGTTTATAAGGTCTCTTGCCGTGTGTTTACATGTATATCTGAAAACAAAATGAAACCAAAACAATCCAGCTGCAGGGC